>NC_134689.1:232851886-234091886 GCF_050947455.1 Rhinoderma darwinii | reverse complement strand
TAACTTTTTTTTAATGTTGTTGCAGATTTTGATGTACCAATTGGACTACATCTTCGATTCGTTGGACTACTGCGTAGATCTACGTTTTTTGAAAATTTTAATAAAATGGTTAACGAGGGTTTTGCTGGGGATTTCTTATTTCAATTAAAAAAAATTGTCTTTGTGTTTTTTTTTCAAACTTTATTAGTGCCTAGATAATGGTAGTTGGCTGATTGACAGCGTCCATTATTAAGCCGGTACTTAGTGTTAGCCGGTGCAGAGGCTAGCACTAACCACCCATTATTACCCCGGTACCCACCACCACCAGGGGTGCCGGGAAGAGCTTGGTACGATCCAGTACCCGACCATCTGTTGTGATGGTCGGGTACTGGGGCGGCCATAGGCTGGTATTATGAGGCTGGGAAGGGCCAAAAACAGTGGACCTTCCCACCCTTGTAATGCTAGGCTGCTGCTGCTGTGTTGTATCGGGCTGGTTATAAAAATGTGGGGGACCCCCACGTCGTTTTTTTTTTAAATTTAACAATAGACGTTGGGTCCCCCATATTTTTAATAACCAGCCATATACAAGGCCGCAGCAGCCTGGCATTACACGGGTGGGAGGGGCCACTGGTTTAGTACATTCCCAGGCTAATAACACTGTGTTGTTTGTGGCTGGTTATGATAAATTGGGTGGAACACCATGTCTTTTTAATAAAAATAATAAATAATAAAAAAAAATGACGTGGGGTCCCCCCCATTTTTATAACCAGCCAGATACAACACAGCAGCAGCAGCAGCAGCCTAGCATTACAAGGGTGGGAAGGTCCACTGTTTTTGGCCCTTCCCAGGTTCATAATACCAGCCTGCGGCCACCCCAGAGCCCGACCATCACAACAGATGGTCAGGTACTGGATCGTACCCAGCTCTTCCCGGCACCCCTGGTGGTGATGGGTACCGGGGTAATAATGGTGTTTAGTGTTAGCCTCTGTACCGGCTAACACTAAGCCTCCCCTTAGTAATGGACCGTGTCACTCAGACAGCGGCCATTACTAAAGTGATAGTAATAAAACTTGAAAAGAAAAGACAAAGATATAGATAAAATAATTTATTGAAATAAAGCACCCCCAACACAACCCTCATTAACCATTTTATTGATGAAAAAAAAAGCGTCATCTAAGTAGTCCTCGAAACCGACGTAGTCCAAACACCAAACCTGTAAAAAATCTAAAATATTTTAAAAAAAATTAAATAAAACATGTCGTAGGCTTAGTTTCACTTTCATGTGTGATACTGACTGTTATACCATGTATAGAAGCCTGCGGCAAAGTTGGCTTAGATACAGGGCGCCAGCAGACAGTATCATACATGGCCATACAGACATTTATACAAACAAACATACATACATACATACATACATACATACATACATAGTTACATAGTTAGTACGGCTGAAAAAAGACACATGTCCATCAAGTTCAACCAAGGGACGGGAAAAGGAAAGGAAAAATTTCTATACATAGGAGCTAATACTTTTTTGTTCTAGGAAATTATCTAAGCCTTTTTTAAAGCCATCTACTGTCCCTGCTGTGACCAGCTCCTGCGGTAGGCTATTCCATAGATTCACAGTTCTCACAGTAAAGAAGGCTTGTCGCCTCTGCAGGTTGAACCTTTTTTTCTCCAGACGGAGGGAGTGCCCCCTTGTTTTTTGAGGGGGTTTTACATGGAACAGGATTTCACCATATTTTTTGTATGTGCCATTAATTTATTTATATAAGTTAATCATGTCCCCCCTTAGTCGTCTTTTTTCAAGACTAAATAGGTTTAATTCTTTTAATCTTTCCTCATAACTTAAATTCTCCATGCCCCTAATTAGCTTCGTTGCTCTTCTTTGTATTTTTTCCAACTCCAGGGCATCCTTTCTATGAACTGGAGCCCAGAACTGAACTGCATATTCTAGATGAGGCCTCACTAATGCTTTGTAAAGTGGCAATATTACATCCCTGTCCCGTGAGTCCATGCCTATTTTAATACACGACAATATCCTGCTGGCCTTTGAAGCAGCTGATTGACACTGCATGCTGTTATTTAGTTTATGATTTACAAGTACACCCAGATCCTTCTCAACAAGTGACTCCCCCAGTGTAGCTCCCCTAGGACATATGATGCATGCAGGTTGTTGGTACCCAGATGCATAACTTTACATTTATCTACATTAAACTTCATCTGCCAAGTGGACGCCCAAACACTTAGTTTGTTTAAATCCGCTTGCAATTCATGAACATCTTCCATAGACTGAACTATATTACATATCTTGGTGTCATCTGCAAAAATAGAAATAGTGCTATTAATCCCATCCTCTATATCATTAATAAATAAGTTGAATAATAGTGGTCCCAGCACTGAACCCTGGGGTACACCACTTATTACCGGGGACCATTCAGAGTAGGAATCATTGACCACAACTCTCTGGATACGGTCCTTGAGCCAATTCTCAATCCAATTACAAACTATATTTTCTAAACCTATAGTCCTTAATTTACCCATTAGGCGTCCATGGGGGACAGTGTCAAATGCCTTTGCAAAGTCCAAAAACACTAAATCCACAGCGGCCCCTCTGTCTAGGCTTCTGCTTACCTCTTCATAAAAACAGATTAGGTTAGTTTGACAACTTCTGTCCTTAGTAAAACCGTGCTGGCTGTCACTTATAATACTATTTTTTGTCACATAATCCTGTATATAGTCCCTCAATAGCCCCTCAAACATTTTCCCCACGATGGATGTTAAGCTTACTGGTCTATAATTACCCGGGGAAGACCTAGAGCCCTTTTTGAAAATAGGCACCACATTTGCCCTGCGCCAGTCCCTTGGCACTATACAAGTCACTAGAGATTCTCTGAATATTATGAAAAGGGGGACAGAAATAACGGAACTAAGCTCTTTAAGAATTCTAGGGTGTAACCCATCTGGTCCCGGGGCCTTGTGCACATTTATTTTATTTAATTTAGCTTGGACCATATCTACATTCATCCAATTCAGTATATCAACTGATATATTAACAGCACTGGCACCGGCTACATCAGCTGCTCTTTCTTCTGTTGTATATACAGAGCTAAAGAACCCATTTAGTAACTCTGCCTTCTCTTGATCCCCTGTGACCAACTCCCCATTACCATTATCTAGGGGTCCTACATGTTCAGACCTTGGCTTTTTAGCATTTATATACTTGAAGAATTTTTTGGGATTTGTTTTACTATCCTTGGCCACCTGCCTTTCATTTTGTATTTTTGCTAATTTTATTACCTTTTTACAGATTTTATTAAGCTCTTTATATTTTACAAAGGCTGCAGATGTACTCTCAGATTTGTATTTTTTAAATGCCCTTTTTTTGTCATGTATTGCCCCTTTCACAGAAGGTGTAAGCCATGTGGGATTTAATTTGAGTCGTTTATACTTGTTACCTATAGGAATAAATTTTGCACTATAATAACTCAAAGTAGATTTGAAAATCTCCCATTTATCATTTGTCCCATTATATGACATTAGTTCTTCCCAGTCTATACCCTGAATTGCAGCCCTCATCCTGGGGAATATGGCGTTCTTAAAATTAAATGTTTTTGCCCTCCCAGCCTGCGTTTGTTTTTTACAGTATAGGTAAAATGTAACTATATTGTGATCACTGTTACCGAGGTTTTCACGAACATTGACATTCCCAACAAGATCTGCATTATTAGAAATGACCAGATCCAACAGAGCTTCACCTCTAGTCGGGTCTTCCACAAACTGGCCCATAAAATTTTCCTGCAACAGCTTGAGGAAATGTCTCCCCTTTGCAGTTGAAGCTGAAGATGACACCAATTAATATCCCGGAAATTAAAATCTCCCATTGTCACTACAATACCCGCCTGTGCAGCCCGCTCCATCTGTTTATATAGCTGACCTTCCATCTCCTCAGTTATATTGGGGGGTCTATAGATTACACCAAAAGTAATTTTTTCAGTGATTAGCTCCCTTTCTAGTTCCACCCACAAGGTTTCAACCTCCTCACAATCTTCACCCACTATTGTCTCTTTCACACTCGCCTTCATATCTTTTCTCACATACAGACATACACCACCGCCTTTCTTATTTGTCCTGTCTTTCCGAAACAGTGTAAAACCCTGTAGATTTACAGCCCAGTCATGTGAAGAGTCCAGCCATGTTTCAGCAACACCAACTATATCTATATTTTCTTCCAGTATCAAGGCCTCCAGCTCCCCCATTTTGCTTGCTAGACTTCTGCCATTTGTGAACATACACTTTAACTTGCCTGTCAGTTTTTCACTTTTATTATCAGAAATGTGATTTGACATTATTTGGGCATTTTTATTTACACTGCCATTCTGTAACGAAAGGATCTCCTTATCTTGTTGCCTAGTCCTCTCCCCACATTCTGTTTCTCCCCCCACCAATATAGTCTGACCCCTCTCTAACCTGGCTACCCCTTTTTTTTCTACATTGACCTCCCTCCTCAGCCCTAGTTTAAATACTCCACCACCCCAGCTAGAATTCTCTCCCCCAGCACAGCGGACCCCCTTCCATTTAGGTGCAAATCATCTGCAGAATACAGTTTGTACCCCAATAAAAAGTGAGCCCAGTGCTCTAGGAACCCAAAGCCTTCTCCTCTACACCAAGACTTAAGCCATGCATTTAACTCCCTGAGTTCCCGCTGTCTTTCCTGTGATGCGCATGGCACAGGCAGTATTCCTGAGAATACAACCTTGGAGGTCCTTCCCTTCAGCTTGTAGCCTAGTTCTTTAAAATTATTCTTAAGGTTCCTCCACCTACCATTTATTCTGTCGTTGGTGCCGACATGGACCACGACAGCTGGATCATCACCAGCCCCTCCCAGCAATTTGTCCACCCGTTCCACCACATGCCGAACCCTGGCACCAGGGAGACAGCAAACCATTCGGTTGAGGTGGTCTTGGCGACAAATTATTCTATCCATCTTCCTGATTATAGAATCCCCTACGACTATCAATTGTCTTGGCTTACCTGCATTACCATCCCGCCGACTACTAGATGGGCTGTTCTCCCGGCTGTTAGGGAGATCAGTATCCACTAGTGCTGCCATTTCTGAGACCGACACCCTCGCATCATCACCCAACTTGGCAATTTTGGTTGGAATGTCAGAAACTCGATCGGCCTTCCTTTTCTTTGACCCATTTCTACTGCCCCTAACTACATTAACCCAGCTACTTACCTGATCCTGCTCACCCATGTCTTCACCCTCCAGTTCTAACCCACTAACTGCGTGCTCCGTGAGCAGCATGCTCCGCTCAAGATTGTCTATCCTCCTCAGTGTTGTATTTTGCTCCTCCAGATCGCTAATACGAGCTTCCAGGTGACCAACATGCTCACATCTGCCACAGAGGTATTCACCCTGGAACTCCGGCTCCAGTCGTGCATACATATGGCAAACTGTGCACTGAAGAAAACCTCCAATCTTGCAATCCATTATCCCAGTTACAAAAAAAAACAGCGAACAGTTGTTAATGTAAAAAGAAAAAGAAGAAGAAGAGTACTTACTGGGGCTTAACTCCTCTTTTGAACTCCGGTTTTTGGAACTCCACTTGATATACAAACCACTTGTTTTTCAAGCCCAAAGAGCAGGCTCCACATATACACATACAAACATGACAACATACATACAAGCAAACATACATAAAGCAAACATACATACAAGCAAACATACATACAAGCAAACATACATACATACATACAAGCAAACATACATACAAGCAAACATACATACAAGCAAACATACATGCAAACATACATACATACAAGCAAACATACATACAAGCAAACATACATACATACAAGCAAACATACATACATACAAGCAAACATACATACATACAAGCAAACATACATACATGCAAACATACATACAAGCAAACATACATACATGCAAACATACATGCATACATACATGCAAACATACATACATGAAAACATACATGCAAACATACATACATGCAAACATACATGCACATATACACATACATGCACATATACACATACAAACATGACAACATACATACAAGAAAACATACATACAAGCAAACATACATACATACAAGCAAACATACATACAAGCAAACATACATACATGCAAACATACATACATGAAAACATACATACATACATACAAGCAAACATACATACAAGCAAACATACATACATGCAAACATACATACATGCAAACATACATACAAGCAAACATACATACAAGCAAACATACATACAAGCAAACATACATGCAAACATATATACATGCAAACATACATAAATGCAAACATACATGCATACATACATTCAAACATACATACATGAAAATATACATGCACATATACACATACATGCACATATACACATACAAACATGACAACATACATACATACAAGAAAACATACATACATGCAAACATACATGCATACATACATACATACATACATACATGCACATATACACATACATGACAACATACATACAAAAATAAACTCACCTAAGACGTTCCCACGAAGAGCTGAACGGTCCTGTCACTTTTCTTCTCCCATTCACAATAACAGAGCGGTGGGCACAGATGACGTAATCACGTGGGCCTGATATGATTACGTCATCTGCGCCACAACGCATTGTTACTATGAATGCGAGCGGCGCCAAGAAGAAGGAAGATGGCAAGTGACGGGACCGTTCAGAGCGCCGTTAGAACGTCTTAGGTGAGTTTATTTTTTTAATATATTTTTAGTTGTTCGCCGGGTGCTGATGCAGCACCGGTGCGGCTGATACACAAATTACATGTAGTGACAGGGGGGGGGAGAGAGAAGTTGTTTGCCGAAACGGGGTGAATGTAGTGTAGTGTAGGGTTGATGAAATTCACGGTAAGTTCGTCTCAATCGGGCTTACCATGCCCGCTTGAGACGAACATTCTCCCGATGTTGCTAGAACTACAGTATCTAGCAACATCGGGAGCGCGCACACTGCAGAGCAGAGCGGCTTGATTGACATCGAGCCGCTCATGCCCCTTTTTAGAAGAGATAACCAGCACTTGCTGAGTTATCAAGTGTAAAAAAAAGGCACTTAGGAAATGAATTTTTAAAATTTTTTAACAGCAAATGTTTTAAAATTCATTTCCTGCTTAGAATGTGTAAAAAAAAAAATTTGAGTCAACTTGGGACTTGTTAAACCACATAAGCATTGTTGAAATTTAAGAGGTTTACAGAAGAATTTCAGGTAACGATGGATAAAAATAGATTTTTTTCCAAGTTTTTTAATTAACACCAAAACTGTGTCCTCGCATCTTTTTAATGGTCTTTGGGGTCTGACTAGAAAGAGCAATTAGAGGAACATGGGGGAGGGGGGGGGGGGGGTTACATTAACCGGAACATGAATGCTAAATTGTAGGTTTTGATATTTTTGACAGAGTTTTTAGAACGGAGTGGTTTTACCTCCACAGTTTCATTGTTATTTTCCTCCATAAATAGCACCAGAAACCCCACCACTCATTGGACAAGGCCTGAAAGAAAGTTTAAAAGGGCATTGTCCAAAAAGAATATAAATGTATCTAAAATGAAAACAAGTTAAAAATGGTGTGAACACGTTTTCCAACTCTATGTACAAACCCAGTCAAACTTATAGTTTGTGGGGACATTTCCAAAGCATGTAACAAAAAAGAGAACAGAAAAAGTATATCATAGGTATAGAACGACATATGGATTAAACCTAACACTGAATACAAGATGTAATTTTGTAAAACATCAGAAAATGAGTCAAAACACTCAAAGGTAACTATTGGGATACACTCATGGGTCAATGAGACATAATATTATCTAAGCCTCAAAGAAATAATCAAGTAATAATACAGTTTAAGAAATGAATAAATATCACAGAAATGAAGAGCCGAAAAAATCTCAACCCATAAGATAAACCTTAAAGTGTAAAAATATATATATATATATTTATAAAAATTAATAGTGTAAATATGTACTGGGTATATATATATATATATATATATATACATATATATATATATATATATATACATATATATATATATATATATATATATATATATATATATATATATATATATATATATACACCGTGTTCCAAATTATTATGCACATTGGATTTAAGTGTCATAAACATTTAATTATTAGTTTTTCAATGAAACTCATGGATGGTATTGTGTCTTAGGGCTCTTTGGATCATTGTAATCAATCTCAGACACCTGTGATAATTAGTTTGCCAGGTGTGCCCAATCAAAGGAAAACTACTTAAGAAGGACGTTCCACATTATTAAGCAGGCCACAGGTTTCAAGCAATATGGGAAAGAAAAAGGATCTCTCTGCTGCCGAAAAGCGTGAAATAGTGCAATACCTTGGACAAGGTATGAAAACATTGGATATTTCAAGAAAACTTAAGTGTGATCATAGTACTGTGAAAAGATTTGTGGCTGATTCAGAGCACAGACGGGTTCGTTCAGATAAAGGCATAATGAGGAAGGTTTCTGCCAGACAAATTAATAGGATTAGGAGAGCAGCTGCTAAAATACCATTGCAAAGCAGCAAACAGGTATTTGAAGCCGCTGGTGCCTCTGGAGTCCCGCAAACCTCAAGGTGTAGGATCCTCCAGAGGTTTGCAAGTGTGCATAAAGCTATTATTCGGCCACCCCTAAACAATGCTCACAAGCAGAAACGGTTGCAGTGGGCTCAGAAATACATGAAGGCTAAATTTCAAACCGTGTTGTTTACTGATGAGTGCCGTGCAACCCTGGATGGTCCAGATGGATGGAATAGTGGATGGATGGTGAATGGCCACCATGTCCCAACAAGGCTGCGACGTCAGCAAGGAGGTGGCGGGGTCATGTTTTGGGCTGGAATTATGGGGAGAGAGCTGGTAGGCCCCTTTAGGGTCCCTGACGGTGTGAAAATTACCTCTGCAAAGTACATAGCGTTTATGACTGACCACTTTCTTCCGTGGTACAAAAAGAAGAACTGTGCCTTCCGTAGCAAAATTATCTTCATGCATGACAATGCACCATCTCATGCTGCAAAGAATACCTCTATGTCATTGGCTGCTATGGGCATAAAAGGAGAGAAACTCATGGTGTGGCCCCCATGTTCCCCTGACCTCAACCCAATTGAGAACCTTTGGAGCATCCTCAAGCAAAATATCTATGCGGGTGGGAGGCAGTTCACATCAAAACAGAAGCTCTGGGAGGCTATTCTGACATCCCGCAAAGATATTCAAGCAGAAACTGTCCAAATACTCACAAATTCAATGGATGCAAGAATTGTGAAGGTGATATCAAAGAAGGGGTCCTATGTTAACATGTAACTTGGCCTGTTACGTTTTTTTTGATTGGAAGAGCTTTTGATTTCTGTAAATATGACCTCCTGATGCTGCAAATTCAACAAATTACCATTTTAGTTCTCTTTACAACCTTTAAAATGTTTTGATTTCTGTTGTGCATAATAATTTGAAACAGTGCATTTTGAGTTTTTTACTTCTAAGAAAAATCTGTTATCATTAGGAGATTTGTTCAATAAAATTTGCATTATACTCCAACGGTTGATGGCTTGAAGATTATACTGACTGTCATTTGCATCGACTATTTAGTTAAATCAGCAAAAAATAACATTTGCATAATAATTTGGAATGCGGTAAATATATATACTGTATATCCAGCTCCTAAAAAAAAAAAGATGACAAATGGTTTATAAATCAGAAACACATATCCAAAATTACATACTGACATAATAGAAATAGCCATTGGACATGTCATATTCTACTTATACCTATCAATACCAGGGACACCATCACATATTGTGCAGATATCACAAAAAAGACCTTAAAACAACAATTATGTATAGAGTATAGAATATATTTAGACCTGAAGCTAGTTAACCTATCAGTATGTTCTTGGCATGTGGAGGGGAACCAGAGTACCCAGAGAAGAATAATACAAGTATGAGGAGAAAAAACAGATACAAAAGCTTTCTCAGATTGACCCGAGACCCTAGTACTTCAGTAAGCAGTTGGTGTCTATATATTTTTCCTAAAACAATTCACAGTTACCTACTTTAATCTGAGTTTCGGCTCCCAGGATCACCTGAAAAAAAGCAGATTTTGTCGGGAATGATGTAGTACGACATGGCGGCCATTCAGATAATGTAATACATGGATGTTTCGAATCCACCAGAGTGGGAGATGCTGCCTGCATTATTTGTGCATTTTTATTATAGTGACATCATATATGGTTAAGAGATTTTTTTGTTAAGAGATTTTTATTGGCATAAAGCATAAATACCTATAAAACCGCAGCTGTTTTCTTGTGTTTTTTTTAAAGTGGATCATTAAAAATTACAATCAAATGTTTGTTTTACCGCTCTGTTTGTTGTATTTCATTCATTAGGTTGTAGGATCTCACCCTGTCATTATATATTTTTACCTGCTCTGGTCCGATATTGTATATTGTGAATTATAGAGCCAGGGAACACTATTATTTATGATCATAATAAATTCTAAAATATGAGAATCCAAGACCAGTAAAACTGGGCAACTTCTTGTTCTTTACTGACATCTTGTGGCCTTTAACCTTAAAAGAATACATACAACTACATATTGATGCGTAGATATCCTATCAAATAAGGCAGTAGTTTATATTTTCCTACCTTAATATGTGCTTTTCCTTACTTTCCTGTGTTTAAAGTGGGGGTAATTGTGTAATCAGCCATAACTTAATAAAAAATAACAAATTTTATACTTGTGAGCCCCAACATGATATAATTTGAATGTAAAATGTATACGGTAGGTGTCTTCCTCAGAGCTAGTTCTTGTCATATTCAAATTTCTCTCTAATTAAAGCATTACATAAATAAATAGCTGATTGGTGCAGAGTTCGTGTGTCGGACCCCCACCGATCATATACTAATAACCAGGGGCGTAGCTAAAGGCTCATGGGCCCCGATGCAAAAATTCTTACTGGGCCCCCCCCCCCCCGCAAACTTCTCATGGCCGACGGTCCGCAGCCTTCAGCTGCATCGCTGGGTCTCCTAAGTGACCCAACAATGCAGAACTAGCAGCCAGGGGCGTCACTAAGGCTGGGTTCACACACCCTATTTACGGACGTAATTCGGGCGTTTTAGCATTGAATTACATCCGAAAATGCGGCTCAATAGCATAGGCAAACATCTGCCCATTCATTTGAATGGGTCTTACGATGTTCTGTGCCGACGGTCATTTTTTTTTACGCGCCGCTGTCAAAAGGCGGAGCGTAAAAAATACGCCCGCGTCAAAGAAGTGCCTGTCACTTCTTCAGACGTAAATGGAGCCGTTTTCCATGGACTCCATAGAAAAACAGCTCCAATTACGTCCGTAATGGACGCAGCGAAAGACGCCTGCACATGCCATTACGGCTGAAATTACGGTGCTGTTTTCTCCTGAAAACAGCACCGTAATTTCAGCCGTAACAGACGCTGCCGTGTGAACATACCCTCAGGGCTTAACATGTCAGGGAAATAGCCCCAATACATATGTGTCCGCCCAAAAAAAAGTGTGTATATGAGACAGCATATCTATAGCACTACGACCCTATAAACTATGGATAGGATTAGATACAGTGGCTCAGCAGACAGTATCACACATGATAGGATTAGATACAGTGGCTCAGAAGGCAGTATCACACATAATAGGATTAGATACAGTGGCCCAGCAGACAGTATCACACATGATAGGATTAGATACAGTGGCTCAGCAGACAGTATCACACATGAGAGGATTAGATACAGTGGCTCAGCAGACAGTATCACACATGATAGGATTAGATACAGTGGTTGAGCAGACAGTATCACACATGATAGGATTAGATACAGTGGCTCAGCAGACAGTACCACACATGATAGGATTAGATACAGTGGCTCAGAAGGCAGTATCACACATGATAGGATTAGATACAGTGGCCCAGCAGACAGTATCACACAAGATACGATTAGATATAGGGCCCAGCAGACAGTATCACACATGATTGGATTAGATACAGTGGCCCAGCAGACAGTATCACACAAGATACGATTAGATATAGGGCCCAGCAGACAGTATCACACGATTGGATTAGATACACAGCTCAGCAGACAGTATCACACATGATTGGATTAGATACACAGCTCAGCAGACAGTATCACACATGATTGGATTAGATACAGGGCCCAGCTCGCTGACATTGCGTCTCCAGCGCTGGACCCAGGATAGGTAAGAATAATAATTTTGCTTCTTTATGTGTTACTGATTATTTTTGTGTGTTTGTGTTTTTTTTACAGGTTCGGTTGTTGGACTTCGGATACGAGGACTTCAATGACGGCGTTTTTTTTATTCTCAATAAAATGGTTAATGAGGGTTGTGTTTTTTTATTTCAATAAAATATTTTTTCTGTGTGCTTGTATCTTTTTAAACTTTATTATCACCGCCTTAGTAATGGCCGCTGGCTGATTGACAAGCTCCATTACTAAGGCGGGGCTTAATGTTAGCAGGTGCAGAGGCTAACACTAACCCCCATTATTACCCAGGTACCCACCGCCAACAGGGGTACTGGGAAGAGCCGGGTACGAACCAGTACCCGACCATCTGTAGTGACGGGCAGGCACCGGGGTGACCGCAGGCTGGTAGTATTAGGCTGGGGAAGGCCAAAAACAGTGGCCCTTCCCACCCTTGTAATGCTGCCTGCTGCTGCTGTGTTGTATCTGGCTGGTTATGAAAATTGGGGGGGACCCCACATCGTTCTTTCCAATTATTTTTTTTTTTAAATAACGTGGGTTCCCCCCCATTTTTCATAACCAGCCAGATACAATAAAGCAGCAGCAGGCAGCATCACCAGGGTGGGAAGGGCCACTGTTTTTAGCCTTTCCCCTCCTGATAATACCAGCCTGCGGCCACCCCAGTCGCCGACCATCACTACAGATGGTCAGGTACTGGATCGTACCCGACTCTTCCCAGCACCCCTGGTGGCGGTGGGTACCGGGGTAATAAAGAGGGTTAGTGTTAGCTTCTGCATCGGCTAACACTAAGCCCCGCCTTAGCAATGGATGCTGTCAATCAGCCGGTGGCCATTACTAAGGCGGTAGTAATATAGTTTAAAAAAAAACACCAAGACATAGAAAAAATATTTTATTGAAATTAACAAAAAAACCCACACAGCCCTCATTAACCATTTTATTAATAAAAAAAAAGCCGTCATCGAAGTAGTCCTGGAATCCGCCGTAGTCCAACGACCGAACCTGTAAGAAAACACACACAAAATGATTAGTAACACGTGTGTTAGGCTTAGATACAGGGCCCATGTGTGATACTGTCTGTGGGACCCTGTATCTAAGCCTACCACAACATAGGCTTAGATTCAGGGTCCAGCAGACAGTAATCTTATACAGTATAAGATTACTGTGTGCTGGGGCCCTGTATCTAAACCTACAGTGTGGTAGGCTTATATACAGGGCCCATCAGACAGGATCACGCATGGGCCATGTATCTAAGCCTACCATGTGATTGGCTTAGATACAGTGCCCAGCAGACAGGATCACACAATCTGTGATCCTGTCTCATGGGCCCCCTAAGCCTGCTACATCGTAGGCTTAGGGGTTGTACAGTCTCTAAACATTTATGGCCTATCCTCAGGATAGGCCATCAATAGCTGATGTGTCTCCCGGGACCCGCCAATCAGCTGTTTTGAAGGGGCCGCAGCACTCGTACGAGAGCTGCTTCCCCTTCATTTCACTACTCGCCCACACTGTGAATCGCCAAAACGGATTCACAGTGTGACCGGAATGAAGTGACAGGAATGAAGGGGAGCAGCTCTCGTACGAGTGCTGCGGCCCCTTCAAAACAGCTGATTGGCGGGTCCCGGGAGTCGGACCCCGCCAGTCAGGGCTAACCTTACCTTCCTCTTCGGCCGCGGCGGGAGTTCTGTCGTCTCGAAGCTGTGCGCGGCGCATAGCGTGGTGACGTCATGCGCTGCGCACAGCGCTTTACGTCAGGACCTCCGCTGCCATCCGGAACCAGGAAGGTAAGTAAAGTATGTTACTATAGTAACAGGGGCCCGCGGCCCGAGTTACTATAGTAACTTTTTATTGATGTAGTGCGGGGGGCCGTGGGCCCCCCTGGATTCGGGGCCCGGTCGCAATTGCGACCGCTGCGACCCCTATAGCTACGCCAGTGTTAATAACCTATCCTGTAGATAGATCATCAGTATAACAAAAAAAGCCCCCAGCCTGGACACCCCTTTAAGGATTAGATTTTGGGTGGTCTAAGACAGTAAAGGGTAAAATGGTTATACCTTGCATGGTTTAGGCCACATAAGGGGTTAAAGTACTATTCCCTTCTACATTTATAATATATCTATGTGATATGCTATAAATATCTGATAGAGTCCCTGGGATCCGCACCTACCACCACGACGGGGGTCGACCGATCCGCTCCCTGCCGTATCCTGGTGGAAAATCAATGGAAAGGTGGCCACACACATCTCCCCATTGCTTTCATTATCGATTCCTATGGGAGTTACAGAAGGTCAGTGACCCCCATTCTGGTGACAGGTGTGGGTCCCAAAGCTGGGACATGCATCTATTAGATATTTATGGCATATCCCATGTCTTAGATGGGAATAAACCTTAAATATTATCATCCCTGGTGGTCTAGGGCAGTCAAAGTTTTAATGTTTATATATTTTAGGCTATGGTAATGACATGTCTAATGATTAAACAGCAGGAGCACGGCTATGATTGTATCCCACGGGATCAGGTGAAACCTATAATCCTAGCCGTTTAACCCCTTAAATTCAAGGATAACCGTGGCATCTAAGGAGCTTAACATGGGGGGGGGGGGCTCCCTATGTCTGCCCATCAATGCCTTGTGACGTGATCATGGTAGTTCCCATGGCAACTGGGTCCTAATAAAGGCCCCAGGTCTGCCATAGGCCATGCTAGAAACAAGGTATCTATGTACAGAATTATAGAACAATGAAAATGATGAAATCTGATTACAGCTTAGTAAGGGTAAGGGTCCTTTTACAGCGGCCCATTTTGGTCGTAACAACAAGCGCCAATCAACGAGACAGCTTGTTGACCTCGCTCGTTTGCTCCTTTCACAAGGAACTATTATCAGTATTGTATAGGAACGAGCACTCGTTACTACAATCGCTTATCCTCATACATTTCCATCATGTCGGCAGCACGTCTCCCTGTTTACACAGGGCTATGTGCCCGCGACAAAGATTATATTTTCTACTGCAAAAACGATCTGATCAGCCGGTGAATGAGCGTTTGCTTGTTCATCGGCTGATTGTTGCCCTGCTTACACGAGGCAATGATCAAGAACGAGCGTCCTGTGAATGCTCGTTTGCCTGATAATTGACCCGTGTAAAAGGGACCATACTTTCAGGATCAAAACCAAGAAAATTACTTTAAAAATGGTAAAGCTAACACCTTATCCAGTATGTTCCTTATCCAGAGTCCACACAAAAAGACAATTGTGACCCAAGAATTTTAGCTGAAAATAACTTTTATAGGGCTACTTATTCCAAAGAGTTTCTGACTGTACTTAAAGCATACTGTACCTGTAGTTTCAAGCGCCTTTCAATATGAACTGTCATATGTGTGTACATAAGGAATAACAGTATTTCTGGCCATTATATGACATTTACAGTAAACAGTACAGCATTTTTTTTAATCAGTTTTGCCCTCTGCAGGCTCTCTCTATAACCACACAACTTGATGTTCTAAAATTAGTCCATAAATCTTAGTTGGCTGGACTTTTAGGCATTAAAAATAAATAAATAACTTTTTAAATTCCTTTTGGTGACCAGGCTTTAAGAGGAATATCCAAAAATATGTTTCTTCATGTGTGGTTTGTGCGCAAAATAAAACTCCACACTCTTCTCCTTCAGGTTTACTGAAGCCACTCCCCACTCCATCTCGCCCATTTGATCGTTTCACAAAGATGGCCCATTTGATTCCAATCAAGGGAAAACCCACTGCGGAACAAACTGCTGAACAAATGATTTGAGAAGTATTCAAATTACATGGCATTCCAGACAATGTGGTTTCTTATCGAGGTGTACAGTTCACTTCCAAATTCTTGAAAAGATTTTGCTCTGCTCTTGGGGTAAGAGTAAATTTGTATTGGTATTCTGCCTTTCATCCCCCATCAAATGGACAAACTGAAAGAACTTATCAAACTCTTGAATAGTACCTTTGATGCTTTATTAGTTATCTTCGGGAAGACTGATTGGATTACTTAGCCACAACTGAATTTGCATATGTTAAACCAAAACACCCTGGGATCCGTGCTTAGCCGATCTATGAATGGCGAGAGTGCAATGTTCATTTTCAATAGGAGACTCCTCTCCATGACTAAGTGTTCTTCTACACCCGCCAATAGTGGCCGTAACAACGAGCACCAATCAGATTTTTTGGATAGAGAATTGTTGACAAGATCTCAAATTCCAGAATCTGTTGGAATAAGCTACAGTATTTGATCCAGTGCAAGAGGTATGGCTCTGTGGAGAATTTGTGGGAACCAGAAGAAAATGTTCATTCTTCTAGGCTTACAAAAGAATTTCATCAGAGATATCCTAACAGCGAACATCTTGGAAGAAGAGGACTACTGTCAGGATTCACATCCAGAAACCACTTTATCCCAGGCAGCAGCTCTTGTTGCTGAGCTACCTGAAATGCTGGACAGCTCTAATCCTGAATCCATGTTCTAGGTGTATTCTCTTGATCCTTGCCTCTTGAGATTCCTGGCTCTGATTGCCTAATTGGTCTGACCCTTTTGACTTGCCTCGACATTTCACTTCCTCTTTACCAGACTTCCTCTTTTCTGACCACGTCTCTGCCGCACACTACAAACTATTGCTGCTTATTTGTGTACTGAACTTGGATTACTTCCGGGCCATGAATATGCCTCACGCTATTCATGGCGTACCGAACCTGGACTGTTACTTGAATACTCTTGCTAATATCATCCTCCTGCCTGATAGTTTCCGATACTGGCCTCCGAATCTGCTACAGATCTTGACAGTATCATAGGTAAATCATCTGCCTAACAGTGGTTGCTGCTCTCTGGGTAGTAGTCAACAGTACAATTACAATATGCAGCCCTCATTGAACATTGACGCTTTTTTGGAATTCCTCTGGCAATGGAGCCCTATAGACATGTTTAGGGTGTATGTCTGGCGTTTTCCTAACATACATGCTAAACCTAAGGCCGAAACAGTCAGAGCTTTTTTTTCTGATAGAGCTCTAACTCCTCTGCATGGTTGATTTTTTTAAAGAATTTAGATGAGGAAAAAAAGCTGCATCTAATGCAGTGGCCAGTGTTTCTAAAGCTTTTCAGGCCCAATATGGTGTCTTCAGTTCCCATTTAGGATGTTTGTACCACTGAAATCATGTTCTTGGAAATATTAAACTAAAGTATCTTGATTTTATATTGACTAATTGCGTGGGTATGATTGAAAATGAACTTGCCCACAACTCAGAAAGGTCGAGGACCCATGATTCTTCATCCTTTTAATTAGAACTACATGAGAATATTTTAAGTTAAGTCATTGGTTATTCATGCACTTGCAAAGGGCAATATGTCAAGGAAATCTAAAGGAAGCCTTACACCAGTAGAATGCTCCTTGCTAGCCATACTCAAAAGGCTATCAAGAAGTCAAGAGGGTGTAAATCTTAAAGGAATTTTTCCTTGGTCTCTTTCCTCAGCAATTTCTGCTGATGTAATATCTCTGACAAATAATGGTGCTGAGGTCTAGTAGTGTGACCCTGAGGTCCGCAATTAAACTGCTTATTTTGGCTGAATGAAAAAAATATTATTTGGAGAAAATTACATTGCACAAATATGATAATGAAATTTTAAGAAGCAGCGTAGACTTCAGTTGTTCTAAAGTAGAGGGCCCTTGCAAGCATATTAAGTAATTTCCAGTTATGGAAGCACATTTTATAGGCAGGTAGCACTTGAAAACACTCTTATATACACTATATGGCCAAAAGTACGTGGACACCACTCCTAGTTAATGTGTTTCAGCTACATCCATTGCAAGCAGGTACATCATACATCCATGCAATCTTCATAGACAAACATTGGTAGTAGCATGGGTTCTACTGAAGTACTCAGTTTATACGTGGCACTGTCAAAGGATGCCACCTTTGCTACAAGTAAATTTGTGAAATTTCAAATCTGCTAGATCTGCCATGATCAACTGTAGGTGCTATTATTGTGAAGTGGAAGTGTCTGGAAGTAACAGCTGAGCCACACAGTGATAGACCGCGCAAACTCACAGAGCAGGGCTGCCAAGTGCTGAAGCATATATTGTGTAATAATCCTATATTATCTGTTGCATCACTCACTACAGAATGACATCATCACATGAACTGTGCTTCATGAAGGTTTCCATGGTCCAGCAGCTGTATTTAAGCCTAAGATCACCATGTGCAATGCGAAGCGTCAACTGGTGTAAAGTATGCTGCCACTGGACTCAGCAGTGGAAATGTATTCTGTGAAGAAATTAATCACGTTTCACTATCTGGCAGTCAAAACCCCGACACAGATATGAACGAAGCCTAAAACAGATTGTATAACTGTAGTGCTATATGGTGGCATAATGAACAACCTTCCCTTTTCCCGTCCCTTGGTTGAACTTGATGGACATGTGTCTTTTTTCAGCCGTACTAACTATGTAACTATGTAACTATGTTAGTATACTGCAACAGAACTATGTAAAACGTAACTTTACCAGATTTTTTCGATGCAAAATTTTTTAGAATGTTATCTTAAAAAAGTTTCGGAGCCACCTCATGCTTTATGGAAATAATGCGGAAGTTTGTTAGTCGTTGTTGCCCCATTACACATTGAAGATATGTTTTCAGAAGCTTTAAAGGGGTTTGCTTGGACTTTTATATTGATGACCTCTTCGTATACAGTTGACATCCCGCTGCAATGGCGACGATGGCAGTTAATGCCGATCGCCGCTGTTTATCCCTTCAATGCGGTGGTCAATGGCATCCGCCGCATTGAAGTGGTTAACAGAGGGAGGGGGCTCCCTCTGTTCCCTCCACCCCGCAAGAGATCGCGGGTGACGGTTTTTTGCTATGGCAACCAGGAAGCCTAGCAATGGCCTCCTGGTTGGCCAGGTACGGAAGCCTATTAGGTCCCGCCCAAGGAAGCCTATTAGGTCCTGCCCAGATGAAGAATGACAGTTACAATGCACTGCACTACATAAGTAGTGCAGCGTATAATAGCAGGGATCAGAAGATCAGATCTTCAAGTCCCCGGGTAAGTGTAAAAAAAAAAAGTGAAAAAAAAATGTTTAAGAAAAATAAATAAAAAGGTTTAGCTAATAAAAACAATAATCGCCCTGTTTCCCTGATCAAGTCCCTTATAATTGGAAAAAAAATAAAAAAGCTATACAAAGTATACAAGTATCGCCACATTTGGAACGGCCTGAACTATAAAAATATCATGTTATTTTTACCGCAGGCTGAACACCGTAATTTTTTTTTATTAAAAACAATGACAGAATCTCTTTTTGTGGTCACCTTGTCTCAGAAAAAATGTAATAAAAAGTGATCAAAAAGTGTCAAGTACCCCAGAACTGTACCCACAAAAACAAGACCTCCCACAGCGATATCAACTGAAAAATAAAAATGTTATGGCTGTCAGAAATGGCGACACTAAAACATGATTTTTTTTTTAGAAAAGAGTATTTTTATTGTGGGAAAGTAGTAAAGAAACGACATAAATCAAATGTTGGGGTGCTTTTTCTCCTTCATTTCTTATAAAAATGTAAAATGTCCACGTTTTATCGGAAAAAATTTAGCTTTTCAATTTCATGACCTACTTCCACTAAATTCGGCAAAAAACCTGTGGGGTCAAAATGCTCCCTATACCCCTAGATAAATTCCTTCAGGGGTGTAGTTACCCAAATGGGGTCACTTTTGGGGGTTTCCACTGATTTTGTCAAAAGGGGCTTTGCAAATGTGTATTGGCTCTGCAAAATGCTTACTATAACCCTCGATAAATTTCTTCAGGGGTGTAGTTTCCGAAATGGGGTAACTTTTGGGGGTTTTCCCACTGTTTTGGTCCCACAGGGGCTTTACAAATGTGACATGTCACCCGAAAACCATTGCAGCAAAACTTGAGCTCCAAAAGCCAAATGGTGCTACTTCCCTTCTGAGCTTTGCCGTGTGTCCAAGCAGCAGTATATTAACACATATGTGGTATTGCCGCAATCGGGAGAAATTGCTTATCAAATGTTTGGGTGTTTTTTGTCCTTTATGTCTTGTAAAAATTGGTGTTCCTTCCCTTTTTAGCCATGCAGTGTGTCCAAACAGCAGATGACGACCACTTATGGGGTATGTGCCGTAATTGGGAGAAATTGCTTTTCAAATGTTGGGGTGCTTTTTCTCCTTTATTCCTTGTAAAAATTTAAAATGTTCACGTTTTATCTGAAATAATGTAGCTTTTCAATTTCATGGCTCAATTCCACTAAATTCTGCAAAAAACCTGTGGGGTCAAAATGCTCCCTATACCCCTAGATAAATTCCTTCATGGTTGTAGTTACCCAAATGGGATCACTTTTGGGGGTTTCCACTGATTTGGTCCCAAGGGGCTTTGCAAATGTGTCATGGTGCAGCAAACTATTCCAGAAAAATTTGAGCTACAAAAGCCAAATGGTGCTCCTTCCCTTCTAAGCCCCTGCTGTGCTCAGAAGAGGTTGCTTGCCAAATTTTGGGGTGCTTTTTCTCCTTTATTTATTGTGAAAATGGAAAAATCTGAGCTAAAATTACATTTTATTAGAAAAAAACTTCCAGCAACGGATACGAAATCTCGCAAGATCACGGAGCTAAACGAGATTTGGTTTCACTTGCCGGAATCTCACAAAAAAGAGTCAGAAGTGTCAGGATTCTGAGTACACATGACGTCCAGGCTGGATGGTCATGTGTATTCATTATCAGGACACTGTAGTAATGTTAGGGCTTGTGTATGAGGCTGCACATAGCGATATATCTATATCGCTAGTGCAGTGTAAATGAATGGAGAGGAGTGCATGATGCCGATTGGTCAGCGTCATGCACTCCTCTGTACAACGCCCACTTGGTCGAAAGTAAAAGTACGCCCACTTGGGCATTAAGAAAGCTCATTAGCATAAACAAAAATCGCTCCTAACGTTGTGAAAAAAGATAGTTTTTTTAAATAAAAAGCATTACTGTCACCTACATTACAGCGCCCATCTCCTTATGTAGGAGACAGGACACTTATAATGTGGTGACAGAGTCTCTTTAAAGAGGCTCTGTCACCAGATTTTGCAACCCCTATCTGCTATTGCAGCAGATCGGCGCTGCAATGTAGATTACAGTAACGTTTTTATTTTTAAAAAACGAGCATTTTTGGCCAAGTTATGACCATTTTTGTAATTATGCAAATGAGGCTTGCAAAAGTCCCAGTGGGTGTGTTTAAAAGTAAAAGTCCAAGTGGGCGTGTATTAGGTGCGTACATCGGGCGTTTTTAATACTTTCACTAGCTGGGCGCTGTGAAGAGAAGTAACATCCTCTTCTCTTCAGAACGCCCAGCTTGTGACAGTGCAGATCTGTGACGTCACTCACAGGTCCTGCATCGTGACGGCCACATCGGCAGCAGAGGCTACAGTTGATTCTGCAGCAGCATCAGCGTTTGCAGGTAAGATCGACTTACCTGCAAACGCTGATGCTGCTGCAGAATCAACTGTAGCCTCTGGTGCCGATGTGGCCGTCACGATGCAGGACCTGTGAGTGACGTCACAGATCTGCACTGTCACAAGCTGGGCGTTCTGAAGAGAAGAGGATGTTACTTCTCATCAGAGCGCCCAGCTAGTGAAAGTATTAAAAACGCCCCGATGTACGCACATAATACACACCCACTTGGACTTTTACTTTTAAACACACCCACTTGGACTTTTGCAAGCCTCATTTGCATAATTACAAAAATGGTCATAACTTGGCCAAAAATGCTCGTTTTTTTAAAATAAAAACGTTACTGTAATCTACATTGCAGCGCCTATCTGCTGCAATAGCAGATAGGGGTTGCAAAATCTGGTGACAGAGCCTCTTTAAGAAACTTTCTTAATGCTGTTTTGAGGGGTGCTGTTTTTAAAATGGGGTGATTATTGGAGTTTGTATTGTATGGACCCCTCAACGCCACAACGCAACTGAACTGGTCCCTGTAAAAATTGCCTTTTGAAATTTTCTTGAATATGTGAGAAATTGCTGCTAAAGTTCTAAGCCTTGTAACGTCCTAGAAAAAAAAAAGAACATTCAAAAAAACAATGCCAACATAAAGTAGACATCTTGGATATGTGAAATAGTAACTATTTTGTGTGGTATTACTATCCGTTTTACAAGCAGATACACTTAAATTTAGAAAAGCGCTAATTTTTGCAAATTTTCGCTAAATTTTGATATTTTGCCCAAATAAATATTGAATTTATCGACTACATTTTTTTTTACTAACATAAAGCACAATATGTCACGAGAAAACTGTCTCAGAAACGTGCTTCTTTATCTGATTAGAGCATGCGTGGTTAACACACTCCACCGCGCATGCTCTGTGAAATTTTGTGGCTGCGTCTTCAGCGGCTGTGTATATTATACTGCGCATGCGCAGGGTTGAAGTCGGTGTGTAGCGTTAGTGTCCTAGTGACGTGTAATAAATATTTATTCATCCTCAGTGAGGTCAGTATAAAGTTTTAGGATCAGATTTTAGGTCTTCATTTATATTACATGTGTAACCCCTTATCAATTAGCGACGGCATATGAAGTTGCGGGAATAACGGCCGTTTCGGCCGTCTTCCCGACAGATGCAGGAGCTGTGACAGCTGCTGTCTCGTACAGCAGCTGCCGCAGCTCCTACAGCGGGAACCGATCGCTGTGTCCCCGCTGTTTAACCCCTTAAAAGCCGCGTTCAATAGAGATCGCGGCTTTTTAGGTGTTAAGTTACCATCGCCGGCCTGCTACACGATAGCGGCCGGCGATGGTTACTATGGCAACCGGACACCAAACTATGCCATCGACGGAAGCCTAGTGGGTCCTGACAAAGTCAGGACCCACTATGCTTGCTGTTAGTGAGTAGCTAACAGTTCTAATACACTGCACTACGCATGTAGTGCAGTGTATTAGAATAGCGATCAGGGCCTCCTGCCCTCAAGTCCCCTAGTGGGACAAAGTAATACAGTAAAAAAAAAGTTAAAAAAAGATGTTTAAAAATAAGAAAATAAAAGTTTTAAAAGTTAAAAAAATCCCTTTTTTTTCCCTTATCAGTCCTTTATTATTAATAAAAATATATAAATAAATAAATAAACTATACATAATTGGTATCGCCGCGTCCGTAACGGCCTGAACTACAAAATTATTTAGTTATTTATCGCGCGCGGTGAACGCCGTAAAAGAAAATAATAATAAACCGTACCAAAATCACAATTGTTTGGTCACTTCACCTCCCAAAAAATTTATTAAAAATAGATCAAAAAGTCGCATGTACCGAAAAATGGTAATGATTGAAACTACAGTTCGTTACGCAAAAAATAAGTCCTCGCACGGCTTTATTGATGGAAGAATAATAAAGTTCTGGCTCTTAGAATAAGGTAACACAAAAAGTAAATTATTTTTTACAAAACGTATTTTATTGTGCAAACGCCACAAGACATAAAAGAACTATAAACATCTGGTGTCACCGTAAGGCCGGGTTTACACGAGCGTGTGCGTTTCGCGCAAGCAAAAAACGCGGCGTTTTGCGTGCGCAAAAGGCACTTAACAGCTCCATGTGTCAGCCCTTTATGATGGGCGGCTGCGTGGTTTTCGCGCAGCCGCCATCCTTATGACACTCCGTTTGGAGTTTTGTAAACAGAAAAGAACATGGTGCTTTTCTGTTTTCATTCATCCTTTACAGTGCTGTTGCGCGAATCACGCTTGTCCCACGGAATTGCTTCCGTGCGACATGCGTGGTTTTCACACACCCATTGACTTCAATGGGTGCGTGATGTGCAAACAGCGCACAAATATAGGACGTTGTGCGTTTCACGCAGCGGACATACGCTGCGTGAAAATCACCCACCTGTCTGCACGGCCCCATAGACTAACATAGGTCCCTGCGACGCGCGTTGCACGGACGTATAACACGCTCGTGTAAATGAGCCCTAATCGTATCGTCCCATAGAATAAAGTGAATATGTAATTTATAGTGCACGGTGAACGCTGTAACAAAAATAGAATAAAAAAACAATACTAGAATTTCTGTTTTTTAGTCACCATAAAATAGAATAAAAACTTATCAAAAAGCCGCATGCACCCCATGAAAACTACAATGAATTCCTCAAGGGGTCTAGTTTCCAAAATGGGGTCACTTTTTGGGGGTTTCCACTGTTTTGGTACCACAAGACCTCTTCAAACCGTTTAAAAACGCAGATATCCAGTGATTTCAGCTTGTGCTAGCAGTAATAGAATGAGAGCACCAAAATGAAGACTGAGATTGCAGAAGTTAGTAGAGCTGGGTGTAGTAGGCGGAGCAAGTGCACTGCTGCATGCACATTGCATGCTGGGACTAGAGCAGTGCATGCAGGGAGGAGAAACAGGAAGAGAAGAGGAATGAACGTACTGAGTAAAACAAACCTCTCAAGGTAAACAATAGGGAGTAGTGTTACTAAAAAAAAATATTATCAAGAAAAAGATAGTCAGAGTGCACTAATATATTAATAGAGGAACATTGCATTGATTAAAAAAAAAAAAAAAAGGATTGGAAAACCCCTTTAATGAGTTAAATTGAGGTCCAGTAATAACACAAAATATAGTTTCAAGCTTACAGTATCTTTAACATGAATCCAAGGTCTCATTTTGGAAAGAATTTTCTCAATTATTTCAAATGTTAAATACTTTTGTGTCAAAAAAGACAAAAGTATAATAGGTATGATACCTTTATTGGCTAACCATAAAAGTTCTATATGCAAGCTTTCAGAGCACAGAGGCCCCTTCTTCAGGCAGTTTACAAATGAATGACTTAGAAAAAAGCACAACATTTAGATGTTACACAAAGACAATTAGTACATGAGGTGATACATCATTAAGATAAGCCGGGGCAATAAAACTGAGGTTATAGGGGTGATGACTTAGGAGTTAAGGCATCTGGAGTCAGTCTGATGGGGGACGTGACGTGTGTCCATGTAGTGGCTCATAAATCCTGGTGTTAGATTGAGGCCTTGTGTCAATGACTGGAATTTTATCATCATCTTGAATTCCCAAATTTTTCTTTCTCTGTTGTTTTTAAAATGACCCTTCAGAATGAAGGGTCATTTTAAAAACAACAGAGAAAGAAAAATTTGGGAATTCAAGATGATGATAAAATTCCAGTCATTGACACAAGGCCTCAATCTAACACCAGGATTTATGAGCCACTACATGGACACACGTCACGTCCCCCATCAGACTGACTCCAGATGCCTTAACTCCTAAGTCATCACCCCTATAACCTCAGTTTTATTGCCCCGGCTTATCTTAATGATGTATCACCTCATGTACTAATTGTCTTTGTGTAACATCTAAATGTTGTGCTTTTTTCTAAGTCATTCATTTGTAAACTGCCTGAAGAAGGGGCCTCTGTGCTCTGAAAGCTTGCATATAGAACTTTTATGGTTAGCCAATAAAGGTATCATACCTATTATACTTTTGTCTTTTTTGACACAAAAGTATTTAACATTTCATATTGTCTCTGGCTAACACGGTACTACACAATTTTTTACTGTACTTCCTCAATTATTTCCAGAATTGAAATCCTAAATTTGTTTTCCTGTGACTAGAGATGAGCGAACCGGGACAACCGAACCCGGTTTCGGTCCGAACTTCCGGTAAAGTTCGGTTCGCAGCGAATCCGAACTTCACCGGGTTCGGCCGAACCCGTTTTGACCGAACCCGGTCAAAAACATTATACAAATCGGCAGCCACTTATCTCTATCAATCACTGATAGAGAAAAGAGGCTGCTGATTAAAAATAAAATAAAAAGCATTTCATACGTACCCGGTCGTTGTCTTGTTAACGAGTCCCTCTTCTTCCTCCAGTCCGACCTTTTCTGACGCGGCAGCCTGTGATTGGCTGCAGAGGCCTCTGCAGCCTGTGATTGGCTGCAGAGGCCGCGGCAGCCTGTGATTGGCTGCAGCGCTCACAAGGCTGCATCGTCATCAAGGAATGTCGGGCCGGATGTCGAGAGGGACGCGTCACCAAGGCAACGGCCAGGAGACCGGACTGGAGGAAGCAGAAAGTTCTCGGTAAGTATGAACGTCTTTTTTTTTACAGGTACTGTGATCGGTAGTCACTGTCCAGGGTACTGAAACAGTTACTGCCGATCAGTTAACTCTTTCAGCACCCTGAACAGTGACTATTTAGTGTATGTGCACACACACTAATTACGTCCGTAAATGACGGACGTATTTCGGCCGCAAGTACCGGACCGAACACAGTGCAGGGAGCCGGGCTCCTAGCATCATACTTATGTACGATGCTAGGAGTCCCTGCCTCTCTGCAGGACAACTGTCCCGTACTGTAATCATGTTTTCAGTACGGGACAGTAGTTCCACGGAGAGGCAGGGACTCCTAGCATCGTACATAAATATGATGCTAGGAGCCCGGCTCCCTGCAGGGTGTTCGGTCCGGTACTTGCGGCCGAAATACGTCCGTCAATTACGGACGTAATTAGTGTGTGTGCACATACCCTTACTGACGTCACCTAGCAACGCTGCCGTAATGATGGGTGCACACATGTAGCCACCCGTCATTACGGGGCCTCATGCACACGAGTCGACCATAAAAACACCCGTTATCACGGGTCGTAATTACGACCCGAAATAGCGGGCCCATAGACTTCTGTTAGCCACGGGTACCTTCCCGTTTTCTCACGGGAAGGTGCCCGTGCCGTTAAAAAGATAGAACATGTTCTATTTTTTTATTTTACGGGCCGTGCTCGTAATTACGACTCGTAACTACGAGCACGGCCGGCCGGCCACGGGCAGCCGGCCGCTTTTGCGAACCGTGCTGTCATTATAATTATAGCAGCACGGCCCGTAAAATAGAAAAATAGAACATGTTCTATTTTTTTAACGGCACGGGCACCTTCCCGTGAGAATACGGAAAGGTACCCGTGGGTAACAGAAGTCTATGAGCCCGTTATTGCGGGTCGTAATTACGACCCGCAATAACGGGTGTTTTTACGGTCGTGTGCATGATGGGAGCACGGCTCGGAAAAACGAACGGCTGCCCGTGCTCATCTCCTGAAATACTCTGTGCTGCCTTAAACTCTGTGGACAGGTCAGGATCCTGTTTCTTTTAAATGCTGCTAGGGAACCCGCTCGATCCACTATATAAGGCTACGCTACAGTGCAGCATTTAAAAGAAACAGGATCCTGACCTGTCCACAGAGTTTAAGGCAGCACAGAGTATTTCAGGAGATGAGCGTGCAGATTCAGTGCTGTTGTGAACTCTGCTCTTACCATTACGTAGCTCTCAGTCTGTTATCTCTCCTCCACTCCTGTCCTCAAGAACACCTTCACATGATTGCCAAGTCACCACGTAATGGTAAGAGCAGAGTTCACAGCAGCACAGAGTATTTCAGGAGATGAGCGTGCGGATCTTGTGCGTGGTGGTGACTTGCCAATCATGTGAACGTGTTATAGAGGACAGGAGTGGAGGAGATGTAACAGACTGAGCTACGTAATGGTAAGAACAGAGTTCACAGCAGCACAGAGTATTTCAGGAGAGGAGCGTGCAGATTCAGTGCTGCTGTGAACTCTGCTCTTACCATTACGTAGCTCAGTCTGTTACCTCTCCTCCACTCCTGTCCTCAATAACACCTTCACATGATTGGCAAGTCACCACCCCGCACAAGATCCGCACGCTCATCTCCTGAAATACTCTGTGCTGCTGTGAACTCTGCTCTTACCATTACGTGGTGACTTGCCAATCATGTGAAGGTGTTCTGGAGGACAGGAGTGGAGGAGAGGTAACAGACTGAGAGCTACGTAATGGTAAGAGCAGAGTTCGCAGCAGCACTGAATCTGCACGCTCATCTCCTGAAATACTCTGTGCTGCCTTAAACTCTATGGACAGGTCAGGATCCTGTTTCTTTTAAATGCTGCACTGTAGCGCAGCCTTATATAGTGGATCGAGCGGGTTCCCCAGCAGCATTTAAAAGAAACTGTGTTTGTGTATGTGTGTTTGTGTATATATGTGTGTTTGGGTATGTGACTTTGTCTGTTTTTGTTTTTATATGTGTGTGTGTATATATGGGTGTGTTTGTGTATATGTGTTTTGTGTATATGTTTGTGTATATATGGGTGTATTTGTGTATATGTTTGTGTGTAGATGTTTGTGTGTGTTTTTGTATATGTGTGTATATGGGTGTGTGTTTGTGTGTATATATGGGTGTGTTTGTGTATATGTGTTTGTGTATATGTGTGTTTGGGTATGTGTGTTTTTGTTTGTATATGTGTTTGTGTATATGTGTTCGTGTATGTGTGTATAACTGTGTGTGTGTGTGTGTTTGGATATGTGTGAGTTCGTGTATATGTGTTTGTCTGTTTATGTGTGTGTGTATATCTTGTTGTGTTTGTGTATATATGTGTGTCTGTGTATGGTTGTTTGTGTGTGTGTGCGTGTATATATGTGTGTGTAGGAGAGTAGAAGTATTGGTATTGTTCACATTGATAACTGTTTTTTTATGTTGTTGCAGATTTTGATGTACCGATTGGACTACATCTACGATTCGTTGGACTACTGCGTAGATCTGCGTTTTTTCAAATTTTAATAAAATGGTTAACGAGGGTTTTGTTGGGGATTTCTTATTTCAATAAAAAAGAATTGTCTTTGTGTTTTTTTTTCAAACTTTATTAGTGCCTAGATAATGGCAGTTGGCTGATTGACAGCGTCCATTATTAAGGCGGTACTTAGTGTTAGCCGGTGCAGAGGCTAGCACTAACCACCCATTATTACCCCGGTACCCACCACCACCAGGGGTGCCGGGAAGAGCTTGGTACGATCCAGTACCCGACCATCTGTTGTGATGGTCGGGTACTGGGGCGGCCGTAGGCTGGTATTATGAGGCTGGGAAGGGCCAAAATCAGTGGACCTTCCCACCCTTGTAATGCTAGGCTGCTGCTGCTGTGTTGTATCGGGCTGGTTATAAAAATGGGGGGGACCCCCACGTCGTTTTTTTTTTGGAATTTAACAAATTTAGCAATAGACGGGTCCCCCACATTTTTAATAACCAGCCATATACAAGGCCGCAGCAGTCTGGCATTACATGGGTGGGAAGGGCCACTGGTTTTGTCCATTCCCAGGCTAATAACACTGTGTTGTATGTGGCTGGTTATGATAAATTGGGTGGAACCCCATGTCTTTTTAAAAAAAAAAAATTTAAATAAATAAATAATTTAAAAAAATGACGTGGGGTCCCCCCCACTTTTATAACCAGCCAGATACAACACAGCAGCAGCAGCCTAGCATTACAAGGGTGGGAAGGTCCACTGTTTTTGGCCCTTCCCAGCCTCATAATACCAGCCTGCGGCCGCCCCAGAGCCCGACCATCACAACAGATGGTCGGGTACTGGATCGTACCTGGCTCTTCCCGGCACCCCTGGTGGTTTTGGGTACCGGGGTAATAATGGTGGTTAGTGTTAGCCTCTGCACCGGCTAACACTAAGCCTCGCATTAGTAATGGATGTTGTCACTCAGACAGCGGCCATTACTAAAGTGGTAATAATAAAATTTGAAAAGAAAAAGACAAAGATATAGATAAAATATTTTATTGAAATAAAGCACCCCCAACACAACCCTCATTAACCATTTTATTGTAGAAAAAAAAACGTCATCGAAGTAGTCCTCGAAACCGACGTAGTCCAAACACCAAACCTGTAAAAAAATAAAATAATGAAATAAAACATGTCGTAGGCTTAGATTCAGTTTAATGTGTGATACTGACTGTTATACCATGTATAGAAGCCTGCCGTGAAGTTGACTTAGATACAGGGCGCCAGCAGACAGTATCATACATGGCCATACATACATACATATATACAAATATACATACATATATACAAACATACATACATACATATATACAAGCATGCACATATATACATGCAAATATACATACATGCAAACATACACACATATATACATGCAAACTATCATACATACATGCATACACACACACACACACATGAAAACATACATACAAACAAACATGCAAAGATACATAATACATATATACAAGCATGCACAAATATACATGCAAACATAAATACATGCACATATATATATATAAACATACATGCAAACATACATGCAAAAATAAAAACATGCAAACATACATACATGCACATATATACATACATACATGACAACATACATACAAACATACATGACAACATACATACATGCAAACATACATACATGCAAACATACATACACACATGCAAACATATATACATGCAAATATACATACAAACATGCACATGTATACATACATGCCAACATACATGCAAACATACATGCACATATATACATACATACATGACAACATACATACATGCAAATATACATACATACACACATGCACATACATGCCAACATACATGCACATATATACATACATACATACATGACAACATACATACATACATATATATATATACACACATGCAAATATACATACAAACATGCATACATACATGCAAACATACATTCATGCAAACATACATGCAAACATACATACATACAAATATACATACACACATGCACATATATACATACATGACAACATACATACATACATACATGACAACATACATGCAAAAATACATACATGCAAACATACATACATACATACATACATGCAAATATACATACAAACATGCACATATATACATACATGCCAACATACATGCAAACATACATGCACAGATATACATACATACATACATGCCAACATACATACATGCCAAAAAATAATAATAATACGTTCATACTTACTTTCCTCCTGTCCGGCCTCCAGCGATGACGTTTCATTCATGTCGCCGCTGCAGCCTGTGATTGGCTGCAGAGGCGGTCACGTGGGATGAAGCGTCATCCTGACGTACGTGACCGCCACTACAGCCTGTGATTGGCTGCAGCGGCGAAAGGGATGAAACGTCATCGCTGGAGGCCGGACAGGAGGAAAGTAAGTACGAACGTATAATTTTTATTTTTTTATTACATTTAAATGGTATTTTCCGCGCGCCGAGCATGTACTGTGAAGGTTGCTGAAAGAGTTAGTGCAGCCCATTAACTCTATCAGCACCCTGGACAGTAGCATGCTCGGCGCACGTAAGTGACAGGTTCGGTCAGAACTAGTTCGGTCCGAACCGAACTTTTTTGTGAAATTCGGCGAACTAGCCGAACCGAACTTTTGATAAGTTCGCTCATCTCTACCTGTGACAATTGAACACTCTCATCTTCACATTCTTCATCAAATATTGTATTGATCTTTCGCTTCCTTATTTTGCTTCATTTATGGCATCAGCTGCATGGCTTGTCCTAGTAGAATAACAGGTTCAAGACACTATGAATATGCTTTGCAGACATATGAATGATGCTTTCATTCTGAAGTGTCTCAATGTGACTTAGCACTTTGTACCAAAAACACGATATGACAATAAACTCAAACTTCTTGATATTAGTCATCAGAGAAGCAGCCTGAGCCTTTGTCTCCATGTTTGTTACAGGGCTGGTTTTAGACCATTCAAAGCCAGAGATGAGCGAACTTCCAGATGAGTCAGCTGTCCAGTTCCATTCGGTCTGAATAAATTCACCGAAATTCCAAGTTGGATAAAGTCCTAAAAGACATCAGAGAGTTAAACAGGGCAATCAGGGCACTTGCGATTCCACACCTAAAATTAAAAAAATACCATACTCGGGGGCATGGCCTGGACCAACATGAGAGCAGTCGCAAAGTTCTTCTCTCTCCCGCTAATTGAAGCTGTTAACCGGCTCAAATAAACCAACAGTGTGGAAACACTTACCGTCGACTCTCCGTGTGCCTGTGAAGCAGAGGGACAGAGAGATTCTGAGCTCTCTGCGCGTCTCCCGACAGGAGGTTCACTCCGGGTTGCTGCGACCCAAGCCACGAGGAGACCAGGGAGTGGAGTGAAAGTGGAAGCCGGCGTCTTGTGGATCTGATAGCGCGGTATTACCGTACCATCCTCTGGAGATACTGTGACCTGCGGCTAACTGAGACCGAAACCTCTCTGAAAATCAAGCCTCTGGCTTACCTTATGTGAAGCTGCAGCACAGTTCACTAGGAGACGGGCAGTTGGAACCCGGCGTGTGAATTCTTTTTGCTTCAAGTATCCTCTGTCTCGCAGTGAGTACATCTCATGTCCTCTGAACGACTGAGACATTTTGTTATTTGCTACACCCTCTGCTAGCCGCCATTACAATATCTCCTGTTACCGCAATTTCTTTAGTGTGAGACACTACATCTGACTCGTGACATTTAGCTAAGGCTGGTGGCATTGTTTGGCCCTATTTCAATCCGTTATACATAAGTAGAGTACTAATATATATTTGACTGTTTTCCTTCATATCACCATGGGTGGTACATCTAAAAAAAATGCCAGATCCAGATCCAAACCTACGAAACTCACAGAGTTTCTCCAAAATTCTTCTTCTCGTTCACTGGAAGTTAATAGACGTATATATCGCTTCCTCCCGCTTCTCCTACCCCCTCGTCTAGAGCGGGCTCTATGGATGAGGAGATGCAGGATCCTCTGGAGTTTCACCGTGTGTCAGAGGCAGTAATTAAAAAGCTCTTGACTTCATTGAGAGATTCTTTTCAAGCGGATATTAGACAAGCCTTGGGGGAGTTGAAATCCGATATTCAATCCATTGCTACACGTAGAGATCACATTGAAAATAAGATGGCGGATTTCACTAAATCCCATAACTCCTTGATTGATGCTAATGCTACCTTAGAAGAAGAAGAAGTGCAGAGACTCTCTAACAAAGTTCTGGATCTGGAGGATAGGTCCAGAAGGAATAATCTCAGAATTCGTGGTATTCCAGAATCTATAACTCCGGATTTGATCTCTCAGTATCTGAAAGATCTTATGTCCCTGATCCTTCCTCAGAGATCTGATCTTGACCTCACTATTGACAGAATTCACCGTCTTCCCAAGTCGAGACATATTGCTGCCCATCTCTCTAGAGACACTATTGCTCGGTGTCGAGAAGGGTTCGTGGACCCACTGGGCCGTACCCACTTGGCGGTATGGCAGCTGGCCAACGGGACGCAGGTCAAAGTCTATAGTTCGTATAGGGTACCTGTGGCAGCTCAGACAGTAGCGAGGCAGGCTAGGCAGGAACTTGGCAGCAGGTGGACGTCAGGTGTGGAGAGGCAGATCAGGCATGGAATAAAGCACAGCACGGCTACACCAAGCACATCACTAGATTCAGGAACAGGAAACGAACAGGAAACAGGAACTGGAAACCACTGGGACCAAGAAACACTAGGGGGCCATTTGCAAGACAGACTAGGGAAACAACAACAAAGCTCAGGCATAGAACTAGGAGGCTTGACCCCTCTTATAGTCCAGAGTACTCACAGGTCAAAGGTCAGGAATGAGGTCCGGTGCGCACGCTGCCCCTTTGAGAGCAGGCACGAGCGTGCGTGCGCACCCTACGGGATCCGGCATTGGTGAGTAGACGCGAGCGCTGGCTTCTCCTGAGGAGGAGGCTGGGGCCAGCGCTTGCCGACTCGTGGCTGCGGCTGTCAGGGGAGGAACGGAGCTGACAGCTCGCAGCCACGGACATGACAGTATCCCCCCTCTTACGCCCCCTCTTCTTGGGACCAGAGCAAGAGAGAAATTTTTTCAGAAGAGCAGGAGCATTAAGGTTCTCTTCTGGCTCCCAAGACCTCTCTTCAGGACCAAATCCCTTCCAATCCACCAAATAAAAGGTCTTTCCTCTCACTCTTTTGGTGTCCAGGATCTCTTGAACCTCAAAGGTGTCTGAAGGGCCGCTGGCGACAGCCACAGGGCTAGGAGTCTTGGTGTAGCGGTTCAGGACCACTGGCTTCAGGAGGGACACGTGGAAGGAGTTGGGGATCTTGAGGGTAGGAGGCAGCCGAAGTTTATAGGCGACAGGGTTGATTTGTTTTAGGATCTCGAATGGTCAGAGGAACCTGGGAGCAAACTTGCATGACGGTACTCTTAGTCGAATGTTCCTGGAGGACAGCCAGACCTTTGTGCCAGGAAGAAACTGAAGTGGTTCTCTTCTCCTTGTGTCCGCCCTCCGTTTCATACGATCCCCTGCCAGCAGGATGGAGGATCGAGTTAGCCGCCAAATTTGTAGAAAGTCCTTGAAGGCCGCGTCAGCTGCTGGTACCTTGGATGAATCAGGAACCGGGAGAGGTATTCGTGGGTGTTGAACAAGGACTATGAAGAACGGAGTGTTCCTTGTGGACTCGCTGATATGATTGTTGTAGGAGAATTCAGCCCACGGGAGCAACTGTACCCAGTCATCATGTTGCCTAGAGATGAAGTGACGCAGGTAGTTCTCCAAGATTTGATTGATCCTCTCGACCTGTCCAATGGACTGAGGATGGTAGGCTGAGGAAAAGTCCAACTTCACACCTAGAAGTCCGCAGAGGGATCTCCAGAACCTCGAGGTGAACTGACCCCCCGATCAGACACAATATGCTGCGGCAAGTAGTGCAGGCGGAAGACGTGCTGGATAAACAGTTTGGCCAGTTGAGGAGCAGACGGAAAACCAATCAGAGGAACGAAGTGGGCCATTTTTGAAAATCGATCCACGACCACCCAGACAGTGTTTCATCAGGCAGAGAGAAGCAGGTCCGTAATAAAGTCCATCGCTATATGCTGCCAGGGAGCATCGGGCACAGGCAATGGCTGGAGCAGACCAGCGGGTCTGGAGTGAGCGACCTTGTTAGTTGCACACACAGAGCAGGAGGAAACAAAGTCCATAACATCTTTGGGCAGCGTGGGCCACCAGAAATGACGGGCAATAAAATCACGGGTCTTACAGATCCCAGCGTGAGCTGCCAGTCTTGAGGCATGTCCCCAGCGGAGGACTCTCCTTCGGTTCAGCCACGCGCACAAAAGTTCTCCCTGGTGGGATATCCCCAACTTGCTGTGGGTTGACTGAAACAATACAGGACGGGTCGATAATGTTTTGGGGCATCTCCATAGTGTCCTCCGCCTCAAAAGACCTGGATAAGGCGTCGGCTCTCACATTCTTGTCAGCTGGGCGATAATGGAGCTCAAACTGGAACCTGGCAAAGAACAGTGACCACCTGGCCTGACGAGGATTTAGCCGTTGGGCTGTCTGGAGGTAAGTAAGGTTCTTGTGGTCCGTAAAAATCAGGATGGGGTGAGCTGCGCCCTCTAGTAGATGTCTTCACTCCTCCAGGGCCAATTTGATGGCCAGTAACTCTCGATCCCCAATCGAGTAGTTGTATTCTGCAGAAGAGAAAAGCTTCGAGAAATATCCACGTACCCTAGACTTGCCCTTGGAACCTCTCTGCAACAGGAGTGCACCAGCACCGACAGAGGACGCGTCCACCTCCAACGAGAACTGTAGGGAAACGTCTGGATGATGGAGGATAAAGGCTGACGTATATGCACTCTTAAGGGTATTGAATGCGGACTCTGCCTCAGGAGTCCACACCTTGGCGTTCATGCCCTTCTTGGTGAGGTTAGAGATAGGAGATATTAGTGAAGAGAAGTTTGGGAGGAACTGTCTGTAAAAATTGCCGAATCCCAGAAAGCGCTGTATGGTCCTCAAGCCTTGAGGACGTGGCCATTCCAGGACGGACTTTACCTTTTCAGGATCCATCTTGAGGCCTCTATTCGAAATTATATAGCCCAGGAAGGGTAGAGCATTTCTCTCAATTTGGCGTACAGTTGATTCTCCCTTAATCACAGCAAGACTTGACGGACATGTTTCCGATTCGTCATAGGATCTGAAGAATTAATTAAGATGTCATCAAGATAGACTACCACACAAACATAAAGGAGGTCACGGAAAATGTAATTCACAAACTCCTGGAAGACCGCGGGAGCATTACACAGGCCGAAGGGAATTACTAGATATTCATAGTGTCCGTCCTGGGTGTTAAATGCCGTCTTACATTCGTCACCCTGGCAAATCCGGATTAAGTTGTAAGCCCCCCGCAGGTCTAACTTGGAAAAGATCTTGGCAACACGTATACGGTCAAATAATTCTGAGATCAATGGCAATGGATACTTATTTTTCACCGTGATCTGTTTGAGACCCCAGTAGTCTATGCAGGGACGAAGAGAACCATCCTTCTTTTTGACGAAGAAGAACCCGGCTCCTGCCGGGGAGGAAGACTTGCGTATGAAGCCCCGCTCCAAGTTCTCTCTAACATAGGCGAACATAGACAGAGTTTCTGGCAGAGAGAGAGGATATACCCTGCCACGGGGAAGGGAAGCACCAGGAACTAGCTCGATAGGACAGTCTCCGCCTCTTTCTTGCTGAAGACGTCCGCAAATGAAGCAAAATGACTCGGCAATTCTGCCAGTGACTGAGGCAGAGGAGGCTGAGCCAAACAAATCTGTCCCAGGCAATGATTGTGACACTCGGGCCCCCACTGGAGAACCTCACCAGAGTTCCAGTCCAGGACTGAGGCATGCAATCGGAGCCAAGGCAGGCCCAGCAACACAGGATCAACGGCTCTGGGTAGGACATAGAACGACAGCAGTTCGGAGTGGAGAGCCCCTACTTGGAACCTCAGTGGTTTGGTCACAGCAACAACTGGGTTAGGCAGGGGTAGACCATCTACAGAAGCAATTGTCAACGGGCTCTCCATAGGGGTGGTAGGCAACTGAAGAAGGTCCTCCAGGTCTCTACGGATAAAATTAGCCGCGGATCCCGAGTCCAGATACGCAGAGACCTGATGCATTCTCTCGCCGGACACTATGGTCGCCGGTATGGACAATTTGGTTGAAAGTCCTTTTTTACCCAGGGTTGTCACTTCTAGCAACCCTAGGCTTTGGGGCTTTGGGGGACACAGGCGCACAAAATGGCCACCGAGGCCGCAATAGAGACAAAGTCCCGAAGTGCGTCTGCGTTGTCTCTCCTGGGTGAATAGCTTACCCCGGTCTATCATCACAAACTCCTTAGGAGGATCGACATCTGAGGACAGCAGGCTTTGCTGCAAAGTAGGTCCCAGACTAGGATGGTCTCCCTCCCGACAAACCTCTTGGAGGCGTTCTCGGATCCATATGTCAATCCGGGCGGACAGAAGGATGAGGTCATTCAGGGTAGATGGCAGGTCTCTAGCGGCAAGTTTGTCCTTAATCCTAGGGGACAGTCCATTCCAGAATGCCGCCACCAGAGCATCATTGTTACACAACAGTTCTCCCGCCAGGGTGCGGAAGTGGATGGCGTACTCACTCACGGAGGTGTCTCCTTGGCGTAGTTTAATCAAGGCAGCCACTGCAGATGAGATTCGTCCAGGCTCCTCAAATACCATGCGAAAGGTCCGGAGAAAGGCTTGGAAGTCACGGGTCTCAGGTCCTTGTCTCTCCCAGATAGCGTTCGCCCATGGAAGAGCCTTTCCGGTGAGGAGAGAAATGATGAATACAACCCTGGCGCCGCCAGATGAAAATGTCCTGGAACACAGGCTGAAATGGATCTGGCACTGGTTCAAAAATCCACGACAGGAACCTGCGTCTCCATCATAGCGGTCCCGAAGTGGCAAAGAAAAACGCGGGTCGACACTGCCAGGAGGTGTAGTCTGAGAATCAACACTGCCAGAAGGTATAGTAGGAGGAACGGCAGCTCTTGCTTCCTGCTGACGAACGAGAGCGTTCAAAGCTTGGAGGAGTTGGTCCTGTCGGGACTGGTGGGTTCGTGGACCCACTGGGCCGTACCGTCTTGGCGGTATGGCAGCTGGCCAACAGAACGCAGGTCAAAGTCTATAGTTCGTATAGGGTACCTGTGGCAGCTCGGACAGTAGCGAGGCAGGCTAGGCAGGAACTTGGCAGCAGGTGGACGTCAGGTGTGGAGAGGCAGGTCAGGCGTGGAATATAGCACAGCACGGCTACAGCAAGCACGACACTAGATTCAGGAACAGGAAACAGGAACAGGAAACAGGAACAGGAAACCACTGGGAGCAGGAAACACTAGGGGGCCATTTGCAAGACAGACTAGGGAAACAACAACAAAGCTCAGGCATAGAACTAGGGGGCTGGACCCCTCTTATAGTCCAGAGTACTCACAAGGTCAAAGGTCAGGAACGAGGTCCGGTGCGCGCGCTGCACCTTTAAGAGCACCCTACGGGATCCGGCATTGGTGAGTAGACGCGAGCACTGGCTTCTCCTGAGGAGGAGGCTGGGGCCAGCGCTGCCGACTCGTGGCTGCGGCTGTCAGGGGAGGAACGGATCTGACAGCCCGCAGCCACGGACATGACACTCGGATTCATTTTTATCGCGTTAAAGATGATTTTTTGAAAGCCCTAAAGATATTTCCAGAGCTTCCGGATAAATGTAAAGATCTCTCGGTCTATCCAGACCTATCTGCAGCCACTATGTTACGTAGAAAAGAATACCTACCTATGACAAAACTCCTGAGAGAAAAGGGAATACTATATAAGTGGGGATTGTCTGTCAAACTTATAATATCAAGAAATGGATCCCAAAATGTATGTTTTTCTCCGGCGGATGCGAGAGATCTTCTTCATACTTGGGGTCTCATCTCAACCCCGTCACACAGTCCGACTCGCAAACAAGCCGCCAGACCAGAAATTGTAACGCCTCTTTGGTCCGAAAAGGTAACCCGTTCCAAGCACAGAGTTGAAGATTGACATTGTGTTATTCCTGATTTGTTTTATATATGACGAAGCTTCAGATTATTGTGGGACTCTCTACTTTGGTCCGTTTTGTGGCCATTTTGACATAGGGTACGAAACTCCACTGACTTTTGCCACCTTTTCTTTTTCCCTGAAAGAGGGATATTGGTTATACATTTTCTATTTTCTATTTTATTTTTCATTGTTTTTATTTCTGTTTTTCAGTAATCATTCCATTAGTTGTATACTGTCGTGTGCTGATAATAAGATTGTTTATCTTACGACTCATATGTGGTAATCTTGATGGGAATCAAGTTTCTTTCCTTTAATGTTCATGGGTGGAATTCCCCATTTAAAAGGTCGCTACTTTAGAAAGAAGCTGTTAAATCCGGATGTGATGTTTTGTGTATCCAAGAATCTCATTTATGTACTAAAGATACTTCTCTCCTTAAGCACTCTAAATTTCCTCACGTTTTTTCAGCTTCTACTGATAAAAAGAAGGTTGGGGTGTCAATTGCTATTAAGAACTCAGTTGTGTTTAAACATGTCAAATATGTCATTGATCCAAAGGGTAGATTCGTGATCCTGGTTTGTGAGCTTAATGCCATTACTTTTACTATTGTTTCGGTGTGTGCTCCAAATTCTAGACAACATTCCTTTATAAAAAAAAACTATTGCAAGAGCCAAAGCTGTTCAACAAGGGGGGCTGATCCTATGTGGTGACTTTAATGCAGTTTCACATGCTCGGTTAGATAGGTCAATGTCTACTATTAGAGGGTCCCATGATCTAGGTGACATTTTAATGGAGGAAAGCCTCCATGATGTCTGGCGATACCAGCACTCCTCGGAAAGAGATTACTCCTTTTTTTTCCTCTCCACGTCAAGTATATTCTAGGATAGACATGTTTTTAGTGGATAGAGATATTCTTATAAATGCGATATCTTCAAATATAGTAATTATAACGTGGTCTGACCATGCCCCTATTGAGCTACTAATATCTGATAACTATGATCTACCCCCTAGATCCCCGTGGAGACTTAGAACTCACCTTTTGAAATCTCCCACGGTTCAGGATGCCATTGAAAAGGGATTATCTGAATTTTTTGACATTAATGCTCCTTCTGCTTCTTCCCCTGAATTATTGTGGTGTACCCATAAAGCATATATTAGAGGTATATTTATACAACTAGCGTCTAGAGCCAAAAAGGAAAGATCCCGTAAAATTGATGCTCTACTACATAAAATCCATCAATATGAGGGTTTGATGAAACAAAGTCCTTTAACAGTATATACCGATATGCTGAAAACATTACGGAACAAGTTAAAATCTTTGAATTTGTGTTATTATGAAAATAATTTGAAATGTATGAAATTTAATTTTTACACACAAGGAGATAGGCCTAGTAGGTTATTGGCGAATAGAGTAAAAAAACAAAATCGCTAAATCTAAAATATCACACCTCAAAACGAAAGATGGTTTAGACACTTTTGACCCTCAAAAAATAGCGGACGTCTTTGCGGACTATTATAGTGATCTGTATAATCTGAAGGATGATTCTACACTTCCTAAAGTTACTTTAGAAAAAGCCCAGATATTTTTGTCATCCCTGAACTTACCAAAATTGACTGTTCATCAATTAGATAGCTTAAAGAGGCTCTGTCACCAGAATTTGCAACCCCTATCTGCTATTGCAGCAGATCGGCGCTGCAATGTAGATAAGAGTAACGTTTTTATTTTTTAAAAACGAGCATTTTTGGCCAAGTTATGACCATTTTTGTATTTATGCAAATGAGGCTTGCTAAAGTCCAACTGGGCGTGTTTAAAGTAAAAGTCCAACTGGGCGTGTATTATGTGCGTTACATCTGGGCGTGTTTACTTCTTTTACTAGCTGGGGGCGTTCTGACGAGAAGTATCATCCACTTCTCTTCAGAACGCCCAGCTTCTGGCAGTGCAGACACAGCGTGTTCTCGAAAGATCATGCTGTGTCGTCACTCACTTCCTGCCCCAGGTCCTGCATCATGTCGGACGAGCGAGGACACATCGGCACCAGAGGCTACATTTGATTCTGCAGCAGCATCGGCGTTTGCAGGTAAGTCGATGTAGCTACTTACCTGCAAACGCTGATGCTGCTGCAGAATCAACTGTAGCCTCTGGTGCTGATGTGGCCGACACGATGCAGGACCTGGGGCAGGAAGTGAGTGACGTCACAGCGTGATCTCTCGAGAACACGCTGTGTGTCTGCACTGCCAGAATCTGGGTGTTAAAGAACAGAAGTGGATGATGCTGATTTGTCAGCATCATACACTCCCATTCCTAACGCCCAGCTAGTAAAAGAAGTAAAAAAACGCCCCGATGTACACACATAATACACGCCCAGTTGTACTTTTACTGTAAACACTCCCAGTTGTACTTTTGCAAGCCTCATTTGCATAAATACAAAAATGGTCATAACTTGGCCAAAAATGCTCGTTTTTTTAAAATAAAAACGTTATTGTAATCTACATTGCAGCGCCTATTTGCTGCAATAGCAGATAGGGGTTGCAAAATCTGGTGACTGAGCCTCTTTAAAGAGGCTCTGTCACCAGATTTTGCAACCCCTATCTCCTATTGCAGCAGATCGGCGCTGCAATGTAGATAAGAGTAACGTTTTTTTTTTTTTTTTTTAAAAACGAGCATTTTTGGCCAAGTTATGACCATTTTTATATTTATGTAAATGAGGCTTTCTAAAGTACAACTGGGCGTTTTTAAAGTTAAAGTAGAACTGGGCGTGTATTGTGTATGTACATCTGGGCGTTTTTACTTCTTTTACTAGCTGGGCGTTGTGAATAGAAGTATCATCCACTTCTCTTCACAACGCCCAGCTTCTGGCAGTGCAGACACACAGCGTGTTCTCGAGAGATCACGCTGTGACGTCACTCACTTCCTGCCCCAGGTCCTGCATCGTGTCGGACGAGCGAGGACACATCGGCACCAGAGGCTACAGTTGATTCTGCAGCAGCATCGGCGTTTGCAGGTAAGTAGCTACATCGACTTACCTGCAAACGCCGATGCTGCTGCAGAATCAACTGTAGCCTCTGGTGCCGATGTGCCCTCGCTCGTCCGACACGATGCAGGACCTGGGGCAGGAAGTGAGTGACGTCACAGCGTGATCTCTCGAGAACACGCTGTGTGTCTGCACTGCCAGAAGCTGGGCGTTGTGAAGAGAAGTGGATGATACTTCTATTCACTACGCCCATCTAGTAAAGGAAGTAAAAACGCCCAGATGTACATACACAATACACGCCCAGTTGTACTTTAACTTTAAACACGCCCAGTTGTACTTTAGAAAGCCTCACTTGCATAAATATAAAAATGGTCATAACTTGGCCAAAAATGCTCGTTTAAAAAAAAAAAAAACACGTTACTCTTATCTACATTGCAGCGCCGATCTGCTGCAATAGGAGATAGGGGTTACAAAATCTGGTGACAGAGCCGCTTTAAATGATTCTATCTCAGAGCATGAAATCAGGAAGCTTATTGGATCTTCCAAGCAAAATAAAACACCAGCTCCGGATGGACTTCCAAACGGATACTATAAAACTTTTCTTAACGTTTTGTCCCCTTATTTTTTAGGTCTGTTTAATAATATTGTAATTAATGGATCTCCCCCCTTGGAAATGCTGAAAGCCATAATTGTGACTATTCCTAAGCCTGGAAAATCCCCTGATTCTCCAGCTAATTTTAGACCGATTTCACAGTTAAATTGTAATATAAAACTCTTTGCTAAATTATTAGCTTCTAGACTAAACAATTGTCTATCTTCGTTGATTGCCTCAGATCAGGTTGGCTTTATTACAAGTAGACAAGCTAGAGATGGGACTAGGAGATGTCTAGATTTAATCCAAATTGTGCATTACTTCCTGCAGTAATCTCATTGGATGCGGAAAAAGACTTTGATAGGGTTAATTGGCATTTTCTAGAAGCTGTTTTGGATAAATTTGGTTTCCAATCCTTTATCAAAGATGCAATTCTTTCGTTATATACTTCCCCAACGACCCAGGTATTTACATATGATTTCTTTTTCCAAACCTTTCAGAATTAGCAATGGTACTCGCCAAGGATATCCATTGTCTCCTTTAATCTTCACCCTGTGTATGGAACCATTTGCTGAACTCATACGTAGTTCCCCTGACATCCATGGTTTTCAGATTGGCCCGAAAGAGCATAGGGTTATATGCCGACGACGTTTTGTTATTCCTCAAATCTCCTTTAACAACGATTCCCGCTATACTTAAAGTTATAAACTCCTACTCAGAAGTTTCCTTTTATAAATTAAATGTTGCCAAACCCTCAATGATGCCTATTCCTATATCCCCACAACTGAAAGCTTCTCTCTCTAGATTTGATTTTGCTTGGGCGGATTCGGGTCTGAAGTATTTGGGGATTACGATCACTCCCCATCCTTCTCAGGTAATTCCTCTAAATTTTTCTACTCTCATTGGGTCTCTTAAACAGGATTGCGTAAAATTTGAAAATCTTCATCTTTCTTGGATTGCCAGAATTCAAATAGTCAAGATGTTTATGCTCCCCAAATTTTTATATATGTGCAGAACTATTCCGTACATCCTTCCGAGTTCTATTACCTCCCAAATCCAATGCTTATTTCTTAATTTTATTTGGAATAAGAAGAGAGCTAGAGTAGCAAAAAATATACTTTATCATAAAACAAAAAAATGGAGGAATGGGGGTACCGAATGTGGCAGCATATAATACAGCAGCTATTGCAGACCAATTTCATCCCTTTTGGAATGACACAACCCCCTATCTCTGGGCAGCTTTGGAAGATAAAATTCATTCCAAATTTTCCTTTAAATCAACTCTTATGGCGGCTTTACTGGGAGCAAATGTACCGAAATTTTCTTTGAAATCCATGAATGATTCTTTACAGGTTTGGGTGGGATATATCTGCAAAAATAGGTGGGTGCATGTGTCACGGGAGAATATTCCTCTTTCGGTTCTAGAGTTCCTTGTTCCTCACATTTCTGTAGATCCATGGGTCGCCGCAGGTATGAAGTTTTTATCTGACTTTTATAGATCAGACATATTTCAGACCTTTGAGGAATTAAGAGAATCTTATCACCTTTCCCACAACCTTTTCTATCAATATCTCCAAATCTGACACTGTATCCAATCCATAAAACTTCCTCAACCCCCTATCAATTTTTCTTCATTCCACAAATCCTTACATAACTGGGAAGGATGCTCGAAGGGGTTACCAAAGTTTTATGAAATTATTCTCGATTTGGATAGTAAAGGTAAAGCAAATTATATGTTAAAATGGGAGAGAGAGTTGGGGGTGAGTTTTCCTGAGGACAGTTGGATTTCTGCCTCAAATTGGGCCGCCAAACACTCTAAATGTGTGAACCATTCTGAATTAATGTGGAAAATTCACCTTAGGTGGTATTTGACGCCCTCCAGATTAGCTCATATCATTACTGATTCTTCTAAAATATGTTGGAGGGGTTGCGGACAAGTAGGATCCCCTCTTCATATGTGGTGGTCATGCCCAACAGTTTCTAGGTTATGGGCTCAAGTATTTACACTTATATCGGAATTTGTGCAGGTTCATGTTCCGTTATCGCCTACCCTAGCAATTTTGGATTTAGACTTGGGTGAAATAGATCTGTCAGATAGATTAATTATTCACCATATTCTTATAGCCACCAGAATGGCTATTGCACAAGCTTGGAAATCTCCGATTTCCCCCTCCTTACCGGAGGTTATTAGAATACTCAATGCTATCATGAAACGTATTTAGTTACTGATTTAGGTCTTCATGGACGTAATGTGAAGAGGTGGAATTCTTGGACTCAGTCAAAATATTTTGTTTAAATTATTTCTTTGATTAATAATTTTGGAGATACTTATTACATGTATGGAATGTCATTTTCACACAGACCGTATTTTAAGTTTTATGATATGTTGTTCTGCTTGTTGAACTGCTCAATTGGACTATGGTCTTTTATGTGTATTTTGTGTATTGTGTAAAATCTCTTAATAAAAATGAAGATTGAAAAAAAAATTACCATAATCACATCCTCTGGTCCTCTTCGTGGCCTCCTGAGATGATGTCATTTTGTCCCATGTGACCACTGAAGCCTGTGGTTGGCTGCAGCAGTCACTTGGGACAAAACAAATAATCTCAGGAGGCTGCCAGGGACGTGTCACAGCAGCGGTCACATGGGACAAAACTACATCATTTCAGGAGCCCGGCAGGGATGCGTCGCTATGGGAGACCAGATGTGTATGGTATTTTTTTTATCTCCTCTATTCCCCTCAAGCTTTTTGAAATCTACCAATGCGTGCGCCATGAACCCCTAAAGTTTCAGGTTTTGCCGAATCTAAAACTTTTGGGAAATTTGGACCGTATTTGAATAGTTTAGGATCGATTCACTCATCTCTATGTAAATTGTCAATGACTTTTTCTATTTGCCTATAAATGGGTCTTACAGCTTCAATATATGCTGACCCCCCTGCTTTTGCTTAGTGACTTGAGCGTAACAGTTACATGTTTCTGTAAAACTTCCCATCTGAAGATGAAGGCAACAAAGAACAAGTACAGACGAGTAAATCAGATATTTTTTTATTAGTAATTTTATTACATTGTTGATTGTTTCTTAGCAACATACAAATACCGTTAACAGTACAATGTTAAAAGACAGTACCAAATATAACCACTGCAAAAAAAACCTTCTAAAGCCCCTGGAGAAACTGTCACGTAGAATCACACTGTATCGTTTGTACAGCTGTACATCAGGAACATAGAACATTTTAAACTGATTCAGTTGTGGTCAAATAGAAAACAAATACATATATTTTCCATACTCTTTATCAGGGTACCTTATACTAGATACACCCGCACATAGCTAAATAACTTTGTGCCAACTAAACCTATGCATTAAATAAGTGCATCACCTTCGGGTTATCCCAGTCCCCAGGATTTGAGTCAGACCTGATCTAGTGTCAATCAAAACCCAAGTCGGCAGGTTGGGAGTATTTATCCATCCCCCCATAAGGCTTTGTATTTTAAAATACAATTCCTTTTCAAATATTCCCCTTTTTCTAGTCTAACAATACCATTCATTTTTGAGGTATCGCTACCATTTTTACAAGACCATTGCTTGGGAGCCAGCGTTCATTTGAGTGCTCATTTGCCTGATTATCGGCCCTTTTTGACACACTAGTAGTATTTACCCGAACCAAGAGAACGAACTGCACAGGGTACAATATATGCTATGGTATTTTCCTGAAGCAATCATGCTTGAGTCCCTTTTGTACTTTCCAACAATCCCATTGATCCCATTGTCATATGATTGCCTTCTGCAATTTTTTATTACCTAAGCAATCCTTTTCTATTTTCTGTATGATTATTTCAGTAAGGGTCAGTCTTCGTAGGTCTCTTTCACACGGCAGTATTTTGGTCAGTATTTTGCATCAGTATTTGCAAGCCAAGGAGTGGGTCTAAAACACTTATACTTTTTCTATATACTTTTAGGTTCCACTCCTGCTTTTGGATTTCAAATGGCATTATACTTTTTCTATATACTTTTAGTTTCCACTCCTGGTTTTGGATTTTAAATACTGATGCAAAATACTGAATTAAATCCTGCCATGTGAAAGTGGCCTTACTTTCAAATATGACAGAAAAAGACATAGCTGCTTTGACATCATTAACCCCTTAATGACCATGCCTGAAAAGGACTTAAAGGGGTTGTCGAGTTCCTAAAAATTGACGGCCTATCCTGAGGATAGGCCATCAGTATCTGATCAGTCAGAGTCCGACTGCCGGGACACCAGCCGATCAGCTGTTTTGAAGTGGCCGCTTCGCTCATACGAGCGCTGCTTCCCCTGCAGTCCATTCACTTGCTCACACTGTGAATCGCTGACATGGGAAATGAAAGGGAAGCAGCGCTCATATGAGTACTGCGGCCCCTTCAAAATAGCTGGTTATTGGAGCACCGGCAGTCGGACCCTGACCGATCAAATATTGATGGCCTATCCTGAGGATAGGTGTTGACGCAGTCCTGGCCAAAATATATTAGATGGAAGGGTTTGTGTGGGTGTCAACGGACACGCGTGTCAGTACACTTGCTCAGATCCAAATAAATCCAATAGTTATATCAATATATCAGAGAGAAGTAAGAGACACTGCTTTGTATATCCAAAAAAAGCTTCTCCGCTTTATTGATAAAATGCAATTACAATAATATCTTTCAAAAGGGGTGTAGCCTTGCGGTCAGCCAATCGTTTACAATGGGTCGGTGGCTCTATCTCTGCCAATTACATACAATGGGGAGTTGCTCGTGCTGAGCCAATCACAAGCATGAATGGCTTTTTACATGTAAGACTACAATTTTCCATAACATGGAATGTCAGGGACCCCCTGACATGACCCCCACAGCTGCACATCTCAAGTCTATTCCCCATAACAAAAATAGTAAACAAACTGTATTCCCAGATGGTATGGGGCTGCAGACTCAAAAGAATAGGTAAATATTTAGCTATATTCTCCAATACAAGGAATCATAACATTGGCTAAGAAATAAAACATAATTATTCAGACAATCCCAGCAAGAATTTACTTAGTTTAAAGAAACAAATGATTCTTCAAACACAAAATTAATTATTTTAAGATATAAAATGGATACTCCATGCAACATGGAGTAACATAGCCATACTTAAAAAATTGAATCACATAAACATATTTTACTCACTTTCACAATAGGCCATCCATTTTCCATCCTGGACAACCACTGAACCAGCAAAAAAAATTTCATCTTTGCCTCTCTACCTTTCAGCAGCCATAACATTTTTATTTTTTCATTTAAGTGGCAATATGAGGTCTTGTTTTATGCGGTAGAAATAGTTTTTTTTTTTCTGCGCTGTTTGGGGGTAGAAAACAATGACTGTATAATTATATAATTATTTTTTGCGCATGAGTATAGGAAACAGCAATTTTCAGCATTGTTTTTTGTTTATTTTTCATTCTGTTCACTTTTCACGCTAAATAAACTGTTAATTTAATTCTTCAGGTTATTAAAGTCGTGTAGATACCTAATATGTGAAGGTTTTTTTTAATATAATATATGGGCAATAAAAAGTATTTTATGCTAAATAATGACTTTTTGTATTTGGACTTTTTTGTCCTTTATTACTTTTTATTAATTTTAACATTTAACTGTTTAATGCCATGAAGGAATAACTTTATTTCTAACTTTATGTTTTACTTATAATGTATTAGCATACACCTGTATGCTAATGCAATATACTGTATCACTATGGCACAGGCTGCTGTTAAGGCAACATGTAGTTTGCCCTAATAGCAGGCATACTGAGCAGACAGCCCTGGGACCCTCTCTAGGTCCCCAGGGCTGACTGCAGAGGATACCCCAGTCTCCAATCATGCCACTGGGTCTTCAGGGCTGCGATCCAAAAGGGAGTCACCCGTGATCATGCTGTGGTCACGTACCGCGGGTCGGAGTTTTTTCTGATCCCAGCTGTATTCAGAAAGCTGCTCTAAGTTCAAGAGCTGTTGATCACAGCTCTTGCTTAGAGGATGGAGCGCTCATAAGCCTTTTGTACAGTGACGCCAATAAAAGTCGCTGTAGACTAGGGACCTGCACCGCCGGCCATTAAAGACATAGGCGGTCGACAAGGATGTTAATTAAATGCCTGCTATGATGACTAAAAATTGGTTTGCAATTTCAGGTGAGAAAATGCTCACTTTCCCTTTCCTATGGTATTGCAAATGTTCACCCACAGGGACATGATAGTGAGAAACTTCAATCACATCTACAAATTTTTTACTTTCAGGGTCTGCAACATCAAGATTACTACGCTGTCTGACCAAGTGCATTGTTACACCAACAGTTACACGTAGAACTTTCCTTCAGTGGTTTTATTATTGCACTATCTGGTCTTAAAGTTCATTGTCAATGTCACCGTTATTTAATGAGGGCTCAAGTGTTTTCCATGAACAGTAATGCATTTTATGGTTCAAAGAATTTCTTGTACAGGAATTATCTCGCTTAATGTGTAATACCTTCTTTGTCAGCCAAAAATTTGAATTTTTGTTCTGAACTTAAATGTTTAAATATTCTGCATTGTATGATACATTTTTTTTAACTTGCTATATACTTTATTCTAGCCGGGACCGGCGTACATTCTGCTTATATGGCAGCTGTTTAAAAAAACAACCTATTCCCTCTTCTAGACTTATAAGCTAGGAAATTCACTACCTGGACCACCTGACCGACTCCCATTATAAGACCCTGGACTTATCTCAGCGTATTTGGAACCGAGGGACACCTCGTGTATACTAAATCGTAACTACAGTATTTGTGCTCATGTGATTGCTGTAATCAGGGGTGGGATTCAAATTTTTAACAACGGGTTCCCTGTTTTGCGGACAAAGATATACGCGTCGGGGGTCACAGTGTTTTGCGGTGTGTCGCGCCATGGAAAATGATTCTAATAATAAAATAAAACAATTACAATATTACAATTACGCCCTATATTAAAGTGGACTCTAAATAAAGAAATTCTCAGTCCAGAATGTTTGTGTGGATTTCCACGCTATGTATATAATTACATAAGCGTACATACCTACCGACGCAAATTATATTAAACTCAACCATTACGTATAGACCTATATGTGCACATTCAATATCCTAAGCGTGCTCAGCCCATTTAGTTAGGCTGTGGACTGTGAGAAGGGTGGAGGACAGTGCGGCGTGCGCAGTATGCCACGACAACTCTCCCGGCTAATGCGCAGATACCGTGCTAGGAGCAAGCTCAGTACATATATACAGCACCAGAACAAAGCTCAGTACATATATACAGCACCATAACAAAGCCAAGTACATAAATACAACACCAGAAACAAGCTAAGTACATATTTACAGCACCATAACAAAGCTCAGTACTTATATACAGCAACAGAAGCAAGCTAAGTACATAAATACAACACCAGAACCAAGCTAAGTACATAAATACAACACCAGAACCAAACTCAGTACATAAATACAGCACCAGAACGAAGCTCAGTACATAAATACAGCACCAGAACCAAGCTCAGTACATATAAACTCACCAGAACAAAGCTCATTACATATATATAGCCCCAGAACCAAGCTCAGTACATATCAAGTGCACCAGAACCAAGCTCAGTACATATCAAGTGCACCAGAACCAAGCTCAGCATATAAATACAGCACCAGTACCAAGCTCAGTACATATATACAGTACCAAAACAAAGCTCAGCATATACATATAGCACCAGAACAAAGCTCAGTACATATATACAGTACCAAAACCAAGCTCAGCATATAAATACAGCACCCGAACTAAGCTCAGTACATATATACAGCACCACAACAAAGCTCAGTACATATATACAGCACCAGAACAAAGCTCAGTACATATATACAACCAGGGCCGGCCTTAGGTTGGATGGCGCACTGTGCGGAACTCTCTATTGCCGCCCCTACAAAAAACAAAAATTAACCACATATATAGACGCACACATACTGGAACATATATACTTTACATACATAAAGACAGATATTTAGACATACAGGCAAATATACATACACACATCTGGAATATATACATACAGGTAAATATATAGATGTACAGACACATACACACACATAGACCTGCAGATAAATACACAGACAGGAACATATACAAATACATAAAAGGCACAGATAATGTAGTAGCGTTACCTGCAGTCCTATGTAACACAACAGATAACACAGTGATAACTCTCTGAGTACAGATAATGTCGTAGATGTTACCTGCAGTCCTATGTAACACCGCTGATAACACAGTGATAACTCTCTGAGTACAGATTATATAGTAGATGTTACCTGCAGTCCTATGTAACACCACAGATAACACAGTGATAACCCTCTGAGTACAGATAATGTAGTAGTGTTACCGGCAGTCCTATGTAACACCACAGATAACATAGTGATAAATCTCTGAGTACATATAATCTAGTAGTGTTACCTGCAGTCCTATGTAACACCACAGATAACACAGTGATAACTCTCTGAGTACAGATAATGTAATAGTGTTACCTGCAGTACTATGTAACAGCGCTGATAACACAGTGATAACTCTCTGAGTACAGATAATGTCGTAGATGATAACTATACCCACAGCCACATATAAACACACACACACACACACACACACACACACACACAGGCATATATATATATATATATATATATATATATATATAAAAAAATAAGGGAAGCAGAGTATATAAGGGGCAGCAGGGTTTATAAGGGGCAGCAGGATATATAAGGGGCAGCAGGGTATATAGGGGCAGCAGGGTATATAAGAGGCAGCAGAGTATATAAGGGACAGCAGAGTATATAAGGGGCAGCAGCGTATATAGGAGGCAGCAGGGTATATAGGGGCAATAAGTTATATAAGGGTCAGCAGGTTAGATAAGGGGAAGCAGGGTATATAAGGGGTAGCAGGGTATATAAGGGGCAGAAGGGTATATAGGAGGCAGCAGGGTATATAGGGGCAGCATGGTATATAAGGGGCAGCAGGGTATATAAGAGGCAGCAGATTAGATAAGGGGCAGCAGGATATATAGGTGCAGCAGGAAATCTAGGAGCAGTAGGATACATAGGGGCCAACAGGGTATATAGGAGGCAGCAGGTTATATAAGGGGCAGCATTATATATAGGGGCAGGAGGGTATATATGGTGCATCAGGGTATATTGGTGCAGCAGGGTATATAGGGGCAGCAGGGTATATGGGAGGCAGCACAGATATCTTCATTTTATCTGTTTTACTTTAATATTGAACACACACTTTTACAAAGAGACATAAACACATGCAGAGACACACACAAATACACACTGTAACATATACACATATAAACACAGGGACACATACTGTATACACACAGAGACACATACTGTATACACACACACATACTGTATACACACACACAGGGGCGTAGCTAGGGGGGGGCAGGCGGGGCATGTGCCCTGGGCACAACTTAGAGGGGGGCACCAGCGCCACCCCATCCTGCACTACAATTGTACCTCCATCTATATTGCCTGCCCGGCCATTCAGCGACTTTCTACGAGTAAAGTGTCGCATCGCTGAAAGGTGCTGATTGACAGGAAAAGTCATTCTGCCCTGCCAATCAGCACCTTTGATAGACGCTTCGTTCAACCCCAGGAGACCTGCGCAGAAGAGAGCAGGTCTCCATTGCCACCAGACGGTGCGGGAACGGGATTCAGGTGAGTTTGTATAGTTAGTTTTTTTATCGTAATAAAAAAGTGTGTGGCATTATCTACGGCGGGGGGGGGGGGGGGTGGCTTTATCTACGGGCGGTGGCTTTATCTACAAGGGTCGTTCTTTCTCTCTTTTCTTTGGTCCTCTATGATGACTTCTCCCGGCCACGACCCATTTCTGCAGTTTGCCGCTCAGATGTCTTCAGCTTCTCACTTTTCCAACATTTCCACACCTATAAACGAAGATAAAATTCTCATGGTGCCGTACTCTATGGTCCTAAATATAATAGTATCATACACTGTGGCCTTGAATATAATAGTACTATACACTGTGCCCTGACTATAATAGTACTATACACTGTGCCCCTGAAAATAATAGTATTATACACTGTGCCCCTGAGTATAATAGTATCATACACTGTGCTCCTAAATATTATAGTACCATACACTGCACCCCTGAATATAATAGTACTATACACTGTGCTCCTGAATATAATAGTACCATACACTGTGCTCCTGAATATAATAGTACTATATACTGTGCTCCTGAATATAATAGTACTATACACTGTGCCATGAATATAATAGTACTATACACTGTGCCCCTGAATATAATAGTACTATATATAAAATTGTGTCAAGCACTGTAAAGTGATGCACCACACACAGGGCCTTTTACACCAGCCAATATACGGCCGATGCAGCGAGCACCGATCAACGATATATCGTTGATAGGCGCTCATTTGCTTCTGTCACAAGGAGCTATGGATGGGGACGAGCGGTCATTACTCCGAACGCTCTTCCCCATATATTACCGTCATGTTGTCAGCGCGTCTCCCTTTTTACACAATGCTGCCGATAATATTTAACTTTTTAAGACGATACGATCAGCAGATGGTCAAGCATTTGCTCGTTCATCTGCTGATCGCTGCCCTGTTCACGATAACAAACAATCTAAGAATGCTGGTCTGCCCGATAGTTGCCCAGTGTAAAACTCCCTATACTGTCCCTCATAGAGCCCCCTGTAGATAGTGCTGCCCATAGTGTCCTCTGTAGATAGTAGCGTTCCCTGTAGTTAGTGCATTATATAGTCCTCCCCTGTAGTTAGTGCCCCCCTATATAGTGCTCTCCTGTAGTTACTGTCCCGTATATAGTCTTCCCCTGTAGTTGGTGCCTCCTATATAGTCCTCCCCATGGTTATTGTCCCTTATACAATCCTCCCTTGTAGTCTGTGCCCCCTATATAGTCCTTCCTGTAGTCAGGTCCGGCCTTAGGCTATAGGGTGCCCTGTGCGGGATAGCACTTTGGTGCCCCCCCCACTCAATTTACCATTGTTATATAGTGTGGGCATTTGGTGCTTTTGTTTGTACTGTATGTTTTGTTAAGGCTGCTTTCACATTACGTCCTGCCTGTCCGTTTATCATATGCAGCGGAAAAGCTCCTGTAGCATATAGTAAATTGACTCAAAAAATGTGCAGTATAATTTTTTTTTTTACTGGAAGCCACTGGATAAAATAGCGCAGTCCCATCCGAACTGAGGCTTTTTTTTTTACCCTCCATCAGGCTTATGGGACTGTTTACCATATGTTCTTGTAGCTTTCCCGGTGTATACGTTAAACGGATGTAATATGAAATGATCTTTACTCAGTTTTCTCAAAGGCTATCTTTTGTCTGACTTAAAAAATATTAAAACTGCTGTCCACGTGTGCAATGTTGGACAGCAGTACTTTTTTTATCACTTCATTATGGACATGTCTATAAACAAGCATCCATCCCCTTATGACCTGAGAGGTGCACCTAAATATTGTGTGCGAGTACTGTTGCAGAACCAGTAACAAATATATATTTATTTTGTGAAATTAAAAAGATCTAGCAGGCATAAGAGACAAAACCATGAGGGGTAAAAAGCCAGGTCAAGGAGAGTGAACATTTAAACCAAGATTCAAAATGGCACTGCGGATAAGTTTTTGAAAATAAGTACAACGCACCAAGTGAAACATGTTTTGAAACTGCAACAACTTTGATTTTTGAAGGTATCATTAAAATACAACTCTTCGTGCTTTAACTCTTGCAAATTCATCAATTACGCTGTTCAGGTCAATTGAGTTTAACACATGGTTTTCAATAGATAACACTGCAAGGGAAGATAATCTCTCCTCAGACATAGCTGACCTCAGATACGTCTTTATCAGTTTCAGTTTTGAAAAACTGCGCTCCCCTGATGCAACGGAAACAGGAATTGTCTGCAAAATACGAAGGGCTATCCACATATTTGAAAATGTATCTGTGAGGCCATTTTTTGTTACAAAATTCAGAATCTGCATTGGGGTTACAGTTTCCTCAGGAAGAAGTGTCTGAATATGCCTGAGCTCATCAGCTAGTTCAGCACCATTTATATCACAAGCGCTGCCACTTGTCAGTGATGTTTGCAATTGCAAACAGCTTTTCTGAAGTTCATCTCTTGTTGGAAGGCTCTTAATATTATATAGAAACCCCCAAATTTGATTGTGAATTTCCATTTGTTGAAAACGTTCTTCCAAAGAGTTAGTAGCTGTATCCACCAAAACATTAAAAAAGTTAGCCCTGAATTTTTGTATGGGCTTTGTAACAGGTTAATCCTTTCCTTCATAGTCAAAGAAGGTCTTTTTCATTTGAATTCGGGAATTTTTTTTAAACACAGGCTCCACACCATTGTCTTCAGCCAGTTTCTTTGCTGCCTTCAATGAACTCTCAAAACCGGTTTCTCTGAAATTCTTCAGAAATTCATAGGTTTTTTTGATGAGATGTGTGGCTGAGATCAGGTCAGCACTTTCATATTGCATGGCTTTACTGACTATGTTAATCTGGAATAAAAGGTCATACCAAACTATTAATGCCACTATAAACTCAAATTCAACAATTTGTTGAGAGAGTGTCTGTGCCTCATGACTCGTTTTTGGTTCTGTACTGGGATCCTCTGCAAGGGCAAATAATGCCTCCTGGATACCTCCAATGCTATGTATCAAAGGCTTGATACAGTTTATTCTACATTCCCATCTTGTGGTACACAGAGGTTTCACAGTAAAACGAGATACATGATCTGGCAGAATCTTCCATCGTTTTGCCGAACCCGAAAAAACATTGTAAATGCACTGAATAATACCAAAAAGATCTTTTGAGCATTGGTTAGATCGAGCTGCATCGGCCACTACTAAGTTCAGGTTATGACACCCACATGGCACAAAAATAGCCCTGGGATTTTTTCGGAGTATGTTGGCTTGAACACCATTTTTCTTTCCTGCCATATTGGCTCCGTTGTCATATCCTTGACCACGGTAGTTATCAATGTCTAAATCTTTGCCTGATAAGAAAGTAAGGATAACCTCTGATAATCCTTTTCCTGTTGTGTCATTCACACTTTTGTAGCCAAGGAAGTATTCTTTTATTTGGTATTCTGAGGACTTTTCCTCAAGAAACCTAATTGTAAAAGACATTTGCTCCAGATGACTAATGTCTGTAGTACAATCGAGTGTTAAAGAATAGTACTTAGCCTTTTTACATTGGTCAATAATTGTATTGATAACCTGTTTGGCCATTAAATTCATTAATTCATTTTGAATTGTCTTTCCGCAATAGTGGTCAGCAGTCTCTTTGGATGGGATTCGACGAAGGTGCTCAGACATTACCACATCATGTTTCCCAAGAAGCTGAACAATGGCAAAAAAATTTCCATTGTTAGGAGTGAAGAGTCGATCTGAGGAGCCTCTGAATGGCAAATTCCTTTCAACTAACAGCTGGGTAATTTGTATGAGACGCTCTAAGACATCTCTCCAATTTTTCCGTTGCTGGACTAGACTGTTTTGGAAGTGTTGGTCAATGATGTTTATATTTTACAGCCTAAGTTGTGTTTCCATTCATTTTTTTTCAGACAAAAAATGGCTGGTAAATGTTTCATGTGATTTCAAAATGAAGGACATACGAGTCCAGTCTTGTGACCCTTCTGTTGTCAATGACGTGCGAGCATTGTAGTCAAACAGTTTACAGCAAAAGCAAAATACTCTATTTGCAGTTTTGGAATAAACCAACCATCGTCTAGGTTGATACTCCCCATTGTCCAATGATCTCTTGTAAAAGTCTTTACAGAAATGGTGATTCCTTTTATCTTTTTGAAATTCAATATTTTTAACCTGTACAGGTCCTGTTTGTACAATTAAATCTATTATGGCAGAACTTAATTTGGGCCAAAGAGCTGGATCTGGGTCTACGCCAACAGATGGGGAATTGTTTTCTGTATCCTGTGGATCATTTAAATTTTCAGCACTGCCGATACTCTCTGACACTTCGTTTATTATGCATGTTGAAGATAAATTGCCCTGGTCAACTGTAGCATCAACATCAGCTTGGCCCCCTGTACATGTATCCCACTCTGTTGTGCACTGTATAGGCGCAAGAGTATCATCAATCTCTTCAGCCTCCATTCACTGCTTCAGACTGAGGAAAACCCAACTATTCCTCACAGGCTGCAGCCTCTCTCTCTGTCTGTCTGTCTCTCTCTCTCTCTCTCTCTCTCTCCACCGAGTCACATGGCTCTCACTGACTTCCACTTCCTGTCACACAGCTCTGTCTCCTCAGTCACTCGTCCTGCAGTGACACCTTGTGGCTGCTAATAATATGACAGGCATACACAGGATAACACATAGAAGGTGCAGATAACACTGAATAAGAGTACCACTAAACATGAAAGATGCACAGGGAAGACAGTTTACTTTAGAAGGGCAGTATCACCCCCTTACATGTTTGCTAACTGTGTTAGAGGGCTAATGGATGATTAGAAAACACTTGAAAACCCTTGTGCAATTATGTTAGCACCGCTGTAAACAGTTTTGCTGTTTAGAGGAGCTATAAAACTGACCTTCCTTTGAGCTAGTTGAGAATCTGGAGCATTACATTTGTGAGTTCGATTAAACTCTCAAAATGGCTAGAAAAAGAGAGCTTTCATGTGAAACTCTGCAGTCTATTCTTGTTCTTAGAAATGAAGGCTATTCCATGCGAGAAATTGCCAAGAAACTGAAGATTTCCTACAACGGTGTGTACTTCTCCCTTCAGAGGACAGCACACACAGGCTCTAACCAGAGTAGAAAGAGAAGTGGGAGGCAAGACAAGTACATTAGAGTCTCTAGTTTGAGAAATAGACGCCTCACAGGTCATCAACTGGCAGCTTCATTAAATAGTACCCGCAAAACGCCAGTGTCAACGTCTACAGTGAAGAGGGGACTCCGGGATGCTGGCCTTCAGGGCAGGGTGGCAAAGAAAAATATCTGAGACTGGCTAATAAAAGGAAAAGATTAATATGGGCAAAAGCACACAGACATTGGACAGAGGAAGATTGGGAAAAAGTGTTATGGACAGACGAATCGAAGTTTGAGGTGTTTGGATCACACAGAAGAACATTTGTGAGACGCAGAACAACTGAAAAGATGCTGGAAGAGTGCCTGACGCCATCTGTCAATCATGGTGGAGGTAATGTGATGGTCTGGGGTTGCTTTGGTGCTGGTAAAGTGGGAGATTTGCACAAAGTAAAAGGGATTTTGAATAAGGAAGGCTATCACTCCATTTTGCAATGCCATGCCATACCCTGTGGACAGCGCTTGATTGGAGCCAATTTCATCCTACAACAGGACAATGACCCAAACACACCTCCAAATTATGCAAGAACTATTTAGGGAAGAAGCAGGCAGCTGGTATTCTATCTGTAATGGAGTGGCCAGCGCAGTCACCAGATCTCAACCCCATAGAGCTGTTGTGGGAGCAGCTTGGCCGTATGCTACGCAAGAAGTGCCCATCAAGCCAATCCAACTTGTGGGAGGGCCTTCTGGAAGCATGCGGTGAAATTTCTCCGGATTACCTCAGCAAATTAACAGCTAGAATGCCAAAGGTCTGCAATGCTGTAATTGCTGCAAATGGAGCATTCTTTGACGAAAGCAAAGTTTGAAGGAGAAAATTATTATTTGAAATAAAAATCATTATTTCTAACCTTGTCAATATTTTGACTATATTTTCTAGTCATTTTGCAACTCATTTGATAAATATAAGTGTGAGTTTTCATGGAAAACGCAAAATTGTCTGGGTGACCCCAAACTTTTGAACGGTAGTGTATATTTATTAAGACAGCATATCTATAGCACTACGACCCTACAGCTATGGATAGGATGAGATACAGTGGCTCAGCAGACAGTATCACTCATGATAGGCTTAGATACAGGGCCCAACTCGCTGACATTGCGGCTCATGCGCTGGATCCAGGAAAGATAAGTATAAGAATTGCTTTGATTTTTTATCTGTTACTGATTTTTTTTGTGTGTTAGTGTTTTTTTACAGGTTCAGTTTTTGGACTACATCGGATTCGAGGAATACTACGGTGACGGCTTTTTTTATTCTCAATGAAATGGTTAATGAGAGTTGTGTTTTTTTTTTGTTATTTCAATAAAATGTTTTTTCTATGTCCTTTTTTTAAACTTTATAACTACCGCCCTAGTAATGGCTGCTGGCTGATTGACAGCGTCCATTACTAAGGCGGGGCTTAGTGTTAGCCGGTGCAGAGGCTAACACTAACCCCCATTATTACCCCTGTACCGTCTGCCACCAGGTGTGTCGAAAAGAACCGGGTACGATCCAGTACCCAACCATCTGTAGTGATGGCCGGGCACTGGGGAGGCCGCAGGCTGGTATTAGAAGACTGGAAAAGGCCAGAAACAGAGGCCCTTCCCACCCTGGTAATGGTAGTCTGCTGCTGATGTGTTGTATCTGGCTGGTTATGAAAAATGGGGGCAGCCCATACTTACCTCTCTCTTCCCAAACGTTCCTGCGCTGGGGGCTACCGTCACCTCTGTTCTCGGTTTGTATGCAGAGCGGCTGCAGCGGTGGCATTACATAGACAGTACATCACCGCTGCAGCCTATTACTGGTCTCACCTGAACACCGCTGAGGCCATACATAGGCTGCAGCTGATGTCACTGCTGCAGCCGCTCTGTATACAAACCGAGAACAGAGGTGACGGGAGCTGTCAGAGCAGGAACGTATGGGAGGAGAGATGTAAGTAAGTTCTTTTTTTATATTAACTTCTCCTCTACTGCTTCAACAGATTTTTTTTTAACCTTTTTACGATAGGTGTACAGTGTCTAACAAGGTAACAAATGGTAAATGTGCACTATGTAGGCACTGAATTATGTGCCCATTTGCCATTTATTAACACTTCAGTGTCGTTCAGTGCCACCTTGATGCCTATTTGCCATTTACTGTCCCTTTACACTTTGTCACAGAAGAATAAAGGGGCAATAAATGGAAAGTGAGCATCAAAGGGGCAATGAACAGAAGGCCACTAAATGGGCAATAAGTGGGAAATGGGCACCAAGGTGGCAATGAACAACACTGAAATGTTAATAAATAGCTAATGGATATCAAAGGGCCAATTAACAGAAGGACACAAAAGGGGCAATAATTGGCAAGTGAGCGCCATTATTGCCCTTTTTGACCCCCATTCAACTAAAGCCCACAGTCAGTGACTGACCTTATAGGACTTCACAAATAGTGCACAGCAGCTGTTACTAGATATTGCTGGGGGAGCGAATCGCCATGGAGAATTTGCGTTTTAGGAACGCATGGGATGATAGTCTCCTCCCTCCGGTGCTGTGATTCTTACTTTTTCCAGCTCCCTGTCGTGCGTCCTGAATGACGCTTGATCGTCATTCAGGATGCAAAACAAGGAGGCGGGCCAGCCAGTGTTGAAGTCCGTGAGTAGTAGCTGACATGCTGGCACCCCGAGCACTAGCCGCAACGTAGGGTAGATTCACTGCGCTGCGCCCCCCTTCGAGCATGACAGCCGGCGCCCTGTGCGACCGCACTGCTCGCACATAGCTAAGGCCGGCCATGTCTGTAGTTATTGTCCCCCATATAGTCCTCCCCTGTAGTTACTGTCCCCTATATAGTCCTCCCCTGTGGTTGGTGCCATCTATATGGTCCCCCCTTTAGTTAGTGCCTCCTATACAGTCCTCCCCTGTGGTTATTTTCCCCTATATAGTGCTCTCCTGTAGTTATTGTCCCCTATATAGTGCTCTCCTGTAGTTGGTGCCACCCATATAGTCCTCCCCTGTAGTTAATGCCCCCTATATAGTCCTCCCCTGTAGTTATTGTCCCCTATATAGTCCTCCCCTGTTGTTAGTGCCCCTATATAGTCCACCCCTGTAGTTAGTGTCCCCTATATAGTGCTCTCCTGTAGTTATTGTCCCCTATATAGTCCTCCCTGTAATTATTGTCCCCTATATAGTCCTCCCCTGTAATTATTGTACGATATATAGTCCTCCCCTGTAGTTATTGTCCCCTATATAGTCCTTCCCCTGTAGTTATTGTCCCCTATATAGTCCTCCGCTGTAGTTATTGTCCCCTATAGTTAAGGCCCCAACACTGCCCACAATAAAAGGAACAAAAAATTATATTCTTACCTGTCCCATTGCCGCGCCATCCTCCAGCGACGTCTCTCACCCTCCAGCAGAATGACGTATCGGCGTGATGACGTCATCGCGCCGACTGCATCATCACTAAAGCGCCAAATGACGAAGCATCATGTGCCTCGCCAGGGCAGCGCTAGTGAACTCAATTGTATCCGCGTCCTAAGGACGCAAATACAATTGAGTGCAGGGGACCGGTTCCAGTTTCCCGCTTCACCCGGTTCTGCGAATCGGCTATAATTTTAACAACCTGTAGGGGCAGCATCCCCCGCTTACAAACCGGTTCAGGGGAACAGGGGAGAAACGGCCGCATCCCACCCCCGTCTGCAATTTAGTGCCTGTATTTCAGTATCTACTCCTCTGCTTCCACCACTCTGTTCTTTCCTTTGTCTTGTCTTTCGTTCAATCCCATATTTCTCACCTCCACTGCTTTCTGATGTGTTAACTACTTGCATAAGGGAATTTTTCCTTTTTCCTTTTTCTATTGCTAAGAGATATAATGTTATGTGTTATTTGTTTTTGGCTTAAATGGCTTAACCCATCGACGCAGTGTGACTCAACATTCTTTATCAGTTGTTTACATTATATTTTTCCCCTTTTCCTTATTTGGAAAAACATGATAAACTAAAGTTAATCTAAAAAAACAACAACAATCTATTGTGATCTTTTTCCATCACTTAAAGGCTATGTAAACCTTTTCACACTTTTTTTCATTAAACAATTATAATGGTATTTTAAACAACTTTAAAATTTTTATTATTAACTTTCTTTTACTTTTTGAGATGCAGTACAGTTTCTATGTATCTTGTGTTTGTGTGTGTGTGTGTGTGTGTGTGTGTGTGTGTGCGTGTGTGTGTATGTGTGCGCTGTGCTCTAGGGCAGGGTCAGGATCTGGTTTTCTTCATTGGTCCTGTTCATTTTATGTGTTTCACTGCCCCCAGTGATGGGTGACCACCAATCCCCTATGAGCCTCATGCGGCGGCCGCCCAGCACTACTAACAAATTGCTGATAAGTAAAGTGTGCCAGCCAGGGCAGCACACCTACAAGTTAACGATTTGTGAGTGTGCAGTCCGGTTGCTGCAGCAATTAGCTACTTCCTACAACAGATACTCTGAGTGCTGACCGTGGGCAGCTCTGTGTGTTGAGCGGCTGCAATTAGCTGTTTAAATGACACAGGCGCTCTATTTGCCATGCAGACTGCCCTGTGTGTGTGACAGCAACACTGTGCTGTCCGACTATTACTGTTCAGCCGGGCAGCGTCCCCCCCGCCCTCAATCCAAACTGCCCTCGACCCCCCCTCCCTTATCTACGCCCCTGTGCTATGCATAATGCCTACTTTAAATGGTAGGTAATGGTCTTGGGCTGTTTTTCTGGGCTTTGGGTAGGTCCCTTATTTCCAGTGAAGGGTAATATAAGCATATAAGAAAATTTTAGACAATTGTATGCTTTCAACTTTGTGACAACAGTTTGGGGAAGGACCTTTCCTGCTCCAGCACCTGTGCACAAAGTGAGGTCCATAAAGACATGATTAGACTGCATTTAAATGGCCATGCTAATGAATAAGATGTCCAACAATCTATATAGGTGTGAGGGTCAGGTGTCCATGTACTTTTGGCCAGTTAGTGTACATTATTTTTTTTTTATCAAAGGAAAGCAGATCCTGTTGCTAGTCCCAGAACGCTCAACTTCAAGGATACATGCAAGAAAAGTAATTAAAACTTATAATAGTAAAATGATTATAGTTCTGTAGATAGCTTACTAAAATTAGCAAATTATGCTTTGTCTGGCTAAACATTGCAAACAACATACTGAAAAGTAGAAGTGTGAAAAACAGTTAGAAGGGCAATTCAATTATTCTAAAAATATTACTTGTATGCCTTTTCTCAAATAACTTATATTGTGATGATTTCTGTTCAAAAATGAAACCATATTAGAAGGCTCAAAAGTTTCAAACCTTAGTAATGTTATTTGTTTATTTCAAATTGAAAGGTAACAGAAATCGGCACAGACTGGTCAGGGTAACATAGTCCATACATATAAGGCCTCGTTCACACATTGCATATTGATCAGTATTTTGCATCAGTATTTTAAAGCCAAAATCAAGAGTGGATGCAAAGATGGAAAGAAGTATAAATCTTACCACTATATGTCCTGTGTGTTAAGGATCCAGTCCTGGTTATGGCTGATTAAAAGTCATGCAAAATAATGACAAAATCCACACTGAAAATCCATTACAGCCCTTATTCACACGACAGGGTTTCCCGGCCGGGTGACGGCCGTTCATAAATCGGCCGTCACCCGGCTGCATTAGGAACAATAGACCCCTAATGGGGCTATTCACACGACCGATTTTTTGACGGTCCGGGAAACCTGGCCGTCAAAAAATGGGACATGCCCTATTTTCAGCCGTTTACCCGGCCGCCCGGCTCCCATAGAAGACTATGGAGCCGGGTAATACACGGCCATCACCGGAATGTGTCCCGAGTGATGGCCATGTATTCCGTCGCTCGCGCTCTCTCTCCTCCTCCTCTTCCTCACAGTGCAGAGTGCATGTGAGGAGGAGGAGGGTCTTTTTACGCTCCCTGTAGAAGTCGGAATCTCCAATCCCCGGCCGGGGATTGGGGATTGGGGATTCCGCTACAGGAGAATTGAGTGACTACACTGTCCATATATGGACACAGCGACGTCACTCACTTCTGAAGCGGAATCCCCGACACCTTGGCCGGGGATTCCGCTACAGGAGAAGTGAGTGACTTCGCTGTCCATATATGGACACAGCGACGTCACTCACTTCTGAAGCGGAATCCCCGACCTCGTGGCCGGGGATTCCGCTACAGGAGAAGTGAGTGACTATGCTGTCCATATATGTACACAGCGAAGGTCACTCACTTCTGAAGCGGAATCCCCGACACCTTGGCCGTGGATTCCGCTACAGGAGAAGTGAGTGACTACGCTGTCTATATATGGACACAGCGACGTCACTCACTTCTGAAGCGAAATCCCCGACACCTTGGCCGGGGATTCCGCTACACGAGAAGTGGGTGATTACGCTGTCCATATTGACACAGCGACGTCACTCACTTCTGAAGTGGAATCCCGACCCCGTGGCCGGGGATTCCGCTACAGGAGTAGTGAGTGACTACACAGTCCATATATGGACACAGTGACGTCACTCACTTCAGAAGCGGAATCCCCGACCCTGTGGCCGGGGATTCCTCTCCAGGAGAAGTCAGTGACTAAACTGTCCATATATGGACATTGAAGTCAGTGACTTCTCCTGTAATGGGGGGGGGGGGGATGGGTGCAACCTACAGGGGGCTGTGTGACATTACCTACAGGGGGCAGGGTGGCATTACCTACAGGGGGCTGGGTGACATTACCTACAGGGGCAGGGTGGAATTACCTACAGGGGGCTGGGTGGAATTACATACAGGGAGCTGGGTGGCATTACCTACAAGGGGCAGGGTGGCATTACCTACAGGGGGCAGGGTGGCATTACCTGCAGGGGGCTGGGTGGCATTACCTGCAGGGGGCTGGGTGACATTACCTGCAGGGCGCTGGGTGGCATTACCTGCAGGGGGATGGGTGGCATTACCTGCAGGGGGCTGGGTGGCATTACCTACAGGGTGCTGTGTGGCATTATCTACAGAGGGCTGTGTGTGGCAACAAATTTAAATGAAATTCATCCGATTTTAAAACGGACAGGGAAAAAAACGGATGCAAAATGGGTCAAAATCGGCCGTTAAAAACGGCAACACGGCCCAAAACTACCGATTTTATCGGCCGACACTCGGACCCTGTTGTGTGAATGAGGCGTAATTACAATAAAATGTAGGTGGATGGGGCATACAAACCCACATGTAGCAGAAAAAAAAATCTGTGCGGAATTCAGGGCATGTTACAGATTTTCAAATCTGCAGCATGTCAATTCTTTTGAGGATTTGTTGCAGAATTTCTCAATGGATTTGGAAAATAAAAATAAAAAATAAGATAAAATATATTGAATAATTAAAAGATTAAATAAATAATAAAAAAATAAATAGAAAAGAAGAAAAGAACAATTTTTGACCTCACCTGCCTGCCAACTGCCCTAGACTTTTGCAAGTTCACCGTGACGACTGTCTGCCGCCTGTCAAACAATGGCTTCCGTGTCTGCCTCCGGCTGGTCCTGATAGGCTTCCTGTCAGAGTGACAGGAAGTCACTGTGTCATTCCCGATGCACACTGTTGGCGACAAGGTGTGCATCGGGAACTGGGAGGATAGCGGTCCCCGACAGCTGACAGTCCAGTGTTACCGATCAGCGGCTCATGGGCGCTGATTTGGGCAATTAACCCGTTAAATGCGTTGCTCGATTGCGATCACCGCATTTAGGGGGTTTGTAGCACATCAGCAGCCCCCGTGCAATTGTGGGGGTTGCTGATGCTTGTGATGGCATCCGGAGGCCAGGCAACGGCCTCCGGGTCTGCCATGTATGGAAGCCTATGAGGACCAGCCTCTGAGTGACGTCACACTTACAGTTTGAATACGTTACACTACCTGGGTAGTGAAATGTATTCTAGCAGCGATCAGAGCTGGAGATAAAAAAATAAAGTGCAAAAAGTAAAAAAAAGTTAAAAATGTTTTATAAAAGTGTAAAAATAAAAGTTTTTATTTTCCTATAATAAGTCATTTATTATAGGAAAAAATTAAAAACATTAAAAAAAGTACACATATTTGGTATCAGCGCGTTCATAAAAACCCAAACTATGAAACTATAATGTTATTTTTTTCCGCACGGTAAATGCCGCAAACAAAATAAACGGAAAACTATGTCAGCATCGCTATTTTTTGGTCACTACTCCTCCCAAGATATAGAATAAAAAGTCGCATTTACCCAAAAATAGTACCAATAAAAACTACAACCCGTCCCGCAAAATACAAGACCTCCGACAGCTTTTTTGACTAAAAAATAAAAAAGTTACGTCTCAGAATATGGTGTCTCAGAAAATAAATTATTTTATAGAGACGTAATTTTATTGTGCAAACGCTGCAAAACTTAAAAACACCTATATACATATGGTATCGCCGTAAACGTACCGACCCGCAGAATAAAGTAAAACGTAATTTATTGCACACAGTGAAAGCTATAAGAAATAAAGAATTTAAAATGCCAAAATCGCTGTTTTTTGGTCACCTTAGCTCTAAAAAAGATGTAATAAAAAGTGATCAGAAAGATATATGTACCATAAAACGACACCAATAAAAGCTACAGCTCGTCCCACCAAAAATAAGCCCTCACACCACTCAATCAACCAAAAAATAAAAAAGTTCTGGATGTCAGAATGTGATGATACAAAACAATATTTTTTTTTTTAACAAATAGTCTTTTCTCTGTAAAAGTAGTAAAATATAAAAAAAACTATATAAATTTGGTATCACCGTAATTGTATTGAGACGCAGAATAAAACTAAAGTTGTCGTTTTTACCGCACGGTGAAAGACCCCAAAAACAATGGAGGAATCACAGTTTTTTCCAATTTCAGCCCGCAAATAATTTTTTTTCAGTTTCCCAGTACATTTTATGGTACTTTAAAGAGTGTTAATAGAAACTACAACTCTTCCCGCAAAAAAATAAGCCCTCACACCACAATATTGACAGAAAAATAAAAAAATTATGGCTCTTGGAAGGCGGGGAGTAAAAAACGAAAATGAAAAAGCAAAAAAGGATCATTCCTGAAAGGGTTAATTAATTTCTAATAAAAAACATTTATGACCACATATGGGATATTGTCGTAATCGGGAGAAGTTGCTTTACAAATGCTGTGGTGCTTTTCCTCTTTTATCCCTTATGAAAATTAAAAAATGCAACATTTATTGGACAAAAATGTTGATATTCATTTTCACGGCCTAATTCCACTACATTCTACAAAAAACCTGTGAGGTCAAAATGCTCACTATACCCCTAGAAAAATTCCTTGAGTGGTGTAGTTTCCAAAATAGGGTCACTTTTGCGGGATTTCCACTGTTTTGGTCCCTCCGGGGCATTGCAAACCCGACATGGCACTGAAAGCCAATCCAGCAAAATCTGCGCTCCAAAATCCAAAAGGCGCTCCTTCCCTTCTGAGCAATGTAGTGGGACCAAACAGCAGTTTATTACCACATATGGGGTATTTCTATAATCGGGAACAATTGCTTTAAAAATGCTGGGGTGCTTTGTCTCCTTTATTCCTTGTAAAAATGATAAAATTCTATGTTTCCACAGAAAAAAAGGTGATTTTTATCTTCACAGACTAATTCCACTAAATTCTGCAAAAAAACTGTGGGGTCAAAATGCTAACTATACCCCTAGAAAAATGCCTTGAGGGTGTAGTTTCTAAAATGGGGTCACTTTTGGGGGGTTTCGACTGTTTAGGTACTGCAAGACCTCTTCAAACCTGACATGGTGCCTAAAATATATTCCTAAAAAAAGGAGGCCCCAAAATCCACTAGGTGCTCGTTTGCTTCTTAGGCTAGTGCTTCAGTCCATTAGGACACTAGGGCCACATGTTGGATATTTCTAAGAACTGCAGAATCTGGGCAATAAATATTGAGCTGCGTTTCTCTGGTAAAACCATTTTTTTTACAAATGAATTTCGGCAAAGAAAATTTAGTTTGTAAATTTCACTTCTACTTTGCCCTAATTCCTGTGAAACGCCTAAAGGGTTAAAATACTTTCTGAATATGTTTTTGAATACTTTGAGGGGTGCAGTTTTCAAAATGGGGTGATTTATGGGGACTTTCTAACATAGAAGGCCCTCAAAGCCACTTCAGAACTGAACTGGTCCCTAAAAAAATAGCCTTTTGAAACTTTCTTGAAAATATGAGAAATTGCTGCTAAAGTTCTAAGCCTTGTAACGTTCTAAGCCTTGTAACGTCCTAGAAAAATAAAAGGGCGTGAAAAAAACCCGATACAAACATAAAGTAGACACGTATGTGCGCTGCGTAAAACTCACGACATGTCCTACATTTGGCCGTGTTTCGCGTAGCACGCACCCATTAAAGTCAATAGGTGCGTGCAAATCGCGCACGGCAGACGGAAGCACTTCCAGGTCCCGCGCGTGATGCGCGCTACAGTGGTAAAATAAATGAATGAAAACAGAAAAGCACCACGTGCTTTTCTGTTTGCAAACATAAAACCAGAGTCTCAAAATGATGCCGGCTGCGTGAAAATCTCGCAGCCGCGCACCATATGCTGATGCCACACGGACCTTTCCGCGCGCAAAACGCAGCGTTTTTTGCGCGCTCAGTATGGACAGGTCCGTGTGAATAAGGCCTCATGGTCTCTAAATATGGCAACACAACATTTATTTTGTTAAACAAATAGTTATTTGTAGAAGTAGTACATTATTAAAAAATTATATAAATTTGGTACCGCCACAATCTAAATGGCCCGGAGAATAAAATTAAGTTGTTGTTTTTACCGGTGATAGCAGTAAAAACGAATCCCAAAAAATAATGGAGGAATTACAATTTTTTTCCAATTCCACCCCACAAAGGATAACGATGGACGCATGCCTGGGGGCAGCGCTGTGTCTATAAAACGGTATGCATGCCAAACTTGGTTAAGTGTTGGGAGAAAGCTACACCGCGTTCCAAATTATTATGCAAATGTTATTTTTCACTCATTTTCCTAAATAGTCGATGCAAATGACAGTCAGTATAATCTTCAAGCCATCAACTGTTGGAGTGTAATGCAAATTTTATTGAACAAATCTCCTAATGATAACAGGTTTTTGTTTAGAAGTAAAAAAACTCAAAATGCACTGTTTCAAATTAGTATGCACAACAGAGATCAAAACATTTTAAGGCTATGTTCACACGGAGTATTTTGGGGGAGGAATATCTGCCTCAAAATTCCGTTTGGAACTTTGAGGCAGATATTCCTCTCCCTGTACTCCGATTTTCGCGGCAATTATCGTGCCGTTTTTCACCCGCGGCCATTGAGCGCCGCGGGCATAAAACAGCGAGAAATACGCTTTCTCCTGCCTCCCATTGAAGTCAATAGGAGGTCAGAGGCGGAAGCGCCCGAAGATAGGGCATGTCACTTCTTTTTCCCGCGAGGCAGTTTTACTGCTCGCGGGAAAAAGACGCCGACGCCTCCCATTGAAATCAATGGGAGGCGTTCTCGGGCCGTTTTTGCCGAGTTTTGCGACGCGGTTTCCGCGTCAAAAAACTCAGCAAAATACCCCGTGTGAACATAGCCTAAAGGTTGTACAGAGAACTAAAATGGTAATTTGTTGAATTTGCAGCATCAGGAGGTCATATTTACAGAAATCAAAAGCTCTTTCAATAAAAAAAAACTTAACAGGCCAAGTTACATGTTAACATAGGACCCCTTCTTTGATATCACCTTCACAATTCTTGCATCCATTGAATTTGTGAGTATTTAGACAGTTTCTGCTTGAATATCTTTGCAGGATGTCAGAATAGCCTCCCAGAGCTTCTGTTTTGATGTGAACTGCCTCCCACCCTCATAAATATTTTGCTTGAGGATGCTCCAAAGGTTCTCAATAGGGTTGAGGTCAGGGGAACATGGGGGCCACACCATGAGTTTCTCTCCTTTTATGCCCATAGCAGCCAATGACACAGAGGTATTCTTTGCAGCACGAGATGGTGCATTGTCATGCATGAAGATAATTTTGCTACGGAAGGCACAGTTCTTCTTTTTGTACCACGGAAGAAAGTGGTCAGTCATAAACTCTACGTACTTTGCATTGGTCATTTTCACACTGTCAGGGACCCTAAAGGGGCCTACCAGCTCTCCCCCTATGATTCCAGCCCAAAACATGACTCCGCCACCTCCTTGCTGACGTCGCAGCCTTGTTGGGACATGGTGGCCCTTCACCAACCATCCACTACTCCATCCTTCTGGACCATCCAGGGTTGCACGGCACTCATCAGTAAACAACACAGTTTGAAAATTAGTCTTCATGTATTTCTGAGCCCACTGCAACCGTTTCTGCTTGTGAGCATTGTTTAGGCGTGGCCGAATAATAGCTTTATGCACACTTGCAAACCTCTGGAGGATCCTACACCTTGAGGTTCGCGGGTCTCCAGAGGCACCAGCGGCTTCAAATACCTGTTTGCTTCTTTGCAATGGCATTTTTGCAGCTGCTCTCCTAATCCTATTAATTTGTCTGTCAGAAACCTTCCTCATTATGCCTTTATCTGAACGAAACCGTCTGTGCTCTGAATCAGCCACAAATCTTTTCACAGTACAATGATAACGCCTAAGTTTTCTTGAAATATCCAATGTTTTCATACCTTGTCCAAGGTATTGCACTATTTCGCGCTTTTTGGCAGCAGAGAGATCCTTTTTCTTTCCCATATTGCTTGAAACCTGTGGCCTGCTTAATAATTTGGAACGTCCTTCTTAAGTAGTTTTCCTTTGATTGGGCACGCCTGGCAAACTAATTATCACAGGTGTCTGAGATTGATTACAATGATCCAAAGAGCCCTAAGACACAATACCATCCATGAGTTTAATTGAAAAACTAATAATTAAATGTTTATGACACTTAAATCCAATGTGCATAATAATTTGGAACACGGTGTGTATATATATATACCCAGTACATATTTACACTATTAATTTTTATAAATATATATATATTTTTTTACACTTTAAGGTTTATCTTATGGGTTGAGATTTTTTTGGCTCTTCATTTAAATCCAATGTGCATAATAATTTGGAACACGGTGTAGGAGTGACATGAACTGCTTGCTGTAAATCGAGGAGATGATAGTATGCTGTCTTTTTGAGGAAGTAAGCATTTTAGTATTTCCTTTGCTGCCGGGCTAGAGAAGTGCTGAGTCTGAGGACAGAACTGGAAATGAGACATTATACGAGGACCAGTGGGACCCAGGCTAGGCTGTATCTGTGCAAGGGCCTGTAGCTGCAGCAGGGTCCCAGAGAGCAAGCAGTGGTTAGGGACAGTGGCGTAACTACCGCCGTAGCAGCCGTAGCGACTGCTACGGGGCCCGCGGCATGAGGAGGCCCGTGTCGCCCGCCGGCACGGGCCCCCGCAATGGCCGCAGGCTCCGCTAGCAGCCACTATGGCTGCTACAGCGCGACGCCACTGAACACTACGGCAGAGCAGGGAGGTATCTCCCCGCTCTGCCATTAAACAAAAGACATGTATCACCTATCCACAGGATAGGGGATACATGTGTGATCGCTGGCAGCGATAGGGAGAACGGGGGACTGAAAGTCCCCTGAAGTTCTCCATCACAAACCTCGGACTTCCGGGGTCTGTGTTGGCAGCTCTGTAGAAATGAATGGAGCGCCGGTCGCGCTTGTGCGCATGCGTGACCAGCACTCCTTTAATTTTTATTGAGCTGCCCACACAGACGCCGGAAGTCAGAGGTTAGTCATGGAGAACTTCAGGGGACTTTCGGTCCCCCGTTCTCCCTATCGCTGCCAGCGATCACACATGTATCCCCTATCCTGTGGATAGGGGATGCATGTTATTTTTAGGACACACTATAGGTCGCATTTTTTTTGGGGGGGGGGGGCTGTATGGTGTTCCCTGCATGGGGGGGCTGTATGGCGTTCCCTGCAGGGGGGGCACTGTATGGCGTTCCCTGCAGGGGGGGGGGGCGCTGTATGGCGTCCCCTGCAGGGGGGGCGCTGTATGACGTTCCCTGCAGGGGGGGGCGCTGTATGGCGTTCCCTATATGGTGGGGGGCTGTTTGGCGTTCTCTACAGGGGGGGGGGCTGTATGGCGTTCTCTACGGTGGGGGCTGTATGGCATTAGCGCCATACAGCCCCCTCTGTAGATAACGCCATACAGTCCTCCTGTAGATAGCGCCATACAGTCCCACTGTACATTATGCCACACAGCCCCCCTGTACATAACGCCTCACAGTCCCCCTGTAGATAACGCCACACAGTCCCCCCTGTAGATAACGCCACACAGTCCCCCCTGTAGATAACGCCACACAGTCCCCCCTGTAGATAACGCTACACAGTCCCCCCTGTAGATAACGCCATACAGTCCCCCCTGTAGATAACGCCATACAGTCCCCCTCTGTAGATAACGCCATACAGTCCCCCTCTGTAGATAACGCCATACAGTCCCCCCTGTAGATAACACCATACAGTCCCCACTGTAGATAATGCCACACAGTCCCCCTGTAGATAACGCCACACAGTCCCCCTGTAGATAACGCCATACAGTCCCCCTGTAGATAACGCCATACAGTCCCCCTGTAGATAACGCCATACAGCCCCCCCTGTAGATAACGCCACACAGCCCCCCTGTAGATAACACCACACAGTCCCCCCTGTAGATAACGCCACACAGTCCCCCCGGTAGATAACGCCACACAGTCCCCCCTGTAGATAACGCCACACAGTCCCCCCTGTAGATAATGCCACACAGTCCCCCCTGTAGATAACGCCACACAGTCCCCCTGTAGATAACGCTACACAGTCCCCCCTGTAGATAATGCCATACAGTCCCCCCTGTAGATAATGCCATACAGTCCCCCTCTGTAGATAACGCCATACAGTCCCCCTCTGTAGATAACGCCATACAGTCCCCCCTGTAGATAACGTCATACAGTCCCCCCTGTAGATAACGCCACACAGTCCCCCTGTAGATAACGCCACACAGTCCCCCCTGTAGATAACGCCATACAGTCCCCCCTGTAAATAACGCCACACAGTCCCCCCTGTAGATAACGCCATACAGTCCCCCTGTAGATAACGCCACACAGTCCCCCTGTAGATAACGCCACACAGTCCCCCCTGTAGATAACGCCATACAGTCCCCCCTGTAGATAACGCCACACAGCCCCCCTGTAGATAACGCCATACAGTCCCCCCTGTAGATAACGCCACACAGTCCCCCCTGTAGATAACGCCATACAGTCCCCCCTGTAGATAACGCCATACAGTCCCCCTCTGTAGATAACACCATACAGTCCCCCTCTGTAGATAACGCCATACAGTCCCCCTTGTAGATAACGCCATACAGTCCACCTCTGTAGATAACGCCATACAGCCCCCTCTGTAGATAACGCCATACAGACCCCCCTGTAGATAACGCCATACAGTCCCCCCTGTAGATAACGCCACACAGTCCCCCCTGTAGATAACGCCATACAGTCCCCCCTGTAGATAACGCCATACAGTCCCCCTCTGTAGATAACGCCATACAGTCCCCCTCTGTAGATAACGCCATACAGTCCCCCCTGTAGATAACGCCATACAGTCCCCCTCTGTAGATAACGCCATACAGCCCCCTCTGTAGATATCTACAAAGGGGGCTGTATGGCGTTATCTACAGGGGGGACTGTATGGCGTTATCTACAGAGGGGGACTGTATGGCGTTATCTACAGGGGGGCTGTATGGCGTATCTACGGGGGGGGGGGGGGGGGCTGTATGGCGTTATCTACAGGGGAGCTGTAAAAAAGGCACTATCTACAAGGGGGGGGGGTTGTGTGACACCCAGGGGAGCGGGGGCCCCAGTCAAAAGTTTGCTATGGGGCCCAGTCTTTCCTAGTTACGCCCCTGGTTAGGGAGGTAGCCCACACTGCATAGAGAGCAGGCTAGGGGGTTGGAGGGGGAACTTAAAGGAGACATATAGGGAAGTCTTACTGAAGAATGAGCATGCAGTGTCCAGCAATAGGAAAAGGACTATTAGTAAACAGCCGATTCTCATACAATATGGGGGCCTTCTTAGTTAACAGCCAGTCACCACCACTGTAAAGGAGCAAAAGTTCTGAACTATGCAGACATTGCCACCATCTTGAAGTCTACTAGGCCTAAGCAAATGACCCCTTGCATCAAGGAAGGGGTGGCCTTGGCCCTTAGTCAGCCAGTCACACAGAACATCAAGCCCGCTATTTTGCCAGCCTGCTCCAGCTGTATACAGTTGCAACTACGTGCTGTACCTCCCACACCGGGAAGAATGTATATTTGTGGCCAAGTGTCCATTCAGCAATACCAAACACATACCTCCCAACCGTCCCGGATCTGGCGGGACAGTCCCGGTTACTCACCGCTGTCCCGTCGTCCCGGCGGTCTGCAAAATGTCCCGCTGGTCGCTGCATCCAAATACCTGATCGCTGCTGACTGCAGCAGCGATCAGAAAAAGGCAGGAGTCTTGCGGCGGTGTTCTCACTGCGATCGATGCCGGCACGGGAGTGGACCAGTACAGTCACCTGACCTGTCATCTGACCTAACTGGTCAGGTGACTGGACTGGTTCACTCCCGGGCCGGCATCGACACCAGTGAGAACGTCGCTGCAAGACTCCTGACTTCTCACGGTGAGTGACGTCAAAAGCAGAGTGGAGAGTGGCAGCAGTAGGGCCGGCTACCTCTACCGCTCTCCGCTCTGGCGGCAATGTGGCACCTACAGGGGGACTGTGTGTGAAGCTATTTACAGGGGGGCTGTATCTGGCGCTATCTACAAGAGGGCTGTGTCTGGCGCTATCTAAAGGGGGCTGTGTCTGGAGCTATCTACAGGGGGGCTGTATCTGGCTCTATCTACAGGGGGGCTGTGTATGGTGCTATCTACAGGGGGGCTGTGTGTGGTGCTATCTACAGGGGGGGCTGTGTGTGGCGCTATCTACAGGGGGGCTGTGTGTGGCGCTATCTACAGGGAGGCTGTGTGTGGAGCTATCCACAGGGGGCTGTGCCTGGCTCTATCTACAGGGGGCTGTGTCTGGCGCTATCTTCAGGGGGGCTGTGTGTGGAGCTATCTACAGGGGGGCTGTGTGTGGAGCTATTTACAGGGGTGCTGTGTGTTGGGCTATCTACAGGGGGGCAGTGTGTGGAGCTATCTACAGGGGGCTGTGTCTGGCGCTATGTACATGGGGGCTCAGTCTGTAGCTATCTATCTTTTTTGTGTCCACTCTTTCAATTGGCTAAAAAAAAGTTCCAAGCGCCGGATAGGTAGGTATAGGCCTTTTTTAAATTTTTGAAGTGGCCGTTTTCAGTAGTAAAAAATCCAGCCAAATATATGCACACCATTTGGTGCAAATATTCGGCCTGACTTTCCTGTGTGTACTGGGTCTTATATACTGCAGACTTTTCCGCAGCATTTACAGTAGCAGCAAAGTGAATGAGATTTAGAAAATCGCATGCACATGCTGTGGAAAAAAAACGCACAAAAATTACGGAAAGTGTTCTACAGAGCAACTTTCAATTCTGCAGCATGTCAATTTATGCTGCGGTTTCTGTGCGGAGATGCTACGTGTTTGGCCCATAGACTTCAATAGGGAGCATAAATTTCGCAACAGATTTGTTTTGTTGAGGTTTTTACAGCGTTTACGCAGTGGAAGCACAGTAAAAACCGCTGGAAATCCGCAGGTGCACATATACTTTGCAATAATCAATGTTTAACACTAAATCCACAGGAAAACCGCTGCGGAAAAATTGCAGGTAAAACAATCTTGTGCATGAGGCCGAAGTCAATGGGGTCCGTTGGGTTTTGGTGGCATGCGTTTTCCAACGTATGCGGCACTGCGTCATAACTTCTATTCTAAACTTATTTTTATGACTGTTAGGGCCAGTTCACACAGAGGTTTTTTTGATAATTTTGAAGCGGAAACCGCGTCAGAATCAGCGCCAAAAAACGGCCCGAACCGCTTCCCATTCATTTCAATGAGAGGCAACTGCATGTTCTTTCTTGCTGCGGTTCTGCCTCTGTCCTCACATTGAAATCAATGGCCGCGGTCAAAATACACCGAAAAAAACGCAGCGAAAACCGTGGCAAGAAAGTGCAGGCAGGAATTTTGAGGCAGATTTTTTCTGCCTTCAAATTCCTCAGTGTGAACTAGGCCCTTATGCCCCATGCAAACCACTGTGCCCATAATTACGGGCACAACCGGCCGCGGACTGCTACGGAGAGTCATCCGCATGTACAGACCTTGCTTCCATAATAAAGTATGGGAGCATGGTCCGTTAAATAAAAAAATAGGACATGTCCTATTTTTTGCAGAAGGTTTCTACGGCATGGACACCTTCCCGTAAATATATGGGAAGGTGTCCGTCGGCCATAGAAATGAATGGGTCCGTAATTACGGAGCGTAATTACGGTCCGTAATTACAGACGAATATACGGTCGTGTGCATGGGGCCTTAAGAGGTTTTTTTTTGCTTTTGATGTTTTATTTTAACCAGTTCAGGACCGGGCTATTTTGAGCCTTCAGGACCAGACACCGTTTAGCCCTTTTTAGCACGTGTTAGTTAAATGGCTATAACTTTTTTATTTGTTGGGCTAACAACGTGATTTTTGCATTGTTTTTTTCTGTAGCCAATGCAGGTTTCTTTCTTTTTTATCATTTTTATACACATCCTTTTTGCTTTTTTAGAATTTTTATTCTTAAAGTTTGAAAATAATAGTAAAAAAATAAGCTTTTTTACGTTTCAGCTTTTTTTTTTTGGTAATAACATAGTTTTACCCTAAAATAGATCTTTTATTTGTGATTGCCATTGTCTACCGTAAATTTTAATATATTACATGTCTATATTAGAGTAATTGGGTCAGCGCTAGCGTTACAACAATGATTGGCCGGGGGGGAACGTTTTTTTTGGGGGTGGGTATTTTATGTGTATTTATTATTAATTTTTTTTTGCACTTTACTTTACTATTTTTTTATTACTATGGTCTGTCCCTCAAAGGTCAAAAAAGACCTTATGGTAACTTTATATATTTTGTTTCTTTCTTTTACACCATGTTTTTCCACTGTAACTGGAGATGCACAGCAGCCCCAGTTACAGGGGATATCAGCCCTCTCATAGTGACGATTGTCACTAATAGGGCTGGGCTGGGTCTAGTAAGACCCAGCAGCAGCCTGCCACTAACGGCGCCCGGCGATCATGTGACCAGTCACATGATCACCGGGAGGCATAGAGACAGCGGCGCGGCCGCTGCCTCTATTCCTATACACAGCGTTCATTGAGCGCTGTGTACAAGTGACCAGAGAAGACAGAAGCAACGAAAGCTGCTTCTATCTTCTCCTCAGGGTCCCCGGCAGTCACTGACAGCCAAAGACCCTACATTCAGCTGCCCGATCACTCGGGCAGCAAGTTAAAACCCGAGCCGTAAAAAGCCTATGGCTCGGGTTTTAAGGACCCTGACCGCTGGCCGTAAAAACACAGCCAGTGGTCGGGAACCAGTTAAGGTATATTATAAAGCTATTATGCAGCGTATCCGCCCCGTGTGAACTCTGAATGAGTCAGTTTTGCACGTGTAAATAACGCAGCATTTTTCCTGCATTGCAGTTCCGTGTGACATCTGTGTACGGTGCGTGTCTGCGTTTTTTACGCGCATATGTCATCAGTATGTCACTCGTTTTTTACGTCAGAAAAATAAACTGAAGGTGTTTCCTCATAATTTTTTAAGCAACTGTTGCGTGAATCACGCACACCACACGTACGTGTGCTGTCCATGATTTTCACGCACCCATTGACTTCGATGGGTGCGTGATGCGCAAAAAACGCACAAGAATAGGACATGCAGTAAGTTTCAAGCAGTGGACACACGCTGCGTGAAAAACACTGAATGTCTGAATAGCCCCATTAAATTGCATAGGTCCGTGTGACGTCCGTTGTTTTAACGCGCGTAACACGGATGTGAAATACGCTCATGTGAATAAGGCCTAAGTCACTGGCTGTTATGGTGGCTCCCTAACTATTATAGTGGCACACTCAGACCTTATTCAGACAGGGGTGTCAGTCTTGCCTCCGCAAAAAAATGGACCGTATTTCATGCATTTCCGTTCCGTGTGGCATCAGTGTGCTTTCCGTGTGGCATCTGTTTTTCACGTCAGTGGTTCTGCACTTCCTGATTTTTTTTCTTAGCAGTTCTTTAGCAATTGGTGCATGAAACATGGACAGCACACCGATGTCATACATGTGCTGTTCCATGTTTTTCACGCACCTATAGGCCTCAATATGGCATCAGACACCTCTTCTCAGTTACGTTATCCAGGCCTCCAGCAGTAAAATATATAGCTGTCTTCCCAATGTACATGGCAAATCTGGAAAGTGAGCTGCAGAAAACAGGAAATGTTGGCCTATTGTGTGTGCTCCAATGCCTACTGTATGGAAACCATATTTTTTTTTAGATTTTTTTTTATACTTTAAAAAAACCAAAAACAATTGTAATAATAAATATAAATAATAAGTCATTTTCTGATAATAGATTTACTTTAAAATTCCTCCACTTCCACATAAGGCAATATATTTGAAATTCTGTGGAGCACAGCAAACTTCTACACAGATCTATTATTTGAGAGTCATGAAGGAATTCGATTTGAGTGCTGACACATTAGCACAACTAAGTTGCAAAGTTCTGGTATTTTTACAATAGACAGTGGGCGCACATCTAATGTTACCATAGCAGCCATAGCTCTGGTATCTTTTGTTTCACTAAAATGTGTATCAGTAATACAGGTGACACTTGTTGCTACTCTACAGTGGAGCTTCACCTTCAGTAGCAGTATCCCCAAAAGTTTTAGGGAGAACTTTTAGGGAGAACTTTGCAAAGTGCTTGCTACAGGGATCCTCCTAATTACAGATACGTGTAATGTTCTCTCCTATCCACGCTCCAATACCGTGTGTCAGTTCATCCAGCCACCACCGCAATTAATCTCAAAGACGCCAATCAAAGAACAAAGTGATATATTTGAAGTAGCACTCGTCCAATTTTTATTTTTTTTCCTGCATATATCATGCTTACTCACCGGCAATATTCTGGGCAGCTGTGTCATGTGATCTTAGTCTGACCATCAATAGACCAAGCTCTCGTGAGTAGCCAAGAGGTCATTTCGTCTGTGTTACTGACTTCCTGTGAACTACAGGATTACATCATCACCCATCAAATCCCTCCTGGCAGCTTATAGACCGCTCCCCACCCAGCTCCACCCCCTTGTTTCTCTGTATGTTCTCTTTGCATTTAGTGCTTTTTAGTGCTGCTGAAGAGATTATTTATGCTCTGTAGAGTTATAAAAGTCCCCTGACTCCCACTGACTTTTTATACTATCTGTGTATGCTGTGTGCATAGAGTCCAGTGTATTTCTATGAGATGCTGTTCCTCACTGCCTCATGTGTAAAAACTGAGACAAGCAGGAGACAGGCTGGACTGCATTACATGGAATACACTGAAACTCTGCAGTTAGGAGACAGAAGTTTTATGTCACTGATCTATCACTTGCTGCACTTAGATAGCAGAGCAATGTGTGATGAGACTCCATCCCCTCTGCTTCTGCAAAGCCAGAATCATCATGGGAAATGTAGGATGCATTAGAGAACCATATTAGAGGGGAAGAAGGAACCAAGATGGCAGACAACCCATAGATAGAACATCAACTAGAACAGGTTTACACAAGGCATACACAATAGCCTCTATAATATTCTTTAATAATAGCCTATACTGCACAATATAGGCAAAAAAAATAATTGCTGGAGTGCTTCTTTAAAACAGCCTCACTGGCAGTTATACTTTTTTTTCCCTCCTGGTTGGTGTAGCTTGCATATTGATACTGCTGTTGATTCCTGTAATTCTGTTAATAACCCGACTCGTTTGACTACTCCGAGTACTGCATACTCGGATCTGCTTGTCCTTTGTAACCTGAATGTTGGCTCTAATGACTACTCTCCTGTAATACTCCCTATGTCACTGCATTCTGTAACTCCCAGTATGTTTAGCCTTTTTACGTTTGCTATTGCCCATATCTTCTGTTAAACCCATTTCTCCATGATATCTTTCCTAGTACATTTAGAGGCTTTTTACGTTTGTCATTGCCCATAGTAACAATACCTTAGACTTTTATTATTGGGTCTGATTCCCTTCCTGTTAAACGCTATTCAGGGAATTAACCACCGGACCAGATAGAGGCACATTAGTCCAGGGTCAGCTGAGTAACTAGACCCTAACTGAAGTTGGGGGAAAGAGGGGTACTTATGGTGAAATTGTTTGGGAAGTGCTTTCTCTGAGTATCGCATTATATCAGACAGTTGCAATATAAATGAAAACGGTGTTACAAAAGTCAATATCTCTCAACGCACCTACAATTATCAGAAGATGGTTTTGTGCAGGACCAGATATGGCGTAGTACAGCAGTGTGGCCTAGTAGCTCATTACAATCTCATACAAATCAATCAATGCTATACAAAAACAGCTCTGTGACCCAGAAGTCCACTCTTTAATTGGACTTGAGCTTTTTAGCCTAATGCTGGGTTCCCACAGGTTGGATATGCTGCGTAAAAATCACGCAGCGTGTCCGACCTGGAACCCGCCCTACATTCCGTCCGAAAGATCGCACCACAATGGTGCATTTTTTCGGACTGATTTTCTGCTGCGTAAAGCAGCGGTAAAAAATGCTCATACTTACCTAGGCCGTTGTAAGGCTGAGTTCACACAAGCATGTTATGTCCGTAATGGACGGAACGTATTTCGGCCGCAAGTCCCAGACCGAACACACTGCAGGGAGCCGAGCTCCTAGCATCATAGTTATGTACATTGCTATGAGTCAGTGGCGGATTATCATATGGGCGGTTCGGGCGGCCGCCCGGGGCCCAAGGGTCCGAGGGGGCCCATGGCAGCCCGAACCGCACATCATTTAAAAAATCACTTAAAGACTCATGGCGTGGTAGCGCCGCTAATGGGCGTTGAGAGGGAGGGAGGGGGAGAGAGAGAGGGAGAGAGAGAGAGGGAGGGGCGGGTGGGCGGACTGCAACAGAATGGAGCCGCCAGCGCAGTGCTGAGGAGGGGGATGGATAGCAATAGCTGGATAGGACTAGCAGATGTGCGTCTGCTAGTCGTGGTAGAACACGCCCCTATTTGACGCTACCAGTGAGGAACGGACGAGAAGGGCGGTGGTCGAGCGACGAGGAAGAAGGTAAGTCTTCATGTTCGTCTCCTGCCACAAGCAACAATCGGCAGAGGCTAAAGGGGGATAGATTATACAGCAAGGGATATCCATCTAAGTGACTCCAGAAGAGGGGAGTAATCCCCCATCCCATCCCCCATAGAGCCCTCAGTATTTCAGTATTTATTATGCAGCAGGGGGGTTGAGCGTGTAACTCACTGCAGAGGACTCTATGGGGGGACAATAATTTCCCCCCATAGACACTCAGCAGTCAGTTACACGCTCAACCCCCCCTGCTGTATAATAAATACTGAAATACTGAGGGCTATGGGGGATGGGATGGAGGGTTATTCCCCCCTTCATGGAGTCCTCTGGAGTTTACTTAGATGGTTAGACCCCCCCCATTTAGTATAATCCCTTCAAATAAAGCCCTCACTAGTTACGAATATATTACAAGGGTAAGTCAAATTGTCTGACTGCTGGGGGGTCTGAGCGACTAACTTCTGGCGGCTGTATAGGGGGGTCTGAGCGACGGGCTCTATGGGGGGGGCTACCCCCCCACAGAGATGTCAGAATCAGACACTCAGACCTCCCTATAGAGCCCCCAGCAGTCAGACAACCTCACCTCCCCTTGCAATATAATCCCCCCATACAGCCCTCTATTTTCCCATGAAAGAAATTTGTGACATATCCACAGGACCACATAATTTGTCATAGATGTCAGCTAGATGTAGGCCCCACCTCTGGGATCCGCACCTATCTCTAGAACGGGCCCCCTAATCCCCTTACTACCTGTTTCTGCTCTCGCTGCCTCCCGGCCCCATCCTGATTACATGGTTGGGAGTTACGGAAACAGCGTAGCTTGCTGAGCTACGCTGTTTCTGTAAGTCCCAAAGAACTGAATGAAAGTTACAGAAAGTCCATGAAGTCAGGAAGTGGCCGAGAGGCAGCGATAGCAGAAAGAGGTAGAACAGGGTTTAGGGGGCCCGGTTCTAGAGATAGGTGCGGGTCCCAGAGGTGGCACTCACATCAATCTGACAGGATCCACAGGATATGTCATAAATTTCCCTCACAGGAAAACACCTTTAAAGTGAAACTAAACTTCTCAAAAAACTTCTGACAGGTCATAGTGAAATGTCAGAAGTTTTGATCGGTGGGGGTCTGAGCCCATGGATCGCTAAAACAAAGTCGCAGAAGCGCTCAGATGACTGCTGTGCCGCTTCCTTTCTGATCTTCTTTTCTCGGAGAGCCGAGCAAGCGGTGTACGGACGTACACCACTCCTAGGAATGCCGATCAGTGGCGCAGCATTCAATCGTGCGCTTCTGCCGCTTCACTTTAGCGATCGGTGGGGTTCTCAGTGCTCGGACCCCCATCCGTTTAAAAATTCTGACATATCAGTATGACATTACACTTTAAAGAGAGGTGTTAATTTTTTTTAATTATTATTATTGTTATTATGTATTACTTTTTCTTTAATAAAACAGTGTATCAGTGTCTGGTGCAACTTTCTAAATACTTTTTATTAAAAATGATTTTTACTTTTTGAGATACATCTGCTTTATATCCTGAATACAGAGCAGCTGTATCTAGTGCAAAAACCTGTATCCGTCAGGTCAGTGGCACTGACTGGTACAGTGTCAGCAGGTTGGGGGGGTTGGATTGCGTGTGAGGGGGGAAGGAGGGGGCCCAAGTTGTGTCAACAGCCCAGGGCCCATGGTACACTTAATCTGCCACTGCTAGGAGTCCCTGCCTCGCTGCAGGACAACTGTCCCGTACTGTAATCATGTTTTCAGTACAGGACAGTAGTTCCACGGAGAGGCAGGGACTCCTAGCATCTTACACAACTATGATGCTAGGAGCCCGGCTCCCTGCAGTGTGTTCGGTCCGGGACTTGCGGACTAAATACGTTCCATCCATTACGGACGTAACCTGTCCCTCCTGTGCAGTCCGGCCTCCCTGGATGACGCTGCAGCCAATGTGACCGCTGCAGCCTGTGATTGGCAGGGGCGGTCACATGCGATGTAACATCATCCTAGAAGCCCGGCACCTGTCATCATCCAGGCCGGCCTCCTGGGATGTCGTTTCATCCCATGTGACCGTCGCTACAGCCTGTGATTGGCTGTAGGGGTCACATAACACAGACTTCTGGGTAACTATGTTTTTTTCTTTTTCCGCAGTAGCGATTTTGGCGGCGTAATCGCTGCGAATATGCCGCAAAAGTCGAAACACTTGGCTTTCTGTTGCGGGATTTGCATCCCCATTGAATTCAATGGGGAAAACCCGCAATGGAAAATCAACTAAAACGCAGCATAAATTGACATGCTGCTGATTTTAATTCCGCATCGCAGGTCAATTTATTAACGTTTACGATGCAGTTTTTATCTGCAGCGTGGGCATGAGATTTCCTAAATCTCATCCACTTTGCTGCTACTGTAAATGCTGTGGAAGTTCCCCACATAATTCCGTTGCAGAAATTCTGCAGCGTTTACAGTATGTGGGAACCGGGCCTAATAGCACTTCTACACCAGACTTCCAATTGCTTAGCATTGCATCTGCAGTTACTTCCCCATATTGATAACACGGTAACAACAAAGTATTAGGCAGTTTAGGCTGGGGCATGATTGTCGCAGTCCCTTGGAATAGATTCACAGTAACATGAAAGTTAATCTGGGAAGCCAAGGTTGTTTAGAAACAAGTTTTTAATGTGTTAGGTTATCTAGTTTCAGAAAGGTAGTTTCTTTAACCCCTTACCGCACCAGGACGCACCAGTACGTCCTGTATTGCAGTGCTTTAAGGCACAGGGACGTACCGGTGCTTCCTGGCTAAAAACTGTCACCCTGTCAAAGGACAAGGTGACAGAACTGTGCCGTCAACGGTTTATGACAGTTGATCGGCAAAGTAAGACGGCAGGGGACCAATCACAGCGGTCTCCTGCCGGCGATCGCTGTGATTGGTCAGTCAAATCAGACTGACCAATCACAGCTCCATGATGTGGTGTATGTGATGGCGCTGGCTCAGAAGCTGAGCCAGGCTATCACCACCGGTTATCAGCTGTCCGACACCCCTCTGCAACGGCCAGGACCGGAGCTAGGCTCCGATTCGGCCGATTAACTCCTTAGATGCAACGATAGTTGCCACGAGCGCGGGTGTCAGCTGTTTGTCACAGCTGACATCGTGCTCTAACGGCCAGGACCGGAGCTAGGCTCCGATCCGGCCGATTGACCCCTTAGATGCAGCTATCGCTGCATCTAAGCGATTAGATCGCACCCTATGGTTGCTAATGACAACCATCGGCACCCGCGGGTGTTCCGATTGTTGCTAGCCTAACATTCGCTTCCTACTACGGAAGCCTATTAGGCCCCGCCGGGAGGCGAAGCCTAATAGGCTTGCTGTCAGCTGTAATACACTGCACTATGTAGGTAGTGCAGTGTATTAGAATAGCGATCAGGGCTTCATGCCTTCAAGTTCCCTAGTGGGACACAAAAAAAGTTAAAACAAGTTAATAAAAATGTTGTAAAAAAGTTAAAAAAAATAAGTTTCATGTTAAAAAACACTATAACAGCCTTTTTTCCTAAAATAAGTCTTTTATTATAGGAAAAACAAAAAAACATAAAAAAGTACACATATGTGCTATCCCCGCGTCCGTAACGACCCAAACGATAAAAATATCACGCTATTTTACCCGTACGGTGAATACTGTAAAAAAATGAAATAAAAAACTATTCCAGAATCGCTGTTTGTTAGTCACTACCCCTCGCAAAACAGAATAAAAAAAGGGATCTAAAAGTTGCATGTACCCTAAAATTATATCATTAAAAACTGCAGCCCGTCCCGCAAAAAACAAGCCCTCCCACAGCCTTTATGGCGGAAAAATAAAAAAGTTATGTCTCTCAGAATATGGGGACACAAAAAATAAATTATTTGAAACAAAAGTGATTTTATCGTGCACACGCTGCAAAGCATAAGAGAAACAATATATATCTGGTATCGCCGTCAACGCGCCGACCCGCAGAATAAAGTAAAATTGTCATTCGTAAAAAAAAACATCAGAATTGCAGGTTTTTGGTCACCTTGCTTGCCAAAAAAATGAAATACAAAGTGATCAAAAAATCGCATGTACCCCAAAATGGTACCAATGAAATCTACAGATTGTCCCGCAACAAATAAGCTCTCACACAGCTCAGGTGGAGAAAAAATAAAGAAGTTCTGGCTCTCAGAATATGGCGATGCAAAATGTGCAGAGTGTCCAAAAGCAGATAAGATTGGGCGCCATTTATCAGTGCGACACTGGCCACATATCTATGAAAAATTATTTATTTACCCAATTATTATTATGCCCTGATGTACTCCGCACAGATTACATATGCCCCCCCACATTATAAACTGAAATACCAGCAATACCCCAAACAAAGCTACCAAGCAAAATCTGCGCTCCAAAAGCCAAATGGCGCTCCCTCCCTTCTGAGCTCTGCAGCGTGCCCAAGCAGCAGTTTACGTCCACATATATGGCATCGCCATACCCGGGAGAACCTGCTTAACAGTTTGAGGTATTTGTCTTCAGTGGCACGAACTGGGCACAAAATATTGTGCACTAAAATGGCATATACCTGTGGAAATTTTCAATTTTCACTTTGCACCATCCACTGAGCATTCATTTCTAATAGAAAAAAAAAACCTGTGTGGTCAAAATGCTCACTACAGCCCTTAATAAAATGCCTTCAGGGGTGCAGTTTCCAAAATGGGGGTCACTACTTGGGGGTTTGTTTTACTATTTGACCCCAGAGTCCTGCCATTGTGGACTAATGCTGCAAAAATCACCAAAATTGGCCTCACATGCGCCTTTCACTCCTAAGCCCTGTTATATGTCCAGGCAAATGATAAATGCCTTGAGGGATGTAGTTTACAAAATGGGGTCACTTCTCATGGTTTTACACTCTACTCTGGTATCTAAGGGAGCTCTGCAAATGCGACATGGCGCTCATACACCAGTCTAGCAAAATCTGCGCTCTAAAAGCCAAATGGCGCTCTTTCCATTTTGAGCTCTGCCATGTGCCCAAACAGTAGTTTAGGGCCACACATGGGGCATTGCCGTACTCGGGAGAAATTGCTTTACAATTGCTGGGGCGCTTTTTCTCCTTTATTCCTTGTGAAAATGAAAAAAATTCGACATTTTAGTGGAAAGAATGTAGATTTTCATTTTCACTGCCTAATTCCAATAATTCAGCAAAAAAACTGTGGGGTCAAAATGCTCACTATACCGCTAGATAAATTCCACGAGGGGTATAGTTTACCAAATGCGGTCACTTTTGCCGTGTTTGCACTATTTTGGCCCCTCAGTGGCTTTGCAAATGTGACATGGGGCCGCAAACCATTCCAGCAAAACTTGAGCTCCAAAAGTCAAATGGTGCTCTGTCCATTCTAACCCCCGCTGTGTGTCCAAACAACAGTTTATTACCACATATGGGGTATTGCTGTGCTCAGAAGAGTTTGCTTTAGGGCAGATACAGACGAACGTTCTGTTTTTGCGCACGCAAACAACGCGGCGTTTTGCGCACGCAAAAACCATTTGACAGCTGCGTGTGTCAAGTGTGTATGATGCGCGGCTGCGTGATTTTCGCGCAGCCGCCATCATAGAGATGAGGCTAGTCGACGCCCGTCACTGTCCAAGGTGCTGAAAGAGCTAACTCTTTCAGCACCCTCGACAGTGAATGCCGAACACAATATCGAAAAACCTGTTGAAAAAAAAGAAAAAGTTCGTACTTACCGAGAACTTCCCGGCCGTTGCCTTGGTGACGCGTCCTTGGTGACGCGTCCTTGGTGACGCGCCTCTCGACATCGGGCCCCACCTCCCTGGATGACGCGCCAGTCCATGTGACCGCTGCAGCCTGTGCTTGGCCTGTGATTGGCTAGAGCTGTCACTTGGACTGAATTGTCATCCCGGGAGGTCAGACTGGAGGAAGACGCCGGGAGTTATCGGTAAGTCAGAACTTCTTTTTTTTTCTACAGGTTCATGTATATTGGGATCGGAAGTCACTGTCCATGGTGCTGAAACAGTTTAACTCTTTCAGCACCATGGACAGTGACTATCTCCTGACGTCGCGTACCGATAATTTTTTTGCCGGGATCGGCCAAAACGAGTTCGGCCGAACCCGGTGAAGTTCGGTTCGCTTGTCCGGCTTCGCTCATCGCAAAGACACTCCGTTTGGATGTTCGGAAACAGAAAAGCACGTAGTGCTTTTCTGTTTACATTCAGCCTTTTGACAGCTGGTGCGCTGTTTCAGTCGGTTCACACGGAAGTGCTTCCGTGCAACCTGCGTGGTTTTCACGCACCCATTGACTTCAATGGGTGCGTGATGCGCGAAATACGCAGAGTTATTGAACCTGTCGCGCTTTTTGCACAGCAGACAAACGCTGCGCAAAAAGCACGGACTGTCTGTACTGCCCCATAGACTTGTATTGGTCCATGCGTGCCGCGTGAAAACCACGCGGCCCGCACGGACCGAATACACGCTCGTGTGAATCCCCCCTTACAAATATTGTTGTTTTTTTTCTCCTTTATCTATTGCAAAAATGAAAAAATCTGAGCTAAAACGACATTTTATTAGAAAAAAACTTTTGGGGAGTTTCCACTGTTATGGTCCCTCCAGGGCTTTGCAAACATGACATGGCACCGAAAACCATTCCAGCAAAATCTGCGCTCCAAAATCCAAATGGCCCTCGTTCCATTCTGAGCCCTGCCGTGGGTCCAAACAGCAGTTTATTACCACATATGGGGTATTGCCGTAATCGGGTGACATTGCTTTACAAATATTGGGGTGCTTTTTCTCCTTTATTCCTTGTAGAAACTAAAACATCGTATGTTTTTTCAGAAAAAAAGTAGATTTTCATTTTCACAGACCAGTTCCAATAAATTTAGCAAAAAACCTGTGGGATAAAAATGCTAACTATACCTCTTAAAAAACTCCTTGAGGGCTTTAGTTTCCAAAATGGGGTCATTTTTGGGGTGTTTCCACGGTTTTGGCACCACAAGACCTCTTCAAACCTGACATGGTGCCTAAAATATATTCTAATAAAATAGAGGCCCCAAAATCCACCAGGTGCTCCTTTGCTTCTGAGGCCGGTGTTTCAGTCGATTACCGCACTAGCACAACATGTGGGATATTTCCAAAAAAATGCAGAATCTGGGCAATAAGTATTGAGTTGCGTTTCTCTCGAAAAACCTTCTGTGTTACAGAAAAAACTGTATTACAAATGAATTTCGAAAAAAAAAAATTTGAAATTTGTAAATTTTTGCTTTATTTCCTGTGAAATGCCTAAAGGGTTAAAATAATTTCTGAATGCTGTTTTGAATACTTTGACAGGTGCAGTTTTTAAAATGGGGTGATTTATGGGGACTTTCTAATATATAAGGGCCTCAAAGCCACTTCAGAACTGAACTGGTCCCTGAAAAAATTGCCTTTTGAAATTTTCTTGAAAATGCGAGAAATTGCAGCTAAAGTTCTAAGCCTTGTAACGTCCTAGAAAAATAAAAGGACGTTCAAAAAACTATGCAAACATAAAGTAGACATATGGGAAATGTTAACTAGTAAATACTTTGTGTGGTATTACGATCTGATTTACAAGCAGATTCATTACAATTTAGAAAAATCCAGATTTTTGCAAATTTTCTCAACATTTTGGTGTTTTTTTACAAATAAATATTGAATTTAACGACCAAATTTTTTCAGTATCATAAAGTACAACATGTCACGAGAAAACAATCTCAGAATCGCTTGGATAGGCAAAAGCATTCTGGAGTTATTACCACATAAAGTAACACGTCAGATTTGCAAAAATCGGCTGTGTGCACAAGGCCAAAACAGGCTTAGACACTAAGGGGTTAAATTGTTCCTCCAGTGATACAGTGGAAAAACCTGTTCGGATATGCACCTTGTGTAAATTAAACTTTCTGATTTAATATAAAGAAAATTTAATTCCATTTCAATATGTGGAAGAGTAGGAGGAGACGTGATGAATCACATCTAACATTCTATGTATTTTTCTATATAACAGTGCCCCAACAAATATAAGGAAAAAGAACAAAACAGAACAAAGAATGGGCAAAAAATGAAAACCACATCCAATTTGATATACTAATATAATTAGAAAAACTAATTTAAAACAGAGGCATAGGGACAAATACTTAGGACAAGCAACTGCGAGGGGAGTAAGTGGATGAAAAGGAGAAAGAATAGAAATAAAAAGGCAGGAAAATGAGGGGAGCCTCAGAAAAAAGTTGAAAAGGTATCCGAAGATATAAATTGCTCCCATGGAGTCCAGAGTTTCACGTAGTGTGATGGAGGTGCTGACTTGGTGAGCAATGAGTCAAGATCAGTAAGTCATGTGGATAGGTGGTAGAGGAGAAGAGGGAGCCCAAGAAGGAGTGCAATTTGTCATAAAATAACCAGCATAGTTATGTGTCAGATGTTAAAGAGAACCTTTCACTCCCCCAGACATGTGCAACTGAGTACACCATGTTATAGGTGCTGCAGCACAGACCCGGGGGCACTTTTAATTTCCTGTCTAGCCTCCACCATTCTGGGGATATCGGTGCCGTTATTATTGGCGCCCGATATGTATATTAGCCCACTGTCAGTGGACATGTATAAGGCAGAGGCGCGTGATAGCTCTCTGACACTGTCCAATCAGCTGCGCACAGTGTCAGAGCGGCTTCTGCTGTGTGATCTCTCTCGGAAGATCACACAGTCTTGTCATCACTGGCTGATAGCCAGGACACGATGTCTATTCACACTCCCGACACTTCGGTAAAGTTTCTGTGAAAGATAGCACTGAAGTGTCGGGAGTGTGAATAGACATCGTGTCCTGGCTGGAGGCAATGTCTATTCACTCTCAATAAAGTAAAGTTCATTTGTGAGTATTTGACAGTACAGCGTGATCTCGCAAGATCACGCTGTGTTGAGAGTACTGCTAAAAATAAATGGAGAGAAGTATATGACACTGATTGGTCAGCGTCATACACTTCTCTTTCTAACGCCCAGTTGGTAAAAAAGTACCAGTTGTAATTAGCATAAATCTAAAATTGTGCATAACTTGCACAAAATTGATCGTTTTTCAAAATAAAAAATACTCTTGTTATCTACATTACAGTGCCAATCACATTATGCACTTATAAACTGGTGATAGAGCCTCTTTAAACCCAACTGAGCATCTGTGGGGCCACCTCAATCGTCTTGTTCGCTCTATGGATCCTCATAGGATCATAGTGTTTGTGCATTTCAGCCATTCTTACATGGCTAAAAATATTATCTTAGACGTGCAGCGACAGAACGCTCCATGGCCGCGGACCCGACGGCCGCACCCATGCATCTGTGAGCGCTGGTCCGCATCTTCTCCCCAGGAGACACCAGCGCTCACTTCCGCTCCAGTCCACTGTGTCCTGAAGGACTGTCATCATATATGGACAGTGATATCAGGGGCTTCCTCAGAGCAGGGGTCCCGGAGCAGAGCGCTAGTATAAGTTCTGCTCTGGGATTCCAGGTCCGAGGAAGCCCCTGACGTCAGGGGCTTCATCATTCGCCGGCGCACTCCTCCTTAGGCCTGCTCTCTCCTCTCCCGAGGGAGCTACGGTGCCCCGCGAGCCGCAGATGACAGCCTCAGGGGCTGCATGTTTGAGAGACCCCTGCACTAAAGATAGAAAGTCATTTTATACAAGTAAATATACGCATAGCGAAATAGTTGCATATCATGATTCCACCATTATTCTTATTCACTCTATGACAGACTATGACCGTGTCCTCTATGTTGCCCAACACATGGATGTCATGTAACCCTATTGCTAACTGAATGCTAGATTTGTGTGTGTGGGGAGTGGGTGGCGGAATCACATGACTGACAGCATGTTTAGTGATATTCATTTAGCTTGTGGATGCATTACACAGGACTAATCTGTAGGCTATACCATTCTACTACTGTAAATAGACAAGGGCCAACTGCACTAGTATAAGAGAAATATGTGTGCAATATTTCTAATAGTTGTACATTCGAAAATGTTATGGTTTCCTATTCTAAAAATAAATTTAAAAAACTGACAAAATTCTTTAATAATGATTGGGAAGAAAATAAGTGTGGTTGGAAACATATAACAAAAGTTAGTCTGCAGTTTTATAATGGCAACCCCTTATTATAAAGCCTTGGATATCTGGGTTGTCCCGAAGTGCAACCGCCAGATGTTTCATGATGAAAACATATAGTTCAGGCGAAAACAGCTCCTGAATTTCAGACGTTTTTGCAAGTGCACGCGTTTTTCGCTGCGTCCATTACGGACGTAATTGGAGCTGTTTTTCAATGGAGTCAATGAAAAACGGCTCCAATTACGTCCCAAGAAGTGACATGCACTTCTTTGAGGCGGCCGTCTTTTTGAGCGGAGCGTAAAAAAAAGCCCGTCTGCACAGAACACCGTAAGACCAATTGAATTCAATGGGCAGATGTTTGCCGACGGTTTGGAGCCGTTTTTTCGGCCGTAATTCTAGGCGAAAAACGCCTGAATTACGTCGGTAAATAGGGAGTGTAAACATACCCTTAATAAGAGAGGTATGACAGCAGTTCCCACAGATGGAGGGATCCGTCCCAGACTTAGGTAATACAGTAATGTCACAGTAGTCTTTGGCGAGGAAAGGAATTGGTTGGAGATATACTGTTAATGACTTTGAGGAACAAAGGTGAGAGCTATTGGATGAAGATGGATTAGTTGGATTAGATACAGGGCCCCAATAGACATTAATCTGGGCCCTGTGTGTAAGCCTACCACATGGTAGGCTTAGATACAGGGCCACAGCAGGCATAAATCGTATAATCTTTTAATCCCTCCTCCACCCCAGCGTTTTCAGGCATTTGCATGGGCTCTTCTGACTCTCAGAAAGTGATGGAGGGGCAGAGTCAGTGACGTTCGTCTGGCCATGACCTGGCCAAGCGTCACTGACTTCGTTCCGCCCCTCCCCCCCGTCAGCACATTCTGGGACAACGGGGAACCTGCCGATGTTCTGCCCTCCAATCCTCCGCTGTTGGATCCCTCGGCGGAAGTAACGTCGGCGTGTCTGCACAGTGAACAGTGTGGTAAGGGGGGCCTGTGGGTAGACTGGAACCGCTGCAACCCCTATAGCTACGCCACTGCTTGGCATGGCAGCTGACACTTGGCGTGGCAGATGACACCTGGCACAGAGGATGAACTCGACTCCAACGCTTGACTTTGCTCAGGAATAAACACAATTACAGGATATGGGAACACAGTATACAACTAAGGGACCGACTTCCGGTTCCGGCGCTGACATGTAAGGAGGGAGAAAAAAGCGACATTCATACCTTACAATCTACAACAAGCACTCAAGATAAACGGTACCTGCCGGGCAAGGCAATAAAGAAGATCGTGTCGAGACGGTAGATATAAACCTGTTAGCCCGCACGGCGACATCGGAAAACGCAAAGGCATTATATAAACCGGGGGAGAGGGTCAGAAAATCCGGGGTGGCAAAACGGGAATTGAGGGCCCCCTGAGATCAGCAACCGGACCGGGGAATACTTTTGGCGCCAAACCCTTGTGCAGCCGGTTTAGAGAAGGGAATCGCCATTGCTCTCCTCTGACCCCGCCCTGAGATGGTTGGCGTGGAAGCAAGAAAGCCTAGAGTGTTAGCTGCAGCTTCTATACCCCACGACAGAGAACAAACTATGCCGCCTGTTACCAGAAAGGAGAAACAGACGGTTAGCAGACCATCATCGGATCATGATGAGGTAGCGTCTGAGGGAGAAGGAGAGGAATCGGCATCCGAAGCAGCGATGATTAATTACAAGAAATTGGCCATTGAGGTAGCAAAGCGTATACCGCCAGACATACAGGACACTCTAGCATCCACGATATCAGCCTCGTCGCAGTTGATACAAAACGACATCGCTCAACATGGTGTCCGTCTAGCTGAAGTGGAACAACGCATATCTACGCTGGAAGACGATGCTGCTGACACGCATGGAAAGTTACAGGAGCTACTGACCGAGAAACAGCGGATGCTATCTAAAATTGATGATCTTGAAAATAGATCACGACGGAACAACATCAGAATAGTTGGTATCCCGGAGTCAGTGCCGGTTTTGCACCTGAAACACATCTGTGAATACGAGATACCGAAACTGCTGAATATGGAAGGACCGTGTAAAGTGGAAAGGGCACACAGAGTGGGTCCAGATCGGCAAAACTCACAACAAGCTCAGAGCACACAAAAAAGAGCAAGACAAGTTATTGTGCGGTATCTGGACTATTCGGATAAAGAAGCGCTATTACGTTCTTACAAAGCACGTCGGGGACCAACAAAGCTAAATGGCGTTAATGTGATGTTGTTCGGAGATTACTCGGCAGAAGTCTCAAAGAAACGTAAGCTGTTTAGCAAGATCTGCACAGCGTTCCATAACCAAGGAATGAAGTTTCAACTTCAATACCCGGCAATATTAAAGGTAACCACGCCAAGCGGTACAATGCAAATCTACACTGATCATCAAGAAGCGGAGGCGGTATTCAGAGACCTGCTCAAAGATTCTACTCCTTCTACACATGCTGGAGAGACCTCAGTCGGGAACTCACAGCAGAATGGAGCCTATCCAAAGGGATCATCACCCAAAGAAAAAAGATTGCATCAAACCCCGCGGCATGGATAGAGATCCAGATGTGACAAGAGTGTATCGGTCAAGGGGATAGAGCGCGCCGTGAGTATGTCACAGGACTGTTACAATTTGTTCCTGTTGATCGGACATATCTATCTTGATAAGATGGTGAAGGCACGAGTTCTAAGTCAGGTGCCATTTTGTATGCAAGCGGTAGCTCAAGTAATGGGTGATTGCACTTCAAAATGTACCATGTTGCTGTTTAACCTGTTATTTGATAGATACATCTGACGGCAGGTTCGAGAAGGCCACATGTCAGAAAAAAGAGAAGTCACAAAAATGAAGGTCGGGGAAAGGGGGGATTCCCTGATGGAATCAGGGAAAGCTATAGGATTTCACCATAGTTGGGGTTGTTGGTTTAATGGCAGACATGTTCACTTATCTGATGAAGGTTTAACTGAGCATTCACATCTTCCTTCCTATGTACTGAGCTATGAGATACACCACAGTTTTGACTCTGTTTACAGTGTAAAATCAACTATTGTAGCACATTACATTCTGTTGTTTTATGAGAGTAGTGACATGGAATGTTAAGGGTCTCCAGTCCCCACATAAAAGATCCCTGGTCTTGAGACATCTCAGTAAATTGAAGGCGGATCTGGCTCTTCTCCAGGAAACGCACCTGGAGGAGAAAGATTTATTTCGCATGCGCAAATTTTGGGTGGGAGAAGTTCATGGCTCCCCAGCAAAAGGCAGGAAAAATGGGGTAATACTATTGGTTCATAAAAATTTTGCATCCACGTTACGCTCGAAATCCACAGATAATGAAGGAAGATTACTGCATGTATTGTTAGATACTCAAATGGGCGAACTGAGTATATATAATGTATATGCACCTAACTCCAGCAATCGCATGTATTTTCAAAATCTCCAGTCCACACTTCTAGCGGACACCTGCATTCAGAAAATAGTAGGGGGTGACTTCAACTCAGTCATGCACGTAGCGGAAGATAGAAAAAGGAAGGTCCCCACTCCAAACCTAGCCACTGATGACATTTTGCCAGAGCTCACACACGCCACGCAGTTAAGTGATGGGTGGCGATACTCGCATCCAGATGATAGGGACTTCACTTATTTCTCGCCATCACATCAATCTTGGTCTAGATTGGATTATATTTTTCTGAGCTCGAATCTACTACAAAGAATAGACCAAATTGACATCACCAATATGGTCATATCGGATCATGCACCGGTGAGGTTAGTGCTGACAGACACTCAACCTAAAGGGGGTGACTTTCAGTGGAGATTTCCATCCACACTAGCGGGTGAAGATGACTTCCAAAAAATGCTAAAAGGATGGTGGCTAGAATATGACACTGACAACGCGACGCATAGAACTGACCATGTGTTATACTGGGAAGCGGCCAAAGCAGTGCTAAGGGGGAGACTTATATCTTATGTGACATATAAGAAAAAACAAACATTTCAAAAGTATAGAGAGTGTAGCGATATTCTCCGGGAGGCCTACTCTGCTTTCCTGGCAGACTCGACCCCTGAAAATCAGAATAAGTGGATGAAGGCCAAACAACACTTTGAGTTATGGCTAGACAAAAAGGAAAGATTTGGCAGATCTATTTATGAGGCTAAGCTTTTCCGATTTGGCAACAAAGCAGGGAAAAATTCTTGCGGGCTTGTCTAGAGGGTTCCGACCACATACTCATATAACCCGCTTGAAAGATCACAGGGGAGTTACTCACTCTGACCCTAGAAAGATAAATGAAATTTTTCACTCCTTCTACCAACGTTTATACGAACCTACTAACAAAACAGATGATATATCAGGGACTCAGTTTTTAACACAAATAACCCTACCTGCACTATCAGCGGAACAGCTAAAAAACCTAAATGCTCCGATAGAGCTAGAAGAGTTACAATCGGCTATTGCAGCTCTGTCAAATGGGAAGGCATCGGGACCTGATGGTTACCCGGCAGAATTTTATAAAATCTTGCAGGAACAGATAGCCCCGACACTATTGACATATTTTAATTCACTGATGAATGGTGCAAACATACCGCACGCAGCTAATACGGCATATATCAAGGTTCTTCCGAAAGCAGGGAAGGACCCATTACAACCATGCTCATATAGGCCCATTTCACTTATAAATCAAGACATCAAACTAATATCAAAGATTATGGCAGCCAGGCTTGCACTCCTGATGCCGCTTTTGATAGGACCATCACAAGTAGGTTTTATCAAGGGCAGAGCGGCTGTTACTAATATCAGAAAAGTCCTGGGAGTGATGGATGAGATTAAGGCCAGGCCATCGCTATTCCAACAGGCAGCTCTTGTACAACTGGATGCTGAAAAGGCATTCGATAATGTGGAATGGCGATGGTTGAACATGGTCATGGATAAATTTCATATCTAAGGGGGATTTAGAATATACCTTAACACCCTGTATAATAACCCCACAGCAGCGGTGTGCACACCGGGAGTCAGATCACCAGTGTTCCAACTGCATAAAGGAACGCGACAGGGCTGCCCCCTGTCACCGTTATTATTCGATTTAGCACTGGAGCCTTTAAAGGGAATGTGTTGCCAGAAAAACATGTTTTTTTTTAAAAAATTAAACATTTAGTGTGTGGGTGATTAAACATTGTTCAAATTTTTTTTATTTTTTTCACGAGTCAGGAAATAGTCAGGAAATATTATAAATTAATTCTAATTTATAATACTACCCATTTTTGGTCACTAGATGGAGCTATTCCCAAAATTGCAGCATTGCAACAATGGGTTAAAAGCCCTCGCTCTAGTGAGCTCTCAGCATCCCCCCCTCCTTTATCCTGGCTAGTGCCGGGATAAACGAGGGGTTTGAACGGTGTAACCTCCTACGCTGTGTGTCGCCATTTTTTGAGCTAACACACAGTGTAGTAGGTTTACATACAGTAGTAAACACACACAAACACGAACATACATTGAAATCTCTTACCTGCTCCTGCCGCCGCGGCTCCCTCCGGCTCGTCCGCTCCGTTTGCTGCCGCTGGTCCAAGTGCACAAATCCGGAAGCCGCGACCGGAAGTAGTAATATTACTGTCCGGCCGCGACTTCCGGTCCACAGGAAAATGGCGCCGGATGGCGCCAATTTCGAATTGGACTGTGTGGGAGCGGCGCATGCGCAGTTCCCACACAGACGCCGTACACTGAAGTCAATGGGACGGGAGCCGTTCGCAGTCCCTATGGGACTGTGGCTGCCGTATTCCATGTCTGTATGTGTCGTTAATCGACACAGACAGAAATGGAACAAAAAATGGCAGCCCCCATAGGGAAGAAAAAGTGTAAAAATAAGAAAAAGTAAAACACAAACACACAAATGAATATAAACGTTTTTAATAAAGCACTAACATCTTTAACATATAAAAAAATAATTTGTGATGACACTGTTCCTTTAATCTATGCCTTGGAACATGAGAAAAAGTTCGAGGGCATACAGGTGGGAAGAACTGAAGTGAAAACCGCAGTATTTGCAGATGATATCTTGCTGTTTCTCACGCGACCAGCCCAACATTTACAGAACATTTTTTACTTGTTCCGTGATTATGGGCTGTTTGCGGGACTAAAAATTAATCCAAATAAAAGTGAGTTACTAGGCTTAACACCTCATAATCATTCAAGAGATTTGGAAATCAAAAAGACGGGAATTAAAATTGCGAAAACCCACATAACTTATTTAGGGATTCAAATAGGGAACACTGCGGGATCTGTATACCGCCTAAATTATGGACCCACTATTTCATAAAATAAAATCTGAACTCGACAAATGGGCCTCATTGCCGCTATCAATGTTTGGCAGATGTCATCTGGTTAAGATGATTTCGTTTGCTAGGCTACTATATCCACTGCAGACTTTGCCACTATTATTGAAACATACGTATGTTAAAGCCATTAACACGGCCATATCCAAATTTATTTGGGCAGGAAAACGCTCCCGCATTTCGCTGGCTAAATTACAAGGCTATCATTGGCAGGGGGGGGGGTAAACATTCCTCATTTGAGGGGCTACAATATCGCCAGTCTTCTTAGACACGTCCTGGACTGGATACACCACACCAACCACTATTCCAACTATACAATAGAATCTGAACTAGCGGGAACATGTGATCTTGTGGCTCTCCTACATACCAAAATGGGTGCTCTTCCATGGCATGTCAAGGGTTCTGTAGTGTTGAGAGACACTATTATGTGCTGGAAGGAGGTGAGGAAAAAGCAGGGCTTATCCTTTTGATTATCTAAATACTTGCCTCTATGGTCACATATAGAATTTCCGGCGGGGCAGTCCAGTAGCCTGTTTAACATGTGGAAACGACAGGGTATTGCAACAGTGGGTCACATCATACATGCCTCAGAACCTAGATTAAAAACACTACTCGAACTTGTAGGGGAATTCGGGATATTACCAACACACTTTCTCCAATACCTGCAGGTCAAATCCTTTTGTATTACCAGAGTGGGAAATCTGGAAGGGGAAGTTGTCGACAACCGATTTGATGAGGTTGTGGGCGAAGGTCAACTTAGGAACACATTGTCAGTTCTGTAATAAACACTTAAAGATTTATATGTAAGAATTAACTCGAAGGATCTGTTTGCATACTGGAGGCGCACTCTTAAGACACCAAAGATTAACACACATATATTGGAAGGATGGAGGACGGTAAGAAAACATGTCATCAATGAAATATGGAGAGAGACCCAGTTCAGACTGATACATGCGGCTATTTATGCTTTTAATATACCACCCATTGCTAACAACCCGCACAGACTGCATGAATGTCCCAAATGCAACCAGCCGCACACTGATTTGTATCATGGCATTTGGTTGTGCCCTAATGCACAAGGGTTTTGGGAGGTAATACTCGACTATATCCATAAACTCTGGGAGCGGACCCTAACGAGGACTCTCATGCTGCTTCTCTTTCATTTGGCAGCTTCACTGGAGGTAGAGGAAGAGGGGACCTTTTCATATGTACCACCATTAGCACATGTGATATTGTTGGTTGCCAAGAGATGTCTTTTAAAGAATTGGCTGGAATCCAGTGTCCCCACACTGGATCAGCTAATTCAACAGCTGAAAATTTGCCTTCAATCAGATAGAATTGACGCAATTACACATAAAGAGAAAAAAACAGCAGGCTTCTTTAAAAAATGGAGACCGTTTCTTTTGCAATTATCTGATTCAGAAATTGGGGAGGTAGTAGCGGGATTTCAATACACAAAATGGTATCTCACAGAAGAGATTAAAGGGACTTTGGGGAGGCTGAAGATTGTAGAACTGAGAGTCTAAATAGAGGATAGCTCATTGAAGAGAGAGAGGAGGGGAAAGATTTACAAAGTTGAAACGATTTTTACATTGTCTGCCAAAGTTAGAATGTTAACTGTTCGTAGTTCTGCAAATGTTTATTTGAAAACATTGTTAAGTTTGGACCGAATTATATACCTTTAGGAAACATTGTATGAATCGCATGTAACAAATTGATAAAACCTAAATGACATACTTTGTAACACTATGCACTTTTACAAAATGTGGGCAATGCCATGTTTTGCTTTTGTATGCGGTACGCTCAATAAAAACTTTTATACAAAAAAAAAACAACTAAGGGACGAAAATAAACTTTAACTTGACTTTTTCGATGACTTTTCAATCAATTTTTTGTGTGATATCATGCTACAGCAAGTTATCAGAGTCAAGATAAACTTGGCTACATCTTTATGTAAGAAATATAGGAAATTATGTGCAGAAGCTGCTACAATGTACAACTGTAATTGAGGTATATAGAGGCTACCATGGAGTTACATGACAATGTGTAAGAGGATCTTTAGGTAATTTGTTATGTACCGTATTTTTTGGACTATAAGGCCTTATTCACACGAACGTGTGCATTTTGTGCTCGCAAAAAACGCTCCGTTTTTTGCACATTGCAGTTGCATGTGTCATCAGTATGTGCTGCGTGGCTGCGTGATTTTCACGCATATGCCATGCTTATGACACTCTGTTTTTAGGTTTACAAACATAAAAGCAGGGGGTGCTTTTATGTTTTCATTCATTTATTTTACAACTGTAGCGCGAATCACGCGCGGCACACGGAAGTGCTTCCGTGTGCCGTGCGCGATTTTCACTCACCCATTGTCTTCAATGGGTGCGTGATGCGCGAAAAACGGCCAAGTATAGGACATGTCATGAGTTTTACGCAGCGGACTTACACTGCGTGAAAATCACGGACTGTCTGAACAGCCCCATTCACTAACATAGGTCCGTGCGACGTAATACACATTTGTGTGAATAAGGCCTAAGACGCAGTTTTTAGCGAGAATAAATCTTGCTAAAAAGTCCCTGCGTCTTTTAGTCAGCAATCAAGGGACCCGGCAGCGCCACGCCCCCTGACCGCTTCTTACTTAACCCCTTCCCGACCCATGATGTGCCGGCACATCATGGAGCGGGGAGGGGATGATGTTTGGTGTGGAGCGGGCTCACGCGCTGCGCCAGCTCCATACACTGCAGTTGTCAGCTATGTTTTACAGCTGACACGCTTCTTTAATGGCCAGGAACAGCGATTGCGCTGTTCCTGGCCATTTAACAAGTTAAATGCCACGGTCAATAGCGACCGCGGCATTTACAGGGGTCTTCCCATGAAGGACATTTATGGCTTATCCACAGGATATGTCATAAATGTTAGATAGATTCACCTCTAGGACCCTCACCTATCGCTAGAACGGGGCCTCATAAACCCTGTTCTAGATTACTCGGCACCGCTGTCTCCTGGCCACTTCCTGGTTAGGTGGTCGGGAGTTACCAAAACAGCTGAGTGCTCGCTGAGCTACGCTGTTTCCGGAACTCCCATATAAGTGAATGGGAGTTACGGAAACAGCATAGCACCGCGAGCTACACTGTTTCCGTAACTCGGTAGCTACGAAAACAGCATACATGGTCGAGTTACGGAAACTGCGTAACTCGCTGAGCTACGCTGTTTCCGTAACACCCATAGAACTGAAAAGTAGTTACGGAAACAGCGTAGCATGCTACGCTGCTTCTGTAACTGCCATTCACTTCTATGGGTGTTACGGAAACAGCGTAGCTCTGCGAGTTTCCCTAGGTGAACTAATAAATTTTTTTTTCCCCAAGCACAATGTAAAAAAAAAATTAATTGGTATCGCTGCATCCGTAAAAGTCCGAACTATTACAATATAGCATTATTTGACTCGCACAGTGAACGGCGTAAAAAAAAACAAAGTAAAACCTCAGAATCGTTGTTTTTTTGGTCACCATAGCGCTAAAAAGAATGAAATGAAAAATGATAAAAAAATCGTATGTACCAAAAAATGGTGATTATAAAAACGACAGCTCGTCTCGCAAAAAATAAGCCCTCACACCGCTCAAACGATGAGAACATATAAAAGTTATGGCTCTCAGAATGCGGTGAAACAAAACAAATTTTTTTTACCAATCGTTTTTTCTTTGTAAAAGTAGTAAAATATTTTCTGTTGTCTAAAACCTGGTTACATCTTATAGTCAGGTGCGTCTTATAGTCCGAAAAATATGGTAACTCCTAGATTATGACATACTATACATGCCTCAGCATTAAAAGTCTTTTTTTTTTTACCTTAACTCCTTAACGCCGAAGGACGGATATATCCGTCCTCAGCAGCTGCTAGTACGCGCAGGAGGACGGATATATCCGTCCTGTGATGGCGTGGGTACTGCCACTGTACCCACGCGATCAGCGGCAGGAGCACGGCTGTTATACACAGCCTGGCTCCTGCTGCAACTGCCGGAATCGAAGCGCGCTCCGATTCTGGCAGTTTAACCCATTAAATGCCGCTGTCAATAGTGACAGCGGCATCTAATGTGTTTGACAGAGGGAGGGAGCTCCCTCTGTCACCCGATCGGCGCCCCCGCAAACAAATCGCGGGTCGCCGTCGGGTTTCCATGACAGCCGGGGGTCTAACAAAGACCCCCAGGTCTGTCTTCCGCAACAGCCTGTTAGGCGATGCCGGAGGCATGACCTAACAGGTTGCCTGTCAGTTTTACACTGACAGGCAATAATGCTTTGGTATACTAAGTATACCAAAGCATTATATATGCGATCGGCAGATCGCATAGTGAAGTCCCCTGGTGGGACTTAAAAAAAAAAATGTCAATCAGTTAAATAAAGTTTGTTAAAAAACAATAATAATAATTACAGTCAAAATCAAATAAAACTACTTTTTTTGCCCAAAAAGTGGTTTTATTCAGTAAAAGTGTCAAAACAAATCACACATACACATATATGGTATCCCCGCGATCGTAACAACTTGACCAATAAAATGAACACATTAATTAAACCGCCGGATGAACGGCGTCCAAAAAAAACCGCAAAAAACAACGGCAAAATTCTCTCTTTTCTCCCATTCCCACCATAAAAAATAAAATAAAAGTTAATCTATAAGTCCTAGGTACCCCAAAATAGTACTAATGAAAACTACACATTGGCCCGCAAAAATCAAGCCCACATACGGCCTCATCGACGGAAAAATAAAAAAATGACGGCTCTTGGAACGCGGCGATGCAAAAACAAGTAATTTTTTTCTAAAAGGGTTTTTATTGTGCAAACGTAGGAAAACATATATAAAACCCTTACATATTTGGTATCCCCGTAATCGTGCCGACCCATAGAATAAAGTTAACATGTTATTTACACTGCATAGTAAACGGCGTAAATTTATAACATGAAAATTAATGCTGGAATAGCTGCTTATTTTCAATACTCTCCTAAAATAAAGTTAATAAAAGTTAATCAATATATTGTAAGCATCTAAAAATGGTACAATTACAAAATACAACTCGTCCCACAAAAAACAAGCCCTTATACGGCTATGTCGACGTAATAAAAAAAAAGTTACGACTCTTGGAATGCGACCATGAAAAAACAAAAAATAATCCTTGGTCATTAACGTGCAAAATGGCCCGGTCATTAAGGGGTTAAGAAGAAAAATAAGTTTACAGAATCATAACATGAAACAACTTTGACAATTTTTTCAATTATAGAGCTACTGTACTATTTTTTTTTTTGTTGTCTTTTTAATCAACGTAATTCCTTTTGTCACATTATTTCTCTGTAAAAATATAATTTACATTAATATTACTATTTTCGCAATAAACAAAAAGGTAAATCAAAATAAAAAATGCCACAATAAAACAAATAATGATGAACTTTTTGTGTTAAGTACAAAGCATTATCCTGAAATAGACTTGGCCTTAATATGCTTATACGGGGCCTTATCATACTACCCCGTGAATATGCCTAATGCAGTAATGCTATAATGTTTATGAAATTTTGGACTCTTGGCTTCCAATCCCTTCCCACACACAGAGCCTGCACGGATTGTGTTTAGTCAGGATGAAGTCTCCACGTGCATGAAAAATGCATCATCTAATACGTGTGATGTATGATCAAACCGGAAACATTATCACCTCCCCAGGGACAGTTCTGAAAGACAAAAATATATGCTATACATTAGATTACGGCTCAAGTTGTCAGTTTAACTCTTGACATCCAGGCAGGGATTTTTGTTATTTTTAGAAAGGCTTGATTTCATCACATTTCGACTTCATTTATTTGAATAATTCACATGTACGTTGCATTACTATTGAAATATATGTTATTTTATATCCAGAACCTTGTGGATAGTGTATGAGCTTAGATACATATCTTGAAGACATATTTAACGTGGAACTTTGGGATCCATTTGATGGAATATTTTTATCAATGTAATCTGTAGTGCAGATGGTGTGTACACAGGATTATATGTAATGACACATAGTGAAATCAGTGCTGACAAGATTCGTAACATACTCATCTTCTTGCCTTTGCTAGTGATTTACAGTAAGTAGGATGTTCTGATGGTTTTAAAAATTGGAACAACATTACTCATATACTTGCTCCACTCAATTTACATCTGACAATTTGTTTTTGTGTAGGTTGAAGAAGAAAGTGCAGGAAATACAGCACATGGAAACCAGAGGCTCACAAGGGTCTTAACCCTGTTAATGTCAATGCCTTAAGATGGCTGAATGCTAAATTTCTTTCTTTTTATTTTTGAACTTTGTCCAAATATTTTTTTTAATTTTTTTTACAGATGTGACTTTATTGTGCTACCAAAACGTTTATTTTTTAAGTTTTATAACAAAAAAAACAAAAAAACAGGGTGATTCAATGCAAATTTTATTCTCTTTTAATTTTTTACTTTACTATTAGTTGAACTGCAGCAACCACGAGGAAGAGCTTCCCAGGAGGATGGGAGCAGTAGTGAAGTGCACGGTGTATGGCCTGAGGTATCTGTAGGAATCTCTACCTCTCCTCCCTCGCTCCTTCTCGGGCTGGCACAGTGACAGGGGGGCTGCACTATGGATGATGGTGGTGATAGTCTTTTCCCCCGTAGCAACTCCCGTGATGGTGGTAGTAGTATGTGTGCGCCTGGCAAGGTGGTATGTGGGGTGCCCTTGATGTTATGCAGTGCAGGGACCAGACGACACAGGGGATTTGATTAACTCACGTTTACTGAAGAACTTTATACAGTCTTCCAAAATGGAGGCACGTTATCTTCTGTCCACTTCAACAGTTGAGGGGAAGAAGGGACCAGTGGGTGACCAATGAGGGTTTCAATTGTCCAGCTATATCTAGAAATCATTCACTTTTCCAGCAGCGTGTGTAATAAATGAACTCACTTTTCTCAGTGATGAGGGTTGTAGTTGAGTGACTTGATAGACACTTCTTATATTAATTGTGGCGTGCGGCAGAACCGGTAACAGCGCCAGCAGGAGTTCTGAGGCCCAATATTATATAGACTTCTCCTCAGAAACAGACAGACAGCTTTTCAGCTAAATAATACTTGCTGTGGTGATGATAGAGATGATATGCTGGTTACAATCTCCTTACTGTTCCTCCTCTTGCATTGGGCTGCAGGTGCTGAGACCTGTTGCCAGTTGAAAGGATTGTATTAATCTGCTGTGTCAGAGCAGCTAGCAGACATGTCTGTCTCCTCACAGACACGACCCGACTCCTCTGTGTAGACTGTGAGACAGAGTCAGAGTGAGGCTCTAGGGCTGTAGCCAGGCTCCACCCCCTTTTCAAACAATGCTAGATGTACAATGCACCCTCTTGTGGCTCCCCACTGATACCTTCATCCTTCTCTTCAGCTGGTGAACAGCACACTGTGTGAAAAATAATAAAGACATGTAAAACACATACAATGCATGACATACAAATAACAGGGAACCAGAAGGGTATCTTCTGGGATGCTGCATACTCCCGGACTTAAGACAAGACGTCCTCGTCGTTTTCTTGGATATGAACAGCCTAAAAGATGTAAAAAGGGTTAACATGAAATGCAAACATCTTAATAACATTGTATTCCTGTATTCTTGACTCTCGAAGGGGGAATAGGGGCGAAGATTTCTTCTGTAACAGTTGGAAGATGAGGGGCAGAAGTCTCAAGTCAAGATGAGCGGCAGTGTCCAACAGTTTATGGCACTTAGGATATGAGGGGCTCTGGTACGTCAGAGTCTATGGGGATATTCCCTCTTGAACGTAACAAGGGTTGGTAGGCTTCGGCCTAACTTGGATAGGAATAAATGAAGAAATGAAGAAGGGGCTCTAGAACATAAGAGTCTTTCTTGTTCCCTACTTGCAATTATATTCAATCCCTATAGCGAACTGGTTTCACTCCTTTAGTGGTTCTCTCTGATCTCCTGACAGGTTCAGGTACAACAACAGCAGGTACATGATGTGATCTGTCCTCTGTGTGAGTTGTAGACACTGTAGGTGTAGGATCAGGTGCAAGGAATGACAAAATTGGGGTAAACCACCAACTCAGTGGGTTCTTTATGTCCAAGTGTTGCTCTTGAGTTGAGGACTCAGTAGTTGTTGCTTCAATAGCTTCAGTTACTTCTGGTAGATCAATTGCAACTGGTTCTTCAATTGATATTTCCTGTTCAATGGTAGGCAACTGTTGATCTTGTAGGCACAGTTTAAGCCTGTTACGGTGGACAATTTGCGGTTGTTTACCATCTCTTTGGATCTCATAGATATCTGTTCCTTGGTATGGGACAGCCTTGATGGTATAAGGGATTCTTTCCCACTTAGTGTCCAATTTGCTGGTTCTTTGAAAGTTTTTCAACCAGACAAGGTCTCCAACTTGAAAGGGTTTAGCATTAGCATGTTGGTCATAATCTTGTTGTTGCTTCTTTCTCGCTTCTTCCATCCTAGCTTCAACAATTTCATTTGCATCAGCCATGCGTCTTTGGTGTTCACTCACCCACTCTGTGGTTGGTAGAGGGTTCAAGTCATCTGGAACGGACACATTCAATGAAATGTCTGAAGGCAGCTTTCCTTGTCTTCCGAACAATAGGAAGTATGGGGTGTAACCTGTGGAGGCTTGCATAGTGTTGTTGTAGATGTACACCAACTCAGGCAAATGATTTGGCCAGACAGCTCTCTGATGAGGCGGTAAAGTTCTGAGCATCTCAATCAGAATCTGGTTCATCTTCTCACACAACCCATTTCCTTGGGGATGGTAAGCGGTTGTTCTTAGTTTCTTACAGTTGTACAGCTGACAAAGTTCCTGAAATAGTTGGGATTCAAATGCAGAACCTCTATCTGTCAAGATCTTCTCAGGACAGCCATAGGGTAGAAGGAAAGTTTTTAGGAAGACTGCAGCGGTGGTCTTTGCTGTCAAGTCCTTTACTGGTACTGCGACTGTGAATTTGGTGTAATGGTCGATGATGGTCATGGCATAGGTGTATCCTGTTCTACTTGGCTCCATTTTCACATGGTCGATGGCCACGATCTCCAGCGGTCGATGACTCACGATAGGATGCAGAGGGGCCTTTTGGTTTGGCTTCTCTCCTCTTGCTAAGGCACAAGCAGTACATTCTTGACACCATTTCTCGACATCACCTCTAATTCCGATCCAATAGAATCTTCTGCGAATTGTAGCTTCTGTCTTTTGAACTCCAAAGTGTCCAGACTTGTTGTGGTATGCCTCAAGGACAACTTTGGCATCTCTCCTTGGGATGACAATTTGGTGCAGCCGATTACTGGTGATGGGATCCAGCACTCTCCTCAGCAGCAGACCATTCTCTTCAAAGAGACGTTTCCTTTGTCTCCAAAGGCGAAGTAGTTCTGGGTCTGTGTTGCCTCGGCGGATTCTAATGGGTATTTTTTTGGTATCCAGGTAGTCTAGGATATCTCCAATCACTCTGCTCTCAGCTTGCAACAGGGCCCATTGTTCTTGTTCTGGTGACTGCTTCTTGGCCTGTTGGGAAGAACAATGTACCTGGGTTTTGTTGTTGATAGCATCAGGATCTGCAAAGCGGTTGTAGAATGCAGGCATCTCTACTTCCTCTTTGTGGTTGTCATCATCAGGATTCTCCGGGTCTTCTCCTGTAGGCAGGCGGGACAAGGCATCCGCATTGATGTTGGACTTGCCTGTTCTGTATTTGACCACGAAGTTGTAATTTGCTAATCGTGAAGCCCATCTCTGTTCTAAGGCTCCCAGCCTTGCGGTGTTCAGGTGTGCTAGCGGGTTGTTATCTGTGAAGACAGTGAAGGAAGAAGCGGCAAGGTAGTCCTTAAACTTCTCTGTGACGGCCCAGACCAATGCAAGGAACTCCAGCTTGAAGGAACTATAGTTCTGATCGTTTCTTTCAGCTCCTTTGAGTGCTCTACTTGCATAGGCGATCACTCTTTCTTTGTCTCCTTGTTGTTGGGCCAGCACTGCACCAAGTCCTTGGTTGCTTGCATCTGTGTAAAGATGGAAGGGCAGGCTGTAATCTGGGTAGCCCAGAATGGGTGGTTCAGTCAATAATCTTTTTAGTAACTGGAAGGCAATTTCTTGTTCTTCTTTCCAGTTAATGGGAATTCTCCTCTTCAAGTGTTCTTTAGGGTGCCCCCTCAAGAGTTCTTGTAGCGGTTCAGCGATGCGGGCAAAATGAGGAATGAATCTCCGGTAGTACCCGGCAAATCCGAGAAAGCTTCTTACTTCCTTCACAGTGGTAGGTGTAGGCCAACTGTGGACAGCAGCTATCTTCTCAGGATCTGGCTTTATGCCTTCTGCGCTCACTATATGTCCCAAGTACTGGACTTGAGGTTGGAGGAGGTGACACTTGGAGGGTTTGATTTTTAAGCCATTTTTGGTTAGGACCTGGAACACTTCAGCTAGATGCTTGAGATGATCTTCATAGGACTTGGAGTAGACTATGACGTCATCCAGGTATAGGAGCACAGTCTCAAAGTTCCTGTGACCTAGGCATCTTTCCATCAGCCTTTGGAATGTTCCAGGAGCATTGCACAGTCCGAAGGGCATGCAATTGAACTCGAATAAGCCCATTGAGGTGGTGAAGGCTGTCTTCTCCCTATCAGCTGGAGACATTGGTACTTGCCAGTAACCACTTGTGAGATCCAGTGTAGAGAAGTAGGCAGCTGATCCCAGGGCTGTCAGAGATTCTTCAATCCTTGGAAGAGGATAGGCATCCTTGTGGGTAATATTATTAATTTTTCTGTAATCCACACAGAAGCGAAGGTTGCCATCTTTCTTCCTGACAAGAACTAGTGGTGCAGCCCAGGGGCTGTGACTTTCTTGGATGACTTTGGCCTCTTTCATGTCGTGGATCATTTGTTTCACGTCTTGGTATAGGGCAGGTGGTATAGGCCTGTGTCTTTCCTTAATGGGAGGATGAGTACCAGTGGGAATAGTGTGCTCAATGTCTTTTGCTCTCCCATTGTCCAGAGGATGCTTACTGAAGGCTTCATGGCTATCCCGAGCCACTTCAAGTACTCCTTGGATCTGGTAGGCAGGTGTTGTTGCAGTTCCCACATGGATTTCTCCCCACCAGGGTGTTACTGGTACTTCTTCTGACGTCTTTAGTTGCTGTGCAGCCTGTTTAGCGGTGACAGTTGGAATGTCCACCAGGTCTTGCACACTGAGTTGGGACAGCTGTGCTACAGGGTAGTACTTCCTCAGGGTTACTGAATGGTCTCCTAAGTTGAGAAGACGGATGGGTACTTTCCCTTCGACCACAGTCACTAAACTTCGGGCAGCCATAACCATTGGATGTTCATCTAGTGGTATTGGTTCCACTAGGGCTTGGTAGTCAAGTCCTTGTAGGCCTGAACGGGCCCGACACCATAGCAGTGTTTCTGTGCCAGGTTTTAGGGTTACTGGATGGTGGTCCTTGATGCGAGCTCTGCAGATCTCTCCTCTGGCGTTGGTGAATCGCTGTTGGGCAGCCAGTACACGGATGGTCTTGTGTATTACCTTCTGGGCAGCCTAGGAAGCCGTGGGGACGGATTGTCGTAGGGCCTCTAGCATTTCTCCATAGCAGTGCTTTAGGATGTTCATTCCCAGAATTACTGTGGGTTGTCCTTGATCTTTAACTGTGATCACGAGGACTCCTTGCTGAGGTAAGTGCACTCCTCCCACTTGGACAGTAGGCTCCCAGTACCCGTGCAGAGGTAGGGACTGGCCGTTGGTAGCGATGACGTCTAACCAGGCTTCTGGAGGTTGCATCAGGATCTCGCTACTCCAGTGTTGTTCAAAGGCGGCCTGCTGGATGGTTGTCACTTGGGATCCCGTATCCAGCAGGGCAGCAAATGGTACTCCATTGATGCGGATGGTAACTTCTGGACGAGGTCCGACAAACCGTGGCAGCCATTTTGGATCTTTGGGACCTATTATTTCTCCTCCCGAGGAATGGTCCTCTGCCTCGGGAGACGTCCGTTTAACGCCCAGCATTGACGTTCTTGGTGACCTATCTTATGGCAGTGTCTGCAGGCAGGTCTCCCATGTTCATCAAAGCGATCTGTCGACGTTTTGTTGGGACTATTGCGGTAGCCCTTGCTAGGACTATTTGGATAACTGTCTCTAGATGTTGGCAGCTCACATTTTACTGGAGAGCTGGCTTCTAGATTCTCCAGTCGTTGGCAGACTTGCTCCAGGCTTTTGGCAATGAGTTTCAGTTGATCTTGGTACTGATCTCCTCCAGCTGTGATTTGAGCCTGTGTAGCCTGGTAGGTGATGGGCTTGCAAGGTGTTGGATGTGGTGCTACTGGGGCAGGTTCCTCTTCTGCCTCTTTAAGAGGGGTGGTAGCCCTGACTGTTCTTCTTCTGGGCCTTCTTTCTAGTACCTCTATGGCCAGTTCTTTAAACTCATGGAAGGTGCTGTCAGGGTTCTGGACGGACATCATTTGTAGTTGATGACTCATGGAATCTGAGGCGACTCCTTCAATGAACTGCTCCCTCAGGATTCTGTCTGCTTTTTCAGCCTCATGGGGGTCGGCTTGTATCATGGCCCTCATGGTCTCCTGTAAGGAAAGAGCAAAATTTCGGAGTGTCTCACCTGGTTGCTGAACTCTGTCCATGAACCTTATCCTGAGCTCAGAGATGGATTTGGGCTCAAAGGTGGTACGTAGCTGGGCCAGGATCTGATCCACAGCCTTCTTTTGGATACGTGGCCAGGACTCCACTTCTTTTAGGGCCACATCTTGTAGTTGTCCCATTAAGATCTCTACCTTCTGTTCTTCTGGAATGGGGTAGAGGCGGAACATGGCAAGCATCTTTTTTCTAAAGTCTTTTAAGGTGTGTGGTTCACCTTTGTAGTGGGGCAGCCATGGGGCCCCTGCATAGTAGGGCATGGACAGCGGCATGATGCAGGGTGCTGCAGCAGGTGTTGTTCTTTCTGTCATGGCCGGTGTAGTGACCGTGCTGAGACCGGGCTCTTCCGTGTCACTTGAGTCCGACATTGTTACTGTCCCTTTAAATTTTTCCAATGTCTATTATTGGCGCTCCCGGACTTTTAACTGAGTCGGGGGTCTTGTTAAAGGTGCTCCCGGACTTTTTATTGGGTCCGGAGTGATGTCCAGGATGCTCCCGGGCTTTTTATTGGGCACCGGTGGTGGTACAGCAGGGGTTAACTTGATGGCCAATTGAATCGGGACTCACCGATGGTATGCTGTTGCTTCCCTCTGTGCTGTACTTTGTTACCGGGCTGTTCCGTTGCTCTCCTGTGATGTTTTTGGGAGAGTTGCTGGTTGCAGGGGATCCGCGGTGGAGGTGCCGTGCAGAGGCTTCACTCATCCAAGATGGCGGCGCCTAGCAGTTTTCGGCCGTTCCCTCTTGCCTGTGCTGGATATTGTGAGTTCCTATAATCATCCAGATGGTGGCGCTAGACTGGCGCCGCAGGTTAACCTGTCTGGAGCGGGTAAATGGAACTGTGACGCAGCAGTTTGTGAGGTAAAATGGCGGATTAGCCCCTTTTGGGCTGGAACTGCCGGGAAACAGTGATTTTAACCCCTTTTGGGGCTGAAATAGTCTCTTGCAGCTGCGGTTGCAGCTTTGTACGGTGGGGACCAGGGCTTTGGGACAAAGTCTCTCTGGTTTGGGGCCCACATGAGATTTAAACGTATCCTGTTCGTGACGCCAAAGTTTATATGCAGCAACCACGAGGAAGAGCTTCCCAGGAGGATGGGAGCAGTAGTGAAGTGCACGGTGTATGGCCTGAGGTATCTGTAGGAATCTCTACCTCTCCTCCCTCGCTCCTTCTCGGGCTGGCACAGTGACAGGGGGGCTGCACTATGGATGATGGTGGTGATAGTCTTTTCCCCCGTAGCAACTCCCGTGATGTTGGTAGTAGTATGTGTGCGCCTGGCAAGGTGGTATGTGGGGTGCCCTTGATGTTATGCAGTGCAGGGACCAGACGACACAGGGGATTTGAATAACTCACGTTTACTGAAGAACTTTATACAGTCTTCCAAAATGGAGGCACGTTATCTTCTGTCCACTTCAACAGTTGAGGGGAAGAAGGGACCAGTGGGTGACCAATGAGGGTTTCAATTGTCCAGCTATATCTAGAAATCATTCACTTTTCCAGCAGCGTGTGTAATAAATGAACTCACTTTTCTCAGTGATGAGGGTTGTAGTTGAGTGACTTGATAGACACTTCTTATATTAATTGTGGCGTGCGGCAGAACCGGTAACAGCGCCAGCAGGAGTTCTGAGGCCCAATATTATATAGACTTCTCCTCAGAAACAGACAGACAGCTTTTCAGCTAAATAATACTTGCTGTGGTGATGATAGAGATGATATGCTGGTTACAATCTCCTTACTGTTCCTCCTCTTGCATTGGGCTGCAGGTGCTGAGACCTGTTGCCAGTTGAAAGGATTGTATTAATCTGCTGTGTCAGAGCAGCTAGCAGACATGTCTGTCTCCTCACAGACACGACCCGACTCCTCTGTGTAGACTGTGAGACAGAGTCAGAGTGAGGCTCTAGGGCTGTAGCCAGGCTCCACCCCCTTTTCAAACAATGCTAGATGTACAATGCACCCTCTTGTGGCTCCCCACTGATACCTTCATCCTTCTCTTCAGCTGGTGAACAGCACACTGTGTGAAAAATAATAAAGACATGTAAAACACATACAATGCATGACATACAAATAACAGGGAACCAGAAGGGTATCTTCTGGGATGCTGCAGAACCAGACATATTTATTTCCCATAAAGAATCCCTGCACTCTCCCATGTATAATAATACCAAAACATTTACTTTGTTCTCTTGCGTTATGCTGGATTCACACGGGATGGAAATACTACAGAAAATCTGCAGCAGATTACAGTCCCAGTCATGTGGATGAGATTTTAACATATCTTATCCACATGTTGCGGAACATTTTCCTGATGGAAGTCAGAGAATGCTGCAGATGTTCAAATCCTCAGCATGCTCATTCTGTTAGGGCATGGCCCCACGTGGCGGTTTCCGCAGCTGTCCGCATCAATGCTGCACAGATTCTGCGGCGGATCTGCCCAAAATATGCAGTAAATTGATGCGGACTAGCTGCTGCGTACTGCGGTAAAAGTGCTTCCCTTCTCTCTATCAGTGCAGGATAGAGAGAAGGGACAGCACTTTCCCTAGCGAAAGTAAAATAATTTCATACTTACCGGCCGTTGTCTTGGTGACGCGTCCCTCTTTCGGCATCCATCCCGACCTCCCTAGATGAAGCGGCAGTCCATGTGACCGCTGCAGCCTGTGATTGGCTGCAGCCGTCACTTAGACTGAAACGTTCTCGGTAAGTATGAACTTCTATTTTTTTTACAGGTTGCTGTATATTGGGATCGGTAGTCACTGTCCAGGGTGCAGAAACAGTTACTGCCGATCGCTTAACTCTTTCAGCACCCTGGACAGTGACTATTTACTGACGTCTCCTAGCAACGCTCCCGTAATTACGGGAGCCCCATTGACTTCCTCAGTCTGGCTGTAGACCTAGAAATACATAGGTCCAGCCAGAATGAAGAAATGTCATGTAAAAAAAGCAAGACGCATCCGCAGCACACATAACATGTGCATGACATCTGCGGACTTCATTGCGGAATTTAGAATCTCCATTGAAGTCAATGGAGAACTTCCGCAATGAGTCCGCAACCAGTCCGCCACTGGTCCGCAACATCCATTGTATGCTGCGGACACCAAATTCTGCACCGCAGCCTATGCTCCGCAGCGGAATTTTCAGCCACGTCTAAACGAAGCCTACTAAAAAGAAGTGGAAGACAATGGAGAAACGGCTCCGCTGCGGATTAACACTGCGGAGTGTCCGCAGCGGAATTCAAGAGCAATTCCGCCACGTGGGGCTTTGCCCTTACGGAGGTTCACTCCGGATTTCACCATTTTCAATGTAGGAGATGAAAATGACAGCAAAATATACACATAAAACGTGCGTATTTTGCTGCAGAAAAGCTGCGCAAGTCTGCAGCATTTCCGTCCTGTGTGAGCCTCATAGGGTGTCTTCTGCCTTTATGTGGGATCTGTAAATGGGCGTAAGAGTAGATAGGGCCTGAGTTAGGGAGACAAAAACAAGTGACAGGCAATAATTTGTGTGGATTGGATATAACATCTATTCTTTGACATGAACGCATTATTGTATGGGTTCATGACGTGCATGTTAAAGAGGATGGTCCCTAGCTGTGCAGGCAGATTGGGGGGAGAGATCACATTTTTGATATATTTCACAGGCTTTTTTGTTTTTTTTGTTTTTTTTTAGAATATTTACTTTTACTTTTTCTGGGGCATGTCCAATTAGAGCTGACACCATCAGACTATGTAGCGGCACACCCTATTGACAAGCTCTGCATGTATTATATATCCAGTGGATTTCACCTAAAATCTGCTAAGTCTGAAGGTTTCCTTCTAGTATCTACATTATTTGTAACACATACAGGGTATAACATAATGTATATGTTGTAGGACAGTGTTTTATTGTATATTATGTTATACTGAAGATACAGCAATATGAGTTTACAACATACATTGACTACAACTAGTAAGTGCAAAACATTATATTGTTAATGTTATAAAAAAAAAACACTGGAATCTATATCTTATAATTCAAGCGTTTACAACTGACAAGTTCTAACCTGCTTTAGTTTTACACCACCTTTCACACTTCTCTTTATTTTTAAATCGATTATTGTTTCCTCCACAACCACCGTAAACAAATGGACGGCACTCATCAGCCTTCAAATGGTAGTACCAAAGCAGGATATATTTGGAACAAAATCCTTCATCCATGGGTTGCAAACAATGACCTGAAATGAGAGAAAACTTAAGGGTATGTTCACACGCTTAACCTGAAACGTCTGAAAATACGGAGATGTTTCCTGAGAAAACAGCCTCTGATTCTCAGGCGTTTTTGAAGCTGGAAATTAAGCTTCTTTTAATTTGGAGCTTCTTTTGAGGCTTCTTTTGAGGTGTTTTTTGAGGCGAATAAATGACATGCTACTTCTTTTTTACGGAGCGTCTTTTTATGCTCCGTTTTTTAAAACAGCGGCGTAAAAAGACGCCCCGTATGGACTAAATGCTGTTTTTCCCATTGATTTCAATGGGCAGATGTTTGTAGGCGTTCAGCTTCCGTTTTTTCAGGCGTTTTTCAAGGCGTAAACGCCCCAAAATATACCTGAAAACACTGCATGTGAACATACCCTAAGGGCACGTTCACGCGTGGCAGAATTTTTCCGCTGCAAATGTTCGGACGTTGCAGATATCACAGAGGACTTGCCACAAATTTCAGTTTTTGCAATGCAAATGCTGAAATCCGTAGTGAAATTCCACTTCTTCTCCGCAACGTCATGAGCACGCTGCGAAGGGAAAATTCTGCACCGCAGCCTAATTTCCGCACAGTTATTTTCTGCAACGTCTGAATTAACTTTCCTAAAAATGTATAGAAACAAATGTAAAAAACGGCTGCTGCAGAATTCCACTGCGGACTGTCCGCGGCGGAATTCAACAGCAATTCCGCCACATGTGAATGTGCTCTTAGGGCACGGCGAGACGTGGCAGAATTGCTGTGCGAACAGTCCGCAGTGGAATTCTTCAGCGGCCGTTTTTACAGTTGTTTCAATACATTTTTAGGCAAGTTAGTCTGAATTACCTGTCAAATATGCAAATGTTGTTGCAGATTCGTTGCGTAAGGCTGGGTTCACACGTGGCGGAATTTCACTTAAATTCCGCTGCGGACACTCCGCAGCGTTAATCCGCAGCGGAGCCGTTTCTCCATTGACTTCCACTTTAATTTAGCAGTGTTCGTTTAGACGATGCGTAAAATTCCGCTGCGGAGCATAGGCTGCGGAGCGGAATTTGGTGTCCGCAGCATGCTCTGTCTGTTGCGGAGCAGTGGCGGACTGGTTGCGGACTCATGGCGGAATTTCTCCATTGACTTCAATGGAGATTCTAATTTCCGCAATGAAGTCCGCAGCTGTGATGCACATGTTATGTGTGCTGCGGATGCGTTTTGCTTTTTTAACTTGACATTTCTTCATTCTGGCTGGACCTATGTATTTCTAGGTCTACAGCCAGACTGAGGAATTCAATGGGGCTCCCGTAATGACGGGAGCGTTGCTAGGAGACGTCAGTAAATAGTCACTGTCCAGGGTGCTGAAAGAGTTAAGCGATCGGCAGTAACTGTTTCTGCACCCGGGACAGTGACTACCGATCCCAATATACAGCAACCTGTAAAAAAAATTGAAGTTCATACTTACCGAGAACTCCCTGCTTCTGTCTCCAATCCGGCCTCCCAGGATGATGTTTCAGTCTAAGTGACGGCTGCAGCCAATCACAGGCCAATAACAGGCTGCAGCGGTCACATGGACTGCCGCGTCATCCAGGGAGGTCGGGCTGGATGCCGAAGGAGGGACGCGTCACCAAGACAACGGCCGGTAAGTATGAATTTCTTTGACTTTCACAAGGGAAAGTGCTGTCCCTTCTCTCTATCCTGCACTGATAGGGAGAAGGGAAGTACTTTTACCGCAGTCCGCAGCAGCTAGTCCGCATCAATTTACTGCACATTTTGGGCAGATCCGCAGCAGAATCTGCAACGCAGATTCTGTGCGGCATTGATGCGGACAGTTGCGGAGGAAATCCGCCACGTGGGGGCATGCCCTTAATGCCCCAAATCTGCACCAACATTTGCAGCGGAAAAACTCTGACACGTCTAGCCGTGCCCTAACAGTTAGGGTATGTGCACACGACCTATTTTCAGACGAAATGGGGGCGTTTTACGCCTCGAATTACGCCTGAAAAGACGGCTCAAATACGTCGGCAAACATCTGCCCATTGCTTGCAATGGGTCTTACGATGTTCTGTGCAGACGAGCTGTCATTTTACGCGTCGCTGTCAAAAGACGGCGCCTGATATTACGCCCGCGGCAAAGAAGTGCAGGACACTTCTTGGGACGTAATTGGAGCCGTTTTTCATTGACACAAATGAAGAACAGCTCCAAATTACGTCTGTAAAAGACGCAGCGAAAAACGCGAGTACATTCAAAAACGTTTGAAATTCAGGAGCTGTTTTCTCCTGAAAACAGCTTCGTAATTTCAGACGTATTTTGCGTTGTCGTGTGAACATACCTTTACTTTCACATAATAAATTATTGAAAACCCTCAATCAGTTTTTGAGAGTGTAGCCAATTTAAAGCCATTGCCTACTTTTCACACAAATAACCAAAATGCCTGAAGAATTTTTTTTATGTGACCAAAAACATCTGAAAATACGGAGCTGTTTTCAGGCGATAACAGCTCCTGATTTTGAGATGTTTTTGTAGCAACTCGCATTTTTCGCTGCATTTTTTACAGCCGTTTTTGGAGCTGTATTTCCATGGAGCCAATGAAAAACGCCTCCAAAAACGTCCCAAGAAGTGTCCTGCACTTCTTTTGACGAGCCGTCATTTTATGCGCAGTATTTTGACAGCGACGCGTAAAATAAAGGCTCGTGGGAACAGAACATCGTAATTCCCATTGAAAGCAATGGCCAGATGTTTGTAGGCGTAATGGAGCAGTTTTTTTCAGACGTAATTCGAGGCGTAAAACGCCCGAATTACATCTGAAAACAGCGCGTGTGAACATACCCTAAGGCCTTATTCACACGAACGTGTGTGTTTTGATTTTCACGCATATGCCATCCTTATGACACGCGGTTTTGATGTTTAGAAAAATAAATGAAGGAGGTGGTTTTATTTTTCCCTTCATTTCTTGATCTACTGTTGCGCGAATCATGCGCGACACACGGAAGTACTTCTGTGTGCTGTGCGTGATTTTCACGCACCCATTGACAATGGGTGCGTGATGCGCGAAAAACGCCCAAGTATAGGACATGTCATGAGTTTTACGCAGCGGACACACGCTGCGTGAAAATCACGGAATGTCTGAACCGCCCCATTGACTAACATAGGTCCGTGCGACGAGCGTGATTTTCACGCGCGTATCACGGACGTTAAACACTTTCGTGTGAATAAGGCGTAAGAGATAGAAACATTGGGCGCCCCAATGCAAAATCTGTAACAGGTCCTCCTCCTACCATGTGCCATTTATAATACTTGTGTTTTTTAAACAGAATAGGAATCTTTGTACCACTTAGGGTATGTTCACACGGTAGCGTCCGTAACGGCTGAAATTACGGGGATGTTTTCAGGAGGAAACATCCCCGTAATTTCAGCCGTAACGGCGTGTGCAGGCGCTTGAACGCCGCGTCCATTACGGATGTAATTGGCGCTGCTTTTCATTGGAGTCAATGAATAACGGCTCCAATTACGCCCAAAGAAGTGACAGGTCACTTCTTTGACGCGGGCGTCCATTTACGCGCCGTCATTTGACAGCGGCGCGTAAATATACGCCTCGTGTGAACAGACAAACGTCAGCCCATTGCTTTCAACGGGCAGATGTTTGTCAACGCTATCGAGGCGCATTTTTCGGACGTAATTCGGGGTAAAAACACCAGAATTACGTCCGTAATTAGTGTGTGTGAACATACCCTTATAGCTATGACCCTGATTGGATGTATGGCAATCTGTATTATATAAAAAAAAATATTTGGAGATGTTTGGAGAAGAGAGACATGATGGCCCATACATCATGATCTTCACACATACTGTACAACCCTTATGAACACTTGTATTGGTCTATAAAATAGCTTGACTCTATGCTTATATAAGCTCTTCTCCTGAAATTGCCCTCGTCTCAATAATGCCAAACTCCACGAGGGGGTTAAAAAAGGCCTTCTTAGCATAGTCATCCACACGCTCTGGGGATTTTAGGTCCCCCACCCCCTCTTCTGGGCTCACTGGTCTAACTTATTAAATCGAATTATGATAATGGAGGACATGATGGCATCTGAACTAAACATAGAGGCTGCATTTTATACATTTTGGGCTCCCCGGACCCGTTTTCAGAAATTATCGGTATACCAGGCACGGTTTGCTACTGCATAATTTGCTATTCTTGAGGTGGCCATCTGCTTTTTTCACATCTTAAGTGTTCACTGGTATTTTGCAGGAGCAGGTAGGGGGTCACTTAGGGTGCCATGTAGAAGGAGTGGCACAATTTATAGTTTTTAAAAAAATAAAATAAAACAGTGTTCTGGGGATTGGTGGGGAAAGGTGCAACAGGGAATAATCCATCCGACGGCTACGGTCTTGGGAGGGGAAACCCTCATTCTTCTTTCCTTTTGGTCTTTCCTAGTTCATGTATCTTTATATTGGCCTTTTGTTATGAAAAACAAATATTGTACCGGCACCATACATTCGACAAACGATAGTATGTACCTATTTAAGACTTGGACACAATGTAAAAATGCCTTTATCAAATCTGCATATTTGCCTACTGTTATGTGTATGATATGTACTTTTTGCATTGAAAAATAATCAAATTTGATTGAACATCGAAATTACCTAAAAAATGATTGTACGTTTCATAGTAATTAACAGATTATGCCTCTGGTTATGATAATGTGATACAGAACAATGTTAACAGAAGTGCAATAATGCTCCCACCTTTTTCCAATGTTGATGTTGTTTGCTTCCTATACTATAATTTTAGTGTCATAAACTAATCCCACTCAATATCAGTCAGTCGTCATATCACTGCTTACTTTCTGCTTCATTGTTACCTAGCAGCTAAATCAGGATGCTGTTACCGAGCACCTCCCACAAGTATGGAAAGTCTTGTAAAGCAAGCATGCACTTCCTCTGCCTACTGCAAACAATGAAGTCATACCCCGTTACACCTAAAAACACCAAATTAAGATAAAGTGAATTGATACATCTTGCAATAATGTTTAATGAAGTATGTATTATAATATAATGCATTTTATCTGCCTCAAAGTGTAGACCCCAAAATTCTTGGGGAATATTGTATTACTGTGTTATCAAGGTCTCAAAGGTCAATAAAAGATTACCTTTAAACATTATTCCAGAATGACGTTTCCTTCTTAGCTGTTTATTACTTCCATCTGCCGATAAATAAACTTGTATCAGAAGAGAGACGTAAATTAAGTGCACATTTGATATTGACCATCACTTTTATAAGTGTTCGCAAATGCTGGAATCATTTCTAAATCATAGCATTTATAAGTGTAGGAATAATCATATATTGTTAGTATTAGAAGTATTAAGCATTATTATTAGTATTATTAATTATGTCTGGAATTGTAACCAGGCCACAATTTAAAGGGAACAATAGCCAACCTTATTGCTAATCTTCTCCATTGTAGTCAATGGGTAGAGACGCCATATAAATGCCATAGATAAGGTATGATGCATTTAAAACATGCAGAGTTCGCTAAGATTGTGTGTGAAAAGGAATTCCTACATTTCCAGAACATTACAGTGTTAATGGGACAGCACTGCACTACCTTCATGGATCTGCTCTGATGTGGTGCTTGGAAATTGTGTTGTGTTCAGTGTTTTATTCCTTTGGGTATCTTCTATTTCATTTTTAGCCACAATATCCTCAGGGGACTCAGTCACCTCTTCACTTAAGTTATCAAGGTCTTCATATCCTTCATCTGGGTGTGAGGACTTAATGATCAGCTGGAATTCCTTGCCTGGGGAAATATCAAGCACAGAATATTAGCTATTCATTATATACATTTACAGATACATGCTTTAAAACAAAGAGACAGGTAGACTAAAGGCCATTTTACATGAGCCAATGATCAGGGGGGACGGAACGCTTCTTCCCAAGCATCGGTCTGTGTAAAAGGGCCCAGTAATAAGCCAACAAATGAGCTAATTTGTCAGCTGATCGCATCTTTAATGCGGCAGCAAAAATCATCGATGTCGGCAGAACATCTCCCTGTGTATACGAGGGATGAGCTGCCGGCAATTATGCAAACTGTATGGGGACAAACAATCTCGTTTGTCCCCATACAGAACAACGATTATTCCCTGTAAATGGAGCTAAATGAGCGCCGATAGACGTGAAAACACCATATATATACATGCAAGTTTACACACACACTTATATGTATAGAGAGAGAAGTAAACATGAGTGGGAATAAAAGCATTGTCAAAATAATAAGGGGAATCCTAAATGATAGTAGTAATAATAATACTATTATTACTTCTGCCAGGTGACAGTAACTGAATGTAAGCCAAGTTCTATGTTTTATTGGTCATTCAGGCCTCATGTATACGGCAGAGACATGTGCGTGAAGGCTGTGCCTCTGTATGGAACGTATTATGGAGATATTATCCCCTACAAGCAATGCTGATTGATATGAAATCCGACAAAAAATAACTCTCTATGTCTCTGTAGAAAAACAGAGACATACAATACAGTACTGTAGAAAAGGGCCCCAAAGACACCTATGGGTGACATATTATGGCTTCAACCAGCTCGTAGGTTGTCAAATATTATGCTTAACCAACAAATAACTGGTGTCTTACGTTCTATATGTATTTTTCATAATGCTTCTTGGTTGATACTATATTCTATTCATAATATAAAGGCTGGTGATATGCAGACAGCTCGGTGGCAGAGGTAATGCATTCACTGTTGATACTCAAGTAAATGAGCCTCATTTCCACATTGATTAAGGCAGAGGGATAAGTATAATTTTCTTTGGGAACTGTAGAGGACCACAGTTATTTCCAGAGGTTAAAATTATCATTTAAAATCTTATTGTGGCAACCAAAGTACAGATATGTAGATGTTCATACATAATGTAGGCTGTTAAGTCTTCCTGACAAGACAAACATAAAAGTATTCAAAGCCCGCTTTTCTAATTTTACACTCAATGTATTTAGTTATTATTTACACCCTTAGGGTATGTTCACACGCAGTGACCAAAAACGTCTGAAAATACTGGGCTGTTTTCAGGCAAAAACAGCTCCTAATTTTCAGACGTCTTTTACCAACTCGCGTTTTTTGCGGCGTATTTTACGGACGTTATTGGAGCTGTTTTTCAATGGAGTCAATGGAAACCGGCTCCAAAAACATCCCAAGTAGTGTCCTGCATTTCTTTGACGCGGGCGTCTTTTGACAGCAATATGTAAAATTACACCTCATGGGAACAGAACACCGTAAAACCCATTGCAAGCAATGGGCAGATGTTTGTAGGCATATTGGAGCCGTTTTTTCAGGCGGAATTACGTCTGAAACCACTGTGTATGAACATACCCTTAGGGTATGTTCACACGACCTATTTTTGAGCAGTAAACGCCCGAAAAACAGCCGAAAAATCGGAAGCAGAACGCCTCCAAACATCTGGCCATTGATTTCAATAGGAAAAACGGCATTCTGTTCCGACGGGCCGTTTTTTTACGCGGCCGTCTTGAAAAACGGCCGCGTAAAAAAAACGGCCACGAAAAAGAAGTGCGGGTCGCTTCTTGGGACATTTTTAGAGCCGTTTTGCATAGACTCTATAGAAAACAGCTCCGAAAACAGCACCGTATTTTCAAACGTTTTTGACTCAGCGTGTGAACATACCCTAAGGCTGGGTTCACACGACCTATTTTCAGACGTAAACGAGGCGTATTATGCCTCGTTTTACGTTTGAAAATAGGGCTACAATACGTCGGCAAACATCTGCCCATTCATTTGAATGGGTTTGCCGACGTATTGTGCAGACGACTTGTAATTTACGCGTCGTCGTTTGACAGCTGTCAAACGACGACGCGTAAATTGACTGCCTCGGCAAAGAAGTGCAGGGCACTTCTTTGCAACGTAATTTGAGAACTCAATGAAGAGCAGCTCAAGATATACGAGCGTCACAGACGCCTTGTATATTACGAGGAGGAGCATTTACGGCTGAAACGACGCAGCTGTTTTCTTCTGAAAACAGGCTGTCATTTCAGCCGTAAAAGCCAGCTAGCGTGTGAACATACCCTAATACTCTATTAACACATAATATTTGATTGAAACTTTTGATTTGCATCAGTGACACTAGTAGGAATTCAGCACTAGCCTTTTCTATCTCCTAGTTCATCTTCGATGCATATGAAAGTGAATAACATTATTCTATACACATATACTAGGTAAACTGTAGATGTTTCTGTAAATTCATTATTTCTTGCAAACATTCCATAGGTAGGTAAGCAAGAAGTAGGGGACAGGGGGAAGGAAGTATAACTGCAGGAGCTGACTACACAGAGTTTGTTTGTAGTTGGTAACCATGGAGACACTTAGGTCTGCATAGGACCTGTAGATACAAAACAGCTGGATTTTTTTTTAAAAAAATTTTTAAATCATTATTTGCAAAGGAGCAATAGGATGCATAGGAGCACTCAAAATAAAATGGCTGCAAAGTGCACATAGCCTTTCAGTAGAAAATTGAAGTGAAGGAAATCAATTATATTCTACTTATGTGTACATTAGAAAAAAAAACTGATATTTAGTGTATGATATATTTGTATGTGTATATGATTAATGTGTTATGGTATATATGATCAATGACCCAGATATAGATGATAATTAGATGAATCACTGGCAAGTCATACAACTTATACAGCAAATTAATAAGTGATTGGAATTTTACTATTAACATTAATGGAACTCTAAATATTGGACCGGGCATTTCAGATGTAATAAAAGTAGTATACTGTAATATGCAATGTATACTATTGCTGTTTTGGTGAAACATAGTTATTGTTCAATTAACCTAAAGTACGCCATGGGGGTGGTGTGCTTTTAATTGACGTTGATGCGTTTTTTTGGTCATAAAGTGCACATTTGCATTACACCAAGGCTCTTAAGTGGGGGAGAGCGAAGACACAAGGCATTCAGATGGCTTATTAAGACAAGTGTGTAATTATTAGAACTCACCACTTTGAGCTTGATCACTTATTCTGTTTTGTGCTGCTGGTGGTATTTGGAAACCAGTCACAGTATGATATGAGTGAAAATATAAAAATAAAACAAAAGTATAGTAAAAGGATAATGATTTCAATGTATCCTTTCTACCTAAAACTGGAGTAATATAACACTGGTAGCTGCGGAATATTAGTTATGCAGCGAGGCAGGGGTGGCATTTTTTTACATACTGTAGTATAGAACAGAAAAGCGCAGTCATGATACTTAAAATGTATGCAGCATATCCGACCTAGAACCCGCAGGGAATTCCGACTGAAAAACCACACCAAATTGTGGGGCAGGTTTTCGTTTGGAATCGGAAAACAGAGGTGAAAACTAAAAAGAAGCCAATCTTTACTTCACTGACATTACCATAATGACGCGCCCCTCTGTTATGAGGCTGCAGCCCATGTGACCGCTACAGCCTGTGATTAGCTGCAGCAGTCACATGGGATGAAATGTAATCCCAAGATACCGGGCTTCACGGAGAACAGCCGAGAGGAAAATAAGACGTCGCAATGATAACGCCAGAGGGGTAAATGTAGACTTTCAGATTTGTTTTGATTTTTGCGCCAGAATCGCAGCTTTTCCACCGCAAATTTTTTTAACATTTGCTACTTGTTGCGGCTTTTACCTCCCCTTCAAATTCAATAGGGAAAAAATGCAACAAAAGTGAAACGATTCCGCAGCATAAATTGACATGCCGTAGAATAAAAAAAACGCATTGCAGGTCGTATTATGAAAGTTTTTCCAGCTGATTTTTTCCTCAGTGTGTGTATGAGATTTGTTCAAGTCTCATTCAATTTGCTGCTACTGTAAATGCTGCAGATTTTTTGCACAGAATTCCTTTACGCTACACGGAAAGCCAGCCAAACAGTTTATCTATTAGGCTGGGTTCACACATGGTGGAATTTCACTTGAATTCCGCTGCGGACACTCCGCAGCGTTAATCCGCAGCGGAGCCGTTTCTCCATTGACTTCCACTTAAATTTAGAAGTGTTCGTTTAGACGATGCGTAAAATTCCGCTGCGGAGCATAGGCTGCGGAGCGGAATTTGGTGTCCGCAGCATGCTCTGTCTGTTGCGGAGCAGTGGCGGACTGGTTGCGGACTCATGGCGGAATTTCTCCATTGACTTCAATGGAGATTCTAAATTCCGCAATGAAGTCCGCAGCTGTCATGCACATGTTATGTGTGCTGCGGATGCGTCTTGCTTTTTAACATGACATTTCTTCATTCTGGCTGGACCTATGTATTTCTAGGTCTACAGCCAGACTGAGGAAGTCAATGGGGCTCCCGGAATTACAGGAGCGTTGCTAGGAGACGTCAGTAAATAGTCACTGTCCAGGGTGCTGAAAGAGTTAAGCGATCGGCAGTAACTGTTTCTGCACCCGGGACAGTGACTACCGATCCCAATATACAGCAACCTGTAAAAAAATAGAAGTTCATACTTACCGAGAACTCCCTGCTTCTGTCTCCAGTCCGGCTTCCCAGGATGACGTTTCAGTCTAAGTGACGGCTGCAGCCAATCACAGGCTGCAGCGGTCACATGGACTGCCGCGTCATCCAGGGAGGTAGGGCTGGATGCCGAAAGAGGGACGCGTCACCAAGACAACGGCCGGTAAGTATGAAATTCGTTTACTTTCACTAGGGAAAGTGCTGTCCCTTCTCTCTATCCTGCACTGATAGAGAGAAGGGAAGCACTTTTCCCGCAGTCCGCAGCAGCTAGTCCGCATCAATTTACTGCACATTTTGGGCAGATCCGCAGCCGTAATCCGCAACCCGGATTAGGTGCGGCATTGATGCGGACAGTTGCGGAGGAAATCCGCCACGTGGGGGCATGCCCTAAGTCAACATTTGTAACTGCAATAGACCTGGCACATCACTGTTCTTTTAAGTGACATGGTAAGTTGAGGGAGTATGGATGCAGTATAAAATGAAAACAGAAGAGCTTCTCGGGGCATTTGATTGGTATCAAGAAGGGATTTCGTTTTATGCTGCACAGTGAAATCCAGGTAAGTGAAATGCGGCAGTTAATTGTTGAAGAGGATCTCTATAAGTTATAGACAAATGTTTAGTTTGGATAATTCCCAGCTTTCTTTTCACATCACTTATTTTTCTAATAAACAAAGGGGAATTCCTATTGTAAGCATTTACGGCATATCCATAAATGCCTGGTAGGTGCGGGTCCCAGCTAATGAGTGAACAAGGGACTGTAACCCGCGTTTGCCAATTTGCTGGCAATGCGGCCTTCAGAGAGGCGGCTTTATTGAAGCCTACGGGAGTTATAGAAAGAGCCAGGCAAGCAAGACAGGCAAAATAGGTAAAGTAATAGCATAAAGTCAAGAAAAAGAGTGAGAGGCAAAGAAGTAGATAAAGTACATAATAATAATAATAATAATAATAATAATAATAATAATAAATAGTTGAGATGAATTGTATAGCAACACATCAAAATAGTAAGCAGTTTATAGGTTAGCGGACAATGATTATGCCACCAAGTACATACAGTATATAACATAAAAATTGTCAAAGCAGCAGATTGATATGGGTAGGTTGACACTGAGTTTCTTGCAGGCAGAAAATCTGTCTCAAAATTCAGTTTGGAATTTTGAGGCAGATTTTGCTCTGCCTGCTCGCCGTTTTTCGTGGCGTTTTCCGCCAGCAGCTATTGAGCGCCGATGGACAAAAATACACTTCCGCATCAAAAAACTTTTCAAAAACTCTGTGTGAACATACACTAATATAGGAATGTCTTTTAATGTATAAGAAAGCAATGTATAATATACTTTTGAATCTTGCCCAAAATGTACTGATCCATTCATTCATCTATTATCCAGGAATTCGAATTTCCACAAAATTTTTGCAGGTAAAATATTCCATTAATTTTCAAAAACACAAAAAAAGTTTTTTTTAGATGGTTTACACAAGGACTGGACAAATCGTTGTTGCTATGGCAGCCAGAAGTCTAATGCTGGTGCTTAAATTTCAAATGCTTGAGACAGACAGGAAGTGGCTGAGAGATTACAAGCCTAACAGAAAATAAAGATTGAGGCCCCATGCACACGACCGTAAAAAAACTCCGTAATTGCGGACCGCAATTACAGACCTGCCTGGTTCTATTGGCCGCACACACCTTTCCGTATCGCTGCGGAAGGGTGTGCGTGCCGTAGAACCGTGCCGGGAATTATGGAGCATGTCCTACTTTTCAATTTTTACGGGTCATGCTTCCAAACGTTGAAAATGCGGCCCGCGGCAGTCGGCGGCCGGCCATGCCCCCCCAATTGCGGGCCGTGTGCATGAGGCCTTAGGAATTACTTTTTCAGGATTCAACAGACAGGCAAAAATTAATGCTTGAAAAAATCGGTCTGTCCTTTGAGTAGTAGTCCCTCCAAATGAAAGTATGAGTGGCTGCTGCAGTGGCTCCAGCTGTTTCCATATACAATATTTTGTAGAGTAAAACTGGTCTGTATTTATAATGTTACATTATCTATTTTCTCTTCATGACATAATGGGCAGTGTTCTTCATGGTTAGAATTTTTATTTTTACCTGAAAGATGTACATCTTTTACTCACCTGTGAATGCTGTAGAGAAGAAAAAGAGAACTCGGTAAGAGAGTGAAATGGTTAAACACTTTCTACACATGTAAATGTGAAAAACATTAAAAGAGCAGATAAATAAAACATAAAAATACTGCATTTAGATCGATATAGAAATGTTGCCAGATATATCAAATACAATGCTAGCACGCCGCTGTAATTTGTGAAGATAAAATAAACAATTAAGTCTATCTTTGGATCTGGAACCTAAGGCCTAGTTCACACTGAGTTTTTTTGGTGCAGTTTTTGACGTGGAAACCGCACCAAAATACACCCAAAATGGCCTCCCATTGATTTAAAAAAAAACAAAAACGTTTGCGGGAAAGAGAAGCAACATGCTTTTTCCTCCCGCGTTTCCGTCCCTGACCTCTCAATTAAATCAATGGGAGGCACAGAAACGGTTTGTCGCAGTGTTTTATGGCTGGAAAAAACGCCACAAAGAAAGTGCAGGCAGGTCAAAATCTGCCTCAATATTCCTGAAGGAATTTTTAGGCAGATTTTTCTGCCTGCAAAAAACGATGTGAACATACCCTGACACACACAACAGAAAAATAGTAAGGGTATGTTCACACCACTGGCGTAGCTATAGGGGTCGCAGCGGTCGCAATTGCGACCGGGCCCCGAAGCCAGGGGGGCCCACGGGCCCCCGCACCACATCAATAAAAAGTTACTATAGTAACTCGGGCCGCGGGCCCCTGTTACTATAGTAACATACTTTACTTACCTTCCTGGTTCCGGATGGCAGCGGCGGTCCTGACGTCAGGCGCTGTGCGCAGCGCATGACGTCACAGCGCTATGCCGCCGCGCACAGCATCGAGACTACAGAACTCCCGCCGCGGCCGAAGAGGAAGGTAAGCTTAGCCCTGACTGGCGGGGTCTGACTCCCGGGACCCGCCAATCAGCTGTTTTGAAGGGGCTGCAGCACTCGTACGAGAGCTTCTCCCCTTCATTCCTGTCACTTCATTCCGGTCACACTGTGAATCGGTGTCGGCGATTCACAGTGTGAGCGAGTAGTGAAATGAAGGGGAAGCAGCTCTCGTACGAGTGCTGCGGCCCCTTCAAAACAGCTGATTTGCGGGTCCCGGGCGACACATCAGCTATTGATGGCCTATCCTGTGGATAGGCCATCAATGTTTAGGGACTGCACAACCCCTAAGCCTACGATGTATCAGGCTTAGGGGGCCCATGAGACAGGATCACAGATTGTGTGATCCTGTCTGCTGGGCCCTGTATCTAAGCCAATCACATGGTAGGCTTAGATACATGGCCCATGCGTGATCCTGTCTGCTGGGCCCTGTATCTAAGCCTACCACACTAGGTTTAGATACAGGGCCCCAGCACACAGTAATCTTATACTGTATAAGATTACTGTCTGCTGGACCCTGTATCTAAGCCTACCTTGTGGTAGGCTTAGATACAGGGTCCCACAGACAGTATCACACATGGGCCCTGTATCTAAGCATTAGGGTATGTGCACAGACACTAATTACGTCCGTAATTGACGGACGTATTTCGGCCGCAAGTACCGGACCGAACACAGTGCAGGGAGCCGGGCTCCTATCATCATAGTTATGTACGACGCTAGGAGTCCCTGCCTCGCTGCAGGACAACTGTCCCGTACTGTAAACATGTTTTCAGTACGGGACAGTTGTGAGGCAGGGACTCCTAGCATCGTACATAACTATGATGCTAGGAGCCCGGCTCCCTGCACTGTGTTCGGTCCGGTACTTGCGGCCGAAATACGTCCGTCAATTACAGACGTAATTAGTGTGTGTGCACATACCCTAACACACGTGTTACTAATCATTTTTTGTGTGTTTTCTTACAGGTTCGGTCGTTGGAATACGGCGGATTCCAGGACTACTTCGATGACAGCTTTTTTTTTATTAATAAAATGGTTAATGAGGGTTGTGTGGGTTTTTTTTTTATTTCACTAAAATATTTTTTCTATGTCTTTGTGTTTTTTTTTAAACTATATTACTACCGCCTTAGTAATTGCCGCCGGCTGATTGACAGCGTCCATTGCTAAGGCGGGGCTTAGTGTTAGCGGATGCAGAGGCTAACACTAACCCCCTTTATTACCCCGGTACCCACCGCCACCAGGGGTGCTGGGAAGAGCCGGGTACGATCCAGTACCTGACCATCTGTAGTGATGGTCGGCCACTGGGGTGGCCGCAGGCTGGTATTATCAGGAGGGGAAAGGCCAAAAACAGTGGCCCTTCCCATCCTGGTAATGCTGCCTGCTGCTGCTTTATTGTATCTGGCTGGTTATGAAAATGGGGGGTACCCCACGTCATTTAAAAAAAAATAAAAAATAATTGGAAAGAACGATGTCGGGTCCCTCCCAATTTTCATAACCAGCCAGATACAACACAGCAGCAGCAGGCAGCATTACCAGGGTGGGAAGGGCCACTATTTTTGGCCTTCCCCAGCCTAATACTACCAGACTGCGGCCACCCTGGTGCCTGCCCGTTACTACAGATGGTCGGGTACTGGTTTGTACCCGGCTCCTCCCAGTACCCCTGGTGGCGGTGGGTACCGGGGTAATAATGGGGGTTAGTATAGCCTCTGCACCGGCTAACATTAAGCCTCGCCTTAGTGATGGAGATTGTCAATCAGCCAGCGGCCATTACTAAGGCGGTGATAATAAAGTTTAAGAAGATACAAGCACATAGAAAAAATATTTTATTGAAATAAAAAAACACAACCCTCATTAACCATTTTATTGAGAATAAAAAAAACGCCGTCATTGAAGTCCTCGTATCCGAAGTCCAACAACCGAACATGTAAAAAAAACACAAACACACAAAAATAATCAGTAACACATAAAGAAGCAAAATTATTATTCTTACCTATCCTGGGTCCAGCGCTGGAGCCGCAATGTCAGCGAGCTGGGCCCTGTATCTAATCCTATCATGTGTGATACAGTCTGCTGAGCTGTGTATCTAATCCAATCATGTATGATACTGTCTGCTGGGCCCTATATCTAATCCGATCATGTGTGATACTGTCTGCTGAGCCACTGTATCTAATCCTATCATGTGTGATACTGTCTGCTGAGCCACTGTATCTAATCCTATCATGTGTGATACTGTCTGCTGAGCCACTGTATCTAATCTTATCATGTGTGGTACTGTCTGCTGAGCCACTGTATCTAATCCTATCATGTGTGATACTGTCTGCTGAGCCACTGTATCTAATCCTATCATGTGTGGTACTGTCTGCTGAGCCACTGTATCTAATCCTATCATGTGTGGTACTGTCTGCTGAGCCACTGTATCTAATCCTATCATGTGTGGTACTGTCTGCTGAGCCACTGTATCTAATCCTATCATGTGTGGTACTGTCTGCTGAGCCACTGTATCTAATCCTATCATGTGTGATACTGTCTGCTGGGTCACTGTATCTAATCCTATCATGTGTGATACTGAATGCTGAGCTGTGTATCTAATCCTATCATGTGTGATACTGCCTTCTGAGCCACTGTATCTAATCCTATCCATAGTTTATAGGGTCGTAGTGCTATAGATATGCTATGCTGTCTCACATACACACTTTTTTTTGGGGCGGACACATATGTATTGGGGCTATTTCCCGGACATTTTAAGCCCTGAGGGTATGTTCACACGGCAGCGTCCGTTACGGCTGAAATTACTGTGCTGTTTTCAGGAGAAAACAGCACCGTAATTTCAGCCGTAATGGCATGTGCAGGCGTCTTTTGCTGCGTCCATTACGGAAGTAATTGAAGCTGGTTTTCCATGGAGTCCATGGAAAACGGCTCCATTTACGTCTGAAGAAGTGACAGGCACTTTTTTACGCGCCGCCTTTTGACAGCGGCGTAAAAAAAAATGACCGTCGGCACAGAACATCGTAAGACCCATTCAAATGAATGGGCAGATGTTTGCCGACGCTTTTGAGCCGCATTTTCGGACGTAATTCAATGCTAAAACGCCCGAATTACGTCCGTAAATAGTGTGTGTGAACCCAGCCTTAGTGACGCCCCGGCTGCTAGTGCTGCATTGTTGGGTCACTTAGGAGACCCAGCGATGCAGCTGAAAGCGGACCGTCGGCCATGAGAAGTTTGCGGGGGGGGGGGGGCCCAGTAAGAATTTTTGCATCGGGGCCCATGAGCCTCTAGCTACGCCCCTGGTTCACACAGCTTATTTTCGGCCGTTTTTCTTGAAATCGGAAGGAGAATGCCTCCAAACATCTGCCCATTGATTTCAATAGGAAAAACTGTGTTCTTTTCCCACAAGCCATTTTTTTATGTGTTAAAAAATGCCCGCAAAGAAGAAGTGCATGTCACTTCTTGAGCCGTTTTTGGAGCCGTTTTTCATTGACTCTATAGAAAAACAGCTCCAAAAACTACGAGTTTGGTTAAAAAAACGGCTGAAAATCACTTGCTGTTTTCCCTTGAAAACAGCTCTGTATTTTCAGAAGTTTTTTTTAGTAAGCGTGTGAACATACCCTAAGGCTGGGTTCACACGAGCATGTTCGGTCCGTAATAGACGGACGTATTTCGCCCGCAAGTCCCGGACCAAACACACTGCAGGGAGCCGGGCTCCTAGCATCATAGTTCTGTATGATGCTAGGAGTCCCTGCCTCTCCGTGGAACTACTGTCCCGTACTGAAAACATGATTACAGTACGGGACAGTTGTCCTGCAGCGAGGCAGGGACTCCTAGCATCGTACATCACTATGATGCTAGGAGCCCGGCTCCCTGCAGTGTGTTTGGTCCGGGACTTGCGGACGAAATACGTTCCGTCCTTTACGGACGTAACATGCTCGTGTGAACCCAGCCTAACCCTCACTTATGAAAGAAAACCAAACATTTCCTAAAAATTTTTTTGACAGTGCAAAAATAAAAAGCAGCTGGTAACAAAAACAGCTATAACAGCCATGAATTTAGGGAGCAGGAAGTAGGATAAGAGGTAGCAAGGCACCACAGCCAGATGAGCAACATGTCAAATGCTGACCAGGTTCGGATTTATGCCCTCACCGCACCCCTCTTTCCTACACCACAGTTGATTTATCCAATAGATAATGGCCGATAATACTTACCTTCCCTGGTTCTCTTTAGTTCCTGGAGCCGCTGCGCTAGATGCTGACACTGTCCAGCGTTAGGATGTAATGTGCGGTGGCGCACACAAAGTCCTGGTGCTACCAGCATTAGGATCATGTGTACAACAGCGCCAGGAGCTGAAGAGGAGCCCAGGAGCGCCATTATATACAGGTGTCTGAATTAATTTAGAGGTCATGTCTGGGGTCTAAATCAATTTAGGGGTCAGGTTTTGGCTTGGGGTCTAAATTAATTTTGTAGTTTGGTCAAGGGTCTCAATTTATTTACGGGTGTGGTCTGGGGGTCCGAATTAATTTAGGAGTATAATCTGAGATGTGAATTAATTTTATAGTCTGGGGTCTGAATTATTTTTGGCCTCTGGTCTAGAGTCTGAATTAACTAAGGACTCTGTTCTTGGGACTGAACTAATTTTGGGGTCTGGTCTGGGGTTTGGATTTATTTAAGGTGTCTAGTATCAAGTCTGAATCAATTTGAGGCTCTGATCTGGGATATGAATTTACTTGGATGTCTGGTCTGATTCATTTTAGGGGTTTAATCTTTGGTTTGAATTTATTTGTGTTGCTATAGAGGCTGGAAATGGCTTCAGAAGCGAGCGGCCAAAGATGTCACTGGATTTATAGAGAACCTGTCACCTCTTTTGACATGTCTAGTCTATTATAGTACGTCCTTGTATTCCCCATGAGATAACATTTCTGGAGCATTTTTAATTAGAACTATTTGTTGTGACGTTCCTCTTTTATTCCTCCTGAAACTGTATAAATAAACCTGCTGCTGTTTTTCCACCCCCTCCTTAGATTTCAATCCTGGATCTGCCCCTGATGTTGACTAGCAATAACTTAGGAGTATCATGACTCTCTATGCTCTTACAGGTATTTCCCGCTTTAAAAAAGGTGAAAGGTGAAGGTGGTAAAGCAAAATCAAAAGCTTTTTAAAAAGTGGGTTCTTTATATTGCATATCACAATTCATGGATCATAGAGTAGATTTCCATTTTCTATACGCCTATCATACAAGTATATATGGATATGTGGCTATGAACAATGATTGGAGTATTCTAACAAAGGGTCAATGATGTCAAAGTAAGAATAAACCGACTTATTTCCCTTTCCTATTTCACCTATTAGAGGTAATTTAATAATCTGCTGCGGATATCAGTGCGGCAGGCAATGGCACCATGCTCAACATTTACCAGCAGTATCCTTACTGATCAACTGTAAATTGGTTTCTACATGCTTATGGTATGTGATGAGGCGCTGATGATGATTAAATTCATTTCTTATCCCAGTTCACTTTTTAAGAAAGATGCAGTGGAAAGTCAGAGTTAGACTAAATAACTGAAATTGGTCATATCCCAAGGTGTTATTATAATGCTTAATGTAAGTAGCACCTGAGGTATCCATGGAGATGGCTACATGTAATGCATTGTCTTACAGAACAATCCTAAACAGATTGATGGCTGTAGTTAAAGCCTATTCAGCCACGAGCAGAGAGAAAACGCACTTAGTATTTGCAATTGCACATAGTACACTGTGAATGTGCACATATGCATAACATCATGTCAATGTTAACCCATTTTAGAATACACAGAGTCCACTTTACAACTATACTAAGCTACAGTTAACCAATTAATGACAATGTTGTGTTAATACAGAGGGATACAATGTGATTCAATAGCAGTAGGTATATGTCACTATGATGTATATTGGTTATGAGGGCAGCTGCAGGAAAATAGATTAGCTAAGGAATGGGTTAATTTCCATATTTTTACATAGACAACTTTATAGGATTGTAGCTATGCTGAAATTCCTTGAAGTTTAAACGTATTAAGGACAACGTTAATATCGTAGCTCAGAACTTTGTGATGATATCATTGGGTTTGCTGAGTAGATTGAGGAATGATAACTACCATCATAAAAACTAACATCTCATTTTGGTGGTCAAGCCTTTTCCTCTACCGGGCATAACTTTATAGCTGAAATCTCTTGGTTCACAAGTATCTCACATTCAAGCAATGTTGTATAATACTAGTGGAATATCTTAAATTACATTGTATACCATAAAAGAGTAGTCTTTGTAGGCAATTGTGTCCTATATCACAGAAGCAGAAAAGGCACTCATATATGGATGAACAGCCTCCCACGTGTGGTTTAATAGAATTGTCCATACAACTGTGAGTGCTCATACAATTCACAGTGCTTCTGGTCTATCACAGAGAATAAAGTGGCTGTCAAATTATACCTGCCAAATTCTCCTATCTGCACCAATCTCTCCCAGCTGCTGAGCGCTGAGTCACCAGTCATTACTGGGCACTTTGCTGGGAACTGAGTAAACAGTTGGCAACAGATCAATAGGAAATAGTGAGTAATGAGTCACCAACAAATGCTTAGCACCAGATCACTAGGCATTGCTGGGGACAGACATCAAACTGGGATTTCCGGACAGTGGATCACTAGGGATTGCTTATATTCTATCACTGAATAATGTCACTGGTCCCAAAGGGCTGTGAAAAATATTGTTACTGTGTCATCAAGGAATGGTCATGTAATATATTACTGCACCAGGATATGTATTTGGTGGCATTGCATGACTTATGTGGCGATAAACAGGAAACTTTTATTTTTATTCTATTTCATGTGGAACACAGAAGTTCCTTCTGAAATTCTTCCCTGCACCCGGATTCAGCAGCATTCACTTGGCCACTTTATTTTCATTATCGGTTGTTACAGCATATCCTAATGATAACCTGTCACTTGCTACCAGTGGCATAACGATTGTGGTCGCAGGTGGTGCAACTGTGACCAGACCCGATGGGAGAGGGACCCACAGGGGGCCCACCCCGTATCCCCTGAGGCTGCCACACCAGGCGGTTTGTGCTGCGCTGCATACAAGGTGCTGACGCCGGGTCTTGACAAGGTCCTGACAAGGTCCTTAGCGTCAGGACGTTATCTGCGACGTAGTGAGTAAAGGTTTGTTTTTTTATATATATTCCTAGGCAGTCTGATCTGGGGGTGTGCCCAACAGGGTCGGCAGTCCCTGGTAATGTCCCCACTTGATATGGTGGGAATACCCCTTTAAAATAATGTACTTATTGGTAACAAGTGTGCTCATATGCTGGGGTACAAATAAATAATATTTAGCAATGACCAAGATGAAAAATAATGACAGGTATTGTACATGAAGTTAAATTCACAGTAACACATGGAGTTGTAGTGTGTACATGAAATTCAGTAAGTGAACGGATAAGAATTCCTGCCATTCCAATGAATTATTTAGAAATGTTCTAGAGCTGCTTATCTTCAGTGCAGCAAGTCCGGTTCCCCTGCTGACTTCCTTCACTACTAATTCTTACTTACGACACTATTTGAATGATGTTTCAATCCCTTCTAGAGAGCACTGTATAGAGGGAACCCTGAGGACTATTTCAATCAAAGCTATATGGGAATCCCTTCAAAGAGTTGGCCACTTTCTCATAATTGTGCACATTTGCCTGAACTTAGTAAGTAAGGCCACTCACTATTTACAGTCATGTAAAAAAAGTCAGGACATACAATGTAATTGTTTTTAATTTTTCATAGCACGCCCCTCTTGCACTATGCAACCATCTACGTATATATGCACATATGTGAATGGGTAGGGCAGGGGCTAATGGACAAAGCATTCATGTCACCATTTCTACGCTTACAATCCCTGCAGTGTTTCATGCTTCTGCCCTCCCCACAGCGCTGTCTTTATCTCTGTGTATGGTCCATCCATTTTATTTCGTATTATGCGATTGTATATTATATCTAATAAAGATTTTCTACTTTTGCATACACTTTTGCATATCATTTTTTTAGGGGCTATGTTCCCTTATGGTTCGTGTTTAGGTTGTCTCCCCACTGCGCTGCCTGAACTTTCAGAATTAGGGCGTATTCACACGAGCAAGTGCAAAATTTTCATGTCCGAGTTGCACCCGTACGGGACTTGTTTTCACGGATCCCTCATAGGCAGGAGTTTTTTGAGGGATCCGTGAAAATGGTCGAAAATAGGACATGTTATATTTTTCAACAGACCCTTCACACGGTCCATTAAAACAATGGCTGTTTGAACGGCCCATTGAAATATATGCGTCCGTCTGACAGCCATTGTTTTTTTTTATAATATTATTTTTTATTGTTGTTGATTTAAATAACAAAATATTCCATTCTACATAACAAAAAAAGCTAAGAAAATGTAACGAGTTAACATTATATTAAAGAAAATATTATGTAGTACAGACACTATCCCAAAAGTCAATGATGGAAAATCAACAGTCACCACCTAAAACCCTGGGAAATATCGCGTGGGGAGGGGATAGAGAGAGAAAGAAAAAAGGAAAATAAATAACATTAAACATTACTCCTCAAACAACCACTAACACATTTTAAACCAGCCCGAATGTCTTTTTCTGTTCAGGGGGATAGTTCCATTATCCATCTGTTCCAGATCTTATAAAAAAAATATTTCTCATTTCTGTTTACTTAGCGTCAAGTATGTCAAGTAATATGATCTTTCCAAAGCATCACTCTATTCACCTTATGTTTTAATGTCCGTCACATGGACATATACAATGTTCGTGTGAATAAGCCCTTAAAGTGTTAAGAGTTATAATTAGTTTTGTATATTGCACAGAATTTATTAACAAAAACAGAGGATTAACCCCACATGTGCCTCCTACACGTAAATTTTTTGTATCATCTTCCTCTTGGGCAGAGTCCCCTTTTTCATTTGTATCTGTTTGTAACAGTTTTTTTCGAATTTATTTTTGTACTTTTCCTTTGCTACCTCCCTGAATTGTAAGGCTGGGTTCACACGACCTATTTTCAGGCATAAACGAGGCGTTTTACGCTTCGAATTACGCCTGAAGACACGGCTCCAATACGTCGGCAAACATCTGCCCATTCATTTCAATGGGTTTGCCGATGTACTGTGCCGACGACCTGTCATTTTACGCGTCGCTGTCAAAAGACGGCGCGTAAAATAACAGCCTCGTCAAAGAAGTGCAGGACACTTCTTGGGACGTAATTGGAGCCGTTTTTCATTGAATCCGATGAAGAACAGCTCCAAATTACGTCCGTAATTAACGCCCCGCAAAACGCGAGTACGAGCAATTACGTCTGAAATGCAGGAGCCGTTTTCTCCTGAAAACAGCTCCATAATTTCAGCCCCAATTGACGTTATCGCGTGCACATACCCTTAAAGTGCTGTGAAATAAATATATATATATATATATATATATATATATATATATATATATATATATATATTTATATAAAAGTAATAAGAGCAAGTTTATGCTAAAATTCAGATTGTTTTAATATTGAAAACAATGACAATCCTCATTGGATGCAGGGCTGGCCTTAGGGGTGTGCGTCAGGGCGCATCACTCCAGCAGGTAGAAGGGGGCGCTGCACTGGCTCCCTTCCCCTGCTTGTTTCAGCAGCTGACTTTCGCCCGGGCGCTTCTTCTCCCAGTATCGTTTATCCAGCCATAAAGGGAACCTGTCACCAGAATTTCACCTATTGAACTTCACTTATCCCTCACTGGCCGCTGCTATCAAAAGTTCATTGCCATTATCCCCTCTCCTAAACTCCTCCCCCGACTGTAAATAACGGTCTGCAAACATTTTGCGCTTTTTATCGTAATAATCCAGCGTCCCTTTGTGCGCACACACCAGAAGAGGACATCAATGCACAAGCGCAGGATTTTGTGTGCTGGGGGAAGACGACGAGCTGTCAATCAAAAGTAAGGAGGCCGGGGCTGCTGAAGGAAATGGCCGCTTGATCTCGGGGCTCCTGCCACATCATATGTATAAAGCGGCACACAGCGTAGCTAAGTACTTTTAAGTACTTCACCACAGTATATTAACTGCAGGATACCCCGGGGCACTTGTCGGGTGTGTGAGGTGAGAGGACCGGGACTTGCAGCGGGTGGGAACAGCCTCTTGGAGTGACGGCCGGACTGAGGGAGCGTTGGACCGGATCTGCCACATGGGGAGGAGGACGGCAGTGTGAGGACAGCGTGGAACATAGCTGACACACAGATTTGGGCGCAAGATATCTCCGGTAAGGGGCTGGTGTGCCTGAAGCGTGAGGAGGATCGGGGAGCAGGAGGAAGGGGTGTGTGAGAGCTGGGACCGGAGTGAGACAGTGCTGGACCTGGACTGACCACGAGGAGAGAAGTGTGAGGTATTTATCGTCGGTCATCGGTGGCTGGATCAGTACGCAGCTGGATATCTCTCTCTATAGAGAACTTAAAGGAACAGTGTCATCACAATTTTTTTTTTAATATGTTAACGATGTTAGTGCTTTATTAAAAATGTTTATATTTATTTGTGTGTTTGTGTTTTACTTTTTCTTATTTTTACACTTTTTCTTCCCTATGGGGGCTGCCATTTTTTTTTCCATTTCTGTATGTGTCGATTAACGACACATACAGACATGGAATACGGCAGCCACAGTCCCATAGGGACTGCGAACGGCTCCCGTCCCATCCACTTCAATGCACGCCGTCTGTGTGGGAACTGCACATGCGCCGCTCCCACACAGTCCAATTTGAAATGCGTGCCGTCCGGCGCCATTTTCCTGTGGACCGGAAGTCGCGGCCGGACAGTAAGATTACTACTTCCGGTCGCGGCCTCCGGACTTGTGCACTTGGACCAGCGGCAGCAGACGGAGCGGACGGGCCGGAGGGAGCCGCGGCGGCAGGAGCAGGTAAGAGATTTCTATGTATGTTCGTGTTTGTGTACGTTTACTACTGTATGTGTGTTAGCTCAAAAAATGGCGACACACAGTGTAGGAGGTTAGACCGTTCAAACCCCTCGTTTATCCCGGCACTAGCCAGGATAAAGGAGGGGGGGGGATGCTGAGAGCTCACTAGAGCGAGGGCTTTTTACCCAATTTTGCAATGCTGCAATTTTGGGAATAGCTCCATCTAGTGACCAGCAATGGGAAATATTATAAATTAGAATTAATTTATAATATTTCCTGACTCGTGAAAAAAAAATAAAAAATTTGAACAATGTTTAATCACCTACACACTAAATGTTTAATTAAAAAAAAACAAAACATGTTTTTCTGGCAACACATTGCCTTTAAATCATCCTTGGCCTCATAAAATTTGATATATTGACTGCTCTGGTGGAGGTCACATATTCAGGCCTGGGTAGGCCTGAGAAGCCGCGGCCTAAAGTTGTGCAGCGATCCAGGAGGTGTATGCCCTACTCTTCACAGTTGTAGTTGGCACTTAATTTGCTGCTGGGCTGGTGTTTCGAAGCTATCCTCAAACAGAGGCCTCTCTGGAATAGGGGGTCTGTCTACTCTAGTGTATATCACTGCTAAGTGGCCTGTATTCTTTTGCATACTTATCTGCTGGGGTCTAGTACCTGTAGCTCTTATCATCATGACAAAAAGGAAGGGCAAGGCAGCTCCTAGAAAACTCACAGAATATTTTGGAAACCCTGCTTTGGGACCGGCAGAAGAGTTGGCTTCACCGGCTCCCCTATTACAACCGCAAGTACGCACCCCCTCACCTCGGGGCTCTCCCTTGAGAGCAGAGGTCCTTACAGAGGATAGAGGCTCTTCTTGGGACTCGGAGCAGACTGGGAATGGGGGTCTGAGGGGGTCCTCATCTTCTCCTACAGCTTCACATACACATGCAGGCCCAGATCAGAGGGAATGCTTACAAGAGGATATGATGCCTGTCTCTCCAGCTCTGATGACTGCTCATTGTGATCTTCAGCAATTCCCTTCCTCTACTGACCCGATTACAGTGGACACCTTGAAAAATATGCTTGTTATGCTCCAGAATGGCATTAATCAAAGCGTCTCTTCTTTGGTCCGGAAGCTTCAATCTAATGTAAATACATTGGGAGATCGCACTGATCATCTTGAGCGCAAAATGGAAGATGTCACTACAGCGCACAATGAGTTAGTGGATGCGCACACGGCACTAGAAGAAGAGGTTAAATGGCTCAAAACCAAGGCTACAGATGCTGAGGATAGGTCCAGATGGAATAATATTAAAATCAGAGGTATTCCAGAGGATGTGGCTCCATCAGATATCCAAGCATTCCTCAAGCGTCTCTTTCTCACTGTTGTACCCTCTCTTTCGGAACTGGATCTTACTATAGATCGAGCTCATAGGGTGCCCAAATCCAAAGCCGCTCCTGAAAAGGCGCCGAGAGATACGCTGGCCAGGATTCACTTCTACCATGTAAAGGAATGCATAATGTTCCAATCCAGGAAGCTTAAAGTGCTGCCGGCGCCGTATTCTTCTGTCTCCCTGTTTCCAGATCTCTCCGCAGCCACGCAGAGAATTTTTCCCGGTGACGAAGATATTAAGGGATCACAACATCAGGTATAAATGGGGATTTCCAATCAAGCTCCTGATTAACCGCAACGGTACATCGATTACAGTGTCTTCAGTGGAAGAGGGATTGCGGTGGCTGCAGAAGTGGGATATCGGTTCGGCTGGTTCTGTGGGACTGGCGGATAAACGCAGATCTCCATCGCAAGTTACCAAGGAGTGGGACACTGTGAGATCTAAAAATACTTGAACTGTTTTCTTCCCTGTCAGCTTTTCTATATATGACCCGAGTATCCAATTCAATATGACATGCTAATGTGGTTATACGCTAACATGGTATTATATTCTCGTTGAGTATTGTATGATGTGTTCTCTCCCCCAGGAAATTCGGTGCTCACAGAGCATTATGTCTTTGGGTTCATTTGTTTTTATCCTTTATATTTGTTCTTTTTTGTTCAACTGTTTATATTCCAGGAACATCAAGTACTACATAACAGATCGGAGATCCAGGAATGTGGATCGGATGGAGTTGGGGAATGGGGTACAGTACGATACAATTGGTCGACGATTCCGCAGGGCATCACAGCACTTGATTTTCTACCAGAAACATGGTACTGCATATTTCCTCCATTAATGCTAGAGGACTTAATAGTCCATTTAAACGCAGTCTCTTATGGCGAGAGGCCAGGGCCCTTAAGTGTGAGGTGCTTTTCGTGCAAGAAACGCACTTTCATTCAGACAAAACTCCCAAATTTTCTAATAAATTTTTCCCTCACGTGTTCACCTCCTCCTGCCCAGCTAAGCGTAAGGGGGTTATGATAGCCATTAAGTCCTCAGTTGCTTTTAATATGAAGTCCCTCATCCAAGACCCACAGGGGCGATATTTGGGACTTGTCTGTGAAATTAATAATGTGTTATATACCTTTGTTAATGTGTACTTCCCTAACAAGCGTCAACAACACTATTTCCGTTCGCTGTTAACCAAAATTAGATCTTTTACCCAGGGTCTTTTGGTCTTAGGAGGGGATTTTAACTCCATAGGGGATCCTAATATGGATACCACTAATAGAAATAGATTCACAGTGCCATTGTCCCAGGTTATGGTGGAGGAAGGCTTATATGATGTGTGGAGATGTCAGCATGGGCTAGAAAGGGACTATACATATTTTTCGCAATCTCATCTTTCATACTCTAGAATTGACTCATTTCTGGTAGATGGTAGAGCTCTTGTTCAAGCCCAATCCTCTAGTATAGGAGACATTACGTGGTCCGACCACGCCCCAGTGTCTCTCTCGCTGGCAGAAAAATTTTCATCACACCCCCCTCCCAATGGAAACTGAATGATTTTATCCTGCATCACCCTGAGCATGCAGAGTATTTGAAATCAGAACTGTCTCACTATTTTTCCGTCAATACGAACTCGGTTTCTTGTCCTCACATTCTATGGAATGCTCATAAGGCCTTTATGAGAGGGTTAATTATTAAGGCCTGTTCTCGGGTTAAGCGGAAGAGGGAGGCGGAGGTTCTTGCAACTACAATTAAAATTGCGGATCTAGAAAATATAAATAAATCTAACCCTTCCCCTGGTGTGGCTTCTGAATTGCGAGCTTTACGATTGTCCTTACAGGCGTTATTAGTTTCACAACATGATATCTTTCTTAAAAGGATGCAGGTACAAACATATGTCCATAATAATAGAGCTGGGGCGTTATTGGCGAAAAAATTGAAGCAGACAACATTGCGTTCACGTATAGCTTTTTTAATAGATGATAAGGGTAATAAAATCATTGACCCTAGAGGGATCGCTGAGCGATTTAGGCAATATTATAGCTCTCTCTACAACTTAAAAAACAATTCTGCGACATTTCAACCATCGGCTTCTGAAATTACTGAGTTTCTGGACTCGGTGTCCCTACCGAAGATTTCAGAGAATCAGTTGAAGGCCCTGTCTGAACCCTTTACCCTAGAAGAGATAACCCAAGCTATTTCTGCTCTAAAACCCTTTAAAGCACCGGGTCCGGACGGATTCACTAATAATTATTATAAGTGTTACCCCTCTATTCTAGCTCCGCATTTACTAGCAGTGTTTAATAAAGCGGTTTCTGAGGGCGCATTTCCTGCTGAAATGTTGTCTGCCACTATTTTTACTCTCCCAAAACCGGGGAAGGAACCAACTGACCCGGCAAATTTTCGCCCAATATCATTATTAAATTCGGATATAAAAATTTATGCGAAAATCCTGTCCAATAGATTATACAATATAATTCCAAACTTGGTTAAATCTGATCAGGTGGGATTTGTGTCTGGATGGCAAGCTCCGGATGGGACAAGGCGGTTTATTGATCTTGTGCAATGGGTGGAGGCATCTCGGACGCCTTCTCTGCTGTTAACCTTGGACGCGGAGAAGGCGTTTGACAGGGTAAATTGGAGGTATCTGTCCCACATTTTGTCGCGCTTTGGACTGACGGGTAACATTGGCTCCGCAATATCGGCATTGTACTCTAATCCTTCGGCTAGGGTTTGACCTCTGGTTTTCTTTCTGACCCCCTCACAATTAGTAATGGTACACGGCAGGGGTGTCCTCTGTCCCCTCTCATTTTTGCTTTGGTAATGGAGCCGTTGGCGGAAGTAATTAGGACCAATTCTGACATAATAGGTATTAAAGTAGGATCTGCGGAACATAAGATAGGCCTATATGCAGATGATGTTCTCATAGCTATAACTGACCCCTGTACGTCATTGCCTGCGTTACAAAACTCTTTAGCGGAGTTTGGAAGAGTTTCTTATTATTCGGTTAATGCTTCGAAGTCCCAGATATTGAATTTGGGGGTGGATTCTCAAACTAAAAATAGGCTGACATCTCAATATCCATATAAGTGGCAGGAGGGCAGTATTATGTATTTGGGGGTGTATATTACTAGCCCCAGCTCCGCACTTTTCTCTAAAAATTATATGCCCTTGTTGTCTAAAATATCTAAAATGTTAGAGGGGTTTTCAAAGCCAATGATCTCATGGGCAGGGAGGGTGGCGGTGGTGAAAATGATGGTGTTACCAATTGTGTTGTATCTTTTTCGTACTGTTGCTATTCCTGTGCCTATTAACTATCTCACGAATTTACAAAGAATTATCACTAATTTTATCTGGGCAGGACGGAAACCCAGAATTCGTGTTTCCACTATGACTAGGCACTGTTCTAGTGGAGGAATGGGAGTCCCGGATGTTAAGAAATACTATCACGCAACAGTTCTTTCCCATCTTAAGCACTGGTGGAGGGGGAATACAGATCTCAGATGGGTGGAGATAGAGAGGGCTGCTGCAGCTCAACCCTTGATTTCCTTGTTGTCTATGGGTAGACCCTCCCGGTGGGTGCCGTCGGTCCGCCTTTCCTCGATAACCGTATCTTTGTCTTCATGGCAATTTCTAGTAGCTTCCACACCTATAACGGAATGCGTGGCTTTGAAACTATTACCGCTGGGATATATCTCCTCGTTAGTGCCGGACCTTCATGTCGAAAACTGGGTACTAGCTGGGGTGAACACTATAGGTTCTCTGTATGATTCCGCCATTTTATTTTCGTTCCAACAACTGGTCCTCAAGTATGGACTCCCTCAGAGGGAATTTTATAAATATTTACAACTCCGTCATGCTTTACACTCTCTAACAATAGACGCGCCCTATTTTCCAGCTACTGCATATAGATTCTTTACTAATGAGAACCAGAAACTTAGGGGCATAACGTTGTTTTATTCTGGGTTCAGTAGCACAGTGTCCGCATCAAAACCCGGCTATTTCCTGAAATGGGAAGCGGATTTAGAACAAGAGGTCCCGCTCAAAGATTGGTATACGGCTATTCATTGGGTTAGAAAAATTTCCAGGGGAGCTAGCCATTGGGAAACTGCACATAAAATTCTCTTATGTTGGTATAGAACTCCCTCCCAGATAGCCAAAATTAACCCCCTATACTCCCCTCTATGATGGCGGCAATGTGGGTTCCCGGGGAACTATATGCATGTGTGGTGGCAGTGTCCCTTGGTGTTTATATTTTGGAAGGTGGTGTTTGCCCTTATTAGCTCTATATCGGCTACTCAGATATCTCCCTCACCTGCCTTAGCCTTATGTTTCATAGGTTTGTCTGATATCCCTGCACAAATCAGACATGTAGTAGGTCATATTATCCTAGCCGCTAGGTTGCTAATTGCTAGGTCGTGGAAGTCTTCTGCTCCCTTAACGGTGGCAGAATTGGTAAACATGGTTAAATTTGATTATGTTATGGAAAGGATGGTGGCGGTAGGACTTAACCAGGTTGAGAAGTTCAATGTAAATTGGTCTATATGGTGTGCATACTTGAACTCCGGGGCTCTCCCTCACTAGGATGTTTATGGGAACTCAACCCTAAACCATGAAGGTGTTTGAATTTAAACGATTTTTGGAATCTCTGATACCTATGATTTTGTAAGTATGGGATTGCATCCTGGAATATTGTTTGGTTCATAAGTTGTAATTCTCCTAAAATGGTATGTTACTTTGATAATATGTCAACAGTGTAATGCATAATATTCTGTGACCTTTATGTACGGCTATGTTGGCCTCACTGTTTGCAATGTATTCTATGTTTTACAAAAATTTTGAATAAAGAGTGAAATTTAAAAAAAAAAAAAACAAAAGTAAGGAGGCCGGGGAAACGCGGAAAGACTTGAGGAATGAAAATATGACTTTTTTCAAACGAAGATTTGACTCTTTTCAAGAGAAGATATGACTCTTTTCTGCTCATTAGCATACGGTGTGGGAACGCTAAAACACTGAATACTAAAGCTACAGAGCCGACTAAGAAGACAATTACAGGTTATATAGAAATGATTTTTCACCCACTACCACCAGGTATTGCTGGTTTAATAGGTGAAATGCTGGTGACAGGTTCCCTATAAGTCTACAATAAGATGTAAAAAAACATGGTTACCCCTTCCAGATCACTTTGCAAAGTTAAATCATAATCTCTCCCAATTAAGGTTTCAAGTAATCGAACAGGTACCTAGACCCAGGAGCGGAAGTAACCATATAAATCTATTAAAACAGAGAGAGTCATATTGGATCCATACACTGGAGACACTATCGCCCAAGGGTTTAAATAGGGAATATGATCTATTATGCTGAAATGTCTGTTGATATCATGATTTACTGTTGATCCTTGTCGTTCTTATCAATAATATCATATGTCTATTTCTCTCTAGGCACGCTAGAAAAAAACACGAGATCCATTGTGCGACCAGATACAGGTACCATAAAACCGGTTCACTAACTGTACTCTTTATTCATCTCTTTTCATTCATTCCCTTTATTTATCACTTTTGTCACACACACTTATCGCTATTATAGTACATTCATACTATAGATAGCACTATATCTCAGTAATATAGGTCAACGATCCAGCTCTACATGCTAAAAATGTGTCTTTGGAGTAGGGAGGTATATATCACGCCAGGAACAATTTCCCTAGCAACCCACACAGCTTGCGTTTCAAATCTTAACATCGATAGTCAGAGTGCGCATGCGCCGCGAGCAGCTTGCGTTCCACACACTTAGCAATACCGGACATCCGGTATTAGGAGTCAGCGCCCTATATCTGGATCCGTTCAGGAACCACAGACACACTGATCTGCTTGGAGCGTCTGGTAGACGCCTATACACCGTTCTGCTCACAATACTACATACAGGTATGCTGCCTCTTGAGCCAAATCTTTATACTATCGTTTACTATATCCTGCTCCTACTATATCTTGCTTTCTCTATTCACTGCACTGCATCACCGGTACTTTATGGTATGGTCTTGAGGGGTATTTTGTCAATACCCCTCCTTCATGCTCTTATATTTTGTCATCCGTATACCTTAATAGATCCTGTGGTAGTTAAAGGCTCCTGAAATATAATGATCATCTATGTCTTATGTTTTTTACGTATATGCAGATATCTTCATTCTAGACGGAGCAAAGTAAAATCTCTTCAAATAAAAATGTTCTCTATAAATGAGGATCTTAAATTGAATCAGTAGGAATATGCTACATTATCTTGTGATCATACTAAAAAATATATGGTTCATATGCTATAGACCAGGTCCATGGTCATTTTTTGTCATTACTTTCTTTTTTCTTTTTTCCTTTTTCTTTATATTAGATTTGGATATATGTAATTTCTTCCTTATATCAGATTTGGATATGTATATGTTTTTTCACTTATTTTGAATATTTGTAATTAAACCCATGTAATTTTTATTGTTATTCCTATAGAGGTATATATTATATACTTGTTTCTTTCTATTTTCCCACAGCGATTGTGAGAAAGGCCTTGGTTGGGCCAAAATGTTTATCGCTTTTCCAAAAATACTGTTTGGAATAAAATAAAATATTTTTGAAAATATATCTTCTTCTCCCAGTGGTGTCGCTACCGCTGTAGCAGCCATAGTGGCTGCTAGCGGCGACACCAGGCATGAGGGTGCCCGTGCCGCCCATCGGGAAGGGCCCCACCCCATGGCCCCCCCTATGGCCGGCGGCACTGATGGCACCTTAGGACACAGGTACTATTGAATATTATAGCAGAGCAGGGAGGTATCGTCCTATTCTGCTATCTACTAGCACCACTGTAGCCTCCTGAAGTGCGGAATCTCTGTGTGGCCGGGCATTCCGCATCCGGACGGAGCGCGTGATGTCTCTGCCCATATATAGACAGTCACATCAGGGGCAACTCCTGAAGCAGAATCCCTGTCCACAGCGTTTCCGACGGTGTGTCCGGGGATTCCACTGCAGAAGAAGCCCTTGACGTCACTGTCCATAAATGGACAGAGACGTCAGGGGCTTCTCCTGGAGTGGAATCCCTGGTCACAGCATCGGCAATGCTGTGGACGGGGATTCCGCTTCAGGAGTTGCCCCTGATGTCACTGTCCATATATGGACAGAGTATCAAGCGCTCCATCCAGGAGCGGAATCCCCGGCCACAGGGGGATTCCGCTCCTTCATAGAGCTACAGTGGCACTATCTACAGGAAGGGGGGTGCTATCTACATGAGGGCTGTGTGGCACTGCCTACAAGGGTGAACATACCCTAAGAGTAAAGTGCTTGTTATTGGCTGTTTTCTGTCTTTCTCAAAACTATTTTTGGTAGGGGTTACCTGAGGAAATTTTTTTTTTCAGGGGTGCCTCGAGTCCGAAAAGGTTGGGAAACTCTGTACTAGGCTACAGGATCACGCTGGGCTACACAAGTATTCCGTCGTGGAGCAGCTTAGTTCATTGTGGGAACGGGGCCTAGGTGAGTAAAAAATTTTTTTGCGGGTACTGTCTACAAAGGGGAGGTGGGGGGCTGTATGGCACTGTCTACATGAGGGAGGTGGGGGGCTGTATGGCACAATCTACAAGGGTGAGGTGGGGGAATATACGGAACTGTCTACAAGGAGGAAGTGGGGGATTATGGCACTGTCCACAAGGAGGAGGTGGGGGATTATGGCACTGCCTACAGGGAGGCTGTATGGCACAATCTACAGGGGTGAACTATCTACAAGGGGGGGCTGAGTGTGGCAGCCATGGGAGGGGGCAGTATACTGTGTGGCGGCCACTAAGCGGACATTATACTGTGTAGGGGCAATACAGGGAGCAATATACTGTGTGTGGCACTTAGTGGGCATAATACTCTGTGGGCACAATTAGAGGACAAAATACTGTGTTCTTGAAGGGGTTAGAATATATTATATTATTAAATATTATTATTATTATTATACTGTATGGGGGGCACTAAAGGGGCATTATACTGTGTGGGGCACTATATAGGGCATTATACTGTAGGGGGGCATTATAATTTTCATGGGGCGGGGCGCTGAAAGATAATTTTGCATGGGTGCAATCTATCCTAAGGCTGGCCCTGATTGGATGGACGCTTATTCTTTTTCATATGCTGTACCTCTGAAATCAGCAGAATTATCTGTTAAAACTGCACATGGATTTGTGAAAATGTACCTCCCACCCGCAATCTGTACCCCTCCTTTGATTGTTTTAAAATTAAAATAAGGAACTGAAAAAGAAAAAACAAAAGAGCGGAAGCAAGAATCCAGCAAATGTAGATTCATTTCTACTGCAACTTACCACACTTTCCAATCACTTCCTTTCTGACCAGGTCTTTCACATCTTCCTCCTGCAAAAGACAGCAGAAAAGCAAAGAAGGACAACAATTGAAAAACTTTCTCAGTTACAATAAACATTACTTCTTAGGCTGTGTTCACACAGAGTTTTTTTGCAGGAGGAAAATTTGTCCTGCAAAAACTGCTCCAGACGGTTTTTGCACAGTGGTTTGACAAAAACTCGTCAAAACACTCGTCGAGGCGTTTTTTTCCTGACTGTTTGAAATGGGGTTTTGGAGGCGGAAACCGCCTCAAGATGGGTCATGACACCTCTTTTTACCGCGACGCGTTTTTTTTACTCGCGGTAAAAAACTCGTCCAACTCCCATTGAAATCAATGGGAGGCATTTTCGGGTGGTTTTTGAGGAGTTTTGCGGCGCAGTTCCCGCGTCAAAAAACTCGTCAATAAAACTCCGTGTGAACAGGGCCTTATTGAGGACTATCTTATTCTAAGGATTCCTGTAAGCAAAAATCTGGTAACCAAAGGAAATAACTCCCTCCATTCTCTCTGTCATACACAGTACAAGGTAGACATGGCAAATTAATGATGAAATTAACAATATAATAATAATAATAATAATCAATAATAATAATATATTACTGTACTACATTATACTAAGTAGTTACCCAATGTGTAATAGCAATAATATTGTAAGTGAAGGCTTAAATACAACAGCTCGTTGATCGGCGCTCGTTTGCTTCTTTCATAACGAGCTATGATCAGTAAAGTATGGGGACAAGTAATCGTTACTACGATCGTTCGTCCCAATACATTTCCATCATGCCGGCAGTACATCTGTTTACAGGGAGATGTGCTGCCGATAACGACAATGATAATATTTAACCCCTTAATCACCTGGCCTGAAAAGACCTTAATGACCAGCTAAATTTTTCTGTTTTTTTACGGTGTGAATATAGCAAAAAGCGATTCCCTGCATTGTTTTTCTTGTTTATTTTTTATCCCGTTCACGTTTCACACTAAATAACCTGTTAGGTTAATTCTTCAGGTTATAACGGTCGTATAGATACCTAATATGTGTAGGTTTTTTGTTTTTATTTAGTGCAGGGGCAATAAAATATATTTTTTTAATCCCATTAAGGGATAACTTTATTTATAACTTTATTTTTTACTTGTAATGTATTAGCATACTCCTGTATGCTAATACATTACACTTTGTCACTATGGCACAGGCTGCTGATCGGGCAGCACATAGCCCGAACAGCAGGCAAACGGAACAGACAGCCCTGGGGTCCTTTGTAGAGGGATTCCTCAGTGTTTGATCGCAATCACCGGAATCCCGGTGATTGCGATCATAGAGGGTAATTCCCTTTGATCATGCCGCGGTCACGAACCGCGGCAATCAAAGGGTTAAACAGCTGGGGTCCGAAAGTCTTCTCTAGGATCAGGAGCTGTTAGTTACAGCTCCTGCTCATCAGCCTGATCTACAGATAGTGTAAAAAGACGGTGGGTGGTTGGGAAGGAGTTAATGCTGCATAAACTATGCGATCAGCCGATGAATGAGCGTTTGCTCGTTCTTCGACTGATCGATGCAGTTTACACAGGGCCATGATCGGAAAGTAGCGTTCATATGGGCGCTCTTTTGCCCGAACATTGGCCCGTGTAAAAGAGCCTTAGGTCGCTATGTTATCATTTATTTACACTCTGCCTAAATTTCATGCTTCATCTTTGCAGTTTTCTAGGCTTTGTGCAGAAATATTTTACAGAAAGGATTTGTCAGAACTGCCTCATGTCATACATTAGGGATATTAAGATGACTGAAAATTATAGCATGTGGGCAAGGGAAAGAGAAAATAGCAAAGCTTTGCCCTCTGTATTAAAGTGTATTTTAAGCTTTGCGTTACTCCCGCAGTATTCTGCAGTTCAGGTTCACATCTGTGATTCTCACACATTTAAAGTGACCCTCCACTATATGAAATTTATACTGAACAATATGAGTTATAAGATGGTTCAAAACTGCAATATGAATGATACAGACACTGCTGTTTTCTGTTTTCAGAGTGGGATGTGCCAGAATTTCCTAACATCAAGAAAAGTGACATACAATGCTCTGAGCAATAGCTGTTCTTTGAAGTGTTCCTCGCTTCTTCTACATACAGGGTACAGAGTTCTACTACCACAAGACGGAGACATGCCAAATGAAATAAAGTTATAAAAAAGTCTGAAAGCTAAACACCCCTTCCACCTCACCTCAAATTTTTATGGACTGCAATGTTGTAACATAAATAAAGTAAACAAAATAAAGACAATGGCCTTAATGCCCGCTTTATACATTACAAATAGGTTATGGGGACGAGTAATCGTTACTACAATCGTTCGTCCCCATACTGCTCTTCAATTATACATACTAAACTAAGAATCAGAGAACTGAATAGTCAAAATTATGTAAACAGTTCAACTGGGCTCCCATTTATTAATGTCCTACAAAGAAAAACGAATGAATTTATAAGGGCAGTTAACTCTCCAAATGTTCTACAATTTTCCTTCAGGACACTAAGGCTTTGTTCACATCAGCGTTGTCCTTCCGTTAAGGAGTTCCGTCTGAGGTTTCTTTCCGGTTAACCCCTCAACGGAAAGGCAAACAGAAACCTTAGCTTGCCAATGGTGAGGGAAACGGAAGCTAAGGTTTCAGTTTGCCTTTCCGTTGTGGGGTAAACCCGACGGAAACCTCAGACGGAACCTCTCAATGGAAGGGCAACGCTTATCTGAACAGGCCATATCTCTGTTGTACACGTGACTGTCAAAAATATGAAACCATTTAATTCACTGGTACATTGTAACAATATATCAGTTAGTTTGATAAAACTTATGTCCCTGCCATTCCCAGTAATAGTTTACAAACAATGCCAGTCTAGGGAATATGATGGCTGTGATCTTCGTCCTTGTAGCATTGATTGTGGAAAGGAATTATATCACTTACAGAGAGCCCAGGGTCACCCTTGTCACCCTTAAAACCCTCAGGTCCATCTTCTCCCTGAAAGTAATAGTAAACATAAACAGTATTATAAAATGCAGTAGAATCGATTATTTTAAACATCAGAAATCTCCAACAGTCCAGTTATCACGCTGGCTTACCTCAGTTATAACAATGTTAATGGAGAAAGCCAGTCAAATGGTGAAAACTTACCTTTGGTGGAGTTTTCAGAGATCCTCAACTTACCTCTGGTTCTTAGACCGGAACACTGTAAGGCCATGTTCAGACGTGGTGGAATTTTTCCACTGCAAATGTTGGTGCAGATTCGGGGAAATTACGCAACGAATTCAACAGCAATTCCACCACGTCTGAATGTGCCCTAAGTCTCTTGGCGTTAAGGATCTGCCAGGCACAGCTTCTGTATCCACGCCCATAGGTAATCAGTCTGCACCTGCTTCTATGTCTGTGAGACTGACTCCATCTTCCGCCACTCAGGATGGAAGGCTTAGGAGTGGGAGAGCCTATCACAGCCTGGCCAGACGGAGCTAGCTCCCGCCCTCTGTCTATTTATACCTGCCTTTCCTGTTCCTCCTTGCTTGTGATTCTTCTCTGTTGGTTTCCTGGCCCTGCTGCAGCTTCTTGAACTACTTGTCCCTGCTTCGTATTGACCCTGGCTTACTGACTACTCTTCTGCTCTGCGTTTGGTACCACGTACACTACTGGTTTGACTCGGCTTGTTCACTACTCTCCTGCTCTACGTTTGGCACCTCGTACTCTCCTGGTTTGACTCGGCTTGTTTACTACTCTTGTTGCTCACGGTGTTGCCGTGGGCAACTGCGCCCGTTTCCTTTTGTTCTGTGTTTCCTTGTCTGTTGTCTGTCGTGCACTTATTGAGTGTAGGGACCGTCGCCCAGTTGTACCCCGTCGCCTAGGGCGGGTCGTTGCAAGTAGGCAGGGACTGAGTGGCGGGTAGATTAGGGCTCACTTGTCTGTTTCCCTATCCCTGTCATTACACTTGGTTCCCACTTTCTCACTTCCTATCACCCTGTATGTTATGGGGAAGTTCATGGACACACATACATACATACATACATACATACATACATGCACACACTTACACATAAGTCAGAGCTCCAATACATTCACTCACAGTGTCCCCATATTAATGCAAACCACAGTGTCTTACACCACAGTCAGTCACAATTTCCTCATAAGGCCATGTTCAGACGTGGCGGAATTTTTCCGCTGCAAATGTTGGTGCAGATTCGGGGCAATTACACAACGAATCTGCACCAACATTTGCATATTTGACAGGTAATTCAGACGTTGCAGATATCACAGCAGACTTGCCACAGATTTCAGTTTTTGCATTGCAAAGGCTGAAATCCGCAGTGAAATTTCGCTTCTTCTCCCCAATGTAATGTGCCTGCTGCGGAGGAAAAAATCTGTACTGCAGCCTAATTTCTGCACAGTTATTTTCTGCAACGTCTGAACTAAGTTTCCTAAAAATGTATAGAAACAAATGTAAAAAACGGCTGCTGCAGAATTCCACTGTGGACTGTCCGCAGCGGAATTCAACAGCAATTCCACCACGTCTGAATATGCCCTTATATTTGATAATAATTTGGAAGTTAGCAAAAGCATTAGATTACATAACTGATCTCAATTTTTGATGTACACCAAAGTTAAGAGTAATGGCCTTATTTTGTAGTCCTACATGAGCTAACAAGCTGGTTACCAGGTTTGCTTTGCTTACTATGGATACAGTGGGGGAGATTTATCTAAACTTGTGAAATACAAAAGTTGAGTAGTTGCCCATTGTGTCACAATCACAGGGTACGTGGATCCCTTAGGCCGCTCCGCTGTAGCGGAGAGGCAGCTGGCCTAGTCACAGTCTATGCAAGAGTCTATAACAGTACGTAGCACAAGGGTACCTGAAATAGTCCAGACAGTGGCCGGGGCTTCAGCACAGATGGAGGTGGGTGCAGCAGGTTGCGCCAGATGTGGCGGATAACACTGGATGTGGCAAATGACACTAGACGTGGTGGATGATACTGGACGTGGCGGATTACACTGGACGTGGCGGATGACACTGGACGTGGCGGATGACACTGGTGCAGTAGGACATGACTCCATCACTAACAGGCTCAGGAACAAGGACACAGCACGGGATACGGGATACAGGTAGCAGGGTATGGGTAACAACAGGAACAGGATAACACTAAGGGACCATTTGCAAGACTGACATGGGATAAACTAACAACGCTCAGGCAATGAGCAAAGGGGCAGGGCCCTTCTTATAGTCCAGGAAATCATGGGCAGTTGATGATGATGATTTCTCATGTGCCTTTAAGCCCAGGCACGAGCGTGCGCGCGCACCCTACGGGACACAGCGGACTGGAGCGGAAGTGAGCGCTGGCGTCTCCTGGGAAGGAGATGCAAGCCTGCGCTCACAGATCCATGGCTGCGGCCGCCAGGGGGCGAGTAAACCCGACGGTCCGCGGCCATGGACGCTACACATGGCAACTAATTAGGTTGCTGCTTTAATTTTCCAAAGGTCTCTTGAAAAACAAAAGTGGAATCTGATTAGTTGCTATGGGCAACTACTCCACTATTGCCTTGCACCAGTTTTGATCAATCTCCCCAGTTTACAGTTTACAAGGTGTGATAGCTCTTAATACCATATAAGTGTGTAATCTTGTTAATGTATTTATTCTTTAAAGACTATGTAAAGACTAGTTTTAGAGATTTTAACAATTGTTCCGTGTATTGCTACATCTGTTTCTTACAAAAGCCTTTCAGACTCTTTTACATGTACAATAGTTATGTTCTAAGCTGCCCACTAAATTCACTATTAAACTAAAGGATGACAGACCAGTTATCCCCTCCTTTGCTAATGATGTCACTATTAGGGCAAAGCCACACGTGGCGGAATTGCTCTTGAATTCCGCTGCGGACACTCCGCAGCGTTAATCCGCAGCGGAGCCGTTTCTCCATTGACTTCCACTTCTATTTAGTAGGGTTCGTTTAGACGAAGCGGAAAATTCCGCTGCGGAGCATAGGCTGCAGTGCGGAATTTGGTGTCCGCAGCATGCAATGGATGTTGCGGAGTTGTGGCGGACTGGTTGCGGACTCATGGCGGAATTTCTCCATTGACTTCAATGGAGATTCTAATTTCCGCAATGAAGTCCGCAGCTGTCATGCACATGTTATGTGTGCTGCGGATGCGTCTTGCTTTTTTGACATGACATTTCTTCATTCTGGCTGGACCTATGTATTTCTAGGTCTACAGCCAGACTGAGGAAGTCAATGGGGCTCCCGTAATTACGGGAGCGTTGCTAGGAGACGTCAGTAAATAGTCACTGTCCAGGGTGCTGAAAGAGTTAAGCGATCGGCAGTAACTGTTTCTGCACCCTGGACAGTGACTACCGATCCCAATATACAGCAACCTGTAAAATAAATAGAAGTTCATACTTACCGAGAACTCCCTGCTTCTGTCTCCAGTCCGGCTTCCCAGGATGACGTTTCAGTCTAAGTGACGGCTGCAGCCAATCACAGGCTGCAGCGGTCACATGGACTGCCGCGTCATCCAGGGAGGTCGGGCTGGATGCCGAAAGAGGGACGTGTCACCAAGACAACGGCCGGTAAGTATGAAATTCTTTTACTTTCACTAGGGAAAGTGCTGTCCCTTCTCTCTATCCTGCACTGATAGAGAGAAGGGAAGCACTTTTACCGCAGTCTGCAGCAGCTAGTCCGCATCAATTTACTGCACATTTTGGGCAGATCCGCCGCAGAATCTGCAACGCAGATTCTGTGCGGCATTGATGCGGACAGTTGCGGAGGAAATCCGCCACGTGTGGGCATGCCCTTAAGCTACACTTCCCATTATGCAACTTTTTAAAGAACTTTAACCTCTTCCCGACATTTGTTGTAAGTATACGTCATGGAAAGCCAGTTCTTCCAACAATTTGTCGTATACTTACGACAAATGGATGACACGGGCTCAGAAGCTGAGTCCAAGCCATCATCCCCGGGTGTCAGCTGTATGTTACAGCTGACACCCTGCTTTGATGGCGGGGACCGAAGTTAGCTCTGATCCCCACCATTAACCCCTTAAATGCAGCGGTCAAAAGCGATCGCTGCATTTAAGGTGTTTGTATCTCACCGCCGGGGTGGCGGTGGCTGCAATGGCAACCGGAGGCCAAACACTGGCCTCCCGGTCTGCTTAGTATGGAAGCCTTCCAGGCCCTGCCTGGAGGCAGGGCCTAAAAGGTTCCATTGCCGACGGAAAGATGGCGCGTGCTCAGTAGCTAAGCCCGTGTCATCAGTTGCGGGTGCCAGCTGTATGTTGCAGCTGACACCCTCCTGTAACAGCAGGAACCATAGCTAGCTCCGATCCCTGCTATTAACCCCTTAGAAGCAGCGATCGAATCCGATTGCTGCATCTTAGCATGTGGTAGCAAATTGGCAGCCATGCATGCGATCGCAGGGCTGCCCAACAATGGGAGTCGATTAGGCCCAGCACTGAGGCGGAGCCTAATCAGCTTGCTGTCAGTGAACGACTGACAGATCTAATACATTGCACTACATAGGTAGTGCAATGTATTAGAAAATAAATCTGACTGTTGGACCTTCAAGCCTCCTAGAAGGACTAAAAAAAGTGTAAAAAAAAGTTTAAAAAAAAATGTCATAAAAGTTTCAAGTAATAAAATAAAACAAAACACAATCGCCCTTTTTTCCCTTATCAAGTCCTTTATTATTGAAAAAACCAACACACATATTTGCTATTGCCGAGACTGTAATGGCCTGAACTATAAAAATATTAAGTTATTGATTCCACGAGGTGAACGCCTTAAAAAAAATAACCTACAAAACAATGCAAGAATTTCAGTTTTTTGGTCACTTTGCCCTACAAAAATTGGAATAAAAAGTGATCAAAAAGTCGTATGTATCCAAAAATGGTACCTATAAAAACTATAGCTCGTCTTGCAAAAAACAAGCCCCCATACAGCTCCATAGACGAAAAAATTTAAAAAGTTATGGTTCTCACAACATGGCAAGTTGTAAAACATAAAAAGTGGTAACGCATTGTGAACGCTGTATAAAAAAAAACTAAGAAACTATGCCAGAATGACTGTTTTTTTGGTCACCTTGCCTCCCAAAAAATAGGATAAAAAGTGATCCAAAAGTCGCATGTCCCCCAAAATGGTACCAATAATAACTACAATTCGTCCCACAAAAAAACAGCCCTCATACCACTACGTCTGTGAAAAAATAAAATTAGTTAAGGCTCTAATAAGTCAGGAAATAAAAAATATGCAGCTCTGCAGGCCCGAGGGGATAATTTCTACTGTTTCAAAAGGCGATTTATCAAGGCCCTAAAATTAGGGAACCAGGAAGGGCAGGACTCAAACATATCTGCTGGAAGCGAGGGTGCCCGTAATATACCAGGACAACACTTTCCCAGCAAAATTCCCCAAACTGCAAAGGTGCAGAGTGTGTACCAAAAGGGAAATAAGAAAGGACACCATTTATCACTGTGACACTGGCCTCTGCAGAAAGGATTGCTTCACAGCGTAACACACATCTATGCATTATTTAATTGGTATTTTATCCCATTATTATACCACCTTATTATGCCCTGATGAACACCACACAGCTTACATGTGCCCCCACATTATAAACATAAACACCAGTAATACTCAAACAAAACTACTACCAAGCCAAATCCACGCTCCAAAAGCCAAGTGGTGCTCCCTCCCTTCTGAGCCTTACAGCGTGCCCAAACAGCTGATTACTTCCACATATATGTCATCGCCATACCCGGGAGAACCCTTTTAACAATTTTTTGGGTGTGTCTCCAGTGGCACAAGCTGGGCGCAACATATTTGTCACTGAAATGGCATATCTAGGGAAAAATTTAAATTTTTACTTTACACCATCCGCAGCACATTCATTTATGGAAAAGAACTGTGGGGTGAAAATGCTCACTACAACCCTTAATTAATGTCTTAAGGGGTGTAGTTTCCAAAATGGGGTCACTTCTCAGGGGTTTCTTTTATTATTTCACATCAGAGCCTCTGCAATTGTGAACCAATACTTTGTAAGTCGCCAAATTAGGCCTCAATTTCTCATGGTATTCTTTCACTCCTGAGCCTGGTCGAATGTCCAGGCAAAGATTAGGGCCACATGTAAGGTGTTTCTAAAACCGGGAAACACAGCATAATAATTAGAGAGCTATCTGTTCATGGTGGCACCAGCTGGGCACCACATATTGGCAAAAATTGCCATTTTCACTCTGCAACATTGAGTGCACACTAATGTCTGGAAAACACCTGCAGGATTAACATGCTCACTACACCCCCAGGTGAATACCTTGAGGGGTGTAGTTTCCAAAATGGGGCCACTTCTGGGAGGTTTCCACTGTTTTGGTCCCACAGGGGCTTTGCAAATGGGACATAACGCCCAGAAAGCAATCTAGCACTCCAAACGCCAAATGGCGCTCCTTCCCTTCTTTGTACCCAAACTGCAGTTTATGACCACGTATGGGGTGTTTCCGTACTCTGGAGAAATTTCTTTACAAATGTTGGTGTGCTTTTTCTCCTTTATTTGTTGAGAAAATGAAAAATTTTTAGCTAAAGCTACATCTTATTGAAAAAAAATTAATTAAAAAAAAAATAAAATTCTGCCCAATTCTAATAAAATCTATGAAACACCTGTGGGGTCAAAATGCTCACTACACCCCTAGATTCATTCCTCAAGGGGTGTAGTATCCCAAATGGAGTCACTTTTGGGTAGTTTCCACTGTTTTTGTCCCACAGGGACTTTACAAAAGCGACATGGTGCCAAGAAACCAATCCAGCGAAATCTATGCTCCAAATGCTAAATGGCGCTCCTTCTCTTCTGAGCTCTGCCAAGTGCCCAAACAGGAGTTTATGACCACATATGGGGTATTTCCGTAATCCAGAGAAGTTGCTCTACAAATGATGGGGTTATTTTTGTCCTTTATTTGTCCTTTATTAGTTATTTGTTTTTAACTAAAGCTACGTCTTATTGAAGAAAAATTAATTATTTTTTTTTCACTGCCCAATTCTAATAAAATCTATGAAACACCTGTGAGGTTAGAATGCTCACTACACCCATTGATGAATTCCTCAAGTGGTGTAGTTTTGTAAATGGAGTCACTTTTGGGTCGTTTTCACTGTACTAGTACCTTAGGGGCTTTTCATATGCGACATAGTGCTGAGAAACCAATCCGCCAAAATCTGTGCTCCAAAATCCAAATGGCGCTCCTTCTCTTCTGAGCCCTGCCGTGTGCATAAACAGCAGTTTATGACCACATATGGGGTATTTCCCTACTCCAGAGAAGTTGCTCTACAAATGTTGGGGGGGGGGGGCATTTTCTTCTTTATTCCTTGTCGACACTATTTTTTTTTTAGCTAAAGCTGCATCTTATTTTCACGTCCAAATTCTAATAAAATCTATGAAACACCTGTAAAGTCCAAATGCTCACTACAACCCTAGATTAATTCCTTGTGGGTTGTAGTTTCCAAAACGGGGTCTTTTTTGGGCGTGTTTCCTTTGTTTTGGCATCACAAGACCTCTTCAAACCTGACATGGTGCCTAAAATATATTCTAATAAAATGAAGGCCCCAAAATCCACTTTGCTTCTGAGGCCTGTGTTTCAGTCTATCATCACACTAGTGCCACGTGTGGACGGTATGAATAGCGTAGTCGACTACGCTATTGATTCCGTCAAAACGACAGAACCCTTGCACAACGGAGACAAACAGAAGCAATTGGCACCGGGTCCGTCACCATTGAAATCAATGGTGATGGAAATGGAAAACTATGGTTTCCGTTTGTTTGTTTCAGGGCTCCATTCCAATGGAAAGCTCTGTCGGAATGGAGCCCTAGCACAGATGTGAACAAAGCCTTAGTCATTTACAAAGCAATAGGTCTCTGTAAAATAGTTATAAATTATTACTGATAACATGATCCTCAAATTACAATAAGGACAAACAAAAAAGAGCGAGACTTGTTGAAAACATTATCAAAATGTAGAAATTACTCCCACATCCCTCACCATTTCACCCTTTACTCCTGGTATTCCTGGATCCACTCTTGGACACGGCAAAGATTTTCCTCTTTTTCCTTTCTCACCCTTGTTAAAAAATAAAAAATAAAGTGTATGTTTTTTTAATTTGACACTTCTATAAGTAAAACATTTACTGCGTTGTAGAATGGAATAATCTAAGTACAATGCCGGTTTATATCAATTATATGGAAGGCAGTAACTATGGGCAATTCTTACCTGGTAACAATTTTCTTTTGTGTTATCTGCTTGGTTGCTTTTTAGCATTGTTACACTAGGCCAGATGTTTTATAAATAATTTCACCTTAGCTGAGGTGTTTTTGGAAACTTAAGTATTCTGAAATCCACCTCCTATCTCATCAGAGGCTCAGGCAGCTTCTACACATTCAGTATCTTTTGGCTTTAAGCTTTGTACCTCAACTCCCCCACGAACATGCACAGTCAGACGGGTGAAGCAACAGCTCCTGTATACCCTATGAAAATCCTTTGTGAAAGAGCCTTTAAAAGGGGTTTTCACACAAACATGTAACACCTATCCACAGGATGGCCGAGAAATGTTAGATTGCTAGGGGCTCCACCACTGGGACTCTCACCGATCGCTAGTATGGGGGATCCAAGTTGCCCACTCTTCCTTTCCAGCACACCCGTGGTGAGGAGGAGTTGTACTGAGCAGTAGTCGAGCATACACACTGACACTCCATACAACACTATGGCAGATACGGAAAGAGCTGAGTGCGCTTAATCGCCTGTTTCCGTATCTCTTAAAGTAAAAGTTTTTTTTAGGTGGTTATTGATGTTTCAGTTGCCAATAAGGTGTTAACAAAGTTGAGTTTTATACTTCAATGGATTGTATTTGAATTTCTATCATATTCTTTAGCAAAACTACAATGTTATGAATTACTCCTCAAAACTGAAATATTGTAGTACAAAAAACTAGTGCAAACAATGTTTAGGCCATCAGAATTACCTTACCTTTAATCCTGGATCTCCTCTGGGTCCTGCAGGTCCCAGTAACCCAGGAGCCCCAATCTGTCCTAGGTGCCCAATTGATCCCCTGAAGCCACTTAATCCAGGTGATCCTTTACTGCCCTATAAAATCATGGTATGTATTTTATATATGTAAGTTAATATAAAATGGGAACATAGGGATTTCCATATTAACTTCCTCACACTTCCAGTTTAAGAAAATAAAAAGACACCAATAAACCAGTAAATCAGAAACTCATTTGATTAGTCACAAAGCTCCTTGTAGTACAATAACAATACTAAATACTTGACACTGATCCACAATTAATAACGCATGGTGAACACTGAACACATTAAAATTAGTTACAGGAGTTGGACATGACCAGTTGGCATTTGAATTACTTTTAAGACAAACTTTTTTGGTGGATACTACTTACAATGGTTGGGCAGAGGACCAGAGGGATGGTCTGTAGGCAAAATATTTGGTAATGTGTACAGGAATTGAGTCTCTAGAATTTATATATTAATGTTTATTATGAGTTATGAAGCATGCATATAACCTGGGCCAACTGATGTGGATTCTGTGTTCCTGGAGCTTTACTACACAACAATAAGTCATCAAAACAAATTAACAGTTGGTTAAATTAATGACAAAAGCTGAAATACACAGTGCAAGCCCAGTGGTGTGAACGGAGGCAATGCAGACAGGTATTGCAAACTGTAAGGCCCCATGCACACGGCCGTGCCCATAATAACAGCCCGCGCTTGCGGGCAAGGCCGGGAACCCGCATTTTTCGGGCCGTGCTCCCATACAAGGTAGGAAGGAAGGAACATGTTCCATCATTTTTGGAACATTTTTACGACACAGACACCCATCCATAGCGATACGGAAACGTGTCAGCGGCCAATAGAACTGAATGGTTCTATAATTGCGGACTGTATTATGGTCCCCCAATTACGGAGAGTTTTCATGGTCGTGTGCATGGGGCCTAAAGGACAAAATTTATTTATCGAAAATGAAAGCAATGTAAACACACTTCCATATTAACCCCTTCAGGACTGAGCCTGTTTTGGCCTTGAGGACGAAGCCGATTTTTTCAAATCTGACGTGTGTTGCCTTATGTAGTAAGAACTTGGGAATGCTCTTAACTATCCAAGTGATTCTGGGATTTTTTTTCTCGTGACATATTGTACTTTATGTTAGTAAAAAAAATTTGGACAATAAATTCGATATTTATGTGTGAAAAACACCAAAATGTAGAGAAAATTTGCAAAAATTAGCATTATTTTAAAATTAAATGCTTGTAAGACAGACCGTAATACCACACAAAATAGTTACTATTTCATATATCCCATATGTGTACTTTATGTTTGCATAGTTTTTTGAACTTTCTTTTATTTTTCCAGGACGTTACAAGGCTTAGAACTTTAGCAGCAATTTCTCATATTTTCAAGAAAATTTCAAAAGCCCATTTTTTTATGGACCTGTTCAGTTCTGAAGTGGCTTTGAGGTCCTTATATATTAGAAAGTCCCCATAAATCCCCCCATTTTGAAAACTGCACCTCTCAAAGTATCCAAAACAGCATTCCGAAAGTGTTTTAACCACATAGGCATTTCTCAGGAATTAAAGCAAAGTTGAGGTGAAATTTTCAAAATTCTTTTTTTTTTTGCCAAAAATCATTTGTAATACAATTTTTTCTGTACCACAGAAGGTTTTACACGAGAAATGCAACTTAATATATATTGCCCAGATTGTGCCGTTTTTAGAAAGATCCCACATGTGGCCCTAGTGTGCGAATAGACTGAAAATCAGGCCTCAGAAGCAAAAAAGCACCTACTTGATTTTGGGGCCTCCTTTTTTAAAAAATATATTTTAGGCACCATGTCAGGTTTGAAGAGGTCTTGTGGTGCCAAAACAGTAAAAAACAAAAAAACAATTTTGGAAACTACAGCCCTCAATGAATTTATCTAGGTGTATAGTTAGCATTTTGACCCCACAGTTTTTTTTTGCTAAATTTATTTGTATTAGTCTGTGAAGATGAAAATCTACTTTTCTCTGAAAAAACGTAGAAATGTTAAATTTTTACAAGAGATAAAGGAGAAATAACACCCCAGTATTTGTAAAGCGATTTCTCCCGATTACAGCAATACCCTATATGTGGTAATAAACTGCTGTTTGGACCCACAGCAGGGCTCAGAATAGAAGGAGCGTCATTTGGATTTTGGAGCGCTGATTTTGCTGGATTAGTTTTCAGTGCCATGTCGCATTTGCAATGAACTGGAGGGACCAAAACCGTGGAAACACCCCTCACAGAATTTATACAGGGGTATAGTTAGCATTTTGACCCCACAGTTTTTTTGCTAAATGTATTTGAATTAATCTGTGAAGATGAAAATCTCCTTTTTTTCTGAAAAAAACGTAGGAATAAAGGAAAAAAAGCACCCCAGCATTTGTAAAGCAATTTCTCCCGATTACGGAAATACCCCATATGTGGTAATAAACTGGTGTTTGGACCCACAGCGGGGCTTAGAAGGGAAGGAGTGCTATGTGGCTTTTGGAGCTCAAATTTAGCTGAAATGGTTTTCGGGTGCCATGTAGTATTTGCAAAGCCCCTGAGGTACCCAAACAGTGGAAACCCCCCAAAAGTGATCCCATTTGTGAAACTAGGGGTATAGTGAGCATTTTGACCCCACAGATCTTTTGCAGAATTTATTAGAATTAGGCTGTGAAAATGAATATCAATATTATTTCCACTAAAATGTTGAATTTTTTAATTTTCAAAAAGAATAAAGGAGGAAAAAGCACCCCAACATTTGTAAAGCAATTTCTCCCGAGTACGTCTATACCCCACTTGTGGTCATAAATGGTTTTTTATTAGAAATTAATTAACCCTTTCTGGACTGATCCTGTAAAGGATTTGCCTGACACAGCTTCTGTGTCGACGCCCGTACTTAATCAGCCTGCATCTGTTCCTAGGTCTGCTCGAGTGACTCGTTCTGCTACCACTCAGGCTGGTAGGCTGAGGAGTGGGAGAACCTATCACAGCCTGGCCAGATGGTTCTAGCTCCCGCCCTTGGTCTATTTATACCTTCATTTGCTGCTTGTCCTTTGCCTGTGATTGTCTTGCTTCCTGGCTCTGCTGTTCCTGCTATTACCCTTGATCTCTGCTTCATATTGACCCTGGCTTGACTGACTATCCTCCTGCTCTGCTTTTGCTACCACGTACTCTCCTGGTTTGACTTGGCTCGTTCACTACTCTTGTTGCTCACGGTGTTGCCGTGGGCAACTGCCCCACTTCCCTTTACTTCTGTGTACCCCTGTCTGTTGTGCACATATTGAGCGTAGGGACCGTCGCCCAGTTGTACGCCATCGCCTAGGACGGGCCGTATAAGTAGGCAGGGACTGAGTGGCGGGTAGATTAGGGCTCACCTGTCCGTCTCCCTATCCCGTCATTAGAGATCCATTTTTTGCCTTTTTATTTTTCACTCCCCTTCTAATAGATTCGTGTGAGGGCTTATTTCTTGCAGGAGGAGTTGTATTTTCTATCTTTAAAGTACCATTTAATCTACTGGGAAACTGAAATAAAAGTCTTGGCAGGCTGAAACTGGAAAAATCTGCGATTCCTCCATTGTTTTTTGGGTTTCGCTTTTATGGCTTTCACCGTGTAGTAAAAACTACAACTTAATTTTTTTCTGAGACTTAATACGATTAAGGTGATACCAAATTTATAGTTTTTTTTATATTTTACTACTTTTGCAAAGTAAAAACTATTTGTTAAAAAGAAACAACATTTTGTATCACCTTATTCTGAGAGGCATAACTTTATTTATTTTTTGGTCGATTGGGTGCTGTGAGGGCTTATTTTTTGCGGGACGAGCTGTAGTTTTTATTGGTACCATTTTTTGGTACGTACAACTTTTTGAGCACTTTTTATTAACATTTTTTTAGAGCTAAGGTGACAAAAAAACAGCGATTTTTCAGTTTTAAATTCTTTATTATTTACGGCATCCACCATGCGAGTTAAATAATGGTATATTGTAATAGTTTGGACTTTTACGGACGCAGCGATACCAATTTTGTGTATTTTTATTTTTTACATTGATTTAGCGAAAAAATGGGAAAAGGGTTTTCTTTTGGTCTTTAAATATTTATTTAATTTTTTTCACTAATAACTTTATTTATTTATTTTTTACACAATTTATTAGTCCCCCTAGGGGACTTGAACCAGCGATCATTAGATCGCTTCTACAATACACTGCAATACTAATTTAATGCAGTATATTGTCATTTTTACAGGCTCCTGTAACAGCGCGATCGCTGTTCCTGTCCGTTAATACCGGGTGTCAGCTGTAATACACATATTGCATTGGCTCAGCGCATGAGCCCGCTCCATACATCACCACCCACACCACGACATACTATTAAGTCGTGGTGCACAAAGGGGTTAATGTGCATCGGGTGGTGCGGAGTGAAAATTAAAATTTTCCACTGATATGCCATTTTAGTGCACAATATCAGATGCGTAGCTAGGTTCTCCAGCACCCGGGGCAAAGATTCAGTTTGGCGCCCCCCCAACTTCTTTCCCGACATCTCCTTCCCCCTCGCCGTGTTTGTTTTCTCTACCAATCGACGTGTCATTTATTTTTATGTAACGCGAGCATAAAATTATTTGTACATTTCACAAGCAATATGGTTCTATACACAACACCAGAACCAAGCTCGGTACATATATACAGCCCCAGAACAAATACAGCTCAATTTAGTGCAACCCCTGCCGTATAGGTTTGTACGGCGTAAAACTACAGCTCCCAGCATAGCCCGAACAATGGTAAGGATATGCTGGGAGATGCCGTTTCACAAAAATAAATCATATCATAATCATACCACCCATCATCTCGCTGCAGATCACACAGTGACTACATTACTGATTAGAGGCAGAATAAACATTTACATTAAGTGACTCACCGGTGACGTCTCAGATTCTAGTTCTTTTTCTCCATCCGGTCCAGACCTCTATGATGAATTCTCCCGGTCACAGCCCATTTCTGCAGTTTACCGCTCACATGTCTTCAGCTTCTCACTTTACCAACATTTCTACACCTATAAATAAAGATAAAGTTATCATTATACCACACACTACGCCCCTAAATATAATAGCGCCAAACACTGCACCTCTAATTATAATAGCACCATACACCGTGTCCCACACACACACTGTGCCCCCTGTAGATAGTGCCTGCCATAGAGACCCTGTAGATAGTGCCCCCATATAGACCACCCCTGTATATAGTATCCCACAAATAACTCCCCCTATAGTGCTCTACAGATAGCCCACCCCTGTATATAGCCCCCTGTAGATATAGCCCACCCCTGTATATAGAGCTCTACAGATAGCCCAACCATGTATGTAGCCCCCCTGTAGATATAGCCCACCCCTGTATATAGTGCTCCACATATAGTCCACCCCTGTATATAGTGTTTCAGATAGCCCACCCCTGTATATAGCCCCCCCTTGTACATATAGTCCACCCCTGTATATAGTGCTCCACTAGATAGTCCACCCCTGTATATAGTGCTCCACAGATAGCCCACCCCTGTATATATTATATACAAGGGTGGGCTATCTGTGGAGCACTATATACAGGGGTGGACTATATGTACAAGGGGGCTATATACAGGGGTGGGCTTTCTGTGGAGCACTATAGGTGGGAGCTATTTGTGGGATACTATATATAGGGGTGGGCTATATCTACAGGGGGACTATATACAGGGGTGGGCTATATACAGGGGGATCATATCTACAGGGCTGGGCTATATCTACAGGGCTGGGCTATATCTACAGGGCTGGGCTATATCTACAGGGCTGGGCTATATCTACAGGGCTGGGCTGTATCTACAGGGCTGGGCTATATCTACAGGGCTAGGCTATATCTACAGGGCTGGGATATACACAGGGGGGCTATATATACAGGGGTGGGCTATACACAGGGGGGCTATATCTACAGAGGGGGGCTATACACAGGGGGGCTATATCTACAGGGCTGGGCTATATCTACAGGGCTGGGATATACACAGGGGGGCTATATATACAGGGGTGGGCTATACACAGGGGGGCTATATCTACAGAGGGGGGCTATACACAGGGGGGCTATATCTACAGGGGTGGGCTATATACAGGGGTGGGCTATATACAGGGGGAATATATCTACAGGGGGCTATATCTACAGGGGGCTATATCTACAGGGCTGGGCTATATACAGGGCGACTATATCTACAGGGGGGCTATATACTGGGGTGGGCTATCTATGGAGCACCATATACAGGGGTGGGCTATATCTACAGGGGGCTATATACTATATAGCCCACCCCTGTATATGGTGCTCTATAGACAGCCCACTCCAGTATATAGCCCCCCCTGTAGATATAGTCCCCCTGTATATAGCCCAGCCCTGTAGATATAGTCCCCTTGTAGATATAGTCCCCCTGTATATAGCCCAGCAGATATAGTCTCCCTGTATATATCCCAGCCCTGTAGATATAGTCCCCCTGTATATAGCCCAGCCCTGTAGATATAGTCCCCCTGTATATAGCCCCCCTGTAGATATAGTCCCCCTGTATATAGCCCAGCAGATATAGTCCCCCTGTATATAGCCCAGCCCTGTAGATATAGTCCCCCTGTATATAGCCCCCCTGTAGATATAGTCCCCCTGTATATAGCCCAGCAGATATAGTCCCCCTGTATATAGCCCAGCCCTGTAGATATAGTCCCCCTGTATATAGCCCAGCAGATATAGTCCCCCTGTATATAGCCCAGCCCTGTAGATATAGTCCCCCTGTATATAGCCCAGCCCTGTAGATATAGTCCCTCTGTAGATAGACACCCCCCATAGATAAAGTCCCCCGTGTAGACAAAGTCCCCCCCGCAGATACAGCCACACTTCTATTACAATTTTTAAAAAAAATAAAAAATATATTTTTTTCAAACTCACCTTATTCCCGCTCCCACGCCGTCCGGCAGCCATGGAGACCTGCTCTCTTCTGCGCAGGTCTCCAGGGGGTTGAACACAGCGTCTATGAAAGGTGCTGATTGGCTGGGCAGGATGACTTTCCCTGCCAGTCAGTCAGCGCCTTCCATCGACGGAAGCGTCACTGGTACAAAAGGTACCAGTCGCTTCATTCGTAGAAAGGCGCTGAATGGCCGGGCACGGAACGTGCCCGGTCATTCATTGCTTCTAATTGTACCTGTGTCCTTGCGACACAGGTACAATTATAGTGCAGGAGGAGGGGGCGCTGGCGCCCCCCTCTGAACTGCGCCCGGGGCCCCGCTTGCCCCCCCCTAGCTACGCCCCTGACAATATATTGTGCCCAGTTTGTGCCACTGAAGACAAATACCTCATAAAATATTAATCAGGTTTTCCCGGATATGGCGATGCCAGATCTGTGGACGTAAACTGCTATTTGAGCACGCTGTAGTATTCAGAAGGGAGGGAGCACCATTTGACTTTTGGAGCGCAGATTTGGCTTGGTAGTAGTTCTGTTTGGGGTTTTGCTGGTGTTTCAGTTTATAATGTGGGGGCATATGTAAGCTGTGCGGAGTACATCAGGGCATAATAAGAGGGTATAATAATGGGGTAAATAAATAATAATCCGCAGATATGTGGCCGGTGTCACACTGATAAATGGTGCCCAATCTTATCCGCTTTAAGAACACCCTGCACATTTTGCATCGCTATATTCTGAGAGCCAGAATTTTTTAATTTTTTCTACCCCGGAGCTGTGTGAGGGCTTATTTGTTGCAGGCCAATGTGTAGTTTTCATTGGTAAAATTTTGGGGTACATGCGTTTTTTTTTATCACTTTTTATTCCATTTTTTAGCAAGCAAGATGACCAAAAACCATAAATTCTAAAATTGTTTTTTATTGTTTTTTTGTTTTTTTACAGCGTTCACCCTGAGCTATAAATGACATTTTACTTTATTCTGCGGGTTGGTACGATTACGGCAATACCATAGGTATATAGTTTTTTTTACGTTTTGCAGCGTTTGCGCAAAAAAAATCACTATTTTATAAAATAATACATTTTTTGTGTCAGCATATTCTGAGAGCCATAACTTCTTTATTTTTCAGTCAAAAAGCTATGTAAGGGCTTGTTTTTTGTGGAACAGGTTGTAGTTTTTATTGGTACTATTTTGGGGTACATGCAACTTTTTGATCACTTTTTATTTTATATTTTGGGAGGGGTGGTGGCCAAAAAATAGTAACTCCTGCATTGTTTCTTTACTTCTTTTTTTGCAGTGTTCACCGTGCGGGAAAAATAACATCATAGTTTCATAGTTTGGGTCGTTACGAACGCGGTGATACCAAATATGTGTACTTTTTTAACATTTTCATGCTTTTCCTATAACAAAAGACTTATTATAGGAAAAAAAAATTTTGGGTTTATGTAACTTCTAACTTTTATTTTTAAGCTTTTATAAAACATTTTTATTATCTTTTTTTTTACTTTTTTTTATTGTCCCACTAGGGGACATTTAGACTTGCAGCTCTGATCGCTGCTAGAACACATTACACTACCTACGTAGTGTAATGTGTTCTAACTGTCATTGTGACGTGACAGTCACTCTGAGAGGTAGCCTATGAGTACCAGCCTCCGGTACTCATAGGTTTCTGTACATGACAGCCCGGAAGCCATTGTCTGGCGTCCGGTTGCCATGGGTACCATCGCCAGCCCCCGTGGTTTCATGTGGTGGCTGGCGATCTGCACTAAACACCTTAAATGCGGCAATCGCAATTGAACGCCGCATCTGAGGGGTTAACTGCCAAAATCAGCGGCGATGGGCCGCTGATTGGCAACAGGGAAAGCAGGGCAGACGCCCTGCACAGTTAAGCGCCGCTGCGGTGTAGCGCCGTGTGGCGATTAACTGTCAAAGTACAGACGTAACTGCACGTCAAGGTGCGCGAAGTTACTGCTCACCTTGATGTGCAGTTACGTCAAGGTGCGGGAAGGGGTTAACATAATAGGACAGGTTTTTTTTTACAAATGGCCATTAAAACAGACAGACAGACTGATAATGGATGAAAATTTGGAGACACACTGATGCAAAATGGCCATGAAAAACTGACAGCTGATCAGTTTTTAATGGTCTTTTTTTGCCCACTGTCATGTGAATGTAGCGTAAGTGAATGTAAAAGATGCCCTATGTATTACAAGCCAACGGGTGCTCCTTTGCCAAGTAGGACCATGTGGCTGCATCCACAGCATGTTGGTAAACATATGTACAAAATTCTAGATTTTTATTGTACATAAATTGCTCAATACTACTTTATTCCCTATTCAGACATTGACAAGGTTTGTCTGTGTGTTTATAAATATTTGTTTCTATTTTTTTGCAATGTATACAATATTTATTATCTTAACAGTTTGATGTATTTGCAGCACATTTGTTTCAACACTAATGTTTAAATTAAACAGCAGGAAATTTACTACTTCAACCTAAGGGTATGTTCACACGTACACGTCCGTAACGGCTGAAATCACGGAGCTGTTTTCTGGAGAAAACAGCTTCGCAATTTCAGACGTAATGGCAAGTGCAGGCGCTTTCCGCTGCGTCCATTACGGACGTAATTGGAGCTGTTTTTCCATGGAGTCAAGGGAAAACGGCTCCAATTACGTCACAAGAAGTGACAGGCACTTCTTTGACGCGGGCGTTTTTAAAAAAAAATGACCGTCAGCACAGAACATCGTAAAGCCCATTCAAATGAATGGGCAGTTGTTTGCTGCCGCTTTGGAGCCGTATTTTCGGACGTAATTCGGGGCTAAAACGTCCGTAAATAGGCCGTGTGAACATACCCTAATAGAGACTGTATGCGCTATGACTAAGGCTTTGTTCACATCTGCGTCAGGGCTCGGTTCCGACGTTCCGTTGGAGCTTTCCGTCGTAACGGAGCCCTAACTGACACAAACGGAAACCTTAGGTTTCTGTTTTCCATCACCATTGATGTCAATGGTGACAGATCCGGTGCCAATGGTTTCAGTTTGTCTTCATTGTGAATGGGTTCCGTAGTTTTGACGGAATCAATAGCGTAGTCGACTACGATATTCATCCCATCAAAATTACGGAACCCTAGCACAACAGAGACAAACTGAGAACATTGGCAGCGGATCCGTCACCACTGAAATGAATGGTGATGGAAAACAGAAACCTAAGGTTTCCGTTTGTGTCAGTTAGGGCTCCGTTCCGACGGAAAGCTCTGACGCAACGTCGGAATGGAGCCCTGACGCAGATGTGAACATAGCCTAAGGAGGTTTTCCAAAACGCAAGCCTACACTTTCTGCTGTGATGTGCTGTTATTATTATTAATATGTATGGTAATAGCTAAATGTAACCTAAGTGCTATCAAATATGGCTATCAAGTTACTCCATGTTCCAATATGGAAACCAAGAAAATTGTTCATTGGTTGGGTAGAAAAAAAAGATAAAAGGTGTAGGTGATGTGCACTGTCATTAACTCTTTTGTTAGTAGCAACCACATACCGTATGATTTATCTAGTCCCACGTTTGCTTAAATAAAGTGCATTTTAAATGTACAAATTATTCTTACCGTATCTCCTTTATCTCCGACAGTTCCAAGTGGTCCGTCAATTCCCTTCTCCCCTTTATCACCCTACAAACAAGGAGAGAATCTTACTATCTTTCTCTCACTCTGTTTGAGGTCACATGTCGTGATTGATGTATAGCCCCGATGTTGTCAAAAACTTCAGCCGCATTCGCTGTTCTACAGCGAATTACCATGGAATATGTGGCCTCACCTTTAGGGCATGGCCAGACGTGGCGGAATTGCTCTGGAAATCCGCAGCGGACATTTTCTCCATTGTTTCCACTGCTTTTTAGTTAGGTTCGTGCACATGTTGCGGAAAACTCCGCTGCGGACCATAGGCTGCGGTGCGGAATTTGGTGTCCGCAGCATACACTGGCTGTTGCGGACGTGTAGCGGACTTGTTGCGGACTCATTGCGGAATTTCTCCATTGACTTCAATGGAGATTCAATATTCCGCAATGAAATACGCAGATGTTATGTGTGTTGCGTAGCGTATTGGTTTTATGAACATGATATTTCTTCATTCTGACTGGACCTATGTATTTCTTGGTCTATAGCCAGACTGAGGCCCCATGCACACTAATGTAAAAATGCCCGTAATTACGTGATTACGGGCCGTTATTACGGCACGGGCAGGCCCATAGAAGTCAATAGGGCTCTCGTAATTACGGGTGACTACGTGTGTGCACCCGTAATTACGGGAGCGTTGCTAGGCGACGTCAGGGGATAGTCACTTTCCAGGCTGCTGAAAGAGTTAAACGATTGGCAGTAACTGTTTCAGCACCCTAGACAGTGACTTCCGATCACAATATAGATGAATGTGTTAAAAAAATAGAAGTTCCTACTTACCGAGAACTCCCTGCTTCTTCCTCCAGTCCGGCCTCCCGGGATGACGTTTCAGTCCAAGTGACGGCTGCAGCCAATCACAGGCTTCAGCGGTCACATGGACTGCCGCTTCATCCAGGGAGTTCGGGCTGGATGTCGAAAGAGGGATGTGTCACCAAGACAACTATCCGTGACTATCCGTGCAGGATAGAGAGAAGGGACAGCCCTTTCCCTAGTAAAAGTAAAAGAAATTCATACTTACCCGGCCGGGTAATTTCTTTTACTTTTACTAGGGAAAGGGCTGTCCCTTCTCTCTATCCTGCACGGATAGAGAGAAGGGAAGTACTCTTCACCTGAAGACGCAACGGCTAATTCACATCAATTTCCTGCCCATTTTAGGCAAAGCCACAACAGAATCTGCAACGCAGATTATGTGCGGCATTGATGCGGACAGTGTCGGCAGAAACACGCCACGTCTGGCCATGCCCTTAGGGTATGTTCACACGCAGTATTTTTGGTACAGAAATTTCAGCGACTGCCCCATTCATCTGACACAACACTAGAAACAACCCCGGCTATCTATTTAAGTAAAATGTTTGTTTCATGTAATATAATTAAATTATTAGATTCTTAAAATTACTCAAGATCAAGTTTTTATCTTTTTAATGATGATGAGAATATATACATATATTGCTTTTCAAATTATACGTAATTATATATATATTTTTTATACTTGTTACATCTGTAACCGGCTACAGTCAATCAATAAATACAATATTTGTTTCTATCCCATGACAGCCCTTTTGACTGTCTGTATGAAATATATATATATTTAGTTATCTGGCTATTATTTGTTGTAATTAGACATCCAGACATTTGTATTGTTACACTATTAACAGACTGAAGGAAGGGGCTACAAACCTTTGGTCCCCATGGACCTTGAGCGCCTGATAAACCGGGGTTTCCTTGTACTCCAGTTTCACCCTGGTACATAGATAAATATAAAAAATTAAAAATAAAGGGAATATTAACAAACTGATAATTTGTATAAAATAGTCTAAGAGATAAAAATATTAACTATGCATAAAAAACTAAAATGCAATAAACCATCAAATACTGTGTAAATAATTCTTTATTCAGCCAGAATGAACAATTTACTTTAAAGCAGAAGTTCTTTAGGTCAGGAAATACAATTTATTTTACTTGAAAAGTCAAATACTAATGATTTTCTAAAATATAGGGATGAAAAATTAAAAATGATCAAGTTTAGAACAGAAAAACATAACTTTGAAATCTATCTTGGATGAACTGGTGTGTGACTTTAATTGGTACTGTTACAGTCACGCACCAGTAATTCTTAGTTTCTGCTAAAGCCTTATCATGAAACATTCTCTCATTTCTTCATGTATGCAGACATAAAACTGAAGTTTGGTTCACTTTTTTCTTGACCTCCGCCTGGTTGCAGAGAGCCTGTCAGAATGTTACTGCTAATCCCATTACACTTTCTTTTTTGGAAACTTATTTTTATATCTTGTAGATACATCAAGGTATCACAGATATCACATGAAATCTAACCATGAGTAAAGTGTTTGGAGACAACGTGTGAACTAAACCATCATTCAAAAGCTACCTATACTTTTATTGGAAATTAATGTCACAAGTAGCACATGTTAAACACAGTGACATATGTCTTCATGATGTCACTGATTCCAAGAGCAAAGAAAAGTAACACACTCACTTGAAATTGGTTCAGTTCTAACTGTCAAATACTTTGTACATGTACTGTATTATTGTAATCAATTCTTTGGTTCATCAGAGCAGGATTACAGTGCCCCTACCTAAATAGCTTGCAAGTTTTGCCCTGATCTGTTAAATAGTCATACAAAGTAAACGTGTTATAGTCTTAGAGAGTATTATATGATTCAACTTGTCATCACGTACAGTTAAATTTTTTGACAATATATATATATATATATATATATATATATATATATATATATATAAAGAGTCCACCGTCCAGCAGCACCAGTCAAAATTATGAGTGGGTGCGCGCCCCAGGAACTCGATCACCGCTCCAAATCTCCTATAGTTGTCCAAGAATAGGCAGCACTCCAGGTCACAGTGAAAAAATTGCCTTTTTATTGGCACAAGGGCTAATAAAAAGCCAATTTTTTCACTGTGACTTGGAGTGCTGCCTATTCTTGGACAACTATATATATATATATATATATATATATATATATATATATAAAACATATAAAAATCTTGGCATGTATTCTGTGTAAGAAATAGTGACCTCCAAACCTATGCTATAGTCATGGTCCTGCTACTGTGCATAATGAAAAGTCTTCCCTATTATACAACTATTTGTCTAACGTTGACAGAAACAATATAAAATACTTACTTTAACTCCTATTATTCCAGGTTCTCCTGTTTTGCCTGGATACCCCATCATTCCCTATAAAGAAAATAATATAGATAGAGAATTTCCGCTGCACAAAAATGAAACTATAAAGAATCTTAATGCTTAAAGTGAATGTCTACCATCGAATCCAAAGTTCTGATTACATAATATACTGTATCTTTATAGTAATCAAAACTAAATTTTTCTAAGTCAGAGCTCCAAATCCCCTGCATAGACATAGCACTAAATAAGAACATTCTGTGCACCTGCACTTGCCACTATGAGGAGCTTACTGCATACAAAATTGTAATATTTAGTCCTTTGTCTATGCAGGGAATTTGAGCTTTAAAAAACAGGGCTCAGGCTGCTAATAAAAATATAATATGAAATTAATCTGCACAGAATGCTGAACCTAAATATGTCATGGTCATGTCATTCATTTCAAACTTTAAGTCAACGTAAACGTTTGGCCATGGCGAATAGAAGAATATGCTCCATGAACAAGAATGCCCTCCGTGTGGCCAGCTTATGTTTTCTTGTGTAAAATATGTGGGGTTTATTTTTTATTTTTAGAATACAGAAAAGAAAGTAAGAAGGAAGAGGTAAGTCAAAACATAGACAAAGCAAACATTAGTAAAAAAAAAAAAACAATGTACAAATTTTCAGGGTATACATTAAGTTGAATTTACAAAGCAATATAGGTAAAAACATTGTGAGTGTATATAACATGTGGTACATTTTTAGTATGATAGCGACAAGTAAACAAGGTGACAACGGATTATCAAGAAATAACATGTAATAAAGTCGGAATTATAGGATCAATGAGCATAATAGGGGCTCTATGTCCAAATACCCCATTGCTTGTGGAATCTCGAAATGTTATGTTGGTTGAGCGCTCTAGGTTTTTTGTACATACAGGTGGTGTTGGCCAAGTTAATTATTTCCCCAGTGTGAGGTGCAGTGGACTGTTTCCATACCATCTAAGACATGTTTTGAGAGCTGCTACTTGGTGAGAAGTGCCTCTGAATGACTGGTCTATAGTGCAGAAAGATCTCTGCCATTGAGTGTTGGTAAAGGTTAGCTTTATGTATTTTTCCCATCTTAGCAAAGGGGCTCTTTTTGCAGTTTTATTTATTTCAGAGTCATAAAAGAATGAAATCCCTCATTCTCTGAGATTTGTTATTCAAATGCTGTAGGACCTTATAACTCAGAGAGTTGTGGAAGGGTCTCATTGCACGAAATCCTTTACTGAGATACCCAAAAAATGGTCATGCAAAAGGAGTTTACCATCTAGGTCATAAAGCAAACACACCTTTTAACCCAGTACCCCATTTTAACAGATTGCCCCTAAGCTCACCCTAGCACATCACATAAAAAGCATGCAAAAAATGTAACGGAACAGAAAAAAAAAATCCAGTGAATTTTTTTTATTACACCTCACATGTATAAATAGCATCTTCATGTAAAACACGACATTTTATCATCTTTTATTCATAAAAATACATCACTTACTCTACAAACATTTCCACAAAAACATTCACTCATATGCTGCATAGCATAATTATGCACATTAGCATTACTCACTCATGTGTATAATTGAAATACAACTCTGTTAGGTCAAATACGTTCAGCAGCGTTTATAGGAGGAGGTGTACTAAGTGTAGGAATGACAAGATTCTCTACAAATTATGGAGCTAAGCATATGATTTCATACATTTCATGAACAATATTTTAATTAAATAAAACATCAACAATAAATCATACAAATAAGTACAACTGTTGTACCTGTTGATGAAATTAAATGATGAGATGGAGGCCAATGTTGCCTCATCTAAAAACTACAATGTTAACAATCCATAGTTACATTGTTAGAAAGTTATGCTGGAGACCTTAAAGATGAGCTGCTCCTAGAATTCCTTGCTTGATTTCCAGCCCTCGTGGTGAATTTCCTGGAATTTTTCTGTTTTACTGTGATTCCCTGTGTTTGACCAAGCTTTGTCTTGACTCTGCTTGATCCGGTAATCTGTGTACTGACCAGGGCCTGGCCTGACTCTTACCCTGCCTCCTAATTCTCATTTCTGGACCCGATGTTAACTGCCTGTTACCAAACTGGATCCATTTGAACGCGATATAAATTATACCAGCAATCTGCAGCCCAACTGGCTATTGGGGACTATCCTAGGGACAGCAAACTAGGTATTTTTATCGTCCTTGCTGAGCTTAAGGAGGTAGAATGGCGGATTGCTTAGAATGCGCACCAAGGGTTAGCCAACACTAACTCAATAAAAGTCAGTCATTCATCTTCCTTGTCTGCTATCAAACCTCTCCTGCTCTCGAGCGCATATCCATTTCCAACCAGTTCCTTAGTGTAGCTTAAGTCTGTCCCTGCTCCACTGTTCTACTCTGTCACCCAAGTTCCCAATTATGCTCGTCAAGTACCGGTATCCAGGTAGGCTCTTGGGCTTAGAGTCGAACATGCAGTGTAGGAGCACATTTTTTTCAGTATTTATACGTTTTGGATGATAAAATATGGTTGTTTGGGGTAAGAGTTAGCCCTACTGGAGGGGATCTTTACATTTATTTAGTTAAATTCAACAAAAAAAAAGTACAGTATTCTCACACCTTCTGTATTTCTTATATTTATAAATAAATCAATACTGCAATTTTGTAATTGTCAAAGAAGATACCTTGTCTCCTTTTTTTCCAATGTCTCCTAGTAATCCAGAATCACCCTTTTCACCCTGCATCAACCAGGAAGAGATGGAACATATACATTAGTTAATTAATTCATATCACTTCTATTTACGTACATTCACTAATACTTACTGAGTACATACAGTTTGATAACCACATAAAATATGAAAATAAATCAAAATTGTAAGTTCTTAAATTTACCAATGAAAATTTTTCAGAAAAAAAAAAAAAGCTTCACACATAGACATAAAACATTCTCATGATATATAATGGCGTAACTAGAAATGTCCAGGTCCCACAGTAAAATAATACATTGCAAAGAAAGGCTAAAAAACTATTTATAGTCATGCATGTTTACTACAGTAATTTCATCTTCATTAACGCCTTTATCCTAGGCCTCATGTACACGTCAGTATTCTGGTCAGTATTTTGCTTCAGTATTTGGAAGCCAAAACTAGGAGTGGGTCCAAAACACGGAAGAGAGGCAAATCTTTCCATTATAGGTTTTCTCTGTTTATGTTCCACTACTGGTTTTGGCTTCCAAATACTGAAGCAAAATACTGACCAGAATACTGACGTGTGCATGAGGCCTAAATCTAATCAAATAAATTTATACTATGTAGGCAATTAAAGGAACATATGGATTAGCTTTTATAATTCTAGGTAAATCCTAAACTATTTGACATAATATTAAAATGTCTCAATAACTTAGAACATGAGTGCAATTTGTATTCAAAATAATCACTGGGATGATTAGAGAAAATGCCCATAGTTAAATTTTGTCCTGATGTTGGGATCATATCATACATTGTTGACCCTTTTTCTTTCACCCATGCTAGATCTATTTTCAATTTCATAAGAGCAGAAGTGACCGCTGCGTAGGTTGTCATCTCTTCGTTTAAACTGTGCATAATGAATTTTACACTTTATTCGCTACATGATTCTCATATTAAGTATCTTTATGTAGCTGTACTCTCATGTTTGAAACTGTGTTCCTAAAATCATCTGACATGTCTGATGGCCTGAACATTTGATTCAGAGATAGTGTTAAAAAATAACCATACCTCATGAAATATATTCCAGTTCAGGCCAGGCACAGGCCAAAGGACTTAGGGGAAGGCCAGCATGACCAGGGGTGTAGGCAGGAAAGGGTTAAGGAAGCGTAGGAGAGGAGTAGGAGTTATGTAGGGGAGGGGGATACTAGGGCGAGGCACAGGTATATAAGGGGAGGCAGGGGTGTTTGGCGCCATTACAAAGATCATGATGCGTTTTGAGTGTTCCACCCGCCCTCCCTCTTTTTTGTGTTCTTGAATGTTTATTAACCCCTTTAGGACGCAGCCTGTTTTGGCCTTTTCAAATCTGACATGTGTCACTTTATGTGATAATAACTCCAGAATGCTTTTACCTATCCAAGCGATTCTGAGAATGTTTTCTTGTGAAATAATGTACTTTATGATAGTGGAAAAATTTGGTCGATAAATTCAATATTTATTCGTGAAAAACACCAACATTTTGAGAAAATTTGCAAAAATTTGCATTTTTCTAAATTTTAATGTATCTGCTTGTAAAACAGATAGTAATACCACACAAAATAGTCACTAGTTACTATTTCCCATATGTGTACTTTATATTTGCATAGTTTTTTGTACATCCTTTTACTTTTCTAGGACGTTACAAGGCTTAAAACTTTAGCAACAATTTCTCCCATTTTCAAGAAAAATTCAAAAAGCTATTTTTACAGGGACCAGTTTAGTTCTGAAGTGTTTTTGAGCGCCTTATATATTAGAATCCCCCAATAAATCGCCCCATTTTAAAAACTGCACCCCTCAAAGTATTCAAAACAGCATTCAGAAAGTTTCTTAACCCTTTAGGCGTTTCACAGGAAATAAAGCAAAGTAGAGGGGAAATGTACAAATTTCTTTCTTTTTTGCCTTTGTGTCAAAAAAGACAAAAGTATAGTAGGTATGATACCTTTATTGGCTAACCATAAAAGTTCTATATGTGAGCTTTCAGATCACACAGTCTCCTTCTTCAGGCAAGTTAACAAATGAATGACTTAGAAAAAAGCACAACATTTAGATGTTACACAAAGACAATTAGTACATGAAGTGATATATCATTAAGATAAGCCAAGGCAATAAAACTGAACTAAATGTTGTGCTTTTTTCTAAGTCATTCATTTGTTAACTCGCCTGAAGAAGGAGCCTGTGTGCTCTGAAAGCTCGCATATAGAGCTTTTATGGTTAGCCAATAAAAGTATCATACCTACTACACTTTTGTCTTTTTTGACACAAAAGTATTTAACATTTCATATTGTCTCTGGCTAACACGGTACTAGACTTTTTTTTTGTTGCCGAAATTCATTTGTAATAAAAATAATTGTGTAACATAGAAGGTTTTACCAGAGAAATGCAACTCAATATTTATTGCCCAGGTCCTGAAGTTTTTAGGAATATCCCACATGTTGCCCTAGTGCCCTAATGGACCGAAACACCGGCCTCAGAAGCAAAGGAGCACCTACAGGATTTTGGGGCCTGCTTATTTTTAGATTATATTTTAGGCACCATGTCAGGTTTGAAGAGGTCTTGTGGTGCCAAAACAATGGAAATGTAAAGGATCTGCCAGGCACTACGTCTGTGGATACTCCCAGGATTAATCAATCGACACCTGAGGCCGGACCTCTTAGACTGACTCCGGCTCCCACCAATCAGGGTGGCAGGCTCAGGAGTGGGAGAGCCTATCGCGGCCTGGTCAGTCGGAGTTAGCTCCGCCCCCTGTCCATTTATACCTGTCGTTTTCTCTTCCTCATTGCTTGTGATTCTTCCTGGTTTCCTGGCCCTGCTACAGCCTTGCTCCAGCCTGCTACTGCCTTGCTTCAGCCTTGCTACTGCTTCCGCTTATCCTGCTTCGCTCTGACCCCGGCTTGCTTCCTGCTCCTTGCTCTGCGTTGGTGACATCCTCATTCTGACTGGCTCGTTGACCACTCTGGTTTCCTCACGGTGTTCCGTGGGCTACTGCCCCTTCCCTTGCTTGTTCCCTGTTTGTATTCCCTTGCACTTAGTCAGCGTAGGGACCGCCGCCCAGTTGTACCCCGTCGCCTAGGGCGGGTCATTGCAAGTAGGCAGGGACAGGGCGGTGGGTAGATTAGGGCTCACTTATCCCCTCCTTCCTGCCATAACAGGAAACTCCCCAAAAGTGACCCCATTTTGGAAACTAGACCCCTCAAGGAACCTATCTAGGGGAATAGTTAGAAACTTTGACCCCACAGGTATTTTGCTATATTTATTAGAGTTTGTCTGTGAAAATGAAAATCTACTTTTTTTCCGAAAAAACATAGAAATTTGTAATATTTACAAGGAATAAAGAAGAAACAGCACCCCAACATTTGTAAAACATCTTCTCCAGATTACGGAAACACCCCATATGTTGTAGTAAACGGCTGTTTGGACCCATGGCAGCGCTCAGAAGGGATGGAGCACCATTTGGATTTTGGAGCGCAGATTTTGCTGGATTGGTTTTTAGTGCCATGTCGCGATTACAACGCCCTGGAGGGAACAAAACAGTGGAAACACCCCAAAAGTGACCCCATAACGCCATAAATTTTTTATTTTTCCATGAATTGAGCGGTGTGAGGGCTTATTTTTGGCAGGGCGAGCCGTAGTTTTTATTGGTACCATTTTTTGGTACATGCAACTTATTGATCACTTTTTATTACATTTTATTTGGAGCTTTGGTGACCAAAAAACTGTGATTTTGGCGTTTTAAATTCTTTATTTCTTACGGCCTTCATAATGCGCTATAAATGTCAATTTTACTTTATTCTGCGGGTCGGTACGACTACGCCGATACCATATGTATATAGTTTTTTATGTTTTACAGCATTTGCACAATAAAATCACTTCTTTATAAAATAATTTATTTTCTGTGTCACCATATTCTGAGAGCCGTAACTTTTTTATTTTTCAGTCAAAAAAGCGGTGTAAGGGCTTGTTTTTGCGGGACGGGTCGTAGTTTTTATTGGTACTATTTTCGTGGTAATAGGACTTTTTGATCACTGTTTATTCTATATTTTGGGAGGGGTGGTGACCAAAAAATAGTGATTCTGGCATATAGGTTTTATAGATTGGGTCGTTATGAACGCGGTGATACCAAATACGTGTACTGTTTTTTAACGTTTTCATTTTTTCCCTATAATAAAGAGACTTATTATAGGAAAAAAAAAGCTTTTATTTTTACACTTTTTTAAAACAGATTATTAACTTTCTTTTACTTTTTTCTTTACTTTTTACACTTTCTTTTTTTACCTGCAGCTTTGATCGCTGCTAGAATACGTTATACTACCTAGGTCGTGTAACGTATTCCAACTGTCAGTGTGACGTCACAGTCACACTGACAGTTAGTCTATGAGGACCAGCCAGAGGCTGGTCCTCATAGGCTTCCGTACATGGCAGACCCGGAGGCCGTTGTCTGGCCCCCGGGTGCCATCACAAGTATCAGCAGCCCCCACAATTGCATGGGGGCTGCTGATGTGCTACAAACCCCCTACATGCAGAGATCGCAATCGAGCCCCGCATTTAACGGGTTAATTGCCAAAATCAGCGGCAACGAGCCGCTGATCGGCAACAGTGGAGTGTCAGCTGTCAGAGACAACTGACCTCCCAGTTCCCGATGCACACTGTCACTGACACTTTCACAGACACTGACATCGACAGTGTGAATCGCGAATGGCAGTGACGTCTTGTCACTCTAACAGGAAGTTTATCAGGAGGCTGGTCCTGATAGGCTTCCATACATGACAGACACGGAGGCCATTACTTGGCCTCCGGGCGCCATGCTAGCCATCTGCAAACCTCACGATTTAATTGTGAGGTCTGCCGATGTGCTAGAAAACCCTGAATGCGGTGATTGCAATCGGTCACCGCAATTAAGGGGTTAATTGCCGAAATCAGCGTAAATAAGCGGCTGATCGACATACAGTGGAGTGTCAGCTGTCAGGGACAGCGGGTCTCCCGGTGCACACTGTCGCCGGCAGTGTGCAACGGGAACCAAGCAGTAACTGTATGTCCCCGTGCGCTAAGAATCTGGCCACATGGACGTACAGTTGCGTCGTGGTGCGCCTAGGGGTTAAGTTGTTTTTCCGCTGTTTTGCTCGTTTTTCTTTACATCTTTTTCGAAGGTGCATGGACTCTGAAGTGCAGTTGATGCGGAGTCGCGGCAGTGTGTTGGCAGATTGGGGGTCCTTGGAGTTGGTGGTAAATTGTGTGGGGGGGATTCATCGTGGGTATGGTCCCTCCCGAATTATATAATTGATCGGTTATCTGGCTCAATTTGGGCTCCTGCTGGGTGGTGTCCCGGGGAGTGGTTGAACTTAAAGACAGCCAACTGCAGTTATGACCGTGCCCCTGAGCCTGTGGGGAGACGGCTGGGGGTAAAATATTATGCAGATGGGTAAATTTTTGGCGCCAGATTTTTTGTATCTCCAAGGACTCCCCATTCCTTGTTAAGTTTCTATGTAAATTTTGTTTATTGTTATTTCTGTTTGTTAATATAATTGCTGTTTTGGCCATGATTTATTCAACCCAATGTGTATGTGTTTTATGGGCTGGGTAAATTGGGGGGGGGGGGGTCTGGCCTTTTAGGGGGTAAAAAAGGAATGCTCTAATTTTTCCTTAGACTGAACGAACTCTACTATCCCAGGGTCATGTCATTATTATAGAAAAGTACATTTGCAATTGTGAAACTTGCCACATCTTGCCCACCACTTCTATAAATGATCCTAAAAACAATTAAAGAGCATTTAAAAAATGGCAGTCACAATGTTAAATTAAATCTCTATACAGTAAAAGTTAAATCTCTATAAATAGAAACGGCATAATGTCACTTTATGCGGAATCCGTCAGTCAGCTGGACTGTCAACTTGGCTGACATTGCTATGCAGCTTCTAAGTATACATAGAAGTTGCAGCGCCAAAACAAAATAAAATGTTAATTAAACTTTATTCGAAAAATATATATTATGCTCAAACACATATATTTCATTAAAAAAAAACATTAAAAATGTTCATAGCCTTTAAACATTAGCATGTGTTGTAGCTGACTAAGGGGCCACGGCCCCTTGGGCACTGCACTGTTGCCCAAATGGTCAGACTGATGTAGATTATATCTAGATGCAACTGGTAGAACTTTATTTAAATATTTTCATATAAAACGTCAGCGCTATTTAGGTTCCTTAAAGGGAATGTACAGATGTGGCGGAATTTTTACGCTGCAAATGTTGCTGCAAATTCGTGACAATTATTAAACAAATCTGCAGCAACATTTGCATATTCGACAAGTAATTCAGATGTTATGGATATCACGGCGGACTTTGCATTGCAAAGGTTGAAATCTGAAGTGAAAATCCGCTGCTTTTCTGCAACAGACTGTGCATGCTGTGGTATGAAAATTCTGCACTGCAGCCTAAATTCTGCACTGTTATTTTCCGCAGCGTCTGAACTAAGTTACCTAAAAAGGTATAGAAACCAATTGAAAAAACGTCTGCTGTGGATTTCCACTGCGGATCGTCCACAGCAATGAACATGCCCTAATAGGAATGGTCTACTTATGAAACCTAATTGCAGGTACAGCATCAATATGGCACATATTTCTTTTTATAGAGTATACAAGTCTATATGGAATATTTTATTACAGATTGCTTCTTAACACTTGAGCATCTGTTTTTTAGAGACTGGTTTCCTTTAGCTGCTTTATTCTTAGGGTATGTTCACACACACTAATTACGGACGTAATTCGGGCTGTCAAATAGACGCCCGCGTCAAAGAAGTGACCTGTCACTTCTTTGGCTGTAATTGGAGCCGTTATTCATTGACTCCAATGAAAAGCAGCGCCAATTACGTCCGTAATGGACACGGCGTTCAAGCGCCTGCACATGCCGTTACGGCTGAAATTACGGGGATGTTTTCTCCTGAAAACATCCCCGTAATTTCAGCCGTTACGGACGCTGCCGTGTGAACATACCCTAAAGATAAAACCCTACTAGAAATGACATTGTCTAAACAAACATTCCTACATTACTTATTTGTGATCCGCAAAAATGTTTACTGTAAAGCACAGAGGATGTGTAATAAGCGAGCAAGATGCATGACAGAACATATCAGATCTGGAAAAAACATCTAGAGAGATAATTAGCTGAAGAAGTGAACCAAAAATCTTAAAATTAGAACTCCCTAGATGTTCATGTAACGGCTTTTCAAAATGTACTCATACATTTGTGTAAATCAGATATTAACCCATCATGGTCTATAAATCAATATCTGCCACAGATAACAGTACATACTAAAGGAATACACAGACAATTTTAAAGGGAATGTATCTCTATTCTCTCTCTGAGGGCAGCACGCAATAGTGTTATGCACAATGATAGGGTAAAAGATTTCAATCAGTGGCAGGATGGCGGGGTCTCTGCAGCTCATGAATACACCAGACTCCCAGTTCACAGCGTTCTGCAACTAATATACTATTAGTTTAGCCAGAATACAATTTTTTTTCTACAGAAAAAAACAGATAGATAAAATACTACTGCATGCTGCTCTCAGAAAGGGAAGCATAAATATGCTGACTGATTATCTGTAGGCCTACGGCAGGGGCCGCCATCAGGAATTTCTGGGCCCATGCAGCCAAAGAGATTGGGCCCCCTCCCCTCCATTACAGGGGGTGGGCAACAAAAAGCTTGGCGCTCACGTTTGTGCGCTATATGCAGTAACTGATTTTGTTACTGACGTGAAGTTACAGTGAACGAAACCATGAAGCAGTCAGCGATCAGTTGATACCCTGGATTTTATTGAATTCAGGCAAAACATATAGCACACAATAAGATACGTCGCCTGGGGAATGGCCCTGGGGAGACTCCTGAAGTCACTGTCCATAAGTGAACAGTGATGTCAGGAGCTTTACCTGGGCCAAAGTCCACGGGTAAGTGCTTGTGATGCTCTGCCTGGGGACTCCGGCATTGGGAACTCCTGACATTACTGTCCATATAGTGTTGTCAGGAGCGGTATATGTTTTTTTGCGGGATCTCTCAGGATGGAATACCAGAGTCTACTACGCTATTCCCTCCTTCAAAAAAAAAGAAAAAAGATATACCAAAGTATACCAACCCGACGGAGACCAAAAGGAGATAATGGAGCCCTATGAACACACTTATCGTGTACGTCGGGAGCTTTTATGACGTACAAGATAAACGTAGGGCGATAACACGATGTGGAGGGCGCCTTTAGAGAAGATGAAGCACTTGTGAGGATGTAAGAAGCACTAAGGCAGGTTAAAAAAAATAAAAAGGCCTATACTTTCCATGCCACGCGTCTCTCTGACATGCTGCAGCAGTCACATGGGATGAAACGTCATCCCTGGAGGCAGGGCTGGACGCAGAAGCACAGAGTTCTGGGTAAGTATAAGCTTTTTAAAATTTGTTTGTGGTAGAATCGCAGCTTTTCCGCCGCAAAAACATCTGCTATTTGTTGCGGGTTTTACCTCCCCCATTGAATTTAATGGAGAAAACCCACAACAGAAAGCAGCATTTCTGCAACATAAATTAAAAAACCACACCACAGGTCAATTTATCAACTTATCAACGAATTTCTAGTGTATTTTTTACGCAGCGTATGGATGAGATTTGTTCAAATCTCATTCACTCTGCTGCTACTGTATTACGCTTCGGATTTTCCGCAATTAAATCCATTGTGGAAAATCCGTAGTGTTTATGATACGTGTGAATTTACCTTTACAGATTTTACTGAGGATTTGCAGCAAATTAACCCTTTGCATTGTAAAGAGTGAAATGCGCGGCAATTTTGCAACATATTAGGCATCAGCAGAATGCCTTAAAGCTCATGCAGATTTTTTTCTGCTACATGTGAATGGGGTTTTGAAAACCCCATTCACATAAATTGTAATGTAATATGTAGTGGATTTTCAGTGCGCAATCAGCACCGAATATAGGAGACAAATCGTCCACGTCTGAAGTGGCCTTAAAGAGACTCTATCACCACATTATAAGTGCCCTATCTCCTACATAATGAGATCGGCGCTATAATGTAGGTGACAGCAGTGCTTTTTATTTAGAAAAACAATCTATTTTTACCACGTTAGGAGCGATTTTAGCTATATGCTAATTAGTTTCTTAATGCCCAAGTGGGCGTGTTTTTACTTTAGACCAAGTGGGCGTTGTACAGAGGAGTGTGTGATGCTGACCAATTAGCGTCATGCACTTCTCTCCATTCATTTACTCCGCGCATAGTGACACTGCGTTGTTCACTATGTGCTGTCTTATACTGACATATTAACATTACTGAAGTGTTAAGACAGTAACTAGACATTCCTTTCAGCCAGGACGGGATGTCTATTCACAATCCCTGCACTTCGTTAATGTTTGTTTGGTACTTACAGCAGAGCAAAGCGTAATCTCGCTGTAACCTGTCATTTACAGCGAGATCTCGCGAGATTACGATTGCGCTGCTGTAAGTGCCACAGAAACGTTAACGAAGTGCAGGAATTGTGAATAGACATCCCGTCCTGGCTGGAAGGAAAGTCTACTCACTGTCTAAACACTTCAGTAACGTTAATGTGTCAGTATAAGACAGCACATAGTGAATAACACAGTGTCACTATGCGATGACTAAATGAATGGGGAGAAGTGCATGACGCTGATTGGTCAGCGTCACACACTCCTCTGTACAACGCCCACTTGGTCTAAAGTAAAAACACGCTCACTTGGGCATTAAGAAAGTCATTAGCATAAAGCTAAAATAGCTCCTAACGTGGTAAAAATAGATTGTTTTTCTAAATAAAAAGCACTGCTGTCACCTACATTATAGCGCCCATCTCCTTATGTAGGAGACGGCACTTAGAATGTGGTGACAGAGTCTCTTTAAGGTGGTTTCACACTGGCTGATTATCATATAATCATATAATAACAGGGATAGGGAAACAGACAAGTGAGCCCTAATCTACACGCCACTCAGTCCCTGCCTACTTGCAACAACCCGCCCTAGGCGACGGGGTACAACTGGGCAACGGTCCCTACACTCAATAAGTGCACGACAGACAACAGACAAGGAAACACAGAACAAAGGGAAACGGGGCAGTTGCCCACGGCAACACCGTGAGCAACAAGAGTAGTAAACGAGCCGAGTCAAACCAGGAGAGTAGTGAACAAGCCGAGTCAAACCAGGAGTGTACGAGGTACCAAACGCAGAGCAGAAGAGTAGTCAGTAAGCCAGGGTCAATACGAAGCAGAGACAAGTAGTTCAAGAAGCTGCAGCAGGGCCAGGAAACCAACAGAGAAGAATCACAAGCAAGGAGGAACAGGAAAGGCAGGTATAAATAGACAGAGGGCGGGAGCTAGCTCCGTCTGGCCAGGCTGTGATAGGCTCTCCCACTCCTAAGCCTGCCATCCTGAGTGGTGGAAGATGGAGTCAGTCTCACAGACATAGAAGCAGGTGCAGACTGATTACCTATGGGCGTGGATACAAAAGCTGTGCCTGGCAGATCCTTAACAGCTCGTTGCCGATATTGCCCTGTGTAAACAGGGCAGCGATTAGCAGATGAACGAGCAAACGCTCGATCATCTGCTGGTCGTATAGTTTTAAAAAAGTAAAATATTATCGATGTCGGCAGCACATCTCCCTGTGTAAACAGGGAGATGCGCTGCCGACATGATAATAACATATGGGGATGAGCGATCAGAATAACGACCGCTCGTCCCCATCCATAGCTCCGTGTGACAGGAGCAAACGAGCGTCGATCAACGATGTCCCGTTGAACGGCGCTCGCTGCACCTGCCAATTATCGGCCGGTGTAAAAAGGCATTTAGGGTCTATTCACTGTAAAATCGCAGAAAAAACGTGATTTGACTGCAAGAGAATACAGCCTAAGGCCCCATGCACACGACCGTATTTTTTCCCACCCGTAAATACTAGCGTAAATACGGGTCCGGTGTCACACGTATTCCACCCGTTTTGCACCAGTATTTACGAACCCGTGCCCGTAAATATGGGTCCGGTGTCACACGTATTCCACCCGTATTTACGAGCACGTTTTTGGCGGCAAAATAGCACTGCACTAATCGGCAGCCCCTTCTCTCTATCAGTGCAGGATAGAGAGAAGGGACAGCCTTTTCTGTAATAAAAGTTAAAGAAATTCATACCTACCCGACCGTTGTCTTGGTGACGCGTCCCTCTCTTCACATCCAGCCCGACATCCCTGGATGACGCGGCAGTCCATGTGACCGCTGCAGCCTGTGATTGACCTGTGATTGGCTGCAGCGGTCACATGGCCTGAAACGTCATCCAAGACGTCGGGCCGGATGTCGAGAGGGACGCGTCACCAAGGCAACGGGCGGGAGACCGGACTGGAGGAAGCAGGAAGTTGTCGGTAAGTATGAACGTCTTTTATTTTTATTTTTTACAGGTTTATACTGATCGGTAGTCACTGTCCAGGGTGCTGAAAGAGTTACTGCCGATCAGTTAACTCTTTCAGCTCCCTGGACAGTGACTATTTTCTGACGTCGCTTAGCAACGCTGCCGTAATGACGGGTGCACACATGTAGCCACCCATCATTACAAGAGCTCCATAGACTTCTATGGACTGTCCGTGCCGTTGTTACGGCCTGAAATAGGACATGTTCTATCTTTTTCAACGGCACGGGCACCTTCCCGTGAGAAAACGGGAAGGCACCCGTCGCCAATAGAAGTCTATGAGCCCGTTATTACGGGTCGTAATTACGACCCGTAATAACGGGAGTTTTTACGGTCGTGTGCATGAGGCCTTAAACCATGTTTTTTTTTCATGTTTAGTGCCATTATGTTTTTATGTAATTTTTGTAATCGCGCCAAAAAAAGCGCAAGATTTTGCCATACAGCCTCCCTGTAGACAGTGCCATAATCCCCCACCTCCTCCTTGTAGATCGTGCCATACAGCCCACCCACTCCCTCTTGTAGACAGTGCCATACAGTCCCCCGCTTCCCCCTTGTAGACAGTGCCCCTAATCAAAAACAAAAATTGTACTCACCTAGGCCCCATTCCCACGACGAACTGAGCTGCTCCACGGCAGGATCCATGCGTAGGCCGGCGTGATCTTGTAGCCTAGAGTTTCCCAACCATTTAGAACTCGAGGCAGCACTGGAAAAATACAATTTCCTTAGGGCACCCCTACCAAAAATTGTTTCGAGAAAGACAGAAAATGTCTAAAAAAAAAAGCACTACACCCGTAGGGTATGTTTACACACGTTTTTTGTAAAGCAAAGAAAATCTGCCTCAAAATTCCTTCAGGAATTTTGAAGCACATTTTGAATTGACACCGTTGTTTGACCTTTTTTGTGTGCTTTTTCTTAAGCCGTTGAAGGGAATGCAAAAGACGCAGGCAAAAAAGCTCCAAACGGGCGCCGCAGGTATATTCTGCCTCCTAATAATTTCAATTGGAGGTCAGAGGCGGAAACCACTTGAAGACCCTCAGCCCCCACCACTCACAGTAAAATGACCATCAGCCCACCACTCACAGTAAAATGACCATCAGCCCCCCACTCACAGTAAAATTACCATCAGCCCCCCACTCACAGTAAAATGACCATCAGCCCACCACTCAGAGTAAAATGACCATCAGCCCACCACTCACAGATTCACCCTGTAGGTAGTGCCACACAGCCCCTTGTAGGTAGCACCACACAGCCCCCTTGTAGGTAGCGCCACACAGTGACATCAGGGGAAACTCCTGAAGCTGAATCCCCGTCCACAGCGTTGCCGATGCTGTGACCGGTGATTCCACTCCAGGAGAAGCTCCTGTCGTCTGTGTCCGTTTATGGACAGTGACGTCATTGGCTCCTCCTGGAGTGGAGTCCCCGGTCACAGCATCGGCAACGCTGTCAACAGGGATTCCGCATCAGGAGTTTCCCCTGATGTAACTGTCCATATACAGTGAAGGAAATAAGTATTTGATCCCTTGCTGATTTTGTAAGTTTGCCCACTGTCAAAGACATGAACAGTCTAGAATTTTTAGGCTAGGTTAATTTTACCAGTGAGAGATAGATTATATATATATAAAAAAAACAAAACAGAAAATCACATTGTCAAAATTATATATATTTATTTGCATTGTGCACAGGGAAATAAGTATTTGATCCCTTTGGCAAACACGACTTAATACTTGGTGGCAAAACCCTTGTTGGCGAGCACAGCAGTCAGACGTTTTTTGTAGTTGATGATGAGGTTTGCACACATGGTAGATGGAATTTTGGCCCACTCCTCTTTGCAGATCATCTGTAAATCATTAAGATTTCGAGGCTGTCGCTTGGCAACTCGGATCTTCAGCTCCCTCCATAAGTTTTCGATGGGATTAAGGTCTGGAGACTGGCTAGGCCACTCCATGACCATAATGTGCTTCTTTTTGAGCCACTCCTTTGTTGCCTTGGCTGTATGTTTCGGGTCATTGTCGTGCTGGAAGACCCAGCCACGAGCCATTTTTAATGTCCTGGTGGAGGGAAGGAGGTTGTCACTCAGGATTTGATGGTACATGGCTCCATCCATTCTCCCATTGATGCGGTGAAGTAGTCCTGTGCCCTTAGCAGCGAAACACCCCCAAAACATAATGTTTCCACCTCCATGCTTGACAGTGGGGACGGTGTTCTTTGGGTCATAGGCAGCATTTCTCTTCCTCCAAACACGGCGAGTTGAGTTAATGCCAAAGAGCTCAATTTTAGTCTCACCTGACCACAGCACCTTCTCCCAATCACTCTCAGAATCATCCAGATGTTAATTTGCAAACTTCAGACGGGCCTGTACATGTGCCTTCTTGAGCAGGGGGACCTTGCGGGCACTGCAGGATTTTAATCCATTACGGCGTAATGTGTTACCAATGGTTTTCTTGGTTACTGTGGTTCCAGCTGCCTTGAGATCATTAACAAGTTCCCCCCGTGTAGTTTTCGGCTGAGCTCTCACCTTCCTCAGGATCAAGGATACCCCACGAGGTGAGATTTTGCATGGAGCCCCAGATCGATGTCGATTGACAGTCATTTTGTATGTCTTCCATTTTCTTACTATTGCACCAACAGTTGTCTCCTTCTCACCCAGCATCTTACTTATGGTTTTGTAGCCCATTCCAGCCTTGTGCAGGTCTATGATCTTGTCCCTGACATCCTTAGAAAGCTCTTTGGTCTTGCCCATGTCATGACTAAGGACGCGTGCAGCGTCTGAAACGCGTAGGCTTTTTCACCAATATTTTTTCCTCACACTACCAGGATTTCACACTCTCTACCTAAGTCCTGATTTTTAATCAAATACTTTTCGTCCATTAAACTTGGAACTTCGTTCCATTTTATTCTACAATCCACGCTATATACCTAGTCTACCCTGGTCCCTGACACTGCTATGGACCCCCTTGAGACCCTGGCTCAGCAAATGCAGGGTCTCTCCCTACAGGTCCAGGCCCTGACTCAGAGGGTCAACCAGCCTGATGCTACCATGGTAGTGCCCCTCACCTCACCTCTTGAACCCCACCTCAAGTTGCCTGACCGGTTCTCAGGGTACTGGAAGACTTTTCTCTCCTTTCGGGAGAGTTGTAGGCTCTATTTTCGCTTAAAGCCCCACTCCTCAGGTTCTGAGAGCCAGCGGGTGGGTATAATTATGTCCTGGCTCCTGGAGGGGCCCCAAGAATGGGCCTTCTCCTTGGCTCCTGACGCCCCTGAACTTTCCTCCGTTGATCTTTTCTTTTCTGCTCTCGGACTCATTTATGACGAGACTGACAAGACTGCCTTTGCCGAGAGTCAGCTGGTGACCTTACGTCAGGGTAAGAGACCTGTTGAGGAGTATTGTTCTGACTTTAGGAAGTGGTGCGTAGCTTCTCGGTGGAATGACCATGCCTTAAGGTGCCAGTTTAGGTTGGGCCTGTCGAACGCCCTGAAAGACCTGCTAGTTAGCTACCCCTCTTCTGACTCCCTAGACCAGGTTATGGCTTTAACGGTACGACTTGACCGACGTCTCAGGGAACGACGACTTGAACGTGTTTGTGTTTTCTCCTCTGACTCCCCCATGATGCCTCCCGAGGTTCCGTTGCTTCGTTCTTCCACGGAAGACTCGGAGGTACCTATGCAACTCGGGGCCTCCGTGTCCCCCCAACAACGTAGAGAGTTCCGCAGGAAGAATGGTCTCTGCTTCTACTGTGGGGATGACAAGCATCAAGTGAACAACTGTCCTGGGCGTAAGAATAAGCAGCCGGAGGAACTTCCGCGCCTAAGTGATCATCGGGGAGGTCACTTGGGCACACAGGTATTTCCCGTAAATATGAAACGTAATAAAATCTTGCTTCCCTTTCAGGTCTCTTTTGGTGGTAGGTCTGCTAGCGGCAGTGCCTTCGTGGATTGAGGGTCTTCTGCTAATATCATGTCTGTGGAATTTTCTATGTCTCTAGCTATGCCTTTGATTGATTTGCCTAAACCTGTCCTGGTAGTGGGTATCGACTCCACTCCTCTTGCTAATGGTTATTTTACACAGCATACCCCTGTTTTTGAACTCCTTGTTGGCTCCATGCATTTGGAGCAGTGCTCTGTACTGTTAATGCAGGGATTATCGTCCGATTTGGTTTTAGGCCTTCCCTGGTTGCAGTTGCATAATCCCACGTTTGACTGGAATACTGGGGATCTTACCAAATGGGGTAATGAATGCTTGACGTCATGTTTTTCTGTTAATTCTATTTCTCCCCCTGAGGAGGTGAACACGATACCTGAGTTTGTTCAGGACTTCGCTGATGTTTTCTCTAAGGAGGCCTCCGAAGTGTTACCCCCTCTTAGAGAATACGATTGCGCTATCGATTTGGTACCAGGAGCTAAGCTCCCTAAGGGTAGGATATTTAATCTCTCTTGTCCCGAACGTGAAGCCATGAGAGAGTATATCCAGGAATGCCTGGCCAAGGGTTACATTCGCCCCTCTACTTCTGCGGTAGGTGCTGGCTGCTTCTTCGTTGGTACCTCGTGCTGTCCTGGTTTTACTCGGCTTGGTCACTACTCTCCTGCTCTGCGTTTGGCACCTCGTACTCTCCTGGTTTGACTCGGCTCGTTTACTACTCTTGTTGCTCACGGTGTTGCCGTGGGCAACTGCCCCGTTTCCCTTAGGTTCTGTGTTCCCTTGTCTGTTTGTCTGTCGTTCACTTATTGAGTGTAGGGACCGTCGCCCAGTTGTACCCCGTCGCCTAGGGCGGGTCGTTGCAAGTAGGCAGGGACTGAGTGGCGGGTAGATTAGGGCTCACTTGTCTGTTTCCCTACCCCCATCATTACAAGAACAGACATGTTCCATAACTTTCTGAACATTTCTATGGCACGGACACCCATCCGTAACGATACGGAAATGTGTCCGTGGCCAATAGAACTGAATGGGTCCGTAATTACGAAGAGTTTTTACGGTCGTGTGCATGGGGCCCAAGCCTGTGGGTACATTACACTGGACTAATCTGTACCATTGTTCTGTGACAAGTGCCTCATGCACTATAAGAAATGTATGTGAGCAGAATTTCTAATAAATTTATATTAGAAAACTGTATGGTTTCCTATTCTACAAATAAATTAAAACATTTTTTACAATTAGACTGAGAAGTTACTACAATAGCAACAACCAGTAGGGTGGCATATATCCAGTTGTCACTTTGGCAAAAAAGATGGCTGCATCAGAACAGAAATTTTACAAGATCTTTGTAAGTAAAAATACATATATTTTTAAGAAATATTAGCAATTACTCTAGCTTTTGATTTCCTCTATATGGAAAACACTTTTCAATAATGGCTTTATTTATTCTGTTCAGCCATAACATTGAAACCACCTGCCTAGTATTGTGTAGGTCCCCCTCATGCTGCCAAAATAGCTGACGATAGCAGCAGATCCTTTTTAAAGGGGTTTTCCAGTAAAAACAAATTGATGGCCTATCCCCAGGATGGGCCATCAATATCTGATTGTTGGGGTCCAAATCTCGGCAAACCCTGCTGAACCCTGCTTCCTCTTCATAACAAATGACTCCAAATTCCCCACAATCCGATTAGGCATCTGTAGGATGTGCTGGGATAACAAGTCCGATTTATGGAGGTTCTACATTGCAACTGAAAGAAACTGCTTCTAACATCTTGGTGGCAGATATTAGAATATCTTTACAGGTCCTTTAAAGTCTATGCCAGTATTAGGCAGGTGATTTTTCAATATAATGGTTGAGCAGTGTGTGTATATATATATATATATATATATATATATATATACTACCGTTCAAAAGTTTGGGGTCACCCACACAATTTTGTGTTTTCCATGAAAACTCACACTTCTATTTATCAAATGAGTTGCAAAATGACTAGAAAATATGGTCAAGACATTGACAAGGTTAGAAATAATGATTTTTATTTCAAATGATAATTTTCTCCTTCAAACTTTGCTTTCGTCAAAGAATGCTCCATTTGCAGCAATTACAGCATTGCAGACCTTTGGCATTCTAGCTGTTAATTTGCTGAGGTAAGAGAAATTTCACCCCATGCTTCCAGAAGCCCCTCCCACAAGTTGGATTGGCTTGATGGGCACTTCTTGCATACCATACAGTCAAGCTGCTCCCACAACAGCTCTATGGGGTTGAGATCTTGTGACTGCGCTGGCCACTCCATTACAGATAGAATACCAGCTGCCTGCTTCTTCCCTCAATAGTTCTTGCATAATTTGGAGGTGTACTTTGGGTCATTGTCCTGTTGTAGGATGAAATTGGCTCCAATCAAGCGCTGTCCACAGGGTATGGCATGGTGTTGCAAAATGGAGTGATAGCCTTCCTTATTCAAAATCCCTTTTACCTTGTACAAATCTCCCACTTTACCAGCACCAAAGCAACCCCAGACCATCACATTACCTCCACCATGCTTGACAGATGGCGTCAGACACTCTTCCAGCATCTTTTCAGTTGTTCTGCGTCTCACAAATGTTCTTCTGTGCCCAATGTCTGTGTGCTTTTGCCCATATTAATCTTTTCCTTTTATTAGCCAGTCTCAGATATGGCTTTTTCTTTTCCACTCTGCCCTGAAGGCCAGCATCCCGGAGTCGCCACTTCACTGTAGACGTTGACACTGGCGTTTTGCGGGTACTATTTAATGAAGCTGCCAGTTGAGGACCTGTGAGGCATCTATTCCTCAAACTAGAGACTCTAATGTACTTGTCTTGTTGCTCAGTTGTGCAGCGGGGCCTCCCACTTCTCTTTCTACTCTGGTTAGAGCCTGTTTGTGCTGTCCTCTGAAGGGAGTAGTACACACCATTGTAGGAAATCTTCAGTTTCTTGGGAAATTTCTCGCATGGAATAGCCTTCATTTCTAAGAACAAGAATAGACTGTCGAGTTTCACATGAAAGCTCTCTTTTTCTAGCCATTTTGAGAGTTTAATCGAACCCACAAATGTAATGCTCCAGATTCTCAACTAGCTCAAAGGAAGGTCAGTTTTATAGCTCCTCTAAACAGCAAAACTGTTTACAGCGGTGCTAACATAAATGCACAAGGTTTTTCAAGTGTTTTCTAATCATCCATTAGCCTTCTAACACAGTTAGCAAACACAATGTACCATTAGAACACTGGAGTGATGGTTGCTGGAAATGGGCCTCTATACACCTATGTAGATATTGCATTAAAAACCAGACGTTTGCAGCTAGAATAGTCATTTAGCACATTAACAATGTATAGAGTGTATTTCTGATTAATTTAATGCTATCCTCATTGAAAAAAACTGTGCTTTTCTTGCAAAAATAAGGAAATTTCTAAGTGACCCTAAACTTTTGAACGGTAGTGTATGTATATATATATATATATATATATATATATATATATATATATATATATATATATATATATATATATATTTCAAATATGTCTAAAAATATATCAATTTTACCGGTTCTCCTTTTTGTCCCTGTAGACCTCTGTCGCCTTTGGATCCTTTAAGTCCATTCCTCCCATCAAGACCTGCTGTGCCCTGAACAGAGAGAAGAGAGGAGTGGATAGTAGAAACGTAGCATGTGAGTTAGTAAGTTTTAATGTAGCTCGTCAAAACAAAGGGGAACTATATGCAGGACAGTTTTTGTTGCAATTCACAGTTGTCTTTTCATTACAGTCAGTGGTGCTAGGTTTGTGAACCCCAGAACTTTTAACCTTTCTGCATATATTTATTTTAGAATGGTATTAGAGCTCAGCTCAATAAAACACAGAAAAAGATATACCTTTAGATTTACTTGACAATGAAATGATCATAGGCTTAAAGTAACTGGTGGGACCCTGTGAGTGGCAATGATTTCAGTCAAATATTTTGGATTACATATTTAAATGATCACTAAACTTTCGACAAATTTTGCATAAATCAATAGTAAACATGCATATCAGAAACATTGTAATCTATCCGATTATAGAAAAATGCCTCTTTCTCCACTTATCAGGCATATCTCATCTTCCGGCCTGCCTTCTGTACTCATCATTTACTCTCAATTCACTGCTAAAATCTATCTTGAGAGACAAGAAAGGTTATCAGCTCACTCTGTGATCAGGTGACATGCTGCCCAAAGAAGTCTAAGGGGAAAGGAGGGGGAAGAGGGAGCAGGAGCAGAGTGACACACAGAGTTGCTGCTGCAGCATCCAGTAAGTGTTATTTCTCACCCTAGTGCTGGATGCACAGCTACACTGCTCATTACTGCTGTATGATATCCTCCATGTTGCTACTGTTTCTGTTGGTGTGCCACAAAGAGGTTGGGGAGCAGGATTCCTCTCTTTTCTATGTGTGTTTTGTATGGTAGACATAATAGCAGTTAGGCTCCACCCACTAGCTTATCGAAAACTGATAATTAGCGATAGAGCTGGCACAAGAGATAACTGCTGAAAACTGTAGAATACAAGTCATATAATAGCCAGAAATAGTATTATTCCTTATGTACACACATATGACAGCTTATTTTGAAAAGTCACCTGAAAAGTTAGGTACGCTTTAAGACTGCCACGTATCCGTCGCATGATGGACACCAACGCCGCCAAACGGACCCCATTGACTATAATAGTGTTCGTTGGGTTTCTATCATGGCACACTTCATTCTACCGGAAAAATAGCACTGCATGTTGTTTTGGCCGGGATTTTTGGCAGAATCTGCGACGGAGGCAGTAACAGAAAACCAATAGTATTCTAAATCTCGGTATTAATGAAGGAAAAAAAACTCAACAACAGCAAAAGATAATAGAAAAGTGTTTACAAAGTTTCTCAACATGTACTCATGGATCAGGGTTGTAGCTATAGGAGATGCAGGGGGTAGCAGTAGTGCTTGTTCCCCAGTGCCACGTAAGAGGACACCTGTATTTTTTTAATGACACATTGTGGATGGGGACCCTCTTGCAGATTTTGCATTGGAGCCCAGGAGCCATGAAAACAAAGCAGGGCAAAGACAGCACCAAAAAGGGAGGGATCCTTCACAAAGAGATACAAAACTACCAAATGGAGGATCCTATGTTATGACTGCCAGCCATCTGTAAACTCATGGACAATCCCTAATTAGAGTTTAGCACAAAGTGTTGTCCTAGTCCTAATCCATTCTTTTTTAGCCATGATGTGTGGATGTATGCATGAAACCCCCTCCTTCCCTGTTTCATTCTTTAATTTGCTATGACAGGTGGCAAGCAATATTCTCCCATACTGGTATGTGACAGTAGAATTCTTGGAGAGGAGAAATTATGACTGCATAGATAAAAGCGTGGATCATCTCACACAGTATGTAGTAATATTTGAAAACAGTGTAAGCAATAAAGTGACAATAGTGATTTAAAAAGACAGTTGGCATGGGCCCCAGACTGTCACTATATAACCCCAATCCAATTGACGGAGTCCGCGGTTACTTAACAAAGGGAACCCTCTGCCTTTGTTAACATTATGATCATCCAGAGACAGTTTTCTGTGAGCTCTACAGTTTGAGGCAATTCAAAGATGTCAATGGTATGACTAAGCCAGGAAACATAGAGAACACAGCAGAGGCTTAGCTAGGGGTTTTGCACAGGGGGGCAAAACACATCTGAGTGGGCCCCAACCCAGTGAGCCCCTCAAGGCATTTTTACAACTGCAGAGGCGCATCCGGCAGGGTCAGGCTTATGTAAACAGCTAAGTCTGCTGTGCTACTTTGTTTCTGTAAACTTCCATAGAAGTGAATAGGTGTTACGGAAACAGCGTAGCATAGTGAGCTACACTATAGTGCCTATCCTCACAGTATAATGCCCCCATAGTGCTCCCCACACAGAATAATGCCCCATATAGTGCCTCCCCACACAGTATAATGCTTCCATAGTGGCCCCCACATAGAATAATGCCCCTATAGTGCCCTCTACACAGTAAAATGCTTCCATAGTGGCCACAACACAGTATAATGCTTCTATAGTGGCCCCCACAGTATAATGATACCTTAGTGGAACCCTCACAGTATAAAGCCCCTATAGCTGCCCCACACACAGTATAATGACACATAGTGTCCCCCACACAAGATGCTGCCCCCATACAGTATAATGCCCAATAGCTGCTCCACACAGTATGATGCCCATAGTGCCCCACACAGAATAATGCCCCATAGCTGCCCCCACACAGGATAATGCCCCATAGCTGCCCCATACATTATAGTGCCCCCATAGCTGCCCACATACAGTATAATGCCCCATAGCTTCCCTCACACAGTATAATTCCTCCATAGCTGCCCCATAGAGTGTAATGCCCCCATAGCTGCCCCCACACAGTATAATGCCCCCATAGCTACTCCCATTCAGTATAATGCCCCCATAGCTGCTCCCATACAATATAATTCCCGAATAACTGTCCTCATACAGTATAATGCCCCCATACAGTATAATGTCCCCATAGCTGCCCCCCATACCCAGTATAATACCCCCATAATATCTACTAAAAAAATAATAAAACAAATACTCACCTATCCCCTTTCCCACAGCAAATGGAGGAGATTCCTCTGCTCTTCCAGTCAGTGCTATCTGTGGCTCGGCACAGACAGGCGCGATGACATCACTGCATCGCTCCTGTCTGCGCTGAGCCACTCACGGCCGTCCTTACACAGTGAATGCTGGAGCAGGGAGGTGACGGCTCCTTGCTCCAGCATTGAATTCAACTGTATCTACATCCTCAAAACGTAAATACAGTTGAAACCGGGACATGACACCGCGGCCCAGCCCATCCCTTGGACCTATTATCTCAGTGCGCCCGGGGCGACGCCCCCCTTGCCCCCCTGCTAGCTACGCCTCTGGAACATATTTTGATAGATTATGGCACATACGATTCAGTCTCAAGTATCAAGTTTTACAGGCAGCTTCACAAAATGAAACATAGTTGCAATTTTCTTGTATACACAGATGCCTTTGTAATATTTAATGCTGACTTCCTGCCACCAGTGGTATGCAGTGTTCTGGAATGGATGAGCAGTGCCCAATTCATGGTTGTCAATATTGTACAGGTACTATTTAGCTTCATTTAGCTTCCTCTTGTTGAACCAACTTTCCATGTTAGTAATGAATGCAAAGAGAGAAAACAACTGTATTCTGAACGTTATTCTTTTTTTATTGAGTTGGTGCGTCTATTGTTATACATTCATTTCTACCAGATTATGTGAAAAGAGAAGTGAAAAAAAATACTGAAGCCGGGTATCCCATTAATCAGAAGGGGCAGCTGTTCTGGCTATACACCAGCAGATTAGAATTATGATGAAAGTTATGAAGGGTAGAATTCTTTCAGAAATAATGTAGATTGTAGGGTATGTTCACACGGCCTATTTTCAGACGTAATTCTGGCATTTTACGCCTCGAATTACGCCTGAAAAGACGGCTGCATTACGCCTGCAAACGCCTGCCCATTGCTTGCAATGGGTTTTACGATGTTCTGTTCAGACGAGGTGTAATTTTACGCGTCACTGTCAAAAGACGGCGCGTAAAAAGACGCCCGCGTCAAAGAAGTGCATGTCACTTCTTTGGATGTTTTTGGAGCCGTTTTTCATAGACTCCAATGAAAAACAGCTCCAATTACGTCCGTAATGGACGCCGCAAAAAACACGAGTACTTGCAAAAACGTCTGAAATTCAGGGGCTGTTTTCGCTTGAAAACAGCTCCGTAATTTCAGACGTAATTTGTTAAGACGCGTGAACATACCCTAACTAGTCAACCTACAGACTGCTAAATGACTTTCCATTTTAGAACACATATTAGTACATGTATTCATACATTCACATTGCCATTAGGGATTCTTTTATATCAACGTAAGAAAGTTAACTTGAGAAAACTTGCATTTCCTTTTTGTGTGGACGTACAATGTGTAATGGAAGTAACTTAGCATATTATGACAAAATACCTATTACATAAATATGGGGGAGATGGTTCATGATTCTGTGAGATGATGAATAAGAGGCACTTCTCGGAGCTGCTTTAAATGAATTCTCAGAGGACAACGAATATGTGATTATGCAAAAGGGAGAAAAGAAGATTTCCATATTGATAATCCATTATCACTTTGCGAGCACTATCTAACTGAATTGCTGCATCATTTACAAAACTATCTTAGCTAAGAAAAAGCTCAAATCTGAAAGCATTCAGAAAATCAAGAATTTACTTCCCACTAGATCTAGAAATAAACAAATGGATTAGGACACATTTAACCCCATGTCAGCCAAAGACCTACCTGCAATTGTATGTGTGTGTATATATATATATATATATATATATATATATATATATATATATATATATATATATATATATATATATATATATATATATAGTTATATTTACATTCATATATTTATATAAATAAAACAAAGTTAGAACACAACAAAAGAAAAAGATTTTTTTATATATATATATTTGTTCTAATTTTTAATGGAGATAAAAAGAAATAAACTTTCATGTGGATGTTGAGTCTTTATAATATATGCAATAGAATTATGAAAATGCTGGGATTGAAAAGATTCATATTTGATGTCTAAAGATCAAGACCGTGTTGCTGAAAATCGTAATTTCTTCAATACTTCAAAATAACCCGCTGATCTTTTTGTTGGGAAGTACTGCAACTTCTGATTAATAATTGTGAGTCTTGAGGCAATGTGTGACGTATATTGAAAGAATAAAATCAACTACACTCATACATATTCGTTTTTTTCCCTGTATGGCGTAAAAATGTAGATAACAAGCTATGTTAGTCTTTGGAGGGAATTTACAAAGACTGGTGTTTCACACGTCAGTATTGAACAGAAACCTACTTAAAGGGAACCTGATTTCAACTCTTAAACCAGCAATACCTGGTGGAAGTGGGTGAAAAATCTTTTTTATGTAACCTATATTTATCTTCTAAATAGGCTCTGTACCACGGCCGCATCGTCCATGAGCCGAGATGCCGCCGCCACCCCCTCCTGCACTATAATTGTACCTGCGTCTATTGGACGCAGATAGAATTACATGCGAGAGCACCGAATGGCGGGGCACGGAACGTGCCCATTATTCAGCGCCTTTCAATGATCTAAGCCATAGTGCCGCTTGCGTCGTTGATAGACAGTCGTTGATGCAACGTTGAAAGGCATGGATTGGCCAGGCAGACTGACTTGCCTTGCCACTCAACACCATTTTATGACGCGAACGGTGCGATTACATCATCGCGCTGCTTGCGCCGTTGAATGAGAGGGCAAGGCAGCCTGCCAATCAGCGCCTTTCAACGACGCAATATTGAAAGGGTTAATTTTGAGGCCTGCAAATGACCCATAATTATGAATCACCTCAAAAAATATTTGTAGATGTCTAGATGGGTGAGAGAGAAACAGTAGAATATCGTCTGCAAAAACTGCAGATTTAACTTCCACCTTGCCCACTTGTATGCCAGAGTATACCTGCCCATGTTCCAAGACATGCACCAAAGGCTCCAGTGCCAGGTCAAATAATAGCGGCGACAAGGGACAGCCCCGCCGCGTTCCTTTGTGTAACCTAAACGTTGTCGACCTAAATAATGGTGTACAAACAGCCGCCGTGGGGTTGTTGTATAATGCTTTTAGATAGACTCTAAATTCCCCTTGTATGTTAAATTTGTCCAGGACCATGTCCAGCCACCACCACTCAACATTATCAAATGCTTTCTCAGCATCCAATAACACAAGTACCGATTGGTTAAGTGACGTTGGCCAAGCCACTGCCCCGTCCATGACTCCCAACACTTTCCTAATATTCATAACTGCTGATCTACCCTTAATAAAGCCCACTTGCGATGGACCCACCAAGAGAGGCATTAAGTGAGCAAGTCTGGCTGCCATAATCTTGGATATCAGCTTGAGGTCCTGGTTTATTAATGATATGGGCCTGTATGAGCTCGGTAGTAACAGGTCTTTTCCAGTTTTGGGTAGGACCCTGATGTAGGCCTTATTCGCTGCAGCCGGGATGGCTCCACCCTTCATCAGGGAGTTAAAGTAGGATAATAACGTTGGGGTTATTTGCTCCTGTAGTATTTTATAGAATTCAGCCGGGTAACCATCAGGTCCCGGCGCTTTCCCATTTGGTAATGATTTTATAGTTAGCTGCAATTCCTCTAGTGTTATTGGTGCATTCAGGTCATCCAACTGCCCCTGGTCCAGAGTAGGCAGGGTCAGGTTGAATAAGTACCGACTGCCCTGTGTATCTCCAGGTACACCAGAGGTCGCATAGAGCTGCTGATAGAAAGCTTGGAACATGCCATTCATCTCTCTAGGATCAGTTTGAATACGGCCCTCATGATCCCTCAGCTTAGTAATATGTGTGTGTGGACGGAACCCTCTAGACAATCCTGCCAGCATCTTTCCCGCCTTGATGCCAAACCGAAAAATCTTGGCCTCATAGATTGACCTCCCAAACTTCTCCTTTTTGTCCAGCCATGATTCAAATTGTCTTCTAGCGTCTATCCATTTGTGGTTTTTATCGGAGGAAGGGTCAGCCAGAAAGGAGGAATACGCCGTTCTAAGGCAGTCTCTACTTTCTCTGTATTTCTGCTGTGTCTGTTTTTTTCTGAAGGTGACGTACGATATGAGCCTCCCTCGCAAGACAGCTTTAGCCGTCTCCCAAAACAGCGCATGGTCAGTAGCATGTTCCACATTATCACTGGCATATTCCAACCACCATCCCCTTATCCGCTGTTGAAAGTCTCCGTCATCTGCTAGACTGGAAGGGAATCTCCATTGGATGAACTCCCCCCTGGGATGGGCATCTGCCAGCACTAGCCGTATTGGTGCATGATCAGATATGATCATGTCAGTGATATCTACCTGTTCTACCCGCTGCAGTAAATGTTGGCTTAAAAAAATGTAGTCTATTCTAGACCAGGATTTGTGGTATTTTGTTTCCTATCATCAGCTGCACATTGTACTGAATTAAAGTCCCCCCCCCCCCTACCAACTTCATCGTACAAGTGTCAGCTATAATTGAAGTTTGGAGGTTCTGAAAGTAGGCGTGATTGTTTGTGTTGGGTGCATATATATTGTACACGCTAACTTCACCCAGTTGTGTTTCTAGTAGGATTTGCAGTATTCGTCCCTCAGTGTCAACATATTTCGGGTGCAAAGTGGAAGCAAAATTCTTGTGTATTAAGATCATCACCCCATTCTTTTTTTAGAATTGCTGGGGAACCATAGACAGTTCCCACCCAAAATGTACGCATTCTAAAAAAATATTTTTCTTCCAGGTGTGTTTCCTGGAGCAAGGCCAGGTCAGCCTTCATTTTACCGAGATGGCGTAAGACCATCGATCTTTTGTGTGGGGATAAAAGCCCCTTAACATTCCATGTCACTACTTTCATAAAAGGTATTTAAATTAAGTGATTTCGTTGTCTGACCCTGCGTCTGTGACCCATAGGAAGTGTTACATGCTAATAAGGAATAGGTGAGGAATCTGAACTCCGTGAGGTTCAACTCAATTGAACTAATGTGACCACCATTCAACCATAGAACCCAACTATTAGGAAACAACTTAACTTTCCCCGTTATCCTCGGAGAATCCCAACTCCCCCCTTCATTTTTGCTCAGGACTTCTCTTTTTTCTGACATGTGACTTTCTCTAACCTACTTCTAGGTATGGCCTAATCAGCAATCCACATTTTACAATACATCAGCAGTCCATATGTTTATGTAAATTTCTGATTTAAACTTGCACTACTATTGTTTTATCGTTAAGCATCAACTGGTGTTACATTTATCTAATAACAGACAAATCATTTCCAAATTCAGTCATCTTTGGTACTCACGACTCCTGTCAACCTAGGAGCCGACCCGTTTGTGGTTCTGGGGTATCGCTACCCGTGTCTTGGGGTCTGCGGCAGTCTTTTTTCTTTGGGCGGGGGTCCCTTCGGGTGTGGTGTGTTCTGCTGCGAGCGTCTTCCAGGAACGCTGTCATCCGCTGTTGAAGGTTCAGGGCCCTTAAGTATATCTCTATACACCGCTTCTGCTTCCTGGTGATCCGTATAGACTTGCATGGTACCGCTTGGAGTTGTGACTTTTAACGTTGCCGGATATTGTAGTTGGAACTTCATTCCCTGGTTGTGGAATGCTGTGCAGATTTTGCTAAATTATTTTCGTTTCTTTGAGACTTCCGCTGAATAGTCGCCAAACAGCACGACTGTGACACCATTTAATTTAGTCGGTTCTCATCTGGTCTTGCACAATCGTAGCAGCGTTTCTATATCAGAGTAGTCCAAATAGCGCACTATAACTTGTCGCGTTCTCTTCGTCGGGCCTTGGTGCTGTGGTAAATTCTGTCTGTCAGGGCCCACTCTATGTGCTCTTTCGACTTTGCACGGTCCTTCCATGTTCAGCGTCCTCGGCAGGTCGTATTCACAAAGGCGTTTTAGGTGTGTGGCCAGTACTGATTCTGGTATTCCCACTATCCGAACGTTATTTCGTCTCGACCTGTTTTCTAGGTCGTCAATTTTGGAGAGCATCTTTTGTTTCTCAGCTAATAGCTCCTGTATTGTGCCATGTGTATCTGCTGTGTCGTCTTCTAGCAGCGATATTCTTTGTTCTACTTCGTCTAAACGTATGCCATGTTGTGACACTTCGTTTTGCAGTGCCTTCAATGAGGCTGATATGGTAGTGGCCAGAGTGTCCTGGATGTCGGGTGTAATACGTTTGGCTACTTCAATGGCCAGCTTTTTGTAGTCTATCATTGTCGAAGTCGAGGTCCCCTCCCCCCCTTCCTCGTCTGACATTATATCATCTTGGTCTGAGGATGGGCGACTCACTATCTGCTTATCTTTCCGGGTGGCATCGTGTCTGTTTTCAAGTTTGTGATTACATTCTCTAAGGGTGAGTCCTGATTTTGTCAGGGTATGTGTGTTGCAAGAGGCTGAAACTGGTGCAGCACGGGACCGAGGCGGGGTGTAGCAGGAAGATGGCGCTCCCTCTCTCCCAATGTGCTGCTACGGTATTTGGCGCCAAAATGAGCAGTCCGCTTTAATGAGGTATATAGGAGTTGCACGATACCTGATCGGTCGGCGGTCGTGCCTTGTCGCTATCCGGTGCTGTGAGGGCAGTACACCTCGCTTCCCCCGTAGCCCGCTCTGAGGTGCTTCGGGGCCGCCGTTAAAAACCTCCGGTAAGCGCGGGGAGATGCCTGTCGATGCCGGAATAACCAGTGTTCGCCTGCTGCGTGCTGTAGGTCTGATGCCGACACTTCTGGTGTGGTTTGGGGGATTTCTGGTTATAGTAGTCAGTGTTTTTTTGCAGCGTAGGTCTGGAGAGCTCTTTTCTCCCTCCTCACATGTCAGCCCCGGAACCGGAAGCCCCCCTTTCCACCTTTAATATGACCCATAATTAAGTGCAATCCTCTTCATATATTTGACACATCTTTGAATGTTGGTGCACCCCAAATGGAAGATTTCCACTATAAGTTACACAAATTTCTGGCATAAATTACAGTAAATTTGTAGGGCTCTGTACCGCTAAGCTCCATACACTTTTTTTTTAAAGCAAGAGCAGCATAACATTTTTTACTTTCTGCCAGAAATGTGCCACAAATTGCATAATAAATCTACCCATATATATCTTTCCTGGCAGGACTTAAAGGGGTTCTTTGAGATTTAGCTTTCATTCTCCCCACTTCCTAGCTTGTAAAAGCAAAACTACTTTTAAAAATTGGGCTCTAAATGCTTTTAACTAAAAGGTCATGTGTCCGCAGTGGCGCAGGCTTTTTCCAGAAAATGATGATATGGCATACATTGATCAATTGGCCCTGGTTCAGGAATCCACTCCCCCCAGTCTATGATATGTCATCAGTGATATTCCGTTTGGGGGGTTATGTCCACTTCTCTCTGCAAACAAGCATGTGCGGTAGCAGAACATTTTGTGGTGTTCCACGCATACTCAGTAGACTGTAATTGTAGACTGCACACAAGCAGTTGAATTATGGGACCTGTAGTTTTCAGCGTCACGCTAAAACACTAGGCACGCCCCCGAAATGGAAGTGAAAAAGAAAAACAAATAGTGCGCGCTCAGTACACCAAGTTTAGCAAGATAGATTATGTTTCAAACTAAATACATAAATTAATTGCTAGATACATAAAAAGTATTATCTGTGTTTTATCTGACACTTCTTGGGACGTAATTGGAGCCGTTTTTCATTGACTCCAATGAAGAACAGCTCCAAATTACGTCCGTAAAAGACGAGGCGAAAAACGCCAGTACATGCAATTACGTCTGAAATGCAGGAGCTGTTTTCTCCTGAAAACAGCTCCGTAATTTCAGACGTAAATGCAGTTATCGTGTGCACATACCCTAAAGGTAAAGGAGAGCGGATCTCCTGGAAGCAATGTGAATGCAGCCTAGGAATAGTTTTAGGCTGGAATCACACAGTTTGCGATGCAATATTTTGAGCCAAACACAGAATTGGATAAAAAAAGAGAGGAGACATAGAAGTCTTTCCTTTATACTTTTACTTCTTTTTGGATTCATATGTGGATTTGGCCCCCCCAAAAAATGCAGTAAAAACTGCCACAAAAAAACTGCACACTTGCTTCCAGCTTTAGGTCGGAGTTACACGAGCGTGTGCGCTCTTGCACACGCAAAATACGCGCCGTTTTGTGCGCGCAAAAGGCACTTAACAGCTCCGTGAGTCATCACTTAGGATGTGCGGCTGCGTGATTTTCGCGCAGCCATCATCATTATTAGGGCATGGCCACACGTAGCGGATTTGCTCTGGAATTCCGCTGCGGACACTCCGCAGCGGAAATCCGCAGCGGACCCATTTCTCCATTGCCTTCCACAGCTTTGTGGTTGGGTTCGTTTGCACGTTGCGGACAATTCCGCTGCGGAGCATAGGCTGCGGTGCAGAATTTGGTGTCCGCAGCATACAATGGTTGTTGCGGACGTGTGGCGGACTGGTTGCGGACTCATTGCGGAATTTCTCCATTGACTTCAATGGAGATTCAAAATTCTGCAATGAAGTCCGCAGATGTAATGTACATGTTATGTGTGCTGCGGAGCGTATTGTTTTTTTAACATGACATTTCTTCATTCTGGCTGGACCTATGTATTTCTAGGTCTACAGCCAGACTGAGGAAGTCAATGGGGCTCCCGGAATTACGGGTGACTACGTGTGTGCACCCATAATTACGGGTGACTACGTGTGTGCACCCGTAATTACGGGAGCGTTGCTAGGCGACGTCAGTAAATAGTCACTGTCCAGGGTGCTGAAAGAGTTAAGCGATTGGCAATAACTGTTTCTGCACCCTGGACAGTGACTACCGATCACAATATACATCAACCAGTAAAAAAAATAGAAGTTCATACTTACCGAGAACTCCATGCTTCTTCCTCGCAGTCCGGCTTCCCAGGATGACGTTTCAGTCTAAGTGACGGCTGCAGCCAATCACAGGCTGCAGCGGTCACATGGACTGCCGAGTCATCCAGGGAGGTCGGGCTGGATGCCGAAAGAGGGACGCGTCACCAAGACAACGGCCGGTAAGTATGAAATTCTTTTACTTTCACTAGGGAAAGTGCTGTCCCTTCTCTCTATCCTGCACTGATAAGGGAAGTACTTTCACCTCAATACGCAGCGGCTAGTCCGCATTAATTTAATGCCCATTTTGGGCAGAGCTGCAACAGAATCTGCAACGCAGATTCTGTGCGGCATTGATGCGGACAGTTGCGGAAGAAATCCGCTACGTGTGGCCATGCCCTTACACTCTGTTTGGATGTTTGTAAACAGAAAAGCACGTGGTGCTTTTCTGTTTGCAAACATACTTTTGACTGCTGTTGCGCGAATCACGCGCGTCCCACTGAAGTGCTTCCGTGTGGTGCGCATGATTTTCACGCACCCATTGACTTCAATGGGTGTGTGATGCGCGAAAAACGCAGAAATATAGGACCTGTCATGAGTTTTACGCAGCAGACTCACGCTGCGAAAAAATCAGTGACTGCACTGCCCCATTGACTAGCATAGGTCCGTGCGACGCGCGTGAAAAACACGCGCGTTGCACGGACGTATTACACGTTCGTGTAAATCCGCCCTTAGATAATGGCTGAAGTTCTGTCCCATGTGTGTGGCAGCACAGCAATACTTTTAGGTTTTGTTTGTAGTCTGCAAGTCAGCGTCATACACTTCTCTTTACAACGCCCAGTTGGTAAAAAGGTAAAAACCGAACGGTTGTCTATTAAGAAACGAATTAGCATAAATCTAAAATTGCTCATAACTTGCTCAAAATTGATCGTCTTTCAAAATAAATACCACTGTTGTTATCTACATTACAGCGCCGATCACATTATGTAGGAGATAGGGCACTTATAATCTGGTGACAGAGCCTCTTTAAAGGACCACTCCCCATTTTTAAAAAAATTTTCCCCCTCCACTTGTACATTGGTGTTTCAGTGGGGTGCCGTGTGTAGAAATATTTACTGATCCATGCATCTAGCTGTTTTCGGGTCCAGCGCCGCTCTCGTAATCTTCCCTCTGACCTGTCTGGAATCGCTGTGCTTTTGAGAAAACCGGAACTTAGGCTCTCAATGCATTACTATGGGAGCCAGAATGAGGCTCCATAGGAATGCATTGAGAGCCTGAGTTCCGGTTTTCTCAAAAGCACAGAGATTCCAGACAGGTCAGAATGTGATGCGACGCTGGATCCGAAAACTACTAGATGCACGAATCGGTAAGTATTTCTACACACAGCACCCCACTGAAACACCAATGTACAAATGGAGGGGGACATTTAAAAAAAAAAAAAGGGGAGTTCTCCTTTAAAGCAAATAAGTATGTGTTTATATTGTTAACGGCCCTAAGCCTTACACCTTATTCACACATCCTGAGGAGAACTAATATGAAACGCGCGTCGAGGCGTCTATACACGCCGCCTGTTACTACATCGCTTCTTTATGTGAGTAAGAATTCACCTTTCCTTTGGCAAGGACATAGTCCTCCTATATGTGGGTACATGTATACTCTAAGTCTGTTCCAAATTGGCATTTACATTTGATATCGTTACCTGTATGGGACTTATACCTGGTCCACGGACCTTCATTTAGTATATCTCCACTGTGACATATATTAGGTTTCATATATTGACATGTATCCTTAACATCTTCCTGCTGCCATGCTACTTTCACTAAATGTAGTTAAATAGTACCATACATCAGCATACTCACATGTGAAACATTTAGGCGTTGTATACACAGTGTTGATATCATCTTTTTTAATTTTTATACATTACAAATTTGTGTGCTTTTTACTCTGCTGTCGATAATAAATAAAAATATATTTTGTAATACAAAAAACATTTTAGTCTATATGCTCCCTTCTTTTTGTTCGTTTTTGGTCTATTTTATGGTTTGCTAGGAGTCATAGGCTGTTTCCTTCTCGTTGAGACGGACTATCTATAGGAATAACAACCTTATTCACACAATTGTATTTCTCAACAGTATGCTTTCACAACGGACAGCACACTGACCCATGCAATTCAATGGGGCTATTCACACATCTTTTTTTTCACGGAGCGTGTGTTTGTTGCGAGAAACTAACAGCATGCCCCATTCTGGTCCATTTTTGCAGATCAGACCCGCACCATAAAGTCCATGGGTGCATAAAAAAATAATGGGCTGTCCATTTTAACACGGATAAGTTGCTAAAGAAATGCAGAAAAAAAAAAAGTAAAACCAGGAAGTGCTTGCAGAGTAGAAAAACAAATGTAAAAAACAAATGACACAAGAAAACCACATGGTTGCACTAAAAACGGTCAGGTTTCTGTGGACACAAATCAGACACATTTGTGTGAATAAGGCCTTAATAGGCGATATTAAATGGTTAACTTGTAGCAAAAAACAAACGCAAAAGTCCTCAGCACCCCCATTCAAATTCCCGTGCTCTTTGGAACAGCAATCCACTTTTGCCGTGCAGACAACAAGCAAAAAAAGATGATTCCAAGATACCAGGTCCATTTAAGATTTAGCTTTTATTTCTTTGGCTGTAACTTTTAGCAAATTAAATATGTGTAAACAGACCAGCATAACTACTTACTGAACTTCCAGGAAGACCAGGTTCGCCAGGTTCACCCTGTCAGGAGAAAAGAGAAACACATTCGAAAAGCAAAAATTCTACATGTAAATACTTCAATTATTCATATCTAGCAAGTAAATAATTCAGTTATTCCAAGACACATTAAGCCAACTGTGTCAAATTATTATCAGCTACAGCGATGGGTCCTGAAAACTACTATTAAAAAATTATTGAATATGCAAGGCAATTTTGAAAAGAAGTTCCTGGAAGATAGGCTGCATAGGAGGATTGAGAATCTAAATCTGCCAGTTCATATAATTCCTGCTTCTGTAATTGAGCATTTTTGGTGACAAAAGTATGTTAGGACATTTCTGTAAAAGCAATTTCCTAATAATCGGTAAAGAGTGTGGCTTAAAAGTGAAGCTGTTGCTTGTCTTTCAAGATAGCTAGTAAAGGGATACATTCATTGTAAAAGGGTATGTAGTATCTGGATATTGTTTCATTAGAATCGAAATATGACAGAAACTTTGTATCGATTGGAAATGTCTAAGGGCCTGTTCACATCAGCATTGGCTTTCCGTTCCGGGGTTCCGTCTGAGGTTTCCGTCGGGTGAACCCCGCAACGGAAAGTCAAACTGAAACCACAGCTTCCGTTTCCTCCGACGGAAACCCGGAACGGAAAGCGAACGGTGATGTGAACAGGCCCTAATTCGTATGCTTACTTTATTGTATGTAATCATTTTACATACCTTCTGTCCCACAGTTCCCCTTGCACCAAATAGTCCCATAGATCCTTTGGAGCCAGCATCACCCTTTGTACCCTGTGAAGAATGCATTATACAGTTGATAGGACATAGGATTTACAGTGCCATGATAACAAATTTTAATTATAAAAAATAACGAACAACTTAAATATATAGAATATGGTGAATACATTGAGAGATGCTTTTTTTCCAGTTCATTACATCTATTACTTTTGGAGACACAAAATATATTACAATGAACCATAATGCTGGTGGCATACAGTCGCATACATCTGGGACACATGTTTAAAGGAGGCCGTAATGCCTTTCCTGAAAGTTATGTATACTCGATTACCGGAGATGGGTAGTTAAATGAAGGATTTACTCTGATTGCTATGTTTGGAACTTGTAAAGAATTTTTCCCCTAAGATGAGGAAAATTTGCTTCTGCCAACAATGGGAGTTGTTTTACCTTACACTGCATCAATATTGCAGGATAATATAAAAAAAACTTCTGGTATACTTTTTAGGCTGAGTCTGTGGGCAGGAAAGTAACATCAAAATATACTGTCGAACCGATCAAATTCATGTAAGTAGGGCACATATACTTTCTCTCCTGGTGGCCCATCTTCTCCTTTTTCGCCTTTATCTCCATCAAAACCTGGATGTCCCTTAACACCCTACAAAAAAAGAAGCATGCACTTAACCATATTTTCTTATCATATATTCTAAATATTGGAAAGATAAATATTGAATATTTAGTTTCAATAGTTTATATTGGTTTAATAAGAAAATAAAAACATCACGGTAGTAGAAGGAACAAACATAAGGATGAGGGACATGCGGTACATCCCCAATTAGGATATAAAACATAGAGTTATATACCAAAGAAATACTATAGAATAAAACCACAGGAGCATCACAAGTAATATAAGAAAACAGATACATAGTGCACATAAATAGTATTATGGATGGACATTATGTAAGAAGAGAAAATATGGATGTGGATTCGATGGAGCGGTTTCTCATCAATCCAAAAACAGCAGAGGGGCAACATAAGTAGGAATGTCATAAAGATGTGACAGACAGAGAAAAGAAAGAAAGACAAGGAGTAAAGAAAAAAGAAGGGGAAGGGGATAAAAGAGGGAAAAAAACAACAAAGAAACCGCTCGATTTCTCAATGCCTATGGGTGTGTCTAGGCATATCTAGGATAGGTTTATTAAGCAATGCTTTCCAGGGAGTTTTACTTAGAAAATAAGAAATTCCAAGAAATAGTAAAAATATATCAAGAAGTAGCAAACTCTGGAACAGGTAAACCAGTACATCCCTCCCCACAACCCCGGAAGTAGCAAGAGAAAAAGCCTGGGAAGACTCTGCGCATCTTCGGAGTAAGGTTCTACTGCATGAGGAGTTTGTAACCAGCAAAATCTTTTCAGGCTGGTTCAGTAACAACCTATGAAAGGAACATGAATAACTGCATGTCTAACTACAAGTGAATGTTCACACGTGGCAGATTTGTTGGCAAAAATCAGTTCCATACATCTGTATTGGGTTGTTTCTGCAGCATTTGCATGGATTTCTGCAAGCTCCATTTAGATGAATGGGACTGTTGAAGAAATTTCAGTAGCAAATCTGCGATGTGTGAACATACAATTAGGGCATGACCACACATGGCGGAATTCCTCCGCAACTGTCCGCATCAATGCCGCACAGAATCTGCGTTGCAGATTCTGCAGCGGATCTGCACAAAATGTGCAGAAAATTGATGCGGACTGGCCGCTGCGGACTGCAGGAAAAGTGCTTCTCTTCTCCCTATTCAGTGCAGGATAGAGAGAAGGGACAGCACTTTCCCTAGTGAAAGTCAAAGAAATTCATACTTACCGCCCGTTGTCTTGGTGACGCGTCCCTCTTTCGGCATCCGGCCCGACCTCCCTGGATGACGCTCCAGTCCATGTGACCGCTGCAGCCTGTGCTTGGCCTGTGATTGGCTGCAGCCGTCACTTACACTGAAACGTCATCCTGGGAGGCCGGACTGGAGACAGACACAGGGAGTTCTCGGTAAGTATGAACTTATATTTTTTTTGACAGATACATGTATATTGAGATCGGTAGTCACTGTCCCGGGTGCAGAAACAGTTACTGCCGATCGCGTAACTCTTTCAGCACCCTGGACAGTGACTATTTACAGACGTCTCCTAGCAACGCTCCCGTCATTACGGGAGCCCCATTGACTTCCTCAGTCTGGCTGTAGACCTAGAAATACATAGGTCCAGCCAGAATGAGGAAATGTCAAGTTACGCTCCGCACCACACATAACATCTGCGGACTTCATTGCGGAATTTTGACTCTCCATTGAAGTCAATGGAGAAATTCCGCCATGAGTCCGCAACCAGTCCGCCACTGCTCCGCAACAGACAGAGCATGCTGCGGACACCAAATTCCGCTCCGCAGCCTATGCTCCGCAGCGGAATTGTACGCATCGTGTAAACGAACACTGCTAAATTAAAGTGAAAGTCAATGGAGAAACGGCTCCGCTGCGGATTAACGCTGCGGAGTGTCCGCAGCGGAATTTAAGTGAAATTCCGCTATGTGTGAACCCGCCCTTAGGGCACGTTCAGAAGTGGCAGAATTTTTCTGTTGCAAATGTTGGTGCAGATTTGGGGCAATTACGCAACGAATCTGCACCAACATTTGCACATTTGACAGGTAATGCAGACGTTGCAGATATCACAGCGGACTTGCCACAGATTTCAGTTTTTGCATTGCAAAGGCTGAAATCCGCAGTGAAATTCTACTTCTTCTCCGCAACGTCATGAGCATGCTGCGGAGGGGAAATTCTGTACCACAGCCTGATTTCCGCACAGTTATTTTCTGCAACATCTGAACTAACTTTCCTAAAAATGTATAGAAACAAATGTAAAAAACGGCCGCTGCAGAATTCCACTGCGGACTGTCCTCAGCGGAATTCAACAGCAATCCCGCCACATCTGAACGTGCCCTTAGAGTACTCTTTGCTGGTGATCAAAGCTCTAATGTTTTCCATAGATAAATATTTTAATACTAATGGGTTATAATATTCATTTTCAACATTTCTTTAATTAGTCCAAAATGCTGCATGACATCACATCTTACTTTTCTGTCATTTAATTCTTTGACAATGTAATAAAAAATAAACATGAATAAAATTTCATTACTGCAAAATGAATTGTAATATTGCTGGACCCTTCAGTACAGGTTATTTGTTAGATGATCATTTGGAGAGGGGCTAATATAGACTTAGAGACAAAGACGGCCCACAGTTATCACAGGAGGGTTGCTAGGTAACATAGAATCAAACAGCAACTTGTTGACATGTTGTGAAACAGATTATAAGTAATAAATACCAAAAATTCCATATTATTGAACTGATCAGTGTAAAGTATAATGTTATCTTCTGTGTTGCTCCTTTTATCTGCATGAGCAATGTGAGGTAAAGGAAATTACAAGAAAATGTATGGATGGCCTGCAAACAATTTGGTCTCCAGATTACTCACTGTCATAAAACAGCCTTTTGGCTCGTCCACACAGAGCGGAATTGCTGCGTATTTTACGTCCGGAATTGCAGGAAGAAAATACGCAGCAGAATACAGTAGCAGCAGTGTGTGAAATTCAACAAATCTCATCCAAACGTTGCAGAAATTGATATGCTGTGCGAATTTTTCGTACCGCGGCATGTCAATTCCTGCTGCAGAAAGTGGACTGAAATGCTGCATTTTCAGAGATGTCAACATCTTCCAGCAGTGAGAAAAAACCGCCGCAAAATAACCAACATTTTCTGCAGTAAAAAACACAGGAAATGGTGCAGTTTGTCCGCAGCGGAAATCCTGCTAGTTTCTGTGGAATTGCAGCAGAAATTTTTTGCAGCAATTCAGTTACGTGTGGACAAGCCCTTACCCCTCATGCACACGACCGATAGTCTTCACGGTCCCATTGACTTTAGCGGGTGAATCGGGTCTGTGAAAACTGACCCCGATCTCCGGTACGAGGAAAGATGGGACATGTTCTATCTTTCCTCGGATCACTGACGGGACTCGGGCGGCACGCACGGTCGTGTACCTGAGGCTTTAGACTGCTGACAAGTAGCAACGTAACAACAAAGAATTTCAAAGAAATTCCGAAAATAACATTATTTATTATGCGCTTTAAAGTACAAGGGTGCACATATCATAGTGGGAGACCATGCGGATACTATAAGGGGCCTTGGGGATAATATGCCCAACCCTGATTGATCCCATTCTCTTTTCTACTGAGTGGTGAAAACCTGTTCAGGACTTCCTTCTCCAGAGAAACTGCATTGTTAGGCTGGGTTCACACGACCATGTTACGTCCGTAATTGACGGAACGTATTTCGGCCGCAAGTCCCGGACCGAACACACTGCAGGGAGCCGGGCTCCTACCATCATAGTTATGTACGACGCTAGGAGTCCCTGCCTCGCTGCAAGACAACTGTCCAGTACTGTAATCATGTTTTTAGTACGTGACAGTAGTTCCACAGAGAGGCAGGGACTCCTAGCGTCGTACATAACTATGATGCTAGGAGCTCGGCTCCCTGCACTGTGTTCGGTCCGGGACTTGCGGCCGAAATACGTTCCGTCCATTACGGACGTAACATGGTCGTGTGAACCCAGCCTTAGCAAACAAGGGGGTAGGTAATTGGCCCAAGGAACATAGAAAGGGCGTTCAGGGGTTAAAAACAACCACTATTGTTGCAAGTGGTAAAACACAGCACTATAATCAGGGGTTTATTTTGATGTTTGATATGGGGCTCCTCACTTCTTTGTAAAAAGTAAGTTCAAACTAAAGCATTAAAGCAAGCAAAATTATTTACCGCTTCTCCTTTGTTTCCTTTATATCCTGGAGTTCCAAATAAAAGCATAGAGTCACCCTGCAGGAGAGAAATAAAATCTATCATATGTTAGGTAAGGCTTTCTTCACATCTGCGTTGGGGTCCCGTTCTGACGTTCCGTCTGAGCTTTCCGTCAGAGTGGGACCCTCAACAGACACAAACAAAAAGTCTACTACGTGATTGCTTAGGGCAAAACGATTGGTCCGATGCACAACAGAGACAAACGGAAACCATGGGCACCGGATCCATCACCATCAATGGCGATGGAAATGGAAACCTCTGGTGTCAGTTTGTGTCTGTTCAGGGTCCCGTTCTGATGGAAAGCTCCGACGGAATGTCGGAACGGGACCCCAACGCAGATATGAACAAAGCCTAAGACTAATGCAGGAACATATAATTTTCCCCTCCACCCATTCAACTGTGACCAACCAAATAAAAGAATAAACAAAAGGATGTGGTGTGCATAATATATTGTGCTGTACATATTGTGCTATTAAGCAGCTAATCTTATGCTCATGGCTCCATTATCCCCCCAAGTCATAGTACTCACTGTTTTTAGGGAGCTGGACCACTCACAATATCTTTCATTCAATGTTATACTGTACCTTTTCTCCTTTGAAACCAGACAATCCTTTGTCCCCCTAAAATAAAATAAATACTTGGTTTGCACTTAATTGTCAGTTTATGGCAGAAAGAAGCAACTCAAATATATAACCAGGTCATATCACATTTTCGCACATTTATGCAAACAGTCTGACTTTTTAAATTAGGACTAAGGCCCCATGCACACGAACATATTTTTGCGACTGCCATTCACCCGCAAAACTGCGTGTGAATTGCGACCCCATTCATTTCAATGGGCCCATGCACACGGCCGTGGTTTCCACGGTCCGTGCATTGCACATGAGCCTGGACAGCAAAAAGATAGGACGTCTTATTACGGCCGTATTTTGTAGTCCAGGCTCATAGAAATGATGCACATGGCCCGGGATTTGCGGGCAGCCCGCGGGTGACACTCCGTGGCCGTCCGAGCCGCAAATCATGGCCATTCACACCACTATGGTCGTGTGCATGAAGCCTAAGATGGAATCACCGCAATATAGAGATTATCTTATTCCTCTTGTTCTTATACTTGGATGCTAGTTGCAGGTTGGCAAAATAGACAGTTCAGGAGAGGTGACAGGTCATTAGGGCATCTAACAAATCCTTAAAAAATATTAGACAGTGGGGTGCTACAGTAACCTGTAAGGGTGGTACATCCAGTGCAATATATGAGCACAGGAACCAGGCAGGTGGCAGATTTGACACAACTTTACTTCAGGAATGAAATGAGTGTCTGTAGGTTATACAGTGACACTATATCAGTCTCTACAAATATCCACATATCCCAGTCAAAGGCGTCTCCCCAGCTCCCACCTGCCACATCCGTGAGAACAGTCCCTGCAGTTCTCAGCCACACTCCTGTAGCTGTCTCAGTCTCCACAGTTTTCTCTAAATTCTGCTCTCTTTCCAGACTTTCCATTCAGGGGTCTCTCTGTAGTCTCTCTTTACACTCTCCTCTCATGAGTCTCTCTGCAGTCCCCCATCCCTTCACTCTCTTGTCTGCTCCTCTGGCACAGAGCTTCACCTCCTGCTCCTTCCCTTGCTTTCTAGAACTTTCCTCGGTCCCCTATGCTGGGCTTTATGGGCATGCTCAGTACAATCTGTCAAATTACTCATTATTAAAAATATTCCTTCTACAAATATAACCAGACAGATAACAGTAATAACAAACTACAGTTACAGCATACACATAGTACAGCAGAATACAGGTAACAGAGACTTCAATCAGATATCCCAGCCATGTTCACCCCTCTTACAAAACTGCTAAGCAACTACCGTCTAGAATGTTGCTAGAAAGAGCGCCATTCATACTAATAATCATCCAGTAAATCTTCTAACTATTCATTAAGGGTTCCGTCCTGTTCAGCCTTCTAAAGCCATGTTCACAAGGCATATTTTGAGGCTTCTTTTAGCATATAAAACGCTCGTATTATGTGCCGAAATATACCTGAAATATGATTGCAAACAGCTTCCCATTGATTTGAATTAAATTAAACAATGCTGCATAAAAATACATTCCATAAAATAGAAGTGACATATTACTTCTTGAAGCATATTACAAGCTGATTTTTCCCATGGAAGTTTTTCCCATTGACACCTCAGAATACACCTCAGAATACACCTCAAATACGCTTGTAAAATTGAAAAAGGCTTTGAAAAATCAGTATTGTATTTTTCAGCCTGACATATACTGTGTGAACATGGCCCTAGAATACATCGTATTACAGTGAAGACAGTGTCCCTAGCAGTCAGAGATATGTGTGCACTTCTGATTGGCTGTGACAGAGAGCTGGAAAAATAATTGGTTGAGGCCTCATGCACCTGAACGTATTTTTGTCCACCCGTAAATACTGGCGTAAATACGGGTCCTTGGTCACACGTATTCGACCCGTATTGCACCAGTATTTACGGACCCGTGCCCGTAAATACGGGTCCAGTGTCACCCGTATTCCACCTATATTTACGGGCACGTTTTCGCTGCAAAATAACACTGCAGTAATCGGCAGCCCTTCTCTCTATCAGTGCAGGATAGAGAGAAGGGACAGCCCTTTCCGCAGAAAAAGTAAAAGAAATTCATACTTACCCGGCCGTTGCCTTGGTGACGCGTCCTTCTTTCGACATCCAGCCCGACCTCCCTGGATGACGCGGCAGTCCATGTGACCGCTGCAGCCTGTGATTGGCTGCAGCGGTCACATGGGCTGAAACGTCATCCCAGGAGGCCGGACTGGAGGAAGAAGCAGGGAGTTCTCGGTAAGTATGAACGTCTTTTTTTTTTTTTTTTACAGGTTGATCTATATTGTGATCGGATGTCACTGTCCAGGGTGCTGAAATAGTTACTGTCGATCGTTTAACTCTTTCAGCACCCTGGACAGTGACTATTTACTGACGTCGCCTAGCAACGCTCCCGTAATTACGGGTGCACACAGATAGTCACCCGTAATACGGGAGCCCCATAGACTTCTATGGGCCTGCCCGTGCCGTAATTACGGCCTGAAATAGAACATGTTCTATATTTTTCAACGGCACGGGCACCTTCCCGTAAGCTTACGGGGAGGTACCCGTGGCCAATAGAAGTCCATGGGCCCGTAAAAACGTGCCGTAATTATGGCCCGTAATTACGGGCGTTTTTACGTTCATGTGCATGGGGCCTCAGCAGGGGAGAGGTTGGTTGGATGGATGGAGGATCTAAAGAATAAGCTAGAAGTAGCAAAGACACAGTTCTGCAGCAAGAAAGAAGTAGCTTAATGTAGAGAGCTGCTGGCAGGACACTACACTGAGCTGCAGGATAAAGCCTGAATGTCCCTGAGTCTAGAAATAGCATTGGATTATGAGTGAGTGACAACAAGACAACATAAGCTGCAAGTGACACATACTGACCCCTGTGCTATCTAGCTGCCTTATCTTCAGTTTTGTGTCTATTCAAGACTGACATTGAGACAGTTAACTGTTCCTCTGTCTGTGAATGTTGTAGACTGACCACTACAGCCAGGGCAGCCATCATGAATTTCTGGGCCCCATACAGCCAAGATGTCTGGGCCCCCCCTCCATTACCGGGGGTGGGCAGCGGAAATTGTGTCACTCACGTCTGTACGTTATACGCATTAATTGATTTTGGTGCTGATATCAATTACAGTGAAGAAAACCGTGGAGCAGGCAGTGACCATTTAATGCTCGGGATTTTGATCTATTTAGCCAAAACGTATCCGACTCTATGGCATATAGCGACCGGGGATTGGCCCAGGGGAAACTCCTTAAGGCACTGTCCATGAACAGGGCTGAAGCCTTATACTAGCGCTCTGCCCAGGGACTATGGCGCTGTTCCTGATGTCCATATACGTAAAGTGACGTCCGAAGCTTTGCAAAGCCTGAGTACACGGCCGAAGCGTATGCAACGTTCTGGGGAATAAGGTATATCGACGTTTACAAGCCCGACGTAGGCTGAAAGGACATAATGGAGCCCTGTGACTTATCATCTACGTTGTTTATAGTGTACGTTAGGAGATTTCCTGACTAAACGATAAACTTAGGGCAACAACATGATGTGAAGGTGCCTTAAGGGAGGGGGAAGCACTTTGTGAGGATATAAGGAGCACTAATGCTCCGTTCTTACTTTGCCATTAAAGGGGTTGTCCGAGATTGAATGACTTTGTGTTAATGCTTGTAATTTATAAATGTAAATACATTTGTAATATACTTATGTTTTCCAAAGTGGCCCCGTTTCCAGATCCTGCCGTGGGGAACTTGACGGGTGATGTCACTCTCTGCACTGGCTCTGGCCACTTTGTTGATCTTGAATTCCTTGCCGGATATACGACACGTCACTTGTAACGTGGTGTATATCGGCTTGTTCTGCTTCACAGCCTGTAACGCGCATCCGCTGTGACTACTGTTCTCGCGGTCCATGAGCATTACAACAGAACAAGCCGATATACACCACGTCACAAGTGACGTGTCATATACCCGGAAAAGAATTTAAGATCAACAAAGCGGCCAGAGCCAGTGCAGAGAGTTACGTCACCACACGGCAGGATCTGGAAACGGGACCACTTTGGAAAACGTAAGTATATTACAAATGTATTTACATTTATAAATTCCAAGCATTAACACAAAGTAATTAAATCTCGGACAACCCCTTTAAAGTTCAATGTGTTTTTTCACAGCAAAAATCTGAGGCGTACCCTTTGATTTCTGACGCAGATGTGCCACAAGCATGTAGCAGATCCACACAATAATAAGGCCCTGTCCACACAGAGATTTTTGCTACATTTTTTTGCAGCAGAAACCGCGTTGGAAACTGCGGCAAAAAATAGCCGAAATCGCCTCCTATTGATTTCATTGGGAGGCGAAGGAGTTTTTTCCCCGTGAGCGGAAAAAAACACTTGCGAGAAAAAGAAGTGACATGCCCTTTCTTCGGGCATTTCCGTCTCTGACCTACCATTGACATCAATGGGAGGCAGAGAAAGCCTGAACGAATTTCAAGGCAGATTTTTCTGCCTGCAAAATACTGTGTGAACAGGGCCTAAGACCCATTGTCATTCAAAGTTGCTCATCCTCGGCTTTTCCATGTAATATAAGTCGCATGCTACTTATTGCTGTGGTGGATTAATTTTCATGGTGCGGACAAAAATACACGTGGAAAATTTTTCACAGAATGTACACTGGGTTGCAGAAACCTCATAAGCATGGGATGCAGAATCATCGGCATGTCATCGGAATCTGTATCAAATCCAACATGTGTGAATGGGGCCTTAGGGTGAGTTAAAAAAAACTCTGTTAGGCCAAATGCACACGATACTTATTACGTGCAAATTTGTCGTGGGTATTTTCGTGCGGCAAATCCGCAGTGTAATACAGAACCAGCAAAGTAAATGAGATCAAGAAATCTCATCTACATGTAGCATTTTCTGCACAAAAATTGACCTGCGGTGCATATTTAAAAATATGATACATGTCAATTTATCTTGCGTTTCCACTTGCGAATTGTACGGACGTATATCACGTCTGAATAAGCCCTAACTGTACGTGATGAGGGTTAAGGGGAAGTATGGAGCGAGCTAACGGGCTGAGCTCGCTCCATACACAGCGAGTGACGGCTGTTACACGCAGCCGACACCTCCCTGCAATGAGCGGAATCAAAGTTCACTTTGATTCCGCCCGTTTAACACCTTAAATTCCGTGATAAATCGCAACCGCGACCCCCATACCCCCCCCCCGTGGCGCGATCGGCTGGTTACAACGGTTGCTATGGCAACCTGGGGGCCAAACAAAATCCCCCAGGTCCGCCATCTTTGTACTTCTTTGAAGCTCTGGCTCCGGCAGGGCTTCAAAGGAGACTGTCAGAATCACAATATACTGCAATACATTAGTATTGCAGTATATCATGCAAGCGATCCAACGATCGCTGCTTCAAGTCTCCTAGGGGGACTAATAAAAAAAAGTAAAAAACAGTTAAATAAAGATTTTTGTTATGTTTCAAAAACATAAGTATTAAAAAAAAACAACCTTTTCACATTTTTCCCCTAAATTAACGTTAAAAAAAATAAAAGTTAACATAACTGGTATTGCCGCGTCCGTTATAGTCTGAACTATCTCAATATATGGTTGTTTAACCCGCTTAGTGAATGCTGTAAAAAATATATATATAAAACACGCAAATTGCTGTTTTTTGGTCACCTTAGCGCTTCAAAAAAATTTAATAGAAAATGATCAAAAAGTCGCATATACCCCAAAATGGTATCAGTGAAAACTACAGCGCACCCCGCAAAACTTAAGCCCTCACACCACTAAATTGATGGAAGAATAAAAAAGTTATGGCTCCCAGAATACGGCGACACAAAAGTTTTTTTAAATTTAGCAAATGGTTTTATTTTTTTTAAAGGTGGTAAAACATCAAACAAAACATATAAATTTGGTATCTCCGTAATCGTATCAACCTGTAGAATAAGGTGAATATGTCGTTTTTACTGCCTGATGGACGCCGTAAAAACAAAACCACCCAAAATGATATAATCGCTGTTTTTTGCCCATTTCACCCCACAAATAATTTTTTTTCAGCTTCCCAGTACATTATGCAGTACAATAAATGGTGCCATGAAAAACTACAACTTGTTCTGGAAATAACAAGCCCTCATATGGCTATATGGAAGGAAAAAGAAAAAAAATTACAGCTTTTGAAAGGTGGGGAGAAAAAAACAAAAGTGAAAATTTGAAGAAGGGCTGTATCCTGAAGGGGTTAAGGATTATGAAGGTTTTACTGTTTATCTGGTAATTTCAAGCCATGCTGCTGAAGATTGAGGCATTTGTAGATTTTACAGCTACAAAAAATGTTTGAATTCAATTTGACAACTGTTATTTTTAGGCTCATATAGTCTTTTTTCCTTTTCCTTTTCTGCCTGTTAATGTGTAGTTTTGTAAACCAGAAACAGAAACTGTAGTATGTCTAAAGTAATGAGATGATTTTTATCCTTCCGAAACATTTAATCAAGCACAACAAACTGTGGTAAATCTGGGCTGAGCTGAGCAAGAAAGATACAAGTTCAAAGGCTTAATGGAGATTTCCATATCAGTTTAAAAAAAATAAAAATAAAAAAAAGGAATATCTTGGTACCAGAGTTTTCATACAGTATAGATTATACTGTATAGACTATGCATGTCAAGCATTTACTTTTTAATGTTTAGGGAATATTCAGTTTCATGCTTTCAGATAAAAGACGTTCACTTAATAATAATAAAAAGCAAAAACAAAACATTGTATAATTGTTTGGTTATTAATGAAATGAAATAGATATATATGGTGGGCAGATAAATATTATACACTCCAACCTTGTTGTGAGCTTAATATGGGAATTAAATGATCTTACAGACACAATGACTACCTTTGGCTAAAGCTGGCCATACACATTAGATGTATAGTGGCCAAACGCGCTGATTTTGGCGGGACCAGCCAACCATCTCTTTGGCGGGATCCCGACTCTTTCCTGATGGCAGACGTCGAAGAGAGAAGGGTCGGGCATGTTAAATTTCAACATGCCTGATCCTTTTTGTTCATTAGTAGAAAATAAACTGCCAGAGAACTCTGGCAGCAGCTTTCTCCCTATTGAAAAACGTATACACGCTATGCCAAGCTGAGTGTGCATGTGTATAGAGGATTTGGGAGGAATAGCTGCTGGCCGAACGATCATTCGGCCGACTGCTATCTAAAGTGCTTAAAGATCAACTGCTACTTATTTTCTTTAGTGTTGGTCCCCCATCGGTGGGTTACTGCTGAGAAATTGTCAGAGACCCGAGGAGGTGTCGTGCAATGTGAGAGCCATACTATCCCTACTTAGGCCGTCTGTGCACATTGTGCTGATGAGCTACTGCCAGAGACAGTGAGAGACCATTTAAGGGTATGTGCACACGAGAACTGGCTTTTACGTCTGAAAAGACAGACTGTTTTCAGGAGAAAACAGCTGCGTCGTTTCAGACGTAAAAGCTCCTCCTCGCATTATGCGAGGCGTCTTTGACGGCCAATCATTTGAGCTGTTCTTCATTGAATACAATGAAGAACGGCTCAAATTACGTTGCAAAGAAGTGTCCTGCACTTCTTTGACGAGACAGTCTTTTTACGCGTCGTCGTTTGACAGCTGTCAAACGACGATGCGTAAATGACAGGTCGTCGGCACAGTACGTCGGCAAACCCATTCAAATGAATGGGCAGATGTTTGCCAACGTATTGTAGCCCTATTTTCAGGCGTAAAACGAGGCATAATACGCCTCGTTTACGTCTGAAAATAGGTCGTGTGAACCCAGCCTAAAGGAGAAGCCACTACAGCCAACCACTTTATATAGTTGTTTGCAAGAGACTGTAACTAAGAATTGTGCCCATTGTGGAACCAAAAAGTGTAAATAAATAACCGCCACTAATCTGCTAACTGATATGTGCAAACTTTCAAGTTTGTGCAATGTGTGTTAGGCTTTAACAGTAAGTTTGTTGAACAGTCTATATATTATTTAAAGACCATCAAGCTTGCATTGCCTGAGTATTTAGAAAATGTTTAAGTTGCTGCATTTGAACTGCATGTCTGTTTGACAATCTTCCTGGGGCGTTACCCTCCCCATTTCCGCATTACAGGTATTTGGGGAGAGCTGCATGTGACGTGCGCATGACAAGCGTGACCCAGCCAATCACATGCAATCCTAAAATACGTAACACATTCTGCACAGAAGACATTAGTAGTATGAATGTCTTTCCAGCTTCTCTGGCTTGTGCAGGAAGGTAGACACATTTTTCTGTTTTAGTAGACCAGTAACCAAGAAGCTATGTGTTATGTTTGTGTTTCTTTTAACGTATTGGTATAATAGGCTGTGATCTTAGGTACCATAGCCCATTATTCTGCCTTACCTGAAGCCAAGCATAATCTATTTCTTACCATCATTTGTTTTTCTGCTTCACCTGGGAGGCAAATATGAATATGATGAGCTAAGATGTCAAACTAGCTGTTCTGGGAGTCTATTAACTGCCTCGGTCCAGGTATTCTGGTATTCTTACCGAACTGGCTTTGCTCTACTGAGCATGGAAATATACTTACTCTTTCACCTTTCACACCTGGAAGTCCCTTTGTGCCCTGTCAAAAAACAAACATATTTTATACATAGCGTTACTATCTTGGATAACCATATTATCTGCATTTCAGGAAATTTCGTACATCTTATTCTAAACATAAACTGAAAGAATTAGAGTAAAAATAAAATAAAAATTATTGCAGTTTGAGCAGTCTCATATGTATTTTGTATTTTCAACTGGATACAATTTCATTTTTAGAGATCAATCTCAATGATCATAAACTCATAATTTAGGACCCTCACCTAATAGCAAGAGCAGAAATTGGCTACACAGATTGTCTTTTGCTCCTGGCAGGGACCAGAACCAGGCTTGTCTGTGCATTACACGGACCCTTGATTTCAATGGGAAATGTGCAAAGGTTATTTTCTCCTGTGGCAGCACTGTATTGAATACTTGCTATGGGATTCCCGCTCAGATTACAGTTCATTGCTGGAGGTCCTAGTAGCGGGATATCATGTGATCTTCTTATTATTTGAGGACTATTCTGTGGTTACTGAACACTAGGATGCATTGTGCTAAAATGTATAGATCTGATGACTATGTTGTTCACGTATTAGTACTAGGTACTTAAATATGCTGTACGCATTCTATGGTGTAGAGTATTAATTATTACTGCAATCTAAATTTGCACCATGCAACTTTTTTTGTTTATCCAGGGACAATCATTTTTTTTTAATCCTTTTTGGAACCAGAAAATTCTTATGTCTCTCAAAGTAAGGCCTCATGCACACGTCCATGTGCATGGCCGTGATTTTCGGGTCGGCTGGCAGCGGACTGTCAGCCTCGAGCCGCCCACAAATCGTGGGCTGTGCACATGGCCGCGGCCATTATTTTCAATGAGCTGTAATAGGGCTTGCCCGTTCTTTCTGCGGTCCGGGTGTTGGGGCCATACAAAGACCATGGAAACCACGGTTGTGTGCATGGCCCCATAGGAATGAATGGGGCCGCAATTCTGGATTTTCGGGGGCATTACGGCCGCAAAAGCACGTTCATGTGCTTGGGGTCTAAGATTCCATTATGCTCTTTCAATTTTATACACTTCTTTAAAGCACAAACCCTGTGCATGTAATTGCAATATTCATGTTAGGAAATAATATAAACTTGCTGGCAGATGTCTTTCAAGCAGCGTGTGATAACAAGGGTTATATACGATCATTAATTCATATTAGTGTTCAGTGTGCTTAGAGCGGTAAAAACTCAGGTGTCAAAGGGTTAATTAGATGACAAATATCTAAACATGGATTGGACAAAAAGAGTTTCTTTGAAGCAAGAAATAAGTTGTTATGGAAACGGCAAACATTTAGAGTGTGATATGGACAAGAAGGAAGGAAAGGATCTGTAATTGTTCTACCATTGTGACATGTTATTCTAATGAGACTGGGCATTAATAAAAAAAAATATCTTCAAATGAGATTAAGGTTCACAGTCACTGATTGGAAATGTTCATAGTGTGGGTACGGTAAAACAATCAATAATGCCACACATCATTTGTGGTCTCATGCTGACTACTGGTGCTATTTAAAGAATGACACTGTGAAAACAATAGAAGGCTATTGCAATAAAGTGTTCTTCATCCACATACCACTCTATACTGGGCATTACTTCCAGCATTGCATAATCAGATGTGTGGAATTGTTATAGTAGAGCCTCCAATTCTGTTATTATGTTTTTTAATTTTTATTATCCCTCCATGCTCTGGTGTACACCACCCATTGAGTAATAAAAAGTGTAGGTATGGGTAAAGAGGGAAAAGTAGAGCACGGTGGGTTAAATGTCGCCTTCAATAATTTTATTGATACCGACTATTGTAGTACGAGAAGGATTTGTCCTGTGCAATGTCCCCTTTTTTTATTATTGCCACAATTTATAATGTTTTGGTATTAATAAAGTCTTTCAACCCTATTTTATTATAATCTCTTGGTTAAGATATTTACAAATTCCACTGGTAAGGAAGCTATTAATAGCTTTTCTCTTTCAGTGGAAATAGAAGAGGTGGTGCTGCAAGGGTCTATATTGTATTTATAATAAACCCTGCAAGTGATCTTTTGCGGTGTGCACTTGCAGGGTTTATTATAAATACAATATAGACCCTTGCAGCACCACCTCTTCTATTTCCACTGAAAGAGAAAAGCTATTAATAGCTTCCTTACCAGTGGAATTTGTAAATATCTTAACCAAGAGATTATAATAAAATAGGGTTGAAAGACTTTATTAATACCAAAACATTATAAATTGTGGCAATAATAAAAAAAGGGGACATTGCACAGGACAAATCCTTCTCGTACTACAATAGTCGGTATCAATAAAATTATTGAAGGCGACATTTAACCCACCGTGCTCTACTTTTCCCTCTTTACCCATACCTACACTTTTTATAATCAGATGTGTGAAAGAATTTTGTGTCACTCTGGTCCTACATTTTTAGATCTATCTATCTATCTATCTATCTATCTATCTATCTATCTATCTATCTATCTATCTATCTATCTATCTATCTATCTATCTATCTATCTATCTATCTATCCTATCCTGGACATTATTTGACATTGTTTTCATTGTAAAAAAAATAGAATATTAGAATGCTTACAGTTCTCTATATAAAATACTGTAATTGTTACTGAGTGTAGTGTATTTTTTTACAAAGACATTTTACTTTGACTATTCAGATATACCATACACAATGGCGGATCATCATAGGGCGTTTTGGGCGGCCGCCCGGGGCCTGAGGCTCCCGGGGGGCCCATGACCGGCCAAAGTACAATGTAGTTTTGTCGCGTTATTGCCGCGAATCGCGACGAAACTGAATTGTGTATGTCCTGCAAAAGGACCTTTAAACATAAGGTCACATGACCTCATCTCAGTTCTTACTACTGTTTAGAGACCTGGGGTCTGTATTTAGGGGGTCTGGTGTGGGACTGTATTTAGGGGGTCTGGTTTGGGGACTGTATTTAGGGGGTCTGGTTTGGGGACTGCATTTAGGGGGTCTGGTCTGTATTTAGGAAGTATGGTGTCTGTATTAATTTAAGGGGTCTGGGGTCTGTATTTAGGGTGTCTGAGTTCTGTATCAGTTTAAGGGGTTTAGGGTCTGTATATTTAAGGGTCTGTGTTAGTTTAAGGGGTCTGTATTTAGGGGGTCTGTATTAGTTTGACGTCTGGGGTCTGTATTAGTTTATGGGGTCTATTTAGGGAGCCTGTTCTAGGGTCTGTCTTAGTTTAGGGGTCTTTATTTAGGGGTCTGCATTTAGGGTTCTGGTCTGGGGTCTGTATTAGATTAGGGGGTCTGGTCTGGGGTCTGTATTACTTAAGGGAGTCAGGTCTGGGGTAATTATTATTGTAGGGGGTCAGGTCTGGCGTCTGTATTTAGGGGGTCTGTATTAGTTTGAGGACTGGGGTCTGTATTTAGGGGTTTGGGGTCTGTTTTAGTTTATGGGGTCTGTATTTAGGGGACCTGGTCTAGCGTCTGTATTAGTTTAGGGGTCTTTATTTAGGGGTCTGTATTTAGGGGACTGGTCTGGGGTCTGTATTAGATTAAGGGGTCTGGTCTGGGCTCTGTATTACTCAAGGGAGTCAGGTCTGGGGTCATTATTAGTGTAGGGGTCAGCTCTGGGAAGGTATGGGACCGGATTTGCTTGGAAGGCACTATGCGCCGATCAAAACGGCTTTATTGGGCTCAGTATTTAAAGCTCTGTATGGGGCTAGTATTTAGCACCTCCTGACGAAGATTGCGAAACGCACATTGAGGTGTATCCACAGGTGCATACCTTTCATCTGCCATCATGTCCACCAGAAGTAACTAATTAGTCTCATTGACATTTTTCTACTTTTGCACTTTGTCACTTTTGATTGTTTGGAACTATGGTACAACTAGTAGGATAATCCTAGGTATTTCCTGCCTTTTTGATGTACTAGTAACTAAATACTACAGTAGCGACTTTGGCATTTAACTTTTGGAATGGTGTGACTTGTATTCACCTAAGACCGTTTTTACTTATGTTTTTAGCTGTTTTTGTACTATGTCTGCCTAATAATTGTAGGGGGGTAATTTTTTTCCTCATAAAGGGGACTAATAAAGTTTATATTTATACTATTTTTGAGTTATTTATTATTGACTAGTTTCATTAGACAATATTGGTTTTGTGGATTTAATTATTTTGTCTTATGCTATAGATATATGCCCGGGATATATATATATATATCTATTGCTATGTTTACAGTTATGAACCTCCACAGCCTATCCTGACCTTTAGCTCTCCTGACCACTCTGCTCTACTTACATCAGCTGTCCTCAAGGGAGACTACTCCGGGTATAGCAACCTGGGGTTCCCCCGCAGCAAATTCTACATTCCTCTAGAGGGGTTTATCGAGTGAAGACCAGGGGTTCCCATTAGACTCTGCTCTTCAGCCCCAAGTCAAATCCTTTGATGATAAGGAAGGTTCACAATACCCCCTGCTGGCCCTGCTACAGCCCAATCCTCGGGCTTACAAAAAAATTATTCTCTTTTTTCTTTTCGTGTTGTATTGGGAGAATACTGCAATTATACACTGTACGATGGAGCCTGCTGCATATAGAAAAATACAGCATCAGTAAATACAGATGTCTAAATAGCTCTGTAGAATAAGATTGGCGCCATATTTTGGATCTATTCCACAAGGACAGAATACGGAGGCAAAATACACAGGAATGAATAAGACCTAACATTGACTATAGTAAGAAGTATGGCAAAATGCGTACAATTTATTCCACTACTTGTCATATATTTTTCAATCCGTATTTCGATTAAAAAACAACGGATTGAAGAACCTCTCTCAACTCCATTTAGTTTAGCATGGGAAGACATTTTTTCCCCCCAAACATTGCATTTAATAGGATTTAATGTCATATACATATGGCGAGCCAAGGCCCAAACTGTTTTAAATTTATTTTAGTGTTTTTGTGCAATAAAATTGTGTTAAAACGTGAACTAAGATAGGCGGAGAGGCGTGGACAGATAACTTACGTACACGGTGAAGTGTTGTGTTATACTGTGCACCTAGACTTTCAAGTTTGGACGAGCAACACAGTTTTATTTAAGGCTTAATACAGGATACAATTGAGAACAGCGAACCGAGTTCTTTTTTTTTTTTTTTTTATAAGGTATTAACGTTTTTATTTTGCTTTGCGGCGTGCTGCTCTACGGCGACAAATCGTCGGGCGATCGAGCAACACATTAGAGTCTTCAGCACTATTGACATCGGTATCCTTTGTGTGAAAATCCAGCTGGTCGGGAAAAAGCGTTCCGGCGTAAAAGGACCTCATGCAGCAAGGAACAAGGAGGACAGCACTAACCAAGATGACTTCTGATAGAGTGAGTATGGATTTCTCCACACTCAAACACCTTGCTAAACATAGTTCATTCAACCCAGTATCACCAGGGCCGGCCTTAGGGTAGATGGCGCCCCGTGCGAAATTATCTTTCAGCGCCCCACGCAATCATAAAAAAATGCTCCATAAAAAAGTATAATACCACATTATAATGCCCCTTTAGTGCTCCATAATAACATTTAATAATATAATATATTATAACCCCTTCAAGGACACAGTATTTTGTCCTCTAATTGTGCCCACACAGTATTATGCCCCCCAAGTGCCACACACATTATATTGCCCCCTGTAGTGCCCCTACACAGTATAATATCCGCTTAGTGGCCTCCACAGTATAATGTGCCCCACAGCCCCCTTGTAGAAAATTCCCCCTCTAGATTGTGCCATACAGCCTCCCTGTAGTCAGTGTTATAATCCCCCACCTCCTTGTAGACCGTGTCATACAGACCGAACCTCCCTCTTGTACACAGCACCCCCCCTTGTAGACAGTGTCATACAGTCCCCACCTCCCCATTGTAGTGCCATACAGCCCCCACCTCCTTGTAGACAGTGTCATATAGCCCCCAACCCCCCTTGTAGACAGTGCCATACTGCCCCTACCTCCTTGTAGACAGTGCCATACAGCCCACCTCCTTGTAGACAGTGCAATACAGCCCCCACCTCTCCTTTATAGACATTGCCCCCCCAAACAAAAATTTTTTACTTACCTAGGCCCCATTCCCACGACGAATGGAGCTGCTCCACAATGCCGATGACGGGATTCTTGCATAGGCCGTTGTGATCCAGTGGTTTCATCATGCCGACCTACGGAGGGATCCTGTACTTGTGCCTCATAGGCTGCAGGCGCCTCTGTAACCTAGTACAGGGTTTCCCAACCTTTTCGGACTTGAAGCACCCCTGGAAAAAAAAAAATCCTCTGGGCACCCCTGCCAAAAATTGTTTAGAGAAACACAGAAAACGACTAAAAACAAGCACTACACTCGTAGGGTATGTTCACACAGCATTTTTTGTAAGGCAGAAAAAAATCTGCTTTTGAATTTTAATTGACAGCATTATTCGACAGGGTTTTAGTTTGCGTTTTTTTTGCGTTGTTTTTTTAAGCCGTTGAAGCGAATACAAAAGATGCAGGAAAAAAAACTCCAAACGAGCACCGCAGGTATTTACTGCCTCCTATTAATTTCAATTGGAGGTCAGAGGTGGAAACCACTTGAAGACCATCAGCCCCCCACACACAGTAAAATGACCATCAGCCCCCCACTCACAGTAATGACCATCAGCCCCCCACGCACAGTAATGACCATCAGCCCCCCACTCATAGTAATGACCATCAGCCCCCCACTCACAGTAATGACCATCAGCGCCCCACTCACAGTAAAATAACCATCAGCCCCCCACTCACAGTAAAATGACCATCAGCCCCCCACCTCACAGTAAAATGACCATCAGCACCCCACTTACAGTAAAATAACCATCAGCCCCCCACTCACAGTAAAATGACCATCAGCCCCCCACCTCACAGTAAAATGACCATCAGCCCTCCTCACAGTAATGACCATCAGCCCCCCTTACAGTAAAATAACGATTAGACCCCCACTCACAGTAAAATGACCATCAGCCCCCACTCACAGTAAAATAACCATCAGCCCCCCACCTCACAGTAAAATGACCATCAGCCCCCCTCACAGTAATGACCATCAGCCCCCCTCACAGTAAAATAACCATTAGACCCCCACTCACAGTAAAATGACCATCAGCCCCCCACTCACAGTAAAATAACCATCAGCCCCCTACTCACAGTAAAATAACCATCAGCCCTCCACTCACAGTAAAATAACCATCAGCCCCTCCCTAATACCACCATACACTGAATAATGCCACAATAGATAACACTGTGGGAAGACAAAAAGTTGTGCGCAACCTTGCGAACATTTATTTAGGATGTATTCACATTTTGCTGCAATTTTCACCAAATTAAATGCAGCAAAAACTGCAATATGGCTGCAACATTTGAATATACTCTTAGGGTAGTAATACACAGCGTAAACACTGTAGCATAATACATTAGCAGCAAAGTGGATGAGATAAAACAAATCTCCACACAGAAACTCGACATAAATTGACCTGCGCTTTTTTAATCTGCAGTCGGTCACTTTATGCTGCGGAATTGCTGCTCTTGTATTGTAAGATTTCCCCATTAAATTCAATGGGAGGTAAAACCCGCCACAAAGTCATGTGTTACGGTAGAAATACTGCGATTCCACCGCAAAAATATCAATTGAGAAAAACAGAGGGACGCTACGCTCAGAACAGAGGGACGTGTCGCCATGACTCCCACAAAAATGTTCTGTAAAGAAGTACTGCAAGTCTTTGGGTACAAAGAAATGTGGTCCTGTCAAATGTTTTAAATGTGGTCAGATGGGACATATTGCAAGGAACTGCCACAGCATGAGCAACCGTGGAAAGCCTAGTAATGAAGCAATAGAAATGGCCACATTACATCAAATGGTATATTTAGAAAATGACAAAATGGCTGCTTGACAATCTCCTCCGGACATGTGCTCCACCATGTGCTAAAATGACCAAACACAACTGGGGTAGAATTCAGCTGTGAATTTTAAGTAGGTCATAATTTACATGTTCACAGTTAGGTGTTATCTCTTTGATGTCTGTACTATGTGTTTATGGTCTTGTGTTTGTTCCCAGTTCTTTTGATGTCGTTTGTGTTTTCTTTTGTGGTTCCTTCACAGATTCTATTCTTGTGTATCCCTGGTTATCAGTAATATGTAGTTATACTATATGGGTGTTGCCTGTATTTATAATACTTAAGAAATCCACTCCAGGAAAATGAATACTGATGTATTTGCTTGTTCTATGAACTAATATTAGGTATAGAGGTGCGAACAGGTAACATAAGTTCACTTGTAGTGTTATGTTATACTGCGCACCTAGACCTTGAAGTTCAGGATGGTAATGCATTTACATCTATAATCGCAAAATGTTTTAATTGCTCTCTATTTGGGATAATAATGTTGCAATTGTTATTTAACACAATTTCATCTGAGGCCTGATGCGAGTGCAATTAAAAACAGCGAATAAAAGTACGGCTGATTCTTCTGTGTTTAACTGGAGTGTTCCTTTAGGAAAGGTTGACAGGGGGAGGTAACCCTGGCATTACACCCATATCTTGATTTTAAGTTAATGGATTTGGTAAGATGGGGATATAGTTCCACAAACATGAGAATTATGAAGAATCACAAAATGGTACTTCATCTACAGCTCCCCTCAGATATCCTAACCTATAAGGGATACGATCCTTTGCCAAGGTAGTTAGGACCGGGTGCTTAGATAGCAGTGTTGAGATACTGAGGGGGCCTGTGAGATGAAGGTCAACCCAATACCATCTTCAAGCTTAAGATACATGGGTCAAGGGTATTGGAGTTGGTAACGAGTGCAATATGTTTACTACACCATCTGTGCGACTAATTGCACCGGAAGAGGAATACTCCTCCAAGGAGCATCGAACCTTTTTGTATTGTCACAGGTATTGAGTGCAGAACGGAAGAACTCCAGTCACCCCTGAGTAGAGACTCGATATCCACCCAGATGCTCCTGTAAGACTCCAGATGATCCTGAGTTCAGTGAGGAAGAGGATATCGTGGAGAAGCTTAAAGAATCTGAGAATCGAGCCTCCATCCGATTTCCTGAAAAGAGACTCAGCGGTGTCCTGGTGGGAGAGCCTGTTTGGGTACAACCCCAAAGCAATTTTGTTCTCAAACCTGTTCATCCACCCTGTGATAGTACTGATGGGTGAAAGGACTTGCCGACCAAGTAACCTAGGTCCGGCGTAAAAGAATGAACTTGGACTAAGGACATAATATCAATACTGTTCTGCGACCACTAATTGTCGAGTTTATGTATATATATATATATATTTGTGTAGTGTAATATGAATCAATGTGTCGTACAAAAACTTTCAAGGTGTACATATAGACATATAGACATTCTAGGTGTAGATATGTGTCCGCAACATAGGCATACTCAGTGAGGACATGCCTGTCCCACAGTGAGTGAGTGTGTACGTGTAGGTGTTTATTTACTGGCTGTAGTCACCCCATTTACATGTGTACCTTGCATGTGTTTATGGAGGAGTAGTGAGAGATGCTGTTTGAGCACGAATCTCTATATGTACATATACCTATGGTTTGGTGGGAATATTTTTGTATGTTTGATTATTTTACATTTTGTGAGTATGATTGGGTAGTATATAGGAACCCTTAGGGACAGGTAAGGTTCACACACACCCTTGTAGTTAATTGCCACCTCAACCTTAGAACTAGTATGGTTCATAAGATAATGGATTGAATGTTAGGTAGAGGGGAAATGGAAGGATGTTCCGCCCCACAATTAGATATCGGGTACCGAGACATCACCTCCTACTTAGGGATGCTAATCTGCCATGGTAGAGACCTGGGTATTGGCCCACAAAGATTGCGTCTTCAATCAAGGTGCTTGGGAGATTTGGAAGAAGTCAAGTTGACCACACACCCAGTTGGAGGTGGTGCCGCAAGGCATAACCCTAGTGACCATGATTAATAAACGAGATAGTAGTGGTGGGCGACATGAGCCAGTGAACCCCACCATTATACCAGCCCTTTAACACATCACGTAACTGACTGAGACAGAAGTGTTACAAACGCAAGCATTTTTTTAAATTAAGACAATTCAATTGAGGTATTCAAAGCATTAGATACATAAAATTAGAATTATCACTGTATAGTATAATGCATTAGCAATACAAGTATACACCAAGCAAAGTATTACACATCATGGTATGTAAGAAATGAGTACACAGACAGTGAGGAAATGTAACAATTAAGAAAATATGTCAGGAAGCCAAAGCACAACAGCATATGTTGCAAACATGATTAGGGCCCGAACACTAAAGGACCACTCATGACTCTATATTGCAAGAGAAAGCCCTTGAGTCTAGCAAAGAAGTCCACAACTGTAAAAAATTATAGCTTGCCCCCCTTTAAGATTTATTGCTTTCTTATTCAGCATTAAGATATTAACCTTAACAACATATTCCTGTTTAGTAGGAGGGGATCCAATCCAATGTAAATCATTGACTGCAGGATAGTCGCCCACCAGGGGCATAGCTAAAGGCCGCACAGCAAAAGTTCTTCTTGGGCCCTAGTCCTCCCAACTTCTCATGGCGGACGGCCCGCAGCTTTCAGCTGCATCGCTGGGTCTCCTAAGTGACCCAACGATGCAGCACTAGCAGCCTGGGGCAACACTAAGGTCTAAAGTCTTCAGGGGGAATAGCCCCAATGCATACGTCCACCCAAAAAAAAATGTGTGTGAGTCTATGTATATGTGTATATAGGAGACAGCACATCTATAGAACTACGACTATAGCTATGGATAGGATTAGGTACATTGGCTCAGGAGACTTTATCCCAAACGATAGGATTAGATAGAGGGCCCAGCTCGCTGACATTGCAGCTCCAGCGCTGAATCCAGTAAAGCAGAGGCGCAGCTAGGTTCTCCAGCACCCAGGGCAAAGATTCAGCTGCCCCCCCCCTTTCCCGACATGTCCTTCCCCCTCTTCATGTTTGTTTTCTCTCCCAATCAATGAGGTGTCATTTTTTTCAACATTTTTTTTTGTAACTCGAGCATAAAACCATTTGTACATTCTACAAGCGATATAGTTCTATATACAGCACCAGAACCAAGCTCATTGCATATATACAGCACCGAAACAAAGCTTATTACATAAATACAGTACCAGAACAAAGCTCAATACATATATACAGCAGCACAAGAATCATGCTCTATATATATTATATATATATATATATATATATATACACACCGTGTTCCAAATTATTATGCACATTGGATTTAAGTGTCATAAACATTTAATTATTAGTTTTTCAAGTAAACTCATGGATGGTATTGTGTCTAAGGCTGGGTTCACACGACCTATTTTCAGGCGTAAACGAGGCGTATTATGCCTCGATTTACGCCTGAAAATACGGCTCCAATACGTCGGCAAATATCTGCCCATTCATTTGAATGAGTTTGCTGACGTACTGTGCCGACGACCTGTCATTTACGCGTCATCGTTTGACAGCTGTCAAACGACGACGCGTAAAATGACTGCCTCGTCAAAGAAGTGCAGGACACTTCTTTGGACGTTTTTGGAGCCGTTTTCTCATAGACTCCAATGAAAACAGCTCCAAAAACGTACGTAAAAAACGCAGCGAAAACGGAGCGAAAAACGCCGCAAAAAACGCGAGTTGCTCAAAAAACTTCTGAAAATAAGGGGCTGTTTTCCCTTGAAAACAGCTCCATATTTTCAGATGTTTTTGGTCACTACGTGTGCACATACTCTTAGGGCTCTTTGGATCATTGTAATCAATCTCAGACACCTGTGATAATTAGTTTGCCAGGTGTGCCCAATCAAAAGAAAACTACTTAAGAAGGACGTTCCACATCATTAAGCAGGCCACAGGTTTCAAGCAATATGGGAAAGAAAAAGGATCTCTCTGCTGCCGAAAAGCGTGAAATAGTGCAATACCTTGGACAAGGTATGAAAATATTGGATATTTCAAGAAAACGTAAGCGTAATCATCGTACTGTGAAAAGATTTGTGGCTGATTCAGAGCACAGACAGGTTCGTTCAGATAAAGGCATAATGAGGAAGGTTTCTTCCAGACACATTAATAGGATTAGGAGAGCAGCTGCTAAAATGCCATTGCAAAGCAGCAAACAGGTATTTGAAGCCACTCGTGCCTCTAGAGTCCCGCGAACCTCAAGGTGTAGGATCCTCCAGAGGTTTGCAAGTGTGCATAAAGCTATTATTCGGCCACCCCTAAACAATGCTCACAAGCAGAAACGGTTGCAGTGGGCTCAGAAATACATGAAGACTAATTTTCAAACCGTGTTGTTTACTGATGAGTGCCGTGCAACCCTGGATGGTCCAGATGGATGGAGTAGTGGATGGTTGGTGAATGGCCACCATGTCCCAACAAGGCTGCAACGTCAGCACGGAGGTGGCAGAGTCATGTTTTAAGCTGGAATCATGGGGAGAGAGCTGGTAGGCCCCTATAGGGTCCCTGACGGTGTGAAAATGACCTCTGCAAAGTACGTAGAGTTTATGTTTGACCACTTTCTTCTGTGGTACAAAAAGAAGAACCGTGTCTTCCGTAGCAAAATTATCTTCATGCATGACAATGCACCATCTCATGCTGCAAAGAATACCTATGTGTCATTGGCTTTCTATGGGCATAAAAGGAGAGAAACTCTATGGTGTGGCCCCCATGTTCTCCTGACCTCAACCCTATTGAGAACCTTTGGAGCATCATCAAGCAAAATATCTATGAGGGTGGGAGGCAGTTCACATCAAAACAGAAGCTCTTCGAGGCTATTCTGACATCCTGCAAAGATATTCAAGTAGAAACTGTCCAAATACTCACAAATGCAATGGATGCAAGAATTGTGAAGGTGATATCAGAGAAGGGGGTCCTATGCTAACATGTAACTTGGCCTGTTAAGTTTTTTTGATTGAAAGAGCGTTTGATTTCTGTAAATATGACCTCCTGATGCTGCAAATTCAACAAATTACCATTTTAGTTCTCTTTACAACCTTTAAAATGTTTTGATCACTGTTGTGCATAATAATTTGAAACTGCATTTTGAGTTTTTACTTCTAAAAAAAAACCTGTTATCATTAGGAGATTTGTTCAATAAAATTCGCATTATACTCCAACGGTTGATGGCATGAAGATTATACTGACTGTCATTTGCATCGACTATTTAGGAAAATCAGCGAAAAATAACATTTGCATAATAATTTGGAACGCAGTGTATATATATTTATATACACAGTACCAGAACCAAGCTCAGTACATAAATACAGCACAAGAACTAAGCTCAATATTTATATATATATATATATATATATATATATATATATATATATATATATATATACACACATGTATATATAAACACACACATATATAAATATATATATATATATATATATATATATATATATACAGTCCAATAGTAGATGAACACAGCACTCCGATAGTCTCCAGAAAATCAGGCCATGTGCTCGTTGCCTGGGGGTGAATCAATTCCACAACATCCAATAGAGAAAAACATAGACCACAGCAACGGCACCAGGACTTCAGAGTAGATGAAAGCAAAAGTGGATTTTATTCACCTCAATACAGCAACGTTTCGGTTCAACAGGAACCTTTCTCAAGCCATCATGGCTTGAGAAAGGTTCCTGTTGAACCGAAACGTTGCTGTATTGAGGTGAATAAAATCCACTTTTGCTTTCATTTACTCTGAAGTCCTGGTGCCGTTGCTGTGGTCTATGTTTTTCTCTCTCTCTCTATATATATATATATATATATATGCACAGTACCAGAACCAAGCTCAGTCCATATATACAACACCAGAACCAAGCTCAGTACATAATTAAAACACCAGAACAATTAAAGCTCAATTTAGTGCAACCCCTGCCGTATAGGTTTGCACTAAATTGTATACAGCTCCGAGTATGGCCCAAACAATGGTAAGGATATGCTGGGAGTTGCTGTTTCTCAAAAAAAATCATACCACCCATCATCTCTCTGCAAATCATACAGGGACTACAGTACAGATTAGAGGAAGAATAAACATTTACATTAAGTAACTCACAGGTGACGTCAGATTCTAGTTGTTATTTTTCTCTTTTCTTCTCCATCCGGTCCAGACCTCTATGATGACTTCCCCGGCCACAGCCCATCTCTGCAGTTTGCCGCTCAGATGTCTTCAGCGTCTCACTTTTCAAACATTTCTGCCCCCATAAACAAAGATAAACGTCTCACAATGCCACACACTGTGCCCCTAAATATAATAGCGCCATACACTGTGTCCCTGATTATAATAGCACCATGCACTGTGTACCACAACACACACCGTGCCCCCTCTAGAAAGTGCCCTACATATATCCCCCTGTAGATAGTGACCCCCATAGATCCCCCTGTAGATAGTGACCCACATATAGCCCACCACTGCAGATAGGGCCCCACATATAGCCCACTCCTGTAGATAGGGCCCCACATACAGCCCCCTGTATATAGTGACCCACATATAGCTCCCCTGTAGATAGTGCTCCACAATTAGCCCACTCCTGTATATAGTGTCCAACATATAGCCCACCCCTGTAGATAGTGCCTCACATATAGCTCCCCCTATAGATAGTGCTGCACATCCCCATATAGACCCCCTGTAGATAGTGCCCTACATATATCTCTATACCTCATATATACCTACGCATATAGTGCATCACATATATCTCCCCCTCTAGTGCTCCACATATAGCCCACCCCTGCATAAAGCTCCCCTGTAGATATAGCCCACCTTTTTATATAGTGTCCAACATACAGCCCACCCGTATATAGTGACCCACATTTAGCTCCCCTATAGATAGTGCTCCACATATAGCCCACCCCTGTATATAGTGTCCAACATATAGCCCACCCCTGTATATAGTGCCTCACATATAGCTCCGCCTATAGATGGTGCTCCACATCCCCACATATAGACCCCCCCTGTAGATAGTGCCCTACATAAATCTCCCATATAAATAGTGCTCCACATATAGCCCACCCGTGTATATAGTGCCTCACATATAGCTCCCCCTATAGTGCTCCACATATAGCCCATCCCTGTATAAAGCCCCCCCTGTAGATATAGTCCACCATTTTATTTAGTGTCCAACATATAGTCCATTCTCGCACTATCCAGTGGCAACACAGACCTGCTCTATTCTTCTTCGGTTGTGTCGTTGAAATGCGCTGATTGACAGGGCAAGTCACCCCTGTAGATAGGGCCCCACATACAGCCCCCCTGTATATAGTGCTCCACATATAGCTCCACTGTATATAGTGCCCAACATATAGCTCCCCTTTAGATAGTGCTCCACATATAGCCCACCCCTGTATATAGTGTCCAACATATAGCCCACCCCTGCAGATAGTTCCTCACATATAGCTCTCCCTATAGATGGTGCTCCACATCCCCACATAGAGACCCCCCTGTAGATAGTGCCCTACATATATCTCCCCTATAAATAGTGCTCTACATATAGCCCACCCCTGTATATAGGGCCTCACATATAGCTCCACCTATAGTGCTCCACATATATCCCATCCCTGTATATAGCCCCCCTGTAGATATAGTCCACCCTTCTATATAGTGTCCAACATAAATTTCACCCCTGTATATAGCCCCCTGTAGATGGAGCCCCCCTGTCAATAATGCCACTCACATTTTTATTAGGATAGAAAAACAAAAAAACGTAACATACCTTAATCCCGTTCCCGCACCGTCCGGTGGCAATGCAGACCTGCTCTCTTCTTCTTCTTCAGCTGCGTCGTTGAAAGGAGCTTATTGACAGGGTAATCAGCCAATCAGGTAATCAGCACCTTTCATAGAAACAATAGGCGTGATGACGGCATCGTGCCGCTTGCGTCGTTGTAAGTCGCTGAATGGCCAGGCACGGAATGTACCCAGCCATTCATCTCTTATCCCTAGGAGGGGTGACGGCAGCTGGCTTCAGTGTCGCCGCTGCCCCCTTTAGAGAGACACCCCCCACCTTCCCTCTTAGTTGTGCTGGGGCACATGTACAGCCTGCCCGCCTACTCCCCTGCAGGGAAGGTAAGCATAATAATTGTTTTGCTTTTTTATGTGTTAATAAAAAAATAATTGTTTTTGTGTTCTTTTTGTGTTGAACTTCTTAGGATTCGAGGACTACTTCGATGATAGTGTTTTTTTTATTCTAAATAAAATGGTTAATGAGAGTTGTGTGTTTTTTTTTATTTCAATAAAATATTTTTTCTATGTCCTTGTATTTTTTTAAACTTTATTACTACCGCTTTAGTAATAGCCGCTGGCTGATTGACAGGATCCATTACTAAGGCGGGGCTTAATGTTAGACAGTGAAAGGTTTAATACTGAACCCCCATTATTATCCCGTTACCCACCGCCACCAGGGTAGTGACAGTCAGGCACTGGTCCGGCCGCAGGCCTGTATTATGGGGCTAGGAAAGGCCAGAAACAGTGGGCCTTCCCACCCTGGTAATGTTAGTCTCCAGCTTCTATGTTGTATCTGGCTAGTTATGAAAAATGGGGGAACCCCACATAGTTTTTTCCAATTATTTATTTTAAAAAATGAAGTGGGGTCCTCCCCATTTTTCATAACCAGCCAGATACAACATAGCAGTAGCAGGCTAGCATTACCAGGGTGGGAAGGCCCACTGTTTTTGGACTTTCCCAAACTAATAATACCAGCCTGCAGTGGACCCAGTACCCGACCATCACTACAGATAGTCGGGTACTGGATCATACACGGCTCTTCCCTACCCCTGGTGGCGGTGGGTACCGGGGTAATAATGGGGGTTAGTGTTAGCCTCTGCACCGGTTAACACTACGACCCGCCTTAGTAATGGATGCTGACAATCAGCCAGCGGCCATTACTTAGGCAGTAGTAATAAAGTTTAAAAAAGATACAAATACACAGAAAAAATATTTTATTGAAATAAAAAAAAAACACAACCCTCGTTAACCATTTTATTGAGAATAAAAAAAATCAGTCATCAAAGTAGTCCTCGAATCTGACGTAGTCCAGCGACCAAACCTGTAAAAAAAACACATACACATAAAAAAAACATTAGTAACAAATGTGGTAGGCTTAGATACAGGGCCCATGTGTGATACTGTCTGTTGGACTCTGTATCTAAGCCTACCATGTGGTAGGCTTAGATACAGGGTCCAGCAGACAGTAATCTTATACAGTACAAGAATACTGTCTGCTGGAGCCTTGTATCTAAGCCTACCAGGTGGTGGGCTAAATACAGGGCCCATCAGACAGGATCACACATGGGCCATGTATCTAGGCTTACCATGTGGTCATGGTAAGATGCTTAGATACAGGGCCCGAGCAGACAGTAATCTTATAGACTATAAGATTACTGTCTGCTGGGGCCCTGTATCTAAGCCTACCATGTGGTAGGATTAGATACAGGGTCCATCAGACAGATTCACACATGGGTCATGTAGCTAAGCTTACCATGTGGTTGGCTTAGATACAGGGCCCAGCAGACAGGTTCAGACCATCCAAGCCTACCACATGGTAGGCTTAAATGGGTTGTCCAGTCCCTAAAAATGTATTGCTTATCCTCAGGATAGGCCATTAATAGCTGATGGGTCGGGTTCCAACTGCAGGGACCCCCGCCAACCAGCTGTTTTGAGGGGGTGATGCTTCACAGTGTGGCACTATTTACAAGGGGGTCAGTGTGGCGCTATTTACAAGGGGGTCAGTGTGGCACTATCTACAAGCAGGGGCTGTGTGTGGCACTATCTACAAGGGCGGCTGTGTGTGGCGCTATCTACAAGGGGGCTGTGTTTGGAACTATTTACAAGGGGGGCTGTGTGGCGCTGTTTACAAGGGGGGCAGTGTGGCGCTATTTTACAAGGGGGGTCAGTGCGGCGCTAATTACAAGGGGGTCAGTGGGGCACTATCTATAAGCGGGGGCTGTGTGTGGCACTATCTACAAGGGGGCTGTGTGTGGCGCTATCTACAAGGTGGGCTGTGTTTGGCACTATTTACAAGGGGGAGATGTGTGGCGCTGTTTACAAGGGGGCAGTGTGGCGCTATTTTACAAGGGGGTCAGTGTGGCGCTATTTGCAATGGTGTCAGTGTGGCGTTATTTACAAGGGGGTCAGTGTGGCATTATCTACAAGTGGGACTGTGTGTGGCACTATCTACAAGGAGCACTGTGTGTGGCACTATCTACAAGGAGGACTGTGTTGGTGCGGTTTACAAGGGAGGCTGTGCGTGGCACTATCTACAAGGGGGCTGTGTTTGGCACTATTTACAAGGGGTGTCAGTGTGGCGCTAATTACAAGGGGGTCAGTGTGGCGCTAATTACAAGGGGTGGCTGTGTGTGGCACTATCTACAAGGGGGGGCTGTGTGTGGCATTATCTACAAGGAGGGCTGTGTTGATGCTGTTTACATTGGGGGCTGTGTGTGGCGCTATTTACAAGGGGTGTCAGTGTGGCGCTATTTACAAGGGGGCTATGTGTGGCACTATTTACAAGGGGGGGCTGTGTGTGGCACTATCTACAAGAGGGGCTGTGTCTGTGGCTGTTTACAAGGGGGGCTGTGTGTGGCGCTATCTACAAGGGGGGGCAGTGTGGTGCTATTTTACAAGGGGGGTCAGTGTGGCGCTAGTTACAAGGGGGTCAGTGTGGCGCTAATTACAAGGGGGGCTGTGTTTGGCACTATTTACAAGAGGGGCTGTTTGGCACTATTTACAAGGGGGGCTGTGTGGCGCTGTTTACAAGGGGGGCACTGTGGCGCTATTTACAAGGGGGTCAGTGTGGCGCTATTTACAAGGGGGTCAGTGTGGCATTATCTACAAGGGGGGCTGTGTGTGGCACTATCTACAAGGGGGGCTGTGTTTGGCACTATTTACAAGGGGGGCTGGGTGGCGCTGTTTACAAGGGGGGCAGTGTGGAGCTATTTTACAAGGGGGTCAGTGTGGCGCTATTTACAACGGGGTCAGTGTGGCGCTATTTACAAGAGGGTCAGTGTGGCATTATCTACAAGGGGGCTGTGTGTGGCACTATCTACAAGGGGGGCTGTGTTTGGCACTATTTACAAGGGGTGTCAGTGTGTCGCTATTTACAAGGGGGTCAGTGTGGCGCTAATTACAAGGGATGGCCGTGTGTGGCACTATCTACAAGGGGCTGTGTGGCACTATCTACAAGGGGGGGCTGTGTGTGGCACTATTTACAAGGGGGCTGTGTGTGGCACTATCTACAAGGGGGGCTATGTGTGGCGCTATTTGCAACGGGGTCAATGTGGCGTTATTTACAAGGGGGTCAGTGTGGCATTATCTACAAGGGGGACTTTGTGTGGCACTATCTACAAGGAGCACTGTGTGTGGCACTATCTACAAGGAGGACTGTGTTGGTGCTGTTTACAAGGGAGGCTGTGTGTGGCACTATCTACAAGGGGGCTGTGTTTGCCACTATTTACAAGGGGTGTCAGTGTGGCGCTAATTATAAGGGGGTCAGTGTGGCGCTAATTACAAGGGGTGGGTGTGTGTGGCACTATCTACAAGGGGGGGCTGTGTGTGGCGTTATCTAAAAGGAGGGCTGTGTTGGTGCTGTTTACAAGGGGGGCTGTGTGTGGCGCTATTTACAAGGGGTGTCAGTGTGGCGCTATTTACAAGGGGGTTATGTGTGGCACTATTTACAAGGGGGGGCTGTGTGTGGCACTATCTACAAGGGGGGTTGTGTCTGTGGCGTTATCTACAAGCGGGGGCTGTGTTGGTGCTGTTTACAAGGGGGGCTGTGGGTGGCGCTATCTACAAGGTGGGGCAGTATGGCGCTATTTTACAAGGGCGGTCAGTGTGGCACTATTTACAAGGGGGTCAGTGTGGCGCTAATTACAAGGGGGTCAGTGTGGCACTATCTACAAGCGGGGCTGTGTGTGGCACTATCTACAAGGGGGGTTGTGTGTGGCGCTATCTACAAGGGGGGCTGTGTTTGGCACTATTTACAAGGGGGGCTGTGTTTGGCACTATTTACAACGGGGTCAGTGTGGCGCTATTTACAAGGGGGTCAGTGTGGCATTATCTACAAGGGGGGCTGTGTGTGGCACTATCTACTGTCCATCAGACAGATTCACACATGGGTCATGTATCTAAGCTTACCATGTGGTTGGCTTAGATACAGGGCCCAGCAGACAGGTTCAGACCATCCAAGCCTACCACATGGTAGGCTTAAATGGGTTGTCCAGTCCCTAAAAATGTATTGCTTATCCTCAGGATAGGCCATTAATAGCTGATGGGTCGGGTTCCAACTGCCGGGACCCCCGCCAACCAGCTGTTTTGAGGGGGTGATGCTTCACAGTGTGGCGCTATTTACAACGGGGTCAGTGTGGCGCTATTTACAAGGGGGTTATGTGTGGCACTATTTACAAGGGGGGGCTGTGTGTGGCACTATCTACAAGGGGGGTTGTGTCTGTGGCGTTTTCTACAAGCGGGGGCTGTGTTGGTGCTGTTTACAAGGGGGGCTGTGGGTGGCGCTATCTACAAGGTGGGGCAGTATGGCGCTATTTTACAAGGGCGGTCAGTGTGGCACTATTTACAAGGGGGTCAGTGTGGCGCTAATTACAAGGGGGTCAGTGTGGCACTATCTACAAGCGGGGCTGTGTGTGGCACTATCTACAAGGGGGGTTGTGTGTGGCGCTATCTACAAGGGGGGCTGTGTTTGGCACTATTTACAAGGGGGGCTGTGTTTGGCACTATTTACAAGGGGGTCAGTGTGGCGCTATTTACAAGGGGGTCAGTGTGGCATTATCTACAAGGGGGGCTGTGTGTGGCACTATCTACTGTCCATCAGACAGATTCACACATGGGTCATGTATCTAAGCTTACCATGTGGTTGGCTTAGATACAGGGCCCAGCAGACAGGTTCAGACCATCCAAGCCTACCACATGGTAGGCTTAAATGGGTTGTCCAGTCCCTAAAAATGTATTGCTTATCCTCAGGATAGGCCATTAATAGCTGATGGGTCGGGTTCCAACTGCCGGGACCCCCGCCAACCAGCTGTTTTGAGGGGGTGATGCTTCACAGTGTGACGCTATTTACAACGGGGTCAGTGTGGCGCTATTTACAAGGGGGTTATGTGTGGCACTATTTACAAGGGGGGGCTGTGTGTGGCACTATCTACAAGGGGGGTTGTGTCTGTGGCGTTTTCTACAAGCGGGGGCTGTGTTGGTGCTGTTTACAAGGGGGGCTGTGGGTGGCGCTATCTACAAGGTGGGGCAGTATGGCGCTATTTTACAAGGGCGGTCAGTGTGGCACTATTTACAAGGGGGTCAGTGTGGCGCTAATTACAAGGGGGTCAGTGTGGCACTATCTACAAGCGGGGCTGTGTGTGGCACTATCTACAAGGGGGGTTGTGTGTGGCGCTATCAACAAGGGGGGCTGTGTTTGGCACTATTTACAAGGGGGGCTGTGTTTGGCACTATTTACAAGGGGGTCTGTGTGGCGCTATTTACAAGGGGGTCAGTGTGGCATTATCTACAAGGGGGGCTGTGTGTGGCACTATCTACTGTCCATCAGACAGATTCACACATGGGTCATGTATCTAAGCTTACCATGTGGTTGGCTTAGATACAGGGCCCAGCAGACAGGTTCAGACCATCCAAGCCTACCACATGGTAGGCTTAAATGGGTTGTCCAGTCCCTAAAAATGTATTGCTTATCCTCAGGATAGGCCATTAATAGCTGATGGGTCGGGTTCCAACTGCCGGGACCCCCGCCAACCAGCTGTTTTGAGGGGGTGATGCTTCACAGTGTGGCGCTATTTACAACGGGGTCAGTGTGGCGCTATTTACAAGGGGGTCAGTGTGGCACTATCTACAAGCAGGTGCTGTGTGTGGCACTATCTACAAGGGCGGCTGTGTGTGGCGCTATCTACAAGGGGGCTGTGTTTGGAACTATTTACAAGGGGGGGCTGTGTGGCGCTGTTTACAAGGGGGGCAGTGTGACGCTATTTTACAAGGGGGGTCAGTGCGGCGCTAATTACAAGGGGGTCAGTGGGGCACTATCTATAAGCGGGGGCTGTGTGTGGCACTATCTACAAGGGGGCTGTGTGTGGCGCTATCTACAAGGAGGACTGTGTTGGTGCTGTTTACAAGGGAGGCTGTGTGTATCACTATCTACAAGGGGGCTGTGTTTGGCACTATTTACAAGGGGTGTCAGTGTGGCGCTAATTACAAGGGGGTCAGTGTGGCGCTAATTACAAGGGAGGGCTGTGTGTGGCACTATCTACAAGGGGCTGTGTGGCACTATCTACAAGCGGGGGCTGTGTGTGGCACTATTTACAAGGCAGGGCTGTGTATGCCACTATCTACAAGGGGGCTGTGTGTGGCACTATCTACAAGGGGGGCTATGTGTGGCGCTATTTACAAGGGGGGACTGTTTGGCGTTATCTACAACAGGGGGGCACTGTGGCGCTATTTACAACAGGGTCAGTGTGGCGCTATTTACAAGGGGGTCAGTGTGGCATTATCTACAAAGGGGGCTGTGTGTGGCACTATCTACAAGGAGGACTGTGTTGGTGCTGTTTACAAGGGGGGCTGTGTGTGGCGCTATCTACAAGGGGGGCTGTGTTTGGCAGTATTTACAAGAGGTGTCAGTGTGGCGCTATTTACAAGGGGGTCAGTGTGGCACTATCTACAAGCGGGGGCTGTGTGGGGCACTATCTACAAGCGGGGGCTGTGTGTGGCACTATCTACAAGGGGGGCTGTGTGTGGCGCTATCTACAAGGGGGGCTGTGTTTGGCACTATTTACAAGGGGGGCTGTGTGGCGCTATTTACAAGGGGGGCATTGTGGCGCTATTTTACAAGGGGGTCAGTGTGGCGCTATTTACAAGAGGGTCAGTGTGGCATTATCTACAAGGGGGGCTGTGTGTGGCACTATCTACAAGGAGGACAGTGTTGGTGCTGTATACAAGGGGGCTATGTGTGGCGCTATCTACAAGGGGGGCTGTGTTTGGCACTATCTACAAGGGGTGTCAGTGTGTCGCTATTTACAAGGGGGTCAGTGTGGCGCTAATTACAAGGGAGGGCTGTGTGTGGCACTATCTACAAGGGGCTGTGTGGCACTATCTACAAGCGGGGGCTGTGTGTGGCACTATTTACAAGGCAGGGCTGTGTATGGCACTATCTACAAGGGGATCTGTGTGTGGCATTAACTATAAGGGGGGCTATGTGTGGCGCTATTTACAAGGGGGGCTTTGTGGCGTTATCTACAACAGGGGGGCTGTGTGGCGCTATCTACAACAAGGAGGCTGTGTGGCAGCTGTGCGTGGCGTTATCTACAGGGGGCTGTGTGGCGTTAACTACAAGGGAGTCTGTGTATGGCACTATCTACAGGCAGTTGTGCGTGGCGCTATCTACAGGGGGCTGTGTGGCGTTATATACAAGAGGGGGCTGTGTGTGGCGCTATCTACAGGGGGCTGTGTGTGGCGCTATCTACTAGAGATCTGTGTATGGCGCTATCTGCAGGCAGCTGTGTGTGGCATTATGTACAAGGGGCTGTGTGTGTCCTCTTTAATTTATTTTCTTCTAATTTATTGTTATGGTAACTCCCTTATAGAGCTATATTGCTTGTAAAAAGTACAAATAGTTTTATGCTAGAGTTACATCAAAAAAATGGTGAAAAAAAAATTACACCTCATTGATTGGTAGAGCAAGCAAACACGGCGAGGGAGAAGGAGATGTCGGAAAAGAAGATGGGGGGGGCGCCAATCTGAATCTTTTCCCCCGGTACAGGAGAACTTAGCTATGCCTCTGCACTATATACAGGGGGCGCTATATGTGGGGCACTATCTACAGGGGGGCTATATGTGGGCTATATGTGGAGCACTATCTACAGTGGGGCTATATGTGGTGCACTATCTACAGTGGGCTATATGTAGTGCACTATCTACAGGGGGGCTATATGTGGGGCACTATATACAGGGGGCACTATATGTGCGGCACTATCTACAGGGGGCTATATGTGGGTCACTATGTACAGGGTGGGAAATTATGTAGAGCGCTATCTATAGGAGGGCTCTATGTAGAGCGTTATCCACAGGGAGGCAATATGTGGAGCACTATCTACAGGAGGCTGTATGTGGGTACTATCTACAGGGGGCTCTATGGGGGCACTATCTACAGGGGGCTCTATGATGGCACTATCTTCAGGGGGCACAATGGTGGCACTATCTACAGGGAGCACTTTGTGTGTGTGTGTGTGTGTGTGTGTGTGTGTGTGTGTGTGTGTGTGTGTGTGTGTGTGTGAGACACAGGGTAGGGTGGTATTATAATCAGGGACAAAGTGTATGGTGCTATTATAATCAGGGACATAGTGTATGGCGCTATTATGAATAGAGGTGCAGTGTATGGCGCTATTATATTTAGGGGCGTAGTGTGTGGCACCATAAGAATCTTATCTTCATTTATAGGTGCAGAAATATTTGAAAAGTGAGAAGCTGAAGACATCTGAGCGGCAAACTGACGAAATTGGTGGGGCCGAGAGAAGACATCATAGAGGGCTGGACCGGATGGAGAAGAAAAGAGAAAAATAACTATTAGAATCTGAAAAGATGTGAATGGTGAGTCACTTAATGTCAATTCTTATTCTGCCTCTAATCAGTACTGTAGTCACTATATCATCTGCAGCGACATGATGGGTGGTATGATTTTTTTTGTGAAACAGCAACTCTCAGCATATCCTCACCATTGTTTGGGTCATGCTCGGAGAAGTCGTTTTACGCCGTACGGAGGCGTTGCACTAAATTGAGCTGTATTTGTGCTGGTGCTGTATATATGTACTGATCTTGGTTCTGTTGTTGTATTTATGTGCTGAGCTTTGTTCTGCTGTTGTATTTATGTGCTGAGCTTTGTTCTGATGCTGTATTTACGTACTGAGCTTGGTTCTGGTGCTGTATATATCTATCAGCTTGGTTCTGGTGCTGTATATTTATATACTGAGCTTGGTTCTGGGGCTGTATATGTGTTAGAGCTTGGTTCTTGAGATGTAATTATTCATTGTATATTTAATGGGAACCTGTCAGGTAGTTTTAACCCCTTGAACCGCCACCATGCAGTAATACATGACCTGACAATATTTCCAAACATTCCCCTGTATGTTTTTTTCAAATGGAGCAAAATCTATAAAATCAACTTTTAAAACGTCACACGCTATATGCTGATTACTCATTAAAGGGTCATGGGTCGGTGCCACTATCCTAAAGGGTCACATAGTCCTGCCTCCAAACCCACCTTTCCATGCTTGATTGACATCTCTCTAGCTTTTATACATCACTACTAGTCTCCTCCAACTTTCTCGGATGCGCATCTGTTTTTTTCAGATGCAGCAAAATCTATAAAATCAACTTTTAAACTGGCGCACGCTATATGCTGATTACTCTTTAAAAGGTCAAGGGCGGTGCCGCTATCCTGAAGGGTCACATAATCCTGCCTCCAAACCCACCTTTCCATGCTTAATTGACATCCCTCTAGCTGTTATATATCACTAACAGTCTCCTCCAACTTTCTCGGATGCACCATTGCCTTGTACTACTCAGGCACGCACCATGCAGTGAGCTGTACTCTGCCCGGCTGCACCGCGCATGCCAGTACAAGGCAACGGCACATCTGCAAGAGTTGGAGGAGGCTGCTAAGGATGTAGCACAGACAGAGTGATTCAATCAAAATCTGGGAGGTGCCATTTAAATTTTCACCACAGGCAGCAGAAAAGCTAGAATCGGCTCTGACGCCACAATACTCTTCAATCTAGCAGACGTGCCACACGCTAGGCACGTCTGCTAGAGCAGAGCACACCTCTAACGCTGCACGCCAGAGAGGAGCAGAAGAAGCCTGCATGTTAGAAGAGAGGGTGAGCAAGCACCCTCCTCAATAATGAATGGATACAGGGATGATGGGGTTTGTATACAGGGATAATGGCTGATATATACAGGGATGATGGAGGTTAATTCAGGGATGATTGCTGGACTACCCACCATCCCTGCATATAACCCCAATCATCCCTGTACATAACCACCATCATCCCTGTATATACTAGCCATCACTCCTGTATATATACCCCATCATCCCTGTATATACCAGCCAGGCTGGTATTTATAGGGATGATGGGGGTTATATACAGGAATGATAACTGGTATATACAGGAATGGTGCCTGGTATATACAGGAATGATGGCTAGTATATAACAGTGATGATGGCTGGTATATACAGGGATGATGGAGATTACATACAGGGATGATGGCTGGTATATATAGAGATGATGAGCCTGTATACACGGATGATTAGGGTTATATACATGGATAATGGCTGTTCCAGACATGATCACTGTATATAACCACCATCATCCCTGTTTATACCAGCCATCATCCTTGTTTATTACTCCCATCATCCCTGTAAATACCAGTCTGGCTGGTATATACAGGGATGATGGGGTTTATATAAAGGAATGATGGTTGGTATATACAGGGAATATAGTAGTTATATACAGGGATGATGGGAAGTCCAGCCATCATACCAGCATTAACCCCCAGCATCCCTGTGTATACCAGCCATCATCCCTTTATATAACCCCATCATCCCTGTATATAACCCCCATCATCCCTGTATATACCAGTCATCATCCCTGTTTATAACCCCCATCTTACCTGTATATACTAGCCAGGCTGGTATATACAGAGATGATAGGGGTTTTATACAAGGATGTTGGCTGGTATATACAGGGATGATGGGGGTTATATACAGGGCTGATGGCTGGTATATTCAGGGATGATGGGGGTTTTATACAGATCTGATGGGGGTTATAAACAGGGATGATCGTAGGTATGTGCAGGGATGATGTGGCAATATACAGGGATGATGGCGGTTATATACAGGGATGATGGCTGGTCTATAATTAGAATACGCCTCTTTAGTTGTAAACATGCGTTAGGGGGGCCCACTGGGTTGGGGCCCACTCAGATATGTTTTGCCCCCCTTTGCTAAACCCCTAGCTACACCTCTGCATAGGCCCCAGTTACTATAGTAACTTTTTATAGTGGGCCCCCTGGCCTCGGGGCTCGGTCGCAATTGCGAACGCTGTAATCCCTATAGTTACGCCACAGTTGGCCACTAATAGTTAGATACAGGCCTAAAATACCTTTCCCATTTTCACATAGTGACGTGAGTAGGGGTAATTATCTAAGTATTTACTGAGGAAAAATCTCTAAACAGCAGAATAAGACCTGCTGTGTGTCCTGGAGACACTATCATGTCTTTCGCCTCTTGCAACTGCACATGTAGTGCATCAAGTGCCTACGTTTTAGTGCTATTTATGGCGTGAAGGATACTGAGTAAAAATGCTTTTATAGCTTCCCACGTTGAGACGGAACACACATTAGTCCCCAAATACTCTTATAATTGTCGAGCAATGGTCCATTAGCATCCACCAACATCAATTAAAGGGGTTAGGCTTTTCCAATCTGGGACCTTTCATTACCGCATCCGGAGCACTGAATGCCAACGTTTTTTCAAGAATGTGACAGGAAAAAGCAGGCAAGACATATATTAAAATCAGTATGAAGACCAGAGTACATACCATACAAAAACATTTTCCCTCCTTTTGCAACTTGCAAGCTCTCAAACTAAATGTTTTTAATATACTATCAAACTCATTCCACAAGAATAGGTGGATTAGGTGGCGTTACGTGTAGCCCAACCCATTTTTTTACGCAAGAGATACACTATGTCAGCAGCCAGATGGGTCGCCTGCAAACAGAATATTTCAGATTGATAGCATTGTACTTATTGGAACATTGCATGTCTTTTAGTGACAAGTCTCTGCAAGTCCCCTAGCATTCCAATTTATTAGTTTAACCGAGGTAGCCATAGCAATTTGCCTGAAAATAGGGAAGAAACATAAGAATAACAATCAGACATAGTAAAGCACAGTAGGACATACTGTATAGAGTATACGGTATTTGCTACGCATAACACAAAACTCGAATGTACCCCCCCCCCCCCAAAAAAAGGATTAGCAACAATAATAGAATCCAGAATATTATCATATGTCTTCTTGCCGTTTGTTTTACTCCAGTGGAGTAAAATGAAAGAAAAGGCAAATTATTTGCCAATTTGTCACCAGATTCTCCGCATCAGCAGAGGATCCTGGATGAAGTACCCAGTCATCCATCAATAGGTCACAGAAGAATCTCAGATTTGACATATGTCGATTGAGCCACTGGAGAGCATCCTTCGGATCATCAAAGAAGTATGTATTTCTTAGAGCAGCTCACTTTTATTTAATCAGGGTAAATAACAGAATAGGAATTGTGTAGTCCCCAAAGAAAAGTACAATGATTCCTTCCCTATAGAAAAGTAAAGTAATTCCTTCATAGGATAATGCAATTCTAGAAATTATAAAGATTATTACTGTATTGCCGCTGTTTCTTAAAATACACAGGAAATAGTATAAAATTACCATTATTCCAGCAGGCCCGGGTATTCCTGGAATTCCATTTTCTCCCTGCCAACAACAAATTTACAGATTAAGTATCTGTGGGCTACATAGTTTATAGCACACATTCACAATTCATGGGTTGAATTACGTTCTGTGTGACATCTGGCAGTGGGGCATATTAATACCGGTGTACTGGTGTATCACCTAGTAATCTACACCAGCATGTAATTATAGCGTAGCGTGCCCTGCACAGCCATGATAAGGCTATATGACATACAGATGACATACGTGCGTAAAAAACGCTGACAAGCACCACACACTGATGTCACAGGGAACTGCAAGGCAGGAAAAACGCTGCGCTTTTTTACGCGCGCAAAACGGACACGTTCGTGTGAATAAGGCCTTAGATGAGGTGACAGAGGCACACAGGAGCCGCTGTTAGCTGAGATGTCAGACCAGCTAACTGACGAATTTGGCTAACAACGGCATTCTGCAGCTTCATGTAACGTCCTTGGTTGCTGACCACGAGCTCCTCCCATCCTGTCAACGCCATTCTCTCCAGAGATGTTTGCACATGCGGCCGTCCTGTTCCGCAGCCACCACTAGGGTGCGCTTGTGAGCTCAGTCCAGCCTTAAGGAGCCAGATCGCACACATGTGTGAGACTGAGCTGATTGCTCCCAGATCACGCTGGACTATAAGAAGGGCTCTGCCCCTCCCTAAATTGCCTGAGCTTTGATGTTGTTAACCTAGTCTGTCTTTGCAAATGGTCTCCTAAGTGTTTTCCAGTTCCCAGTGTTTCCCGTTCCTGTAACCTGTAACCTGTATCCTGTGCTATCCTGGTCCAAGTGCCGTATTGAGTTGGAGTCGTGCTGCGCTGAGTACCATGCCTGTCCTGCTACACCATGCCTGGTGCTTGCCTACTGCCTAGTCCCACCCGAGCCTGTCTTGCTACTCTCTGAGCTACCACAGGTACACCTATACGAACTATAGACCGTGACCTGCGTCCTGTTGGCCAGCTGCCATACCGTTAAGGCGGTATGACCAGTGGGTCCATGTACCCAATGTGACACCGTGATATATAGAAGCTGCAGAACTGAAACGGAGCAACATTTTTAATAAAAGTATAATACAAAATGTTATTGTATGCAAAAATATATACATTTCAGTAAATAAAGACAAGAAAAAGAAATCAAAGGTGTCCATAGCCTAGTATACACCGTGTTCCAAATTTTTATGCACATTGGATTTAAGTGTCATAAACATTTAATTATTAGTTTTTCAATTAAACTCATGGATGGTATTGTGTCTTAGGGCTCTTTAGATCATTGTAATCGATCTCAGACACCTGTGATAATTAGTTTGCCAGGTGTGCCCAATCAAAGGAAAACTACTTAAGAAGGACGTTTCACATTATTAAGCAGGCCACAGGTTTCAAGCAATATGGGAAAGAAAAAGTATCTCTCTGCTGTCGAAAAGCGTGAAATAGTGCAATACCTTGGACAAGGTATGAAAACATTGGATATTTCAAGAAAACTTAAGCGTGATCATCGTACTGTGAAAATATTTGTGGCTGATTCAGAGCATAGACGGGTTCGTTCAGATAAAGGCATAATGAGGAAGGTTTCTGCCAGACAAATTAATAGGCTTAGGAGAGCAGCTGCTAAAATGCCATTGCAAAGCAGCAAACAGGTATTTGAAGCCGCTGGTGCCTCTGGAGTCCCACGAACCTCAAGGTGTAGGATCCACCAGAGGTTTGCAAGTGTGCATAAAGCTATTATTGGGCAACCCTAACCAATGCTCACAAGCAGAAACGGTTGCAGTGGACTCAGAAATACATGAAGACTAATTTTCAAACCGTGTTGTTTACTGATGAGTGCCGTGCAACCCTGGATGGTCCAGATGGATGGAGTAGTGGATGGTTGGTGAATGGCCACCATGTCCCAACAAGGCTGCAACATCAGCAAGGAGGTGGCGGAGTCATGTTTTGGGCTGGAATCATGGGGAGAGAGCTGGTAGGCCCCTTTAGGGTCCCTGACGGTGTGAAAATGACCTCTGCAAAGTATGTAGAGTTTATGACTGACCACTTTCTGCCGTGGTACAAAAAGAAGAACCGTGCCTTCAGTAGCAACTTCATGCATGACAATGCACCATCTCATGCTGCAAAGAATACCTCGTGTCATTGGTTGCTATGGGCATAAAAGGTGAGAAACTTATGGTATGGCCCCCATGTTCCCCTGACCTCAACCCAATTGAGAACTTTTGGAGCATCCTCAAGCAAAATATCTATGAGAGTGGGAGGCAGTTCACATCAAAACAGAATCTCTGGGAGGCTATTCTGACATCCTGCAAAGATATTCATGCAGAAACTGTCCAAATACTCACAAATTCAATGGATGCAAGAATTGTGAAGGTGATATAAAAGAAGGGGTCCTATGTTAACATGTGACTTAGCCTGTTACGGTTTTTTTTTTTATTGAAAGAGCTTTTGATTTCTGTAAATATGACCTCCTGATGCTGCAAATTCAACAAATTACCATTTTAGTTCTCTTTACAACCTTTAAAATGTTTTGATCTCTGTTGTGCATAATAATTTGAAACAGTGCATTTTGAGTTTTTTACTTCTAAAAAAAAATCTGTTATCATTAGGAGATTTGTTCAATAAAATTCGCATTATACTCCAACGGTTGATGGCTTGAAGATTATACTGACTGTCATTTGCATCGACTATTTAGGAAAATCAGCTAAAAATAACATTTGCATAATAAATTGGAACGCGGTGTATGTCTGCTTATGAATACCATTTAACAGTTTACATGTAGAATTACCGTAATCTACATAAAAATTGGACTATTTTTTCAAATACATTGCATTGATTATTTTGTACTAGCAGAGTTACATCTTTTATTGATTTATCCTCACAATTCTAAAGGTTTCAGACCTAAAATCCTCATCATCCTTGCTAGTCTAATGTCTACACAGACATTGTTCAGGAGATTTATATTCTGGAAAGCATAGTCTTTACAGAAAAACACCAACAAGACTGACTGTTAATGCATTATAGGAGCACAACTAAGATGCTAGGGGTGGATGACAGGTTTGTTAACGGTTTCCAATGAAAAGAACTTGACTATAATACAGAATTAAGTTCACACCTGCGTCGGTGTGTTCCGTCGTTCTGCTCTGTCAAAGGAGCAGAACAAGGGAATAACGGAAGCAATGGTTCCATTGCATAACGCACACCGCTTGCTCCCGACAGGACCCATTGACTTTACTAGGTCCTGTCCGCTTTTCATTGGGGTGCTGCGCTATTGTCTCCAGTAATCTCCGGTAATCTCGGCGGATCTGCAACGGAGGCCCCTAACAGGGCCTCCAACACAGATGTGAACGAGGCCTTAAAAGACAAGTAACGCAGTTGTTTTTAAAGTTACAATTTTTTTTATATATATTATAGTTATAAATTATACCTAAATGCCTGTAGTAGAATTCCATTAAAACTGTTTGTGATGGGGAAGAGGGTGTATATAGTATGTGTGTGTATATGGGTATTGGCCAGTGTTTTTACATGTAAAAATAAGCATCTTTGTTTCTGTGTGTATGGCAAAGTGTGTCTGTGTTTCAGTGTAGGTCACAACATTCTGAGGTCAAGGATAAAAGGGGGGGAATTAGGTCACGGCTGCATGGGGATCTCAGCATTGTTATTGCACCCAGATTTTGGTTTCTTCTTCCACCTAATTCACAAAGATACGGTATGATTGTGGCTTCTTGGACTGAACTAATAATATATATTTAGTATAGCATACCTATTATTTTCAATATTGTATACTTTTTTTAAAAATTACGTTTTATGGTGAAATGCAAGGATTTTATTTATAGAAAAGATTAGATTTCACCTTATTTTAAATTCTGTGCTTTCCAAAAGTGTATATCTGGCTCCATCTAGGGGTAAAATGTGGGTTGCTGGCATATGACACTTGCAGAATGTTTCAAACTTTTTCAAATGTTTTAAGAGAAATAAAAATAAAGTTTGACACAGAAAATGTTCTAATTGGTTTTTACACAAATGCCCCCAAGGGATATACTTGCAAAATTATCTGTTTGGTAAAAATGAAAGTCACAGTAATTTCTGTTGCCTGCGAAAGTGCAATAGAATATTATAAACCTTAAATCAGGGATCTCAAGAACGCGGCCCGCGGTCCGCATGTGGCCCCTGGGGCTGTCATCTGCGGCCCACGGGACACAGAGCCGCTAGTATAGGGTCTGCTCCAGGACTATGTGGAATTCCCTGACATCGCTGTCCATATATGGACAGTGTTGTCAGGGTCTTCCCCAGAGCGGAGTCCCGGGCAGAGCGCTAGTATAGGCTCCGCTCCGGGACTCTGTGGAATCCCCTGACATCGCTGTCCATATATGGGCATGTGATGTCTGGGGCTTACCCAGAGCATGAGTCCCGGGCAGAGAGCTAGTATAGGCTCTGCTCCAGGACTATGTGGAATTCCCTGACATCGCTGTCCATATATGGACAGTGTTGTCACGGTCTTCCCCAGAGCGGAGTCCCGGGCTGAGCGCTAGTATAGGCTCCGCTTTGGGACTCTGTGGAATCCCCTGACATCGATGTCAATATATGGGTACGTGATGTCTGGGGCTTACCCAGAGCCGGAGTCCCGGGCAGAGCGCTAGTATAGGCTCTGCTCCGGGACTCTGTGGAATTCCCTGACATCGCTGTCCATATATGGACAGTGTTGTCAGTGTCTTCCCCAGAGCGGTGTCCCGGGCAGAGTGCTAGTATAGGCTCTGCTCTGGGACTTTGACGAATACCCTGATATCGCTGTCCATATATGGACACGTGATGTCTGGGGCTTCCCCAGAGCCGGAGTCCCTGGCAGAGCCCTAGTACAGGCTCTGCTCCGAGAGTCTATGGAATCCCCTGACATCGCTGTCCATATATGGACAGTGTTGTCAGGGTCATCCCCAGAGCGGAGTCCCGGGAAGAGCACTAGTATAGGCTCTCCTCTGGGACTTTGTGGAATCCCCTAACATCGCTGTTCATACATGGACAGCAATGTCTGGGGCTTCCCCAGAGCCGGAGTCCCTGGCAGAGCGCTAGTATAGGCTCTGCTCCGGGTCTCTGTGGAATCCCCTGACATCGCTGTCCACATATGGACAGCGATGTTTAGGGCTCCCCCAGAGCTGGACAGTGATGTCAGGAGCACAGCTGGAGTCCCAGTAGGAGCACTACTAGCGCTCTGCCCGGGACTCCAGCTCTAGGGTTGCCCCTGACATCCCTGGCCATATATGTATGGACAGTGACGTCAGGGGCTCCTCCAGCAGAGGGGTGTGTGTGGCATTATCTACAGAGGGCACTGTGGCAGCATCTGCAGAGGGCACTGTGATAGCATCTGCAGAGGGTAGTGTGGCAGAATCTGCAGAGGGCACTGTGGCAGCATCCACAGAGGGCACTGTGGTAGCATCTACAGAGGGCACTGTGGCAGCATTTACAGAGGGCACTGTGGCAGCATTTACAGAGGGCACTGTGGCATCATCTACAGAGGGCACTGTGGCAGCATCTACAGAGGGCACTGTGGCAGCATCTACAGAGGGCACTGTGATAGTATCTACAGAGAGCACTGTGCAATTATCTACAGAGGGCACTGTGGCATTATCTAGGGGTGTGTGGAATTATCTACAGAGGGCACTGTAGCATTATCTATAGAGGGTACTGTAGCATTATCTACAGAGGGCACTGTGGCATTATCTACAGAGGGCACTGTGGAATTATCTACAGAGGGCTCTGTGGCAGTATCTATATAGGGCTCTGTGGCACTATCTAAAAAGGGGCTGCCTTAACTTGACATTTGTGTGTCTGGCAAACGCTGCCAACTGAGCCGCCGGACTGCATTTAGCGACAATTAAACTGTAAAACTGGATTGTTGAAATAAGCACATGGAGAAATCTCGCAAATTTCCGTTAAGTTTAAACCTAGCGCTATTAATATAGTAATGTAATATTAATATAGTACTGTAGTATTATAGTAATGTAGTATTATTATAATAATGTAGTATTATAGTAATGTAGTACTGTTATAGTAATGTAGTATTGTTATAGTAATGTAGTATTATAGTAATGTAGTATAATTATAGTAATGCAGTATTATTATAGTATTGTAATATTATTGTTATAGTAATGTAGTATTATTATAGTAATGTAGTATTATAGTAATGTAGTATTATAGTAATGTAGTGGTGTTATTATATTAATGTAGTAATGTAGTAATGTAGTAGTGTTATAGTAATGTAGTATTATAATAATGTAGTATTATTACAGTAATGTAGTATTATTATAGTAATGTAGTATTGTTATAACAATGTAGTATTATTATAGTAATGTAGTGTTATAGTAATGTAGTATTATTATAGTAATGTAGCAGTATAGTATTGTTATAGTAATGTAGTATTATTATAGTAATGTAGTATTATAGTAATGTAGTATTGCTATAGTAATGTAGTATTATTATAGTAATGTAGTATTAATATAGTAGCTCAAATAACTAATTGACTAACAATAATTTAGTATTGTATCAAATTTGAAAGTAATGCGGCCCGTCAACTTCACATTTTTTTTATATGTGGCCCATTTACCCGGCCAAGTTTGAGACCCCTGCTGTAATGTCGGGGTAGGGAAACAGAAAAGTGAGCCCTAATCTACCCGCCACTCAGTCCCTGCCTACTTGCAACGACCCGCCCTAGGCGACGGGGTACAACTGGGCGACGGTCCCTACACTCAATAGGTGCACGACAGACAAACAGACAAGGGTACAAAGAAGCCACGGAAATGGGGAAGTTGCCCACGGGAACACCGTGAGCAACAAGCGAGGTGAACGAGCCGAGTCAAACCAGGAGATGAGCGAGGTACGAAAACGCAGAGCAGCAGAGTGGTCAAAAAAGCCAAGGTCAATCACAAGCAGTACAGAAGCTGCAGCAGGGCCAGGAAACCAGCAGAGAAGAATCACAAGCAAAGGAGGAACAGGAAAGGCAGGTATAAATAGACAGAGGGCGGGAGCTAGGTCCGTCTGGCCAGGCTGTGATAGGCTCTCCCACTCCTAAGCCTGCCATCCTGGGTGGTGGAAGATGGAGTCAGTCTCACAGACATAGAAGCAGGTGCAGACTGATTACCTATGGGCGTCGACACAGAAGTTGTGTCTGGCAGATCCTTTACACCTGCCTTAACTCCTTAACGCTCCATGACCTACTATTAGGTTACGCTAACTAGAGCGCTCGCGCTCAGTGACCTAATAGTAGGTCATGGGAATAACCGCCCTTCTGCCCCCCTTCCTGGCACTTTTATGAGCTGCGACATCTGCTGTCTCGTACAGTAGTTGCCACAGCTCCTACAGCGGGGACCGATAGCGGTGTCCCCGCCGAATAACCCCTTAGGAGCCGCGTTCGATAGCGATCGCAGCTTCTTAGGTGTTAAAGCACAACTGACGTCCCGCAACTTCATCGTGGGCGGCGATGGGTGCTACGGCATACAGAGGCCTAACAAAGGCCTCCGGCTATGTGATCTACGAAAGCCAAGTGGGTCCTGACAAAGTCAGGACCCACTATCCTTGCTGTCAGCGAGTAGCTGACAGCTGTAATAGACTGCACTGCACCGCATGTAGTGCAGTGTATTAGAATTGCGATCAGGTCCTCCTGCCCTCAAGTCCCCTAGAGGGACAAAGTAAAAAAGTTAAAATAAGTTGTATAAAAATAAAAAAATAAAAGTTTTAAAAGTAGAAATTTCCCTTAGCAGTCCCTTTTTATTAAAAATATAAATAAAATAAATAAATAAACTATACATAATTGGTATCACTGTGTCCGTAACAAGCTGAACTACAAAAGTATTTCATTATTTATCCCGCATGGTGAACGCCGTAAAAAAAATAAAAATAAACCATTCTAGAATCATAATTTTTTGGTCACTTCACCTTCCAAAAAATGGAATAAAAAGAGATCTTGCTTCTGAGGCTGGTGTTTCAGTCCATTAGCAAACTAGGGCCACATGTGGGCTATTTCTAAAAACTGAAGAATCTGGTCAATAAATATTGAGTTGCGTTTCTCTGGTAAAACCTTCTGTATTACAGAAAAAAGGGAATAAAAAGGATTTTCTGACAAATTTGTAAATTTCACCTCTATTCTGCTTTAAATTCCTGTGAAACACCTAAAGGGTTACTAAACTTTCTAAATGCTGTTTTGAATACTTTGAGGGGTCTAGTTTCTAAAATGGGGTGTTTTATGGGGGTTTCTAATATATAGGCCCCCTCAATGCCAATTCAGAACTAAACTGGTACCTCAAAAAAAGTGGCTTTTGAAATTTTATTCAAAATATGAGAAATTGCTGCTAAAGTTCTAAGCCTTGTAACGTCCTAGAAAAAAAAAATGTTCAAAAAATGATGCGAACATATAGTAGACATATGGGAAATGTGAACTGGTATCTATATTGGGTGGTATAACCCTCTGTCTTAAAAGCAGATGCATTTAAATTCAGAAAAATTATATTTTTTCCAAATTTTCTCTAAATGTTGCTATTTTTTACAAATAAACACTGAATATATCGACCAAATTGTACCACTAACATAAAGCCCAATGTCTCAAGAGAAAACAGTCTCAGAATCACTTGGATAGGTTTAAGCATTCCGAAGTTATTACCACATAAAGTGAACTATGTCAGATTTGAAAAATGGGCTCTGAGACTTAAGGCCCAAACTAGCCTGCGTCCTTAAGGGGTTAAATCATATAATCCATCATGTAAGGTTTGGTTACAAATTAGAACTGTAACTGAATAACTCTGTCTTCAATTTCCTGAAGAAAAAAATTACTTACTCTTAGACCGGGAAACCCACGAGGACCTCTTGGACCAGGCTCGCCCACAAATCCTTCACCCTGTAAAAACAATACACAAATATGACTAATTACATATATTCTAAAATCAAGGAATACATTTTATGTGTCTCATTGATGATATTGAGACAAATAAAATTAATTGCTTGGTTTTTGGAATACATGGTTTTCATAAACCGTCAGTTCTCCTCAGTGTTCTTCCTAAAGTTGCTTATGACCTCAAAGTGCACCATAAACTCTTAACACCACTAATGCTGGAAGACAAGTTCAAACATACCTATGTTTACTATCATAAAACAAGTACACAGGAGAACACAATATTTACTCTTGTGCCATATGCTAATGAAGTGTTCGCTAAGCGTTGTTTTCATCTGTGAAATCTCCTGAGTTATCGGCAGAAACCCACCCAAACCCCTCCCTTCCACTTGGTTTGATCGAAGTCTCACAGAAAAGATATCGGATGAGGCCGGAGATGTCAATCAAGAGCGGAGGAAGGGGCTTTGCGAGGTGTTGTCACCGATAACGCAGGACACTTCACAGATGAAAAAACACGCAGTAAAAACGTAATGATTCATTAGCATACGGCGAGTGCATGAATAAAAGATAATTTTCCCTGGTATACTTGGTTTATGACAACAAAAATGGGACTGTTTGAAATTGTTTCACCAAAGTTTATGGGGGTCAAATCTGCTGACGGATTCCCCTTAAGTTTAATGGAGTATGAATTGTGGAAAGATACAACAGTGCGTGAATGCAGTCTAAGTTAAGGGTACCCACACATGTAGAAGATGTGTTGCAGATTTTCACTGTGCCACGTGCAGATTTTGCGGCGCATTCATAGCCGATTTCACCCCTTCTTCGTTTAAAAGGGCAAAATCCAAAGTGAACATCCGTAACAGAATGACCGCAGCATGCTCTAATTTCCGTTTGGAAAATGGTCCGCGGCATGTGGATGACATTTGTTCAAATGTCACCCACATGACTGGGACAGTAATCCGCTGTGGATTTTCCGGACTGAAAATCTTCAGCATTTCTGTCCTCTGTGTAGGGGGCCTGAAGACTGAAGTGCAGAAATCCCAATTCACCAATAACCAAATAACTGTGCTGCTTTTTACCAAATCTTGGAACTTACAAGCAATGTGGAATCTACAAGGTATATTGCAGGTATGAAGACTTTTTAACATAATATAATATAAACATACACACTGACCTTCTCACCCTTGATGCCAGGTGCTCCTTGCTTTCCCTGAAAATAAGAAAATATATTCGTTTTTAGGATGCTCGAGTCTTACTAAATACACTGCTTCACAAACAACGACTTTGTCGTTAAAATCTCCATGCATGAGCAATAAGCAATAATATGGCATCTAATCCGTTCGTGGTATACTAAATTATAAGAAGTTTATTGTCATTCTCAGGGTCCATTCACACGTTGCGCGGTTAAGCTGTGGCTAGAACTACATTGAAAAAACGCATCTAAAAAACGGCATTTGTTTTTATCCCAATTTGCTGCTTTTTTCGATGCGGCTGCGTTGTGTGAATGGACCCTTAGGTTTTATTGTAACTGGACAGTTTTCCAATGCAATATTTCACTACAGCAGCTAGGTGTACAATGTAAGCTGAAGGATATGTTCCCTCACACAAGATAGGCTGCTAAATATTTGAAACAGAAAACCTGTAGTGAAATCTCAAGGAAAAACACATAAATCTGTCACAGAAATCCGCAGCAAGTAGTGCATTTTTGGTGCACATATTGCTGCGGAAATGCTGTTTTTTTTCTGCAGTGGTTTTACCTGCGGATTAACTGTTGAACATTGATTATAGCAAAGTTTATGCGCATCTGCGGATTTCTAATGGTTTTTACTGCGTTTCCGCTGCGTAAACACTGTACAAACGGTAACAAAACAAATCTGTTATCTGTTGTGCTCCCCATTGAAGTCTATGGGCCAAATACGCAGCATCTCCAGAAAGAACACGCTGCATAAATAGGCATGCTGCGGAAAGTCGAACCTCAGAACACTTTCTCCATGACTTTTAAGCGTTTTTTTTCTTCACCGTGTGGCTGAGATTTGCTAAATCTCATCCACTTTGCTGCTACTGTAAATGCTGCGGAATTTCTGCACAAAATTCTGTTGTGGAAATTCTGCAGCATTTATGCTATGTGGGAATCCAGCCTATGGGTCTTTTCCTATGGCATATGTGTGAAGCAGAAAAATATGAGGCTGATTTCAAGAAAAAAGGTGTTCTTGTAGCTGATTTTCAAAGCATTTTTTATTTTTGCACGTCCTCACTGTGCGTGTAAACACTGCAGAATTTCCGTTCGGACATCAGCTGCAAAGTGAATGAGATTTGAACAAATGTCACCCACACGCTGCATAAATAATCTGCAGAAAACACATGCAGGAAATAAACCTGCAGGCTGGATTCTTAGGGCATGACCAGACATGGTGGAATTGCTCTGGAATTCCGCTGCGGACAGTCCGCTGCGGACAGTCCGCTGCGGAAATCCGCAGCGTACACGTTTCTCCATTGCTTTCCACACCTTTTTCGTTAGGTTCGTTTACACGTTGCGGAAAATTCCGCTGCGGAGCATAGGCTTCGGTGCGGAATTTGGTGTCCGCAGCATACACTGGTTGTTGCGGACGTGTAGCGGACTTGTTGCGGACTCATTGCGGAATTTCTCCATTGACTTCAATGGAGAGTCAAAATTCCGCAATGAAGTCTGCAGATGTTATGTGTGTTGCGTAGCGTATTTGTTTTACGAACATGACATTTCTTCATTCTGGCAGGGCCTATGTATTTCTACAGCCAGACTGAACGCCCGTAATAACGGCCCATTATTATGGCACGGGCAGGCCCATAGACGTCTATGGGGCTCCCGTAATTACGGGTGACTACGTGTGTGCACCCGTAATTACGGGAGCGTTGCTAGGCGACGTCAGGAGATAGTCACTGTCCAGGGTGCTGAAAGAGTTAAGCGATCGGCAGTAACTGTTTCAGAAACCCTGGACAGTGACTTCCGATCACAATATAGATCAATGTGTAAAAAAATAGAAGTTCCTACTTATCGAGAACTCCCTGCTTCTTCCTCCATTCCGGCCTCCCTGGGTGACGTTTCAGGGCAAGTGGCGGCTGCAGCCAATCACAGGCTGCAGCGGTCACATGGACTCCCGCGTCATCCAGGGAGGTCGGGCTGGATGTTGAAAGAGGGACGCGTCACCAAGACAACGGCCGGGTAAAGTATGAATTTATTTTACTTTTACTAGGGAAAGGGCTGCCCCTTCTCTCTATCCTGCACTGATAGAGAGAAGGGAAGCCCTCTTCACCTCAATACGCAACGGTTAGTCCGCATCAATTTAATGCCCATTTTAGGCAAAGCCGCAACAGAATCTGCAACGCAGATTCTGTGCGGCATTGATGCGGACAGTGTATGCAGAACTCCGCCACGTCTGGTCATGCCCTTAGGGTATGTTCAGACGCAAACGCAAAATACGTCTGAAAATACAGAGCTGTTTTCAGGCGAAAACAGGTCCTGATTTTCAGACGTTTTTTTAACAACTTGCGTTCTTCACAGTGTTTTTCGCAGCTTTTTTACGTCCGTTTTTGGAGCTGTTTTCAATGGACTCAATGAAAAACGCCTCCAAAATCGTCCAAAGAAGTATCCTGCACTTCTTTTGATGAGCCATCATTTTACGCTCCGTATTTTGACAGCGACGCGTAAAATAAAGGCTCATGGGAACAGAACATTGTAAAACCCATTGCAGGCAATGGGCAGATGTTTGTAGGCGTATTAGGGGCATTTTTTCAGGCATAATTCGAGGCGTAAAATGCCCCGAATTACATCTGAAACCACTGCGTGTGAACATACCCTTAATCTGTAGCATATGAATTTCTCTTGTGAAAATGCTGCGGAATTTCTGCAAAGAAAGTCCGGATATAAATTCAGCAGTGTTTACGCTATATGTGGACATACCCTGAATGTCTATTTTCATGATACCTTTCCACTATTATACCCAAGGCTGGATTCACACATGCTGTTTTTGGTGACCCTATTTTTTAGCCAAAGCCTGGAGTTGATACAAAAAAAGGAAAATATGAAGGAAAGAATTATATTACTCCTTTATGTTGTATCCACTTATTTTTTGGCTAAAACACTGAATCTGAAACTGAATACAGATACTTTGCTACATAGGGCAGCACTTGGCCATTAGTAGCTGTATATTGAGCCTAATGGAAGTTTGGCAACCAATGCCAACATGCAGCACATGGCTGCTTGACAACATATTATATAATGCACTGTAATTCATAAATTAAAAAGATTGTCTGTTTTATGGAGTAGGTCTGTGTATGTACTTAGTTAAATTGAATAAATATAATAAATTATCAATACATGGTTGACATGGCTCACAGCCTCAGGCCCTGTTCACATCTGCGTTGGTGGCTCCATAAAAAGCCCGTTGCAGATTCCGTAATTTTAGCTTGACAAAACAGTGCAGCATGAAGCGCTATTTTGTCTAGAAAAATTACGGAAACTGTGATGGAAACCCTGTTGGGTGTCCTTGGTTTCTATCATGCGACTAATCTGTTACTTCCAGTATTCTCCATGTTCTGCTCCTTTGACGGAACAGAACAATAGAACTCCTATAGAAAATTAACAATACAGAAAAGAAATAATAAAGCCAATAAAATACAGTATTCGGTAGACGTGCCTATAACGAAAGAAACTCAACTGTTTTTTATGTTTAGCAAAGGTCATAATATCTGTAAAATATTGTTTGTAATTTTTCATGCCAGTGATACTGCTCACATAACAAATACTGTTGACATATACTATATATCTGATGAATAATTATTTCACTTGCATCACATGACTTCTGCTATAAGTGCTCTGTAATATAAATCTCCATATAAGCGATCTTTATAGATCTAGAACAATTATATAGTTCTACAACAAATAGCAAATATGATGACTATCCAATTATAATATATTATACTATTCAAAAATGTCAATTGATGGTTATGGTTGCATTTTATGAGACACAGTAAAGACATGCTCGCTAGTGATGACAGTTTTAAAGCACATCAGGGCTGACATGACTTTTAAATCAAAGGTTGAATCTTTGGTTAATATCATAGACAGATTACAACAGTCCTCAATGAAATAGTTCAAACACTGTAGGGAACCCAGCACAGCATTATGTTTTGTACCTCTTTTCCAACTAGTCCAGGGACACCTGGCAGTCCAGAGTTGCCATTCTTGCCCCTTTTCCCTCGTTCCCCCTGTAGAAAAAAACAGTTCATCCTTTTATTACTATTATTCACAGTGATCCATAATAAGTTTGTAACATTATTTGTGGTTGTACAACAGATGCGGAAGAGTTAAGAAAATAAACCAACATTCCTGTAAAAGGTTGAGGAACGTAGTAAAATGACATCAGGGCTACCTGTTTCATGGAGTCTACGCAGCAATTTTTAGGTTCTCCTGTGCTTATTAATTTAAGAGGCTAAAACCTTAGATTCCCATTTTGTCACAACTATTATGTCACGGGGTACAATAGTATCAAATATCACAGATGGCATCATATCTTTTCACAAGTAATGTCAAGAGTTTCCATAGCATTACTGTACAAAGCATCTCTCAGTGGCATAGTTCTTCCATGTTAGGCTATTTCCTAAGTATATTACCTGAAAATGCCTATGCATGTTCAGACATGGCGGACACTTTCCACTGCGGATGTAAGGCTGCATCCAGACATGGCGGATTTTGCAGCGACTTACCGCAGGTTTCCGCCTTTCCATTGCAAAGGATGAAATCCACAGTAAATATCTGCTGCCTCTCTGTAATACACTGTAAATGCTGCAGATTTAAATATCTGCAGAATGCTCTGCTTTCAGTGCAGATTTTTTTCCGCTACATGTAGATAGGGTTTTAAAAACCCTATCCAGTGGTGTAGCTTTTGGGGTCGCAGCCCCTAGCCCCTCGTCTATCCAAAGTTACTGTAGTAATTCGAGCTTATGTAGTAAACTACACAGGCACCTGTTACTACTGTAACAGTATAACTACCCTCCACGCTCCGGAGTCAGGTTGGGCACTGCGCTAGGTCCTCACGCCTTTCAGCTTTATGACGTCAAATGTGCCACGCACAACGTTGTGGCGCTGAATGACATCAGGACCCCTGCTGTGCCCAGAGATGGAGAGGACCCGACTCAGGAGGTAGGAGGGTAAGTATATGAATACTGTCCTGGGCCGTGTATCTAACCCTATCATGTGGGATACTGTCTACTGGAGTCCTGTGTTATACTGCATCAGCAAGGTCTCTCCCAGGCAAAGATATCTAAGCAGATTTGGCTTTCAAGATGCACAAAGAAAACGGGTTAATGTTGATGACCATAGACGCAGTAGTCGGTCAAGAAAACGTACAGATCAAAGACACATCATGCTTAGAGTATGTGCACAAGCTTAACAAAATACATCTGAAAATACAAAGGGAAAACAGCCCCTGATTTTAAGCCGTTTTTTAAGCAACTAGCGTTTTCTGCTGCGTTTTTTACGGCCGTTTTTGGAGTGGTTTTTCTATTGAGTCAATGAAAAACGGCTCCAAAAACAGTTCAAGAAGTGATATGCACGTCTTTTTATGGGCCGTGTCTTGAAAATGAGGCGTAAAAAAAACGCCCCGTCGGAACAGAACGCCGTATTTGCCATTGAAATCAATGGGCAGATGTTTGTAGGCGTTCTGCTTCCAATTTCTCAGTCGTTTTTCGGGACGTTTACGGCCCGAAAAACGGCTGAAAATAAGCCGTGTGAACATACCCTTACTTCACTTCTAAATCGGAAGATGTCCAGCACAGCCATCAGCTCAGAACTGGCAGAAACCAATGGGAAAAGCCGATGTATCGAAGTACAGGCTCTTAGACATTCTATTGAGTCCGTACACCGATACATTTATTTCCGGAAAAAGCTGAACAGACACGAAGCAGCTGAGCGCTCACACGAGCACTTCAGCTGTTTCGTTTTAGCGATTAGTGGGGGTCTAGCGTGCTCGGACCCCCACCAATACAAACTTCTGACATGTCACTATGACATGTCAGAAGTTTGTTGAACGTTTAGCTACACTTTAACACTTTTATTTTTTAAAGCATTCTTATTTTGCAGCATTTTTCCCCAACTACCCAAAAGATTTGCACAGTACTGTATGTAAAAATTTTGGAGCACGACAAAACATATGTATTTGGGCTATTGCCCCTGATGTCTTGCCCCTGGCTGCTAGCACTGCATCGATGGGTATCTTAGTAGCTAAAAGTGGCGGGCTGTCGTCCATGAAGAGAAATTGGGGTTAGGGCCGAAGGATTTTTGCACCAGGGTCCATGAGCCTCTAGCTACGCCCCTGACTTGTGTTGTACTGTCAATTGCTGCGGATTGGAACTGCGGAATCCGCACTACAAACCCGCAGCAAATACACCAATGTCTCAACATGCTCTTAAAGTGAGACATGAGTTTATACTTTTCACCTGGGGAATCTATAGTGGGGAATTTATTTTAAAATTATTGCAAAACAAAAGTGGAACAGTTGCCCATAGCAGCCAATCAGATTCCACTTTTCATTTTTCAGATGCCCCTTGGAAAAATGAAAATAGTGACCTGATTGGTTGCCATGGGCAACTATTCCCCTTTTCCTTTGCACAAGTTTTGATATATCTATTATAGGGGGAGATGTATTAAGACTGCACCAGCCTTAATAAGAATTAAGCTGGGGAAAGAGGCACACACCCCTCAATAAATTTGCTGCATGTTTTGCTGTCCGTGCACCAGGGAATGAAACCTACGCTAGCTAGTGGATAGCCATGCCCCGTTTGCTAAACTCCATCCACTTTTTTGGAAAGTGACAAGAGCGATGGAAATTACCCAAGTCACAATTTTTGCGACCTCTGGGTCATTTGCGACATTTTTATGCCAGCAAACTGGTGAAGAATTGGTGTTAAATTCCCCCTATGTGTCTATATGCGCACATTTTACAGTACACAATTGTGTACATCGTTGTGTGGCCTATTAATAATCTGTTAGCTTCCAAATCATCAAAATATAAATTTCACTGATATTTCTTATACTTCTACTGGCTATCCTGTAACAAGATATGTTTGTAACAAACATTGATTTTTGCCTAGGTTATAGTATAAGGCGCTTGGAAATGACATATTTAAATTAATGAATGATCACATGACATCATGAATACTTACTAGTGGACCAGGAGGACCAGCCAATCCTGTTTCTCCTCTTTCACCCACAGATCCTGAAATACCTAGGTTTCCATGGATGCCTTGAATTCCTTGTACTCCTGGTAGTCCTTGCTCTCCTGGCTCACCCTGTGGTAGAAAATGAATTGTATGTATGTGCGAATACAATAAAAGCTAGTGTATATAGACTATATTATGACTGCACTAACTGTGCAAAATGCTAGTCCCATTTGATTTCTCTGCGGTAAGTCTTTCAACTGATTCATTGTTCAAGTTACTATATTACAAAGCATATTCATATTTACAACTGTATTATATGTATACATTTGTTATAACGTTTATCATGTCTTAGTTGTGTGTGATTTACCTGTGTTCTCCCTCAAACAGCAAAAAAGGTGTGATATTTTTCATCACTGTTTATCTAAATGTGATTGTCTAAAAGTTGTGATGTTTCATTTTATAGAACAACTATTCCTATATAACCAACTAACTATTTTGGCTTTACAAGTCACAACGTCTACAGTCTTTCAACTCTTATTGGTGGTTTCTCTAAGCGGGTCCTTGTGCAGCTTTACCTTAATACCAGGAGGTCCAGCCTGACCCACTGGGCCTCTATGACCAACTCCTGGTTCTCCCTAAAATACAAAATACAGTCATAATTAGATCCTGAAAATGTCCTTTGATGCTATGTTACAGAGAAAATGTTTATTATTATTATTACCATTATTATTAGTATTATTATTATTTTTATTATTATTATTATTTAGCCTAACTTCAGAAGCAGTAATGTTTCATTAAATCAGCTTAATCATATTGAACACTGCAATAAGATCACTAGTGTGTTCCAGGCATTACTGCACCTTCATCATAATATGGAAATTACAATGACATAATGAATTAACGATCCATAACATACCGACAGAGGAATGGAATTAATAATTCATGAAAAACATAGCTGAGCACCAGTGATCATACTGGAGAAGATTTCTAAATTTTGTCAAGGATACAGGTTTTTGTGCTGTGTGAGTGTTTTTGGTGCATAAACCTGTTAGACACTCACATTTATCAACGTATTTCCACCTGGTGTCTTATCTGCTGTGCAATGTAATTTTGTGCCATTTGTATCATGCACGAATAAAAGTGAAGTACAAAGTGGGTGAAGCTTATTGCTTACCAGGATTAAAACACATTTATGAAAATCGACTTTTAGAAAAGTTCCAAAAAAAGTTGCATGTCTACTCTTCAGCCCAGGGGCATAGAAAAAGTTCTGTAATTGCAGTCAGTAACTTAATTGCAGTTGTAAACGGAAGTGTCCCCTTATATATATATATATATATATATATATATATATATATATATATATATATATATATATATTAATGTATGCATATATATATATATATATATATATATATATTATTTTTTTTATATATATATATATATATATATATATATATAATGTCTCATGAGCCAGCACTGTAGAGACAAAGCCCTGGTCATGAGCAACGGCTTCACAACAAGGCAGAACAATTAGCTATTGTCCTGCTTTGTTTAGAGGCGATGGAGACAGGATATACTGCTTTGATCTCCTGTCTCCATTTTAAACTTATTTTTGTATGTTTGGTTATTTTACACTTTGTTTGTATGATTGGGTAGTGTGTAGGATCCCTTAGGGACAGGTAAGGTACTGAATCACCCTTGTAGGTAATTGCCACCTCAACCTTGGAACTGGTATGGTCCTTCGATGATGGATTGAATGTTAGAGGGGAAATGGAAGGCGATGCTCCACCCCACAATTAGATTCCTAGGTACTGAGACATCACCTCCTTCTCAGGGATGTTAACCTGTCATGATAGAGACCTGGATATCGGCCCACAAAGATTGTTTCGTCTTCAATCAAGATGCTGGAAAGATTTGGAAAAGTAACGGATTACGTACAAAGGTTGTCGAAAGGCGGGCTAAGCCATTCCAAGGCCTTACACGGGTCGGCATGCTAAAATTGCATCGGCCGCTGGAAAGACCTGCTGAGGCGGCTAAAGAGGAATCGATCCATAAAGAAAGATCAAGATCCAAGAAAGAAGAAGATCCAGGAGTTTGTTACAGACTTTGAGGTTTTGTTTCAACTTCATTTTATGGACTTTGAGACTTCGTTCTATGGACGATGAGGTTTTGTTTCAACTTTGTTCTATGGACTATGAGGTTTCGTTTCTTTGGACACTAGATTCCTGAGTCTGAGGTTTGGCGGAATGAGGAGATAGTGATGTCTAGTACCTAAGTCCAAAAGTATACTTCCTTTCATTTATGACCATTACCAGTAACCAGGAAGATTGAGGGGGGTAATAATAATAATAATAATAATAATAATAATAATAATAATCTTTATTTATATAGTGCCAACATATTACACAGCTATTTATAATTTAGAGGGAACATAAAACAAACAATGTCAGACATTACATAGGGGCAAAGCTAATTTACAATTCAACCCTCGAACCCTCACATTACCTGATACGTTTAACTCTTCCCATTGCTAACCCTTTACCTCATTAACCCTTAGTGTACAGGGACAGTTATATTAGGAGGAGTGGGACAGAAATAGTGAGCGTGTGAGAATTAAAATGTAACTTGTGTATGTATTGTAACGCAACGTATATATGTAGGCTTAGGTAAGTGGGTGGTGGTATAGATTAGGATTGTGATATCTTGTTCATACTGTACCACATATAGTATCAGTGTATTCAGTACATATTATGTGTATTTGGATACACTGATATTATACGGTGATTATTTACTGTGTTTGGTGTATTTTATATGTAAGAGTGATTACTGTTTGTATTAATAAATATTACCTTTATTTACTTATAATCGTATTCCTTTACTGAATAGCAAAGCAATTAGATTGACGTTAGTATAAGAAAAAAGTAGGGGAACTAGGCATAACCCTAGTGACCCTGATTATAAAGGATGTAGTAATGGTGGGTGACACCAGCAGGTGAATCTCACCATTACCCCAGTGAGGTGTTAAAAATATCTAAAACAACACTACACTCTGTACGAGAGAGCTATTGCTTACGGGAACCATACGGTTAATTCTTTCACCTGTGTTTGGAGCGCTTGGATTCACAATTCTAACTGTATGCCATCATATCCACAATAATTTATTGGTATGTTATTGCTATGTTATGGTTGTTAAAGTTTTATACTTGCTTGTTGCAATTTCGTTATCCAATGTTACTGGATTGTTTATATGCTGAAAATCTTTAATAAAGAACTATTGAAACTAAAAGTATCTAAAACACATTATAAAGTGGGCACTCGACAAACACTTTACGCTAGTTTTCAGGACCATTCCACACCAGTTTTTCCACTAACAGCACATTGTTAAATCTGACCCTGTATTCCTAAGACCTCTTTATTTTCTAATGGAGTATAAAATAATGCAACTTTTATTTCTCTTAGAAAAGGGAAAATACAGATATTTATGTATATACATTACCTTTTGCCCCTTTTCACCAATATCTCCCCTTTCTCCCTAAAAATGAAAGCGTTTGCGACCTTGTTAAAAAACGACACTGCTATTATAGTTATAATTTTTCACATATTAAATATTGACTTCTCAATTGTCATTAATGAGCCCATTTTTAAAAAAAGAGAAAATAGCATCTAGCTTCCTTAGAATGGAAAATGTCACTTTGTGGTCATGTATATTGCACCATTGATACTTACACTTCTATAAAGTATGGGGATTTTGTGACAATGTACCTCAATGACACACTCAACGTAGATCTTAAGAATATTCCACACATAATATTCCACACATAATATCGCAAGATGTTCTGAACACCTCTCTAACCCTTCTTTAGAATTATTTTCCATTTAATGAACTTTTCCATTTTGAGTGCCAAATGCCAGTTTAGCCTCATGTTACTCATAGGCAGAGAACATGAAACTGTTTTATTATATGTAGCATATGAGACCTGGAAAACATAAATGCGATCATGTATATAATCTAATGCCACAAAAACTGCATGTGTTGCCCATAATATGTGTATCCAACCAGACTCCAGCTCTAATTTTTCTAGCAAAGGTTAGAAAATTAAAAACGTAATTGGATTTCTTGCCAAGTTGAAATTGTCCACTTTTTGTCTATGGTACTTTTCATACATGAGGCTCAAAATGTTTTATATATGTATCAAATGCCATGCTATTAGTGTCACAGGGTCAGAGGCAAACATACAATTTGTGCAACCTGTGCAGCTGCACAGGGGCCCAGTGGGTAAGGGGGGCCACTGACACCTTAACCCCTTAAGGACACAGCCATTTTTTTATTTTTTATTTTCGCTTTGTCACTTGGTAGCATTTAAAGGGGTTGTCCAGTCCCTGAAAATTGATGGTCTATCGTCAGGATAGGCTATCATAGCTGATGGGTCGGGGTCCGACTCCCGCCGATCAGCTGTTTTGAATGGGAGAGCGTACGAACTCGTACGAGTGCTGCTTCCCCTTCATTTCTACTTTGAAGTGAAAGGGAGAAAAAGCTGCAATACCTGTGAGTGGTTGCTAAATGTGTGTCCACACATCCCATCCTGAAGATAGGCCATCAATTTTTAGGGACTGGACAATGCCTTTAAAGTACCATATAATGTACTGGGAAGCTGAAAAAAACAATTATTTGCAGGCTGAAATTGGAAAAACTGTGATTCCTCCATTATTTTTTGGGTTCCGTTTTTACGTCTTTCACCGTGTGTTAAAAACAACAACTCAGCTTTGTTCTGTGGCTCAATACAATTACGGCGATATCAAATTTATGTAGATTTTACTACTTTAAAAATACAAAAACTTTTTGTTAAAAAATAAATCGTTTTTGCTTATTTTTTGCTGGGCGAACTGTAGTTTTTATTAGTACCATTTGTTGGTACATATGACTTTTTGATCACTTTTTATAAAAAATTTTTGGGAGCTAAGGAGCGAAGGAGTTAAGGTGACCAAAAAACAGCTATTTTGGTGGTTTACATATTTATTTTTTACGGTGTTCACTGTGCACTTTAAATAACGCTATATTGTAATAGTTCAGACTTTTACGGACGCAATACCAATTTTGTTTTACTTTTTTTATTTTTACATTACTTTAGAGATAAATTGTAAAAGGGTTTTTTTTTAACTTTTTTTATTAAAAAAAAAAAGATTTCACTACTAAAAACTTTATTTCATTTCTTTTTACACATTTTATTATTCCCCCTAATGTATTGCAGTATATCGTCATTTTTACAGGAATCTGTTAAGCCCTGCCACAGGCAGGGCTTAACAGAGGCAGAGTGAAGGCAGTCCTGGGGGCCTTCATTAGGCCCCTGGGCTGCCATAACAACCATCGTCACCCCCCAATCTTGTTGCAGGGGGGGGACAATGAGCTGTCGTATGGGGCCACCCCCCTCTTTTCAACGCCTCAGATGCTGCAGTCGCGATTGACCGCAGCATTTGAGGGGTTAAACAGCCTGGAACAGCACGATCACTGCTCCTGGCTGTTAGTCCTGGGTGTCGGCTGTAAAACACAGCCGACACCTGCAGCATATGGAGCTCGCTCCATACTTCTCCCCATGCACCAGGACGTACCGGTGCGTCCTGGTGCGTTAAGGGGTTAAAAGTAGCTTTGAACTGTCTACTGGATTGTATGTAAAGGACTTAGCTAATGACAATGGCTCACAATTGTTGGTGGGTTGTTAGAGAAACATAAGGGCAGGGTGTATTTTGATGACCTAATGGGAAGTAAGGGTCCCGCATACTGTTCCTGCACAGGAGCCCTCTGCATCAAACACAAACACAGTCCTGGAAAATTAGAATTTTAATGATGAGCAAATGAGATTTTACTGCTATCCATAAACCATTTTATTTTAATACTATGGTTTCATAAATATGAATAACACATACACAGCTTCTCAAATGTAACCATCATACATAAATCCAGGCAATAAAATTAAGGCTACATTCACACAATAGTAAAAAATGGCCATTTTTTTTATACGGCCGTCACACGGTCGTTTTCAGAACAATAATGTTCAATAAGTGTATTCACACGGCTGGTTTTTTAACAGCCCATAAACACTCTCCGTCAAAAAATAGAACATGTTCTATTCTTGTTCGTTTTCACGGCCCGACCGCTCCCATAGAAGTCAATGGAACAGTCTCTAACAGCCGTCTTTCAGAAATTGATCCTTGTGACGGGCATTAAAAATAGATCCTGGCCCTCACAAGAGGATTCTCCGGATACAGCGCTAAGTTAAGTGCTGAGTTTTCAACTATCGAATCCCCAGCCAGACCATTGCAGGCTCTCTGGTCGGGGACTCCTGTCTTCAGAAAGCCCTTTATGTCACTGTCCATATCTGGACAGTGACGCCAGGGGCTCCTCCAGGAGAGGAATCCACGGCCAGAGTGTCGGAAATGCTCTGGACAGGGATTCTGCTTCTAGAGCAGGGGTCTCAAGCACTCGGCCTGCAGGCCGCATGCGGCCCCTGGGGCATTCATCTGCAGCCCGCGGCACACAGAGCTGCTAGTACAGGCTCTGCTCAGGGACTCTGTGGAATTCCCCGACATTGCTGTCCACATATGGACAGCGATGTCTGGGGCTTCCCCAGAGCCGGAGTCCCATGCAGAGCACTAGTATCGGCTCTGCTCCGGCACTCTGTGGAATTCCCTGACATCGCTGTCCATATATGGACAGTGTTGTTAGGGTCTTCCCCAGAGCGGAGTCCTGAGCAGGCTCTGCTCCGGGACTCTGGGGAATCCCCTGACATCGCTGTCCTCATATTGACAGCGATGTCTGGGGCTTTCCCAGAGCCGGAGTCCCGTGCAGAGCGCTAGTATAGGCTCTGCTCCGGGACTCTGGGGAATCCCCTGACATCGCTGTCCGTACATCTCCATCTACATCTGGGGTTGCCCCTGATATCACATTCCCGTCCAGGAGGATCCCCTGACGTCACAGTGTATGGACAGTGACGTCAGGGGCTCCAACAGCAGAGAAATCCCCAGTCAGCAACGCTCTGGCTGGGGATTCCACTCCTAGAGGGAGCCCCAATTAAGCTATCTACTTGGGGTGTGTGTGGCATTATCTGCAGAGGGCACTGTGGCAGCATCTGCAGAGGGCACTGTGGCAGCATCTACGGAGGGCACTGTGACAGCATCTATGGAGGGCACTGTGGCAGCATCTACGGAGGGCACTGTGGCAGCATCTACAAGTGGGTGTGTGGCAGTATCTGCAGAGGACACTATGGCATTATCTAGGGGTGTGTTGCATTATCTACAGAGGGCACTGTGGCATTATTTACAGAGGGCACTGTGGAACTATCTAAAAAGGGGCTGCCCAATCTTGACATGTGTCTCTGCCATACGCTGCCAACTGAGCCGCCGGACTGCATTTAGTGACACATAAACTGGAAAAATGGATTGTTGAAATAAGCACGTGGAGAATTCTCTCAAATTTTAAACCTAGCGGTATTATTATAGTAATGTAGTATTATTATTAAAGTAATATAGTGTTATAATAGTTCAAATAACTAATTGATTAACAATAATTTTGTATTGTATCAAATTTGAAAGTAATGTGGCTCGTCAACATTCCATTTTTTCTATATGTGGCCCACTTACCCTGACGAGTTTGAGACCCCTGTTCTAGAGGGAGCTCTGACGTCACTGTCCATATATGAACAGTGATGTAAGAGACTCCCTCCGGGAGTGGAATCCCCAGCTAGAGCATTGCCGACGCTCTGACCGGGGATTCCAGCATCTCAAAGTCCCTAACGTCACTGTCCATATTCAGACAGTGAAGTCAGGGGTTCCTCCTGGAGTGGAAACCCCAGCCAGAGGGTTGCCGATGCTCTGGCTGGAGATTCCGGCATCTCAAAGTCCCTCACGTCACTGTCCATATATGGACAGTGTGTTAAGGGCCCCCAAGAGAGGAATCCCCGGCCAGAGCGTTGCCGATTACGCTGACGTCACTGTTCATGTATGGGCAGTGACGTCAGCAGCTTTCTCCAGTAGCGGAATCTCCGGCAAGAGCTATCTACAGATGGGGTGTAGCGCTATCTACATGGTGAAGTGTGTGTGTTATGAAAACCCTGTTCCCTTACGATTACCATAACTACGGTTCTGGCTTCTGAACATGTCTGGTTTCTCCTTGAGGCTATCTCTTTTCTCTATCTTTCTGCCTCAGATTTGGTTTAGTATTTATACCTGTCCTTCTCGCTCAGTCTTTGCTTGTGATTCTCCTATCTTCTGGTGTTCTGATCAAGCTAATGACATTTCCTGCACTTCTGAATTCTGGACCTCATGAATACTGACCTCGGCTTGTCTCTCGTTTATCCTCTGCTTACCTATCCTGATTATCTGCTCCCGGCTGGTTATGACCTTTGGTTTGCCTGATTACTCCTTGCTCTAGTTTTGGACTTTCAGTTAACCCTCTGGCTGTCTGGTTTCCAGCTCTGATTTGCCTGCACTGCACCTCTAATCCAACACAATACTCTGCTAAAACAACCTGGGTTCTAAGCAGCAAAGACCATCCCACCTTGCGGTCGGCTCTGGTGAACACCTTATAGTAGCCTTAGACTCTGTCAATCAAAGTGGTTACGGATTTGAGGTTGCAGTTTTAGGTACACGCTCTCTCCTGGCAGACTCCAGAAGCCTTTGGAAAATCGCTTAAACTTGCATTTCCATAACAGTGTGTTTACAGGGTGCTGTGTGTGTTGTGCTATCTACACAGGGGTGGCAATATCTACAGGGGATGGCTCTATCTTCAGGGGGGTTATGGTACTGTCTACATGGGCACTGTTTAGTACATATGGGCACTAACTACAGGGACACTGTGGCGCTATCTACATGGGCACTATGTATGGCACTATCTATATGGGCACTGTCGCACTATGTGGGCACTGGCACTTTATTTGTGACCACTATGGCACTTTATATGGGGGCATTGTGGCACTATGTGGGCATTGTGGCACTATCTATATGGGCACTGGAACGGTCTATGTGGACACTATGTACAGTGGGCACTGTGGCACTATCAACAGGGGAATTGCAGCACTGGGCATTGTGGTGTTTTCAGGTGGTTGGGACAAAATAAACCCTGACAGATGAAATCCACCCATTTATTTTAACAGCCGTGAAAAACAGATGGCAAACGGATGATATACGGCCATTAAAAAAGTGTCAGACGGACTTGAAATAGAAGAAAATTTGGAGACACACCAATGCAAAACGACCATGAAAAACTGACAATTGCTAAGTTTTAATGCCATTTTTTGTCACTGTTGTGTAAATATAACCTAAAGAAAACGTTTAAGATCAATCTTAATTCTTAGAAGAAGAACAGCAAGGTAGCATTGTAGCTGCCCTATAATATGATGTTTCCAAAACATCTTAAGTGCATTTGCTTTATAATACTGAAACATTCTGTAGATTATACATGTATACATCTTTACATTTTTAAACGTCAGTTTATCAAAATTTTAGTAAACCGTAAATTATGGCTTTTCAAAATTGTAAAAAGTTACCTTCTGCCCAGAAACACCAGCATCTCCAGAATCGCCTGGTTCACCCTGGTTGACAAATACAAATAATGTGAGAAATTGCATTTTTTCTCTTATTACAACAGCAGATATAAAATGTATTTATAAAGTGCATTTGGTTAAATGAAGAATATCAAACCTGCTGAGATATATCCCTTTCATATCTCTTAACACAGAAAAAACAAACATTGTCAAATTGATGGGGAGCATGGTAGCTTAGCGGTTAGTGGTGTTTCCTTGAAGCTTAGTTACTGCAGAAAGAGTTAGGGCTCATTCACACGAACGTGAATATCGTCCGTGTGCTGTGCGTTGAAACAACACACAGCACAAGGCCCCATTGATTTCAATAGAGATATTTACACATGCGTTTATTTTCAGTTGTGTGAAGCTCATTGCATGTCCTATATTGGTGCGTTTTCACGCACCTAGCCACCCATTGAAGTCAATGGGTGCGTGAAAATCAATGACAGCACACGGATGCACATCGGTGTGCTGTCCGTGTTTTACGCATTAATTACATTGAGAAAAAAAACAAGTGCTTGCGAGTGCGTGAAAAACACATGCCATTTGCAAAGCACGCTGATGCATAACGCAACGCACATGGACAGATTTAACACGAGTTTTACGCGCGGAAATCTGTCACGCTTGTGTGAATGTAGCCTTAGGATCTGTTCACACCATGTTTTTGCATCCTTTTTTTTTTTTTTTTGAACATTGATTTTTATTCAAAAACTTGTTCAATGGGCCCTCCCCTTAAGCAAAACACATTTGCCTATAAAGCAACTAACCCTATTTTCCATACTACTAACAGAAGGTATTGAATTGTTTTATTCACATAATTCCTAATAATGAAAATAACCTTTATTTAAGGCAGGTAGCCTATATTCTAAAAACAACCCGTGAGCTCAGAAATGTTAACACTCACATAGATGTAATGGTCAGTCTCTGCTAACAGCAGTAGAATTAATATACTGTCTATACTAAAGGGAAGTGTCTGCAGACCGTTATCCCAGTGTCAGTTCGTATACTCATCTAAAATGTCATTTTAATATATATTTTGGCCATGATTGCGTCAACACCCCCCCAAAAAAAAGGTATTAAAGAAAGTATAGCTATAAGAAAACGTTGACAACACATGATAGGCTTACATAAACCATCTCAGCATTACACTGTCCCTGGAAATTACTTTATACTGAAAATCAGCATTGTGGTTGTTATGGAATCACCAGTTGAGCAATTCCCCGGGTGGATGTTTGTGGAATTGCTAGGTGAGCAATTCTCCAAAGGCTGCTGGAGACAGTCAGGAACGAGCGTACAAATAAATCTGCAACCACAAATCTGTCACAACTATGAACAGAATCTAAGGCTACTCTATGGTTTTTGCCAGAGCCCACCGCAATGCAAGTTGGACTCTGCAGCATAGAACCCAGGTTGTTTTAACAAAGTTCAGTGTTGGATAAGAGGTGCAATGCAGGCAATACCAGTGCAGATAACAAGACAGGCCGAGGGTAAACAGAAAGTCCAAATCACAAAGCTAGTGGATATCAGGGATTGCAGAGGTCAAAACCAGCCGAAAGCAGAAAGTCCAAATCAGTAAACAAAGAGACAAGCCGAGGTCCAGTTCCAAAAAGAGCAAATAGTCAAAGGTACAGGGTGTCAGGATTCTGTTGTTGTACTGCAAAATTACCACTAGTGGCCGCTGTTTTACACTTTGAAGAATTGTGCTGCACTTTTACTCCTTACCACTGGAGGCTGCTGTTTTGCCCTTAAACCTGCCCTTAACCAAGATGGCAAATGTTGCATCGTGTGAACCATCTTGTTTCCTGTTTGGGCCTACTTCATACCACATGGAATACCAAACAGTGCTTGAGTATTGTGACTTGTTTCCAGTCTCCTGCTCCTGAGAACTGTCTTTGCCAGACTGTTCCTACTTCCTTGCTATTTACTTCTACTCGTGTTCCACCCTCCAAGCACTGTTCCTGGGGACGTCTCACCGGGTTCTGCACTGTGCTCCGCTCGCTACTTCTGACCATAGAATTCCAGCAGTGTTCGCCAGTATCGTAACAGGATACTCAAGCCTTTTCCATGGAATCCGTCAGAGAAGCAAGTTTGGAGGTTCGTGTGAACAATATGAACTGTTTGCTTACTAACATCTTTGCTGACATGCAAACTTTAAAGACTAAATATTTGGCGTTTGAAAATCAAACAACCCATGATGTTCAAGTTTATGGACAAGCTACACAGGGTTTACAAGGCATGGTGGCTCAGCAAGCAGAGCTGATCCGGGAACTTCAGAATCGAGTTGTGACCCCAGCCTCTTCATCTACTCTGCCGCTTCCACCATTCAGGTTTGGTGGGGATCGTGACAAATACCGTGGATTTATAAACCAATGCAAGTTATATTTTGGTGCACATCCTGCTCACTTCCCTACTGATAATTCAAAGGTGCTGTGTATTATTATGCTTCTGACACATAAGGCTGTAGCCTGGGCAAGCCCTCTTATTGAAACCAACGATGCTCGGCTTGATGACTTGGACGCCTTCCTAGCAGCCATGAGTCAAGTATTTGATGATCCTAACCGGTGTACTACAGCAGAAGCAGCGTTGATGGCTCTACGTCAGGGCAGACGCTCTGTTGCCGAATATGCCACAGATTTCAGACAGTGGGTGATGGATACTGAGTGGAATAATGCTGCAAAATTAACATTCTTTAAAAAAGGACTATCTAGTGCACTTAAGGACGAGTTAGCACGGGCTGAAGCTCCCACAGAGTTTGATGATTTTGTACACCATTGTATTCGAATAGACACTCGGCTGTCAGAGCGTCGACAAGAAAAATGGGGTTCTACCTGGTCCCGTAATAATAACTATTACTCGTCTGCTCCAGCTCCCACTCCTAGAGACTCTGAAACAAAGAATTACCAGGAACACCAAGCTGAACTTATGCAAATTGACAGTATACAAAAGCGTGAAAGTGCCGACAGAAGAGAACGAAGGTTTCGAGAAAATCAATGCTTCTATTGTGGTAAAACTGATCACTTCCTTATCAATTGTCCATGTCGTCAACGCAAGATGGTGGCGGTAGTAGCAGATCATGACTTCTCTGATGTAGAATCTGTTTCTTCTGAACAAGTGCCACCAGTGCAAGCACTCATTCATTCAGTCTCCTGCACAGCACCCAATATTAAAAAAGAACACAAAGACACTCATTGCTTTATTCCCATCAAGTTTAGAATTGATTCTCACTGGATATCCGCCTCTGCCATGGTGGACTCTGGAGCAAATGGGAACTTTATGGACATTTCTTTTGCTAATAAACATGGTGTCAAATTTCAAGAGAGACTGTCACCCATTCTTATGGAAACTGTAGACGGATCCCCTCTGAACTCAGGTCCAGTTGATCAAGAGACTGAACCATTGGAGATAATTATGAGACCTAATCACCATGAGGTTCTATCTTTCCTATTAATTTCATCCCCACATTTTCCAATTATTTTTGGACTACCATGGCTGCAGACTCAGAACCCTACAATTGACTGGGAAACCAAAGAAGTGTCTTTTCCATCGGAGGTCCCCTCCTCAGAGTCTTTACCGGAACAATCTCACGAAAAGATTGAAGGGGAGCTTGAAGGATCTCCTAAATTACCTCCTCTATATGACGAATTTACTGATATATGTGACAAAGAGAATGCTAATAAACTTCCTCCACATCGACCTTACGATTGTCCGATTGAACTGTTGCCTGGAGCAGCTATACCTTTTGGATGCATCTACCCATTAGCAGAGCCGGAACTGAAGGCTCTTAAAGAATACATAGATGAAAATTTAGCTAAAGGTTTTATTCGTCCATCTTCATCGCCAGCAGGTGCACCTATATTTTTTGTTAAAAAGAAAGACGGCTCTTTGAGACCTTGCGTTGACTATAGAGAATTAAACAAAGTCACAATTAAAAACCGTTACCCTCTGCCATTAATTCCGGAGTTGCTGGATAGAGTTCGTCAAGCTAAAATATTCACCAAATTGGATCTTCGAGGTGCATATAATTTGGTTTGCATTAGACCAGGTGATGAATGGAAAACAGCGTTTAGATCACGTTATGGACATTATGAATATCTGGTCATGTCTTTTGGACTTTGCAATGCTCCTGCAACCTTTCAGCATTTTATTAATGATATCTTCAAGGACTTGTTAGATCAGTTCGTAGTCATCTATCTGGATGACATATTAATCTTTTCTAATTCTGCAGAAGAACATCAGAATCATGTGAGAATGGTGTTGGAGCGTCTGAAAGCATATCAACTCTATATCAAGTTGGAGAAATGTGAATTCCATCAAACGGAAATACAGTTCTTGGGTTATATCATTTCTCCCCTAGGATTACACATGGATTCTAGCAAGATTCAAGCAATTAGAGACTGGCCAACTCCAAAAAATGTGAAAGAGGTCCAACGATTTGTAGGATTTGCTAATTTCTACAGACGTTTTATCAAGAATTTTTCGGCCATTATTACACCAATTACCCAATTAACAAAGAAAGGGATACCTTTTGTGTGGTCTCCTCAGACACAAGATGCTTTTTTCAATCTGAAAACAAAATTCACAACAGCCCCTATACTGGTTCATCCTAACCCTGAAAAAGTGTTTATTGTTGAAGTGGATGCTTCAGACGGGGCAATAGGGGCTATTCTATCACAGAGAACTGGAGAGAAAGATTTGCTGCACCCTTGTGCTTACTTTTCTCGAAGTTTGAGTTCTGCTGAAAAGAATTATGACGTGGGGAACAAGGAACTCCTAGCCATCATTGCTGCTTTCAAAGAATGGAGACATCATTTAGAAGGCACAGCTCAACAAATAGTGGTTCTAACTGATCATCGTAACCTTGAATTTGTTAGATCTGCCAAATGTTTGTCTCCCCGCTATGCCCGGTGGAGTCTGTTTCTAAATCGTTTCAACTTTGTGATCTCTTACAGGCCTGGTTCCCGAAATGGTAAGGCCGATGCCTTATCTAGGTTGATCTCCAATGACTCCTCCTCGACAGTACCACCAACAACTATTCTTTCCGAGTCCAATTTCCTGGGGGTGATCCATAGCAAGGACTTGCTTGATGAGATAAAGGAAGCCTATGAGACCGACCCAATTCTTTTGCACCCACCAGATGAAGTGTCCCTAACTTTCAAAAATTAAGTATGGACTAACAAGCACTGCATTTACGTTCCAGAAACTGTAAGATTAAACGTGCTAAAATTAATGCATGACTCTAAACTAGCAGGTCACAAGGGGATTCAGAAAACACAAGAATTTCTTTCCCGCTTCTTTTGGTGGCCCAATTATCAAAAGGATGTAAAGAAATATGTTTCTTCTTGCAACACATGTGCCATGTACAAAACTCCTCGTACCTCACCCATGGGATTATTGCAGCCTCTGTCAATTCCATCTCGTCCTTGGGGATCTATCTCTATGGACTTTATTGTCGACTTACCAGTCTCCAAAGGGAAGAATTCCATCTTAGTAGTGGTTGATCGGCTCACTAAAGCAGCCCATTTTATTCCTTGCCCTGGACTACCTTCTGCTAAAGAGACTGCTGATCTTATAATTCAGAATGTGTTTCGTCTTCATGGAATACCAGATGAAGTGGTTTCGGATCGCGGAGTACAATTCACATCAAGATTCTGGCGGAGTTTTTGCACAGCACTCGACATAAATGTCAGTTTGTCTTCTGCTTGTCATCCCCAGTCTAATGGTCAGACTGAGCGCACAAATCAAACGTTAGAACAGTATCTCCGATGCTACATCTGCCATTTACAGGATGACTGGGTCGATTTGCTTCCAATGGCGGAGTTCTCCTACAATAATTCTCAGAATGCCTCCACTAAACAAACACCGTTTTTTGCAAATTTGGGTTACCATCCCAGTATTCTTCCTAATCTTCCCAGAGAAACTTTTATTCCTGCAGTGACTGACAGAATACAATCACTTCAACAGAATCTGGAAATGCTAAAAATTACATTATCAATTGCCCAGGAGAAATATAAGGAAACAGCAGATAAATCTCGTAGACCTTCTCCAACCTTCAAAGTGGGAGATGAAGTATGGCTTTCCACCAAGAATCTGAAACTTCACTTACCTTCAGCAAAATTGGGCCAAAAATTTATTGGTCCTTTTAAAATTATTGGACAAGTAAACTCAGTGGCTTTTCGTCTCAAACTTCCCAGACCAATGAGAATACACCCAGTGTTCCATGTATCCCTACTGAAACCTGTTGTTCCAAATCCATTTCCAGGACGCCACCTGCCTCCCCCTGATCCTATCGAAGTTGATGGACAAGAACATTATACTGTTGAAAACATCCTGGACTCCAGGATATTCAGAAATCGGTTGCAATATCTAATGAAATGGCAAGGATATGGCCCTGAGGATAATTCGTGGGAACCCGTAGGCAATCTCAATGCTCCTCGACTAGTTAGGGAATTCCACCAAAGATATCCAGATAAACCAAGTCAAACATCGTCCTGAGGCCGCTGTCGAAAGGAGGGAGTAATGTCAGGATTCTGTTGTTGTACTGCAAAATTACCACTAGTGGCCGCTGTTTTACACTTTGAAGAATTGTGCTGCACTTTTACTCCTTACCACTAGAGGCTGCTGTTTTGCCCTTAAACCTGCCCTTAACCAAGATGGCAAATGTTGCATCGTGTGAACCATCTTGTTTCCTGTTTGGGCCTACTTCAGACCACATGGAATACCAAACAGTGCTTGAGTATTGTGACTTGTTTCCAGTCTCCTGCTCCTGAGAACTGTCTTTGCCAGACTGTTCCTACTTCCTTGCTATTTACTTCTACTCGTGTTCCACCCTCCAAGCACTGTTCCTGGGGACGTCTCACCGGGTTCTGCACTGTGCTCCGCTCGCTACTTCTGACCATAGGATTCCAGCAGTGTTCGCCAGTATCGTAACACAGGGTATAGTCAGTAGCTTGATCAAACACATGGAGACATGGAAAGTCACAAGCAAAGTAAACAGAACCAACCCAGACTTAAATACTCCACCCTTCAATCCGATAGGAAGAAAGACAGAGAAGTGGAATAGGCTCAACAACCAAAACCAGAACTGCCCAGAAGCTAGACCAGTAGCCATAGCAATCTTAAAGGGATGGACGTTTCCTAACAGTGTTGCCTGGAACCTGTATCCCTAAATTAATCAGTCCTGCCCCCAAATTAAATACTCCATCCTAAACACTAATGTATATATGATAGTATTCCTCACAATAATACAGCCATGCACTTACCAAATAATACCAATATACAAGGGTCCAATAATACCTCCACACCCCATGACCAGCCCAATAATGCCGCCACACTATAAAAACATATTTCTGCCACCAAGACCCATACAACCAATAATATCACTGTACACTGCCCATACAGTGGTCCCATACCAGTTTTACACTGGCCCTCTGAAGAGTATTGTCACGCTGTGAATGCAGTGCAATAAATACAGTACAATAAATACAGTGATTCACAGGTGACATCAACTCTGATTGGACTAGTTCTTTTTCCATTTTCTTTTCATCCGACTGATAGGCTGGGTTCACACGAGCACATTCCGTCCGTAATGGACGGAGCGTATTTCGGCCACAAGTCCCGGACCGAACACACTGCAGGGAGCCGGGCTCCTAGCATCATAGTTATGTACGATGCTAGGAGTCCCTGCCTCGCTGCAGGACAACTGTCCCGTACTGTAATCATGTTTTCAGTACGGGACAGTAGTTTCACGGAGAGGCAGGGACTCCTAGCATCATACATAACTATGATGCTCGGAGCCCGGCTCCCTGCAGTGTGTTCGGTCCGGGACTTGCGGCCAAAATACATTCCGTCCATTACAGACATAACATGCTCGTGTGAACCCAGCCTCACAGCCATGATGACTTCTCCCAGACATGACTCATCCCTGCAGAGTTTGGTGCCCAGATACATTTAGCTTTTTGCTTTTCTAGCACAGCCTCACCATGTGCAGAAACTTCCTTTCCTGCCACTGACTTCCCCAGTGACCTACTACTGCAAAAACAGTGCCATACAGAGAGTGCATTCAAAAATAATAGTGGCAAAAAGATATTGCCCCACGCTGTAATAGTGCCCCTTTAGTGGCCCACACAGTGCAATACACAGTAATAGTGCTCCACATAGTAATAGTGCTCCTTTGTGGCCAACTAACTTTATTAGTCCTCTCTTTGTGTGGCACATAATAATAGTACCCCCATACAGTGATGATGCCCCCTTAGTGCCCACTTAAAGTAATATTGGCCCTTAGTACCCCACATAATAAGAATTCCCGCTTAGTGCCCCCACATACAAATGATGCCCCATTAGCACCACCCTCACTGTAATAATGCCCCCTTAGTACTACTCACACAGTAAAGATGCCATCTTAGTGTCCCCCTCACAGTAATTATGTCCCGTTAATGCTCCCACACAGTAAGGATGCCCCCTTAGTGCCTCCCCACAAAGAAATAGTGCCCCTTAAAACAATAAAGGTAATACTTATCCTGTTGCATCCTGTTTTAACAGTAAATTTGGTCCTAAGAAAATACTAGTACCTTTTTAATAGGATGTAGAAACGTAGCGTGTACCTAGTGTCATGTCCATGGCCGCGGGCCGTCAGGTTCACTCACCTCCTGACGGCCACAGCCATGGGTCTGCGAGAGCTGGCCCCAGTCTTCTCCTCAGGAGAAACCAGCGCTCACTTCCACTTACCTTGGCCGGGTCCCGTAGGGTGCGCGGGCACGCTCATGCCTGCTCTTAAAGGGCCAGCATGCACACCGGAGTTCAATGTCTAAATTTGCCCATGAGTACCCTGGACTATAAGAAGGGCCCAACTCCTTCCTCCCATGCCTGAGCGTTGTTGTCGTACCCTAAGTTTGTCTAGCAAATGGTCTCCTAGTGTTTCCCAGTTCCCAGTGTTCCCCGTTCCTGTACCTGTATCCCGTGCTACCTGGTCAATTGCCATGCTGAGCTGTAGTCGTGCTGTGCTGTATTCCACGCCTGTTCTGTTACACCACGCCTGACGTCTGCCTAAGTCTCAGCCGAGCCGTCATTGCTACTGTCCGAGCTGCCACAGGTACACTATACGAACTATAGACTGTGACCTGTGTCCTGTTGGCCAGTTGCCATACCGTCAAGGCGGTACGGCCCAGTGGGTCCATGCACCCAACGTGACACCTAGCCTAACAGATGCTAAAGACACAATACCTGAGCATTGTTATTCCATTGTTTAAAATGCAAATAGCACAGAATGAATTGGTAGCCATGTTCTTGAAAGGGGAATTCATGAAAAATAGGTAAAGCAAACCCTACTATATACTGTATATTGCATATTTGTGCAAAATATTCTCATATAACAAAACATGTCTGAAGTAAAATACTCTAAGGCTGTGTTCACATCTTTGTTTAAGGCTCCGTCATAAAGAGGCTCTGTCACCAGATTTTGCAACCCCTATCTCCTATTGCAGCAGATCGGCGCTGTAATCTAGATTAGGGTATGTTCACACGGCCAAATTTCAGACGTATACGAGGCGTATTATGCCTCGTTTTACGTCTGAAAATATGGCTACAATACGTCGGCAAACATCTGCCCATTCATTTGAATGGGTTTGCCGACGTACTGTGCAGACGACCTGTTATTTACGCGTCGTCGTTTGACAGCTGTCAAACGACGACTCGTAAAAATACAGCCTCGTCAAAAGAAGTGCAGGACACTTCTTTCAGACGTTTTTGGAGCTGTTTTCTCATAGACTCCAATGAAAACAGCTCCAAAAACGAGTTGGTAAAAAAATGAGTTGGTAAAAATGCGAGTTGGTAAAAAACGTCTGAAAAGCAGGGTCTGTTTTCCCTTGAAAACAGCTCTGGATTTTCAGACGTTTTGGTTGACTACGTGTGAACATACCCTAAGAGTAACGTTTTTTTGTTTTTTTAAAACGAGCATTTTTGGCCAAGTTATGACCATTTTTATATTTATGTAGATGAGGCTTTCTAAAGTACAACTGGGCGTGTTTAAAGTTAAAGTACAACTGGGCGTGTATTGTGTATGTACATCTGGGCGTTTTTACTTCTTTTACTAGCTGGGCGTTGTGAATAGAAGTGTATGATGCTGACGAATCAGCATCATCCACTTCTCTTCACAACGCCCAGCTTCTGGCAGTGCAGACACACAGCGTGTTCTCGAGAGATCACGCTGTGATGTCACTCACTTCCTGCCCCAGGTCCTGCATCGTGTCGGACGAGCGAGGACACACCGGCACCAGAGGCTACAGTTAATTCTGCAAACGCCGATGCTGCTGCAGAATCAACTGTAGCCTCTGGTGCCGATGTGTCCTCGCTCGTCCGACACGATGCAGGACCTGGGGCAGGAAGTGAGTGACGTCACAGCGTGATCTCTCGAGAACACGCTGTGTCTTTGCACTGCCAGAAGCTGGGCGTTGTGAAGAGAAGTGGATGATACTTCTATTCACAACGCCCAGCTAGTAAAAGAAGTAAAAACGCCCAGATGTTACACACAATACACGCCCAGTTGTACTTTAACTTTAAACACGCCCAGTTGTACTTTAGAAAGCCTCATTTACATAAATATAAAAATGGTCATAACTTGGCCAAAAATGCTCGTTTTAAAAAAAAAAAAAAAAACTTTACTCTTATCTACATTGCAGCGCCGATCTGCTGCAATAGGAGATAGGGGTTGCAAAATCTGGTGACAGAGCCTCTTAAGCCTGCGTTGCAGATTTCAGAAAAAATAGCTCAGCATGTTGCACTATTGTTTCCTGTAAAATGACAGACAACATGACAGAGACCCGACTAAATTAAAGTCGATGGAGTCCACTGGGTGCTCTTGGTGTCCGTTACGTGACGAATCTGTCACACATTGAATTAGATTTTTCTGCTTATATAACGAAACAGAAAAACAGAATTTCTAGCGCAAGTGTGAACATAACCTAAGCTTGTTTTAAATAAATAGAGTAGGACATTAGAGAGTTAAAAGACTACCTTCTGTGCTTTGTCTCGTTGAGGTCCTGAACGTCTTTTTCCTTCCTATTGTAATAAATCAATATTTCAATAGTGTATCTATTTGTACTTTTAGTTTAAAATGGACATTATTAACATTTTAAAAGCTATTACTTAGGATCTTGTACATCATGTTTGGAAGAGTCGCTCTCCTGTTTGTCTCTTTTTATCAAAAGGAGGATGGAATTTCAGCACAATGGAGATGTGGCTAACATATCTTACTGAATGTTTTTCACTTGTGCTGAAATCCGATCCTCCTTATGAAGAAGAAAAAAAAAGATGTACAGGAGATGATGCAATCAAACAATAGGACAGCTGCAGGGAAATCTAATTTTCCAAAGCTGCTGTCAGATATGCTGGCAATATAGACTGCTTATAATAGACCAAGGAAATGTAGGTTATAGATTTTGCAGGGGCCACTGGGAATTCCCCACATCTTCCTAGTTCTAAGTTTGGAAAGCTTCTGTGGCTAATTGCTATTTTTAAGAAATTGCACATAACACAATTCAGTGTGCCCTCCAGGATATTGCACTCTAGAGTTAATGCTTCCAAAATATGGACACAGCTGGGCTCATTGATCCTTATTAGTATGTTGTTTTAACTCTTTCCTTTCAAGAGCACACAGCTAAGAGGGTACCCCCTATACCCCCTGTTGTCAAGAAAAAACCATCTCTAGTTACAGAGCAGAGGAGATGGACTGCAGGAAGTAGGAAGTAGGGAAGTGTCTCTTCAAAGCCTGCTCGTAGGAGTCTATGGAGAGGGGTGGAGGGATTAGGAGAGGGGAGTAGGAAGAGACACAGACATGATGCCCATAGAAGTCTATGGGGAGGGGGAACAGGAGGAGGCAGAAGGAAGACACAGACACGCTTCACATAGAAGTCTATGGAGATGGGAAGAGGAGCAGGAGCAGAGAGAGAGAGAGACACATAGACACGCTGCCCATAGTAGTCTATGGAGAGGGGAGGAGGGAGCAGGAGCAGAGTGAGAAAGAAACACACAGATGTACTGCAGCTTCCTGGCAAGTGTTACTGTCTGGATCCTCAGCTACATGGGCCAGAGCGCTTCTATTGCGGTGCCGTAGACCTCGGCCAGAGCAAAGCTCCTAATATCACTGTCCATAAATGGACCGTAGACCCCTGCCAGAGCACTTCTGATGCTCTGACCGGGGAGTCCTGCATTGCAAATCTCCTGACATCATTGTCCATATATGGACAGTGACATATTGTTCATATATGGACAGTGACATCAGGGGCTTTCCCAGGGCACAGCACTTCAAGTAGTGCTTTGCTTGGGGGTTCGGGCGATGTATCCCACTGTATTCTTATACAGTGGGATACGTTGCAGCCTCCCATCAGAGGTATACATTGAGAGTCCCGACATATACTTCCGACAGAAGGAAAAAACGCAATGTGAACATTGCCTAAGCTGTGCGCGCGCTCGAAAGGAAAACAACAGTTATAACATCATACTAACAAGGATCAACAAGCCTAAAACAGGCTGTGTTCACATGTAGTCAGTTTGCATTTTTTGCTGTGATTTTCGCAAACTCATGACAAAATGGCAAATTTATCCAGAGATTTTCCAAAAATGTCACCAAAAAAATGCAGAAAGACTGCAATGTGTAAACACAGCCTAACAGCTCAACCTGTCTGCTGAGTTTGACCATTTTAATTTGATCATTTCCAGAGTGCACACCATAGGAGTAGTGGTGAGGACACATGCAAACAGTTGGATGAATCTTTTTTATCTTTGTCAATCTCTGACTTTACTAATCAACAAAGACGACAGGGGAACATGTAAGGAAAAAAATAACACCAATGTTTCAGGAATGAAAGTTAAGATTTGAGTCGTAGCAAAAGTGTTTTTAGTTTTAGTTTAGTTTATGTTGTAAAAATTGCCATCTCATACCCTTACCTTTTATAGTACAGAAATGTATAAAAACACAGTCGAGTTTTACTAACCTTCTCTTTCTTGGAGGATGATGGTATCTGGCCTTCTTCCTCTGCATGTTCACTCTAAAGGAAATATTAATCATTAATCATTGTTTACTTGACATAAAACATGTGCTTCAGCTGTAGCTGGATTATTACGTACCTTTTTCCTTCTCCAACCCTGAGGACCCGGGTATGACTTAGAAACATAAGAAGAAATTTTACCACCAGTGAAATATATTAAATTTTGAACACATCAGTAATGTGCACTATATCTATCTATGTGCCATTTCTTGTTAACCTTTTATTTTGTGAAACAATCACACTGCAAAACTTTTGTAATAACAAGTAAATCAAGACATTGTGGATCTTACAATTCTCTCTTGCTCCTCAGGTACCATCCTTCTGGTTCGACTTTTTCCAAGTGCTACTGTTCTACTGACTCTATCATTCTGCTTTAAGATAATAATAATAATAATAAAAAATAATAATTATTAATATAACGTTATTGTTAATTAGCTATAAAATTGATCTTACCAAAAGATCTTACTGTTAAATTCTATTCGAACAACATTTAATTTTGACATATAGATTATATTTAAACTTAAAAATACCTGTAGACAAACAATATCATACACTAAGTATGAGGGTATGTTCACACGGCTTATTTTCGGACGATTTTCGGGCCGTAAACGGCCGGAAAATTGGAAACAGAACACCTCCAAACATCTGCCCATTGATTTCAATTGGAAAACGGCATTCTGTTCTAATAGGCCATTTTTTATTTTTCAAAACGGCCGCAAAAAGAAACGGTCACGAAAAAGAAGTGCATGTCACTTCTTGAGCTGTTTTTGGAGCCGTTTTTCATTGACTCTAAAGAAAACCAGTTAAAAAAATCAGCCATAAACGCAGCTAAAAACGCGAGTAACTTAAAAAAACTCTGAAAATCAGGAGCTGTTTTCCCCTGAAAACAGCTCCGTATTTTCAGATGTTTTTGGTTAAGCGTGTGAACATACCCTTAGTATCATGATCTGAATGCAAAAATACTTACTTTTTTTTATAATTGCTGTGATAGTGCCAGTATACCTTGTTGTAGAGCTCAACTTGTTGCAGTATGACTTATTGCAGAGCTTTCAGTAGGGCTGGCAATGATTGAGCTATATTACCTATAATCCATTGAAAAGGGAAATCTGTTAGCAGCTTTCAGGCCTCAAAATGCTGACAGAGCTATATATTGGCAAGGGCATTGTAAACATACCTTTTATTTTGGTCATGCAAGTTCGAGAAACTGACGTTTGATTTCCCCGCTGCCACGGTTGCATGTGCCACTCTCTGCTCTAAGTGACGGCTCTAGCGGCCACTCAGGAGACCGTTAAAGCCATCACTTAGAGTAGAAGGGCAGGGCTGGCAGCGTGAAGTCAAAAGAGCCAAGGAGCACTTCCACATCAGGTGCCCTGCCTCAGCAGCTCTTGCGACTGCAGCGCCGGGGGAATTAAACATCGGATTCTCGGACAAAAGCAATATTTACAATCCCCTGTATCGCTCTGTCAGCAGTTTTGAAACCTCAAAACTGCTAATAGATTCCCTTTATATGATGACAGCCGGGCTCCTTCTCTAACAGTAGTGATCAAAGTTTCCTTCGATCACGGCTGTTTAACCCCTTAAGTGCTGTGCCCAATAGCGATCGCTGCATTTAATTAGTTTACAGAGGGAGGGAGCTCCCTCTGACCCATCGGTGACCCACAAATGCGATTGCAGGTCTCCAATGGGGTGCCATGGCAGCCCTGGGGCCTATCAAAGCCCCCAGGATTGCCCTACTTATATGCCTATTAGGCCGTGCCGGAGGCATGGCCTAATTGCCTGTCAGACTTACACTGACAGGCAATAATGCTTTGGTATACTAAGCATACCAAAGCATTATATCTACAATTAAAAGATTGCACAGTGAAACCCCTTAATGGGACTGAAAAGATAAGAAATTAATGTTAAAAAAAATGATTAACAAATATGCACAGTAAAAATGTTTTCCATTAAAAAGTGGTTTTATTTAGTAAAAGTGTAAAAATACACATATATGGTATCGTTGCGATCATAATGACCCAAATAATAAAGTTAACATGTAATTTTTGAGTGAACAACCGTAAAAAAAAAGCAAAAAACAATGGTGGAATTGCTATTTTTTTCATTGCCCCCCAAAAAAGTCATAATAAAAGTTAATCTATAAATCCCATGTACCCCAAATAGTACTAATAAAAACGACGTCTCGTCCCGCAAAAAACAAACCCATATATGGCTATATTGACGGAAAAATATAAAAGTTATGGCTCTTGGAATGTGGCGATGCAAAAACAAATAATTTTAGTTCAAATGTGTTTTTATTGTGCAAAAGTAGTAAAACATAAAAACCCTCTACATATGTGGTATCGCCGTAATCGTACCGACCCATAGAATAAAGGTAACATGTTATTTACGCCACAGGATAAACGGCGTAAATTTAAATAGAACAAATGGCGGAATTGCTGCTTTTTTTTCTACCCCCCCCCCCAAAAAAGTTAATAAAAGTTACTCAAAATACTATATGTACCCCAAAATAGTGCCATTAAAAAACACAACTAATCCTGCAAAAAACAAATCCTCATACAGCTATTTCTACAGAAATATAAAAAAAATCATAGCTCTTTGAATGCGAAGATGGAAAAAATAAAAAAAATGCTTGGTCATTAAGGCCTAAAATAGGCTAGTCACTAAGGGGTTAAGAGTTAGAAGTTTCTTCTCCCAAGCCCTGAAAACATTAGTTGGACATTTTGAAGAAGGGAATTTAAAAAAAACTATTTAAAAAAGAATCCTTTATTATTTCTAAACAAAACTCAAAAATAAACAACATGGCTGTAATTTTGCCGCAATAAACTCACAAGTAATTGCAACATTGTAACATTTGGAAGGTGGATTCCTCAGAGAGTGGTTCTGGCAGCAACCAGCACACAGACTAAAAAGCTATTAGTCTTCCCCAAGGTGCCTTGCAGTTTGAAGGACTTAAGACTTTGTCTCTGTTGACTTGTGATGCTAACTGGCACTTGGCAAATGCCATGGTCTATTATTTGCATACAAGCAAAATAGGAACAGGCAGAGATTGTTAGCCGAATAAACACTAGTGAAGTCAGGAACAAGCCATGGTCATGGCTCAGGGGTGTACTAGCAGATTCAGAAACAGGCTGAGGCTGTGTTTTACAAAGTCAAACCATGCATGGAAGAGTTAGGAACAGTGAAGGAAGAAACACTTAAACATTCACAAAGAGTGAAGGCAAGGGCAGATAGTCCAAGTGACTGGAATTGGAAGCACACATGTAGAGGTATAGACAAAAGGAACCAGAGGAGAAGAGGCACTTAAAGGGAACCTGTCACCAGCATTTTAGCTATAAAGCCAGCAATACCTGGTGAAAGTGGGTGAAAAATCATTGTCATCTAAGCTATAAATATGTTCTAAGTAAGCTCTGTAACTTTAGTATTCAGTTTTTCAGTGGTCCCAAGCCATATGCAAATGAGCAGAAAAGAGTCAAATCTTCATCTGAAAAGAGTCAGATTTTCATTCCTCCAGCATCTCAGAGTGGACTCCACCTCCTTCTTTTTGATTGACAGCTCCTTAGCCAGTCAGGGCCGGACAGGTGGCAACGGTGGGCGGGGTTAAGAAGCTGCATCCCAGAGGGAAAAATAATTAACATAAAAGGCGGGAAGAGTTTAAACGACGATATTTACAGACAGAGGAAGACTTCAGGAAAGAAGAGAACAGGAACGCACTCTGGACAGCTGCGGCCATTGAGGGGTCAGGTGAGTTTAACAGGTAAGATGTTGATGACAGGATCCCTTTAAGGAACACTGCTGGATCAGCAGTATGGAAGCAAAGACTTTGAGATATGTTATATTGTGGAAACAGATTAGGAAGATCTTAAACTCCTTTTGATCCACTGAAGAAGTAGAATAGCAAGCAGAAAGGAAAGAAGAAAATACTTTCATCTTTGTATCTTAATACATATCAGCAACCCTGGTTTACCCTAAGAATTTGCTCAGTGGACTAGGTATTATAGATGTAAGGAAGATTTAGCTAGACTGCTTATATTCTGCAGAAGGCTCACAAGAAATGGATAACACACTGTACTCCATAATCTGACACTTTTTAGAAACATCATAGAATTTATATACTCCCTTCTTCTGCCAGAAGGGAAATGCAAATGCGGAAATCAGGCTATAGCATGATATAATGGGCAAGTTTTGTAACCATGTCAACAATTACCCAGGTATCATGGACCATGACTCCTCAGTAGAAGGCCTGGGGGGAAGGAGAAGACCTGAAAGAAGTTCATAGTTGTCTACAAGTCTTCTTTGCATGCAAGCAATACATGCTGTTTGTAGACCCACTGGGCTACTCTGCCGGATTGGTGTACGGCCACTTTTAACGGGCATTGGTTAAGCAGCGTCCCCGGTCTTCACATTTTAACCCCCCTACTGGGATCTGGTCTTCGCTGCAGGGAGGCTGCCATGTCGCTACCTCTTGAGGTGGTACCTGTGGAGTAGCTGCTGGCCAAACAGAAGCTAGGCAGACACAGGCAAATAGTACCTTGGTGGTAGCAGGATACAGGCTGGTGCCAAATTACTGGATGCAGGCTGGTGCCGGATCATTGGAAGCAGGCTGGTGCCGGATTACTGGAAGCACGCTGGTGGCGGATTACTGGAAGCGTGCTGGTGCCGTATTACCAGAAGCACGCTGGTGACGAATTACTGGTAGCACCCACATGGTACAGGATACTGACAGGTTACCGACAAGGATATGGGAAACCAACAGGTAACTGTTTTAGGATACGAGATACGCAACCGTCGCAGGATAATGCAAGGTTTGTTTTGCTTTACTCACTTATAACGCCCTGGGTGTGCAGGGAGAGGCTGGGGATACTTTTACTGGTGCGCGCCAGAGTGTGTGCGTGCACCCTACAGGCACACTACAGGGGAGGAGGCAGGTAGCAGAGCGTGCCATCATCCCTGAGTAGGGAGACGTCGGTGAGCATGAACAAACCACCGGCTGCCGGTAGAAGAGAGATGCCAGCAGTCAGCGGCCGCTGGAGCTACAGTACCCCCCCATTACACCCCCTCCTTTTAGGTCTGGAGCGTAGGAGGAACTTCTTGACAGCTGGGGCATCAATGTTTTCTTCAGGTTCCTAAGATCTCTCCTCGGGACCAAAACCTTTCCAGTCCACAAGTCTCCCTTCTCAGGGACGCCAGCGAGCATGAACAGACCGACGGCCGAAGACGCAGACAGTAGAGAGATGCTGGCGGTCAGCGGCCGTCGACACTACACATGCATCCTAAAAGTCTTTCTGATGCTTTTGAAATTATAAGAGTTAGTATTTATTTTAAATCCAGTGGCCAGCAAAAAGAAGCTTAAAAGCTAGAAGCTTGGCAGAAACAAAGAGGGATAGGAGGGTCAGCACCTGTGACTGCTTTAATGCATGCAGGCAGGGCCGGCCTTAGGATAGATGGCACCCCGTTTGAAATTATCTTTCGGCGCCCCACCCCATTATTTTAAAAAAATGCCCCATAAAAAAATTATAATGCCCCTCTAGTGCCCACATACAATATAATAATAATATTTTATAATATAATATATGACAAGCCGTTGAAACTAATGCAAAAGACGCAGGCAAAAATGCACCGAACGAACGCCGCAGGTATTTTCTGCCTCCTATTAATTTTAATTGGAAGTCAGAGGTGGAAACCACTTGAAGACCATCAGCCTCCACTCACAGTAAAATGACCATCAGCCCCCCACTCTCAGTAAAATGACCATCAGCCCCCCACTCTCAGTAAAATGACCATCAGCACGCCACTCACAGTAAAATGACCATCAGCCCACCACTCACAGATTCCTCCTGTAGATAGTGCCACACAGCCCCTTGTCAAAAGACGGTGCGTAAAATAACAGCATCATCAAAGAAGTGCAGGACACTGCTTGGGACATGATTTGAGCCATTTTTCATTGACTTCAATGAAGAACAACTCCAAATTATGGCCGTAATTGACGCCTCGCAAAACGCGAGTACGAGCAATTACGTCTGAAATGCAGGAGCTGTTTTCTCCTGAAAACAGCACCGTAATTTAATCCGTAATTGTCGTTATCGTGTGCACATACCCTTATAGTGACCATTGTCACTAATAAGGCTATGCTCGGTCTAGTAAGACCCAGCAGCAGTCTGCCACTAACGGCATCCCGGCGATCATGAGACGAGTCACATGATCACCGGGACCAATAGAGGCAGCGGCGCTGCCTCTATTCATATACACAGCTCTCATTGAGCACTGTGTAGAAGAGATCAGAGAAGATGGAAGCAGCGAAAGCTGCTTCTATAGTCACCTAAGGGTCCCCGGCAGTCACTGACTGCCGGAGACCTGACATTCAGCTGCCCGATCGCTCGGGCAGCAAGCTAAAACCTGCGCCGTAATAGTCTATGGCGCGGGTTTTAAGGACCCTGACCGCCGGCCGTAAATACACAGCCCACGGTCGAGAACCGGTTAAAATACACTGGGCTGGTGCTGGGACAAAATATTTCCTGACCATCTACTGAGGATGCATCAACCTAAAAAAACTTCTAGCAATGTGAGAGTAAGACAGGAGACAAAATGATAAACACCACCTTAGGATGTTTGGAAACAGAATTACCAGGATGTAACTTGGGATGAATAGCACACTGGTTTACAAAAACTCTTCATTGAGATTGGGGCTGGCAGCAACTGAGGCACAAGTCAAACAAGCTCTGGTGGTGGTGCACTCGAGGGGACTTACAGATCACAGGCCTTGGCCTTTAGGCTGGGTTCACACTGAGTTTTTTGACGTGGAAACCGTGCCGCAAAACGCGCCAAAAAACGTCCGAAAATGCTTCCCATTGATTTCAATGGGAGGCGGAGGCGTTTTTTTACCACGAGTGGAAAAACCGGCTCGCAAGAAAAAGAAGGGACATGCCCTATCTTTGGGCGTTTACGCCTCTGACCTCCCATTGACATCAATTGGAGGCAGAGAAAGTGTATTTTGCTGCGTTTTATGCCTGCGGGCAAAAAACGCCACAAAAAACTCAGCGAAAATCGGAATCTTGAGGCAGATTTTCCTCCTGCAAAAAACTCAGTGTGAACCCAGGCTTAGGGGGATAGCAGGTGCAGATTGTCACTAAGGCTACATGAGCGTTTACATGAAGAGGAACAAGACAAGGTCATGGGTTACAGATGTGTTAAAGTCAGAAAGATGGTGAGGTCATAACTCACAGGCATAACAGCAAGTCAGGAAAAGGCTGAGGCTATGGGCCACCAGTTTACAAGCTATGACGGAAAGAAAGCAAAAATAAACTGTGGGATGCAAAAAAAACTACAGGAACAAAACATTTGATCTGGCAAAAAGTAAAGGTCAAGGCTGATCTTAAACTGTGTCTGCTTACAGGGAAGCTGCAGACCATTTAATTTCCAATATCAGATCTCTCCCACTCATAGCAAGAGCAAATCTGATATCAAATGTATATTAGGAAATAACGGTATATGCAATTTGTTTATATCAAAGTGTAGTTAACCAAAAGAACATAACAACTGAAATCTGACAGCAGTGAGCATGTAGATAAATACAAGTAGTGTAAGGACTTTTCTGCTTTGGACATGATGTAAGCCATTTCTTAGAAAAAGCTTGTCAGAAGAGACCTAAGAGCAGATCAATGAAGCCCAAGTTATTCCCCTGGAAGTTTTCTTAAATGTTTGTTTGGGACAATGCTTGAGAATAATTCTGTCTGGACTGAGATAAACTGTATTATATACCTCTTACAAAATCATTGATGACAGGACGACTAGGCTTTTTAAAAAATAAAGTGGGACACATGAGCTTCAATCATCTGGTTATGCCTCTATATATAAGCTAATGAGCTTTTGTTAGCAATAATGAGTTAAACTGTAAAATCTTTATGAGATGTAATTTTATGAAGGTTAATCCATTACTTTATATGCTTCAGAACGATCAGGTTTATGGGGATGACACACTTGTTAATTGATTTCCCATCTGGTATGAAGCACTGGAGCCTTGGCTCTCCAGTCTTGATGTCAGTGTATGTGTACCATCTGTAATATACCATTGCTGTCTTATCCAATTGTGAAGTTTAGAAGGTAAACAACTTCAAAATACGCAATAACCCTAGACGATTGAAATCACCAACCTGCCACTCGCATTGCATTAGAATTCCCAAATGCCTTAACATTTACCATCTAGCAAAGGATGTGAAGTCCTTGGGAAACAACGACATGTTTATATATTGCTGTCTGCTGATATTAAACATATTACAATAATACAGTCTTTCAATTTCAGTGTCTCTATTATGTGTACCTACACTCCTCAACATTGAAATCGTAACACCAAGAAGTAAAACTTTTGGAATTGTGGAAATCAGAGAATCTATACACATGTTAATGATAAGTAAATGCTAAAAAAAAATGGAAACAAAATATTCCAAACATCTTGATTTATTTAGTATTGAGTATGAGCACCACACACAGAAACAAACGCACTTACACATCTTGGCATGCTATCAATAAGGTTATTAATGATTGTCTGAGGAATGTTATGCCATGCTGAATGCACTTGGGTACGCAAAGCATCAAGATTGGCTGCTAGTAGCTCCCTTTGCAATTGCTGACCAATGACGTCCCAGATGTGCTCGATGGGAGACAAGTCCGGAGAGCATGCAGGCCATGGTAACACGTTTAGGCCCCACGTGCTGCTCACAGTAGCACGAGCAACATGCGGCTTGGCATTGTCCTGTTGAAAGACTGCTTTTGGGACACTTTGAAGTAATGGCCGTACCACTGGTTCCACGACGAAATCAATGTAACGCTGAGCTGTTAGTGTACCTGAAATGAAGATTAGCGGGGTCCGGCTACTGGACATTATGCCACCCCACACCATAATCCCAAGAGTAGGACCTGTGTGACGTTCCCTTGTGAAGGCCTTTTTATAGCATTGCCCACGGGGTCTTCAGACCGATTTCCGATTATCTATGTGTCCGAGACAAAAGCGGGACTTATTGCTGAAGAGGATAGACCTCTATTCCAGCCTTCATAGACATCTTGCTGAGCACCATGATAGTCTTCGAGAGAGGTGGCGTATGGTCAATGGAACACCTGTAGATAGACATCTGGCTCATAGTCCAATATCGTGCAAATGTCTTCTGATGGTTTGAGTCGACGCTGTTTGCTGCCCTAGGCTTGGGATGTGACGTCCAATGTCACTTGCAGTACAGAATGGATCACTACGTGCCATTCTTCCAATAAGATGATCCGTCAGTGCAGAGGTTCGTCTCCGTGAACCTTTTGCTCTCATTCCCATTCGTTGTTGTTCTCCCAAACTCCGGGAAACGCAATGTTAAACAGGGCTGACATCTCGACCTAGGCGCGTAGCGATCTGCCAGAGTGATAAACCAAGGTCTCTCAATTCAAGGATTCTGTCCCTCTCAGTTTGCGACAAGTGGCAATAACTGGCACTTAGACGAGCAGGAGGCATCTCACAATCATCCCACACCATGTGTGTGTATATATATATATATATATATATATATATATATACATAGGGACTGCTGTTTATGTTCACCATTGTAGTTTCTGCAACTTCTGCTTTCTTGTAAGATCTACAGATGACTTTCCAATGTTTATGGACACTGTCTTTTAGAAATAAGGTATATAGTATAATGGCGGTCTATGCTACACAAATTTTTTATGCGAATGAAATAACAAAGACCAGTACATTATGCTACCAATATATTTTTGGTAACTCGTTTACACACTTTATTATGAACTTGTATATGCTGTGTATTGCAGAGTATGTTAAGCTTTCCAAGGACTGTACCTATAATTACTGTTCTCTACAACCCGAGTTATATTTGTTATAACACACATTGACATGCAAAGTGGCAGCAGACCCCAGAGCAAAATCATTATGTGTGCTGATTCATTTATTCGGGCTCCTCTTTCACCATAATATAGTGTTCTGTGGTCCAAAATGCAAATAAAACACTCATCTACCTTAAATATGTTTTGCTAGGCACAGGACTATAATGCAAGTAGAGGAGGGTTAGTGGTATTAATGTAGAACGTTTATTCATGGATCTGTCTGGTTACCAGTAGCGGTCATTTTTCTACTATATGGCAAATTGGCCTATGCCATTAAAGGGTGGTTTTTGTCTTCCTCTTGATCAACTGGGTTTTGTAAGTATGAAGAGTTTGACTTGACAAACTTTATCCCACAAACTATATCACTATATAACTATCAAAAATCCCACTTTTATCTTGCCAAAAAATAAACTAAGAAAATATTATTTAAATGTAAGGACACCTGCTTTATAATTAGTATCTTGACAAGGGAGCCAGTAAAATCTTATTTTATTATAACCTGGACTTGCATGGAGATAGCCTTTAATATGTCATGCATATGGCCGTACTACAGCACTGTACAACCTCCGAATTATACAGAGCCATAACAGAATCACCTAAAGTGCCTACGGCTCTGTAGCATGGAGCCACACAGAAACCCATGTGCTGCTCATAGATATAAAAAATATTCTGGGGTATGAAATCTATTGACTTTAATGAGAGTGTTTTAGTCATATTTTATTAGTAACTAGAACAATCCTGCTGTTTAAACTGGATGAACTACTAAATTACACAAACGTTACTTTCCAGTGTTCCTAAATGGGTATAATGCTCTACAGTACCTGGTCTATACTTCTTCAAATGACAATAGTTGATTATAGATAATAATATTTCTTTACGCTTTGTATTTGCATGGCCATAAATAACATGTATTGATATATTCTTACACCAGAGAAAACAATGAAGCTTGCTACAAGTCGTTTTAAAATTAGTTTTATGGACAATTCAATGTGCATAAATACTGTGTTAACATGAATTTGGAGTAAGTGGAAAAGTAGTTTATCCATAGGATGTAGTCTGTTTGATGCACCCATTTCTATCTTCATGAATGCGATAACAAAACTCTCACTGCACAAGGAGTGGATTCAGAAATGAGTGAGTGAATGGAATAAAAGTAGGTATAAAATATATATTTTTTTCACGTTCATAGCTTATCAAGAATCCAATCATTGAGGTGTATTCACACCATTTAAGGCTGTAAAATAGCTGATAAAAAAAATAGTCAATAGCTTAGATGCAATATCTTTTCTTCTGTCATTGAACTTGGAATCCTTAGACAAACGTCAAGTAACAGTCCCACTGAGTAAGCAGAAGACTCCTGAAATGTGCACCAAATGATTGGAACCAAGTAGATGATCGCCAGTGGTGTCCTAGTTCACACAAAGCTAGCATCAGTCTCAAGGCTTTATAGCTTGTAGAGAGGTTGTGGGCTGGTCATGTTTAGGAAAATGGTTCCTTCTTGTGTTTTTTGGGCAGATGAATAGTTTTAAGATTGGTCCTGTGTGATTTAAACAAAGATGTCATGTTAAAAAGCTTGGAGCATCCATGACTGGTGAAGTTGGTTAATAGAGGTGGCTTGCAGCAATAGAAGCGTTAAGTATTTAGAATTGGCATTGATTGATTGATAGCACTTTTTAAGAATGTGATTCACAGATGAATGTTTTTGTTAAATTGGAAAAGGTCCATGGATGAAATGTAATAAAAAGGAGTAAAAACACAGTATATCGGAATATGAAAATGCCTTTTAAAAATATTTAATGGCATTGTCTGGTTTCGAAAACCAATTTTAAAATATCTATTAGGGCATGGCCAGACGTGGCTTATTTCTGCAGACACTGTCCGTATCAATGCCGCACATAATCTGCGTTGCAGATTCTGTTGCGGCTTTGCCTAAAATGTGCAGTAAATTGATGCGGATTAGCCGTTGCGTATTCCGGTGAAGAGTACTTCCTGCTGTCTTTTAAAACATTTCATCTCAGTCTGGCTATAGACCTCGAAACACATAGGTCCAGCCAGAATGAAGAAATATCCTGTTCGTAAAACCAATACGCAACGCAACACACATAACATCTGCGGATTTCATTGCAGAATTTTGAATCTCCATTGAAGTCAATGGAGAAATTCCGCAATAAGTCTGCAACAAGTCCGCTACACGTCCGCAACAGCCAGTGTATGCTGCGGACACCAAATTCCGCACCGCAGCCTATGGTCCGCAGCAGAGTTTTCCGCCACATGTGCACGAACCTAACTAAAAAGGTGTGGAAACCAATGGAGAAAATGTCCGCTGCGGATCTCCACAGCGGACTGGCAGCAGCGGAATTCCAGAGTAATTCCTCCACGTCTGGCCATGCCCTTACAGTAATCTGAGTTAATCGAGGGGGCAGGAGGGGTCCTTAATCAGAACTTCCATCAATTTGCCAAATTAAAGAACAGCTACAAAGAGTGAATCTTTGGAGGACCTAGCACATCCGTGCATTACACAGATAGCCCATTGATTTCAATAGGACTGTATAATGCATAATTTCCTCTGCAGTCACTGCAGCACTTCATTCCTTGAAGTCCCAACCATACGATCAAGCTTATTTTCAGGAAACCCTTCTAACACAAAGGGATTGTAAAAAAAATTGGCAATTTTTACACCCCTGTATTGCCATATATATAGTCAGCAATATCTATAGGCAATTGTAAAATATTATGATATCTGTAAGAGGCCTTTACTTGTTTGTCATTATTAATTTGGAATGGAAATTGTAAGATTGATTTTGTTCAGGGTTGACAAAGCTGGGCAGAGATCCATGTATGTCTTCTGTTGCAACGTTATCATTCATAGTTGACATAATATATGATGTTTTCTTTTCTTCCAGTATTACTGAGCTCACATTAAAGCTGATCTCTTCAAGATGAAAATAGAAGGTCCCAACTACTGCATCCATAGAACATTTCCGTCATGCACATGCATGTTTCCATAAGTAAAAGCCAAAGCCAAAGCAGGTTTGTTGTTAATATGCACAGCTAAGCTTTGAGAAGAAATAGCATAGTCAAGAGCTAGCCATGCCCATGGAATATGCTGAGAGGGCAACACACATGTAAAACCAAGTAATACTGTTTATGAAAATTATGTAAACATATTTAAGATCACATAGCAAGATGTGGTTTAGCATGTAGGCTTGCAAGTCAACAGAGACAAAGTAAAAGTATGTAACACATGTTCAGCAATAATAATGGATAATCTGAATGATATGTCAACAATCCAAAATACAGAATGAATGTAACAAACTTCATTGTCATCCTGTTGTAAGTAATATTGCTCTCAATCAACCAAATACTTACATATTTAATTATTTACTTCTTTAGAATATTCCTAAATTACTGTTGTGGTCATTGAAGCCGGTAAGCACTCCAGGAAAAGCCCAGTCTTGGGTAGTGTTTATTAGTTGGTTTATTAGCTACAGGTACCACACCAACATTCAGGATTTTGTAACCAATGCAAACATCATGACTCTGTCTTGTAACGTCTAGTATACAAGGGCGTACGCACCATAAAGAGAGCTCATGCAGCTGCTATGGAGCCCCACAGAGAGGGAGCCCATTTCAGGTTGGTCTTGGCCCTATTTTAATGGGTGCTAAAAAAACCTTTACAGGGTTGTGTTCTCCACAGGTTCTGCAATGTTAGCAAACAAGGAAATGCAATATGTACATAAAGGGGTTGTCCGAGATTGAATGACTTTGTGTTAATGCTTGTAATTTATAAATGTAAATACATTTGTAATATACTTACATTTTCCAAAGTGGCCCCCGTTTTCCAGATTCTACTGCGGGGAACTTGATGGGTGACGTCACTCTCTGCACTGGCTCTAGCCGCTGTGTTGATCTTCAATTCTTTGCCGGGTATACAACACGTCACTGGTGATGTGCCGTGTATGGGCTGTTCTGCTGTACAGCCAGTAATCTGCATGCGCTGTCACTGCTGTTCTCGCGGTTTCTGCTGTTCTCGAGATAACAGCAGGGGCCGCGCATGCGCGTTACAACAGAACAGCCCATACATGGCACGTCACAAGTGACGTGTCGTATACCCGAAAAAGTATTGAAGATCAACACAGCGGCCGGAACCAGTGCATAGAGTGACGTCACCCATCAAGTACCCCACGGCAGGATCTGGAAACGGGGCCACTTTGGAAAATGTAAGTATATTACAAATGCATTTACATTTATAAATTACAAGCATTAACACAAAGTCATTTAATCTCGGACAACCCCTTAAAGTCATGAAAAAAGGATGGGGGCACCAGGACATCCTGTCTAATGGTGTCAAGCAGAATCTGAAAGGGGGCTTTGCTATGGGACCTCCTGTTCTCTATGTGTCCGACTGCTAGTATATCTATCAATCAGTCTACAAATACTGTAGATACAACATTATTGCTTTGGACATGACTATCATCACTTTACAGACCTGCCCTATTGTGCTAATGTTATCTTTTAGTTGCCAGCTATACAATTCGTAAATCCATCACAAATATGAAGGCTTACAGTACTTAATAATTTCATCAATCTTTTATAAAAGTTTAGTTTATTACCTCATCTTCTAAAGTTTCTGCAATTTCTTCACTGGTTATCTCCTGCACATAGAAACAAAGAAAATCGTTATTTTCTTTCTTCCTACTTTCCTCACTACAAATATTCTTATATTTCCATCATGTCCAAAGCTATATATTTTACTATATAACCTGCCTTGACAAAAGGAATGGTTGGTTTTTATGCCATAAACCCAATCCATAGAATTATATATGTCATTTTGATGTGTTTTGCAGAATGTATTCATTTTTATACCAGCCATTGGATGTTCTATATGCTAATATGGTGTGGTATTGTTTATTTGTAAAAGTTAGATAAGAACATAGAGAAAAGTGAAACAATTTCTATAAAGGCAGGTTCACACAAAACTAAGAATCAGACTACTATAACAGCAAATACCCACATTTAAAATCTTTTAGGGCTCATGCACATGACTGATTCCATTTTGCAGACCACAAAACACGGAGTTTAGTGGCTTTTTGAGCTGTCCAGTTTTGCGGACCAATAACCTAGAATGGGTGAGATGAAACCCAAATATGGACAAGAATAGTACCTGTATTATAATTTGCAGAATGTACACATGGATCTGCAAAAAAAACAACAGATCTGTGCATGGCCTCATAGAAAATTAAGGGTTCGGTATGCTATCCGCAAAAAAAACCAAAAAAAAGGATAGAACACTGAAAAAAACGGTCGCGTGCATGAGCCATTAAATGTGGGGCATTTATTATTTAAACTAATAGTTCTGTTTCCATAGAAGACTCCATTGTTCTGACTGGGCAGTTTGGTGCATTTACTTGTGCACTTTTTAGCTAAAGTCAAGAGTGGATCATTAAGAGAGGAAAAGTATAAGGCGGGATTCACACGACCGGGTCCCGCCCGAGCCCGAGTGCCGGCCGGTAAAATCGGCCATTTTGCCCGGCCGGTTTGCATAAAGTTTTGCATCCGTGCCGGGCCGGGCAGATCTGGACAGTGACATCAGCAGAAACTCCTGAAGGGGAATCCCCATGTGTTCGGGGATTCCGCTTCAGGAGTTTCCCCTGATGTCACTGCCCAGATATGGACAGAGACATCAAGCGCTCTGTCCAGGAGCGGAATCCCCGAAAACACAGGGATTCTGCTCCTTCAAGGAGCTAAAGTGCGGCTAGTACATAGCAGAGCGGGGAGATACCTCCCTGCTCTGCTATAGTGGCGTCGCTACAGTAGTAGCAGCCGCAGCAGCAGCAGCTGCTAGCGGCGCGATCGAAGGTGTCACCGGGCCAGGGCGCTTTTAACAAGCAGGGGAAGGGGGCCAGCACAGTGCTCCCTCCACCTGCTGTACACCCCGGCCCTGCCACACAGTGTACAGCGCACAGCCATTCGTCAGAATGGCATCAACTCCTCCTCCTCACATGCACTCTGCGCTGTGAGGAGGAGGAGATAGAGCGCAAGCGCCGGAAAACCCGGCCATCACTCGAGACACATCCCGGTGATGGCCGTGTATTACCCGGCCCCATAGACTTCTATGGGAGCCGGGCGGCCGGGTATCCAGCCGAAGATAGAGCATGTCCTATTCTTTGATGGCCGGTTTTGCAGGTCGTCAAAAAAATCGGTCGTGTGAATAGCCCCATTAAGGGTCTATTATTCCTAATGCAGCCGGGTGCCGGCCGATTTATGAACGGCCGGCACCCGGTCGGGAAACCCTGTCGTGGGAATGAGGCCTAAAGGAAATGCTTACATTTAAAAATATTGTGTGAATTCAAAAATGAAATTTTCCATTCACTTATGGACAACGTTTGGCTGCTGTGGTTTTAACGTTATAAAAAAAAAGTGCCTGTCCTGTCTGAGTCTGCCTAAGGCCTCATTCCCATGACAGGGTTTCCCGGCCGGGTGCCAGCCGTTCATAAATCGGCCGGCACCCGGCTGCATTAGGAATAATAGACCCCTAATGGGGCTATTCACACGACCGATTTTTTGACGGCCTGGAAAACCGTCCGTCAAAAAATAGGACATGCTCTATCTTCGGCCGGGTACCCGGCCGCCCGGCTCCCATAGAAGTCTATGGGGCCGGATAATACACGGCCATCACCGGGATGTGTCCCGAGTGATGGCCGGGTTTTCCGGCGTTTGCGCTCTATCTCCTCCTCCTCACAGTGCAGAGTGCATGTGAGGAGGAGGAGTTGATGCCATTCTGACGAATGGCTGTGCGCTGTACACTGTGTGGCCGGGGTGTACAGCAGGTGGAGGGAGCACTGCGCTGGCTCCCTTCCCCTGCTTGTTAAAAGCGCCCTGGCCCGGCGACACCTTCGATGGCGCCGCTAGCAGCTGCTGCTGCTGCGGCTGCTACTACTGTAGCGACGCCACTCTGCTATGTGCTAGCCGCACTTTAGCTCCTTGAACGAGCGGAATCCCCGTGTTTTCGGGGATTCCGCTCCTGGACAGAGCGCTTGATGTCTCTGTCCATATCTGGGCAGTGACATCAGGGGAAACTCCTGAAGCGGAATCCCCGAACACATGGGGATTCCCCTTCAGGAGTTGCCGCTGATGTCACTGTCCAGATCTGCCCGGCCCGGCACGGATGCAAAACTTTATGCAAACCGGCCGGGCAAAATGGCCGATTTTACCGGCCGGCACTCGGGCTCGGGCGGGACCCGGTCGTGTGAATCCCGCCTTATACATTCTAAAATGAAACTTTTTTGCTCTGTCGTTTGCACATGGGAATAACCTTGTGCTGTAAAAAAAATTAAGAAATATGTTTATAACTTAGAAGTTGCAATAAGAAATTTAAGCTGTATAATCATGCATATTTTTAAGTAATAAAATATAACAAGAGTATTTTACTTTTTAAGTATTTAAAGAGAGGCCATACTTACCTCGGACGCAGTTGTAGGGCTTAAATTGTCTTCAATTGCTAAACTGTGCTCCGTACTTGCCAGTTTGGTGTCTCTATCTGTCACCTGGAGAGCCTGCTCTGTATGCCACTCCAATAATGTATAATTTACTCTCATTTCTTGCTCATCAATAAATTCTGTGGATACATTTACAGCTCGATTACTTTTCTTTTTGTCTTTCTTGCCTTGCCTTGTTACCTAAAAATGCATCAAAGAAATATTACAATAAAAGTTTTAAATACTTTAATGTTTCAATTATTATACTTCAAAATTTTACAGCTTACTTATGAGAAATTATATTATAGCAATATTACTTTTTGAAGCAAACACAGTATTGCCAAAAAATTCATGGAGATTAAAATTTAAAAACAGGACGGGATAATCAAGTATCATTAAATAGGGCAGGGAATTATGGAAGATTAATTTATTAGTGGTTTCCTCCATGAAATCAAGAATCCCAAAGAATCCAGTAGACATGGCTAGAATAACCAACTGGACACTTACTATCTTGACCCACAAATAGTAGTTCCATGGTGGTATTGCAATGTATTAAAGGGGTTTTTCAGACAGTAAAAATTGATGGCCTATCCTCATATTATAAAACTCCCATCAGTAGTATAATTTTAGTATAAATATAACATTTTCAACATTTATGACAGATTATTTAAGTGCTAAACACTGCATTCTAAGTTCTTATATTATGATGCACCCAAAACCGAGACTTACTTTAAAATAATGTGTACTGTACTAAGAAAAACCACATATACTGTATGTAAGAATGCAGAGCTAAATATAAAAAATACAGTTTAAATGTTTCGAAGTGTTTTCAGTTTGGTAGACTTTACCTTCACAGGAACTTTTGTTTGTGTCTCTATTATTGTTATTTGGTCAGAAGAAATCTCATGGCTGATGTTTTCCTCTCCTATAATATCTAATATGCTGAACTCTGTTGCAGTCGATGTTGGGGTATTGGTAGGCTCGCCAATGCTCTTGTCTATTCCCCCATCATTTCCATTGGTCTCCTCAGTTAGCGTGCTTCGCAGCTTAGTGTCAGTGATTGTTTTCTCCAGACGGCTTTTTTTCTTATTCTCTTTTCTAGATTCCTAATATAACAGAATTGTATTACTTTAGTTTTAACTGATGCAGCTCACCAAAGTCATTGCGTCAATTATTGCTATGTCTATTGACTTTTATATACAACGTTAGATGAATCCTTGATGTGTCCACAAAGTTTTTATTTCCCGTTAGTTATATAACGCTAACATATTCTACAAAACTAAAAACCTAATTTCATAGAAAGCCAATTATCAGTATGTTTATGGAGTGTGAGAGGAAATTGGAGTGCTGGGAGAAAACCCAGGCAAAGAACACTTAAAAACTCCATGATGATTCTGTCCTTGGTTGTTTCGAACCCAAGACACCAGTGCTTCAAGACAACAGTGCTAACCACTGAGTCACCATGCTGCCCAACAGCTAAAATATTAACCCTTGATGACTGCCAATATGTGTTTTCACGGCGGTGATTAAGGGTACTTATGCCACAGTGCCGTGAAAAGGTGGCGCTGTTACCTAAGTCCGGGACGGCAAGAGTGGGTGTCGGGCTGTCTAAAGACAGCTGGATACCACCCGTTTAACCCCTTAGAGTCCACGGTCAATAGCAACCACAGCATCTAAGTGATTTTAGAGGTTGGGTCTCTCTTTAGAGAGGGTCTCTCATCCCATTGGTACACCTGCAACACAATAGTGGGGTGCCTATAGTTTTTATGTCAGATGGGGGCCATACAAAGGCCCCCAGGTCTACCTTTATTGAATGCCTATTAGGCCCTGCCAAAGGCACTGACAGGCATAATACATTGCAATACAGCAGTATTATAGTGTGTTATAATAGTGATCAAAATATCACAAAGTAACGTTCCCTAATGGGTCGAAAAAATAAAAGACAAAAATTGTTTATAATAAATAAAAATCCCTAATAGAAAAATGAAAAACCCACTTTTTCTCCCTACAAAATGCTTTATTATGAAAAAACTAAAAAAAAACTGAAAAGGTTACACATAATTGGTATCGCCGCATCCGTATCGACCAGAACTGTAAAAATCTTATGCTATACAACCCGCTCGGTGAATGCCGTAAAAAATAAAAACAATGCCAGAATTGCTGTTTTCCGTTCATCCTGCCTTCCAAAAAATGTGATAAAAAGCAATCAAATAGTATGTACCCCAAAATAATAAAACTAAAAACTAAAAGTCATCCCGCAAAAACCTACAAGTAGTCCCGCGGAGTTTATCGCAGTAGCAAATCCTGTCTGCTAGCGTGCATGCACATTGCGCGACTGTTAGGTTATGGTACCCTAGGTGACGTTATGATTACCTTCTTTAACCCCTTAGTGACCACCAATACGCCTTTTCACGTGAGTCACTAATGGGCTTTAGGCTAGGCTGACGCCTTTTCACGTCAGCCTAGTCTAAGTCATGCACGGGTCTCCCGTGCAGGCAGGAGCCGGGGCTCTTCTGTCTGATGACAGCTGAGCTCCTGCTCCAACGCCCGCGATCGAAGTTTACTTCGATCGCGGCCGTTTAACCCATTAAATGCCGCCGTCAATAGCGACCGCGGCATTTAACTTTGTTTACAAAGGGAGTGCGCTCCCTCTGTCACCCATCGGCGGCCCGCGAATGCAATCGCGGGTCTCCGATGGGGTGTCATGGCAGCCGGGGGCTTGATAAAAGCCCCCAAGTCTGCCCTGGACATATGCCTGTTAGGACGCGCCAGAGGCACGTCCTAACAGATTGCCTGTCAGATTTACACTGACAGGCAATAATGCTCTGGTATACGAAGTGGTGGCGGAAACGTAGCTAATGGTTTCCATTGGTAACCGTCGTGACAGGGTTCCATCGTTTTTATGGAATGAATAGCGCAGTCGACGGAGGAAACCTCCTAAGAGACCTTGTGAATATCAACTTTTCTGTATTTAACATTCTAAATCGAGTGTTCAAGGACAATTTTCTAACCTAATTGTGTTTCACAACTAAAAAAAACTAGTAAAGTTCACCTTGTCCTGCTTCCTACTTGGTCGCTCTGATTGTGCAGCAGTTTGGGTTACAATGAAGAGCTTGTCTCCATTTACAGTAGTAGTTATCCGAGTAGGTAATGGTAATGGGCTGCTCTCTTGTATAGTTAACTGAAGACCATGTCCTTCTGCATCTTCCTCTTGCTCCTCTGTGACCACATTTGTAATAACACCAACAGATTCCAAATCAGTTTTTTTCTTCTTCTTTTGCTCTTTTTTGCTGTCATTTGTCTCCTAAATACAAAGCGAGTATAATAGAGTCTAATACTACTATGTATATAGCAGTAGCTCAAAGAGTTTGGTTCAAATAATGCAAAACATCAAGATGTATTTTCACAGCTTTTTAAATAGACAAGCCCATCCAAAGCACCATGCATCAGATATAAAATGCACATGGAATGTTACCTCAATATTACAGAAAGTCAAAATAAGCATTTAAATTAGCTACTATAAAATATAACCTTAAATAAATACCCTTAAAATCAGGTGTATAGACTCACAGGACAAACAGAAAAACTAAACGGTATGTGGAGACGGTATGTGGAGACTTCCAGTGTACGATAACTGGAACAGCCCCTAAAAAAATCCACCAACAGTAAAACAATAGTATGCACAGCAATGAGATAAGATGCATAGGAAATATACCAAAATCAGCACACCATGAGTTAATGTCTACTGAAAAATTGGTGGATTTTACCAGAATCAACGTTGGCTGACTGTGCTCAAAGCGTTTTAAATGGAGAAAATGCAAACGCTAGGCCAGCGCTGGTCTGTGGAAAGAGGAGACAATCGTAGCCATCCCTATCTCACCCTAAGACTAAGAGAACAACAGGACAGATATTCAGACCTGTTTATCTGACACTAAACAGGAAAGTGGCCCTTGGGGGCCCTTACCCTATAAAAAAAATTGCTAGAAGAATTGGTGAAGATTTCAAATATATAACAATTTAAAGAGGAAAGTTTCTGAGGAGTTCATGCAAAAAATCAAACACTTTTTTTTTTTTTTTCTTTATCAAAGTTTATTAAATTTTCAATACAAACAAATAACAACTTTAATGCATTTGAACGAGTAGCAGTTCAACTGAACCACTTTACATGAAATTTTTGCATACAATGCAAATGTTATACATAAAGAGCATATACATTGTCGGCATGAAGAAGTGTACATTAGCGTAAGAACCATTCAATGAGGAACAAATAAGCACAGAAGAATTTGTACAATATAATCAATCTGATGTATTATATAATATAGTGCAAAAAAAATAAAAATAAGAGACGGGGGGGAGAAAAGAAAAACAAAGAAAACGGAAGAAGAAGGAAGGACCGCGGGACAGGTAAGGTGTATAGTGGAGAGGGGTGACCTCTAATCAAAACGTACAGACGCCAAAGAAGATTTAGGTGTGTTCTTCCAGCCAACGTGGAAGGGCTTCGCTTTCTGCAAACAGAATCCAGCTCCTCCATGTAGCCATGAATCTGTCTCGTTTGCCATTGTCCCCTGCCAGGAGGCCTTCCATTCTCATGATATGAGTTAATTCGGTAACCCATTCACGAAGAGAGGGGCATCTCGTGGATTTCCAATGTCTAGGAATCACGCACCTAGCTGCAGTGAGAAAGTGTCTGAAAATACCCTTTTTCAAGGCTGTGACGTTGCCTGGCAAAAGGGACAGTAGTCCAATGGCAGGTTCAATAGGAGTCTGGGAATCAAACAGCACATTATATAGTTTGAATATGTTAGTCCAATATGGAGATAATATGGGACATTCCCACCATATGTGCAACATGGTTCCCAAAGCGGAAAGGCAGCGCCAACATTGGTCAGACACGGAGGGAAAAGCTTTATGTAACAAGACCGGGTATCGATACCAACGGGTGAGAATTTAACAATTATTTTCCTGTGTGTAACAGGCTGATGGCAGTTTATGGGTAAGCAAAAAAATTTTTTGCCAATCCTCCTCCTGTATGTGAAACCCCAGTTCGCGCTCCCACGCCTGTACATATCTAAGTTGAGATAGCTCAGAGCAGTCACGTAGAAAGACGTGCATTGTTGATAACGGTTTGGTCGGCATGGAGGGTATCAGTAGGCAGACTTCCAGTGCTGTTTTGTCTAAGGTGATAGCCTCATTGTCTGGGAAAGAGGATATGTATGCCCTAAGCTGTAGATACTCCATCCAAGATAGTATTTTGTGAGGACACGATTCCCTCAAGGACAGTAAAGTGGGGAGCTCATGAGTGTCAGTGAGTGTGGAAGCTAGTCTGACATTGTCCTGCTTCTTCCAAGAAAGAAATTCCTCGACTCCCACTGCCGGTGTGAAGTCCGGATTGTCAAATAAAGGAGTGAAAGGACCAGGACAATGGGTTAGGTTAAGAGCCGCTGCATCCCTTTCCCAAGCCACTAAAAAATTTTGAGTTAACGATGGTAGCATAGAGGTATTTCTGAGCTGTTTGGCCGTCCATGGGAGAGATGTTAGTCGTAAAGGGGAAATTTCAAATTCCAAACAACCCATTGTTTGTGAGCATATGATCTAAACCAGTCAGCGATTCTCATCAACAATGCTGCAGAGTGGTATTTTTTAAAATGTGGTAGCCCCGCCCCTCCCTGCGATTTTGGTTTGCAGAGCACTTTCAGGCTTATTCTGGGTTTTTTAGGTCCCCAAATAAATTTATTTATGCTTCTATGTAACTGACGGAAGTAGGGTTGAGTTGCCAGAATCGGGACCGTCTGAAATAGATATAAAAATCTAGACAAAATGTCCATTTTTACCGCATTGATTCTGCCAAACCAAGAAAGGCAAGCCGAAGAGTACTGCTCCACATCTTTCATTGTGCGATGCAATAAAGAGGTGTAGTTCAGACGGAACAACTCTGTCAAATCCGTTGGAATATTGATTCCCAGATACTTTAGAGATTCTTGCTGCCATTTGAATGGGAAATTTTGTTTTAAGTGTTCAACCAACTCACTGCTGAGGGAGACATTTAAAGCTTCAGTTTTAGAGTAGTTGACTTTGAAATTGCTGAGCTGACTAAAACGTTCGAATTCCTTAAGGATGGATGGCAAAGTCACAATAGGTTCAGTTACATACAAGAGGAGGTCATCTGCATATAAGGCAAGTTTGGTATGCATTGATCTCACGTTTATTCCTTTTATGGAAGAGTTTTTCCGCAATGCACTAGCCAAATGTTCCATGGTGAGAACGTATAAGATAGGGGATAACGGGCATCCCTGTCTGGTACCATTTGAAATGTGCAGTGGATCTGATAATAGCCCATTCACGCGAACCCTGGCAGTAGGTTTTGTATATAAAGACATTATTTTTCCAAGCATATTGTTACCCAAACCGATTTGTGACAATGCCCTCCCAAGGAATTGCCAGCTTACCCTGTCAAACGCCTTTTCGGCGTCCACAGAGAGCAGGCATGTAGGGATCCGTTGTCGTTGTGCATAAGACATGAGAAGGATGGTCTTGTTTGTATTGTCTCTTGCCTCTCGTCCCTTAACGAATCCCACCTGATCATCATGGATGAGAGACGGTAAGATAGGAGACATGCGTGATGCAATGATCTTCGCAAATAATTTGACATCTCCGTTGATCAGTGAAATCGGGCGGAAGTTAGGGCAAGACGTAGGGTCTTTCCCCGGTTTTGGTAGCAATGTGATGTGTGCCTCAAGCGACTGTTGGGCGAAGCCGCATGTTGGAGTGATGGAGTTGAAAACCCTTGTTAAAAAAGGAATTAGAAACTCCTGGAATGTTGTGTAAAATTTTTTATTGAAACCATCAGGTCCCGGACTCTTTCCCAATGGAGAGTCCTTAAAAGCTTGCAGCACTTCGTCCTCCGTGAAATCGGACTCTGACATGTCAGAGTCTGCATGGGAAAGAGTAGGGACTGGAGTCTCGTTCAAGTACTCGTCTATTTTGGACTGTAGTGTTTCCACCGGGATGTCATGTAAGCTACCTTTAATGTTGTATAGGGAAGAATAGTATTGTTGAAAACCCATAGTGATGTCCTTGGGATCAGAAACCACCTGCCCTGATGCTGTGTGTAATTTAGGGATATATGCAGCCTGTGATCTGGGATGCAGCGCCCTTGCGAGAGGTCGTCCACATTTGTCAGCGAGTTCATAAAAGTACTTCCGATTCCTGTCTCTATACCTCGTGTAGGTTTGGTCGAGCAGTTCCATGAGTTGGTTCCTGGCGAGGCCGAGGTCTGATAGTGTAGTGAGGAGTTGCGTGCGTTTATGTTGGGTCTCAAGGACATTAATCTTATCTAATAATTTGGTCATTTGGGCTCCTTTCTCCCTTTCCAGGCGTGACCCATGTTGGATGAGAACTCCTCTTAACACACATTTCAACGCCTCCCATTGCAGTGGTAAGGCTGTTGTGTCAGCTGTATGATTAAGAATGAAGGACGGAATGGAGTTCTTCATTGCGGTCATACAGACTGTGTCGTTTAGGAGGTTGTCGTTCAGCTTTAAAATGTTTCGGCTTATCCGGGATATCTAAAATCAGATACACCGGAGCATGATCTGACCAGAGTACATTCCCAATCATTGTGGTGGGTTTCAATGTGAGGAGATGGTGGCTGAGAAGGAACATGTCAATTCTACTGTATGAATTATGTAACGCAGAAAAGTAGGTGTAATCTTTGGTTTGTGGGTGGAGCGTGCGCCAAACATCGACCAACTGCATTGTATGTAATGTGGATGATAAGGCTGACAAATGTGACCTAGGTACCGAGCTTTTACCAGACGATGAGTCAAGATATCTGTCAAACACTAGGTTAAAATCGCCTCCAATTACCAGCAGACCTTCTGAGAAATCCTCCAGCCTGCGCAACAATGACCTGCACACCCTAGCCTGATCTTGATTAGGTAGATAAAAGTTAGCCAACGTAATCACCTTGCCATGTAGAGAAATTTTGACAAATAAGTAGCGACCCTTGTGTCTGACGCCGTCGCCAATACCTCGTGCAATAGGGATTTATGAATTGCAATACTAACCCCATTGCTTTTGGACTCCGTATTCGTGCTATGATACCACTTGGAGTAGTATTGAGTGCTAAGACGAGGAGTGTGTGCTGTTTTAAAATAGGTCTCCTGTAAAAACAAGAGTTGGACCCTCTCTTTATGCATGTCATAAAGGATCTGTGCGCGTTTTTAATGAGTATTAAATCCCCTGACATTCAGAGTGCACATCTTTAAGGAGGCCATCCCCTCGCACTAGAAAGGCGGGAAGAGGGAAAGAGGGGGGGTAAGGTTAGGTGTAGGAGAAATTGAAATAAAAATAAAACGAACTTTGGAGATGAAGTATAGAATAAGGGTGAAAACCCGCTCTCTGATGACTAAATCAGAGAGTTATTACAAACCAAGTAACACTGGCGAACCAGTGAATCCCTAATTGGAAGAGTGACTAGTCAGGAACCCAGCGAACGCTTAGACTATCACCCCAGCAATATTACAAAAAATAGAGAAGAAAGAGCAACATGAAATAATACAATAGGAATAAGTATCAAGAGAACAGTATAGCACCAAAAGGAGCTATGGAGAACACCCGTTAAGTGGTAGTATCTAAGGCAATATGGTATGACACATGAGATGGTGCGGAACCTTAAATATACTTTCAGAGGCAAATAGTGGAACAGTGTACCATTAAAGTGACGCATTTATGTAAAGTGCTAATGGACCTCGTCTATCTCTAACCAGAGCACAGTTATGTAAAAGCATATCACGTCAAGGTATTCGTTCTAGATTCTTTCAAAAAACATCATGAACCCTCAACCTGTGTCCCTGCAGAATGTATAGAATACAAATATATAATCATGAGAGTTCCGTGTCAAAGCCGGAAAGGGCTTATAATTATGCTACATGTGGGTGAGTATATATACTCACGACCACCACTTAATTTTCTGGGACCGGTTCCATCAGTCGTCGCTCCTGACGCCGTCCACGAAGGGCTGGAGATCTGCCGCGACGTCCTTGGTGCGCTCTTTGGGGAAGAAACGGAGTTGAGGGCCAGTCCAATATGGAGACTCTTGGGATGTCTAACGCCTCACAGAACTCTGGGATGTCGGCTAGCTCCCGGACGAAGAAGAGAACGCCATCTTTCCTCACTTGAAGCTGGAACGGATATCCCCAAGAATATGGAATCCCATGCTCCCGCAGAACATCCAGTAAAGGGTGCAGGTTCCTGCGTTTATCCAAAGTCATTTTGGAGAGATCAGATAAGAGTTGAAGTTTGGTCCCCTCCCATAAGATATCGCCTTTATCTCTGGCTTTTCGTAATATTTCTTCCTTCAGCGTGAAGTAGTGAATGCGGCACAGGATATCTCTCGGCCTATCAGGGTCTGCGTTTCTAGGACCCAGAGTGCGGTGTGCTCTATCAATTTCCAGAGCAGATTCAGGCTCACGTCCCAGGAGAGAGTTGAATAGGCCCTTCAGGGTAGGAACTATAGAGGCAGTGCTATATGTCTCCGGCAGGCCACGTACACGCAAGTTATTCCGACGGTCTTCAGCGATATTAAACAGCATATGGATTTGCTGAGTATGTTGTTCCAGCGTCGACTGGTGGGATGCTTGTGCCTGAGAAGTCGCTGTAATATGTCCATCCATGCGCTGTACCTGGTCTGTAAGCTGAGAAAGATTGCATGTCAGCGCCTGTATCTCGGATTTGTACGTGGTCTCCAGTCTGCTCACATAAGCTTCCATGTCCCCCTTTGTTGGAACTGCAGCAAGTTGTTGTTTTAGCTCCATAAGCATATTCCCTGGAACAGAGATCATATCTGTAGCAGGCATTTGCGTGGTTAGGCCTGTAGTATTCTTCTGAGGCGAAGAGGAGCTAGGAGAGGAAGTTTGGGCTGGAGATGGGGGGGCTGTAGGGGAAGCGTCCTGTACTGTGCTTCCATTTCCCCTGGTCCGGCGGTCAGGGCCCGGCGGCGCCATCTTCGATTTCTCTCCCCTCACTGTGTCGCCAAAATACCTGTGAATGCCTCCGGTAAATGCCCTCGCTTGTGATCCGGACGGTGTGCCTGTATGCCTGGGTGTTCTCCTATTCATCAGGGTGCCGTTTGCCTCTGCCTTCTCATGCTAAAGAGCGTGCTGGGATGAAGTCCGTAGCGGAGCTCTCAGTCCACACGTCCACTCGGCGCCATTACCAGGCCACGCCAAAAATCAAACACTTTAAATGGATTCCACACAGACAATTTTAGGAACAGTGTGGAATCCTTGTGTTACAGGGGATGATATTCCTCAAGAAACATAACTATAGAATGATATATTACTACACAGCGGTATATGTACCTGTTCAGACACAAAAGACAAAGGAGTCAATACCGGGTGTATACTGTTAAGGTATGTTCACACGCAGAGTCAAAAAGTCTCAAAATACCGACCTGTTTTCAAGAGAAAACAACTCCTGATTTTCAGATATTTTTTGTGCCAAAAACCTGCGAAAAACGCTCCATCGGAACAGAACGGCATTTTCCTATTGAAATCAATGGGCAGATGTTTGGAGGCGTTTTGCTTCCGATTTTTCGGCCATTTTTCGGGCGTTTACGGCCCAAAAAACGGCCGAAAATAGGCTGTGTGAACATACCCTTAGGGTATGTTCACACGGGCTATTTATTTAATGTTAGATTTTATAATAGTTACCTATGCTTATTTCGACTTGCTCTCAGATTAATTGAGCTTCTCATTTTTAGGCCTTGTGCCTATGGTATATTACGGCTTTGTTTTGTACAGAGCTATAATAGGGCAACCATGGAAGTACTTGTTTAGACTATATTCCCAAAACAGTGAAAAAAAATGTCCATTAAAAACTCATCAACTGCCAGTTTTTCATGGCCATTTTGCATCAGTGTGTCTTTCATCCATTTCCAGTCCGTCTGTCCATTTTTAATGCCCGTTTGACATCCATTTTGCATCAGCTTTTCATGGCCGTTAAAAAAAACTGATGAATTTCATTGGTCAGGCTTTTTTTGTCCCAACCCCTTGAAAACACCCAAAGGAATGTCACATGTTCACCAAGACACTATTTACAGCCTCCTGTATCTGATGCCACACACCTCCCTGTATATGATGCCATACACCTCCCTGTATACGATGCCACACACCTCCCTGTATATGATACCACACACCTGCCTGTATATGATGCCACACACCTCCCTGTATATGATGCCACACACCTCCCTGTATATGATGCCACACACCTCCCTGTATATGATGCCACACACCCCCTGTATATGATGCCACACACCTCCCTGTATATGATGCCACATACCTGCCTGTATATGATGCAACACACCTCCCTGTATATGATGCCACACACCTCCCTGTATATGCCACACAGCCTCCCTGTATATGATGCCACACAGCCTCCCTGTATATGATGCCACACACCTTCCTGTATATGCCACACAGCCTCCTTGTATATGATTCCACACACCTCCCTGTATATGATACCACACACCTCCCTGTATATGATGCCACACAGCTCCCTGTATATGATGCCACACACCTCACTGTATATGATGCCACACACCTCCCTGTATATGATGCCACACAGCCTCCCTGTATATGATGCCACACAGCCTCCCTGTATATGATGCCACACACCTCCCTGTATATGATGCCACACAGCCTCCCTGTAGATGATGCTACCCACCTCCCTGTATATGATGCCACACACCTCCCTGTATATGATACCACATACCTCCCTATAAATGATGCCACACAGCCTCCCTGTATATGATGCCACACAGCCTCCCTGTATATGATGCCACACAGCCTCCCTGTATATGATGCCACACACCTCCCTGTATATGATGCCACACAGCCTCCCTGTATATGATGCCACACATCTCCCTGTATATGATGCCACACACCTCCCTGTATATGATGCCACACACTTCCCTGTATATGATGCCACACAGCCTCCCTGTATATGATGCCACACAGCCTCCCTGTATATGATGCCACACAGCCTCCCTGTAGATGATGCCACACATCCTCCTTGTACATGATGTCACACAGCCTCCCTGTAGATGATGCCACACAGCCTCCCTGTAGATGATGCCACATAGCCTCCCTGTAGATGATGCCACACATTATCCCTGTAGATGATGCCATACAGCCTCCCTAGATATGATGCCACACACCTCCCTGGATATGATGCCACACAGCCTCCCTAGATAGGATGCCACACAGCCTCCCTAGATAGGATGCCACACAGCCTCCCTGTATATGATGCCACACAGCCTCCCCGTATATGATGCCACAAGCCTCCCTGCATATGATGCCACCCAGCCTCCCTGTATATGATGCCACACAGCCTCACTGTAGATGCTACACAGCCATACTGTAGATGCCACACAGCCTCACTGTAGATGCCACACAGCCCTCCTGTATATGCAATTCCATCCGTAATCATCTGTTATGTAATTTGCCATATAGTTATAATTGAAACTAAAAATATTTTTGGGGGGTTTTAAAAAACTACAGTACACAGAAGATATTTAAGTCCCTACCCAGTAGAGGTGCTTTGCTGCTTCAAGCCTTACCTGGGTTTGCATCTCAGTACCCTCAACTGTGAACGTGTTACTGTTTTCCAAAATTGTACTCAAATTTAAATCCTCATCTTCTGTTTCATTTGAAATTTCATGTTTTGAAGCACCCTGCAATGTGATATTAATTTCATAATAAATTCAAGGCATGTAAGGTGGCCATAGATTTGGGTGTTAATGAGGATAAATTGGTTTTATACTCAACACAATAGTTCCATAAAAAATTTCTTATTTCTAAACAATATTTACAATATTACAATGTTAGAACTACTTGCTGTTATGTTTTATTTCTCATGCTAATTTCTGTCAAAGTTTTGTTTATATATATATATATATATATATATATATATATACAATACAGTAATTTCACATTCTTCCACTTTCACTGGTATTTAGCGTAATTAATGCTAATTTTTTTCATCATATATATGCAGTATTAACAATTTTGCTTGTGTCTTGGTGTTGTCACATTCTATACACACTCCTGCTTGATCATGTTTTTTATGTCTAATTTTGTAAGGTGACCTTTTTCTAATTATTTATGGTGGTAAAGGTTTTATAGTTACATTCATACAATGTTTTACCACTGCTACTAGAGATGAGCAAATATCTTAAAATTAGTTTGGGGTCCGATTAGATTCAGTCCAAATAAATCGAAAGTGTCCAGATTGCCCTGAAAACTTATGCCTGATTCTCAGATGTCTCCTTGGACTCTATCCAAGTTAAATCCAACCACTTTCCAGCTCTTTAACGCCAAGCCAGCATGTAATGTCAAAGTGACAGCAACATATATGAGTAGAGGGAGGAATAACGGCAGTGCATTTTAGGTAGGCTGCCTGCAAGTTATTATTGAGAAACCATTCTGAGGTCATGTGATCCCTCTTCTAATCTGTAAAATGGAGGCCAGTGCTCACTGACGGCCGCCATTTTGCCTTGATTAGTGCGCCACAAACCCTAAACTTTTCAGAATTTGCGGAATCTGAAACTTTTGGGAAATTGCGACCAATTTCAGTTTGTGTAGAATTGATTGGCTCATCTCTAATAGCTTCCTTTCAGCATTTTGACTTGCATATTATTTTAACTTTATTGTTTTTTGTCAGTGTGATAGATTTATATAACTTACACTATTGTCTACTGTATGTTTTAAAATCGGCTTTTTCTTTGCAATCCGATCCTTCTTAGAGCTTGAGAAATGCTGAAAAAAATCTGCAACTCCATTTTGTATGAGATGGTCGGTTAATTCTTTCAGAAGACTCAGCTAAAACAGAATAACAAATGTGATTTAAAATGAGCTATCAGAAATAAAGTAAATGATCTAATGGACAACATCTACTGCTTGTACTAAGTATAGGTCTCACTAGATAAGCATACTGTTTACTCTTCGCTCAGCTAAAAGACAGATGAAGTACATAATCAGAAGTCATCTTAAAGAGGCTCTGTCACCAGATTTTGCAACCCCTATCTGCTATTGCAGCAGATAGGCGCTGCAATGTAGATTACAGTAACGTTTTTATTTTAAAAAAACAAGCATTTTTGGCCAAGTTATGACCATTTTTGTATTTATGCAAATGAGGCTTGCAAAAGTCCAAGTGGGCGTGTTTAAAGTAAAAGTCCAAGTGGGCGTGTATTATGTGCGTACATCGGGGCGTTTTTACTACTTTTACTAGCTGGGCGTTCTGACAAGAAGTATCATCCACTTCTCTTCAGAACGCCCAGCTTCTGGCAGTGCAGACACAGCCGTGTTCTCGAGAGATCACGCTGTGTCGTCACTCACAGGTCCTGCATCGTGTCGGACGAGCGAGGACACATCGGCACCAGAGGCTACAGTTGATTCTGCAGCAGCATCGGCGTTTGCAGGTAAGTCGATGTAGCTACTTACCTGCAAACGCTGATGCTGCTGCAGAATCAACTGTAGCCTCTGGTGCCGATGTGGCCGACACGATGCAGGACCTGGGGCAGGAAGTGAGTGACGACACAGCGTGATCTCTCGAGAACACGGCTGTGTCTTCACTGCCAGAAGCTGGGCGTTCTGAAGAGAAGTGGATGATACTTCTCGTCAGAACGCCCAGCTAGTAAAAGTAGTAAAAACGCCCCGATGTACGCACATAATACACGCCCAGTTGGACTTTTACTTTAAACACGCCCACTTGGACTTTTGCAAGCCTCATTTGCATAAATACAAAAATGGTCATAACTTGGCCAAAAATGCTAGTTTTTTAAAAATAAAAACGTTACTGTAATCTACATTGCAGCGCCTATCTGCTGCAATAGCAGATAGGGGTTGCAAAATCTGGTGACAGAGCCTCTTTAAGCTTCCCGTTGACATTAATGGGAAATCTCGCCGTTAGTGCATATGACGTGTTTTTTTACGCGCGTAGGGGTTGCAAAATCTGGTGACAGAGCTTCTTTAAACGCTATATAATATCGCTCCATAGCCAAGGTCATTTACGACCTCTAAACCACTAACGGAAAAGGGTAACCCTGTCACTGCAGAAAATAGGTTGCCTCTAAGGTCCTGTTCACATCATGCTTAGGTCAGAGGTTTAGCGTGTACATCGGGAAAGTTTTTTTTAACATATTAGCCTATGGGTATTGGATGCCACTGTAGGGCATTCATCACAGGCATCCGTTAAATGGATAAGTCATAATGTTTTCTAATAGCTTTTCATGAACTTTACGTTAAATGGATACCATTATAGTTTATGGGTGACAGATGCCACTGTTAGGCATTAGTCACAGCCTACGTTTAACGTATAAGTCGGGAAATTTTCCAGATGTATACATCAAACATATGCTTAAAACGAGATGTGAAGATTGCCCTAGATGTCACTTTTAATATTATCCAATCCGAAAATGCATACGCTATAAAAAAATGCAATTCAACGAATACGATTTCAAAATAACACAAAATACATTTACTTTAACACAGCCTCAGGAATCCGATCCAAGTCAAATGTTTAATACCCATTCCAGAAATTCTCAAGTAAAGTGTAGCACATCCTCTCTAACAGCCTCCAGTTCTTTTTCATTACAATTTTGTGCACCTTCAGTCAATACCTACATTATGGTATCAGAGTGGCTGTATAAAATTATTCCTTTCCTCTTAAAAATACAGGTCTTTGTGCTGCTTCCTCTAATCGCAGGGCTATTGCGCTGAAATAGATGACTATACCAAAAACCTTATTATTCCTGAGTACTCTTACCTTACAGGTTTCACCACACTAAGGCCCCATGCACACGACCGTATATTTCATCCGTAAATACGAACCGTAATTACAGACACGCTTCCGTATATATGTATGAAATACAGATGACTACAAATTCGTATTTCCGGACAGTATTCACGGATAGAGGACGGGGCCTAAGGTGGTTCATCAGGGATGAAATGAGAAACACACAATTTGTCAAAGGAAAATTTTTGCTCCGAGGACAAAATTCTTCTCATACACAATCAAAAGCTATTGAAAATATATACAGTAGACCAGTGGTTATACGAGATATTGGTTCATACCACATGCACATCTTTAACAATGGCACTACACCATTAAGTCCATGCTTGCTCTGGTTTACCAAAAATTAGGTAAAAGAGCAGGATGTAACTATAGAACAGATTTTTCTGAGACAAAAAATTTGGAGACTAGTCAGCACTAGCTGGTAAATATGTAGCACTGGTAATTAACATTCTGCTTATATTAACTGAACCATGCTGGACTGTAAAGTGTTTAAAGAGATTGTCCTAGCAGGTCTCATCGGGGTTTTCAGAAGCTAGATTTGTGGCTGATCAGTTGATCGCTAGGTCATCTTCAGTTGATGAAAAAGGGGTTGTCTTGATGAGAAAACTCATTTAACTTTGCAGGGACAGGTCACTCTACTTACCTTGATACCATATGATTCTAACAGCAGCTCCAAATCCTGATGAAAACAAGGCAAAGCTTAACAAGTTTAAAGAAATTAAAAACTTTGAAAAAAGAAAAAAAAAAACAAAACATAGATATAGATTATAAATAGATCATTTGTAATCACAAATAAATGTATCCACCTATTAAAAATCCAGCAAGTCATGCAAAGACATATCATCCTCACACAGAGCCATTTAATGAATTGTAAAAAAGTGTGTTTTTTATGTATTTTTATGAAAAATATGTGAATCCGATTTTCATAACCGAAGAATTACAATAATGGAACAGCAAACAATAATACAAAACACATGTTCATGTGACTGTCAGTTTTTATGCCGGACCCTTATAATACAATGTTACTAAATAAGCGTTATAGATGTTAAAATAGCTTATCTAGATGACAATCAGAAAATCTATTCAAAACAGAAAGGGCAATCTGTGATATTATTGATTGAATAATTACATTATTAATAACCTTTTTCAAATAAAAAAAAAATTTCAGCATTTTATTACATGATTTTTTCAATAGGACCCCACTTGCACTTCATCTGACAGTCCATTCTGACTGGACTGGTCCACAACATGGTGCAAAATACATAATCGTATCACAGTTACTATTGTTCCGTACTGGGTGTCATATCACCCCACAAGAAGCAAGGCAGTCATTAGAGGATCTGCTAGGGGGTCCATGGTGATGGAAACCACAGGGACAACCTGACAATAGAGTGGACAAACATTCTACATTCTACTACAGTAGTTCCAGAGTTCGGACAGAGCGCTCATCTACACAGCCTGAATTAGACTGACCTCTTTCAGCTTCCTGTTAGAGTGGGATAACACTGGAGCCTATAGAGGTAAATAACAGGTAACCTTTTCACTGCCCTAGACCACCAGGGATGTTAAAATAAATCCCTCAAGGGAAAACAGCTCCTGATTTTCAGACTTTTTTAAGCCACTCGCGATTTTCGCTGCATTTTTCGCAGCGTTTGTTACGGCCGTTTTTGGAGCTGTTTCTATAGAGTCAATGAAAAACAGCTCCAAAAACGTCCCAAGAAGTGTCCTGCACTTCTTTTTCGCGGCCCGTTAGAACAGAATGCAGTTTCCCATTGAAATCAATGGGTAGATGTTTGGAGGCGTTCTGCTCCCGATTTTTCGGCCGTTTTTCAGGCGTTTACGGACAGAAAAAGGTTTGAAAATAGGCCGTGTGAACATACCCTAGATCTTTACATTACACTTTTTCTCTGTGTAGGTTCGACTTCTGGTTTTAGCCTTCAAATACTGATGCAAATTACTGATCAAAATGCTGCCATGTAAGATAGACCTAAAGTATTATAAAAGGTTCTTTATTGTATACAAACAATGTGCAAAAAAATGTTTAATATCTTATTACTTTAGAAGTGCTTAGTCTTGTCATAGGGACATTGTGTAAATCTATCATGTGAATGATTGCCTTTTAACTGACATGATTAATTGCACTTATATATGTGGAAGCAGATCCAATTTCCTACCTTGCTCAGAATATCAGAACACAATTAAAGACTAAGGGAAGAATTAATAAGACTCGTGTTTTATACTCTAGTCTTAATAGGAAACAAGCACATCTCTTAATAAATGTATCACATTATTCGCATGTGTGTCACTGAGTGATTTCGCTTTCTTTAAATTATAGTAGATGCTTTGGGACGTGGATGGTTCCAACCCTTACAAAATTTGTGGCTTTTGAGCTATTCGCAACTTGTCTACACCAGAAAACTAACGTAGAAAAGTTTTCAAATTCACCCCTAAGAGTATTTTTTTCCTTTGTTCATGTGTGTAATACTGTATAAGCAACATAAGAAATAACATTATAGACTTCATGTAGTCAAGTCTTTGACCTTAATTGACAGAAACTGTTCTAAGAAAACATTTAATTGTTTCCCATTGTGACCAATATGATCACTATTTTCAAGCTTGATTGTTTTTGATTCGTTACTATAGGCAACAGAGACACTTTTTATTTTCCATATAGGGTCTCAGATACAGAAAGAAGTGAAAGTGTGCCACAGATGTTAATGTATTTCAACTTGTCAAGATATAAATGTATTTCAACTTGTCATTAATGCATTTAATCCCTTAAAGACCGTCATACGTGTTTTTACGGTACTTATGCCACAGTGCCGCCTTTTCAATGCGCTGTGACATAAGTCCAGCACAAGTGTCCCATGCTGGCTAGTGCGGGTGTCAGGTTGTTGACAGAAAGCCAGGCTGCATCTCTAACATGCGAGATTGAAGTTACCTTCAATCCTGCCTGTTTAATCCCTTAGATGCCGTGGTCAATAGCGACTGGGGAAGGGGAAGGGGGCTCCCTCTTTCACTCTATCGACACCCCCGGGACGCGATTGCAGTGTGCAAATGGTTTTACACTGACTAAAACATAAAACTATTACGTTATTTACCCACATGGTGAACACCATAAAAAATAAAATAAAAAACAATGCCTGATTTGCAGTTTCTGTTCAACCCGCCTTTGAAAAATGCAATAAAAAGCGATCAAAAGGTCATATGTATCCTGCAAAAAAAATAACTCAGCGGAAAAATAAAAAAGTTATGGCTCTTAGAATACGGCAACGTAAATGCAAAGATTTTTAAAGAAAAAGTATTTTTATTGCGTAAAAGTAGTAAAAAAATGAAAAAACAGGTTTGGTATCACTATAATCGTAACTATCTGCAGAATAAAAGTATTAAGTTATTTATACTGCACAATAAACAAAAAAAGAAATTTCAGTTTATTTTCCATTACCACCCAAAAAAGTTATTAAAAGTTAATCAATAAATTATATGTACCCCACAATGATGACATTAACAAATACAACTAATCCCACAAGAAAAAGGGGCTTAAATAGGCTAGGTCTACGAAAATATAAAAAAGTTATAGCTATTGAAATGCGATAATTAAACAAAATGGTTGACGTAATGTTTTATCTCCTTACCTTCATTTCTATATTTTTACCAGGAACAGCCTTAATACAAAAAGAGAAAATTAATTGCATGGATGTTCCACCAGCTAAATTATATTGCATATCTGATTTATTTGAGTTGGGAAGATGATCATATGTTTTAGTCAGATTTCGCAGCTACATTTATCTAGTATCTCTAAAGTCAGAATAAAATCCTGTCTGTTTAAATGAAAACAAACTGTATGAACATCTTATCGAGTTAACTGAGCTCCACAATGGTTGTCATAACAATGTAAGTTGCACACACGGCTCCCAATCAACTTCCAGCAGATTTAGTAGGTAAGCAAAAATGACTAAATATAAAAATGCCAGGAATAAACATTCAGACCAAACAGTGATATGTTTATTGCAATATTGCATTGCTTCTTCTTACAATGGTTTAAAACATAACATAAAAAAACATAAATTTATGTTTTATTACCTGTGGTCCTGGTGGCCCAGGGGGGCCCATTGGTCCCATATCACCACGTTCACCTTTTATTCCTGCAGCACTAGAAGTTACACTCTGTGGAAATACATGGGGTTTGTATTATTCTTTTGACAAACACAAATAATTTAAGTCATGAACACAATAAAGCTCTGAAATACAACAACCGATTGAAAGTAATAACCGTAATCCATGTACAGACAATATAGAAAATGTTAAAACATAAATAAATAATTAAAAATTAATTCAAGGGAATACGTCAGCAGTTATGAGGCCTCAAAACTGCCTACAGCACAATGTAGGGGTGGGTAAGGCATCGTAACGTTACTTTTTTCCTCGATCATGCAAGTTGCATGATCGAGAAAACATTGTTTAATTCCTTGGCGCGGCGATCGCAATTGCCATTCTCTGCTCTGAGTGACAGCTTTAGCAGCCAAATTAACCACAGGTGATATAGGAGCAGTTCACAAGTAAGGCTATATTCACACTAGTGTAACGCTTCTGTTTTTTAATAGATTTCATTAACAAATTGAAATGGAAAGCATAGCAGATTCTAATTGAAAGGTAATGCATGCCTTCTGTTAGGATCTATTACTTAAGTAACTTCAAAGGTAAAAAATAACAGAAGTCACGTTTCCATTTTTATTTACCTTATGGAATACCATAGCAGCCTTCACTATTCTAGCCTGATGAAAATCCTACTGAAATCAATTGGGCTGTTAACGGAAACATTATTCAACATTGTTCTGATGGACTCACTACATGTCAATAGGAATCGTCTGCAAAACTTCCATCAAATTCGTCTTAATTTGTGCAAAAACAGAACCCATGAAGTCATTGTGAAGTGTCATGTTTATTATTCGTTTTAGGGACTAACTTTTAATTTTAACTTTTAATTTTCCATCAAACACTTACATCTCCTGTTACTCCTTTCTGTCCAGGTTCTCCCTGCAAATGGCACAACACATGTTTAAATAACTGACAAATGCACCCTTCATTGAAACACCCTTCATTCATTTATATATTAGTATTATTGATTACAGATAATTAGTGCCATGATTGAGATATATATATATATATGTGTATATATATATATATATATATATATATATATATATATATATATATATATATATATAAAAATAAATATACGGCATGATGACGTCACTGTATCACGCTTATCTGCGCATGTGTCCCTCCTGGAGGTAGTGCATCGTGAGAACGGGGCAAGGTAAGTACAATATTTTTTTGTTTTGGAGGGCTATGTGGCAATATACAGGGGGTGATTTCTGTGTAGCACTATATACAAGGGATGGGGGGATGTGTGGCCCTATATACAAGGGGAGGGGTGTGGCTGTGTGGCACTATATACAAGGGGATGTGGGGATTGCTGTGTCTGCGCATGCATCCCTCCTGGAGGTAGTGCATCGCTCCGCCCGTCGTGAGAACGGGGCAAGGTAAGTACAATATTTTTGGGTTTTGGAGGGCTATGTGGCAATATTCAGTGGGTGATTGTTGTGTAGCACTATATACAAGGGGAGTGGGAATTCTGGCACTATATACAAGGGCAGGGGGCAGGGCTGTGTGGCACTATATACAAGGGGAGGGGGATGTGTGGCACTATGTACAAGGGATGGGGGATTGCTGTGTAGCACTATATACAAGGGGATGTGGAATGTGTGTCACTATATACAAGGGGAAGGGGGCTGTGTAGCACTATATACAAGGGGATAGGGGATTGCTACAGGGGGACGGGGGATTGCTGTGTAGCACTATATACAAGGGGAGAGGGGGCTGTATGGCACTATATACAAGGGGTGCTGTGTAGCACTATATACAAGGGGGGCTGTGTGGCACCATATACAAGGGGGGCTGTGTGGCACTATATACAAGGGGGGCTGTGTGGCACTATTTACAAAAGGGGGCTGTGTGGCACTATATATAAGGGGGGCTATGTGACACTATATACAAGGGGGGCTGTGTGGCACTATTTACAAGGGGGGTATGTGTGGTGCTATCTACAGGGGGTTGTGTGTGGCGCTATCCACAGGAGGGGTGTGTGCCGCTCTCTACAGGGGGGTTGTGTGGCGCTATCTACAGTAGGGCTGTGTGTGATGCTGCAAACAGGGGGATGTGTGTGGCGCTATCTATAGGGGGATATGTGTGGCGCGATTTACAGGGGCTGTGTGTGATGCTATCTACAGGGGGCTGTGTATGTGTGTATGGAGCTATCTACAGGGGGCTATGTGTGATGCTATCCACAGGGGACTGTGTGTATGTGGTGCTTTACTTTACAGTGTGTGACACAATTATAATCAGGGGCGCAGTGTTTGTTATTATTTTATTCAGGGGCGCAGTGTATGGTGCTATTATATTTAAGGGCATAATGTATGGCAACAGGATAATTTTATCTTCGTTTATAGGTGTGGAAATGTTGGAAAAGTGAGAAGCCGAAGACATCTGAGTGGCAAATTCTGCAGAAATGTGTAATGGCCGGGAAAAGTTGTCATGAAGTCTGGACGGATAGAGAAGAAGAGAGGAAAAAAAACTACCAGAATCTGAGAAGTCGTCACCTGTGAGCCACTAGATTTATAGAGAGTCTGTCACCTCTCCTGACATTTTTATTATAGGAAATCCTTGTATTTCACAAAAAGTCTATGTGCAGTCCAGGACTGATAGACAAATGGGTGTTACCATTCCTCTTGTCAGGAGGATGTGTCCCTGCACAGTGGGATACTGACAGTATGTAAGGATACAGCCCTTTGACAAGGGGAATCGTAACACCCATTTGTTAATGTAAAAGGTAGTGTTAACAATAGTTACGGCGCGGCAGATCTACTTAATCCGCCACTGTATATATAGATATACTAGTCCTTCTCAATGAATTAGAATATCATCAAAAAGTTAATTTATTTCAGTAATTCAATTCAAAAAGTGAAACTCATGTATTACATAGATTCATTACACACAGAGTGATCTATTTACAGCATGTTTTTCTTTTAATGTTGATGATTATGCCTAACAGTTAATGAAAACCCAAAATTTAGTGTCTCAGAAAATTAGAATATTATATAAGCCCAATTTCAAAAATTATTTTTAATACTGAAATGTTGGCCTTCTGACAAGTATGTACAGTATATGCACTCAATACTTGGTTGGGGCTCCTTTTGCATGGATTACTGCATCAATGTGGCGTGACATGGAAGCGATCAGCCTGCGGCACTGCTGAGGTGTTATGGAAGCCCAGGTTGCTTTGATAGTGGCCCTCAGCTCATCTGCATTGTTGGGTCTGGTGTCTCATCTTCCTCTTCACAATACCCCATAGATTCTCTAGGCACTGCTGAGGTGTTATGGAAGCCCAGGTTGCTTTGATAGTGGCCCTCAGCTCATCTGCATTGTTGGGTCTGGTGTCTCATCTTCCTCTTGACAATACCCCATAAATTCTCTATGGGGTTTAAGTCAGGCGAGTTTTCTGGCCAATCAAGCGCAGTGATACTGTGGTTATTAAACCAGGTATTGGTACTTTTGCCAGTGTGGCAGGTGCTAAGTTCTGCTGGAAAATGAAATCAGCATCTCCATAAAACTTGTCAGCAGAGGGAAGCATGAAGTGCTTGAAAATTTCCTGCTAGACGGCTGCGTTGACTCTGGACGTTATATAACACAGTGGACCAACACCAGCAGTTGACATGGCTCCCCAAACCATCACTGACTGTGGAAACATCACACTGGACCGCAACAACTTGTATTGAGTGTCTCTCCACTCTTCCTCCAGACTCTGATCTCCAAATGAAATGCAAAATTTACTCTTATCTAAAAACAGGACTTTGGACCAGTGAGCAAAAGTGTTGGTCTACTGTGCTATCAAAGCAACCTGGGCTTCCATAACACCTCAGCAGTGCCACAGGCTGATCGCCTCCAAGCCACGCCGCATTGATGCAGTAATTCATGCAAAAGGAGCCCCGACCAAGTATTTAGTGCATATACTTTACATACTTTTCAGTAGGCCAAGATTTCGGTATTAAAAATCATTTTTTAAACTGGGCTTATATAATCTAATTATCTGAAACAGTAAATTTTGGGTTTTCATTAACTGTTAGCCATAAAAAGAAAAAAATGCTGGAAATAGATCACTCTGTGTGTAATGAATCTCTATAATATATGATTTTCACTTTTTGAACTACTGAAATAAATTAACTTTTTGATGATATTCTAATTCATTGAGTGACTAGTATATCTATATATAAATATGTATATATACAGTAATGAAATATAATATAATCAGTATAGCTTTTGCTAATAATCTATTGCCATTATTATATATATGCTACATATACGTATGCTCTGGCTATGTATACTTTACCTCTGAAATTTATTTTCTGTAATCTTTTTAGCTAAGATTTGTTCTAAAACAGTGTTCTCTGACTATCAGACTGTTGTCCTACTCAGTCAAGGCCATTCTGAGATAAGACTGCCAAGTTCACTGGAGACAGACATGATATGCAGACAACATAAAGCTGGTACATAGAATGATGTGTTATAAGTACGCAGTTCTTGTGTGGCCAATAACTTGTAAGGCGGTTCCTTGATGGCATTTAGGAAGAAAAGACCTTTTAAAGGTCAATCTAAATATGAACCTTTAGGTTTTCTGTCTAAACTCTTGAGGACCTCCATTGCCATGTCTTTCTTATTTCTTACGTCTCTATCGCTCTCTCATTATTGTAACTTTTCTTTCTCAATAAAGCTTTCCTTTAATTTCACTGTGAGACCAGAGAGCTTGTTTAACCCCTTAATGACCAGGTCATTTTGCGCATCAATGACCAAGAATTATTTTTTGTTTTCTCACGGTCGCATTCCAACAGTCGTAACGTTTTTTTCATTCCGTCGACATAGCCGTATAAGGGCTTGTTTTTTGCGGGACGAGTTGCGTTTTTCAATTGTACCATTTTTGGATGCTTACAACATATCGATTAACTTTTATCAACTTTATTTTAGGAGAGAATTTAAAATAAGTAGCTATTCCAGCATTGATTTTCACATTATAAATTTACGCCGTTTACTGTGCAGCGTAAATAACATGTTAACTTTATTCTATGGGTTGGCACGATAATGGGGATACCAAATATGTAAAGGTTTTATATGTTTTCCTAAGTTTGCACAATAAAAACCCTTTTTGAAAAAATGTACTTGTTTTTGCATCGCCGCATTCCAAGAGCCGTAACTTCTTTATTTTTTCATCAATGTGGCCGTATGTGGGATCGATTTTTGCGGGGCAAGGTGAAGTTTTCATTAGTACTATTATGGGGCACATGGGATTTATTGATGAACTTTTATTTTGTTTGTATGGGGGGAATGGGAGAAAAAAAGAATTCTGTCATTGTTTTTTGCGGGATTTTTGGACGCCGTTCATCCGGCAGTATAATTAATGTGTTCATTTTATTGTTAGAGTCATTATGATCGCGGCAATACCTTATATGTGTATGTGTTGTTTGTTTGGACACTTTTACTAAATAAAACCACTTTTAAAAAAAAGTGGTTTTATTTTATTTTTACTGTTATCTTTTTTTTTTTTTTCATAAACTTTATTTAACTATTCAACTTTTTTTTTTGTCCCACTAGAGGATTTCACCATGTGATCTGCTAATCGCTTATATAATGCTTTCGTATACTTAGTATACCAAAGCATTATTGCCTGTCAGTGTAAAACTGACAGGCAATCTATTAGGACGTGCCTCTGGCAAGGCCTAATAGGCAGTTGTTGAAGGCAGGCCTGGGGGCCTTTGTTAGGCCCCTGGCTGCCATGGAAATCCAATTGCGCGCCGCGATTTCTTTGCGGGGGCGCCGATGGGTTGACAGAGGGAGCTCCCTCCATCTGTCAAACACATTAGATGCCGCTGCTGCTATTGACAGCGGCATCTAAGGCTGGGTTCACACGACCTATTTTCAGACGTAAACGAGGCGTATTATGCCTCGTTTTACGTCTGAAAATACGGCTCCAATACGTCGGCAAACATCTGCCCATTCATTTGAATGAGTTTGCCGATGTACTGTGCCGACGACCTGTCATTTACGCGTCGTCGTTTGACAGCTGTCAAACGACGACGCGTAAAATGACTGCCTCGTCAAAGAAGTGCAGGACACTTCTTTGAAACTTAATTTGAGCCGTTTTTCATTGAATTTAATGAAGAACAGCTCAAGATTACGGGCGTCAATGACGCCTCGCAAAATGCGAGGAGGAGCATTTACGTTTAAAACGACGGAGCTGTTTTCTCCTGAAAACAGTCTGTAATTTCAGACGTAAAAGCCAGTTATCGTGTGCACATACCCTAAGGGGTTAAACTGCCGGAATCAGAGCGCGCTTCGATACCGGCAGTTGTGGCAGGAGCCAGGCTGTGTATACTAGCCGTGCTCCTGCCACTGATCGCGTGGGTACACTGGCAGTACCCACACGATCAGAGGACGGATATATTCGTCCTTCTGCGGGATCTAGCTGCTGCATAGGACGGATATATCCGTCCATCGTCGTTAAGATTTCGTTATAAAAAATAAAAAAAATAAAAAATATAATTATATATATATATATATATATCACATAAACAACGCAAATGCTGACAAAATGAAACAAACGTCTGTGACTGCAAATTTATACAGCACACAAGAAAATGGCGACAGCACACTGCTAACACCAATGTAACCTAAACCACTAAATATAAATAAATATGCATTACTGCTAAATCTACTTACAATAGGGAGGTTCTTAGTGCACATTTTGATCAAATTGTGTGGGCCCATGCACATGCCCCACCTGCCCTCCCCTGGTTATGCCTCTGCCCTTAAGAAATGATTTACAACCTTTTGTCCAAGTGTTCCGTGGATTCCATCTTTGCCATCCATGCCATTTTTTCCAGGTGAGCCTGAACTTCCCTATTGCAACAGCAAGTCAGGTATAAAAGCCATAAGGAATATATGACATAACATTAAATTCTATAAATTACTTATTAAGCTATTAGGGGTTTGTTGGGTGCAATTTGAATCCAACATATGAAGGATCCAACTCAGCACAGTGACTTCTGTTATGAATGGAAGCCACAATGAAGATGTGAACAGAACTTTACTCTACATAATGTTTAATAGTTTTGCTATAACATTATTACCTTTTCCCCCTTTCCTCCTTTTTCTTGAACGGATTCTAACTGTAAGCATAAACCAGTATTAGAACACATTTTTTATTTAAGCAAATTAATTATGCTAAATGCAATGTGCTTATGTATATAATAGTATATATTTGTTGTTGTTGTTGTTGTTGCTGCGTATAAGGGTGTGATAGAGTGATACAAGATAAGTTTGCAAACCTAACAGGTTTGTTGCACTGTTAGAAAATTGTACATATCTGATTCATCATTTTTAAAACAAGTTGGAGTATTAAAGGCTATGTTTGTACACCTTTGGAAGGGCTTTTTGTTTTAAAAAAAGAAAAAGGGAAATTAGTGTGTTTTGTGCAACTTTATAATTAGTTTTTAGTAAAAATTCTCTTTACTTTTGGAGATACAGCTGCTCTGTATTCTGTATACAGAGCAGATGTGTCATGCGCTAAGACCTGAATCCGTCAGGTCCACGGGATTGACAGGTTCAGTGTCAGCAGGTCCACCCAGGATTCACCTGTAATCGATCACACCTAAGTTATGAACTTAGATGTGATGGATAACAGGTGGATCCTGCGTGTCTCTGCTGACGCTGAACCAGTCAGTCCCACAGACCTGACAGGTACAGGATTCAAATGAACAGGTGTATAAAAACATGAGTGCTAGACCGAAGAAATGCAATAAAAAAACTATAAAAATTTAAATACATTAAAGGGTAACTAAACATTCAAAAAACTTCTGATATGTCAGAAGTTTTGATCGGTGGGGGTCCGAGCGCCGACCTGCTCAGTTTCTGTTCGGCTTTTCTCGGAATGCCAATGTAGCGGTGTATGAACTCAATGGAAAGTCTATGAGCCCGTACACAGCTACATCGGCTTTCCAAGAAAAGCCGAACAGAAACAAAGCAGCCTATCAAAGAAATACAATAGATAGTACGGCAAGTGCCTTAAAAAGATACAAAACTATCTGAGGTAAGTGCCTGAGACCAGTAGCCATGCATACCCAGAAACACCCGACGTACGTTTCGCTTAAAAAAGCTTAATCTGGGGTACAGGATTCAGCATAAGATACAGCTGTATCTCAAAAAGTTAAACTTTTTTTTAATAAAAATTAATTATAAAGTTTCACAAAACACACTGGTTGACCTTTTTATTATTAAAACAAATGTGCACCAGTCTGAGGAATTGGTGTTGTGTGCCAGACAGTGCATAGAGGACAACTTTTCACCACTGCTTTTCTCTTTAAAAAAACGTAAAGCTTAGTAAATTAGTCGCATGGAGGGCCACTTAGAGGCCACACCTCTTTCATGATCAATGTGTTATGTACCTTTAGTGTCACTCCTTCCTTGCCATTTAGATTGTAAGCTCTTATAGCCAAGGACCTCTCTCCTTTTGGCTCATTTCATTTGATGACTTGACATTTTACTTCTATGTTACATTCCTAATTGTTAAGCATTACAAAATATGTTGGCGCTATATAAAGATAATAATTATAATGATTGTAGCTTTGATAAATCAATCCCAATGTTTCTACTAGTTTGTCTGCATATTAACTATAATCATCATATGTTTATGGTCTAATGAATATTAAAATGTAAAAACCCTTCAGTGCAACTCACCAAAGCATTGCCTGGAGGTCCTGGTCGTCCTTCGAGACCCTTAAATGTGAAACACCCAGTTACTTATACTGTATGTCTGACATATATAATATTTTTCCATGCTCTATAACAAAAACAAATTAATTAATTTTGCATTTCAATGTTTATTAAATATTATAATGTCAGGCCAATTAACCCATCCTGCTTGTCTCTATATTGCTATTAACTATAAAAGGTAGGTATTTTCACGTAGCATCACCTGAAATCCTTTACAGATTAATACCAGATTGTGGATGCTAATGGTATGCTAATCTATGTTTTATAAACTCCTTAAAAATAAAATAAAAAATACCTAAAAAATTAATTGCCAGAGTTCCAGCCTTTTACAGCTCTAACAATAAAAATTGCCGCCTATGCTATCATAAAACTTGTTTCTGTAGACGTAAAAGTCATATGGTGAATGCAATAAAAGTTCTTATAGTAGTATGACTTCTAAATGTAGCCAATACTTGTAGTACCAACTTTTTTTCCCAGTTCTCCCTACTTCTCCCTTTCATATACTTATTTTTAGCAATCCTCTGTATGTACAGCAGTTCTCTCCATTTTTTCCTTCACTTGTACCAAGGGTGGGAGATGCATAGAGACCCATCCAGCCAAGAGTACTCTCTTTACAGCTAGTATCATAAGATGTATCAAATCTTCTAGGTGTCTTTTTTTTCCTCTTTTTCTTGAAAATGCAACAAACATAGCCATTGATCCAGATGTAGATCCGCTCCGAATTGATAGCATAGATATTCCTCTGCAAGAGCCCATAATCTATATACCCCTGGGAACTCCCGAAAACAATTAATTAAATCCGCCCTCACACACACACACACACACACACACACACACACAAGCGCACCTCTCTGGCCATTTAACATACAAATACTTTTGGCACACTAGACTGATTCCAATACGATCCCTCTGTGTATGTAAAGCCAGTCTTAGAGAGTAAAATATGTAATGCTTATTACTTTGGACTTTACAGGTCAACACACCAGGGAAGATAGGAATGAAGTTCGAAATCATTGCTTGCTTACTCTTTGTCCTGGTTGTCCAGAGTCACCTTTGTCTCCTTTGACGCCTGAATTTCCTGGAGAACCTACTTCCCCTTGATCTCCCTTAAAATTTAAAAGTAAAGTTTCAATATTTATACCTTAATGACTAAAGTATGAATAACTACAACATGTAATACAATTTAGAATCCTTGCCTTTTCTCCTTTGTCGGGTAAAGTTTTATCTACTGTGGTAACCTGAAAAGAAAAATATTAATATAATGTCGCACAATAATTGCCATTTTAACATACGGTAGCTTTTCATGGTATTTAAACGTGCTTAATACTTACTGAACTTCCCGGTGGTCCTGGCTGTCCCTGTGGAGACCAAATGACCTGTTTAATATAATACTCAGGAAAAAGTATGCACCATATTTTATAATTAAGAGCATAAACACCTCAATTCAAACAACAAAAAAACATTAAAATGTACGGGTGCTACATGAAATCTAAAACTCAAAGAAACATAATATCAAATAGCTAAGTATTCAAATGTACTAAGGTGTAAATATTTTACACATAATTGTTGTTACTTGGGCAATTGCCCTGCTTTTATATTAATAATTGATGAAGAAAGAGTAAATGCAGGAATACATAGCTAATGCAAATATTACAAATACACACTGTTTAAGGGATTCAGATTTTTTTTTTTTTATTAAAGAGGTAATATTTTGTCTGATTATCATGACTATCGCTGCGGTTATCACATTGAGAATTGAGAAGAAGGCATACAAGACTACATTTCTCATAGTACTCAAATAGTACATAGAATAATTGTTAATGGATCACTCTTTTGTATGTACTTAGTATGTTTGCAATTGTTTTATATTTTTTGTTTAATTCAGCAATATATTCCACTACAGCAATACTACCAGCTCAAATCTGTATTCATCAGGGAAACTAAGAACATACATAGATTAGCTCAGAGTAGGAGGCAAAACAAAAAAAGAAAGCATCTATGATAACATAATTTCTCTAGGAAAGGCAGAAACTATTGCATTTACTGACTTACAGATTCTCCTTTGTTTCCTTTTTTGCCATCAACACCCTATTGAAAAAATTAGAAAGATAAATGTACATTTTTATTATTTTGTCCCTTTTAAGGCAAAATGCAAATACATAAAGAAAACAAGAAGCAATCAATGTTATTGTCTTCACCCTGTGTGTAGTTTGAAATCAATATACATTTATTATACTACAGTATTCATAATTATACAGAATTACATTTTACTACTATAAGGGCAAAGCCCCACGTGGCGGAATTGCTCTGGAATTCCGCTGCGGACACTCCGCAGCGTTAATCCGCAGCGGACCCGTTTCTCCATTGCCTTCCACTGCTTTTTAGTAGTGTTCGTTTAGACGATGCGGAAAATTCCGCTGCGGAGCATAGGCTGCGGTGCGGAATTTGGTGTCCGCAGCATGCAATGGATGTTGCGGACCTGTGGCGGACTGGTTGCGGACTCATTGCGGAAGTTCTCCATTGACTTCAATGGAGATTCTAAATTCCGCAATGAAGTCCGCAGATGTCATGTACATGTTATGTGTGCTGCGGAGCGAATTTTGTTTTTTTAACATGACATTTCTTCATTCTGGCTGGACCTATGTATTTCTAGGTCTACAGCCAGACTGAGGAAGTCAATGGGGCTCCCGTAATTACGGGTGACTATGTGTGTGCACCCGTAATTACGGGTGACTATGTGTGTGCACCCATAATTACGGGTGACTATGTGTGTGCACCCGTAATTACGGGAGCGTTGCTAGGCGACGTCAGTAAATAGTCACTGTCCAGGGTGCTGAAAGAGTTAAGCGATCGGCAGTAACTGTTTCTGCACACTGGACAGTGACTACCGATCACAATATACAGCAACCTGTAAAAAAAATAGAAGTTCATACTTACCGAGAACTCCCTGCTTCTTTCTCCAGTCCGGCTTCCCAGGATGACATTTCAGTCTAAGTGACGGCTGCAGCCAATCACAGGCTGCAGCGGTCACATGGACTGCCATGTTATCCAGGGAGGTCGGTCTGGATGGCGAAAGAGGGACGCGTCACCAAGACAACGGCCGGTAAGTATGAAATTCTTTTACTTTCACTAGGGAAAGTGCTGTCCCTTCTCTCTATCCTGCACTGATAGAGAGAAGGGAATTACTTTCACCTCAATACGCAACGGCCAGTCCGCATCAATTTACTGCACATTTTGGGCAGATCCGCAACAGAATCTGCAACGCAGATTCTGTGCGGCATTGATGCGGACAGTTGCGGAAGAAATACGCCACGTGGGGCCATGCCCTAAGTCTTCATACTACACATACACAAATATTAAATTATTTGAACAATGACGCCATCCTTACATCTCTTCCACTTGGCCCCATATCTCCTTTAAGTCCAGTATCACCAAAACGGCCAGGAAGTCCTGTGGTGCCCTTGGTAATTATATTTAAGAATACAAATAAAGGACAAATCAACCCTGCATATATTTATAGTGCGACTTTGTCATTTTGGCCAAAATTCCACACTTATTTCAGTTTTACTAGTCTATAACTCATTGGTTAATCCTGATTTAAAGATTTGCATTGGTAAATTCTCCTTTATCTCTTACAAAATTCTATGGTATTATGCTCTAATATATACTAAACTGAACCAAAGTACTATTTGTTGGATATTGGTATATGTAAACAGTATTACAGTTTGTGAGAATCCAAAAGTCTTCCATATTGTGAAATCTAAGAAATTTCTTATTTAAAAACATTAGTTGCATATCGGATAACAATACATAACTGCAATGCAATGAAACTGTTGACAAATCGTATTTCAGTGCAATCTCTATCTCTTTTTACATACAAAGAAGAGAAAAAGGCTTACCCTCTGTCCTTTCTCTCCTAGTTCACCTTTCATCCCAGTATCTCCCTAGACAATAAAATAAAACATACACAAATGACAATCTAGTAACTAAACACGTTAATCAGAATTAGGACTTGTGTAGATCAGACTTATACGGTTTTAAGGGAAATTCCCATTCAATTTGTTTTTACATTTATTTTACTTGGCAGATAAAACTATTAGAAAAACTTTCCTCTGATCTCCTGTGAATGACAACAATATTGAACATTATATATTTCTCTGTGACAAGGAAGGGTTAAACTTTCAGGAGAAATACAATTTTCTTGCAATTTTCTTGCAAATAGTAACAATAAGGGCACGGAGTTTATCAGCTTCAAATGTTGGTGCAGATTTGGGGCAATTACGCAACGAATCTGCAGCAACATTTGCATATTTGACAGGTAATTCAGACGTTGCAGAAAACACAGCGGACTTGCCACAGATTTCAGTTTTTGCATTGCAAAGGCTGAAATCCGCAGTGAAATTCCGCTTCTTCTCCGCAACAGACAGTGCATGCTGCGGACTGAAAATTCCGCACCGCAACCTATGGTCCGCAGTGGAGTTTTCCGCAACGTCTGAACTAACTTGCCAGAAAATGTATTGAAACAAATGTAAAAAACGGCCGCTGGAGAATTCCACTGCGGACTGTCCTCAGCGGAATTCCACAGCAATTCCGCCACGTCTGGCCGTGCCCTAAAGGCTTTTAGTAATTCTTATTTCCAGTACAATACAGGAATGTCACATGTCAACTCAAATCTTCAGTTCACAATTAGGTAGTTGTAAGATGTTTCATTCTGATCCTCCTTATAAATAAGTAAAATATAGTAATGGAGATATATTACCTTCATACCAGGATCCCCTTTCAAACCTGGTTCACCCTAAAGGAAAGATATATATGATTAAAATGTGTTTGCTTCTATGGTAGTACAAGAGGGTTATAGCCCTATTAGTCCAATAACTGTGTATGAATTAGTGCTATATATGACGTTGATACCATTAAAGGGGGGTTGTCTGGTTTCAGCAAATTTATACTATTCTTTTTTTTTTATAATTAAACGTTATACAATTTTCCAATATACTTTCTGTATTAATTCCTCATTGTTTACAGGATCTCTGCTTGTTGTTATTCAGTAGAAACATTTATTGTTTACTTCCATTCTGTCCATGGTCATGTGATGGACACACAGATGCACGGCTCAGTACAGTTTATGTATCAGAACTAGGTCTTCTAACGATCCCAGCACCTGTGTATCCATCACATGACCATGGACAGAATTGTATCAACTGGAAGTAATCTATGAATGTTCCTACTGAATAACAACAAGCAGAGATCTTGAAAACCGTAAGGAATTAATACAGAAAGTATATAGATGTAGCCGTCTTTACCTTGACTTTTAACGCATTAAATAAACAATGGCTAGATCTCTTATCTTGACTTTTTCAATGAATTTTCAATGGCTTTTGTTGTGTGATATCACGCTGCAGCCAGTTATCAGAATCAAGTTAAAGATGGCTACATCCATACTAGAAAATTGTATACATTTTAATTCTAAAAAAAAATAACATACATTTTCTGAAACCGGACAACCCCTAAAATTAGCAGTTTATAGTCTTATATAGTATATAGTAATTATTTCTACACTTATTACTTCAAGCAACATCAACACTTTGAATTACATACGAAAGAGACCAATGGTTTAACCATGTTGCTTTTAAACCACAAATCCTTAAAGCAAAATATAATAATATTAGAAAGTTGTAGAATTTGTCATTTAAATGGTACTTAAAGAGGCTCTGTCACCAGATTTTGCAACCCCTATCTGCTATTGCAGCAGATAGGCGCTGCAATGTAGATTACAGTAACGTTTTTATTTTTAAAAAACGAGCATTTTTGGCCAAGTTATGACCATTTTTGTAGTTATGCAAATGAGGCTTGCAAAAGTCCAAGTGGGTGTGTTTAAAAGTAAAAGTCCAAGTGGGCGTGTATTATGTGTGTTACATCGGGGCGTTTTTAATACTTTCACTAGCTGGGCGCTCTGAAGAGAAGTAACATCCTCTTCTCTTCAGAACGCCCAGCTTCTGACAGTGCAGATCTGTGACGTCACTCACAGGTCCTGCATCGTGACGGCCACATCGGCACCAGAGGCTACAGTTGATTCTGCAGCAGCATCAGCGTTTGCAGGTAAGATCGACTTACCTGCAAACGCTGATGCTGCTGCAGAATCACCTGTAGCCTCTGGTGCCGATGTGGCCGTCACGATGCAGGACCTGTGAGTGACGTCACAGATCTGCACTGTCAGAAGCTGGGCGTTCTGAAGAGAAGAGGATGTTACTTCTCTTCAGAGCGCCCAGCTAGTAAAAGTAGTAAACACGCCCCGATGTACGCACATAATACACGCCCACTTGGACTTTTACTTTTAAACACACCCACTTGGACTTTTGCAAGCCTCATTTGCATAACTACAAAAATGGTCATAACTTGGCCAAAAATGCTCGTTTTTTAAAAATAAAAACGTTACTGTAATCTACATTGCAGCGCCTATCTGCTGCAATAGCAGATAGGGGTTGCAAAATCTGGTGACAGAGCCTCTTTAAGCTGTATTTACATAAAATATCCTGAACCCCTTAAAGGAACAGTGTCATCACAAATTATTTTTTTATATGTTAAAGATGTTAGTGCTTTATTAAAAACGTTTAAATTCATTTGTGTGTTTGTGTTTTACTTTTTCTTATTTTTACACTTTTTCTTCCCTATGGGGGCTGCCATTTTTTTTCCATTTCTGTCTGTGTCGATTAACGACACATACAGACATGGAATACGGCAGCCACAGTCCCATAGGGACTGCGAACGGCTCCCGTCCCATTGACTTCCGTGTACGGCGTCTGTGTGGGAACTGCGCATGCGCCGCTCCCACACAGTCCAATTCGAAATTGGCTCCGTCCGGCGCCATTTTCCTGTGGACCGGAAGTCGCGGCCGGACAGTAATATTACTACTTCCGGTCGCGGCTTCCGGATTTGTGCACTTGGACCAGCGGCAGCAAACGGAGCGGACGGGCCGGAGGGAGCCGCGGCGGCAGGAGCAGGTAAGAGATTTCAATGTATGTTCGTGTTTGTGTGTGTTTACTACTGTATGTAAACCTACTACACTGTGTGTTAGCTCAAAAAATGGCGACACACAGTGTAGGAGGTTACACCGTTCAAACCCCTCGTTTATCCCGGCACTAGCCAGGATAAAGGAGGGGGGGATGCTGAGAGCTCACTAGAGCGAGGGCTTTTAACCCAATGTTGCAATGCTGCAATTTTGGGAATAGCTCCATCTAGTGACCAAAAATGGGTAGTATTATAAATTTAGAATTAATTTATAATATTTCCTGACTCGTGAAAAAAATAAAAAAAATTTGAACAATGTTTAATCACCCACACACTAAATGTTTAATTTAAAAAAAACAAACATGTTTTTCTGGCAACACAATGCCTTTAAGGACCAATCTATTTTTGTAAAATAAATGTCATCGTCACATTCCAAGCGCTATAACTGTTTTGATTTTCCCGTCGATGTATCTGTACGATGGCTTGATTTTTGCGGGACGAGTTGTATTTTTAAATAGCACATATGATAGGTACATATAATTTATACATTTTTATCCATTTTTGGGGTGTTTAGCAAAAAAAATCAATTTCACAATTGATCTTTAGGATTTTTAACGTCTGGTATATATTTCCAGATAATTTTATTGTATGGGTTGGTAAGATATGAGTGATGCAAAATATGTATTTATTTTTATTTGTATTTTGCTTTAGTACTTTTGCACAATAAAAGCATGTTAGATCGAAAATAAGTAATTTTTGTATTGCCTCAAGATTGATTTTTGCAGACTGAGCTGTAGTTTCTATTGGCACCATTTTGGGGTCATATAATTTACTGATTAAGCGTCTAGTCACAGAACCTGCAACAGTAATTCCGCAGCGGACTAACTTTTGTGAACTTTGTATCATATTTTCTACAGATTAGTGTTGCGGATTTGTGGTGCGCAATTTTACTTAGCATTGAAGTCTATGAAGAAAATCTGCATCTAAAATTTGAAACACATACAGAAAATGCTGCGGGGAAAAATTCTCCATGGAAATTTGATCCATGTATGTGTTCCAGATTTTGTTTCTACACATTGAAATACATTGTGTAACTTTTGACAGCAGATTTTTTTTTAATAAGGAATGTGTGTGACTGCACCCTAAATTTTGTAAAAAAAAAAAAAAATTTGGTGAGGAAGGGAAAAAAAAGCAAATCTGCCATACTTTTTTTTTTTTTTTTAAACCATGCATAGTGCAGTATAAATAATATTTTCTCTTTTTTCTATGGCATGTTACAATTGTAGAAAGAACATGTATCTATTTTTTTAGGTTAAACTTTTTTAAACAAAAAATTATTTTTAATGAAAAAAGGAGGGGTTTATTTTTATTTTTGGGGACATTGTTTTTGCTAAAACTTTTTTTTTCTCAATTTAACGTTTCTTTTTTGTGCCACTAGGGAACTTAAACTTGCGATCATTTCATCACTAATATAATTCTTTGGAAAGCTCAGTATTCCAAAACATTCTTATTGCCTATCAATGTTACACAGATAGGCAATCTATTATGCCATGCCTCTGGCCTCTACAATGTAGCCATCTTTATCTTGACTTTTAACGTATGAAATACACAGTGTCAGGAAACTTTAACTTGACTTTTTCAATGGCTTTTCAATGGCTTTTCAATGGCTTTTGTTGTGTGATATCACACTGCAGCAAATTATCAGTCAAGATAAACTTGGCTACATCTGTACCTATGGCAGACCTGGGGGCCTTTATAAGGCCTCCGACTGCCATGGTAACCTATCAGTTTCGCTCCATCTGCCAAACTTCTTAAGTCCTGCTGTCGCTATTGACTGTGGCATCTAAGAGGATACACAACCAGAATCGGAGCATGGCTGTCAATTTCAGCTACAGATTTGTTTTTTTTGAGGCGTTTACCATTCACCTTAAAATACAGCTAAAAACCCTGCTGCAGCCGGGATCGGAGATTACTCCGATCCCAACCGTTTAACTACTTACATGTTGCGGTCAATAGTGGCTTCCTCTGTAAGCCCATTGGTACAAACCCATGGAGCGATTGCGGGCGTTGCCATGGCTGCCACGGACTAACATAGGCCCCTAGATCTGCTATGTACCTGAGCCTATTTGGCCCCGTTAGAAAAAGTTTACAAAGTTAAAGAGTTTACAAAAAATAATGTAATTTTTTTTTACAAATTTATATATCAAAAATGTTATATATAAAAATGTTTTAATATGGGGAAAAAAAATAAAAACTAGACATAATTCGTATCGCCACAACCATAATGACCCGTCCAATAGAATTGCATGCAATATTTATCTCGCTCAGAGAACGACATAAAAAAAGAAAACAATGCAAGAATTGCTGGGTTTTTCCCCCCAAAAAAGCAATAAAAATTAACTAATATGTGGATTTGTAAGCCAAAATGCTTCCAATGAAAATTACAGACTGTCCCAAAGAAAACAAGCCCTCGTAAGGCTTTGTCGACAGAAAAATAAAAAGTTATGGCTCTTGGAATTCGACGACACAAAAATAAATTGTTTTTATTGTGCAAAAGTAGTAAAGCATAAATAACAATATAAATTTGGTATTGCTATAATTAGATATTGCTGTAAACTAAAAAAGTTATGGCTGTTGGAAAGCAGTGATGAAAAGTGGAAAAAATGTAGCCATGTGTAGGCTTGTGGTGTAGTTTTCATTGGTATTGATGTCGGGTACATGAGACTTATTTGATTACATTTTATTATATTTTTTGAGGGGAGGGAATGGAAAAAAAAGCAATTCCTCCGCTGTTTTTTGCAGGGTTTTTTAACGGCAGTCATGCGATTTAAATAGCATGTTAACTTTATTGTTCAGCTTGTTACAATCGCAACAATACCATATATGTGTAGTTTTAAATTAATGTTACACTTTCACTTTTTATGAAAAAAAAATGGTTTTATTTTACTTTTACTGGGCATTTTTTTAAATTTAACTTTATTTAACTGTATTTAATTTTTTTTAATCCCTACTAGCTGCTTGTCAGTGTAAGGCCAGATTCACACAAACGAGTGTCAACTCGGAAAGAAAAAACAGATGTTTTTCCACGTCTGAGTTGAATACTTTGCGGGTCCCATTTTCACGTATCCCTATAGACATGAGTCTATCGAGGGATCCGTGAAAATGGAAGAAAATAGGACATGTTCTATTTTTCAACAGACCCTTCACACGGTCAGTTGAAACAATGGCCATGTGAACGGCCCCATGCAAATCATGCGTCCGTGTGACAGCCGTTATTTTAACCCCTTCCCGCTCCTGGACGTACTATTAAGTCATGGCAGCTGTATCGTTCGCGCTCCATGACCTAATAGTACGTCTCGAGAGTAACGGCCGTTTCGGCCGTCCTCCCGACATATACAGGAGCTGTGACAGTTGCTGTCTTGTTCAGCAGCTGTCACAGCTCCTACAGCGGGGACCGATCGCTGTGTCCCCGCTGATTAACCCCTTAAAAGCCGCGTTCTATAGAGATCGCGGCTTTTTAGGGGTTAAGCTGCCATCGCCGGCCTGCTACGCGATAGCGGCCGGCGATGGTGACTATGGCAACCGGACACCAAACAATGGCGTCCGGCTATGCCATAGACGGAAGCCTAGTGGGTCCTGACAACATCAGGACCCACTATGCTTGCTGTCAGTGAGTAACTGACAGTTCTAATACACTGCACTAGGCATGTAGTGCAGTGTATTAGAATTGCGATCAGGGCCTCCGGCCCTCAAGTCCCCTAGTGGGACAAAGTAATAAAGTTAAAAAAAAGTTAAAGAAAGATGTGTAAAAATAAGAAAATAAAAGTTTTAAAAGTATTAAAAGTAAAAATCCCCCTTTTTCCCTTATCAGTCATTTATTATTAATAAAAATATATAAACAAATAAATAAACTATACATAATTGGTATCACCGCGTCCGTAACGGCCTGAACTACAAAATTATTTCGTTATTTATCCCGCACGGTGAATGCCGTAAAAGAAAATAATAATAAACCGTACCACAATCACAATTGTTTGGTCACTTCACCTCCCAAAAAATTTAATAAAAAGAGATCAAAAAGTCGCATGTACCAAAAAATGGTACTGATCGAAACTACAGTTCGTTACGCAAAAATTAAGTCCTCGCACGGCTTTATTGATTGAAAAATAAAAAAGTTCTGGCGCTTAGAATAAGGTAACACAAAAAGTGAATGATTGTTTACAAAACGTATTTTATTGTGCAAACGCTATAAGACATAAAAAAAAACTATAAACATCTGGTATCGCCGTAATCGTATCGCCCCGCAGAATAAAGTGAATATGTCATTTATAGCGCACGGTGAATGCTGTAAAAAAAAAAGAATAAAAAAACAATAGTAGAATTGCTGTTTTTTAGTCACCGCGCCACCTAAAAATAGAATAAAAACTGATCAAAAAGCCGCATGCACCCCAAGAAAACTACAATGGATTCCTCAAGGGGTCTAGTTTCCAAAATGGGGTCACTTTTGGGGGGTTCCCAATGTTTTGGCACCACAAGACCTCTTCAAACCGGACATGGTGCCTAATAAAAAAGAGGCCTCAAAATCCACTAGGTGCTCCTTTGCTTCGGAGGCCGGTGCTTCAGTTCATTACCGCACTAGGGCCACATGTGGGATATTTCTCAAAACTGCAGAATCTGGGCAATACGTATTAAGTTGCGTTTCTCTGATAAATCCTTTTATGTTATAAAAAAAAATGGTATAAAGAGGATTTTCTGACAAAAAAAAAAATGTAAATTTCACCTCTACTTTGCTCTAAATTTCTGTGAAACACCTAAAGAGTTCATAAACTTTCTAAATGCTGTTGTGAATACTTTGAGGGGTCTAGTTTCTAAAATGGGGTGTTTGATAGGGGTTTATAATATATGGGCCCCTCAAAGCAACTTCAGAACTGAACTGTAACCTAAAAAAATAAATAAATGAGGCAATACTTCGCTTCTTACTTTATACTGATAATGAGCCGTGCCCACCCCGAGATGACCCCAGTTTTGACCGTTTGTATAAACGGAGACCCCTATAAGACCGTTCCAGTGCCCGGTTTTCCCAAGCATACACCCCCGAGAAGTGTATTTCTATTGATGAGTCCCTGGTACATTTTAAAGGGAGGGTTCAATTCCGCGAGTACCTGCCGGGTAAGAGGGCAAGGTATGGCGTGAAGATGTATAAGCTGCGAGAGTGCATCAGGGTATACCTACAGGTTTAGGATATATGAAGGAAAGGCCACCCCCAAACTAGACTGCATCCTGGACTACAATAGGTACATGGGAGGGGTGGACTTGTAAGATCAAATCCTGAAGCCCTACAGCGCCATGCGGTGTGGTATAAGAAGCTGGCCGGTCACATCATACAGATGGCTTTGTACAATGCGTACGTGCTACGTTGATGTGCAGGCCAGATGGGAACTTTCCTGGAATTTCAAGAGGTGATTATCAAGAACCTAATCTTTAGGGACCAAGAAGGGGGGGCACCCAGTACTTCTGGAAGCGGGGCCACACGCATCGTACCAGGGCGGCAAAACTTTCCAGGAGAAGTTCCCCAAACTGGCAAGAAGGGAAAAAGTCAAAAGAGGTGCAAAGTCTGTTATAAGAGGGCGATAAGGGATGACACAATATATCAATGTGACACGTGTCCCGAATAACCAGAGCTCTGTATGAAAGAGTGTTTTAAAATTTATCATACATCCCTTGGTTTATAATTTACCCCAATTTTACTTAACCTGATGCACTCCGCACAGCTTATCCCCCCTCGTCTTTCCCCTCTGAGCCCTGCTGTGTGCCCAGGCAGCTGATAACAGCCACACGTAGGGTATTGCCATACCCGGGAGAACCCACATTGCAGTTTATGGGGTGTAGGTCTCCGGTCAAAATGCTCACTACACCTCTAGATGAATGCCTTAAGGGTGTAGTTTTTAAAACGGGGTCACTTCTTGCGGGTTTCAACTGTACTGGTACCTCAGGTGCTTCTGCATACATGACTTCGCACTAGAAAATCCCCAGTAGGCCAAATGGTGGTCCTTTCCTTCTGAGCCCTCCCATGGGCCGAAACGGCAGTTTATCACAACAAATGGGGTATTGCGGCACTCAGAACAAATTGCGCAACAGAATGGGGTATTTTGTTTCTTGTGAAAATAAGAAATTTTCAGCCAAAACTACATATTATTTGAAAAAAATAATTTTGTTTTCATTCCCAGCCCAATTCAAATAAGTTCTGTGAAAAAACTATGGGGTCAAAATGGTCACAACACCCATAAATGAATTCCTTGAGGGGTGTAGTTTCCAAAATGGGGTCATTTGTGGTTGGTTTCTATTGCTTTGATACCTCTGGGGCTCTGCAAATGCGACATGGCACCCGAAAACCAATCCAGCAAAATCTGGACTCCAAAGAACACACAGCGCTCCTTTCCTTCTGAGCCCTCCCATGGGCCCAAACGGCAGTTTATCACCACAAATGGGGTATTGCCGCACTCAGGACAAATTGGGCAACAAAATGGAGTAATTTATTTCTTGTAAAAATAAGATTTTTTTAGCTAAAATGACATATTATTGGAAAAAATATATCTTTTTTTAATTCCCAGCCCAATTCAAATAAGTTCTGTGAAGAAACTATGGGGTCTAAATGGTCACATTACCCATAAATGAATTCCTTGAGGGGTGTAGTTTCCAAAATGGGGTCACTTCTGGTGGGTTTCCATTGCTTTGATACCTCTGGGGCTCTGCAAATGCGACATGGCACCCGAAAACCAAACCAGCAAAATCTGTACTCCAAAGAACACACAGCGCTCCTTCCCTTCTGAGGCCTCCCATGGGCCCAAACAACAGTTTATTGCCACAAATGGGGTATTGCTGCACTCAGGAGAAATTGGGCAACAAAATTGAGTATTTTGTTCCCTGTGAAAATAAGAAATTTTGATAAAAAATTACATCTTATTGGAAAAAATTTCATTTTTTTAATGTCACAGCCCAATTGAAATAGGTGCTGTGAAATAACTGTGTGGTCAAAATGCTAACAACAACCATAAATGAATTGCTTGAGGGGTGTAGTTTCCAAAATGGGGTCACTTTTGGTGGGTTTCCATTGCTTTGATACCTCTGAGGCTCTGCAAATGAGACATGACACCCGAAAACCAATCCAGCAAAATCTGGACTCCAACAAACATACAGCGCTCCTTTCCTTCTGAGCCCTCCCATGGGCCCAAACGGCAGTTTATCACCACAAATGGGGTATTGCCACACTAAGGACAAATTGGGCAACAAAATGGGGTTTTTTGTTCCCTGTGAAAATAAGAAATTTTGATCACAAATGACATTTTATTGGAAAAAACGTGCTGTGAAAAAACTGTGCAGTCAAAATGGTAACAACAACCATAAATGAATTCCTTGAGGGGTGTAGTTTCCAAAATGGGGTCACTATTGAGGGATTCCTACTGTTTTGGCACCTCAACACCTCTTCAAACCTGGCATGCTGCCTAAAATATATTCTAATAAAAAAGAGGACTGAAAATGCACTAGGTGCTTCTTTGCTTCTAGGGCTTGTGTTTTAGTCCACGAGCGCAGTAGGGCCACATGTGGGACATTTCTAAAAACTGCAGAATCTGGAAAATACATATTTAGTAGTGTTTCTCTTGTAAAACCTTCTGTGTTACAGGAAAAAAAAAAAAATTGAAATTCAGCAAGAAAAATGAAATTTGCAAATTTCACTTCCACTTTGCTTTAATTCCTGTGAAATGCCTGAAGGGTTAAAAAACTTTCTAAATGCTGTTTTGAATACTTTGAGGGGTCTAGTTTTTAAAATGGGGTGTTTTATCAGGGTTTCTAATACATAGGCCCCACAAAGCCACTTCAGAACTCAAGAGGTACCTTAAAAAAAAGGCTTTTGAAATTTTCTTAAAAATATGAGAAATTGCTGTTTATGTTCTAAGCCTTGTAACGTCCAAGAAAAATAAAAGAATGTTAAAAAAATGATGCCAATCTAAAGTAGACATATGGGAAATGTGAACTAGTAACTATTTTGGGTAGTATAACTGTCTGTTTTACAAGCAGATGCATTTAAATTCTGAAAAATGCAATTTTTTCAAAATTTTCTCTAAATTTTGCAATTTTTCACCAATAAACACTGAATATATCGACCAAATTTTACCACGAACATGAAGCCCAATGTGTCACGAGAAAACAATCTCAGAATCACTTGGGTAGCTTTAAGCATTCCGACGTTATTACCACATAAAGTGAAATATGTCAGATTTGAAAAATGGGCTCTGAGCCTTAAGGCCAAAACTAGGCTGCGTCCTTAAGGGGTTAAAGGCCGTCACACGGACGCATACTACGGTCGTCTGAATTCGCCATAAACTGATGGGCAAAGTAAAAAAACATCATTTAATTTAAGTCAATTTAAAAGTTGGTAAAATCACATAAAACATTGATTTATTAAAAAAATGTTCTCTTCAAAGGTGTACATTGCTTTTTAAAGGGTAAATATTTATAAACACTTATACATTTTGTGACAGCACATACTTAGTTACTTATGAAAATATATGAGTGTGTGTGGGTGTGTGTGTGTGCGCATGCGTGTGTCTGTGCGAACGTGTGTCTGTGTTTGGTAACTAATTTCAGGATTATACCTAAGCCAAGAACAAAACGTTATAATGTATTGTGGAAATTGCAGATACTGAAGCATTTTTTATTTTTTAAATGTTCTCTAGGACTCTACCATTTCTACTTACATCTTTACCTCTTATTCCAGGCAAAGTCTTAGAAGTTCCAGGTTCACCCTTTTCTCCTTTCCCTCCTCCTTCTCCCTATTCAAACAATGCAAGTCAATTAGTAAAATCAGTCTAAAAACTTATCGTGGTCATTTAATATCAACTATTACACTGGATTGGGGACCTTACTAATATACACCAATGATGTTTTATGATGGAACTTTAAAAGACAAAATCCACCATATTATTGTGACATGTCAGAACATAGCATTGCAGAGATCAGAGCCCACAGTTATTAGGAACCTGTGGCTCTTAGCAATCTGTCGAAACCCTTTTATACCTGTTTAGAGTTTTTGTTGGAAAACCCCATTGCTTCGTTGGAGCTGCCATTCGTTTCAATGGTTACAAAAAATCTCATCAAGGCTAGGTTCACATCACATCTTCGTTCAGAGCCTCTGTTTCAGATTCCATCAAAACGACGGACACATGGCTGTAAGTCAATGGGGGTCCGTCGGTTGCCAGGGGTATCCGTCATGCGACGGATCTGGCACTGCGTCATGGCTTCTGTTATAAAAGGAAGTCATGACTCAGTTGTGAACAGAGCCTTATAATATACACATATAGGCATCAGCTCTTAGAGTATACCTAAAGTGTGCCATAACAGGCAATATGACAGGACAGCCCAGAGGCTCTTTCAAAGGACTCATGCTGTCTGTCTAAATAGGGAAAAACCCAGTGATTGTGTCACCATGATTTCTTATAAAGCAGCAAGATATTCCACGGTGCTGTACAGGAATTTTTATCACTCACTGTCCCCAATGGGGCTCGGAATCTAAATTGTTTGTTTTAAGCACAGACAGAGATAAACATGAAGATCAATTGCATATCAAACAATGTTATAAGAAGTCTTATTTGACTATTTTTTCCAAGAATTTTGTTTTTTCATTGAAAACATCCAGTTTGAAATACTGGGTGGCTTTGGGATGAGAAATTAAATTTTTATCATAATAAATCAATAGTTCTTAGTTAACACAAATTTTAAAATGTGACTGTGACACACAGGTGAGTTGAAGATTCTGAAATAAGGGCAGGTGTCAGGAACAGAACTTCCTGGACATGAACTCTGGACTCTCCAGTCTTGCCTTGACCACTCAGCTAGTTCCAGAGAGCCCGGCTTGTCCTAGCTTTGTCCCAGTCATGTGTTTGCTGTTCTTGGTGACTAGTTATGGATTGCACTTGTTATTTGGCCAATCACAGTAATTGCTGCCTTATATTTACCCATAGCTTACTGTGCCTGATTATTCTGGCTTGTCGTGAATCCAACCTCCTTGTGCTTTACCACCATTGCTCTCCTGTGTACCAAACTGTGCATACATCTGACTACGGCTGATCTTTATCCCTGTGTACCGAACTCTGCATACATATTACTATGGCTGATCTCTTTCTGCTGTGTACCAACTTTGCATACGTCTGACTACAGCTGATCTCTATCCCCTGTGTGCCGAACTTTGCATGTATCTGACCCTGGTTGTAAAAACTCTACATTGTACTACTTCACCTTAGACTCCGCACCCCAGGTTATCCTGCACCAACCCAATTTCGGCTATCCCTTTTTACAGCTTGCTGAACTACAACTCCTTAAAGTGCATCTCATTGAAGTGCAATTCCTAAAGGGCTGCAAACTCTGCATTACTATTGACTATTATTGTAACTGTGTCATTGCCTCTCCTATTAAATTCCAGACCCGAGGACCCAGCATCGTTACAGCAGGTTTCTAAAAATGTTCTCTCCAAAATATATACTCTCCCCTGTCACTATTTTTCTGTGACAGATTTTCAATTCCTTATATCCTATGAGTACTGGCTCTCCTATTTCAGAGGACCATTTCTCTAGGAGAACATTTCTTATTGCAATTTTGTGGGCTCGTCTGAAAGAGGTTTCACTCTTCCAGCAAAGCCTACACCCTATGCACGAGAATAAGAAAGGGGAGCACAAATAAATTTGTAATTAAAGACTTCTCAAGCATTTTGATTCTAACCCTTAGCCATTACCATTAGCCAGCACAGGGAAAGAGATTATGTGTAAAAGCAATAAATGAATATTTGGGAAGTAGAATAGTGTTATGGTAGCTCTAAACATGACTGCCATAACAGTAATCATCAAAGCATCAACAATGGCCTAACTACTTTCTCTAATTAAATTAGTATTTTAAGATACTTACTTTAGGACCAGGCTTGCCAGATAACCCAATGTTACCCTTAAAAAAAAATCACAAACCAACTGTCAGGATATGTCAATCATTGTCATCAACCCTTGCCGCCGAAGCAATTTTTCCATTTTTTCATATTCGTTTTATTGCCTCCCCACATTTCAAAAGCTATAATTTATTTTTATTTTTCTGTCAATATAGCCATTTGGGGGCTTGTTTTTTTGGGGAAGGCCAGTTGTAGTTTTCACTTCACAATTTATTGTACCATATAAGGTACTGGGAAACTGCATTGTTTTTTGGGTTTTGTTTTTATAGTATTTTCACGAAACTTGAAACTTCAACATGAAACTTTATTCTGTGGGTCAATACGATTACGGCGATACCAAACTTATATAGGTATTTGATGTTTTACAACTTTTATAACAAAAAAACGAACTTATTAAAAAATAAACTTTTTGTATTGCCATATCCTGAGAGCCATAAGTATTTTATGATTCTGTCGATTGAGCAATGTGAATGTGAGGGCGTGCTTTTTGCGAGGAGAGCTGTAGTTTTTATTGGTACCATTTTGGGGTAAATAAGACTTTTTGATCACTTTATATTCGATTTTTTTGTAAGAGATGAGATGATCAAAAACAGCATTGAATCTGAAGGTTTAATTTTTTTATTTTACTGCGTCCAATGTGTGGACTAAATTTTTTTATATTTTAATAGTTTGGACTTATATGGACGCAGCTATACCAGTTATTCTAATTTTGTTTTGTTTTTGTACATAGCTATTGGGGGGAAATGAGAAAAGGGGAGTTTTTTTTAACTTTTAAAAAAATATATTTTAAATTTTATTTAATTTAACTGTATTTTACTTTTTTTATTAGTCCCTTTATGTACGGTGGACGTGGGCGAGGTGTTAATAAGAACAGAAGATGTCATGATAACCGGAGAAAAAACAAAACAGAATGGAGGTGACTAAAATGTCTTCCAATATTATTATAGAGGATTTCTACCCCAGACCATAACAATTGGTAATTGTGTTTCTTTTACATCCAGAAATATTTGTTTTTCTCTATTTAGCTATGGAGGCCATTTTTTTTTTTTTTCAAACGTGACAACAGGAAGTGCAGCCTTATTGGTTATGACTTTTGAATTAGCTTCTCAGAAACTGATACTAAAACAACTTCTTCTTGTCACTTTGCAAACTCGTCCAACAAAAATAAATATAAAAATGTTAATAGCTCTGTAAGTATAAAAAAAAACAACTGAAAATTACATGAACCCCTTCCCTCTGCAGCAATTTTTCAGATTTTCACTTTAGTTATTTCTCCCCACCTTCCAAAAATGTAGTGGGAAACTGTAAAAAAAATTCTTTGTGGGGTGGAATGGGAAAAAAACAGCAATTTCTCCATTTTTTGAGGGGTTTCGTTCTTATGGCGTTCACCGTGCAGTAAAAACAGCATGTTAACTTTAATCTGCAGGTCAATACAATGACGGCAATATAATTTATTTTTTTTACGTTTTACAACTTTTACAAGGGAAAAAACTTTTGTTACCATATTCTGAGAGCCATAACTTTTTATTTTTCATTTATTGAGCCGTATGAGGGCTAATTTTTTGCAGGGCGAGCTGTAGATTTTTTTTGGTACCATTTTGGGGCACATGAGACTTTTTGCTAACTTTTTATTCAATTTTTCTGTGGGAATTGAAGTGACCAAAAAACAGTGATTCTGGCGGTTTCATTTTATTCTTTTTTACGATGTTCAGTGTGCTGGTTAAATAATGTTATATTGCAATAGTTCAGACTTTTACGGAAGCGGCGATACCAGCTATGTTAATATTTATTTTTTACATATTGTGCTTGGGGAACAATGGGAAAAGGTTTTTTTTTTAAACTTTTAATATTACATTTTTTATATATATTAAAAACCTTTATTTAACTGTATTTTACTTTTTTTTAAAGTCCCCCTAGAGGACTTGACCCAGCGATCCAAGTTGGATCGCTTGCATGATATGCTGCAATACTAATGTATATCGTTATACTAGCAGTCTCCTGTGAAGCCCTGCTGGAGGTAGGGCTTCATAACAGTACAAATATGGCAGCCCTGGGGGGCTTCATTAGGCCCCTAGGTTGCCATGCCAACCATTGGCACCCTCCGATCGTATTGCGGGGGGCCATTTTAACTGCTTTTAACCATGCTCAAGCGGGATCTTGCTCATTACACTCAAATGTCGGCGGTTACACACATCCGACATGCACGTTCTATCGAGCGGGCTCAGCCCATAAGCTTACTCCGTACTCCCCTACCCGACCTCCACTGTATATATACGGCGGATGTCGGCAACTGGTTGATAAAACTTTATCCAATTATGACTTTCCATTGTTTTTGGGGCTATATATTACCTAAGAAATTAAAAATATATAGCTAGCGATAATAAAGAAAAGTTAGGCTCTGTTCCCATTGTGTTAGAGCCCTATCTTCGGCGTATGTGCGGGTAAAGCTCCCGACACATACACCAAACATATCCATAGGCCCCATTTATGTGGCTCGTGACAAAAGAGTGTGCTTTTGCCATTTTCTGGACGGAAAACATTGGTAGACTGGTAAACGTTAGTAGACCCGTTTTTTTGCTGTATGGAATAGTTTAGTAGACTACTCTATTCAATACCGAGGGATACAATAAAAAAACATATACCGCACGATATAAGATTTTTATCTCCGTCGGAAGGCTCTAACACTATGTGAACAGAGCCTAGGATGTAAACCTAATGCGACTAGGACATTTCCACTGGTATAACCAGATAGGTCTCTTATCTAGCTGTAGCATTTTTTGTAGATGCCTTATGGTATGTTCACACGAGGTCATTACGTCCGTAATTGACGGACGTATTTAGTCCGGAAGTCCCGGACCGAACACCGTGCAGGGAGCTGGGCTCCTAGCATCATACTTATGTACGATGCTAGGAGTCCCTGCCTCGCTGCTGGACAACTGTCCCGTACTGTAATCATGTTTTCAGTACGGGACAGTTGTCCGGCAGCGAGGCAGGGACTCCTAGCGTCGTACATAACTATGATGCTAGGAGCCCGGCTCCCTGCACTGTGTTCGGTCCGGTACTTGCGGCCGAAATACGTCCGTCAATTACGGACGTAATGACCTCGTGTGAACATACCCTTAATGTAAACAAAACCAGCAGGTTCACATTCTTAATCCCCTTCAAGAATATATACTGAAATAGAATGTTTATTATACTCACTCTTTCCCCTGGATCTCCCTTTAATCCTTGCTGGCCAGGAATTCCATACCCCGGTTCTCCCTAAAATAAAGACAGGTAATTTTTCTTTCCAGTGTGTAGTACATACTATAAATAAATATCAAATTCTTACAATCAAATATTTACTGTGTAGGAATAGCAAGTGCAGCCTCATTAAAGGGGTTATCCAGGTTCAACATTTTATTTGCTGATGGCTGAAGGTAAAATTAAATTAACAATAGAAGCAGTACCAACCTACCCTTTCCCCCAGCAATCCAGCGCTGATGCTCCAGCAATACTCCTTGTTATTCTTTACATGCACACTGCATGTGACCGCTGCAGTCAAACAGACGATTTAGCAGTGATGTGCTGTATTTATGTCCTTATGCCAGAAATACGATTCGTCACTGCTGAGCCCTCTGATTGGCTGCAGCGGTCACATGCTATGTGCATCTAAACAATGGCCGGGAGTGCCGCCGGAACATCAGCACTCTATTTCGGGGGAAAAAATAGGGGAGTACTGCTTCTTTTGTTGTTCATCTCATTTTCAGCCATTAGCAAAAAAACATTTCAGAACACGGATCATGCCTCTAACTGCAAGGGGACTCTCTTACAAATCCTAATATTGCATTGGATCTGGAATATCACTGTTTCAGAAAAAACACAAAGGACCCAGCGGTTGGACTCAAATCAGACATTAATTGCATATCAAATTGATAGGCCATCAATGCTTATGATGGGTAAATTCCAATGCTGAGTCAGAAATGCAGACTCCCACTCATTCACTCTGGGCCGGTGTTGCAATTCCCAATTGGGAAAGCGCTATTTCAGGAAAAAAAAATAGTTGGTGGTTAAACGCCCACTGATCAGATATTGAGTGCATATCTAATCAAATGAAAAACATTTGAATGTCAATGATACGTACCTGAGCCCTAAAGGATAAAAATAGGGCGGAACACGCTCAGACACACATATTCAGAAGTTTCAACAGTACATCCCCACAAATAAACAGAAAAACAATCACACATTTTAAACACAAACATAAAAACATTTGTTGCAGATTCAGGCACCCTTTCATAGCAGATGCGTGGGTTGCTTTACCAAAGGCCAACTACTGATGTCTACCATGTCCCATGCTCCTTATGGAGCACAGTCAGGAAGTTAAAGGGAACCTATCACCAGCATTTTACTGATTAAACCAGCAATACCAGGGGATAGTGGGTGAAATATCATTTCTATTTAACCTAAAATTGTCTTCTTAGTCGGCTCTGTAGCTTTAGTATTCAGTTTTTTAGTGTTCCCACACCGTATGCTAATGGGCATAAAAGAGTCATATCTTTGTTTGAAAAGAGTAATATTTTCATTCCTCAAGTCTTTCCGAGTTTACCCCGCCTCTTTACTTTTGATTGACAGCTCCTCGCCTTCCCCCAGCACACAAAATCCCGCACTTGCGCATTGATGTCCTCTTCTGGGGTGAGCGTACAACGGGACACCGAATTATTACGATAAAAGGCGCAACATGTTTACAGACCGTTATTTACAGTCGGAGGAGGAGTTTAGGAGAGGGAATAACGGCAATGAAATTTTGATAGCAGCGGTCAGTGAGGGATAAATAAAGTTCAATAGGTGAAATGCTGGTGACGGGTTCCCTTTAAGAAAATATTTTAATTTTTGGCAGCAACAATCTCATTGACAAATAAAAGGCTCGGTGATGTTTATACTAATGCTTACTGACTGAAAGAGATTTTTCTTTAAAACATTGCCATATCTTTTGTCGTGTTTTCATTTTCTGCACAAATGACACTGGTGATGGCACATTTGCACGTAAAGCATAGAGGACAAAGAACTATAGCGTAGTAGTTGAGTGTCGAAAACTCATCATTATTTTTCTCAATTTCCACAATGTATGTTGGGGATTATATGAAATATCGAAATACCTATACATAAAGCAAGATCCCGTTGTTGGGAGTACTCTATCAATGTAAAAAAATGTTTTCCTGATTTCAAATTCTGATCCTTCTGTGTTTATTGAAATGTTTACCTTTACTCCTTTGTCTCCTTGATCTCCTTTGATTCCTTTAGGGCCTGACGGACCAGTGGGTCCTATATCACCCTGACAAAAAAAGTAATATTTATTTTTTATAAGACTTACAACCTGATAACAAAAATGCTATTGGTTCTGCACCACAATAATATTATATATTCACTTCAGCTTTTTTTATAGCTAATCGTAAATATATAGTAAATGCTGTAAAGTACATAATGCAGTAACTTGTTTATACGTACCCTGGAACCCTTCTTACCAGTTGGTCCAACTACCTGCAGAATACAACATGTACATATTTAATGCGAAAAAAGACAAATTATTCATCTGATTAAGACCACTTTCAAATATCAGTATATAGGTCAGTATTTTGAATCCGTATTTGTAAGCCAAAACCAGGGGGAGATCCAAAAAACAGAGGAGGTGTAAATCTTTCCATTATACTATATCTATGTTTAGCAGGGACAGTTTAAGCCATAGTGTGGCCCTGAGAAAAATGAAAAGTGGGTCTCAAAATCCTAAAATATTGCACCAACAACACTGTCTCATTCAGTCAATTCAGAAGACTATGTGCAGAGAGCTGCCATGCTCATTACTAGTGCTTCCAGGGGCATTGCTAGGGTCTTAGGGGCACAAGCGTCAAGGCGTACAGTATATCCCTCCTCTCACACACACAAATTATTTATATACATGTATAGTTATCACTTAATAACACTATATCAGTAACAACTATTATCACCATACATTATGCAGAGAATATTACCAGTGATAGAACTATACAAGGCCCTAATAATATCCCTACAACATGACCACATATTACCATCACATATTATCTAAATAATACCACCATACTGTTACTTAATAAAAAAAACACTCTACAACAAATACCAATATTACCACCATACAGCGACCATAAGAGGTAGAATTCTACACAGGTGGTCTGCAGACCGTATACGTAAATTCAATACAGTTAAAGCCAATGACTCACAGATGACGTCTTCTCTGACTGTAGGCATTCACTTTTCCCATCTTTTTCATCCAGCCTACACAATTATGACAACTTTTCCAGTCTCATTAACACCCCCTTCTTCCTCAAAACAGTAATAACAGCCTGCATTGTGCCCCCACACAATAAAAAAAAAGTCCACCTTTGTGCTCCCTAATAGTTATAAGTGCCCCCTAATAGGTAATAGTACCCCCTAATAGGTAGCAGTGCCTCCTAATAGGTAATCACGCCCCTTGTACTGTAAGTAATATTGCCCCCTTATAGGTAATCATGCCCCCTTAGGCAACATGCACACTAACTTATTTTTTTCCTCCCGTAAATACTAGCGTAAATACGGGTCCTTTGTCTCACGTATTCGACCCGTATTCCACCAGTATTTACGGACCCATTTTCTCTGCACTAATCGGCAGCCCCTTCTCTCTGTTACTGGATAGAGAGAAGGGGCAGCCCTTTCGGGCAGAGTTTCCACAGCGATTGAAAGTAAAAGAAGTTCATATGTACACCGACCGTTGTCTTAGTGACGCGTCCCTCTTTTGACATCCAGTCCGACCTCCCTGGATGACGCGGCAGTCCATGTGACCGCTGCAGCCTGTGATTGGCCTGTAATTGGCTGCAGCGGTCACATGGGATGAAACGTCATCACGGGAGGCCGGACTGGAGGAAGAAGCAGGGAGTTCTGGATAAGTTAACTTTTAATACTATTAACTCCAGCAGTAGTCACTGTCCCGGGTGCTGAAAGAGTTACTGCCCATCAGTTAACTCTTTCAGCAACCTGGACAGTGACTTTCCCCTGACGTCGCCTAGCAACGCTCCCGTAATTACGGGTGCACACACGTAGCCACCCGCAATTACGGGAGCCCCATAGACTTCTATGGGCCTGCCTGTGCCATAATTACGGCCTGAAATAGCACATGTTCCATATTTTTCAACGGCCTGGGCACCTTCCCGTAAGCAAACGGGAAGGTACCCGTGGCCAATAGAAGTCTATGGGCCCGTAGTTACGGGCGTTTTTACGTTCGTGTGCATGGGGCCTTATACTGTAAGTAATTATGCCTTCTCATAGGTAACAGGGCTCCTTATAGGTAATAGTGGTCCCTATTAGCTAATAGAGCTGTTGGCCTAATTTTGCATCTGTTTCCCATGTCCACAATTTTATGGTCACAAAAATTCCTACAATTTCATGTGCCCGCCTTAGATTAACATCAGCATCGATCCAATGCAGACATAAAGTGCAATAATCGCAGCATGAAGATCTGGCATAATTTAACTACAGTAGATTAATTTTTTCTTACAGCATTCCAGCATTTAGTCAAACATTCAATTATATTTATATTGCATTCTAAAGTGTAGAACTGAGAAGTAATAAAGTTGTTTTTTTATAATAGTTTGGTGCTTTCTTTGTATGTGGTAGATTCCATCCCATCTATTATCATATATTTCCCAGAATCTGAACTTAGACATAAGTAAATACATACACTTGAGCTAATGTCTTAGACCCCATGCACACGACCGTAAAAAGTCTCCGTAATTGCGGACCGTAATATGGTCCGCAATTACGGACCCGCCCGGTTCTATTGGCCGCGGACACCTTTCTGTATCGCTATGAATAGGTGTCCGTGCCTTAGAACCGTGCCGGTTATTATGGAACATGTCCTACTTTAAATTCTTTATGGGCCGTGGTCCCATACTTTGTATGGGAGCACGGCGCGGAGATGCGGCCCGCGGCCGGCCGTGCCCGCAATCGCATGCCGTGATTACGAGCATGGCCGTGTGCATGAGGCCTTAGGATAAATTCAGCTGTGATTTTTAGTCAAAATATTTTATAACTATAATTAAATACATCTTAAAAATTTACACTTTTTTTGTGTTTTGTATTTTTTTGTTATAAACTGTAAAGAAGTAATAAAAAAACCATACATAGCACTTTTGTGATCTACAAAAAAAAATATACAGTAAGCAGAATTGTTGGTTACCCCCATTGCAGGAGCGCCAGGAAAACCTTGGAATCCCTGTAAAAAATACAATTGATTACACAATATTTCCCATCTCTGATCAAATGTTAACCATTAGTGAACAAATACAATTAAGCTTTATTAACACGTAAGTGTATAAAGTCATTCAAACTTCCCAGGGTATGAATCTTAATAATGTCTCAATAGAACTATAGCTGGTCATACACATTAGTTAAAAGCAATATGGACCCACCGATTTTAGCAAGATCCTCCAACTATCTGTATATGGGCACCTCCTAATTCTCCCATGATGACAGATATCAGGGGTAAGGGATGGGGTATATTGGCTTTCAACATGCCTGAACCTTTGTTCCCGGGGGCGATAAGCTCCTGCCAGAAAAAGCGTCACTCTATTTATTTGAATGTGGCTGAGCTATAATACTACACACATCCCGTTGATGCTGTTTCTGCCTGTTTTTGCGTTATACTGTAAGAAGAAGCATACACAAGCACTGGTAAAATATGCAAACTATATGTAGATGTAGCCTTGGTCAGATTCCAACACAGGACCCCAGTGCTGGTAGACAACAGCAATAACAACTTTGCTGCTCCCACATCTAATGTAAAAGTTTATTCCTACCTGGTCTCCTTTATGTCCTGTAGGCCCCGGAAGTCCCTGTTAAAAAATTATTAATAAGGATTCACACATGATAAATACAAATATGAAAAATGGCATGCTCCATTGAATTCACCCTATAAACATTGTTTCCAGGAGAGAATACCTCCCTACATAAAGATTCCATCAGAGAATATACGGTTGTGCACAGAGGCCATGTGGCTATGTATTAAGAAGCCGTACAGCATCCATGTTCATATATGCATAAGCCCATACTCTTATTTCTATATCTAAACATTGGTTTACTCACAACATTGGAAACTCACAAACCACGAACCAGAGACAGACATTATCAAAAGTATGTACCAGGCTTAGAAATACTAGCCATAGGTAGGATAAGACTTCACATAGGTAGAAATAAGAGAGGGAAGAAAGTTATCAAGTTTAGTCTGCTTTAATATATTAACTATATACAGTCAGTACAGGAGTTGTGTCACATTAATCCGAATATTTAGGCAATTTAGCAGAATGTCTGAATACTTAATGTTACTTGTATGTACTTATGTACTTATGTGTCACTAAGCTTTAATTTTGCTTTTGACTTTTCAATAAGAAATATAATTAAGAATAAAGTTTAAGTACACAACTCCGTTATCCAAAAAAAGAAAAAGGAAACATTATACGTGTCAGATTTATTATTTTCCCAAGAGATAAACATAATTGTGTTGTAGAAAATAAGATAATGCTAATAAGAAATGTATGGACATATTGTATAAACTTATTAATTCACAGCTCTTCCAGTTAATATGCACTTACAGCCCTTCCAGATGGCCCAATCGGTCCAATATCACCACGCTCTCCCTGCAAGCAAATATTACTTCATTATTACAGCTAAGGACTTGTCATTATTAATTATTACTTATTATAATTACAAATAATTGAGACTGGGTTTAAAAGATAATTCATATATATGATGTCTTATACACTTTTTAAATAAAGGATCAGGCTGAAGACATATTGTACTCACTTTTTCGCCTTTCTCTCCATCTTGACCTTTCTTTCCCTAAAGAAAATAATGCTATATAATAATGTTATATAAACACTACTATGTCACGGTTCCTTCTCCCTATACTGGCCTATTTAGTTATGTTTGCTTTAAATAACATTTTGCATTTTTTACTTACCCTCAAACCAGCTACTCCGTCAATTCCTTGCAAGCCTTGCTCGCCCTAGATATTAAAAAGAGAATCGTCCAATCAGTTTAGACCAGTTGCACAAAAAATAAATAACTGATATACTGTATCTAAATTTATTGACCCACATTTATTAATATTGGAGTCTTTTGGAAGCCTCTAAATATATCTGTTGTACAGTAAATGTACAACTTCACCACGGTAAATATTCTTGCTTGTTTTCTGTTTTAGAGTGAGAAGACAAATGTCGCTAATTCGCACAATTTTGGTGCAACGATAGAAAAATGATATTTAGATGTATAAAATGTTGGCCAATGTGCTAGTTATTTGGTCTGACTCGACCTTTAAAGGGGCCTAACAATTTAAATTAACAGTGCACTGGCTTACTATTATAAATATAATCTATATATAAATTATTTAAACATACCTTTGGTCCAAAAGGCCCTGCAGAACCCATAGATCCCTAGTAAAATATAAAACAACAGATACATTACCACACAGTTTTTCATATAATTGTATAAACCAAAATCCTTTGCGCGGTCAGGTTTTATTGTCTATTTACTATGTATAATTTCCAACAGAGCTGCTTAATCATAGTTATTTTGGTTAGTTTTTGATTTTTACTCCATGCACCGAGCCGTATAAATCATGTTAACTTCATTCTATGGTGTTGCAATACCATGTATGGGCCTGTTTACATCAGCGTTCGGTTTTCGTTGATAGGTTCCGTCAGACCTTTCCATTGGAGGAGCCCATCAACGGAAAGGGAAATGGAAACCATAGCTTACATTTGCATTACCATTGATTTCAATGGTAATGCTTCTGTTGCTAATGGTTTCCGTTTGTCTCCGTCCCATAAGGTTTCAGGTTTTTTTGCGGAAACAATAGAGTAGTCGACTGCGCTATTGATTCCATCGAATAAACTGAAACCTTTACAAAACGGAGACAAACGGAAACCCTTAGCAACGGAAGCATTACCATTAAAAAATTTTTTTACTTTTAGAGATACATCTTCTATGTATCCGGGATTCATAGAAGCTGTATCTTGCGCTGAGACTTGAATCTGTTAGGTCAGCAGCACTGATGACTTTGGTGAGAGGGGGTCCTGTGTGTCTCTGACACGCAGGATCCAGATTTTATTGATCACATCTAAGTTCATAACTTAGATGTGATCGATAACAGGTAGATACTGCGTGTCTCTGACTCACTTTCACCAAATCCATCATTGCCACTGACCTGATGGATTCAGCTTCTATGCAAAATTATAGCCTCGGTACTCATTACCGAGAGAACGTAACACAAAATTATTAACATGAAAAGACACACTCTCCAAGTTTTATCTATACACTAGAAATGTTCAAAGTGATTTCCATTGGTGACATGGCAGATTACTGGGCGGTAGTCCAGCTCTGTCCAGACGCATGCCAGCATATGGACTCCTCTGTATCAGTGATGCGTTGTCTCAGGTCGTTCAGATCCTGTGGCTGGGGGTGGCAGATACACTAAGTCCTTGATGTAGCCCCAGAGAAAGAAGTCACAGAGTGTTAGCTCTGGTGATCATGGAGGAAAGTGCAACATTGGTGAATCTTTGTTTCTGGTGCGGCCGATCCACGATTCCGATATAGTTTCATTCAGGTGTTGGCGAACATCCATATGGAAATGTGGAGGTGCGCCATCCTGTTGATAGACTACGTTTGGCATATCTTCCTCTATCTGTGGAATAATACATTCCTTTAACATGTCCGGGTAGGAGCGGCCAGTGACAGTATCCTCAGCAAAATAGAAGAGACCGTAGACTTTGCGCCTGCTCATTGCACAGAACACATTTACTATAGGTGAGTCCCTCACGTGCTCGATAAGTGTTTTTCTGAGCCCCAAATTCTAACATTGTGGCGATTGACCTTACCACTGAGGTGAAAGGTAATCTCATCACTGAACACCAGCCTGTCAGCTAATTCGTTCTCTTCCAATCGGCCCTGCAAGTCAATGCAAAAGTCACTGCGTTTTGGTTTGTCGTCTGGTTTCAGCTCCTGAAGAAGACGTAATTTGCATGGCTTACAACGCAGGCGTTTTCGGAAGATAATTATTTTCAGGCGCTGGCCATTTACCACTGATGTTACTTTGACTACAGGCCTTTATTTTTGCGCCATCCTTTTTAAATCACCTGGTACATTGTTTTAGTAAAAAAAAAAATCCACCTTCCCATGTAAAAAAATATATATTCCCTAGGTGTTTTAGTAAAAAGATAGATAGATAGATAGATAGATAGATAGATAGATAGATAGATTAATTAGAGATTTTAAGATATATCATACTCGGTTAATTATTAAAAATGTAAATAAAATCAATGTAAAGATGGTTTTGGTAACATAAAAAAATGTATAGAAAAATTTTCTCACCTTGTCTCCTGGCATGCCCTTTAAGCCAGGTGTTCCTGGAAAACCAATTCCTGCTTCTCCCTGCAAAAAAAAAAACCCCAAAAAAACTACCATAAAGCCAAAGTAATGATGCCTGTAAATTGATAACTGATTTCATATTCTTTTTCACATGCTAAAAAATCCTTTTCAACTTAAGATAATCTTATGCATGAATTACAGAACATTTTGTTTAGATGCATGGGTTACACCAAGCGTAGAGACCATGCTAAAAAAACAAAACATCAGCCTTGAGCCTCATGCACACTGCAAAACTATAGGCACTCTGTATACTGATATATGGTGTCGCCCTGAGAATAACTCCAAAAACAGAATGCGATGGAGCATGCGGTAATTTTTTCATTCACGTAAAAAATAAATAAAAAAAATACATTTGCTTCAATATATAGTTGGAGGCACATGGAGGTACAATATGGGCACAAAGATTTCTATGGACACTGCGTGATGGATCCATGCAACACAGATCTGTAATATGACTGTGTGCATAGGTCCATACATTGTATGCACTTAGAAGCTATGTTTCCATCCTGATACCCCTTTCATATGAAAAAGAAAGTTTCTGTTAAATGCAAAAATGTTATCTCTTCTACCTTAGAGTATAGTTATTTTTATAGTTATTTCATTTCATAGTGTTAGGTTCTGTTCACATCTGCACTTATTTGGTTGCACTAAGGGTTTCTGGTATTTTTGGTATTCTGGTATTTTTTATGACAGAATAGAACAATCTGCAGTGCTAAACTTAATGGAGACTCCACTTAATTTAACAGAGTCCTTAAAAATTAACCATTTCCTTTTGAAAATAGATCTGGCAAAGCAATCATGGCTGTGTTATTTATGGATGCAATGACGCTAGTGTGTAAAGAGGATTAAATATAATTGCTATTGTAAAGTTAGCAACATTCCGTCATTTCTCATGTAGAGTTTACCTTTTCTCCTCTTATTCCTTGAAGTCCTGGGAGGCCATCAAGGCCTATGGGACCTGGCAACCCAGCCCTGCCCTGAATTCCAAATATTAATGCAGAATACAACATTATTCTCAAAAAACAACATTAAAATTACTGTAACAGACACATTTGCAAAAGCATCTAACTTTTCTTTAGCTTATTTGATCCAAAATCCAAGTAGATAAATCCACATGCTCAACAGTACTCTGTTCCTATTCACCGATGTTGTCTCATTGCTAAAATAAAGGTTACATGGTATTCTAACAAGTACCGTGCCCCTTGAACATAATTCAAAGATTTCCGTATCCCCAAGCTAGGCTAACAGCAGTGAAATAAATGGGACTGTAGAGAGGGTGAGCCTCATCTGAGCTGACAGACTACTACAAATTCTATCTTCTCATGTGAATCCTAGAAATTAAGGCAAATATTTCCACTCAAGTATAAGAAAAATAAAATCTACTTTATTAAAAAAAAACAATATCAAGACGAACGCTATTACACATAATAATATTTCTTGAAAAGTTGACATAAACATGGACAAGACAGAGCTTTCATCTTTTCTTAGAAATATTCTTATCTGTTAACTACACCCCACTATCACACTCTACAGAAGCATGTTGTCTATGGGTTAACATAAGACTCAGTCCTCACATTTAAGGCTCACATTCACACTCACACTGTCAATACCACCTGCCGTCTCCAACTCAAAAACATTACTTGTATCCATCCTCTCTCCCCAAGGAGATCACAGTAATGTCAGTAAATGCCCTTATAATATCCCAGCAGGACTACTGTAGTTCACTCCTATGTGGCCTGCTGACAAACGGACTAACAGCTCTCCAAACTTTTTTTAATTCTGCCACATGACTAATCTCCTCCAATTCCTCAAATACCACACCCTCTGTCAGTCCCACCACTAGCTTCCCATCACAAAAAGTATCCAATTTAAATGTTTCACCATAACCTATAAAAATCTATACAATTCTTATCTATTTTAAAAAAAATCTCAAATTCACAGATACCATCGCAACCACAAGCTTTTCCGCTGCAAATGACAACCTACTCTACCAATTTTATCGCCTCCTCACACTCTCGCATTTAAGACTTCCTATGTGCCTGCCCTCTATTCTAGAACTTCCTCTCTCATTCCATCCCACATTAGTGTTCCTTTAAAGGGGTATTCCCATCTTAGACATTTATGGCATATCAATAGGGTATGCTATTAATGCCTGATAGATGCGGGTCCCAGTTCTGGGATTCACACCCATCTTGAGAACGGGGCCCCTCTTTCCCCATCCCAGCGTAATAGGAGTGACAGAAATAGTGTAGCACAGTGAGCTCATCAGGCGTGGACAGGCTCAGGGCATCTCTGTTCTTAAGATAGGTGCAGGTCCAAGAGCTGGGACTTGCATCTATTAGACATTTAAGGTATATCCTGTGGATATATCATAAATGTCTAAGATGAGAATACAACTTTAATGTAAGGCACTGGCAAAAATATAACAAATACTCTCTGTGATAAGTATATATGGCCAAAATGACACAATAAAATTACATGACATGTCACAAGGTAAAGGTGAATATAAAATAAATGAAGGAAATTAACTACTGGCTAACTTACTGATTCTCCGACATCTCCCTTGTCTCCTCTTAATCCAGGCTTTCCACGAGGACCCTAGATCAAATCTACCACATTAGTACTGCACGTTAACCTTTTCACAGACATTAGGGGGAATTTATTAACACTTTCATTTCATACACAAGTCTTAATCTAAAGAAAGTTGGAGTAAGATGCGACTAATTTATTAAGAGGCGCACACTTCCTAATAAATTAACTGCATCTCTGGCCGTCCGTGCACAATACAATCAAATCTACGTCAACTAGGAGCTGGAATAGGTTTGCGCCATAACTTACGCCCGTTTGCAAGGCTGCGATGACCCTACTCCCCTGCCCACTTTTTTTAAATGAGGCAGTGTACAAATAGAAAAATAGCCGCATTTTTGTGCAAAAAGTGTGTTCCCCTACATAGTTTCCAAGGCTTTCAAAGTGGAAAATACTGTTACTGGGAAGATAATTGGCGAGCGTAAATAATGATCTCTCTCAGACATTTATGTAGAGTGAAAAGGACAGCAAGAAATTAAAAAATATTAAAAAAATATTTAATAAACTAATGTTAACTAGAGGTTTAAAATATAGAACAATACATAAACAATTATGGTTCATCTGAAACCTTTCTTTAAAAGGATTGTATGATGAAAATTAGTTATCACCTGTCCACAGGATAGGTGATAAATGCCTGGTCGCTGCGTGACCACCGCTCCATTCACACATTTTCTTAAAAAAAGTATTTCAAACAAGCAAGGAGAGATTCTAATGCTTTTTGTTGAAGCAATGTACAAGTTTAATTTTTATGTAAAAATAAAGACATTCCATACTATAGTAAAATCTTTGCGTTAACGTGGGGAAAGGGGGGGGGATAAGGGTGATAATCCCCAAATATTCTGTAAGTGTTTAATTTTAGGTGCAAATAGTCTTATGTATCATTGTTGATAGTCTTTTAAATTATTTTCATTATATAAATGGACAGAAGATAAAGTCAGGAAAATAAACAAGAAATATAAAAAGTCAGCTTAATGAAATAGACAAATATGCTCACCTGACTTCCGGTTTCACCTGGTTCACCCTGTAAAAAGATTAAAAGTATGTGAAAAGTAAAGATGTTTTAAAATGAATTTAGCTATAGTACATATTGGGGCAGATGTACTAATGCTGTCTAAGATTTAAACAGTGTAAACTTAGACCAGACAGTCGGAAGGTGATCCAGATCAATCACAGTGGTGCATGCTGTATGATCAATTTGGCGCATCCTGTCTTCCTTATACCACTTTTGATTTGGCTGTTTTGCTACAGATTTTTGCGCAGTTTGTCACATTTTCAGCCATGCAGTCTATGCGCTGAGCCACATCCCCTTTTTTAACCCCTTTAGGCCCGTGCCTGTTTTGGCCTTGTGGACACAGATGATTTTTTCAAATCTGACATGTGTCACTTTATGTGGTAATAACTTCGGAATGCTTTTACCTATCCAAGCGATTCTGAGATTGTTTTCTCGTGACATATTGTACTTTATGTTAGTGAAAAAATTTGGTCGATAAATTCAATATTTATTTGTGAAAAAATTACCATTTTTCTAAATTTAAATGTATTTGCTTGTGAAACAGATAGTAATACCACACAAAATAGTTACTAGTTAACATCCCCCATATGTCTACTTTATATTTGCATCATTTTTTTTCACGTGCTTTTATTTTTCTAGGACGTTACGAGGCTTAGAACTTTAGCAGCAATTTCTCATATTTTCAATAAAATTTCAAAAGGCTATTTTTTCAGGGACCAGTTCAGTTCTGAAGTGGCTTTGAGGGCCTTATATATTAGAAAGTCCCCATAAATCACCCCATTTTGAAAACTGCACCCCTCAAAGTATTCAAAACCACATTCAGAAAGTATTTTAACCCTTTAGGCGTTTCACAGGAATTAAGGCAAAGTAGAGGTGAAATTTACAAATTTCATTTTTTTTACCGAAATTCATTTGTAATAAAAAAAAATCTGTAACACAGAAGGTTTTACCAGAGAAACGCAACTCAATATTTATTTCCCAGATTCTGCAGATTTTAGAAATATCCAACATGTGGCCCTAGTGTCCTAATGGACTGAAACACAGGCCTCGGAAGCAAAGGAGCGCCTAGTGGATTTTGGGGTCTCCTTTTTTTAGGAATATATTTTAGGCCCCATGTCAGGTTTGAGGAGGTCTTGTGGTACCTAAACAGTCGAAACCCCCAAAAAGTTACCCCATTTTGGAAACTACACCCCTCAAGGCATTTTTCTAGGGGTATAGGTAGCATTTTGACCCCACCGTTTTTTTGCAGAATTTAGTGGAATTAGTCTGTGAAGAAGAAAATCACCTATTTTTCTGTGAAAACATAGGATTTTTTCATTTTTACAAGGAATAAAGGAGAAAAAGCCGCCCAACATTTGTAAAGCAATTTCTCCCGATTACGGCAATACCCCATATGTGGTCGTAAACTGATGTTTGGACCCACAGCAGGGCTCAGGAGGGAGGGAGCGCCTTTTGGATTTTGGAGCGCAGATTTTGCTGGATTGGTTTTCAGTGCCATGTCGGGTTTGCAACGCCCCGGAGGGACCAAAACAGTGGAAACCCCCCAAAAGTCACCCTATTTTGGAATCTACACCCCTCAAGGAATTTTTCTAGGGGTACAGTGAGCATTTTGGCCCCTCAGGATCTTTTTTAGAGCTAAGGTGACCAAAAAACAGCAATTTTGGCGCTTTAAATTCTTTATTTCTTACAGTGTTCACCGTGCGCAATAAATTACGTTTTAATTTATTCTGCCGGTCGGTACGATTACGCCGATACCATATGTGTATAGTTTTTTTTACGTTTTGCAGCGTTTGCACAATAAAATTAAGTTTCTATAAAATAATTTATTTTCTGGGACACGCTATTCCGAGCCGTAACTTTTTTATTTTTTCGGCAAAAAAGCTGTGGGAGGTCTTGTTTTTTGCGGCACGGGTTGTAGTTTTTATTGGTACCATTTTGGGGTAAATGCGACTTTTTGATCACTTTTTATTCTATATCTTGGGAGGGGTGGTGACCAAAAAATAGCGATGCTGACCAGTTTTCCGTTTATTTTGTTTGCTGCGTTCACCGTGCGGAAAAATTAACATTATAGTTTCATAGTTTGGGCCGTTACGAACGCGGCGATACCAAATATGTGTACTTTTTTTTTAACGTTTTCATTTTTTCCCTATAATAAATGACTTATTATAGGAAAACAAAGCTTTTTATTTTTACACTTTTATAAAACATTTTTATTAACTTTTTTTTACTTTTTACACTTTATATTTTTGTTTATTTACTTTTTACACTTTCTTTTTTTGACCTGCAGCTTTGATCGCTGCTAGAATACATTACAGTACCTAGGTAGTGTAATGTACTCCAACTGTCAGTGTGACGTCACAGTCACTCTGACAGTTGGTCTACGAGGATCAGCAGAGGCTGATCCTCATAGGCTGACATACATGGCAGACCTGGGGGCCGTTGTCTGGCCCCCGGGTGCCATCACAAGCATCAGAAGCCCCCACGATTGCATGGGGGCTGCTGATGCGCTACAAACTCGCTACATGCGGAGATCGCAATCGAGCCCCGCATGTAACGGGTTAATTGCCGAAATCAGCGGCGATGAGCCGCTGATCGGCAACACTGGAGAGTGTCAGCTGTCGGGGACAGCTGATCTCGAAGTTCCCGATGCACACTGTCGCCGACAGTGTGCATCGGGAACGGCACAGTGACTTTCTCTCACTCTGACAGGAAGCCTATCAGGACCAGCCGAAGGTTGGTCCTGATGGGTTTCCGTCCATGGCAGACCCGGAAGCCATTGTTTGGCTTCAGTTTGCCATACTAACTATCGGCAGACTCCGCGATTTCGGACGGGGGTCTGCCGATATGCTAGAAACCCCTAAAATTCGGCGATTGCACCCGATCGCCGAATTTAAGGGGTTAATTCGGCGAAATCAGCGGCAAAGGACCTCTGGCCGGCAAGAGGGGAGTGTCAGCTGTCGGCGACAGCTGACCTCCCGGTTCCCGGTGCACACTGTCGCCGACAGTGTGCTCCGGGAATAACTCAGTAACTATACGTGCTCGTGCGGGAAGTAACCTCCCGCGAGGACGGACGGTTACGTCCTGGTGCGGGTAGGGGTTAAGACACTTAAACAAAAACAAAAAACGTAAACAAAAATATGTCTAAAACTAGATGCGACATTATGCGCCATATTTTGTTACATTTTATGACCTATTCTAGGCACATCCACATTAGTACGTCTGTCCCTGTGTGTGTTAATATTTTAATTTGAGATTTGTCCTTTAATCTATTCCTAAGTGAGAAAGTTACATAAAGTGTTCTTTAACTGTCCACAATATTATACTGTATAATCCAGACCTACTGAGTCCAGTTGATGCCAGATGAAAGGAATAACCATGATCTCACTCTCTCTCTCTCTCTCTCTATCTATCTATTTACATATTATATGTCTCAGAAGGTATTGTTACAAACCAGAAGATTAGTTAATTATGAACCAAAGCAAATATCCTAATAGTCGTTAATTTTTCTGTGAGACATTTCATGAATTCGATGTAAATCAGTAACACATAGGAATAGTTTTTATACATGTGTCAGCATATAATTAATGCTTTAACAAATGAATGCATACCTTGATGGAAATTCCTGGGGGGCCCTGTGGCCCAGGGAATCCTGGAACCCCAGGAGGTCCTGGAAGGCCAGGGATACCCGGTGGACCCTTTGAGCCCTGCAAATATAATGATATTTAAAGTACAGAATCAACAAAATCTACTACATACATTGTCAGCTCAGAAGCTAATCTAAAACCTGATACACACTAAAGAACTCAATTATTTTTTTTTGAACATTAACTTATTATTGTTTTATGTAGCGAATATACAAGCAATGGTGGCTAACCAAACAAATTCGACCATGTATTGAAGTACAATATACAAACTCGATTTTCATTAAATGTTTTTGTTCATTTTTATTCTATGCAGAAGTAAAGTAAAATAATATATAAAAATTAAGAAAGCAGTTAAACGAAATTAAGATGCTTTCCAAAAAAAATATGCAAGTCAATATTTATGACTTCTTACACAATAGGATCACTAAAGAATAACACACATACTTACAGGGGATCCAGGAATGCCACCACGCCCAGCCAACCCATCAATTCCTCCCAGCACATAGCCAGGCTCCCCCTATGTGAAGAAATCATAGTTATAAAAATAGGATAAGATAGGATTGTAGCAGAACACAAAAAAAAAAAAAAGATAATATTGAAATTGACAAAGATCTTTTTTTGTTTTGAATGAAAAACGTAAAGGATACTAACACATAAGAGTGAGAAGGCATACCTAGATAGAGGCTGGAATGAAAAAGTAGGCAAGCCAAAACCATATTTATTTCCCAAGTTCCTGCTGCTAAGATGAGCTGTACAAAGTTCAGTTCATTAGATAGTGAGTTTAACCACACAAAGATACATAGTGCTGTGAAACAGTTTTTCACAGACCCTTTCCAATTTCTTCTATTTTTGTTAATTTCTTTTATTTAAATGTTTCAGATCACCCAACTAATTCACTATAAGATAAAGACAACACAAGTAAACACAACAAGCAACTTTTAAAGCATAATTAACTTTTTGGGTGACTTCAAAATAAGCGGTCCCATATTTGGTACAAGGAACACTATTTCTGGCCATTATATTACTTGAATATAGATTTATTTTTAATTTTTTAGCTGTTTTCCCCTCTGTGAGCTATATCTCTAATTCTCCGTCTTCTCTGAGCTAGTGGGTGGAGACTAACTGCTGTAATGTCTTCTACACACTGCACACATAGAAGAGGAGAATCTGCTCTCCTAACTCTAGCACATAGATATAAAAGCTGCAGCAACGTGGAGGATATTATACAGCAGTATGAGGAGTGTAGCTGAGAATCCAGCCCTTGGACAGATATAAAACTTACTAGCACCCTGTGCCTCCTCATTTACTCTGCTCCCTCCTACTTTTCCTCTCCATCCCCTCTCCAAAGACTTCTATGGGTAGCGTGTCTGCATCCTTATCAACCTGCTCCCTCCTCCTGCTCCCCTCCCCTCTATATAGACTTATATGGACAGTGTGTCTGTGTCTCTCCCTCTCCCTTCTCCTTGCTCTCCCCTCCCTTCTTCATAGACTTCTATGGGCAAGCTGTGAAGAGACACAAGCCCACATTCTGCAGTTCATCTCTTCTGCTCTGTCACTAGAGACAGATTTTGCATGACAACAGATGATAGCAGTAGCTTCATACAGAATTTGCATAGATAAAACAACTACATTTTAATATCAAGTAAATTACGTCAAATTAAGTTAATATATATATATATATATATATATATATATATATATATATATATATACAGTATACTATTGTATTAGGTTAGATAAGTTAGTGTCCATTTAAAGGATTATTAAATTTTTTGGAGGATAAAAATTTATTCAAAACCTATATTACCCATGTGAAAAGGTAATTGCCTCCCTATGCCTAATAACTACTCGTGCCACTCTTAGAAGTAACTGCGCTCAAACGTTTGCGATATCTTGCGATGAGTCTTTTACATCACTGTAGAGAAATTTTCTCCCACTCTTCTTTGTAGAATTTCTCTAATTCAAGTACATTGGCGGGTTTTGGAGCATGAACTGCCAGTTTAAGGTCTTGTCACAGAACCTCAATGGGTTTCAACTCGGCCACTCCAAACCCCTAATTTTGTTTCTTTTGAGCCATTCAGGCTTGTGTGCTTTGGATGATTGTTCTGCTGCATAACCCAACTACGCTTGAGCTTTAGGTCATGAACTAAAGGGCGGATATTCTTCTTCAGGATTTTCTGATAGAGAGCAGAATTCATGGTTCCATCAATTATGACAAGTCGTCCAGACCCTGAAGAAGCAAAGCAGCACCAGACCATCATACTACTATGTCTTTTAAAAAGTTCCACCTTTGATTCATCAGTTTACATAGCAATTATATTTTATATGGTTTTCTTGCAAATGCAAGACGAGACTGTGATCTTTTTAGTCAGCAGTGTCTTGACCCTTACAACTCTCCCATGGATGCCATTTTTGCCCAGTGTCTTTTTTATTGTGGAATCATTTACATTGACCTTAACTGAGGCAAGGGAGGCCTGCAGTTCTTTAGATGTTCGTCTGGGTTCTTTTGTAACCTCCTGGATGAGTCATCGATGCACTCTTGGTGAAATTTTTCTAGGCCAGTCCCTCCTGGGAAGTGTTCCAAGTTTTCCCCATTTGTAGATTTGACTTTGACTGTGGTTCGATGGAGTGCCAGAGCCTTAGCAATGGCTTTGTAACCCTTTCCAGACTGGTAGATTTCAATGACATTGTTTGGCTCTGTATTTAAATCTCTTTACAACCTGGCTGCTTTTTGAGACCTTCTAGCCTGTGCTTCACATTGCCAGACAGTTTCTATTTCAGTGATGTTTAGATTCAACCGGTCTGGCAGTAATCATGCCTGGTTGTGCCTAGTGAAATTTAAACCAATTGCCACTTGAATTTGACTGGTTGATTTAGTAGCTAAGGGGGCAATTTGTTTTTCCCATAGGGACAGGTAGGGCTGAACAGCATTTTTCCTTCAATAAATGAAATCATCATTTAAAAAACGGAATGTTGTGTTTACTTAAGTTACCTTTGTCTGATATTTAAAGTAGTTTAATAAACTGAATCAATCAAGTGTGCGAAATATGCAAAAATAGAAGAAATTGAGAAGGAAACAAAAACTTTTTAACCCCTTCGCGCACCCAGACGTGCTATTACGTCCGGGTGCGGGGGGTGATGTTCGGAGCACGCTCACGCACTGAGCGCGCTCCATGTGCTGCGGGTGTCGGCTGTATTTTACAGACAAAGTTTGTATATGGCTCTAATGTCTGATTTACTAATATTAATACTATATATGACTATTTTTACATTAGGGTAGAAATCCTCCTTAATAATCTCATAATACCCATCTAAAATATAATGAAGCAAATAAATTAATTAGAAATGTGCATGGTAAAATCTGAACATAGTCCCTCGGTGGTGTCTTTGAACCTATCCATGCTTAACACAAAAAAAAAAAAAAAAATGTTCTACCTATGATTAAGGCACTGAACAAAAATAAAGTGTTTCTATGGAAGAAACTGCAGCATAAATAATAGATGATTACAACCTGATTAATATTTTAGAAACTTAAAGTTAATTCAATGACACTTTGCATAATTACCCTAACTACAGGTTGCAGAAAAAAAACTTACTCTGTCCCCTTTTGGTCCATGAGGTCCAGGGTAACCTTGAGGTCCCTAAATAAATAAATAAATAAATAAAATGTAGCATAATGAATAGATGATTAAAAAGAGAAATAGATAATGTTTACTAAATATATTTAGACAGTAGTGAGACAAATAGAAATACAATACATTTTTTGGACAAGCTAGTGTTTTTGACTTTATAGGAGGTCCAAGGAGCTTGTAACCTGGATGTATGTAAGGGCCCTTTTACACAGGCTGATCCCTGCTCAGCAAAAGCGTTGATCGATGATAATGACATGTTGATTGGCACTCATTTGCTCCATTCACATGGAGCAATGGACTAATAGTCAAGCCTTCCACATACAGTTTGCATAATGTTGGCTCATCTACCCATGTACACAAACGTTCATTTTTATGGCAACATAAAAGATCCGACCAGTCGACAAATGAGCGTTTGCTCGTTCATTATCTGATCACTGCCATGTTTACACAGGCCGATGATTGGGTACAAGCATTCGTTTGAGCGCTCATTCGCCAGATCATCAGCCTGGGTAATAGGGCCTTAAGTCTATGTGCCTTCATTCTTAACCAAACTTAGGGTATGTTCACACGACCTATTTTCAGCCATTTTTCGGGCCGTAAACGCCCCGAAAATCGTCAAAAAATGTGGACTCTGAATGCCTTTAAACATCTACTTATTGGTTTTAATGGGAAAAACCACGGGGCGTTTATTACGTGGCCGTTTTTAAAATACGCCTCGTAAAAAGAAGTGGATATCACTTCTTGAGCTATTTTTCGTTGACTCAATAGAAAAACAGCTCCAGAAATTTGCAGAAATTATTGGAAGTAGGCCTTGAAAATGAGAAATTTGTTAAACGAAAATATAGGTTTAGCTAATTTTTTCTCATTTCCACAAGGACTGAATGAGAAAAAGCACTGTAAAATTTGTAAAGCAATTTCTCCCGAGTAAAACAATACCCCACATGTGGTCATAAACGGTTGTTTGGACACACAGCAGGGCTTAGAAGGAATGGAGCACCATTTGGCTTTCGGAGTTCAAATTTAGCAGGAATAGTTTGCGGAGGCCATGTCACATTTACAAAGCCCCTGAGGGGACAAAACAGTGGAAACCCCCCACAAGTGACCCCATTTTGGAAACTACACCCATTGAGAAAATTATCTAGGGGTATAGTGAGCGTTTTGACCCCACAGATTTTTTGCAGAAATTTTTGGAAGTAGGCCCTGAAAATGACAATCTAAAATTTTTCAAAGAAAATGTAGGTTTAGCTAATTTTTTCTCATTTCCACAAGGACTGAAGGAGAAAAAGCTAGTGTTTTTGACTTTATAGGAGGTCCAAGGAGCTTGTAACCTGGATGTATGTAAGGGCCCTTTTACACAGGCTGATCCCTGCTCAGCAAAAGCGTCGATCGATGATAATGACATGTTGATTGGCACTCATTTGCTCCATTCACATGGAGCAATGGACTAATAGTCAAGCCTTCCACATACAGTTTGCATAATGTTGGCTCATCTACCCATGTACACAAACGTTCATTTTTATGGCAACATAAAAGATCCGACCAGTCGACAAATGAGCGTTTGCTCGTTCATTATCTGATCACTGCCATGTTTACACAGGCCGATGATTGGGTACAAGCATTCGTTTGAGCGCTCATTCGCCAGATCATCAGCCTGGGTAATAGGGCCTTAAGTCTATGTGCCTTCATTCTTAACCAAACTTAGGGTATGTTCACACGACCTATTTTCAGCCATTTTTCGGGCCGTAAACGCCCCGAAAATCGTCAAAAAATGTGGACTCTGAATGCCTTTAAACATCTACTTATTGGTTTTAATGGGAAAAACCACGGGGCGTTTATTACGTGGCCGTTTTTAAAATACGCCTCGTAAAAAGAAGTGGATATCACTTCTTGAGCTATTTTTCGTTGACTCAATAGAAAAACAGCTCCAGAAATTTGCAAAAATTATTGGAAGTAGGCCTTGAAAATGAGAAATTTGTTAAACGAAAATATAGGTTTAGCTAATTTTTTCTCATTTCCACAAGGACTGAATGAGAAAAAGCACTGTAAAATTTGTAAAGCAATTTCTCCCGAGTAAAACAATACCCCACATGTGGTCATAAACGGTTGTTTGGACACACAGCAGGGCTTAGAAGGAATGGAGCACCATTTGGCTTTCGGAGTTCAAATTTAGCAGGAATAGTTTGCGGAGGCCATGTCACATTTACAAAGCCCCTGAGGGGACAAAACAGTGGAAACCCCCCACAAGTGACCCCATTTTGGAAACTACACCCATTGAGGAAATTATCTAGGGGTATAGTGAGCGTTTTGACCCCACAGATTTTTTGCAGAAATTTTTGGAAGTAGGCCCTGAAAATGACAATCTAAAATTTTTCAAAGAAAATGTAGGTTTAGCTAATTTTTTCTCATTTCCACAAGGACTGAAGGAGAAAAAGCTAAATTTTGTAAAGCAATTTCTCCCGACTTAAATAATGCCCCACATGTGGAAATAAACAGCTGTTTGGACACTCGGCAGGGCTTAGAAGGGAAAGAGCGTTACTTGGCTTTTGGAGATCACATTTAGCAGGAATGGTTTGCGGTGGCCATGTCGCATTTGCAAAGCCCCTGATGGGACAAAACAATGAAAACACCCAAAAAGTGACTACATTTAGGAAACTACACCCCTTGAGGAATTCATCTAGGGGTGTACTAAGCATTTTGACCCCACAGGTGTTTCATAGAATTTATTAGAATTGGGCAGTGAAAATAAAAACAATGCTTAAGACGTAGTTTTAGTTCAAAATTTTTCATTTTCTCAACAAATAAAGGAAAAACAGAAACCCAACATTTGTAAAGCAATTTCTCCAGAGTACGGAAATACCCCATATGTGGTCATAAACTGCTGTTTAAGCACACGGTAAGGATCAGAAGGTAAGGAGCGGCATTTGGAGTGCAGATTTTGCTGGATTGGTTTCTGGGCGCTTGTGGGACCAAAATAGTGGAAACCACCCAGAAGTGACCACATTTTGGAAACTACACCCCTCAATGCATTCACCTAGGGGTGTAGTGAGCATGTTAACCCTGCAGGTGTTTTGTAGAAATTAGTGTGGACTCGATGTTGCAGAGTGAAAATGGGATTTTTTCCATAGATATGCCAATATGTGGTGCCCGGCTTGTGCCACCATAACAAGACAGCTCTCTAATTATTATGCAGTGTTTCCCGGTATTAGAAACACCCTTTATGTGTCCCTAATCTTTTGCCTGGACATTCAACCAGGCTCAGGAGTGAAAGAGTACCATGTAAAATTGAGGCCTAATTTGGCGATTTACAAAGTATTGGTTCACAATTGCAGAGGCTCAGATGGGAAATAATAAAAGAAACCCCTGAGAAGTGACCCCATTTTGAAAACTACACCCCTCAAGGCATTGATTAAGTGGTGTAGTGAGCATTTTCACCCCACAGGTCTTTTCCATAAATGAATGCACTGCAGATGGTGCAAATTAAAAATTAATATTTTTCCCTAGATATGCCATTTCAGTGGCAAATATGTCGTGCCCAGCTTATGCCACTGGAGACACACACCCCAAAAATTGTTAAAAAGGGTTCTCCTGGGTATGGCGATGCCATATATGTGGAAGTAAACTGCTATTTGGGCACGCTGTAGGGTTCAGAGAGGAGGGAGCGCCATTTGGCTTTTGGAGATTTAGTAGATTTGTTTGAGTATTGCTAGTGTTTCCGTTTATAATGTGGGGGTACATGTAAGCTGGGCAGAGTACATCAGGGGCATAGTCAGGTGGTATAATAAAGGGGTAAAAATACAATAAAATGATCCATAGATGTGTGTTACACTGTGAAGCAATCCTTTCTGCACAGACCAGTGTCGCACTGATAAATGCTGTCCTTTTTTATGCCCCTGCTGGTCCACACTGCGCAACTTTGCAGTTTGGGGAATTTTGCTGGGAAGTGTTGTCCTGGTATAATACGGGCACCGTCGCTTCCAGCAGATATGTTTTGGCCCTCCCCTTCCTGGTTCCCTAATTTTAGGGCCTTGATTCTTGAAACAGAAGAAATCTTCCCCTCGGGTTGCACAACTGCATATTTTTTATTTCCTGACTTATTGGAGCATTAACTAATTTTAGTTTTTCATAGACGTAGTGATATGAGGGCTGTTTTTTTTGCGGGACGAGCTGTAGTTTTTATTGTTACCATTTTGGGGTACATGCAATTCTGGCAGATTTTTTTTACGTTTTTTTTTATACAGCGTTCACTACGCATTATAAATTACATGTTAACTTTATTCTGCGGGTCAGTCCGATTCCGGCGATACCTAATTTATAGCACTTTTTTATCTTTTACAACTTTTTGCACAATAAAATTACTTTTGTAAAAAGAATGTATTTTTTCTGTCGCCAAGTTGTGAGAACCATAACTTTTTAACTTTTTCGTCGACAGAGCTGTATGAGGGCTTGTTTTTTGCGAGATGAGCTATAGTTTTTATAGGTACCATTTTTGGATACGTGCGATTTTTTGATCACATTTAATTCCTATAGCAGCAGTCGCCAGTGCTGATTGCCTGTCAGGGCTGGTGATCTGCTAGCAACCGCTAAGATACAGCGATCGCTTTCGATCCCTGCATTGAAGGGGTTAATGGCAGGGATCGGAGCTAGCTCCGGTTCCTGCCGTTACAGGTGGCTGTCAGCTGTAACATACAGCTGACTTCCACCGCTGATGACGCCGGATCAGCTCCTGAGCGGATCAGCTCCTGAGCCGGCGCCATCTTGCCGGCGGCTACGGAAGCCGTTTAGGCTCTGCTGCTGGGCGGGGGCTGGAAGCCTTCCATGCTAGGCAGAACGGGAGGCCAGTATTAGGCCTCCATTTGCCATTGCAGCCACCGGAACCCCGGCAATTTCATTGCTGGGGTTCCGATGAGCTGCAAACACCTTAAATGCAGCGATCGCGTTTGAGCGCTGCATTTAAGGGGCTAATGGCGGGGATCGAAGCTAATTTCAGCCGGTAAGATACCGCTGACATCCGGTGATGATGGCTCCGGCTCAGCTTCTGAACCGGTGCCAAGCAGTTGGCATATGGATACGGCAAAATGCGGGAAGCACTAGCTTTCCATGGCGTACCCATACGTCAAATGTCGGGAAGGGGTTAAAGAGAACTTTTCACCAGCCCATACATGTGCAGCTTGTACTGGGTAGGGCTGCACAAACCATGGGGCACGTTACATTTTTTTCTACCCTCCTTCGTTATTTAGATATCGGTGCCGTTATATTTGTCGCCTGATACTTAAATAACCCCCTGAACTGTCAATGGGGTATGTAATGGCAAGGGGGCACGTGACATGGCTGTGAAACTGTCCAATCAGCTACAGACAGTTCACAGCAAGAGCTGGAGAGAGGGGAGTGTGTGCGCACGCACACTCTCCCTCTTCAGCTCTCGGCAGACAAGGACAAGACTCGTCTCTCGCGAGAGATTACACAGTCTTGTACTTGTCTGCCGAACAGGCAAGGGGCGTGTCACTGCTACGGACAGTGCAAGAACATGCGCGCTCTCCTCTCTCCAGCTCTTGCACTGTCCGTAGAAGTGACACGCCCCCTTGCCATTAAACGCCCCCTTGCCAGTTCGGCAGACAAGTGCAAGACTGTGTGATCTCTCGCGAGAGATCAGTCTTGTCCTTGTCTGCCGAGAGTTGAAGAGTGAGAGCGTGCGCACGCACACGCTCTCCTCTCTCCAGCTCTTGCTGTGACACTGTCCGTAGCTGATTGGACAGTGTCACAGCCACGTTACATGCCCCCTTGCCATTACACGACCCATTGACAGTTATTTAAATATCGGGCGCCAAATATAACGGCACCGATATCTAAGTATCGGAGGAGGGTAGAAAAAAAATGCCCCAGGGTTTGTGCAGCCCTACCCGTTACATGTTGCACTCAGCTGCACATGTATGGGCAGGTGAAAGGTTCTCTTTAAATAAAAACTCAAGAAAAATATGTACCTGAATAATGTTTCATAAATATATGAATTTACATTGGCAGAAAGTAGTACAAAATGGTGAAGGAATATATAGTAATGCCTTCCTATCTCTCCTTAAGTGGTCTGTCATATTATCCCCTCTCCTTCATTCCTTCACACAACAGTTAAGGGGTTATATGACCTGAGAAAAAAGGGTCTGCTTTATTTCTTTAAAAAAAAACAGATCCTTTTTTCTATTCTCATACAATTTCGTTTAGCAATCGAAGAAGATAGAAATAGAAAAGCCAGTGAGATAGAAACATGGGGTTTGCATTTCTCTCCACTCTCCATGTACACAGAACAGGATTGATTCATTTTCATTCTCATGGAATGTGCATAATGTTTTATTTTATGTTTTTCACAATATCCTAACATGATTTACAATTCTTCAGTTAGTAAGAATACATGCTTCCAGTATATAACATTATGAGCTTGACTTTGTTGTATTTGAGTCTTCTGTGTTTTATATCTATTTCAATGTCAACCCTAGTTACTGAAATAAAATTTGTCAGGAAGAGGTTATTTCATGTTTTTTTAGTTGTTTAAAAAAAAAAAAAAAAAGGGTAGTATGTGATTAAGAAGAAAAAAGTCTCCTTTTTTTCTCAGAAAAAGCGCCACGATGGTACACGGGCTGTGCCTGGTATTGCAGCTCATCTTTGGGGGAAAAAAAAAAAAAAAAAAAGAGCCTTTAAATATACTTATATACTTACAGTGTCTCCTTGGAAACCTTTATGACCCTAAGAAGAAAACAAATGTTCACAATATTAGGCTACTGTTAAATTTAGAATATTTTGCTTGTATGCAATATAAATGCATTTAATTCATAATAAGTGTATGGTTTTGTATACAATTTCTCTACACAGATGTATGCCAATACCTTTTAACTTAAAGGGATTTTCCCACCTCAGTCCTTTTAACTTTGAGATTGGTGGGCATCACAGAGGTCGGACCTACACAAATCAGAATGTTATGGCATAGCCTAGCAATATGCCATCAAATTACAAGGAGTTGCCCCATGAATACAACCAATGTCCGTATACCCTTTATGCATAATTGCATAAATGGAGGGTCCCCTGCTCACAACCACTCACTATTAATCAGAGTAGCCTCAACCTGGCCATTTATTAAATATTTGAATACTGTTTGGATAGGCGCCAGGTAATGCTACATTTTCCTTGCACCGGTTACGGGAAATGTGTGGCCAGACTAAACTTGATTGCCCAAGGTCCCAGGATTCAACCTAATGGTGATCAGCTTTTTTTTCTTGGAGAAGGAATTGCCTTGATGAGTCAACCCCTTTAATAACATTATCTAGATAAAGGGAGGTATCACCCCCGCTCTGAGTTGTTCAGAGACAAAAGGCTGAACTTCTTTCTGCCACCACTAGAGGTGGCAGAAATTCACTGCTTAGGAATTTATTATTGAGTTCAATGATAGCTGTAAATTTTATGTGCAGTGAGCTCCCACTAGTAGCAGCTGCAGAAAGCTACAATTTTATAATGTTACACTATGGATGTGTGATAGAAACCAGGGGATTTGGAACTCTTTATTATTAAAAAAAAGTGGCCCTTAAAATATTTCTGGACTTATTCACTAAATCAAATTTTATTATAGATACACTTTCCTGCCCGAGACCACCACTAACCCCTGCACCATCCTAAAAAATATAATAATATCTTATAGTAATATAATTACAATAAATTGTAACTACTAAAGCACCAAAGGCCTATAGGGATATTAGAAAATAACCCATAATAATAACAACCCATAATCATTCATGTATGATGCATATCAATATCAACCCCTTTTTCACCTTAAACCACCAGTTTGGTATTATTTATTAATCGCTAAACCACTCAAGACCACCAGGAGTAGGACAGGAATATTATAACTAACCACTAAACCACCCCATGTGAAATTGTTTGATGCAATTTATGTAAGAAGATGGCAAAGTACGTATAATCGGGGGTCATTTTGATGTCTCCATGGTGGGCACCAACACACTTGGAAAAAACCCCTGACACAAAAACAAACATTCACAAACACACTTGCATTCATAAATTGGGATTATCATGTATTCACCATCAGACCAGGTGGACCAGGAGGGCCTGTCCTGCCAGGACGTCCTGGAAGGCCGGGAACACCATCTTGGCCAGGGAGACCCTAGAAGAATGTATTATTATTGGAAAGTAAACAAAATAAAGTTAAGGCAACAGTTTGTTTGAAAGCTATCCCACCTGGAATGTTTTTGACATTGAATGAGCAGTGAAAATGTTACATTCCCTGTATATAACTACAGCATGACTACCCTCTGCAGCCCAATAACAGTCCCAGACAGTGGCGGATTACTATAGGGGCGTTTTGGGCAGCTGCCCGGGGCCCAAGGCTTCCAGAGACCCTTGGCTGCCCAAAGAACTAAAGTACATTGCAATTTTGTCACGTTTTTTGCCGCAGAATCCACAACAAAACTGCTGTGTGTAGGATCTGCAAAAGGACCGGCAGACATAAGGTCAGATGACCATGTTTGCAGGGTTGTTACTGTTGAAAGATGTACACACATAAGGTCACATGACCATGTGTGCAGGTCCTGAAGCCAAAGAGTACAGCAGTAAGTTTCCACAGAAGAGTGAGAGCTGATATATAAGTGTATGGGGTCTGGTCTGGTGGTCTGTATTAGTTTAAGGGGTCTGGGGTCTGTATTTAGGGGTCTTTTCTGGGGTCTGTATTTATTTAGGGGGTCCGGTCTGGAGTCTCTAATAGTTTAGGAAGTCTGATCTGGGGTCTGTATTAGTTTAGAGGGTCTGATCTGGGGTCTGTATTAGTTTAGGGGGTCTGGTTTAAGCTCTGTAATAGTTTAAGGGGGCTTGGTCTTGGGCCTGTATTAGATTAGGGGGTCTGGTCTGGGGTCTGTATTAGTTTAGGGGTCTGGTTTGGGCCCATATTTATTTAGGGGGTCTGGTCTGGGGTCTGTATTACTTTAGGGAGTATGGTCTGAGGTCTGTATTACTTTAGGGGGTCTGAGGATATATAGGCTGTGGATGGTTCAAGGATCCAAAGGCCAAAGATGTCTCAGCAGGAAATTCTGCAGTGGTCAGGAGAAGTCGTCATGGCGGTCTGGTCCGGAGGGAGAAGAAAAGGAAAGAGAACGACTTCCATCAGAAAATACGTCACCGGTGAGTCATGATTTATAGAATAGCAGTCACCTCTCCTAACATGTCTGTTATAACTTGTATTCCACATAAAGTCTCCGTGTAGGCCAGAACTAATAGACAAATGGGTGTTACCATTCCCCTTGTCAGGAGGATGTGTCCCTACACAGTATGATACTGTCAGTGATTATTAGAGACTGTCAGTAAGTAGGGACACAGCTCTTTGACAAGGGAAATCGTAACACTCATTTGCCAATGCTCGCACAGAAAGGGTGTATTGACTATAGACAGGGCCTGGCAGGGCGGTAGAGAAGGGGGGCCCATGTTTTGGGAACAGCCCAGGGCCTATGGTCTGGTAATCTGCCACTAGTCCCAGAGGCTGATATTTTTTTACATATGCCTCAGAAATATGTAAATGTTCCCATTAAAAAAAAAATAACACAGTATGTATTTTTTTTTTTTGCATACAGTTGTATTGAAAAGCATTGAATAGGTAACACAACGGCAAAAATAATTTTATAAAAATTGTAAATCATAAACTACTTGAACCCTCAACATCATGGTCTAATTTACTTAAATGGAAATGAAAATGTGAAAAGTAAAAACATATATACATCACCATGCCTCCCTAATGAAAAAACATTTTAATTTGTATATAGGGCATTATACCGTAGAATAAGCACAATGACAATATTTTTGAAACATACTAATTTTGCTATTTAAATATCATATTACCCGTTCTCCTTTCTCTCCTTTTGAGTTCATATTGAAGATGTCCAGTCCCCTAGTCTCTAAACCTGTAAAAGTCTTCAGACATAAAGAAAACATGAATACAATCATCAAATACATTGAGGCAGAAAATTATATATATTTATGATAAAACTGTAATATGTTATATTTTTTATAAAGGCCTAACTAAAATGTAGATGTGAAATCTGGAATGTTTGTATAAAGAATGTCGTTTTCAGATATTTATTTATTTATTTATTTAAAGAAATATTACAAATACAAACTTACATTCTGTCCTTGTGGTCCCTTTTCACCCTGTGAGAAAAAGTTAATAAAATAAGCATATAAATCTATTGTGAAATCTACATTTACAAACTACCTACAAGCTTTGACCTCTTCCAGCCGCAACCATTTTTCGTTTTCTCATTTTTTGTTTTTTGTCCCTACCTTCTGAAAGCCATAACTTTTTTACTTTTCTGTCGATATTGCCTTATCATGGTTTGTTTTCTTAGCTTCTTAGGGCACCATTTATTGTATCATATAATGTACTGGGAAACTTGAAAAAAAATTATTTTTGAAGGGGAATGGGAAAAAAACTGTGATTTCTACATAGATTATGGGGTTTCGTTTTTACAGCATTTACGGTGCGGTAAAAACTACAGTTAACTTTATTCTGTGGGTCTATACGATTACGCCGATACGAAATTATATTTTTTTTTTATGTTTTACTACTTTTACAAGGAAAAAATGAATTGTTAAAAATACAATTTGTTTTGAGTCATAACTTTTTTATTTTTCTGTATAATGAGGCGTATCAGGGCTTATTTTTGCTGAAGGAGCTGTCATTTTTCACGGCACCATAAAATGTACTGGGAAACTGGAAAAAATGTATGTGAAATATAATGGGGAAAAAAAACTGTGATTCCTCCATTGTGTTTTGGGTTTAGTTTTTACAGCGTTTACTGTGCTGTAAAAAGGACATATTAACTTTATTCTGCAGCTCAAAACGATTTTGGTGATACCAAATTTATACCGTTTTTTTTATGTTTTACTGCTTTTACAAGAAAAAAAAATAATTGTTAAAAATGGTTTCAAATTTATCTGTGTGAGGGCTTGTTTTTTGCAGGGCAAGCTGTAGATTTTATTGGTACCATTTTGGGTGTGCATAAGACTTTTTGATAACTCATTATTCTGGCAATTCTGGTGTTTTACTTTATTTTTCTTTACTATGTTCATCGTGTGGGTTAGTTATGTTTTGTTTTGCTTTTTGCATCGATTTTGCAGTAAAATGGGAAAAGGTTTTTTTATTTACTTTTAATTTTTAGTTTTTATTTATCTGTATTATACATTTTTAAGTCGCCCTAGGGGACTTGAGCCAGCGATCGTATGAACGCTTGCACAACATACTGCAATACTAATGTATTGCACAATGTCATGACTTTCACCGGTTTTTATATATACTGCCAATGTTGGGAGAGGCTTAATACCCCTTCCCGCCGCAGCCATTTTTCAGATTTTAAATTTTTCATTTTTTCCTCCCCACATTCCAAAAGCCATAACTTTTTTATTGTTTCGTCGATATAGTCCTATGGGGGCTTGATTTTTGCAGGACGAGTTGTAGTTTTTTGTAGCGCCATATATTGTGCCATATAATGTACTAGGAAATGGGAAACAAATTATTTGTGAGGTAGAAAATAAAAAAAGAGCGATTCCTCCATTGTTTTTTTGCGCTTCGTTTTTACAAAATTCACTGTGAAATGATAGCAACATGTTAACTTATTCTGCGGGTCAATATGATTACGGCAATACCAAATATATATAGTTTTTTTATATTTTACTACTTTTACAAGTAAAAAACTAAGTGTAAAAAATGTAATTTATTTTGTGTCGCCAAATTCTGAGTCATAACTTTTTTATTTTTCGGTCGATTACTGTGAAGCGTCGGTTGTAACATACAGCCGACATCCACATCGAATGGAGCGGGTTCACACCGTGAGCCCGTTCCATACTTCCCCTACCCGGCTAAGACGTATGGATACGTCAAATGTCGGGAAGGGGTTAAATACAGAGTATTCTTACATAGACTATGGGTTTTACATGAATGCTGTATATTCCATACATTCTGTCATAATGTGCTGTGCTACGTATAGGTTATTACAACTGATATTATAATTGTATGTAATGTCAGGAAATCACTAAAGTCTGTTTAAAGAAACACTCTGGGCAAAACTGATAGGGCACATTCACACGTGGTGGAATTTTTCCGCTGCAAATGTTGGTGCAGATTTGGGGCAATTACACAACGAATCTGCAGCACCATTTGCATATTTGACAGGTAATTCAGACGTTGCAGATATCACAACGGACTTGCCACAGATTTCAGTTTTTACATTGAAATTCCGCTTCTTCTCCGCAACGTCATGAGCATGCTGCGGAGGGAAACTTCTGCACCGCATCCTGATTTCCGCACAGTTATTTTCTGCAACGTCTGAACTAAATTTCCTAAAAATGTATAGAAACAAATGTAAAAAATGGCTGCTGCAGAATTCCACTGTGGACTGTCCGAAGTGGAATTCAACAGCAATTCAGCCACGTGTCAACGGGCCCCTATGCCTGGTGCAGGGCCTGAAAGGCTCAGTGCATGACAGAGGGATTCCCTCTAAGGGCATGACCAGACGTGGCGCATTTCTTCCGCCAATGTCCGCATCAATGCCGCACATAATCTGTTGCGGCTCTGCCTAAAATGGGCATTAAATTGATGCGGACTAGCAGTTGCGTATTGAGGTGAAAGTACTTCCCTTCTCTCTATCAGTGCAGGATAGAGAGAAGGGACAGCATTTTCCCTAGTAAAAGTAAAATAAATTCATACTTACCCGGCCGTTGCCTTGGTGACGCGTCCCTCTCTTGACATCCAGCCCGACCTCCCTGGATGATGCGGCAGTCCATGTGACCGCTGTAGCCTGTGATTGGCTGCAGCCATCACTTGGACTGAAACGTCATTCCGGGAGGCTGGACTGGAGGAAGAAGCAGGGAGTTCTCGGTAAGTAGGAACTTCTATTTTTTTTACAGGTTGATGTATATTGTGATCGGAAGTCACTGTCCAGGGTGCTGAAACACTTACAGCCGATCGTTTAACTCTTTCAGCACCCTGGACAGTGACTATTTACTGACGTCGCCTAGCAACGCTCCCGTAATTACGGGTGCACACATTGACATTGACTTCTATGGGCCTGCCCGTGCCATAATAACGCCCGTGATTACGGCCGTTTTTACGTTAGTGTGCATGGGGCTTCAGTCTGGCTGTAGACCTAGAAATACATAGGTCCAGCCAGAATGAAGAAATGTCATGTTCGTAAAACAAATACGCTACGCAGCACACATAACATCTGCGGACTTCATTGCGGAAATGTGACTCTCCATTGAAGTCAATGGAGAAATTCCACAATGAGTCCGCAACAAGTCCGCTACACGTCCGCATCAACCAGTGTATGCTGCGGACACCAAATTCCGCACCGCAGCCTATGGTCCGCAGCAGAGTTTTCCGCAACTTGTAAACGAACCTCACTAAAAAGCTGTGGAAAGCAATGGAGAAACGTGTATGCTTCGGATTTCCGCAGCGGATTGTCCTCAGCGGAATTCCAGAGCAATTCCGCCATGTCTAGTCATGCCCTTTTTTTTTATACAATTAACAAAACCAAGTTCTCTATATTTAACAATTCCAAAAGATCTGAGGAACTTACCTTTTCTCCCTTTTGCCCCTGAAATTAAATAATAAAATAAATAAGTAAGTATGTATGTATTTAATTACTGTAAATTACACAAAGATACGAGCTTGCTACTAATCAGCCTCTTCCACGCAAGACACTACAACCTAAATAATACTTTAAAAACATATACCCCCCCCCCCCCAAAAAAAAATGATGCCAGCTAATTGCTAACTTTTCAACAACATTTCTGGAATCTAGATGTGAACCTGTGAAATATATGCTAAAAGGGCAAGCTTTCTGCATGTCTGCACAATAGAATCGATAGGTATGTTATGTAAACATGGTGTGAATAGAGCCATAATATCTTAATTCTCCTTTTAAACTTTCATTCTCAAGGCCCCACCAGCAATCTAACCAAATCTTTGTGATGTTGTTAACACTTTGCTATAATTTATCAAATTTACAAGCTTTTTTTAATGTATAATGCATCTGTAGACAGCACTTAAAGAGGACCTGTCATCAGTGGGTTTCTTTGTAAACCATTTACATACTTTTATTCCCTGCGGTCTCCTAATTCCCACATTATTTTTTTTTAATTGTCCCCTCCACTGTCCCGCTATGGCTGGCGCTCCATTTTGGCGCCCAATATGCTAATTACTATCATTGGTACAGGGAGGAGGAGACCTAAGCTCTCCTCAGTGGGCGTTGTCTTCTCCCTCGCTGTGATACGATCCAATCAATGCAGACCATGATGCAGAAGACATGCTGATCTCGCAATTGAACCGAACTTACAGCACTATAGATCCCTATGGCTCTAAAAATACACGCAGAAAGGACATGCATATTTCTTTAATATGTAGCACTTTTGGATGAATTATGTAAAAAGGATCATTTTATTAAAGGTGCCATAAATATCTGTGGTGACACAAAACCTTTAACGCACTCGTATGTTAACTGTGCTGTTTTGGGTTGCTTTGTCCATAACAGCAAATAACCATAAACATTGCAAAAGGTCATGCCAGGCATACGTCGGTAAAACAAATATAGCAGATTAAATTATTTATTTTGCAATATTCGTGCAACATTTTAGTTGATATGACAAATTTGAGAATTTAGCATCTAGGAAAATAATGTAAAATGTCCATTCAGCTGAGGCTTCGTTCATATCTGCGTTGGAGGGATTACCGGATCTGCTATTGCCTCCGGTAAAATCACGAACACTTCGACGGAAAGCCGATAAAACCTATTAAAGTCAATCGGTTCCGTCGGCAACCGACGGTGTCTGTTATACAATGGAACAGTTGGTTCCTTTATTCTCTTGTTCTGCTCCTCTGACAGATCTGAACAACGGAATGGCACAACTCAGATGTGAACATAGCCTAAGCCACACATATTAAAGGTGTTATTGCAGTATAGGGTTGTCTAATGTTTATGGTCAGCTTAAATATAACTAAACATACATATATATATATATATATATATATATATATATATATATATATATATATATATATATATATATGTATATATATAGAAAACAATGTGAAAACGCAGGAATTGTATGTAAGTGGTAAATAAAAATTACTTGTGTACATGTTGAGATACACGGTCCCTCTGGCTGCTCAGGAGTTTTCTCTTCATTTTCTGTCTCTGTCTTGGTAGACTAGAAAAAAAGCAAATATCTGCAGTTCTCTTGAGAATTGGTAATGACGATTTAAGGCAGTAATGGAAACTTAGCATCTTCAGAGTGATAAATAAGAACAGCGTTTATTATAGAGTAGAATATATATTGTGATATGAATTTAGACACCATTATTCATAAAAATCTAATTATAGTGAAAATGTACTACTATTCAATCCTGCTATTAGTTCACATATGCATTTTAAAAAATGTGGTGTTTTGCAACTCTTTTCTTCAAAGCTGTGCCGCACATTGAAATGAATGAATGAAAAGACTGAGAAGAAAAGTAAACATTTTTTTTTTTCTGCTAGGGTTCATGTTATGTGGCTATGCCTATTTCAGTGTATAAGTGTCCTCAGGCCCCATGCACACGACCGTAGATTTTGTCTGCAATTACGGACCCATTCATTTCTAAGGCCGACGTACACCTTCCCGTATATTTATGGGAAGGTGTCCGTGCCGTAGAAACCTTTCCGTAAAAAATAGGACATACTTTATAATGGGAGCACGCAAATGCAGATTACTGTCCGCAGAAGTCCACGGGCGGTCATGTGCTTGGGGTCTTACTCTGTAGGCTCAGAATACACGGAGAGATTACTGTGGAAGTAACACATACAATATTGGAAGACATGTAAAGTGGCGAGGAGGAGAAGGAAAGAGAGCAGGAAGGTAGGTGTAACTTCCACTTCTCAGATACACAGGGAAGACCAATTCTGGAGATCAATCTTTCTGCTGTAACAAGTGAAATACTTAATACACAGAAGAGAATCATGAGCACATAGTACTTTTAAAATGTGGGCAGAAATGGGCTTTAATGTTAAAATTGTAGCCTATGATTTATAGTCAATTTTGCAAAACAAAAGGCAATTATATATCAGCTTTATACCTATTTTGATTTATCTGTAAAACGTATCCATAAAAAAAGTGTAGTGTCAGTATACACTTGCATACAGTTGGTGTCCATTTGACAGATCAGTTATTTTTTTAAATCTTTTTTAAAGTTAAAATACTTTTTGGGCTTTTTTTTTTTTCTTCCAACAGATCCAATTGTCTAAACTTCTGTAAATTTGTATGTATGGGTTTGGATAAAAATGTAAAAAAAAACAAAAAAAACTTTAATATGCATTTTTTTGTTTTTACGAAAATCATAGTAGGATACATTTTTCAGTACCCTCAAAAAAGGTATTGAGATCAGTCAAATGTATGCTTAAAATGTTATGGCATATGTTATGCCAAATATAGCTTTTCTGCTGCCTAATGCAAGAATTGAAATGGCACCCTCTTCAGACCTTGATTGACATCCCCCTGGCTGTACTATGTCAATTCTATCCTTTTCCAACTCTTGCGAATGTGCCATTGCCTTGTACTCCCCAAGGCATGAATAGTATGGTGAAGTGTACTCCACAAGCATACGCGGTGAAGCTATGAAGCCAGGCAAAGTACACCTCTCTGCAAAGTCCATGCCTAGGGAATACAAGGCAACAGCTACATTTTTTTAGTTGGAGGAGGCTAGTAGCGTTGGAGAATGGCCAGAAAGATGTTAATCGAGCATGGAAAGGTGGGTTTTGGAGACCAAACTGCTTGTCTTTTCAGAATAGGGGCACTGTTCCCATGACTCTTCAAAGGGCATACAGTGTGCACCATTTTAAAAGTTGATTTGATAGAATTTGCTGCATCTGACAAAACATACAGAGGCACGTTTGGAAACATTGATAGGTCATGTATTATGGCACGGTGGCAGTTTAGAAAGCTGAAACGACCTGATAGATTCCTTTTGAATATACAAAGAATTACCACAATTCCAGCTGCCCCACAATTTTCATCCTTATAAATATATCCTACATAAATACAGCACCAGAACCTGATTCATTACATAAATACAACACAGAACAAAGCTCAGTAAATAAATACAGCACCAGAACAAAGCTCAGTACATATATACAGCACTAGAACCAACCTCAGTACATATATACAGCACCAGAACAAAGCTCTGAACATATATACAGCCCCAGAACAAAGCTCAGTACATAAAAACAGCACCAGAACAAAGCTCAGTACATAAATACACCAGAACCAAGCTCAGTACATATATACAGCATCAGAACGAAGCTCGGTACATAAGTACAGCACCAGAACAAAGCTCATTACATACATACAGCACCCGAACTAAGCTCTGTAAATAAATACAGCACCAGAACCAAGCTCAGTACATAAATACAGCGCCAGAACAATGCTCATTACAAAAATACAGCACCAGAACAAAGCTCAGTACATAAATACAGTACCAGAACAAAGCTCAGTACATAAACACAACACCAAAAACAAGCTCAGTATACTGTATATATACAATGCATTTGGAAAGTCTTAAGGCCCTTTACAATTTTTCACATTTTGTTATATTGAGGCCTTGTGCTAAAATAAATAAACAGTCACGTTTTTCCCCATCATTCTGCACTCATTACCCCATAATGACAAAGTGAAAACAGAATGTTAGTAATCTTTGCTAATTTATTGAAAAGGAAAAGCTAAAATATTGTATTGACATAAAGTATTCAGACCATTTACTCAGTACATAGTTGAAGCACCTTTAGCAGCGATAACAGCCTCCAGTCTTCTTGGGTATGATGCCACAAGGTTTGCACACCTGGATTTGGGGATTTTCTGCAATTCTTCTCTGCAAATCCTCTCAAGCTTTGTCGGGTTGGAAGGGGACCATCGGTGGACAACCATTTTCAGGTCTCTACAGAGATGTTTGATTTGGTTCAAGTCAGGGCTCTGGCTAGGCCGCTCAAGGACATTCACAGAATTGTCCCTAAGCCACTGCTGTGTTGTCTTGGCTGTGTGCTTAGGGTCATTGTCTTGTTGGAAGGTGAGCCTTTGGCCCAGTCTGAGGCCCAGAGCACTCTGGATCAGGATTTCATTAAGAAGGTGATGAGCAATGCCTGGCATCCTCCAGACATGATGCTTAGAATTGAGGCCAAAAAGTTCAATCTTGGTTTCATCAGACTATAGAATATTTTTTGACACAGTCTGAGAGTCCTTTAGGTGCTTTTTTGCAAACTCCAGATGGGCTTTCATGTGTGTTTTACTGAGGAGAGGAATCTTTCAGGGCACTCTGCCATAAAGCCCAAATTGCTGGAGTGATGGTTGACCTTCTGGAAGTTTCTCCCATCTGCACACAGGATCTTTGGAGGTTAGCCAGAGTGACTATTGTGTTCTTGGTCACCTCTGTTACCAAGGCCCTTTTCCCCCGATTACTAAGTTTGGTGGGGCGACCAGCTCTAGAAAGAGCAGTAGTTGTTCCAAACTTCTTCCATTTAAGAATTATGGAAGCCACTGTGCCTTTGGGAACTTTCAGTGCAGCAGAAACATTTTTGTATCGCTCTCCAGATCTGTGCCTCCACACAATCCTGTCCCTGAGCTCTACAGGCAGTTATTTCCTTCTCATGGCTTGGTCTTTGCTCTGATATGCATTTTCAGCTGTGAGAGCTTATATAGACAGGGGTGTGTCTATCCAAATTATGTCCAATCAAATGACTTTACCATAGGTGGACTCCAATCAAGGTGTAGAAACAAAGATGATCTAGAGAACTGGGAGGCCCCCAGAGCTAAATTTCAAGTGTCATAGCAAAGGGTCTGAATACTTATGTCCATGCGAAATTTGAGTTTTTAATTTTTAGCAAATTTGCAAAAATGTCTAAAATTCTGTTTTCACTGTGTCATCATGGGGACTGCAGAACGATGGGGAAAAACTTGAATTTTTTTTTTTTAAATTTAGCACATAACAAAATGTAAAAAAAGTGAAAGGGTCTGAAGAATTTCCGAATGCACTGTATATATAGACTCCTCAACATTGAAATTGCAACACCAAGAAGGGCAAGTCGTAGGGTTATGCAAATCGAGGAAGTAGCAGGTGTCGCTAAGATCTGTAAATTATGACATTTTCAAGCACCTATTTCCATCTGTGGCATGTGGAATGGGCATAAAAGCCAGATTGAAAGCTACGTTTCTTAGCCACATGGGACCTCAAAAATCGGTTCAAGGTGTGTGGGATAAATGTGCAATGCCTACTTTTTGTTGCTGTGCCAGTTATCGACACTTGTTGCAAACTGAGAGGGGAAGAATCCTTGACTGACAGACCTTGCTTTATCACTCCGGCAGATCACTCTGCGCCTAGGCCGAGATGTCAATACTGTTCAACGTTGTGTGTCTCGGAGGTTTGGAGAACAACAACAAACGGGAATGACAGCAAGAGATGCGCGGAGGCCACCTACCTCTGCACGGACAGATCGTCTGATTGGAAGAATGGCGCGCAGTGATCCATTCTGTACTGCACGTGAAATTGGACATTACATCACAAGCCTAGGGCGGCAACCAGTGTTGACACAAACCATCGGAAGGTGTTTACACGACATTGGGCTACGAGCCAGATGTCCAGCTACAGTTGTTCCATTAACCACACGCCACTGCTCTAAAGGCTATAATGGTGCACAGAAAGACGGCAATGGAGGCTGGAATAGAGGTCTATTCTCTTCAGCGATGAGTCACGCTTTAGTCTCGGATGTAATGATAGCTGAAGATTGGTCTGGAGACAATGGAGGAAAAGCCATGAAGAGACCATCACAAGGGAACGTCACACCGATCCTACTCCCGGGATTATGGTGTGGGTTGGAATAATGTACGTCAGTCGTACCCCTCTAATCTTCATTTCAAGTACTTTAACAGCTCAGCGTTACATTGATTTGGTCGTGGAACCAGTGGTACGGCCATTTCTCCAAAGTGTCCCAGAAGCAGTTTTCAACAGGACAATGCCAGGCCACATGTTGCTCATGCTACTGTGAGCAGTCTGCGTGGCCTGAATGTCAGGGCCATATTTAGAGTTGGTGCTGCCCTAGGCACTTTTAGTGCTGATGCCCCTAATAACTCCCGAAGTTATGCAAACAGCGTAGCTCGCTGACATTGCAGCTCCAGTGCTGGACCCAGGAAAGGTAACTAATAATTGTTTTGCTTTTTTATGTGTTACTAGTGTCTTGTTTTTGTGTTGGATTGTATTTTTACAGATTCGAGGTCTAATTTGATTACGGTGTTTATTATTTTCAATAAAATTGTTAACAAGGGTTGTGTAGGTTTTTTATTTCAGTCAAATATTTTTTTCTGTGTGTCTGTTTCTTTTTCATTTTATTACTATCGCCTTAGTAATGGAGCTGTCGCAAGCTGGTATTATTAGGCTGGGAAAGCCCCAAAACCATGGGCCTTCCCACCCTGGTAATGCTACCCTGCTACTATGATGTATCTCGCTGTTTATGAAAAATGAGGGGGGGCCCCATGTTGTTTTTTTCAATTATTTATTTTAAAAAAAACAAAAACGATGTGAGGTCCCCCCCATTTTTCATAAGCAGCCAGATACAACATAGCAACATAGCAGCCAGATACAACATAGGTTTTTGGTTTTTCCCGGCCTAATAATGCCAGCCTGCGGCCACCCCTGTGCCCATTCATTACTGTAGGTGGTTGGGTACTGCATCATACCTGTCTCTTCCCAGTACCCCTGGTGGCGGTGGGTACCAGTGTAATAATGGGGGCTTACTGCTAGTCTTTTCACTGGCTAACACTAAGCCACACATTAGTAATGGATGCAGTCTACCAGACAGCGTCCATTACTAAGGCAGTAGTAATAATTTTAAAAAGAAGCATCAACACATTAAAAATATTTTATTCAAATAAAAACCTCCACACCATCATCGAAGTAGTCCTCAAATCCAAAGTAGTCTAACAACTGAACCTGTAAAAACACAAAAAGTAAACACAAAAAAAAACCATTAGTAACACTAATAAATAAAAAAGCAAAACAATTATTATACTTACCTTCCTGGGTCTGTGACAGTTAACTAAGCAGTGACATCTCTAAGCTGTCATTGGTTAGTTTAGATCACGTGGCGCCAGGTTATCCCCAGGTCATTGGCCTACTTTTTAAAGTAGGCCAATGAACTTAGGTAACCGGCCACCACGTGATTTAGAATAACCAATTACAGCTGAGAGTTGTGAATGGTTACTGAGTTTACAGCTTACTGAGCTTTGTAAGTGGCACATGATCACCCACGATGCGCCAAAATTTTGGCACATCTCAGGTGCGTGTGCCACTATGAACCTAGTGCTGGACTCCTTTAGATGCAAAGGAATCCCTGAGCTAGGACATATTAGTGTCGGCTTGAGATCACCATTTACGTTTGCCATTGATATAGGCCTGGTCTTTTCTAATTAGACCTGCTCCAGTGGAACGATGCCAGATGGCGTAATGAAGTCATCACACCGACTGCTCTTTCAATTAAATTTGCATCCTGAGGACGCGGATATAATTGAAGCGACCCTCTGTTCCCGGGGACTATGACATACAACATTGTAAAATAATACATACCTTATCTGGTGCCCTCCAGTTGTGCCGTGGATCCGCTATTTCCAATGCGGTCCAGAAATGGCTGCAGTGTTACATAAACTGTAAGTCTGAGCAAGGGCTGTCTCAAGTTGGATGGCACAATGTGCAGGACTCTCTATTGCTGCCCCCCACAAACAAAAAATGAACCTCATACATACTGTACTGTACATACATAAAGGCACATATTTAGACATGGCAGACAAATAAATATATATATATATATATATATATATATATATATATATATATATATATATATATATATATATATATATATATATGTATATATATATATATATATATATATATATATATATATATATATATATATATATATATACAGTGAAGGAATGAAGGAAATAAGTATTTGATCCCTGGCTGATTTTGTAAGTTTGCCCACTGTCAAAGACATGAACAGTCTAGAATTTTTAGGCTAGGTTAATTTTACCAGTGAGAGATAGATAATGTTAAAAAAAAATAAAAAAAATCACATTGTCAAAATTCTATATATTTATTTGCATTGTGCACAGAGAAATAAGTATTTGATCCCTTTGGCAAACAAGACTTAATACTTGGTGGCAAAACCCTTGTTGGCAAGCACAGCAGTCAGACATTTATAGTAGTTGATGATGAGGTTTGCACACATGTTAGATGGAATTTTGGCCCACTCCTCTTTGCAGATCATCTGTAAACCATTAAGATTTCGAGGCTGTCACTTGGCAACTCAGATCTTCAGCTCCCTCCATAAGTTTTCGATGGGATTAAGGTCTGGAGACTGGATAGGCCACTCCATGACCTTAATGTGCTTCTTTTTGAGCCACTCCTTTGTTGCCTTGGCTGTATGTTTCGGGTAATTGTCGTGCTGGAAGACCCAGCCACGAGCCACTTTTAATGTCCTGGTGGAGGGAAGGAGGTTGTCACTCAGGATTTGACGGTACATGGCTCCATCCATTCTCCCATTGATGCGGTGAAGTAGTCCTGTGCCCTTAGCAGAGAAACACCCCCAAAACATAATGTTTCCACCTCCATGCTTGACAGTGGGGACGGTGTTCTTTGGGTCATAGGCAGCATTTCTCTTCCTCCCAAAACGGCGAGTTGAGTTAATGCCAAAGAGCTCAATTTTAGTCTCATCTGACCACAGCACCTTCTCCCAATCACTCTCAGAATCATCCAGATGTTCATTTTCAAACTTCAGACGGGCCTTTACATGTGCCTTCTTGAGCAGGGGGACCTTGCGGGCACTGCAGGATTTTAATCCATTACGCCGTAATGTGTTACCAATGGTTTTCTTGGTGACTGTGGTCCCAGCTGCCTTGAGATCATTAACAAGTTCCCCCCGTGTAGTTTTCGTCTGAGCTCTCACCTTCCTCAGGATCAAGGATACCCCACGAGGTGAGATTTTGCATGGAGCCCCAGATCGATGTCGATTGACAGTCATTTTGTATGTCTTCCATTTTCTTACTATTGCACCAACAGTTGTCTCCTTCTCACCCAGCGTCTTACTTATGGTTTTGTAGCCCATTCCAGCCTTGTGCAGGTCTATGATCTTGTCCCTGACATCCTTAGAAAGCTCTTTGGTCTTGCCCATGTTGTAGAGGTTAGAGTCAGACTGATTAATTGAGTCTGTGGACAGGAGTCTTTTATACAGGCGACCATTTAAGACAGCTGTCTTTAATGCAGGCACCAAGTTGATTTGGAGCGTGTAACTGGTCTGGAGGAGGCTGAACTCTTAATGGTTGGTAGGGGATCAAATACTTATTTCTCTGTGCACAATGCAAATAAATATATATAATTTTGACAATGTGATTTTCTGTTTTTCTTTTATATATAATTTATCTCTCACTGGTAAAATTAACCTAGCCTAAAAATTCTAGACTGTTCATGACTTTGACAGTGGGCAAACTTACAAAATCAGCAAGGGATCAAATACTTATTTCCTCCACTGTATATATACACACATACACACACACACACACACACACACACACGCACATGGGCGCATAAATATACACATACTGGAACATACTGGTAAGCAAATACATAAAGACATATATACACACACAGGCACATGTATACATGCACAGAAACACCTATACACATACAGACCCTTATATACCCATACAAGCACACATATACACAGTACTGATAATGTAGTAGATGTTACCTGTAGTCCTATGTAACACCACAGATAACACAGTGATAACTCTCTGAGTACAGATAATGTAGTAGTTTACCTGCAGTCCTATGTAACCCTACAGATAACGCACAGTGATAGCTCTCTTAGTACAGATAATGTAGTAGACGTTACCTGCAATCCTATGTAACACCATAGATAACACAGTGATAAATCTCTAAATACAGATAATGTAGTAGATATTTTGTGCAGTCCTATGAAACACCACAGATAACACACAGTGATAACTCTCTGAGCACAGATAATGTAATAAATGTTACCTGCGGTCCTATGTGACACCACAGATAACACAGTGATAACTCTCTGAGTACAGATAATGTAGCAGATGTCACCTGCAGTCCTATGTAACACCACAAATAACACAGTGATAACTCTCTAAATACAGATAATATAGTAGATGTTACCCGCAGTCCAGTGTAACACTGCAGATAACAAACAGTGCTAACTTTCTAATTACATATAATGTAGTGGATGTTATCTGAGGTCCTATGTAACACCACAGATAACACACAGTGATAACTCTCTGAGTACAGATAATGTAGTAGATGTTACCTGCAGTCCTATATAATACCACAGATAACATACTGTGATAACTCTGAGTACAGATAATATAGTAGTGTTACCTGCAGTCCTATGTAACTCCACAGATAACACAGAGTGATAACTCTCTGAGTACAGATAATGTATTAGTTTTACCTGCAGTCCTATGCAACACCACAGATAACTCAGTGATAACGCTCTGATTACATTTAATGTAGTGGATGTTATCTGCAGTAGATGAAGATGAGAGACACTTGACCCAACAATGCAGACGTGCTGAAGGCCGCTATCAAAGCAACCTGGGCTTCCATAACACCTCAGCAGTGCCACAGGCTGATCGCCTCCATGCCATGCCGCATTGATGCAGTAATTCATGCAAAAGGAGCCCTGACCAAGTATTGAGTTTTCTGTTGGCCAACATTTCGGTATTAAAAATAATTTTTGTTGGGATTATATAATATTCTTATTTTCTGAAAGACTAAATTTTGGGTTTTCATTAACTGTTAGCCATAATCATCAGCATTAAAATAAAAAAATGCTAGCAATAGATCACTCTGCATGTAATGAATCTATATAATATATCAGTTTCACTTTTTGAATTTAATTACTGAAATAAATGACATTTTTGATGATATTCTAATTCATTAAGAAGAACTAGTATATATATATATACTCAGTGCATACGTACAGCACAGGACCAAACTCAGTACATGTATACAGCACCACAACAAGGCTCAGTACATAAATACAGCAACAGAACAAAGCTCAGTACATATATACACCACAAGAACAAAGCTCAGTACATATATACAGCACCAGTACCAAACTTAATCCACAAATACAGCACCAGAACAAGCTCAGTATATAAATACAGCACTAGAACAAGCTCAGTACATATATACAATACAGAACCAAGCTCAATATATAAATACAGCGCCAGAACAAAGCTGAGTACATATATGCAGTGCCACAACAAAGCTCTGTACATAAATACAGCACCAGAACAAAGCTCTGTACATATATACAGCACCGGAACAAAGCTCAGTACATAAATATAGCACCAGAACCAAGCTCAGTACATCTATGCAGCACCAGGACTAAGCCCAGTGTCACGGTTTGTGGGTATGTGGACCCACTAGGCTGCACCGCCGTAGCAGGGAGGCAGCTGGCCAAACAACAGAAACCCCAGAAATACAAAGTCCCGCACAAGGGTACATGGACAGTCCAGACAGTGGCTGCAGCTCTGGCACGGATGGAGGTGGGTGAAGCAGTTACAGTAGGTTGCACCAGACGTGGCGAACCCCTCAGGACGTGGCAGATGACACAGGTGCCGCAGGTTGCGCCAGACGTGGAGACCAGCGCTTATGGATCCATGGCTGCGGGCGTCGGGAGGTGAGTAAACCCGACGACCCGTGGCCATGGACGCTACAGTATCCCCCTCTTCTTGGGGCCAGAGCGAGAGAGAAATTTCTTAATGAGAGCAGTAGCACTGAGGTTCTCTTCTGGCTCCTCAGGACCTCTCCTCAGGACCAAACCCTCTCCAGTCCACCAAATAGAAAGTCCTTCCTCCTACCCTTTTGCAGTCCAGGATCTCCCTCACCTCGAACACATCTGAAGAACCGCTGGGAGCAACTGTGGAACTAGAAGTCTTGCTGCGGTTCAGGACCATTTGTTTCGGGAGGGAAACATGAAAGGAGTTAGGGATTCTGAGGGTAGGAGGCAGCCGCAGCCTATAGGAGACAGAGTTTATTTGTTGCAGAATCTCGAAAGGACCAAGGAACCTGGGAGCAAACTTGTATGAAGGCATTTTAAAACGAATGTTCCTAGAGGATAGCCAGACTTTGGTAACTGGAAGATACTGAGGTGGCTCTTTTCTCTTCGTATCTGCTTTTCGCTTCATGCGAGCGACTGCCAACAAAATAGAGGACCGGGTCTGTTGCCAGATTTGCAGAAAGTCCCCAAATGCAGAGTCAGCAGAGGGTACCTGAGATGTAGTCGACACTGGAAGAGGGACACTAGGATGTTGACTGTACACAATGTGAAATGGAGTGGAAGTGGTGGCCTCGCTTGTGTGGTTGTTGTACGAGAACTCAGCCCATGGAAGAAGCTGTACCCAGTTATCGTGCTGTAAAGAGATGAAGTGTTGGAGATATGGTTGATCTTCTCAACTTGCCCATTAGACTGGGGGTGATAGGCCGAGGAAAAGTCCAATCTCACATCTAGGAGTTTACAGAGGGCTCTCCAGAACTTTGAGGTAAATTTAACCCCCCGGTCGGACACAATGTGAAGAGGCAAGCCATGCAAGCGAAAGATGTGCTGAATGAAGAGACTTGCCAGTTGGGGAGCAGAAGGTAGGCCAGTCAGCGGGATAAAATGTGCCATCTTAGAGAACCGGTCCACCACCACCCAGACAGTGTTGCACCCTTATGAGGGAGGAAGGTCTGTGACAAAGTCCATCGCAATGTGCAGCCAGGGGGTATTGGGTACAGGCAGAGGTTGAAGCAGTCCGGCAGGTTTGGAGTGAGAAATTTTGTTAGAAGCACACACCGTGCAAGAAGAGACAAAGTCCATAACATCCTTTGGCAGCGTGGGCCACCAGAAGTGATGAGCAGGGTGCCCAGCCAGGGTGCCCAGCCAGTTTAGAACTGTGTCCCCAGCGGAGAATTCTTCTCCTGTCTGCCAATCGAACAAACATACTCGCTGGAGGGATGTCTCTAACCTGCAGAGGATTAGCAGTGACAATGCAGGACGGGTCTATGATAGTCTGGAGGGACTCCACCGTGTCTTCTGTCTCAAACGATCTGGACAGGGCATCGGTTTCACATTCTTGTCAGCGGGACGGTAGTGGAGCACAAATTGGAAAAGGGTGAAGAACAGCAACCACCTGGCTTGACGGGGATTTAGTCATTGAGCGGACTGAAGGTAGGCAAGGTTCTTGTGGTCAGTGTAGATCAGGATGGGGTGGGCTGCACCCTCTAGAAGATGTCTCCACTCCTCCAGAGCCAATTTGATGGCCATTACCTCCCGATCTCCAATAGAGTAATTGCGCTCAGCAGAAGAAAAAAGTCTTGAGTAGTAGCCACATACTACTGCCTTTCCTTTGGAGCTCCTCTGGAACAGAAGTGCACCTGCACCAACAGAGAAAGCGTCCACCTCCAGCGAGAACTGCCGAGATACGTCAGGATGATGGAGGATCGAAGTTGAAGTGAAGGCTTTCTTGAGACTAATAAATGCGGACTCTGCCTCTGGAGTCCACACCTTGGCGTTCGCACCCTTCTTGGTAAGGGTAGAGATGGGAGCCGTCAGAGATGAGAAGTTTGGAATAAACTGCCAGTAGAAATTGGCGAATCCCAGGAACCGCTGTATGGCCCTTAGGCCTTGAGGATGTGGCCACTCCAGGACAGCTCTCACTTTCTCAGGATCCATCTTGAGACCTTGATCCGAGATGATGTAGCCCAGGAAGGACAAAGAACTCCTCTCTAAGACACACTTCTCCAACTTGGCATATAAACGATTCTCTCTTAATCATGGTGGAGCTTGATGGACATGCCTCCGATGAGTCGTCGGATCTGGGGAGAAAATCAAAATAGTATCGAGATAAACAACAACGCAGACATAGAGCAGATCTCGGAAGATATCAGTAACGAATTTCTGAAACACTGCGGGAGCGTTACACAGTCCAAAGGGCATCACTAGGTATTCGTAGTGCCCGTCCCGGGTGTTAAATGCCGTCTTGCATTCGTCACCCCGAAGTATCCGGATTAGATTATAAGACCGCCACAGGTCTAGCTTAGAAACAATTGTGGCTCCTCGTATGCGATCAAACAGCTCGTATATAAGTGGCAATGGGTATTTGTTCTTGACCGTGATCTGGTTGAGACCACAGTAGTCAATGCATTGTCGAAGGGATCCGTCTTTCTTTTTAGCGAAGAAGAATCCAGCCCCGGCCGGGGAGGAAGACTTTCGTATGAAACCCCTCTCCAAATTCTCCTTGATATAGGAGAGGCATTAGGGACCAGTTCAATGGGGCAGTCATAAGTCCGATGTGGAGGCAGTGTCTCAGCCTCCCTTTTGCTGAAAACATCTGCAAACTGAGCAAACTGGGGGGGGCAGTCCCGCCAAAGACTGAGGTAGAGGAGGCTGGACAGGATGGATCTGCAACAGACAACGACCAAGGCACTTGGAGCCCCATTGGAGAACCTCTCCAGAATTCCAGTCCAGGACTGGGGCATGTAGTCAAATTCAAGGCAGGCCCAGCAGAACAGAATTGATGGCCTTGGGCAAAACAAGGAAAGAAATCAGTTCAGAATGAAGGACTCGAACCTGGAGCTTCAACGGCTTGGTTTTAGAAACGATGGGATCAGGCAGAGGCAGTCCATTCAATGAGGCAACAGCCAAATATATCTCCAGGGGAACTGTGGGCAACTGAAAATGATCCACTAGCTCCTTTTGGATGAAGTTTGCCGCAGACCCAGAGTCAAGATAGCCAGAAACCCGATGCGTCCTCTCGCCGGATACTAGGGTCACAGGAATAGTCAGCTTGGAACAGAATGCTTTATTAGGTAGCATTCCACCTAGGGTTGTCTCCCCAACAAATCCTAGGCAATGGGGTCCCTCTGGCCTCTGGGGACACAGACGCACAATATAGCCTCCGAGGCCGCAATACAGACAAAGTCCAGAAGTGTGTCAGCGTTGTTTCTCCTGGATTGACAATTTGACATGGTTACTCTGCATAGGATCCGCTGGTGGGACGACTGAGGAGGATACGGAACTGAATGGCATACTCGCCCACGAAGAGGTCTACCTGCTCTTCTCCCTTCTTCTTGGTGTATGGCCAGCACCCAGGAATTCCCCTACCAGTCTCTCTGCCTTCTGAGCTTCCAGCTGCTAACACGGTCCACCGCGACTTTGTACGGATTTGGCAGAAGGCCAAGGACTCCATCCACAAAGCCGTAGCTAGGTTTAAGAGAGACGCGGATAAAAGACACAGGATACCGCCGCAGCTCCTTCCTGGGGATAAAGTCTGGCTGTGCACCCGGTACATACGTCTGAAGACTCCTTGTTACAAGCTAGCACCTCGGTTTCTGGGTCCCTATGAAATAACAAAACAAATCAATCCAGTAACTTTCAGACTTCGCCTTCCTCTTCCTCCGTCTCTGAAAATCTCTAATTCCTTCCATATTTCTCTGCTGAAACCCACTATACTCAACCGTTATTCTAAGAAAATTCCTGTCCATCCTGCGCCAGCGGCTGATGCCGAATTTGAAATTCAAGAGATCCTGGATGTCAAACGATCACGGGGGAAATTATGGTACCTAGTGGACTGCAAAGGTTATGGTCCTGAGGAGAGATCATGGGAGCCCGTGGAGAATATCAACGCCCCAGCTCTCATCAAAGACTTTGAGCGAAGGTTTCCAAGCAAGCCTAAAAAGAGGGGGCGTAAAGGGGGGGTACTGTAACGGCTGCCGCGCTATTCCCCGCCGTCCCCACGGCCTCTGCTCCGGTTCCGGCGCCCTCCATTACCAGCTGCTCATCCCGAGCTCCGCTTACCCGATCCGGACGCTCTGCTGGCCTTACCTCCCTCCGCGGCCGTCATCCTCGATGTGCGGCTGCACTCACTAGAGGGCGCGCGCGCTGACTTGTCCTGTCTTAAAGGACCTGCGGGCGCCTTAATTCCTAAGACTTCCTTTTTAAGGTTCCTCCTTCCTTGCTTCCATTCTTGTTCAACCAAGTTCCCCGTGAGTTTCCCTGTGCCCTGGTTCCCTGTTTCCATTCCTTCTGCCTTTTGTCTGGATTTCCCGTTACTGACCTCTGCCTGAACTTGACTATCCTTGTCTGCCGCCTGCCTTGACCTATTGCTATCCATACCCATTACAACGCCTGCCGCCTGCCTTGACCTATTGCTGTCATACCTGTTACGACGTCTGCTTTCTGTCCTGACTTCTGCCTATTCATCCGACCGCCCCTACCCGCTGTGTCAAGCGTTGCCTGGGTTCCAAGCACCATCTCCCAGATGACACCGAGGATCCACGAACAAACCGGTGAGAACCGTTATACAGTAACCGCAGTACTGATCAGTTAGAGGGAGAATAAACATTTACAGTCAGTGACTCACAGGTGACTGCTTCTATGATTGGAGACTTTTCTTTTTTTTCCATCTGCCCAGAACTTCATGATTTTTGCCAACCACGGCCCATCTCTGCAGAGTTTGCCTTTCAGATATCTTCAGCTCCTCACTTCTCCAACAAATCTGCACCTATATACTAACACAAAATCCTCATGGTGCCACACACTTTGCCACTGAATATAATACCGCCATATTATGTGTCTCTGAATATGCTATAACATACTGTACCCCAGAATATAATAGCACCATAAAATATGCCTCTAAATATGTCGCCACACACTGGGCCTCTGAATATTGTGCGTCGCACATTCTGCAACCAGTATACAATCGTAGCACATACTGTGTTCCCTGGAAATGAAATCTCGCGCGCACACACACACACACACACACACAGTGTCCAATAAAAATATTGTCACACACAGTACTCCCTGAAAACAGTGCCCCTTGTAGATAGTGCCACACACAGTGTCCCTGTAGATAGTGCCACACACAGCGCACCCTGTAGATAGTGCCACACACATTGCCTTGTGTCGATAATACAATTCACGAAGTGCCCCTGTAGAAAGTTCCACAAACAGTACCCCCTGTAGATGGTGCAGAACACAAAGTGCCCCCTGCAGATAGTGTCATACACAGTGCCTCCTGTAGTGTCACACATAGTGCCCCCTGTAGAAAGCGTCACACCAGTTCCCCCCTATAGTGTCACACACAGTGCCCCCTGTAGGTAATGTCACACACAGTGCCTCCTATAGAGAGTGCCACACGCACTGCCTTCTGTAGATAGTGCCACACACATTGCCCCCTGTAGATAGTGTCACATTAGTGCCCCTGTAGATAATGCCACATACAGTGGGATCAATACAAGTCCCAACAAAATATAAATAACTATATGTGCGGACAATATTGTACACTGGAATTTTACCTCTGCAGGCTGCATTTTTACTTGCTTTTCACTTTCAGCGCATATTGTTTCTATCAGCTCCTGTACAATTGTTGGGAAGTCATCAAAAGAGCTGACAAAAAACATGTCCTCCAAGTTACGGTTCATTAGAATAGCCCGCAGCTCATCCATATCTGCTGCTCCTACACCAACAGCAATCATTCGAATGCCTATTAAAAAGAAAAAAGTAATTAAAAGTGTTGTCTGCATTTTATTATAAAGGACCCAGCCGAATAGCTTATCACAGGGTGTACCACTGTTAAAACTTCCAGCATTCAGATGTAAACTGTTGGAGAACCCTGTAGAAAGGCTGTTCATGTAATGCACTGATATACCAAGTCCTCCAAGGTGAGTGATATTTTTTGTAGCCGCTCTTTTCTATGGCTAAAAGATGAGGGTCCAAACAGAGGATCCCACTAAATTAACTCAAAATTGCATAATAGTATATTTGAAAGTGTGTTTCAAAAACTAGGCAACCACTTTACCTCTATAAGTCTCTCAATGACATCATATGAAAACGACTTAGCCATACTAAATGCATAAGTCTGATGTTGTCAAATTTAATAGAACTTTAAACATTAAAGAGGTTGTCCCGCAAAAAACATACACATAAATGTATGATCAATGTGGGTCTGGGACCCTCCCGCGATCATGAGAATGAGGGTCCTGCATCCCCTATTCGAGTAGAGCGGTGGTCTCTTCATTCATTCTCTATGAGGTTTGACAGATATAGCCAAGCGCTGTACTCAGCTATTTCCATCAGTCCCTTAGAGAATGAATGAAGTGGTAGTGCAAACATTTGACCCTTGCTCCATTCACATGGGGGACACAGGACCCTCATTCTTGTGATTGCTGGGGGTCTTAATGGCCTTAATTTGCCAAACTCGCAGCAATAATACATTTACCACCCAACCTGTGAATAGGTGATAAATGTGTTTTGGGGTACAACCCCTTTTAAGAAGAAAAAGTGAAATGTAAATATGAGAAAGATAATGTACAATTTTACAGATGACGTCAGTATAATTATATGATCACTAAGTACACTTAAGGCACCTATTTGCGTAAAATATTTCAAAACATTTCACACTTTTAAATGTGTAGCATGGATTGATGACTAAGACATCCTCAAATTACTAAAGATTGTAATGATTCCCTTTTAGATAGGTAGAAAATAGATGAATTTGTGTCATAATGTGTTATATTCTTTGTATTCTTCCATTAGATTGACAGAAATATCACCCAAATATTCTGTAATATGGCTCTCATGTCAAACAGCTCATCTAGTAAGATGTCCTGTGAGTATATTTCCATAATAAGTACACTAAAGACATTGCATTATGCAAAATATTCTGACTAACTGTAGATAAAATAATAGATAAGAAAATGTACCATTAACAGTCATTATGTCATAGTGACAGTGGAAAGAATTCCATTTTCATATACCCTATTAGGGAATTCTGAGTTAATAGAGGGGGATTCTCTGTTCTCAATATTCATTTCTTAGCCTGAGTGGAGAGCGAAGAAAGAGAGCTTCACTCACTTTGAGAAACTTGTCCTGCAATATAGAGACAACCAATTTATTTGAATAGGCACTGTGGCTAAGTCATTGTCCATGTGGTGGCGCTGCAAGGAAATTAAACACTGTATGTTTGACCTAATGGGAACTTTTATCATGTAAGATATTTCAATCAAAATGTATGTTTAGAGAAGCTAAACTGTAAAATAACATTACCTAAGGCATGGGCCACTCTGGAAGGCTGCATGACATTATCTTGTGATCGTCCATCAGTCAACAGTAAAATCAAATGAGGAGACGAAGGCCTCATTCCTTTAGACACTTGAAACATCTCCTTTAGAACATGTCCAATGCCTCGGCCTTTTCAGTGGATACACATAAATATGTTATTTTTTTTTAGAAACGAAAACCATTTAAAACCAATAAAATGAATGCAAACATGTAAGGTTTCTAAGACTGGTTAAAATATTTGGTTGCAATAGGCCCCACTGCCATTTTCAATGAGCCCTTTTATAAATGTTCTTTATGTAGATTTTATAAAGTACATTATGTATGGAATGTATGGTCAGAAAAAAGCCTATTGTTCTAATCAAGTTTTTATGTTAAACATTATATTGTTTTAACATTTTACAACCATTTTTCCATGCCACTATCTATATTAAAAAATAATCCTGAAATCTTGCAGTTTTCACACTGGCCACTGAGCCTCACAATAGGCTGACACTTCCTGTTCTGTAGAGATCACTTCTCAGCAGTCATATCATTATCATCACAGGCAGCATTATAAAGATGGAGGAGATAACACAGGATCAACCATTGACACCGGTGATGGACACAGCTTCCCTCCTTCCCATCCCTGCACAGTGACCTCTGCACAGGTCTCAGAGCATGCACACAAAACTCTCCCAAAGAAGTCATCTCGTGACTACTGTTTTGATATGGCCACGTGGTAGCTGCTAACCTAGATCACTGAACTGCTGTTCACAGAGCAGAGGATAAGATCAGTCAAGATGGCTGCCCCCGTGCTCATGTACAGAAAATAAAATGAAAACATTTACAATCAGGAAATAAAAACATATTAGAAAATGAAAAAGAAAGTATTTCAGCATCTGGTTTTAGTTCCTAGAAAAGATATAGGTGATACAATTATTAACTACCAAAGTAAAGGTCATTGCAACAACACCTCTGAGAAACACAGACTTCACAGGACTCAAGTTAAACCGCGTGCGACTTGAAAGCCTTGAAAATTTCATCGGTGATAGAAAAGGTGTCGGTGTGGTTTGATGAAACAGAAAACTGTCATTATTGCGTTGATAAACATGCTTAAATATTGTTGAGTAACACAATATATTGCTACATTGCGTCCATAGTTCTTACCTGTATTGGTGTTGCCTCCAAAATATTGCATATTGCGAATGGCCTTCAAAACAGAATTTCTCTCCTTGTGTTGGTTCAAGTGAAATTCTGTTCTTGGTTCTTCACTGTATTGAACAATAGCAATCTAATAAACAATAGGTATTACTTGTCAGCACTATGGAATAAAGCACAATCCATATAACCTTGCTTGAATACAGTCATGTATATTTGTATATTTGACTTAGTGCACCATTTTTTTATACGTGATCTCCAAGTCAATTACATTTTTCTTAAATAGAAGCAACATCACTTTCATAATTTTAGTTCCTGGGAATTCAGTTATCCTGGGAGTTATTCTTATTTACAATGTTGACCTTTTTTAAAATTTTCCGTGTTATTATTATTATTATTATTATTATTATTATTATTATTATTATCATCTAAGATTTTTCTTATTTCTTTCTGAAACCAGCATAAATCTACATAAAAAATAAAATTCTGCTCCCGCTCTGTAACGCTAATGTACTATACGATATATACAATAAGGGCTTAGTTTGACACGTTGTCTATGGTATGTCAGTGCTAGAAAGTACAAGGCCTTTATACATGCGGCAGCCTAGAGGTAGTAGTAAAACACGGTGTTCACAGTGGCTAGGGTAATCTCACCAATCTTCTCTCACTCCCAGGGCTGGCACAGTGAAGAGGGGGTGCACATAGGATGGTGGTGGTAGTAGTAGTCCAACGGGGCACACCCTTGGATACTTGTCTCCCAGCCTGGTGTATGTTGGGGTGCCCTTGATGGTGTAGTGCAGTAAGGCAGGAGACAGGGATGCTACTTGGTTAACTCACTTTTACCTTTACTGAAGGCAGATTTCATGGGAAACAATGCAGGTTTCCCACTTCTTTCTTTTCCTTCCGATCAGCTATTCTAGATATGCAGTTCATAGTTGCAGGGTGCACAACTTTTTTGGTTGGTTATTCCGTCTGCGCGGTACCAAACTATTGGTACCGAACTTGAGAGCAGCATGAAAGCTGCAGGAATTGCTAGGTTAGGCCAGTGACCGAGTCTTAGATGTTATGTCGAATGAATATTCAACTCACAAACTCTCCCTCACTACCGCTGAGAGCTTCCTTACTTCACCTCATCCTGCCCTAGACTCAACTCACTGTCAACTGGGAGGGGTCAGCCAACCAGGCTGTAGCTCCACCCCTTTTCCAGAAGCATATTAGAGATGCTCTATTATGAACCTGTCCTGTTCTATGTGTCCAAAATCTGACAATAATGTTCTTAAAGGTACATGAACATCATAAATATAAGTTAAGTAGTGTAATTCCTGTACACTACACACATAGGGGAAAAATCATTATGGGGAATAAATGGGTAAGTATCTTTTTTCTTATTTTATGCTGGTGATCTTAAATGGAAAAAAAGAAAATTGTCCAAATACTAATTAGATGAAGATGAAAAAACAGTAAGGCAACCATATTAAATGGAAGAAATCATTAGAGGATATAATGGATTTGGAGCTCACGTGCCGTAGAAGGGCTTTTTTATATTTTTAATTTACTCTTGTGTTTCTTTTAGCCAAGAATATAAATTTATTCCAGCAAAAGAAACATGGCAAACCTTTACGTTGGGATTGTTTCATTCTAGTGTTAACATACGCTTAGTAGCCAACAGTTCCATTCATTCAGAGATAGCAATGTGGCGATACTAGAGACTAGCGTGAATACATTGATAAATATGGCCTAATGTTCTTATAAACGAAGAGGTATTGTATGCAGTATATATTCATAAAATGAACACTTTATTTCAAGTACTTGCCTCCATCTTTCAAAAAAAGCAATTGAACTTTCTATCCAAGTGATACATTTTAAGGCAACACTGTTCAGTTTTTACTCGAGTCACCAACCATTTCTTGTGAGAATATTTACGGTCACTTCATAAATACAAATTGTGTAATCTAGAGTAGGATTGCCAAACATTTATAACCAATCGGTAGCTCTGATAAAAGCACGTAACTATAGCATTGAGTCCTACCTGTGTCCCATGGGGTCCAATTTTGGGAAAATACGATACTATTCTATAGAGAAAATCTTTAACTTTATTAAAATTCCCCGGCCCGATGCTGGAAGACTCATCCACAAGAAATACTATGTCAGCTTTTAATTTCGCACAGACTAGGAAGGAAAGGAAACAAATGACATTAGTAATAAAGCTATAAATGTAAATGAAGCCTATGTCATAGCAGAGGCATTGGAATAAATGTTATTCTAGAGGCAGATATTAGATTTAATATTTCATAAACATTTAGTTCCTAATTACTAAATAAAAAACATAGTAAATATTGAATATGTTATGCTCAGGAAAAGCCTAATCATTTTATTTTAATTTTAAACCATATTTTATCTACAAAGACACTGTCGAGGACAGGTAATTGTCTCCTAAAAGTAACTGGTTTCTTGTTAAAGGGAAAAGCCACCAAAAATCTCTCATATTTATGTATCCGAAGATAAAATCCATCGAGTGCATTTCAGTTGCTGAAAATCCCTGACACAACATTCTAAGCAAAGGGTCAATCAAATCAATGGCAATTTGCTTAGAAAGTTGTGGCCGAGATTTTCATTGAAAGAAATGGGCTTTGGGTTCTCTATAGTTTTGTAAATCAGTGGAGGTACAAGCTTACGGACTACAACTTATGATATAACTAACAGTCTAGTTCTTTTGAAAACTAGGTGGACTAGAAAAACGTTTGCATTTGGAATTCATATTTATTTACTGGGCTCAGAAACAGATGCTGATGCTCCTCTAGCAGCAGAACTGGTGGATTTAGAAATTTGTGGTAATGTTGGTGGAGGACGTTCAACTGGTCTTAATGTGGTTGTCTTTTCAATAGCTGTCGTCCGTCTGGGTCCGTGGACAGTGGGGGCAGGAATGGCAGGTCTTTTCACTGGTCCATCTGCAAAGACAGTATCATAAGTAATCAATTCAAAAGGGAGTATTATAGTGCCAACGTTCTTTTTGAATGCCTAACTCTAAAGTTTCCAGAACAGGAATAGACTGAAACCTCAATTTGATTTTAACTTGCAAGCTTCTTACAAGAGACAGCTCAGAAACACCTAACCAGGACAGGGTCTTATACAATAATGTTTCCATTCACTTACAGAGATCTTGGAAACTGTGATCAATAGATGCAGAATGTAAATTAGCATATTTTTGCATAACTAATAAAATAGCAGTTTTTTTAATGTACATATTTAGCTATAAATTCTCACATATGGCTTGGGTTATAGTTTTCTCTGGTCCTTCCATTTCCCCAAACAATGGCTTTATAGCAAAAACATAGGTTTTTCCATTCTGCAATCCAGTGAGTCTGAACGATCTGTATGATGCTGACAATTGTTCCATGGAGGCATCAGACTCTGTGAAGAGAAATAAAAGCATTACAATAAGTCTCCTGGCAGCCACGTCTGAAACCACCACTAATAGTCACAAACCCTTTTCAATACTGGAAACAGATAACTGAAGGTTTGTGTCTATACAGAACAGTACAGTTCTATTTTCCCAAGGAATCAAAATAATATTAACTTTTTACAAAATTGTAACATCATGTTCACGATTGAATTTTTTGTTTAATTTTTTTTTTGCAGTAAACTTTTTGGCATTTTTAATTTTTTTTGCAGTAAACTGTTTGGATCTGAAACCTAAAATGACCCATCACCCATTAACCCTTTCAGGGCCAGACTAATCATAATTTTTCTACTTTTGTTTTTTCCTACCCGCCTTCAAAATGTCATAACTTTTTTATTTTTTCGTTGACGCAGCCATATGAGGGCTTCATTTTTACGGGACAAATTGTACTTTTAATGGTACTATTTAGTATTATGTGTGATGTACTGGGCAGTTGGAAAAAAGTTTTTGTTATGTTTTAGTACCTTTAAAAAATTTTAAAAGTTTGAAAGAAAAAGAAAGTTTTTTGCATCGCCGTATTGTGAAGCCCATAACTTTTTTCAAATTCTTTTTGTACGTGCAAAGATCTCGTTTTTATTAATACTATTTTAGGGAATGTCTGGCATTTCGATCACTTTCTATTAAATTTTTGGGGGGTTGAACTGGCATAAAAAACTGTGATCCGGAAATTTTGACCTTTTTTTCCCGCTGCGGCGTTCACCGTATTGGAAAAATATATTTCTATTTTTATTGTTTGGGCATTTTCAGTCGCGGGGATATCTATTGTGATCTAGGGAAATGGGGGTGATTTGAATTTTTATATATTTTTATTTTTTTAAATAACTTTTTTCATTTTTTTATTATTATTTTTAGACCCCTGCGATCATTAGATCACTTATGCCATAGACTGTAATATCACAATATAGCAGCCTATGGCAAAATCAGTACATTGCTTTTGAGACCTTCCACAGGCAGATCTCAATAGCAATCTTCCTATAGCAGTGCTGCGAGTGTTCACAAGGATCCCAGCTGCTAGAGGCACACACCAGCTTATGCAATTTCGCCGCGCGGGAGCTGGTGACCGGCAGAAAAGGGAAAGTGAAAGTAAAGACCCCTCAGATGCCGGTACTCACAACTAACCCCGGCAAGTGAAGGTTTAAATGCTTGCGATCAGAGATGTTTCTGATCACAGGAATTGCCTCTGGGTCCCTGCTGTGTAACACAGCAGAGACCCAGCGGCTATGGTGCCCACTCTGCTTCTGAGCGGGCCCCATGTTTAAATACCCTTTCCAGACATTAATCTACAGATTAGCGATGTGAAATGGTTAAACTAAATGCTTAAAAGAAAACAAAATAACAGAACCTGTCAAATAACATGTTCCTACAGAACTGATAAAGGTTGATCAAACTGATATTATTCAACAGTCTGAAGGGTCCCTGTCATTTCAGTAAAGTTTGATCAGTGGGGGTTGGGTGCCTGAGGCGCCCTTTGATCACTGGGTTGAAGGTGCACTAAAGCTCTGCTGAGTGATATCAGCATTTTTTAACTTTCATCGGCAAGCCATGACTAACTTAAAATAATAACCTAATAGAGTGTCTGTATTTTGTCTACCACTTACTCAGCTGCTCGGTGGAAAGGGGGCACATCACTCAGCACATCATTTGTAAATGATTGCTAATGGTGGACGGTCCCATTGATCGGCACCCCTCCCGATATAAACTTCTCAAATCCCTCTATGATATGTCAAATGTTTAATAAAATGATAGTGACATTTTAATTCCCATAGAAAATACTAGAAAATACTAGGATTTATTCACTGCTGCACAAAACCGCCCTGAGTAGCCCCTAAAGTCACTTAAGGTAGGGGCGTGGCTCCCAAATACATTGTTTGGCAAGCTGTTTCATTATTATTATTATTATACTATACTTATTTTGTGTTTAGGATGCATTACAGATTTTTTACATTAAAAAAATAAATAAATGCTAATTAGTGACCAAATCTGTACTGTGTGAATGAGGCCCAAGGCTGAGTTCACACTATTTTTAAGTATGTTTTTTGTTAAAACACTGATCAGATTATAACAGATCATTGCATATGTTTTCCATTGACATATATTGTAATGTATTCGTTTTAGTGCAGCACTGAATAACATAGGAGCCTACATTATTTTAAATAGCATCGGAAAAACATTCTGATGTAAACCTGTCGAATATATAACAAAGGGACGCCTCTCTTGGCATAGTTTGGCACATAGAAACCTTTGGGTACCTCACATTATACGCTTAAATCCCTTCTTTGATATACAAATATATCCTTCTGATGAAGGCCACAATTATAGTATGACAGAAAAATAAAAAATGCAAACGTAAACCTAGGCTATAAGCAACAAATGTCTACTAAATTAGTTCTTTAAAGTTGGCCCACAATGCAGTTTTTAAATGACTAAAACAGGAACAGTTTTTTTGGCCTAATGTGAGCACTGATTAGATGGATACCTGATTTAAAGCAGTTATTTCAAAGTACGTGTTTTATGGTCATTTATGGGGGAGAAGACCTTGAATACAAGACTGTCCTTTTAAATTTACATTTAAAAATGCTCCTGGTCATTGCAAGTCCCTCCTCTCCTGCCAGTAGTAAAACACATGGGAGGTTAACTATTCATGTTCATAATTCAAGTCTCACCATATGAGCTTGGGACTAAAAAACACACACAACTTCTTTAAGCAGTTTATAATAGAATATAATGTAGGCAGCACTGTATCACAGCAGAAGGCCTCTAGCTGAAAGCAAAATAATGCCTTACCTGAAGTTAACCTCCATGTTAAAAGATATGATGATGCCCCATTTACGCCAGTCCAACTCAGTAACACACTATCCTCCATGGTTTCTCTAACTTCAAAGGAGTCCACTTTTGGTAGGTCTACTACATAACCAAATAAATATTAAAATCAGATACATTTGGAAGAAAAGGTAAATTTCAAGGCACAATTCTTGAAATGTTATATTCAGTACTGTGCAAAAGTTTTAGTCAGTATGGAAAAATGCTTGAAAGTAAGAATGCTTTCACAACAGAAGAAGTGTTAATAGTTTTTTTTTTATCAATTAACAAAATGCAAAGTGAATGAACAGACGAAAAATGTAAATCAAATCAATATTTGGTGTGACCACCCTTTGCCTTCAAAACAGCATCAATACTTATATGACTAATTCAGCTATGACTAAGCATGTTTATCCGAAACGCGTAAGGTGTGTTCCTTGGTAATGCCGTGGATGTTTTAAATATTGAAATAAAAAAGCAAAGATTTTATTACATTGCCGTGGATTTGTATCACTGGAATTTCTCCCTCTAACCCAGCATCAATTCTTCTAGGTACACATGCACACAGTTTTTGAAGGAACTCGGCAGGGAGGTTGTTCCATACATCTTAGAGAATTAACCTCAGATCTTCTGTGGATGTAGGCTTCAACAAAAATCCTTCTGTCTCTTCATGTAATCCCAGACAGACTCAATGATGTTGAGATCAGGGCTCTGTGGGGGCCATATCATCACTTGCAGGGCTCCTTGTTCTTCTTTACACTGAAGACAGTTCTTAATGAGATTGGCTGTATGTTTTGGGTCGTTGTCCTGCTGCAGAATAAATTTGAAGCTAATTTCACGCCTCCCGGATGGTATTGCAAGATGGATATGTATTTGACTGTATTTCTCAGCATTGTGGACACCGTTAATGCTGACCAAATCCCCAACTTCATTTGCTGAAATAACGCCCCAAACTTGTATGGAACCTCCACCATTCTTCACTGTTGCCTGTATTATTGTACAATCCTCCAGCCCTTCGGCAAACAAACTTCCTTCTATTACAGTCAAGTATTTCAAATTTTAACTCATCAGTCCAGAGCACTTTCTGCCATTTTCCTGCACTCCAGTTCCTATGTTTTCGTGCATAGTTGAGTCACCTGTCCTTGCTTCCATGTCGAAGGTATGGATTTTTGGCAGCAATTCTTCCATGAAAACTACTTCTGGCCAGACCTCTCTAAACAGTAGATGGGTGCACATGGGACCCACTGGTTTCTGCCAGATCCAAGCTAATGGCACTGCTGGACATCTTTTGATTTAGAAGGAAAGTAAGTATGATGTGTATTTTAATCTTTTGCATTAAGTTTCCTTGGCCAACCACTGCATCTACGGTCCTCAATGTTGCCCATTCCTTTGGGCTTTTTCATAAGAGCTTGAAAACCCAGTCTGCTTTGAAATCTTTGAATGGGAGAGACCTTGCTGATGCAGTATAACTACCTTATGTCTTGTTGCTATGCTCAGTGTTGCCTTGGTGGACCTGTGACCTGAAACTGTCTTCCACAGCTTCACCTTTGTAGCAGAGTTTGGCTGTTCCTCATCCAGTTTTTAGCCTCATACACAGCTGTTTCTGTTACAGTTAATGACTGTATTTAAAACTACATATGAAAATGATGATCATTATCACCTGTTTGGTATAATTGGTTAATCATACACCTGACTATAATCCTACAAAATGCATGACTCTGCAAGTGTACCTAGAAGAATTGATAGTGTTTTGTTTTAACTTATCTGGATATGTGGGCAGTAGGAAAATCCCTCTCAAAATAAAGTTTTCCCACGTGCATTAGCTTCAGGGGTCTATTCCCATTTTTGGTAAAAAATGTATGGAAGGAATACAAAATGAAAATATAGCTGCATAAACAACCCCATAAAATATAGTTGCATAAAAATATAGTTGCATAAATATACTGTTATGTTCTCATAAAGTAAACATGTTTCGTGTGTGTGCACCCTTTTATAATTTGTGTGCACCAACTCTTTTGTAAATCTTATCAATAGACAAATCCCTACTGCCTACTCACACGTTTTTGCTGTAATAAGGACAGGACTTCCCTCTCGGTTTCCAACAATAGTTGATACATAGATATTATAAGTAGCACTCTCCTTCAAGTCGGGTATTGAAAAAAATGAAGAGTCTGCAGAAACAATCTTTGAGTTTCTAGCACCACCTAGTGATAAAATATATTGTTGGTTTCCGATTTCCTCAATTATTACCTTCAAATATCAGTTGAATATTCTCAAAAAATTATAACAGATGATTTGTAAGAATTATAAAATTAAGCTTCTGTTTTTTTACTGGATACAATAGTGCATCATGTTATGTTATTCTGTTTGTCAAAAAAGAACTAAGGCTTAATGTGAACAGTAAGAAATTATTAACCTTTCTGAATAATTCAGCTAATATGAAAAGACACAAATATGTACATAGATTTAAATAAATTAATACAAGGCGTAATATATTAGTAATATGTTGTAAAAACTTGAAACTTTACTTCCAAACGTAATATTACGAGAAAAACTTATGTCAGTATTTACATAGTGCAAACTATAGTAAACATGCAAACTATAGTGTAAATTAACCCCTATCCGCACGAGGACGTAACTGTCCGTCGTTGCGTGAGGTTACTTCCCGCACGAGGACGTACAGTTACTGAGTTTTTCCCGGTGCACACTGTCGGCGACAGTGTGCACCGGGAACCGGGAGGTCAGCTGTCACCGACAGCTGACACTCCCCTCTTGCCGGCCAGCGGTCCTTTGCCGCTGATTTAGGCGAATTAACCCCTTAAATTCGGCGATCGGTTGCAATCGGCGAATTTTAGGGGTTTCTAGCATATCGGCAGATTGCGGGGTCTGCCGATAGTTAGTATGGCAAACGGAAGCCAAACAATGGCTTCCGTGTCTACCAGTCACCGTGTCGTTCCCGATGCACACTGTCGGCGACAAGGTGTGCATCGGGAACTTGGAGATCAGCTGTCCCCGACAGCTGACACTCCAGTGTCATCGCCGCTGGTTTCGGCAATTAACCCGTTACATGCGGGGCTCGATTGCGATCTCCGCATGTACAGGGTTTGTACCACATCAGCAGCCCCCATGCAATTGTGGGGGCTGCTGATGCTTGTAATGGCATCCGGGTCTGCCATGTATGGAAGCCTATGAGGATCAGCCTCTGCTGATCCTCGTAGACCAACTGTCAGTGACTGTGACGTCACACTGACAGTTGGAATACGTTACACTACCTAGTTAGTGTAATGTATTCTAGCAGCGATCAAAGCTGCAGGTCGAAAAGATAAAGTTTAAAAAGTAAAAAAAAATGAATAAACAAAAATATAAAGTGTAAAAAGTAAAAAAAAATTTATAAAAATGTTTTATAAAAGTGTAAAAATAAAAGGTTTTGTTTTCCTATAATAAGTCATTTATTATAGGGAAAAAATGAAAACGTTAAAAAAAAGTACACATATTTGGTATCACCGTGTTCGTAACGACCCAAACTATGAAACTATAATGTTCATTTTTCCGCACGGTGAACGCCGCAAGCAAAATAAACGGAAAACTGTCAGCATCGCTATTTTTGGGTCACCACCCCTCCCAAGATATAGAATAAAAAGTGATCAAAAAGTCGCATTTACCCCAAAATGGTATCAATAAAAACTACAACTTGTCCCGCAAAAAACAAGACCTCCCACAGCTTTTTTGACGAAAAAAATAAAAAAGTTGCGGCTCAGAATAGCGTGTCTCAGAAAATAAATTATTTTATAGAAACGTAATTTTATTGTGCAAACGCTGCAAAACTTAAAAAAAACTATACACATATGGTATCGGCGTAATCGTACCGACCGGCAGAATAAATTAAAACTGAATTTATTGCGCACGGTGAACACTGTAATAAATAAAGAATTTAAAGCGCCAAAATCGCTGTTTTTTGGTCACTTTAGCTCTAAAAATGATCCTGAGGGGCCAAAATGCTCACTATACCTCTAGTAAAATTCCTTGAGGGGTGTAGATTCCAAAATAGGGTAAATTTTGGGGAGTTTCCACTGTTTTGGTCCCTCCGGATCGTTGCAAACCCGACATGGCACTGAAAACCAATCCAGCAAAATCTGCGCTCCAAAATCCAAAAGGCGCTCCTTCCCTACTGAGCCCTGCTGTGGGTCCAAACATCAGTTTACGACCACATATGGGGTATTGCGGTAATCGGGAGAAATTGCTTTACAAATGTTGGGCAGCTTTTTCTCCTTTATTCCTTGTAAAAATGAAAAAAATTCTATGTTTCCACAGAAAAATAGGTGATTTTCATCTTCACAGACTAATTCCACTAAATTTTGCAAAAAAACTGTGGGGTCAAAATGCTAACTATACCCCTAGAAAAATGCCTTGAGGGGTGTAGTTTCCAAAATGGGGTCACTTTTTGGGGGTTTCGACTGTTTAGGTACCACAAGACCTCTACAAACCTGACATGGTGCCTAAAATATATTCCTAAAAAAAGGAGGCCCCAAAATCCACTAGGAGCTCCTTTGCTTCTGCGGCCTGTGTTTCAGTCCATTAGGACACTAGGGCCACATGTTGGATATTTCTAAAATCTGCAGAATCTGGGCAATAAATATTGAGTTACGTTTCCCTGGTAAAAGCTTCTGTGTTACAGATTTTTTTTTATTACAAATTAATTTCGGCAAAAAAAATGAAATTTGTAAATGTCACCTCTACTTTGCCTTAATTCCTAAAGGATTAAAATACTTTCTGAATGTGGTTTTGAATACCTTGAGGGGTGCAGTTTTCAAAATGGGGTGATTTATGGGGACTTTCTAATATATAAGGCCCTCAAAGCCACTTCAGAACTGAACTGGTCCGTGAAAAAATGGCTTATTGAAATTTTATTGAAAATATGAGAAATTGCTGCTAAAGTTCTAAGCCTCGTAACGTCCTAGAAAAATAAAAGTACGTGAAAAAAAATGATGCAAACATAAAGTAGACATATGGGGGATGTTACCTAGTAACTATTTTGTGTGATATTACTATCTGTTTTACAAGCAAATACATTCAAATTTAGAAAAATGCTAATTTTTGCAAATTTTAGCTAAAATTTGAAGTTTTTCACAAATAAATATTGAATTTATCGACCAAATTTTTTCACTAACATAAAGTACAATATGTCACGAGAAAACAATCTCAGAATCGCTTGTATAGGTAAAAGCATTCCGGAGTTATTACCACATAAAGTGACACATGTCAGATTTGAAAAATCATCTGTGTCCACAAGGCCAAAACAGGCTGTGTCCTAAAGGGGTTAATAATTTTGTGATAATTACTGTAGTTTAAAGAATGATATCAATATTTATTTATAAGTAATATTTATTTTTTGAAAATGTTATTTTATTATAAAAAGTGCTTACCATTAAATGGTGCCCATGAAATTTTGTAGTGAGTTATTCCAGGTGTTTTCTTCCATGATAGTTTAAGAGTGTTGACTTCAGTATCAATAATCTGCAAGTCTTTAACAGGAATAAGCTGAACTGGATTGGAGTCTGCAAGTTTAAAGGAATCATGAAAAGTCAGACTGGCGTCACTCTGATTCAAGCTTTAGGGCAGGGCTACACGGTGACATTGTCTGTGCTACAGGTCGCACATGCCACCTGTGTTGCGGCCAAAGTCGCTGTGTAGCATTAGACTAAGGGAATTTTACATCGGGGCGATATTAGCTTAAACGATCATGCGTATGAACAATCATTCACATTCATTGCACGATATAAACATGTATAAAGATCAAACGTTGTTCATTGTCAGTATATGGACGAGTGTAAACAGGCATCTGCCTAACTTTTGTACTTAGGCAGGAGGGGAGGAGGAGACGGTAATCGCACGACCGATCGCATGTAACGAGGAACCACACAATAACATGTAAATACAGGGCTTGTGCTGTAGGTCTAAACAATGTGCTATATCGTCTATTGGCGCTCGTGGGCAATTTGTCTACCTGTGTAAAAGAAACCTTATCGAGTAGTTTAAATGGTTGTCACTTTGCCGGAGTTGGCGCAGTTTAAAAGCGGTATAAAAGCTAGGGTAAGATGTCCATCTTTAGGGCTATTATTGGCTATTATTATTTAAAGCACCTGCTCACTCTCCTTCTTCAGCGTTTCTGACCTGGCTGTGTCCATTTGTAAGTATGGCCTTTTTCGGTGTTTTTGTATATATGTCCCCTTGCTTTTATCTGTTTTGTCTGTGCATCAGGAGCTTTTCGTTCAAGTTAGGGAGTTAGGGACTCGCAAGTCTGGGGATCCTTGTCGTGGATTGCGAGCTTTCGTCCTTTTGGCCAAAATGATCACTAATACCCCAGGTATTTATTACTTATATTTGCTTCATTTGGACACAGCCGGGTCTTTGATGCTGGGAGAGCATGGTGTGCTGTTGTTTGGCTTAGCAAGCAGGGTAGCCCGCTCTATGAATTATCAAGGCGTCACAAATAGGCTTCTACCTGGCTATACACGTTGTGCCTCATGACTTACACACGATCCCTCCATGTTTCACACACTTGCACCCCATTATTCATTTATTTCTGAGGCACTTTACTCATTACTGCCCCCTATATTTCACTTATATTATTACACTGGCACATACACTATTCATTTATTATTTCTTACTACACATCCCATGCACCACACACCACTCCCCTCAAGACTAGTGGGAGTGGCTATTATTATTTAAAGCACCTGCTCACTCTCCTTCTTCAGCGTTTCTGACCTGGCTGTGTCCATTTGTAAGTATGGCCTTTTTCGGTGTTTTTGTATATATGTCCCCTTGCTTTTATCTGTTTTGTCAGGGCTACCATTGTCCTGAACTAAGATAGGGAAAGCTTGCCTCATTTGGTAAAGTATACCAGATCCTTGATCAATGGGGCGTAGTTTAGGTCGTAAAGAGTAGAGATGCCAGCAGAGAGAAAGGTGCCTAGGTACTTAATATAGGAGGTCTTCAACTAGAAAGGAAAGTGGGCCTGGAGGAAGGATATGTCTGAGTCAGAGAGAGAAGCATCCTGGATCCATGATTGTAGTGTATAAACTTGGAGATTGGGTAGGGCTAAGTACTTTCATATTCCTTTAGCACATTGTAGATGGTGGTGTGAGAAGACAACATAGAGTAATAAGTCATCGACAAACGGAAATCATTAGTTAGAAACGTTACCCACTTTTACCCTCTTAATGGGGTTTTCTCATCAAGACCCATAAGGGCATATCGACATCATAGAGGGGAATTTATCCGCTCGGGGACCGCTCTCTCTTTGAGGCACAATGGAGAGCTATGAGTGGAAACCGCTCTGGCAGATTCGAGCCAGCCAGGTATTATATGGGCACCATTTATCTGAATTGCAATCATGTAATGCTACATTTCCCCAGCATCACTGAGCAATTCCTATCTAAAGGGGTTGAATGGAAAACATTGTATCCATATAGGGAATAGAGCTGCCAGTGACATTGGTGCCATGATGCTGCCCATTATCTTATATCGCATGCATAGAAAAACATAAATACATTTAAATAAGTTACAGAAAATGCTTCACATTACATAGTTGAAATCTGCACCTCTTTTGGTCAGCAATTACTGCAGGAGCAGGGTAGAAATTAAGATTATTTGTAATTGTATTAAAGGGGTTTTCCCATCAGGGACATTGATGTCATATCCACAGGATATGTCATAAATGTCAGATAGATGCGGGTCCCACCTCTAGAACCCGTACCTGTCTCTAGAACGGGGCCCCCTAATCCCCGCTCTGCCGCTCTGTGTTGTCCCTGTGATGTCCCTGATGGAAAAACTCCTTTAATACTGTAAATTTATTGTGACATTAGAACGAAAAAAATCTGCCTGCCGCATTTTTGCACCAGAGGTGTAAGGAAGATAAAAAGATGATATAGGTGCACAAAGATCACACTGTAGCGTGCTATTGCAACAAAAGAACGTTCTCCATCAGGTACGGCAGAATATATGGCTGCCAATAATATCACTCTTTCTGAATGTTTCTGGGGTTCAAAGTTCCAAATCTTACTGTGATATGTTCCCCAGAAGATCCATATGGAAGTATACTTAAAAATAACAAACAAAAAAAATAAAGACTATAATAAACCATGCCTTAAAACATGAACTAGAGAATAGCTTTTCATTATACTTGGGACTTACCTGTGCCTTGAATCAGAGTGGCTGGTGAACCTTCAGTGTTGCTGTAAACTGCCTGAACATTCACAATGTACCTGGTGTTTGGCTGCAAATTTGTAATATGGTACGACCGGATATTGGGAGCCAAATACTGATTTTTAGATGTGTCTGTAATGATAATAAAAATGTTTCTTATAGAGATGCCTCTCCTGAACTTATTTTTTAATTAATTGTGTCTCTGATGGACAGAGCATTGCTAAATCGTGAATATGAAATGACAATAGAATAAAATACCAGTAGCACTAATATTTACAGAGTAATAATGATTAATATAAGCATAATAAAGTAAAGTAAACTAACCTGATGTTTCAGGGTTCCAGGACACTTTATATTCAGTGGCCCCAATCGTGGAACTCCAGGCCAGAGAAATGGAAGTACTGGTGTATCCAGTCACCTTGAAGTTAGACACATATCCGAGAGGTGCTGCAGAATATGTAATGCTGTTAATACCAAGCAGGTTGTGCTCTGTCACAGTTGTATATTAGTTTTATTCACCGTACCATAAGACCCATTTAGCAGATACAATAAAGATAATAGTCATTATAGCATATCTGTTTAGTCTAATACATGGTCAGAGACAGAAAGGATACAATGTGATATAAAATTGTAGTTCCTATTTAGCCTTATCAAGGTGGTTTGGCATCCAGGCTAAAGATGGCACAAAGCAGTTTGAAATCAAAGTTCATCACATCATTGGGTATTTTCCTAATTCAGACCCAACCTCTATTTGTTACTATAGGTAACAGTTCATTCTTAGATAAAGATGGCTACACCTGTAGCATGTTTATTTCACACAGTCTAGAACTTCTCTGAGATGTAAATGGGTTTTCCAATAAAGGACTCAATAAAAAATATGTTGCTCCCAGCCGGGAAGGAGTATGTATTCATAACTCCCATATACTGTAAAGAAGAGTAACTGCAGTCACTTCTCTGCTAGGAAATGGGGACTTGGTGATCATTGGGGGCAATTTGTCGCAGAACCCTTTTAACACATTATCGAAATTAATAGTAAACTCAAAAGTTTTGCACGTTTGCATCATACTGCAGACATCCTACTGTAAACAATTTTCGCAGTATGAACATATAAATGTAAAATCAATGGGGTCCATTAGGTTTCCATTGGGGTTCAGGTATTTTTGACAGCAAGAACAGTGCTGCATACTGGGCTACTTTATGCTTGCCTTAAAAAATACCAGTACGTACTATTCTTGACATACTGGTAATAAAATTCATGTACATTGTTCTGCATGCAAATAATATTGCAAATTAATATAAAATAATCAATTTAATACTTACAGGTTCGGACAGTTGTAGAGATTCCTGGTCCCACCGCAGAACCAAAGAGCACGTATAAAGAGATCACATATTCTGTGTTGTGTACCAGGTTTTTCAGCTCAAAAGAAGTAAGTGTGCTATTCAGTGCAAGTTGTCGGGGACGATCTCTGCCAATAAATTCTTTGAGGTGAAAGGAAAAGTAAAAAATATATATATATGGCACCAACCCGGTTTACAACATACAGATGGGTATGTAATGAGGCATTGTACTTCACTTCATTTACTGTTTGATACATGTTATTACACGCTGCCATTTATATCCCTATATACTTTTGTATATCTTTGTGCCTACTCCATACAGATTACGTGTTCCCTTGCAACCCTATAAAGCATGTAGCACTTTATATATGATATTTATCTATGATATGTATACTGTTGCCTTGGAGATATGTTATTTCTGTATGCTTTATTCCGGTGATGTCGCTTTATCCATTGTGGGATTCTATTTTTAATGTGTTTTATATGTTAATAAAGATTTTTTTTATACTCTATGACCACAGTGCTTTGTCCCATTAATTTGTAGGTTTATATACCCCTTAGCTGACAGCAGTCCCCAAGCCTTCCCCCGAGTCTAGTTACTACACCCTCAGTGACATGTAGACATCAGGACGCACTGCCACATCCACGTGACCAGCCCTCTGCTCAAATAGCTGCACAACACAGTTGTTCTGGATAGCACACACATTGCCCTTTGACACTTTGGCGTTTCGTAGAATGCTGGCTAGAGTTTGAAAAGTTTAAAAACAGTTAGACCACAAGTTTCCAGCCTACACTTCACATATTGTATTAGTAGAATCTGCCAGTAGTCTTGTTCATATTATTTGGTCATTTTTGGTGTCATGGTAGCAGACCACATGGTGTCAGTGGAATATCATATATCACCAATGTCTTTGTCTTTCAAATAAACAGTACTCTGTTCCTAGAGGTTCATGTGAACATTAAAGTGTTCACTTCTATATCTGCCCTACGTAAGTATCTATAAGTTGTCTGGCTAGTCTACATGGATTAGTGCATTAAAATTGATTCCCTTTTACAGCCTTCCTGAACACTAGCCGGACAACTTATAGGTACTTACGTAGGGCAGAGATAGAAGTGAACGCTGAGCTCAGCCTGCAGAATGAATTCGAGGAATGCCTCCCTTCTTTAGTTATTGACACTTTATCCTGAGGAGTTTAGAATTATAGGACAATACTTGTAATTGGTCACTCATATTAATATCAATGGGAGGAATGCCTCCATTTTTAAGGTAGAAAACCTCTTGATTCCTCTGACAATTTAATTCTCCATAATTATAGGACAATATCCAAATGTTTGTCCTTTGTCACTAGCTCTAGGGTACCACTAGGAGGAAAACCTCCATCAAATAACTAGTAATCCATGGAATATGGTACTGGTATTTTTGGTCTATGGTACTACTGAGAGGAATGCCTCCATTTGCTATTCAGTAATTCATGAAATTCTTTAGAAGGGATTATGAACAATAGTGAATTTCCCCGAAAGATCTATCTTTAATTACCTTATTAGTACGACTTTATAAATATCGTCAATCACTGGCAGTCCATGGACACTTTTTAATTCACTATTTGTCTGTTTTGTATGTGGTAGATACAGTAAATAAATATTCCTTCATATTAGTGACATTAATAAAGTTTTTTTGTTTTTAACAAAATTGTTAACACATTGTTATTGGGAGTGAAAACTATGTGTTTTGTGTGTCTTCACAATCCTGTTAAATATAGAATTTACCAAATATTTACTCCCCCTGTGTGCTGCAAGAGACCTATTCTGACCAATAAAAAGCTGTGTCCATTTGGTACAGATGGTGCAGATGTGTATTCATCTTATTTTATATATATATACTATTATATTGTTATAGATTAATTTTGTAAACTTGCCTGAAGAAGGGGTCTTTGCGCTCTGAAAGCTTGCATTTATAACTTTTATGGTTAGCCAATAAAGGTATCATAAATACGTTTGTCTTTTTTTTACACAAAAGTATTTAACATTACATATTGTTAAATATTGTAACTTGTCAAATGTTAACCTCATCATATCAGATTATGATCTCATTGTTAGACCAGTAGCAGTGCTGCTGAAGACTAGGTTGCTTTTGCTAAAAAAAAAATCAAGGCTCACACGGCGGATATTTTCTACAGCGTAAATGGCCTGAAATTGCCCTTAGGGTTTTACCACGGATTTCCCTTCATATTTTTTATTGCATTTCAAAAGGGTGAAATTTGTGTCAAAAGTCCACAATGAATTTGTGCCATATAGGGCATGCTACAAATTTGAAATGCTGCATCATGACTCAAATCTGCGCAGATTTTTTTCTGCAATGTGTGAACTGGGTTTTGTAAACACCATTGACAAGCACCAGATGTAATGTACCTTTCTGGCAGATTTTGAGTGCAGAATCTGTGCAGAGGAAGTAAAAGACTAGAAACCTGCACAAGCGACATACAGCAAGTTCTTATGTCTTCATGTTGCCTACCAAGCTAATTAAGATCAGAAAAATCAACTACACAGTATGAAATACACATCAAGCGTTTGATTCCCTTTATACCTTTATGTGTATCGGTACTAGCCTGTACTTATATACAAATCATTTTCTAACTTACCTGGAGTTGGGCCCCATGCCAGTCTATATCCTGTAGCACCCTGAACTGCATTCCATGATATCAGTGCTGTATTGATGTTTATTGGACTCGCTTTTAGAGTCTGTACAGAGCTTGAAGCCACTAAAAATATGTTCAGCAAAAAGAACGTATGTAATTTGTAAAATACAACTGAATAAGTAATCATAGTTTACTATAGACTATATTAAACCTCATGATATTAGCTATTCAGTAACACTTGAAGTAAAGTTATACTCACATGTTGTAACTTTAGCAGTTACTATAGGGCCCTCTATGTCTACAAAGATTGGATTGACAGTTACTGTATATTCGGCGTCAGGACGTAGTCCTTGAATCAGGTACTGAGAGTAGCTGTCTGGCAGGTTGACATTTTGATCAAATCCCTCTGCATGATTAAAAAAATCCATTTGTTCATTTGTTTTATTTATTTGTTTGCTTGTTTCTAATAAGCATTATGAAGTCAACTACGCTATTGATTCCGTCAAACAGACGGAAACCTGCCGGAATGGTGACAAATGGAAACCATTAGCAATGTTTCCGTCACCATTGATATCAATAGTGATGCAAACGGAAGCTAAGGATTCCGTTTGCCTTTCCGTTGAGGAGTTCTCCCGACGGAAACTTCAGACGAAACCCCTCAATAGAAAGCCAACGCTGATGTGAACAGAAGTAGACAGCCTCGATAGCGTAGCAATAATAACATAAGACATAATTGTAGGGTCAACGTAAAAAATCCTAACCGTCATAATAATCAAGATGGCGCTATATTTAAAGTTTTAGACCAGTGTTTCCCAGCTAGGATTTCTGGCCAGGGATTCACCAGTACATAGAAACATAAAGTTTTACAGTGGGGAAGGAAAAATTATTTCAGGTTGCTCTAAGATGCTTGGCAAATAAGCCAACACATGTCAGGCAGAAAAAACATTGTTCAGGAGTTGCCTCATGGAAACAAAGTTGGGAAGTGCTGTTTAATCATTTCAAAGTGAATCTATCGACATGATAGACACCTCTAACTTCGTGCATTTAACAGTTGCCCTAGGAAAAACATGCCAGCGGGTGTTGTCCATGGTGCCTTAAAGGGGTTGTCCGAGATTAAATGACTTTGTGTTAATGCTTGTAATTTATAAATGTAAATACGTTTGTAATATACTTACATTTTTCAAAGTGGCCCCGTTTCCAGATCCTGCCGTGGGGTACTTGACGAGTAACGTCACTCTCTGCACTGGCTACGGCTGCTTTGTTGATCTTGAATTCTTTGCCGGGTACACTTGTGACGTGGTGTATATCGGCTTGTTCTGCTTCACAGCCCTTAACACCCATGCGCTGTCACTGCTGTTCTCGCGGTTCCTGCTGTTCTCGAGATAACAGCAGGGGCCGCGCATGCGCGTTACAACAGAACAAGCCGGTATACACCACGTCACAAGTGACGTGTCGTATACCCGGAAAATAATTCAAGATCAACAAAGCGGCCAGAGCCAGTGCAGAGAGTGACGTCACTCGTCAAGTACCCCAGGGCAGGATCTGGAAACGGGGCCACTTTGGAAAAGGTAAGTATATTACAAATGTATTTACATTTATAAATTACAAGTATTAACACAAAATCATTATATCTTGAACAACCCTTTTAAGAAAGCGTACCCTTTATGTAAATTGAGCATTTTGCTCAGCTGGTTGGAAGAACAGAATGAAATGGTCACATCTACAGCACTTTAATATAGATATGTCCACAAGATCTCACTAGAGCAATTGACATAGTGAAGTGTTTTTTTGGGGAAAGGGAGTGGTTTTTTTTTGGGGGGGGGGGGCACATAGCAGGTGCAGAAATAAACACTAATTAAAGTTGTCTGTCCTGGTTACAGACTCTCTTCAAAATTAAAGTGGCCATACACATAGCATATATGATAGCTGTCATCGGAACACCACTTGTCTTCCGGGACAAAAAGGTATTGGACAGGTTAAAATACAAATTATTTATCCATGGTGGAGCCGTTCCCATGCATGTTAGATTGTTGGCGAATTTTGTCAAAATCTGCATGGTTTACCAATAAATAATTAATGTGCTGGAATTTAAACTTATAATAATATAATTTTTTTGTGACACCACTAATTTACCAAACCTTTCATACTGGTATGGCATAGCATTGTTATATTACTGGGCTTTGACCAATGGCTACATACTGCGTACATACTATATACGTAGCCCTGTTAATGGAAAATCTATGACAACAATATTCCAAATTAACCAACTAATTTGCGATCCATTTTTACTAATCAGTTGAAAGACAAAAAGAATTACTACAATGTGTCCCAACCTGCAGATGACCAAGTAAGTCGATAGCCTGTGGCTCCCTGCACTGAAGTCCAGTGTGCTCGAATAGTTCCAGTTGTGACATTCTGCAGTGTCAAACTTTTGACAGACAGCAACTTCACTATAAAAATGTAAGCAAAAATAACCATAAACACTGTGTGACCAACCCGTAACTGCACATGTGTGGATAATAAAAAAATAACAAAATTGATGCAGTTTGCTTACATGTACGGCCCACTGCTAATACAGGTTTGCTAGGTCCTTCTGGATAAACGGCGTATATGCTGACACTGTATTCTTTGTCTTCCTCTAAGTTATCAATAGCATGTGATGAGATATCTCCATTTAAAATTTGTTCATAGGTAAACCCAGGTCTGTTAGCTAAGAAAACAGAAAACGTTAATTTGTTGTTGTATTCTAATGCCTTTACCTCTTTATCCCTCCGATTTCATGGGGAGCCTAATGGCCTTCGTACACTGCTGTACAGGCCCCGTTCACATGGTCTGGCCATGTGCCCTTTATCCTGCAGTTGTCCATTATATGTATAAAAAGTCTTAAATATCTATAATTATTTATATTGATTGAAACTACATGATGAGCAAAAAAATCACTTGGCACCAGTGGCAATACCAAAAATATGGAGGGAATATATTAAAAAGTTGAAGCACCTGGCAGTAAAAAGTCGGTAAAAAGTTGCAAATTTTGGCACATATCAAATGTGCAACTTGTTACCCCTTTACGCCGCTCTCGGCACTCTTTAAAAAAGTCAGTGGGGTTTAATGGAAGGAATCGGGAGAACAAATTTACTATAATTTACGCCAGAAACTGACGCAATTTATAGCAGAAATCTATGCCTGCTCATAATAAATTTGTTATATCTTACTCCAGCAGGCTTCAGTCTAAGGGTATGTTCACACGGCGGGGGTCCGTAACGGCTGAAATTACGGGGATGTTTCAGCCTGAAAACATCCCCGTAATTTCAGCCGTACCGGCATGTGCAGGCGCTTGAACGCCGCGTCAATTACGGCCGTAATTAGCGCTGCTATTCATTGGAGTCAATGAATAGCGGCTCCAATTACGGCCAAAGAAGTGACAGGTCACTTCTTCTACGCGGGCGTCTATTTACGCGCCGTGATTTGACAGCGGCGTGTAAATATACGCCTCGTGTGAACAGACAAACGTCTGCCCATTGCTTTCAATGGGCAGATGTTTGTCAGCGCTATTGAGGCGCTATTTTCAGACGTAATTCGGGGCAAAAACGCCCGAATTACATCCGTAAATAGGCCGTGTGAACATACCCTAAGACTGGCGTATGAATGACCAGCCTTGGTAAATCTGAGCCAATGACTATATAGTAGCTATTCTTCTACGGGAGATGTTGGAAGTGGTCCCTACACCCTTTAAGACACAAATGTACCCAATGTATCTTGTTGGCGACGGAGTGATGTTGCTGCTGTGAGTTGTGATTTTGTTTCAGGCTTTAGTTCAAGGATAGCATAAGAACTGTCCTTGTTCGTGGCATGGGGGCATGTGGACTGCTCATGTACTGATGAACCCTGTCATGTTTGCTGAAGTGTCTTAGTCTCTGTTTAAGGGATAACCTAGTGAATGGTTAAAATGAACACTTTACACATCTGCAGTGTGGGGTACTTTACGCTACATCCACATGCCAGTTAAATTTTTGGGGTAATTTACTAATAGCTGGTGACAGACATGTTTGCCTTATGCTTCAGAAACCACCCATCCAATACAGTTGGTATTTAAATACGGTATACACACCCCTGAAGCATTTACATCTACCTCAATACACAATAGGTATTTTTCCAAAAAAGGAAATATTATGTTATGGTACTTACATCTTGGAATATAAACTTTGTAACCATCGAGTTTCCCCAAAGGAGGAGTCCAGGCCACCTTTAAGCTAAAAAGTCTCTCTTCTATAATACGGAAGTTAGTTACAGGAGGGACAGGAGCTTTAATGCAATATAAATAATAGACAGGCAGAAATTAATCTTTGTATGCATATAAACATCTGAACAAATCTGAGAAATAACTATTGTCATTGAGTTAATTGGTTTAATTATTAAAATCACATTACAGAAACATACTGTATATACTTTTTCTTTAAATTACTCTTATATAAGTTGTTTATTGGATTTTCAAGTTGGTGGAATAAATAAAATTAAAGACTGAGCAGAGAAAAACTATGAACAAGCTATTTTACATACGTGTATAATAGAGGATAATAACATGTTTCATTTTAGCAATTCCTTTTTTTCATGGCCTGCTTGCCTTCATGAAAAATATGTCTACAAATAGCAGATCTAATACAACACCTAAAGGGTCCATAAACCTACAGAGAATATTTTAGTAAATGTTATCATGATGTCAGATGCCCAGTTGTTTTAATAGGGGACATGACTCTGGTACATCTGTAGATATGAACAGCCAGTGAAGAATCATTAAGCGGATGGTTCTTTTCAACTTTTTGTTGTTTAATTTCTATTTTATACATTAATTGCATGCACAATGATAAATTCAGACTCCTGAAAAAAACGTATTGATGAATTTACTGGGTAAAATAATGTCAGTTATTAATTAAAGTGAATGTATCATCACAAAATGGCATGTTAATTAAATTATGTTTTTATTATAGACATATTTTCTTTGTTTTTATATGACTCTTCCTATAAAGAAAATCAGAAATATTCAAGTTTTCACATTGCCCTCTGGAGCAAACAACAACAGATAGATTTTTCCTGTTTGCATATCACTTTTCAGCTTTGCTGTATAGACTTGGACATAGTCAGCAGTTATCCCATTATTATTACTGGGTATAGTTTAATGACGAATAACATCTTTATTGCACCGCTGGAGGCTCAGATAAGACCAGATAGCAACACAATATACACTATATGCACAGATAAATCTTTATATGTGTCTTCTGTGTCCCCTGGTGTTCTTTTGATTCCCTCTCAGAATGTCCAGCAACTAAGAATCAGCACACTAGAAGCGGATTCTTCTCACCAGCACTGAACACTTTAGATGTATGTTTTGGGACGGAATCAAAAGAATAGCATGTATAACAAGTATGCAACACCAATAGCTAGACACAGGAGCGTAACGATTGTGGTCGCAGAGGGTGCAACCGCAACAGGGCCTGGATAGGAAGGGGGCCCCTAAGCAAATACTGCTTAGTTTACTATGTAGAGTAGAGTGCCATTTCTTCCCTGCCCGCCACTATTTCTGTGGCCTGTGACCTATTGAGGTTAAAGGGGTTTTCCAGTCCCTAAAAATTGATGGACTATCCTCAGCATATCGGGGTCATCAATCGGGGTCTGACTGCCGGGACTCCCGCCGGTCAGCTGTTTAGAAGGGGCCACATTCACTTCAATGGGTGAAGGTTATAATACTGTGAATAGCCGCTACTGCTGCGTCGGCGATTCACAATACCAGCAGTGACCGGAATGAAGGGGAAGCAGCACTCGTATGAGCGCTGTGGCCCCTTCAAAACAGCTGATCGGTGGGGGTCCCGACCCCGAGCGATCAGTTATTGATGGCCTATCCTTAGGATAGGCTATCAATTTTTAGGGACTGGAAAACCCCTTTAATGAGGACACTGACAATGTCAGCCGGATGCCCCGGCACAGGCAGCATGATGACGTCACTGCATTGCACTGCCAGCACCAAGCAGCAGGCCGAAGACACTGCAGCTCGTCGTGGAAACGGGGTCAGGAGGGTTTCCATTTTTTTTTATATTCATTGGTGCGAAAGAGGGCACTATTAATGGAAGATGGGGGTCTTACTAGTATATGGGTCTCACCCATCTACCATATGGGCCCTAACAACCTAAATATTATATGGTGTCCACTATTTACTATATGAGGACACCTATCTAATATATGGGGGCACCTATCTACTATATGGGCATACCTATCTACTATATGTGTATGCTTATCTATTATATGGGGGCACCTAACTAGTATATGAGGTCACCTATTCACTATATGGAGGCACCTAACCACTATATGGGGGCCTCACTACTATATGAAGGTATGTATCTACTATATGGGGCACCAATCTACTATATGTGGGCCTAAATACTATATGGGGTACCTTACTACATATAGGAGGGCCTATCTACCATATGGGGGCCTAACTACCACATGGGGCACCTAACTACCATTTGGGGGCACTTAACTACCATAGGGACAGCTAACTATTATATGCAGCACTAAAAAGGACTCCTCCTGTTACTATTAATGTTTGAGAATATGCAAAGAGTATGCTCAGAAAATCAAAGAGACGAAGATGTCTGTGCTATAAATTCTGCAAGTCGGAGCTAGAAGAAGTCGTCATGGCCATCTGGCTCGCATAAAGAAAGGAAAGATAACGACTCCCCCTGTAAGTCATTGGATGTAACTATACTGTATTCACTCATATGGTCTGCAGAGCGTCTGTGTAGGACTGGTATCTACCATTACATGTTCACTGTATGGTAGTAATATTGGTCTTTGTATAGTAGATTTTATTCAGTAACCGTATGGTGGTATTATTCAGTCACTATGTGTTGCCAATATGTGGTCATGGTGTGGCAGTATTATTCAGTAATAGTATGGTGGTATTATTCAATCACTATGTGCTGGTAATCTGTGGTCAAGGCGTGGCTGCAATGTTCAGTAACAATATGGTAGTATTATACAGGCGCTATGTAGTGGTAATATGTGGTCATGGTGTGGAGGTATCATTCAGTAACAGTATGGTGGTATTTTTTAGTCACTATGTGGTCATGGTGTGGAGGTATTATTCAGTAACAGTATGGTGGTATTATTCAGTGACTATGTAGTGGTAATAAGTGGTCACGATGTGGAGGTATTATTTAGCAACAGTATGATGTTATTATTCAACTACTATATGGTGGTAATATGCGGTCATGGTGTGGAGGTATTATTCAGTAACAGTATGATGGTGTTGTTCAGTCACTATATGTTGGTGATATGTAGTCATGGTGTGGAGATATTATTCAGTAACAGTATGGTGGTGTTATTTAGTCACTATGTGGTTTTAATCTGTGGTCATTGTAAGGCTGCATTATTCAGTAACAATATGGTAGTATTATCGAGTCGCTATGTAGTGGTAATACGTGGTCATGGTGTGGAGGTTTTATTCAGTAATAGTATGAATGTGTTGTTCAGTCAATATGTGGTGGCAATATGTGGTCATGTGTGGAGGTATTATTGAGTAATAGTATGGTGGTATTATTCAGTGACTACATGTTGGTGATATGTGGTCATGGTGTAGAAGTATTATTCAGTAACAGTATGGTGGTGTTATTTAGTGACTATGTAGTGGTAATATGTGGTCATGGTGTGGAGGTATTATGCAGTAACTGTATAGTAGTATTATTCAGTCACTATGTGGTGGTAATATATGGTCATGGTGTGGTGTATTATTCACTAATAGTACGGTGGTATTATTCAGTCACTATGTGGTGGTAATATGTGCCATTGGTGTGGAGGTATTAGGCCCCATGCACACGACCGTGCCCGCAATCATGGCCCGCGATTGCGGGCATGGCCAGCCGCATTTTCGGGCCATGCTCACATACAAAGTATGGGAGCACGGCCCGCAAAATGCAAAAGAACGGACATGTTCCATAATTCCCGGAACATTTCCACGACACGGACACCCTTCCGTAGTGCTACGGAAAGGTGTCCGCGTTCAATGAAAGTGAATGGGTCCGTTTTTGCAGACCGCGATTGCGGTCCGCAAAAACTGAGGTTTTTTACGGTCGTGTGCATGGGGCCTTATTCAGCAATAGTAACGTGGTATTATTCAGTGACTATGTAGTGGTAATATGTGTTCATGGTGTGGAGGTATTACTCAGTAACAGTATAGTGGTATTATTCAGTCACTATGTGGTGGTAATATGTGGTCATGGTGTGGTGGTATTATTCACTAATAGTACGGTGGTATTATACAGTCACTAGATAATGGTAATATGTGGTCATGGTGTGGAGGTATTATTCAGTAACAGTATGGTGGTATTATTCAGTCACTATGTAGTGGTAATATGTGGTTATGATGTGGAGGTATTATTCAGTAACAGTATGGTGGTATTATTCAATGACTATATGGCTGTAATATGTGGTCATGATGTGGAAGTATTATTCAGTAACAGTATGGTGGTATTATTCAGTCACTATGTGGTGGTAATATGTAGTCATGGTGTGGAGGTATTATTCAGTAGCAGTATGCTAGTGTATTCAGTTAGGCCCCATGCACACAAGGCCGCGGACACCTTTCCATAGCTCTACGGATGGGTGTCCGTGCCGTAGAACTGTGCCGGGAATTATGGAGCATGTCCGTTTTTTCATGTTTTACGGGCCGTAGATGCGGCCGAAAATGCGGGCGGCCGTAAGTAGACGGCCGTGCCCGCAATTGTGGGCCAAGATTTCGGGCACGGTCGTGTGCATGGGGCCTCACTATGTAGTGGTAATATGTGGACATGGTGTGGCGGTATTGTTTGTCCCTTGCATAGTGGTATCATTGGTAATATTGGCCTTGGTATACTACATTTTGTTCAGTAACTGTATGGTGATATTTGTTCCTTGCATAGTGGATATTGGTATTAGGTAACTTTATGAATGTATGATTTAGGCTGGGTTCCCACGGGTTGGATACGCTGCATACAATACGCAACGTATCTGACTTAGAACACGCTGCAAATTCTGCCTGAAAAACCTAACCGAATTGTGGTGACGTTTTTAGGGCGGAATATGCGCTGTGGTAAACAGCGCTTGAAATAAAAGTCTACTTACCCCTGGACATTGTCATGGCTACGCATCCCTCTGTTGTCCATGCAGTCCAGCCTCCTGGGATGATGCTGCAGCCAATGTGTAACGTCTATGGCCGGGGGCCGTCGTTCAGTCTTACCCTCTTACGGCCCCGGCCATGGACATCTGTCTTCTCGGCGTCAGCTCCCTCCAGGGAGACGTCGGCACCTACTTCCGGGTCCTCGGACTGTTTCCCGCAGGGCGCGCGCGCCCGCACGTGCACGGCCTTAAAGGGCCAGTACGCATCCAGCTGTCACCAACCAATAATTAGCCCAAATGGCTGCTGGACTATATAAAGGGGCTCTGCCCACTTGTTCCTTGCCTGAGCGTTGTTGTATACCTAAGTTTGTCTTTCAAATGGTCTCCCAATGTTTTCTAGTTCTCAGTGTTACCCGTTCCTGCTGCCTGTATCCTGTATCCTGTATCCCGTGCTATCGTATCTACAGAGAGAGTCAAGTCATGTCTTCCGCTGCATCCACGGTGCCACCTGCTGTGAAAGTCAAGTCGTGTCTTCCGCTGCAGCCACGGTGCCACCTACTGTGAAAGTCAAGTCGTTCTTCCGCTACTGTCTACATTGCCTCAGGTACCCGTTCTGAACTATAGACATTGTTTTGTACCTTGTTGGCCAGTTGCTACCCTGCTACGCGGTACGGCCCAGTGGGTCCACACCCCGCGCCGTGACACCATGTGACCGCTGCAGCCTGTGATTAGCTGCAGAAGTCACATGGGATGAAACATCATCCCATAAGGCCGGCCTGGATGAACAACAGAAGGAAGCGTCGCTAAAACAAGGGCCGAGCTGTGAGTATTAACTTTTTTTACTCATTTTACATAATAAAAGAGTTTTATTTTGTTCTTATTAGTGATTTTTGTAGCGGAATCGCAGCGTTTCCACGGCAAAAGTCGCAACACTCGGCTATTTGTTGCAGGTATTAGATCCCCATTGAATTCAATAGGGAAAACCTGCAACAGAAAAGCAATGATTCCGCAGCATAGTATCCGCACCGCAGGTCAATTAATGAACGTTTTCGTTTCGGATCTTTTCTGTAGCGTCCACATGAAATGTTTTAAAATATCATCCACTTTGCTGCTACGGTAAATGCTGTGGAATTTCCACACAGAATTCCGTTGTGGAAATTGAGCAGCGTTTACGCTATGTGGGAACCCAACCTCAGAGGTATATTACCATATATAGAAAATTGTCTTATAGTTGGGTTGTCTTTGAGACTCGCAATGCCTCTTGGGCCCGCGCATCTGAGCAACAAGCGGGAGGGGGTGCTCAGGTGGCAAATTTCTCCTGAGGCCCATAGGACTCTAGCTACACCACTGCACAGAGGCATTATTTTTTTAAAGTAAATCCAATTACAAACATATTGCGCTTTGAGTGATCTAATAGAGCAAATTCATATTTAAACATGGGACAACCGCTTTAATGTTGAGGACATGGTGTGGTGGTAATCTATACAGTGGGCGAACCACATATGTCTACAAAACCAGACCCTGAACACATACTTGTCTTCCCTTTAACTGTGGCTGAATCCCCAATGACATTTGGATACATGGCTAGAACAGTGAATAAATATTCAGTAGTAGGCTTCAGATTGGTTATAAACACTGTGTGCTTGTTACTGTCCAACGCAATCTAATAAAAAAAAAAAAGAAAAATAGTGAGAGAAACATTTGATCACGTTACCATAGGCGCAAGCCATAATAAATATGTATAACAAGTTACTGACACTTCTCAGTTCCAGGTACTGGGATAACTTTGATCATGCATCTGGATGACCAAACTGAAAGTGAATCAGTTACTACGCCTTTTTTCGTAAGAATCATGCATCTACTACCTGCATATATCAGCATTTAATGTCTATACTTACCAACAATTTAATATTAAATTGTGGAACTTTTAAGCCCTGCCCCTGTTCCAAGCAAGAATACCCCAATATGCATTGGAAGGCCCATTTCCTATACAAATTAGCATAAACCACGCCTTTTGGTATTCTGGTTCGTGGACCTGTCGTGTGAAAGTTTAGGATTGTTGGCAAGTATGGCAGTTGGCTATCATATCTAATATTCTTTTGTGCTTAGTACTGGTCAAAAAGAGCAGTGTCTTGCAACATTGTACAGGCTGCAACATCCAGCAAATTACAGCCTCATACACATGACCGTATTCAGGATCTGTGTCCCACGCATCTCAATGGGGCCATGCATACCACTGTATAAAACAGGGTGGTATACAGAGAAACTCATTATTCATCAGACACCATATATTGGACATAATTTTTGCACACCTTATTGTTGGTTGGCATGAGGCCTAAGTCAGTGTGTGCTTCAATTACAAGTGGGGACTAAGAGTAGACAATTTAGACATAAAGTATCTGTTAGGTCTTATTCAGATGAACGGGATATACGTCCGTGCAACGCGCGTGATATTCACGCGCATCGCATGGACCTATATTAGTCTATGGGGCCGTGCAGACAATGGCGTAATTTTTAGGCAGTGTGAGTCCGCTGCAAATGTCCGTTCTTTGTGCGTATTTCGCGCATCACGCACCCATTGAGGTCAATGGGTGCGTGAAAATCTCGCGCACCACACGGAAGCACTTCCGTGGGACGCGCGTGATTCGCGCAACAGCTGTAAAACTATGGATGAATACAGAAAAGCACCACATGCTTTTCTGTTTACAAACATCCAAACGGAGTGTCATAATGATGGTGGCTGCTCGAAAATCACGCAGCCGCGCATCATACGGGGCTGACACACGGAGCTGTTAAGTGCTTTTTGCGCACGCAAAACGGCGCGTTTTTTGCGTGCGCAAAACGCACACGCTCGTGTGAATCCGCCCTCAGTCTGTATTGCTTAGTAGAATAAATATATATATATATATATATATATATATATATATATATTTATATATATATATATATATATATATATATATATATATATATATATATTTGAGTACAACTAACTTGCTTGTGGTTGTATATCTGTTAGCTTGATAAAGATTAGGTAACATGTACATCAAGCTCATAGGGGTCAGTGGTATTACTCATCCAAGAAATATTTCTTGCATTTCCATTGCTGCCAATTAATTATATTAATTAATTAATTAATTAGATTTTACACTGTAGATTTTACATTGTTTTGCTAGCAAACAAAAATTTCTTGACATCTTTGACCCATATATAATCCTGTGGACTATCCTAACATTTGGAGGAAATCAACTTTTTTTTACATTTTGCTCCGTACCTGTCTTTGGTCATTCGTATTAAGACGGCCAGAAGATGTTAGAGAATTCCAGACAACTTGGTAGCCTGTTACATCACCTGTGGCTGAGCTCCATGTAACACGCATTGAATTGTAATTCTGCTCACTTATTATCAAATCTCTTGGACCAATAATTTCTTCAGCTGTGAGAATCAAAGAATATTTTATAAATAAATAAAATATACAAGAATATATGTAACTTTTTTATTTTTCCATCAATGTAGTGATTTTTTGGGCTTGTTTTCTGCGGGACGAGACATAGTTTTGATTGGTACTATTTTGGGGTGCATGGGACTTATTGATTCATTTTTGTTATGACTTTTTTGGGGGGCAATGGAAAAACATTGCAATTTCGCCATTGTTTTTTGCGTTTTTTTTTTACGGTGTTCACCTTGCGGTTTAAATTACATATTATCTTTATTAATGGAGTCATTATGGTCGCGGCGATACCACATATGTGTACTTTTATTTATTTTTTACACTTTTACTAAATAAAACCACTTTTTATGGAAAAAAATTGTTTTATTTATTTTTTTACTGTAACTTTTATTATTAATCTTTATTTCACATTTATTATTTATTTCACTAGTCCCACTAGGGGACTTTACTGTGTGATCTTCAGATCGCTACTATAATGCTTTGGTATACTTCGTATACCAGAGCATTATTGCCTGTCAGTGTAAATCTGACAGGCAATCTGTTAGGACGTGCCTCCGGCGCGTCCTAACAGGCATATGTCCAGCGCAGACCTGGGGGCTTTTATCAAGCCCCCGGCTGCCATGACACCCCATCGGAGACCCGCGATTGTATTCGCGGGCCGCCGATGGGTGACAGAGGGAGCGCATCTCCCTCTGTAAACAAGTTAAATGCTTCGGTCGCTATTGACGGCGGCATTTAACGGGTTAAACGGCCGCGATTGAAGTAAACTTCGATCGCGGGCATTGGAGCAGGAGCTCAGCTGTCATCAGACAGCAGAGCCCCGGCTCCAGCCTGCACGGGGGACCCGTGCAGGACTTAGACTAGGCTCACGTGAAAAGGCGTCAGCCTTGCCTAAGGCCCCTTAGTGACCGACGTAAAAAGGCGTATTGGTGGTCACTAAGGCTGGGTTCATACGACCTATTTTCAGACGTAAACGAGGCGTATTATGCCTCGTTTTACGTCTGAAAATAAGGCTATAATACGTCGGCAAACATCTGCCCATTCATTTGAATGGGTTTGCCGACGTACTGTGCAGACAACCTGTCATTTACGCGTCGTCGTTTGACAGCTGTCAAACGACGACGCGTAAAAATACAGCCTCGTCAAAAGAAGTGCAGGAAACTTCTTTCAGACGTAATTTGAGCCGTTCTTCATTGAACTCAATGAAGCACAGCTCAAAATTTACGGCTGTCAGAGAAGCCTCGCAAAATGCGAGGAGGAGCAATTACGGCTGAAACGAGGCAGCTGTTTTCTCCTGAAAACAGTCTGTCTTTTCAGACGTAAAAGCAAGCTAGCGTGTGCACATACCCTTAGGGGTTAAAAGTCCTCACACAATGTACAGAAATGCTAATAAAACATTGTTAGCTATCGGTTATGGCCAGTAGAGGACCAATATAAGGCCCTGTTTACAAGAAGGAATTTTCATGCTGATTCAGACCCGTTTTCCTCGTCGGAATCAGTGTGAATTACGTCGGTAACAAGACTCCCATTGATGTCAATGGGAAACTGCCCCAATGTTCAGATGGGCTAGAATTTTCAGCAGGCGGAATAGCAAACTGCCTTGTTGATAAAAAAAAAGAAGTGACATTTCAATTCTTGGTAACACACAAGCAGATTATCCCCATTGATTGAGGCAGAATATAATATACTGCTTGTCAGTTAAACACTGACAGACAATAATACACTACAATACAGAAGTTGCAGTGTGTTATGTAAACGATCAAGGAATTACATGTTCAAGTCCCATAATAGTACTATTAAAAAAAAAGGGAAAAAAAAAAGATTTATAGAAAAAAAATCGAAAGTGCAAAAGAAAACTTTCCGTAAAAAATGTTTTATTATGGAAAAAAAATACTATTAAAATAAACAAGTTATTTATCCCACTCGGGAGAACACTTTGAAAAAACAACAAAAAACATTGGCAGAATTAATATTTTTGGTTCAACTTGCCTCCCAAAAAAAGAAATTAAAATTAATTTAAAAATAAGTTATGGCTCTTTGAATGCAGTAACACAAAAATAAGTTATTTATAAAAATAAAAGTGTTTTTATTTATACAAAAGTAGTAAAATACAAAAAAAATATACTATTTCATATTTACTTAATCGTAACGTCCCACAGAATAAAGTAAACTTGTTAGTTTTACTGTACGGTGAACACCATAAAAATACATTTAAAAAAAAAACAAATTGCTGTTTTTTTCAACTCCACCACAAAATTTTATAAAAGTTATTCAATATTCTTGATATGTACCCCAAAATGGTGGCATTAAAAAATCCAACTCATTCCGCAAAACACAAGCCCTAATAGGGCTACGTCGAAGGAAAAAGAAAAAAGATATAGCTTTCAGAATGCGGAGATGAAAAAACAAAAAAAAATTGATAAGTTCTTAAAGGGAAAGTGTTGCCAGCAAAACATGTTTTTTTTTTTTAGTTAATCAATTAGTGTGTAGGTGATTAAACATTGTTCTAATTTTTTATTTTTTTTTCACGAGTCAGGAAATATTATAAATTGGATTCAATTTATAATATTTCCCAGCACTGGTCACTAGATGGAGCAATTCCCAAAATTGCAGCATTGCATGTGGTAAAGCAACCACATTGCTTTATGCTGCAAAATTGGGAAAAAATCCCTCGCTCTAGTGAGCTCTCAGAATCCCCCCCTCCTTTATCCTGGTTAGTGCCGGGAGAAACGAGGGGTTTGAACGGTCTAACCTCCTACACTGTGTGTAGCCATTTTTTGAGCTAACACACAGTGTAGAAGGTTTACATACACTAGTAAACACACACTGAAACACGAACATACATAGAAATCACTTACCTGCTCCAGTCGCCGCCGCTCCCTCCGGTCCGTCCGCTCCGTCTGCTGCCGCTGCTCCATGTGCACAAGTCCGGAAGCCGCGACCGGATGTAGTAATCTTACTGTCCGGCCGCGACTTCCGGTCCACAGGAAAATGGCGCCGGACGGCGCGCATTTCAAATTGGACTGTGTGGGAGCGGCGCATGCGCCGTTCCCACACACACGGCGTACACCATAGTGGATGGAACGGGCCCCGTTCGCAGTCCCTATGGGACTGGAGCTGCCGATTCCATGTCTGTATGTGTCATTAATCAACACATACAGAAATGGAAAAAAAAATGGCAGCCCCCATAGGGAAGAAAAAGTGTAAAAATAGAAAAAAGTAACACACAAACACACAAATAAATATAAACGTTTTTAATAAAACCCTAACATAAACATTTATTTTTTGGAAGGACCTTTTTATGGAAAAAAGGTCTGCTGGGGTTAGCATTTATTCAGACGCTTTTTAAAGTCACTTTGTATCGCAGAATTGCATGAATGTGGCTATCACTGTAAACAATTAGTTAGGACTTTTGCATTCTTCAGGTACTGCTTTGTATAAAATATAGGTTTTGGGGTGCACTCACTTTTGTAATTGTGTAATCCCTGTATATAACTATTTGGTACTTTTTTTAAGCATAAATAGGGTGTACTTTATGAACTCTGCACACCTTGAAGTTTTATTTTAGGAGGTGTGCGTCTAATTTTCTGCTCGGATTAGACTTTTAATCGCAAGTGCATTTTTTGCACAATTTTTTATTCTAAAGCAAAATTACATGAAAGTGCCTGTGTGTATAAAGTGCTAATTAGCATTTTCACAATGTGGCAGTTGTTTCGTTTCCGAAAATATGTGGATATGGGGGTTTAGTGTTATATTTTTCTTTAATAATTCAGGTTTTATTTGTACATGTCAAAAGTGTGAAAATCTTTGTTGTTACCAGAGATGCAAAGAGTGAGGATATTTAGTTAAAAGTGGTAGACAAAATGATTTTAGATATTATTTCTCCAGCTGATGTTTTATATATAAGTTCTTATTAGACTCACTTTCTACAATCTGTTTGATTGGTCTAGGAGGCTCAGAGGCAGTGAAACAGACTCTTCTTGAAATCCTGGGTAGCATATCGAAGAGAGACCAGTAGTCACTCACAATAATTACATGTTCTTCACTCGGGTCAGACGCAATTTTCTCTAACTCATTTCGGTCAGCATTCTTTATACCTAGGTAAAACACACTTTACACCATTACAACTTTTACATCAACATTACATTTTAGAGTATTTAATGAATAGTGGAATGCAAATTACTACAGGCAAACACCACATTTTCAATAGTGCCAATTCACGTTTACCCATATTCTAATAAATACTACTGTACAATCATCTAAAAAATATATTTCTAACACATAGTTATATAAGAAAAATGCAGTGAACGTGATTCCTATCAAGTTTTTTTTACAGTCGTGTGCATGGGGCTTTATAGTTATGTTTCGGTTTTAAAATTATTATTGGTTTATACAAAAAAAAAACACCTGCCCATCGCTACACATACAGACAGGGTTCATAACCTACTAAAACGCTATAGTATGGGGGTCAAATATAGCCTTGATCCATCTACAGTACCATTACAACAGTTATAATGTATGTCACCAGTCTCCAACTGTCTATTTGATAAACACAAATTATTCCTTGATTATGTGCCTTAAATTTCAATGGGAAATCCACCCAAAAGGTATTTTCAGACAAACCATACTGTAGAAACATTTTACAAGATTACATCTGTGTAATCTATGAGCTTGAACCAACAGTTCAGAACTTTAGGGCTGCAGAACTTTATAGAGAGCCTTAAAACCTCATTGGGACTGCTCACAGAATTCAGTAAGGCCATATTGTCACTATTTTGGTCAGTATTTTGCTTCAGTATTTGTAAGCGAAAACCATGAGTCGAACTAGACTGTAAGCTCTTGTGAGCAGGGTCCTCACTCCTCTTGTTTGATTTATTAGCTTTGTCACTATGTAATGTCTGATATTGTCTGTACGTGTTCCCTCTGAATTGTAAAGTGCTGCGGAATATGTTGGCGCTATATAAAGATTATTATTATTATTACACAGAGAAAAAGTTTAATGGATAGATTTGCATCCACTCCTGGTTTGGGCTTACAAATACTGATCCAAAATACTGACCAAAATACACCAGTGTGAAAGTGGTCTAACTGAAAATCTCAGGCACAACTATATTTTCAAAGCTATGATTCTTTTCAGGCATGTGTTTCCACCTTTTCACCTTTCCGTCATGTAACAGGGGTATAATAGGTCCCAGCACTTTCTATCCCTTAGGGTAGCGGTCCCCAACGTTTTTTTAACCAAAGACCAGTTTCATGCAAGACAATTTTTTCACAGACCGGCGGGGTAGGGTGGGTGTGTTCGGCGTTTAGTGTCAGTTCACACGTTACGTAAATACTGCAGATTTTGTGCAACGGAATTAGTTGCGGAAAATCCGCAGCATAATACAATAGCAGCAAAGTGGATAAGATATAACAAATCTCATCCACACGCTGCGCAAAACTAAGCGGAAAAAAACGCTCAGAAATTGACATGCGGTGCAGAGTTTTATTATTTGTTGTGGGTTTTTCTCATTGAATTCAGTGGGCAGGTAAAACCCACAACAAATAGCAGTTGTTGCGCTTATTGCGCTTGCAGCGATTCTGCAGCAAAAAACGCAACTCAAATCAAAATCTTATGCTTACTCAGTAGTCTGTTTCTTCCTCCAGGCCGGCCTCCTTGGATGACGATTCATCCCATGTGACCGCTGCAGCCAATCACAGGCTGTAGCGGCTGTCACACGGGAAAAAGAAGCGACATGCCCTATCTTCGGGCGTTTACGCCTCTGACCTCCCATTGACTTCAATGGGAGGCAGAGAAAGCGTATTTCGCAGTGTTTTATGCTCGCGGCGCTCAATGGCGTGCAGGGAGAGGAAAATCTGCCTCAAACTTCCAAACGGAATTTTGAGGCAGATATTCCTCCTGCAAAAAAACTCAGTGTGAACATAGCCTTAGGCTATGTTCACATGGAGTATTTTGGGGGAGGAATATCTGCCTCAAAATTCCGTTTGGAACTTTGAGGCAGATATTCCTCTCCCTGCACGCCGATTTTCGCGGCAATTATCGCGCCGTTTTTCGCCCGCGGCCATTGAACACCGCGGGCATAAAACAGCGAGATATACGCTTTCTCCTGCCTCCCATTGAAGTCAATGGGAGGTCGGAGGCGGAAGCGCCCGAAGATAGGGCATGTCGCTTCTTTTTCCCGCGAGGCAGTTTTACTGCTCGCGGGAAAAAGACGCCGACGCCTCCCATTGAAATCAATGGGAGGCGTTCTCGGGCCGTTTCTGCCGAGTTTTGCGACGCGGTTTCCGCGTCAAAAAACTCGGCAAAATACCCCGTGTGAACATAGCCTAAAGTAGTAATTAAGTCAGTATAAAGTATTGCTGTAGTTACAGAACTTGTTCTCTAACCTGAGGCTCCTTCATGGACAACGGCCTGTTCACATCTGCGTTGGGCTTCCGTTTGGCTTTCCATTCATCTGTTCCATCAGAGGAACAGACAAACAGAAAGACAAACGGAAAGTATCGTTTCCGTTTGCATTTACCATTTATTTCAATGATATTTCTTTTTTTTTTTCAGTTTGGGTCAGTTTGGCTCCGTTCTGTTAGTTTTCCATTTTTTTTGACGGAAAGAATGAACAGCTAAACAGAAAGCCAAACGTAAGCCCTACACAGATGTGAACAGGCCCTAAATTTGTAATGCATAAAACAAACAAATAAAAAACTGAGGAATTGTGACCTCCTATGTTTTTTTCTGGTGTGTATAGTACTGAGAAATATATTCTTAGGTTAAATTATGTTTGTTAATTAATTAATTTAAATTTACAATTCCTTTAATATGCGACTCAGTTGTCTGGCAATAGTCTTGTATTTTCTTTTCCATAACTACCGATAATCCGTAGCCTCACAAGAAAAGAGTCAATCCAGCAACTATCGGAAACCATGGATTTCAAATTACAGAAATATTGATGGATAATAAACCAACTTCACAAACCTATAGCAAATAATGTAACTCCTCTATTCTGCAATTGTTGGGCTTTCTCTTCTACCACGTCTCCAGATTTACCATCGGTCAGTAGTAAAACAATCTGTGTAGAAAAAGAATTAAATAGTTACACATTAAATAAAAGTTAAAATGATGTCAGCTGTTAGAACTGACAACTCAATGAAACCTTGCATAAATTTTATCAATGTCTAAAAGGTGACTTAAATTACACCCTGTACTTTCCAATAGCTTCCTGACCTTAGGGTGAAGCTAGCAAGGAATCCAGCTAAACCTATAATGACCTGTTGCCTCTAGCTGGATATTCATGGTCATCGGGGGTCAAAAGGACAAGCTTTCCCTTTTCAACCGCAAGTGGAGAGCTACTAAGATGTCATCTATATCCCAGATATCCTAGAGGTTTTTTTTATCCTCAGTATCTAATGACATGTACCATATATCCAATATATTATGGAGAAGGTTGAGTTGTATCCTGATCCTAAAGACTCCAAATTCCTGTAACATTAAACTAGTACCTTGTTTTTTCTGCGTTACAGTTGCGGGAATTGCAGTAGACAAGCATAATTTCTTGGGACAAATAGCATCTTCAAAATTCCAATGTTTGTGGAATCAAACCTATTGGATCCCCTAAAATTCATAGTTTGATTTTTGGCTTCCACTTCCTCACTATAATATTTAATCAGGTTGGGACACCTCCATATTGAAGTGGATTTCCAGTCTAACTATTGTGGCAGATTTACTAATACTGTCTTAATTTTAGACAGCTTAAAATTAGACTAGATGTGCCAAATTATTCACAGTGGCTCATGCTGGGTAATACATTTAGTGCATGTTTAGTGAGTCAATGATGAGCAGAACAGCACAGAAGTGTCTCAGTAGCAGATCTGCATTGTATGTAAAGACAGTGAGTAATTACAAGACTACTTTGTAATAGAGGGAAATGTAGTTAGCTGTAAATAGAGGCAATGTCTGTAAGAATAGAGAGTAATCATGGGTAGAGATGAGCGAATTTCCCAAAATTTGTTTTGGGTCCAATTCTATCAAACCGGTCGTCAGATTACATTTGGTCTGAATAAATTTGCAGTGAATTGAAAGTACCATGGAAAGTAGTATATAAAATTTTGAAGTCTTCTAGGACTGTATCCAACCCGTTTCAAACTCTTTAATGCCAAGACAATATTAGTAATGTCAAAGTGACAGCAACATATATGGCTATGGGTAAACAGATGGTAGCTGGTGGTAACAAAAAGCCTGTTTAAAAATACACTACACTATCTGATTTTTGTATGTTTTTTACAATTGACAAACGGTCCAAAAATTTTCACTTTTTGGTGGCATATGCCTGCCTGTGTTTATTACACACACAGTGGTATCGCAAGTAATGACTTTTTTAATAAACAGGTCCAAAAATTATTCCTTTTTAGGGAGTAGCAACAGGTTTGGAGCTATTTTAAAGAATATATAAACAAAGTGTGCCTGATTGTCCTCGGAAGTAAAGAAGCAATGACTTTTTCCAAAAATCTTCAAAAAATAATCCCTTTTTTGGATCAGTTTCAGTTTTGTTATATTTACCCTGTGCAGGGTGGGGTTCAGAGCAGCCATGAAGTATGGAACAAGATGGACAAGGTAGAAGATGTGCAGCTATGTAGGAGTACTAGAAGCGGCAACAGCAGCAGTACTCAATGAAACATGATGGACAATGCAGGAGATGTGCGGCTGTGTAAGGCTAGTAGCGGCAGCAGTGGTAGTGCCACGATCCGTGGGTATGTGGACCCACTAGACCGCACCATGGCGGAGTAGCAGCTGGCCATTCAACAGTCCTAGTACAAGGGTATCTTTGATAGTACAGTAGCGGAGGCTAGGCACAGATGAACTTGCAGGCAAATTACACCAGACGTAGCGTATAACAGCAGGCGTAACAGGTGGCACAACATGACACCAACACTCTAAGGCACAGGAACAAATATAGCATGGGATACAGAATACAGGTAGCAGGGCAGGGGATCAATGGGAACAGGATAACACCAAGGGACCATTTGCTAAAACTAAGTTGGGTAAACACAACAATGCTCAGGCAATGAGTGAAAGGGCAGAGCCCTTTTTATAGTCCAGGGTGATCATGGGGTAATTACAGATTTTACACATATGCGTGTACTGGCCCTTTAAGGCCGGGAGCAAGCGCGTACCCTACGGGAACCAGAACAGTGATGCGAAAGAGAGTGCCGGTATCTCTCAGGAGGGAGATGACGCCCAGCACTCACTCGTCCATGGCCGCAGCCGTCAAGGGGTAAGTTAGGTAGTAGTAGCTGCAGCGGTAGAAGCCGCAATACAGTATGGAATATGATGGACAGGCAGATAGCGACAGTGGCATAATTGGGCCATTGATAAATAGCCAGTCTCCACTGTCAGCAATGGCAGATCTATTCATTGGAATCAGGTGGAGGTGTGTGAAAATTCTCCCATTTTGCTTTTATAGTGAGGGAATAAAAGCATGGCTATCCAATAGTCATCCCTTTGCTTGATGCTAACAATACACATGTCAGCAGGTAAGCAACCAAGCTTGCAGGTTGCGCCAGCGAGTCCGAGGGCCCTGTTGTTTCGTTCTCTGCCCTACACTGCGATGATTGGTCATAGTCAGCGTCTTCATTATCAAGTTTGCCACATTGAGTGTCAGACTCGATCCCTAGCTGTGTCTGTGAATATTCCATGCCCCCTACACCACCAACTCCTCCTCTACCTCAAGTCCTAGCTCCTCATCCTCCTCTACTTCCTCGTGCACGCAACATAGTCCATGCGTGTCCCCAACAGCCACAAGGCTGCAAGCAAGATGTTGTAGTTGTTCTTTCTCCATCCCTTGTTTCAGTGTAAGTGTATGATTCAATATAAATAACAGTGGGGTGACATCGTTGATGCGGTTGTTGTCCCTACCCACAAATGTGATGGCCTCCTTGAAGGGCCTGAGTAGGGGACACAAGTCACTGATGAGCTTCCACTGGCTAAACTCAAAATAGCACATGCTCTCTGTATTGGTGATTTGGTGCAAGATGTAATCATTGATCGCTTTTCGATGCGTATACAAAAGGCCCAGCATATGCAAGGTTGAATTCCAGCAAGTTGGAACGTAGTACATCAAGCGGTGCAAAGGCAAACCGCTCTGTCACTGCAAGTTCAGGAGGTTTATTTTTACCACATTAGAACTGCTGAAATGCACATAAACTCTCCTGGATATGGTCAGCAGCTTCTACAAGCCTTGATACATTTTTTAAAAATGTTGCACCACCAAATTTATGACATGCACCATGCAAGGAGCATGTATTATTTCCTTCAAACACAGCGCAACCATAGTTGTTGTTGGCGGGGAGACAGGAAAGTTGTTGCTCAATGTAAAACAGCAACTGACCCGCTGTGTGGCTTCTCTCGCCCATGCTCATCAGGTGTAAGACAGCTTGGCAGTGCTTCAGATTACACATATGAAAGGAGGGAGGGTGAGTGGAAGCAACCCTCTGCCCTGTTTTTGTTGAGAACAGGAACATTTCCATTGAGGAGGAGGTGGAGGAGGTAGAAAAGTGCCTGCTGTTAGAACCACACCTAGCATCTGGTCTCGTTGCGATAGTGCATTGTCGCCACTGCCAGGCAGCAAAACATTGACCCAGTTGGTTGTGAAAGACACGTACTATCCCTGGCTGCATAGGGACAATTCCAAGTAGTGGACCACATTCTCCGCCACATAGGAGTGCAAGGCAGGGACGGCTACTTTTAAAATATATTGACGGCCAGGTATCAAGGCTGAACCCATGCCATCAGTTGCCTAAAGTCAGTGGAATCCACGAAGTGGGACGGCACCAACTGCACCGCTAGCAACTTGGCTAGGTGGGCGTTCAGTTGGCACACTGAACTTACTATTACTGGATGTGTATTGTTGTTCCCTGCCAGACATTCCGTTATGGATGACTGACGATGGAAGGGAGGAGAAGGAGTAGTCAGAATAGGAGGAGGAGCAGGAGAAGCAGTATATGATAATGTTGACGGTGATACCTACAACAACAACCACGTACTACTTGTGGATATGTCCTGACTACTAGAATGACGACTATTAGTAGGGGAAGGATGGTCTTGCTCACATTGCTGGCCAGTTTGCAACGTGATCAGGTAATACCGCCTTGTGTGCTAAAGGAGAGCCGTAGTTCCCACATTTGTGCCTGAATGACCACATTCGCTTATTATCTGCCTGCAGACCTTACACACTGCAATGGTTTTGATGGCCGACAATGTAGAGAAAAATACCCACACAGGATATATCCGCACAAAGCCACTACCACCAGCAATGCTCACAACATTTCTGCCACCACCACCATCACCTAAGCTTGCCCTAGGTCCGACAGCATTTAACCCTACACCAACAGCAGCAGTAACGTCACCTACTCCCGAGCTGACTACAATAGAAGCAGATCTGCCTCTGGCAGGTTTCGATTTTTTGGCCATACATCGGCTCCGCTCTTTATCGCCACTACCCTCCTCCTCTGATGTCATGATCTCCTCATCACCGTGATCCAGTTCCTAGGTCCAATTCAACACAGTTATCATCATCATCCCCGCAATTTTTCTCAGACTGTGTTATGCCATGGACTTTTTGTCCCACCTCTATATTTGCCAAGAGTGCTACTACCACCATGACTACCATTGCCCCTACCACCACGGCTACAAGTGCTACTACTACCACCAACATCATGCCATGTATTTCAGTCCTGTACTCCACTTCGATCTGATCCTCCTCTGCATTGCAGTCCAAACGCTGACTGTTAGCATACAACCCACCAACAGGAACACTATCTTGACTACCTTTCTTAGCACCGGGGTACAGTCTCTTAGGAGAAAAGAAGGCACCCTACTAGGCATGGCCGCCATCAGGGCAGTACTGCTGGTACTTGAGTCAGGGGCCCGGCAACAAGGATGAAAAGAAGGGGCCCATCCGCTACTTTAAATATTTCATTGAGGGCCTGAGCGTTAGTTACTTGGAGAAAGGAACGGACCCTGCAACGCAACGGGCCATTCTTTACTCTGAAGTAACTTACGCTGGGTTCCTGAGAGGAAGATGCTGCATGAGCAGGAAACAGAAGCTCCGTGTCACGAGAGGAGGGAGCCGCCCACAAGACAGGGAAGATGGAGGAAGACGGAAGAGCTGGAGAGGAGCAGTGCCACGCAGCTCTCCCCCTCCTTCCTGCAACTTGTAACTGCTGAGGAAGATTCCTCCAGGACAGGTAAGAGGGAACTGTAATGTCATGTGTGGGGGATTCTTTACAAATCGTTTTTGTGGGGGAGGGGGGACTTAACTGTAAATGCTATGTGTGGGGGAGGGAATTTTGTGTAAATCGTTTTTGTGGTAGGGGGACCTAACTGTAAATGCTATATGTGGGGGAGGGGATTATGTGTAAAAGTTTTTGTGTGGGAAGGGGACCGAACTGTAAATGCTATATGTGGGGGAGGGGATTTTGTGTAAAACGTTTTTGTGGGGAGGGTGGGACTTGGCTGTGAATGCTATATGTGGGGGAGGGGATTTTGTGTCAAATGCTATATGTGGGGGATGGTGGGACTTGGCTGTGAATGCTATATGTGGGGGAAGGGATTCAGTATTAATTTTTCTTGGGGAGGAGGAACTTAACTGTTCGGCTGAGTTCACATGGGGCGGATACGCTGCGTAAAAGCACGCAGCGTATCCGCCCTGTGAGCCGCAGGGAATTCCGGCCGAAAATCCACACCAAACTGTGGTGCAGTTTTTTGTCCGGAATGTCTGCTGCGGAAAATGCAGCATTTGGCCGGCCTGCTAGCTGTCACATGGGATGAAACGTCATCCCAGGAGGCCACGCAGGAGGGAGGAAGAAACCCAGACTCCTGTGTAACTATAAGATTTTTTTATGAGTTGCATTTTTTGAATTCAATGGAGAAAACCCGCAACAAATAAGCAGCCATTCCGCAAATACAATTGACATGCTGTGGAATAAAATTCTGAACCGCGACTCAATTTCTGAGCGTTTTTACCGCTCAGTATTTACGCAGCGTGTGGATGACATTTGTTCTATCTCATCCACTCTGCTGCTACTGTATTTGCTGCAGATTTTTTGCAATGAATTCCGTTGCGGAAAAACTGCAGTATTTATGCTACGTGTGAACTGACCCTAAGGCAAGGCCTAATTCACATGATCGGCATGCTGGCCGCATTTCCCGGACCGAACACATCATAGTTATGTACGATGCCAGGAGTCCCTGCCTCCCCTGTCCCGTGCTGAAAACATGATTACAGTACAGTACAGTACAGGACAGGTTTTCCCACAGCGAGGCAGGGACTCATGGCATCGTACATAAGTATGATGCTAGGAGCCCGGCTCCCTGCACTGTGTTCGGTCCGGGACTTGCGGCCGACATGTGGTCCGACATATCAGGGGATTCTGTTTAAAGGCTATGTAAACCTTTGAAAACTCTTTTTTTTAACCCCTTCCCGACATTTGACTTATCCATACGCCAAAGTCGGGTAGGGGAAGTATGGAACGTGCTCACGGAGTGAACCCGATCTATACGATGCCGGTGTCGGCTGTTTGTTACAGCCAACACTTCAGAGTAACGAGAGGCATCGCACTCGAGCGCGATCCCGCTCGTTTAACTCATTAAATGCTGCGGTCAATAGCGACCGCAGCATTTAAATCGTTAGAAAGAGGGGGCGACCCCCTCTAACAGCTCATCGCGCCCCCCCCGCAACGCAATCGCGGGGGGGCGACGGTTGCTATGGCTGCCTGGGGGCCTAATGAAGGCCCCCAGGTCTGCCATCTTTGTGCAAATATTAACCCGTTAGTGACCGGCCCATAGTGTTTCTACGTCGGTCACTAACGGGCCTTATTCCGATGCCATAGACTTTTTACGTCGCGGCATCGGAATAAGTAAACAGAGCAGGGAGCTGTCAAATCTCCCTGCTCTCAGCTGCCAGAGGTAGCTGAGGGCTGGGGGCGTCCCTGCTCTGCCGGGTGAGGATCTATATAAGTATCGATCCCACCCGTTTAACCCCTCAGATGCGGTGCACAATAGCGTGCACCGCATCTGAGTGGTTTTGGAGAGAGGGAGGGAGCTCCCTCTCATCCAACTGACATCCAGCGATAAGATCGCCGAGTGTCTGTTTCTCCGATGGCAGCCAGGGGCATAATAAAGGCATGTCCTAGCATACATGTCCTAGCAGATGCCTGTCCTAGCAGATGCCTGTCCGTTTTACACGGACAAGCATAATACACTGCAATACAGAAGTATTGCAGTGTATTATAAATGCAATCGGACCATCGCATAGTGAAGTCCCCTAGTGGGACTAGTAAAAAAGTGAAAAAAAAAAGTTTAATAAAAAAAAAAAAAAAAAAAAGGAAAAACCCACTTTTCCCCCTTACAAACTGCTTTATTATTAACATACAAAATAAAGTAAAAAAAGTTACACATATTTGGTATTGCCGCGTCTGTAACGACCCCAACTATAAACTTATTACATCATTTAACTCGCACGGTGAACGTCGTAAAAAATAAAATAATAAAACATGCAAAAATTGCTGTTTTCTTTGAATCCAGCCTTAAAAAAAACTACAAGTCGTCCCGCAAAAAAAAAGTGTATAGCTCTTTGAATGAGACAATGGAAAAACGTAAAAAATTGTTTGGTCATTAACGTCTAAAATAGGCTGGTCATTAAGGGGTTAATAGATGCCTGTCAGAATCACGATATACTGCAATACATTAGTACTGCAGTATATCGTGCAAGCGATCTAACAATCGCTGCTTGAAGTCCCCTAGGGGGACTAATACAAAAAGTAAAAATGAGTTAAATAAAGGTTTTTTTATGTAATTACAAAATTAAAAGTTAAAAAAAAACTTTTCCCATTTTCCCCCTAGAGCATAATAAAAAAAAATAAAAATAAACATAATATGGCAAAATAATTGGTACTACGAAAAACCACACATCCTCCCGCAAAAATCAAGCCCTCATAGGATTATATCGACGGAAAAATAAAGTAGTTATGGCTTTTGGAAAGTGGGGAGGAAAAAACGAAAATGAGAATCTGAAAAAGGGCTGCGGCGGGAAGGGGTTAAAATAAAAATGTCTATCAGTGTGTTTGGTGCAACTGTGCAATTACATTTTATTAAAAATTATTTTTGCTATTTGAGATACAGCTGCTTTATATCCTGTATACAGAGCAGTTGTATCTAGTTCTGAGACCTGAATCCGTCAGGTCAGTGGGACTGACATGTTCAGTGTTCAGTGACAGCGGTCGTATCAAGCTGTTATCGATCACATCTTTGTTTATAATTTAGATGTGATTGGTAAGGCCGGATTCCCATGTAGCTAAATGATGCAGAATTTCTGCAACGGAATTCTGTGCGGAAATTCCGCAGCATTTACAGTAGCAGCGAAGAGGATGAGATTTTGTAAATCTCATGCCCACGCTGCGGAAAAAAAACATAGCATAAACGTTAATAAATTTACTTACGGTGCAGAATTTAAATCATGTCCGGCCTCCTGGGATGACGTTGCATCCCATGTGACCGCTGCATCCAATCATTTCAGGGAGTGCTTTTTTGCGCTGAGGAATTTCCATTCGAAAAACCGCACCACATTGTGATTTGATTTTTCGGATGAACTGTCCTGCGGGTTCCAGGTCGGACACACTGCATAATATTCATGCAGCGTATTCGACCCGTGGGAACCCAGCCTAACAGCTCGATCCTGCGTGTCAGAGACACGCAGGATCCGCTGTCACTGAACCCGTCAGTCCCGCTGACCTGAAGGATACAGGTTTCAGCCCACGATACAGCTGCTCTGTATACGGGATATAAAGCAGTTGTATCTCAAAAAGTAACAATTATTTTGAATAAAATGTAATTGCAAAGTTGCACAAAACACACTGATACACATTTTTTTTTTTTTAATTTCAAAGGTGTAGCAGCTGTAGCCTTTAAATAATTTTTGCGGGGGAGGGAGTATTTGACTCTAAATGCCATGTGTGTTGGAACTTATTTAGCATATACTCACAGGTTACAGTCATATTGCGTTTTTTTTGCAGAGATATTCGCAAAACCATGGCAAATGACATGGTTATAAAGCAATTTTACAAAAACTGTTGCAAAAAACGTGATTTGACATCGACGTGCGAAGAGACCCTTGTAGTTGATTTGTGTAGGGTAGGGGGGCTTTGCTGTAGATGTTATGCGAAGGAAAAGTTTAGGGTATATTCACATGTAGCAAATGAGGTGCAGTTAGAAAAAAATGCATCAAAACCGCACAGTCAACTGCGCTATTGATTCCGTCAAAACAACGGAAACCTTATAGAACGGAGACAAACGGATACCATTTGCAACTGATCCGTTACCACTGAAATGAATTGTGATGCAAATGGAAAGCTATGGTTTACGTTTGTTTCAGTTTGGTTTCCATTCATGGCTTCCCCTGACGGAAAAGTCAGACGGAACCCATGAACGGAGTTTCTGACGCAGATGTGAACGAAGCCTAACATATATGGACATAAGGAACAGCCCCAGAGTCCCTGGGCAGAGCACTAGTAGAAGATCTTCCCGGGGACTCCAGCCCTGGGAAAGCACCACTCCCCATGCGACGTATCCCACTGTATGCCAAACAGTGGGATACGGTTTGGCTAAATTGAACAAAATCCAGGGCATTTACCGGTCACTGCCTGCTCCATGGTTTCGTTCACTGTAATTGACATCACCAAAATCGGTTAACGCGTATAACGTACAAACATGAGCGCCAAACTTTCCGTTATCCACCCCTGGTAATGGAGGGGGGGCCCAGACATCTTGGCTGTATGGGGCCCAGAAATTCCTGATGGCGGCCCTGCTACTAGGGGTTAGTAAATGCAAATATGACAAAATATAAATTATTTTATTGGGCAACAAATTAACTGGAAAGGAGGAGGAGCAGGAGGAATGTTCTGAACACTGGCTCAAAGTCACGGTGTGAGAGGTAACATCATTATGCTGTGACTGAAATGATGAATAAGCCATACAGTCCACAATGCCATCTGCTTCCTCCGCAAAAATACACCTACTGGTAGCGACAGACAACTGTGGCCTGCAACTACTGGCCAGACAGCTGGTGCCGACAGTGCTGTTGCTAATACTTGCACTACGGCCACCCACATTCTGGCAGATGACGTGGCGGTGGGTGTTTCCTCTTAAATTATTCAATTCATTGCCACTCTGTCATTTACCAAACATATTATTTTTGTTTATTCTGACCGCAAGGCCTGTAGTTATGCAAAAAAAAAAAAAACACGCACAATCTATCTACTAAAAATGCACTGTATTGTTGCTTATTGTTGCTTATTGCTGATGTTATGGTTGGCTAAGTTTGACGCAAAACAATATGTAAACTTTGGGTGCCACTTTTAGCGATTATATATATGCAAAATAATGAGTGACATCATGTCCAAGACATCTGTATTAGCAGGCAATGGCACTCTATCAACATCAGGATTTTAATAAAAATCTATTTATTTGAAAAAAAATTGGACCCAGATTGAAGTATAATGGAACTGTATAAATGCTTGACGTAGTAACAATATGCCAATTTTGTGTGTCACTATTAGATATATGCAAAACAATAAGTGACATCACGTCTGTAACATTTGTATCAGCAAGCAGCGGCACAATATCCGCACCAGGATTTACATTTAAATTAAAATCTATTTGTATAAAAAAAATTGTCACTTGGACACTGACTGAAGTATAACAGTGCCATTTTGTCCAAGACATCTGTTTCAGAAGGCAGCGGCATGCCAGCATTAAATTGTGAGGAAAATTAGTGGTTCAAAAATGTATGTCATAATTGTGTAGCTGCAGCAGCACTCACTAACAGCAATGGCTTCCTGTGCCTGCCTAACTAACACATTGAAACTGACTCCTATATCTCTCTAAAAATCTATCTCTATATCAAATTATTGTTAATCTAACTATCTATTCTCTTCTCCTCACTATGAAAACACACTAACTGATACTAGTCCACTATGTATCTGCAGCAGCATTTCTTGGTTGGGCTGTTTATAGTGGCTATGACTCATATGACTGTCATCCACTGAGTCTTCAGTGACCCACACCTACATTACTCATTATTGGCTGTGCTAGAGTGAGGCCTGCCTGTAAAGCATTAGGGGGAAGCCCGCCAGGCCCCTACCCATGGTCATGTTATCCTTCTTCTCTGTCTTCTTTTGATCTATGAAATGGCGGCTGCCATTTTGAGCAATTTGTGGGGGACAAATCCCAAAAAGTTTTTGGAAACTCGTAACAAATTATATTAGTGTATAATCGATTCACTCATGTCTAAGTGGGAAATGTAGTCCTTTACATTGTAATCCCACCCATAGCAAGTCCTGGCAGCATCAAAACAGAAGTGCTGTACAGAGCCTGTTAAGATAATGAAATATGCTATAGGGGCATCAACTGGCGAGCATTCAGACACATATAGGTACTTTTCTATGTTTCCCATGAGCTCGAAAAATCCTTTTAAGTAAATCCAGTTAGAATCTGACACAGATTTATTATTAAGTTGAATAGGAGCTGTATAAATCTGTCTTTGTAAGGACCCTCTATTTACCAGATTTTAGTAATGTTTAGGATACATTTTTGGGTCCTTGTGAACATGCTTGTCTTTTACAACATCTAGTTCTACATAACCCATTTTGTTCCCTTGTGAAATAAATTTAGCTAATGCTGTATACATTAATACACCATTGTCTCTACTAACCTTTGGTACGTCTTCTCTGGAAATGGATGGATTAAATACTCTATCTGCCATAAAGGCAAGGGCTTCTCCCGTCTTTGTGTTCCCTCCTTTGTATGCAACGTTTTGGAGTGCCAGCAACACCTCTTGAATAGTTTCATAATCTGACAATTCAATGCTCATCCTAGGATTAATTGAATAAATGGATATTATACAAATCATTATAGTCAATACTACAATATTTCTAACAATTTTGCAAACTTTCTTATGGATATGCACCTCAAGTTCACAATAAAATTGCTATATCTATTAACATATTTTGCAGCTGTTTTTACCCTTGGTGTGGCCTCCATGAAATCATGCCGTACATGTAGGGCTCTTTGCGTATAGGGATATTCTCCCTAGAAGCATTGTTTCCAGGAATAAATACCTCTATACATACGTAGTACGATGGGGCATGTCACATTTTTGTTTTTAAATTTGTTTGGATTCCAATAGAACAAAAATCTCTGTATGCCATTGTGTCAAATATGAGGCATACGAATATATGGTAGATGGCTTATGCACCTCTATTACAGCTGTGTATACAACAGACCTGTAATACAGATGTGTGAGGCCTAAGAGTAGCACTTTGCATGCATGAGGGCTGTCATTAGGGCATCCATACATCAGTGTAGTAGTGTCTACACCGGTGTACTCATGTAAATAGACATAGAAGGCACAAAAGAGTTCTAGGGAAGTAGCATTCACAAGACTGACAGCAGAGGGGAGAGCGGGAAGAATTAGAAAGGAGGATATACACCGTTCAGATATAACTTTTAAACCTCCTGCCTAATAATGTGTAGGTCTCCCTCGTTTTGCCAAAACCACTCTGACCTATCAAGGCATGGACTCCACAAGACCTCTTAAGGTGTCCTGTGGTATCTGGCACCAAGACGTTAGCAGCGGATCCTTTAAGTCCTGTAAGTTATGAGGTGGCCTTCCATGGATCAGACTTTTTTCCAGCACATTCCACATTTGCTCCGACGGTTTGAGACCTAGGGAATTTAGTGGTCAAGTCAATACCTTACCAATCGAGGCATGGACTCAATAAGACCTCTAAAGGTGTCCAGGCCCCAAGACGTTAGCAGCAGATCATTTAAGTCCTGTAAGCTGCGAGCTTGGAACTCCAATGTTTTTTCCAGCACATCCCAGAGAGGCTCCATTGGATTAAGATCTGGAGAATTCGGAGGCCAAGTCAACACTCTTTATCATGTTCCACAAATCAATTCTGAACAAATTTAGTTAAGCACTGGGTGTGCGTGTAAGGATGTGTTCACATGGCCGTAAACGCACGGAAAATGGACGAAAAAACATAAGCAGAACACCTCCAAACATCTGCCCATTGATTTCAATGGGAAAAACTGCGTTCTGTTCCGACGGCCCATTTTTTTACGCGACCGTTTTGAAAAACGACCACGTAAAAAACGGCCAGGAAAAAGAATTGCAGGTCACTTCTTGGGACGTTTTTGGAGTAGTTTTTCATAGACTCTATTGAAAATAGCTAAAAAAAAAACGGCCGTAAAAAACGCTGCAAAAATCGCGAGTGGCTTCAAAAACGTCTGAAAATCAGGAGCTCCCTTGAAAACAGCTCCGTATTTTCAGACGTTTTTGGTTAAGCATGTGAACATACCCTAAGGCCAGATTCACACGAGCATGTGCCTTTTGCGCACGCAAAAAATGCGGCATTTTGCCTGCGCAAAAGGCACTTGACAGCTCCGTGTGGCAGCATCATATGATGCGCGGCTGCGTGGTTTTCGCGCAGCCGCCATCATTATGACACTCCATTTGGATGTTTGTAAACAGAAAAACACGTGGTGCTTTTCTGTTTTCATTCATCCTTTTGACAGCTGTTGCGCGAATCACGCTGTTCGCATGGAAGTGCTTCCGTGTGACATGCGTGGTTTTCACGCACCCATTGACTTCAATGGGTGCGTGATGCACGAAAAACACTCAAAGAACGGACATGTCGTGACTTTTACGTAGCGGACCAACGCTGCGTAAAAATCACGCACATGTCTGCACGGCCCCATAGACTAATATAGGTCCGTGCGACGCGCGTGAAAATCACGCGCGTTGCACGGACGTATATCCCGTTTGTCTGAATAAGCCCTAAGTGTGTGGTTTGGCAACACGATATCTTTGCCCCCAGTGGAAAACCTAGATATAGCTCTGAGTGTGCTTGGTCTTGGCTTGGGACTCTCACCAGCCTGCGGCTACGTAGCTCAAACAACGCAAACTGCAATGAATTGTGTGTTCTGACATCTTTCTATCGTAGCCAGCATTAACTTTTTCAGAAATTTGTGCTACAGTAGCTCTTCTGTGGGATTGGAAAAGACGGGCTAGCCTTCCCTCCACAATGAGCCTTGGACGTCCATGAACCTGTCGCTAGTTGTCCTTCGTTGAACCACTTTTGGTAGGTACTAACGACTGCATGCTGGGAACACCCCACAAGACCTGCTCTATTCCAGATGTCAAGCCATCACAATTTGGCCCTTATCAAAGTTGCTTAGAATCTTACAATAGCCCCTTTTTCCTGCTTCTAACACATTTAGGAAAATTTATTAAACCTGGCATTGCATACGCCAATCTTAATCTTGAAAGCACTGGAGTAAGATGCGCCTAATTTATTAAGGGGCATAAGCGTAATTTGTTCTATAATTTATACCAATGTTTGGTGTTAATTATAGTAAATTTGTCAGGGCGCAAATGCTACAAAAGTTAAAAAAAATTCCACAATTTAAGACTTTTGCGGCATAGCGCATGTTTGAGAAATTCCCTTGCTTAACTGATTGTTCACTTGATGTTTAATATTTACCAACCCTTGACAGGAGCTATTGTATCCAGATATTCAATATTATTCACTTCCCCTGTCACTGGTTTTAATGTTATGGCTGAACGACGTATGTGTATACATGTGGATGACTGGTTATTGAAAGACAGTTCTTTATGTGACTTATGGTTGTAACTTCCCACCCACATTTATAATGAAAAAGCAGCTCTGGAATGTGCTGAGTAAGAGAAGAGTAACATTCATGAGCACATGTAAGTGTTATTATTTGAGTGGAGAATATTTACATGCCGAAACATTACCAAACTGGCTGCTTTCACCAATCTTGTATAATGGGTTCACTCAGAAAAGTACAGTGCACTTAAATAAGGTGAGCAGCACACAGTAGTGTAGCTATAGGGGTCGCAATGGTCGCAGTTGCGACTGGGCCCCTAAGCCTGGGGGGTCTACAGCATTGCCACACAGCATAAGCCCCGTTGCCACACAGCGCTGACCGTGCTGGTCCCGCTTCCAACTGTATCTGCATCCTCAGCATTCACTCTGCCATGAACGGATCGGTGCAGGCAAGCACGATGTGGTGATGTCATTGTGCCTGTCTGTGCTGAGTCACTCACAGCACAGTGCAGAGGAGGAAAAGGATCTCCTCTACCCGTCATTATACTGGGTATGGGAGGTAGGCTGATTTGGTAGCTGCTGAGGGAGCATTATACTGTATGGGGGGCATTATACTGTATGGGGCAGCTATGGGGGCATTATACTGTATGGGGCAGGGGGGAATTATACTGTATGAAGAGCAATATACTGTATGGGGCAGCTATGGGGGGCATTATACTGTATGAGGAGCATTATATTGTATGGGGTGCATTATAGTGTATGGGGGCATTATACTGTGTAAAGAAGCTATGGGTGGCAATATACTGTGGGGGCAGCTATGGGGGGCATTATACTGTGTGGGGGCAGCTATGGGGACATTATACTGTGTGGGGGCAGCTATGGTGTCATTATACTGTATGTGGCAGGGGGGAATTATACTGTATGAAAAACAATATACTGTATGGGGCAGCTATGGGGGGGAATTATACTGTATGCGGGGCATAATTTTGTATGGGGTGCATTATACTGTGTGGTGGCATTATACTGTGGGGGCAGCTATGGGTGGAAATAGACTATGGGGGCAGCTATGGGGGCATTATACGGTGGGGGCAGCTTTGGGGGGCATTATACTGTGGTGGTCAGCTATGGGAGAATTATACTGTGAGGGGGGCAGCTATGGGGGCATTATACTGTGTGGGGGCAGCTATGGGGGCCATTATACCTTTAGGGGCATACATGGGGGCTGTCGGGCAAGGCGGCTGGGGATAGGAGTGCGCAGGGGTCTGGTGGTTTGGGGAGGGGTAGGGGCGCCCAGGCTGAATTCTTGGACCAGGACCCATGAGCCTTTAGCTATGCCCCTGGCAGCACATATCACATTCAACCTTGCAGAAATCATATTATATACACATGCTTGATACAGACAGGAACATATTCCATGTAACATTGTGCCAACCACCCTCCCATTTAACATTGGAAGCAATGGGACAATAGATGCGACGGATCGAAACGATTGATGTCATTAATTACATCAATTTCTTTCATCCCTTATTCTGTTCATTTAAATTTTAAAAGAGATGGATGGAAATACTGACATTTCCCCCAGGTGCTTCCATGGAGAAAAACTGGTGTTTGTTGATAAAGCTGTTTGTGATTCATTGAAGTGAATTGACATATGAGAAAATGAATGTGAATAATGACAACCATTGAGTCTACATTACTAATACGTGATGTTACCTTGGGGAATCTCCATAAACTGCGACTCCAAATCTTATTCCTTCCTTCCCAAGTACATCTGTATTCTGAAATGAGCTAATCATACTTCTTATAAAGTCTTTGACGATCCGAAAGTTGTCTTCTCCTACACTCCAAGACTCATCTACAAGGAACACGATGTCTGCTGCCTCCGCAGACCTGCAGTCTATATAAAATAAAAAATAAAAAAAAGTGTAAAATGCTTAATGGAAAAGAACAGCATAATGAAAACATTGCTGAGTCACTGTATGGTTATAATTTGGAAACTGCAGCTATTTTTTTATTACACATTGACATATACACTTATTTGTTTGTAGCACAAACACATTGTGGAGAAGAAAGCACTGGACACGTGAAAAATCGAATGCACCTTAACCCCTTCCCAGCCGCAGCCCTTTGTCAGATTTTCATTTTAGTTTTCTCCTCCCCACCTTCCAAAAGCCATAACTTTTATATTTTTCTGTCGATATAGTACTATGAGGGCTTGATTTTTGCGGGACGAGTTGTAGTTTTTCGTAGCACAATTTATTTATTTATTTATTTTTACGGCGTTCACCGTGCGGGTTAAATAACGATACATTGTAATAGTTCAGACTTTTACGGATGCGGCAATACCAATTATGTTTATTTATTTACTATGCTCTAGGGGAGAAATGTTAAAAGGTTTTTTTTTTACTTTTAATATTTATTTTTTTAAACTCATTTTTACTTTTTTTATTAGTCCCCCTAATGTATTGCAGTATATCGTGATTCTGACAGGCTTCTATTAAGCCCTGCCTCCGGCAGGGCTTAATAGGTGCACAAAGATGGCGGACCTGGGGAACTTCATTAGGCCCCCAGGCAGCCATAGCAACCTTCGCCTCCACGCGATTGCGTTGCGGGGGGCACGATGAGATGTTAGAGGGAGTCGCCCCCTCTTTCTAACGATTTAAATGCTGCGGTCGCTATTGACCGCAGCATTTAACGAGTTAAACGAGCGGGATCCCGCTCGAGCGCGATGCCGCTTGTTACTCTGGAGCGGGTGAGCCCGCTCCATACTTCCCCTACCCGACTTTGGGATATGGATACGTTAAATGTCGGGAAGGGGTTAAAGTGAACCTGAGCTGTCACTTTAAGGCCTCATTTACACGAGCGTGTGCGTTTTGAGCACGCCAAAAAACGCAGCGTTTGGCGTGCGCAAAAGGCACTTGACAGCTCCGTGTGTCATCAGTGTATGATGCGCGGCTGCGTGATTTTCGCTCAGCCGCCATCATAGAGATGAGGCTAGTCGACGCCCGTCACTGTCCAGGGTGCTGAAAGAGCTAACTGATCGGCAGTAACTCTTTCAGCACCCTCGACAGTGAATTCCGATCATAACATACACCAACCTGTGAATAAAAGAAAGACGTTCATACTTACCATGAACTTCCTGCTTCCTCCAGTCCGGTCTCCCGGCCGTTGCCTTGGTGACGCGTCCCTCTCTTGTCATCCGGCCTCACCTCCCAGGGTGACGCGGCAGTCCATGTGACCGCTGCAGCCTGTGATTGGCTGCAGCCTGTGCTTGGCCTGTGATTGGCTGCAGCCTGTGCTTGGCCTGTGATTGGCTGCAGCTGTCACTTGGACTGAATTGTCATCCTGGGAGGTCAGACTGGAGGAAGAAGCCGGGAGTTATCGGTAAGTCAGAACTTCATTTTTTTTTTACACGTTCACGTATATTGGGATCGGAAGTCACTGTCTAGGGTGCTGAAACAGTTTAACTCTTTCAGCACCCTGGACAGTGACTGTCTCCTGCCGGGTTCGGTCAAAACGAGTTCGGCCGAACCCGGTAAAGTTCGGTTCGGTCATCTCTAAGACACTCCGTTCGGATGTTTGTAAACAGAAAAGCACGTGGTGCTTTTCTGTTTACATTCAGTTTGACAGCTCTTGCGCGAATCACGCAGTTCGCACGGAAGTGCTTCCGTGCGACCTTCGTGGTTTTCACGCACCCATTGACTTCAATGGGTGCGTGATGCGTGAAAAACGCAGATTTTTAGAACATGTCGTGAGTTTTTTTCAGCGCACTCAAGCTGAGCAAAACTCACGGATTGTCTGCATGCCCCCATAGACTTGTATAGGTCCGTGCGACCCGCGTGAAAAGCACGCGAGTCTCACGGACATATATCACGTTCGTGTAAATGAGGCCTAAGGGCTTGTCCACACACAACAGAATTGCTTCAGAAAATTTCTGCAGCAATTCCGTTGAAAACCGCAGGCATTCCGCCGCGGAAAAAACGCACCACTTCCTGCTGTTTTCACGGCATAAAATGGTGCGCATTTTGCTGCGTTTTTCACAACGTTAAGAGATGGAGACATCTCTGAAAAATGCAGCAATTCTGGCCACTTTCTGCAGCAGGAATTTACATGCAGCGGTAGGAAAAATACGCACCGCAGGTTAATTTCTTCTCTGAATTTTTAAGCAGCGTGTGGATGAGATTTGTTAATAGAATTGTTGATAGACTTCACTGTGAATTTGATCAGAATTTAGCTTAAATGAGTGTTAATAATGATTCAGGAGAGTACAGAGTGGGGTTAAAAGATCGAGCTAGCTGTGCACCACACTGACAGATTTCACTATGGATGGGACAGAACAGCATGCAATGTATGTGAATACATGCAGGCTGCAAAGTAAAGACTCTACAACATTTTTAATAAAAACCTATTAGAAAAAATATTTTTGTAAAAACACTAAACACTTACATTGCAATAATAATAATAATAATAATAATAATAATAATAATAATAATAACAACAATAATAGTAATAAAAAGTCCACAAAGCTCTCCACAGCCTTTACGACTGTGAAAGCTATATACAGGGGCTGCACTGGAGCTGTTTGATAATTGACAGTAGGCACATTTTATTTATTATTTCTTTATTACAACCACAACTTTCCATTTCCAAAATGATCAAGGCAGATTAGCAAGCAATGCAACACAAAAACAGCATTTCAAGGGGTTCTCTCATGAAGACAAACCCTGTGCATATGCCGACTAGGTAACTCTCTCTGAGCCAAAACAGAAAGCTGCTCTGGAAGGCCCCATGCACACGACCGTGCCCGCAATCACGGCCCGCGATTGCGGGCACGGCCGGCCGCTGACTGACAGCCGCATTTTCGGGCCGTGCACCCATACAAAGTATGGGAGCACGGCCCGCAAAATGCTAAAGAACGGACATGTTCCATAATTCCCGGAACATTTCCACGGCACTGACACCCTTCCGTACTGCTACGGAAAGGTGTCAGTGTTCAATGAAAGTGAATGGCAGCTGCGGTCCGCAAAAACTGAGTTTTTTTACGGTCGTGTGCATGGGGCCTAAGGCCAAGATCACATACACAGTTTTGATGCAGTTTTTGGCTCAGATTTTTTAAGCCAGAAGTGTATCCGAAAGGAAGGAAAGGTATAAAGAAAAGACTGATGCATCTCCTTTCTTTTATGTCCATTCCTGGGTTTGGCTTAAAAAAAAACTGCACCAAAAACTGCAGCAAAATGGTAAGTTCACACGTAGCGTAAATATTGCGGATTTTCCACAATGTATTTCATTGCGAAAAATCTGCAGCATAATAGAGTAGCAGCAGAGTGGATGAGATTTGTACAAATCTCATCCACACGCTGCGTAAATGATAAGTGGAAAAAACGCTGAGAAATTGACCAGCTCTGTGTTTTTTTTTAATCCGCAGCATGTCAATTGTATTTGCGTAATCACTGATTTTCTCTTGCGGGTTTTCCCCCATTGAATTCAATGGGAAGTAAAACCCGCAACAAATAGCAGATGTTACAACTTTTGCGGCGGAAAAGCTGCGATTCCACCGCAAAAAACACGTCTCAGAAAAAAAATTATATAAATACTTACCCAGAATTCTGTGCTTCCTCGTCCAGGCTATTCTCCTGGGATGACGTTTTATCCCATGTGACCGCTGCAGCCAAACCCAAGCTGCAGCGGTCACATGCGATAAAACGTCATCCCAGGAGACCGGGCTGCAGGATGGCAGAGGGTAAGTAGGTGGTTTTTGTTTATTTCTAAGTGCAGTTTTCCGCAGCAGACATTCCGGCCCGAAAAACTGCACCACAATTTGGTGCGGTTTTTCAGTCCGGAATTCCCTGCGGCGCCCCGGGCGGATACGCTGTGTGCTTTTACACAGCGTATACGCCCTGTGTGAACATCCCCCTAGACTGTTTCAAATGCAGGACTATCAAGATTGTTAGACAATCAGGTGTCAGACTTTTACTTTTCAATTTGAAGATATCAGCAGAAGATCTAACAAACAAATCAAAAGAAGGAATAAATTCCCCATTATTGGGTCGTGCACGCAACAAAACGATCCCCTGTCCCAGGGAAGTCAGACTTTTACCCATATAAATTTACCCATATATAAAATACAAACTCATTTTTTTGTGCAGTACTATTGAGGTAAATAATCACGCCATTTAATAAAGTACAGCAGTTTCTTTTATTAAAGCTCACATGGTTAACATTACTACATGGCCATGACCTGTATTAACATATTCACAGTCACTCAACGCTTGATCCTTTGCCATATATATTTACTGTAATCCTTGACATGTACTCACAGCTTCTAAAATCTCATTGTTCACCATACAGTACCTTCGAGCTGAGCCATCACGGTCCATTTGGTCAAAAGAACTGCGAGGGTAAAAATCCTGAACTGTAATGATAACATCATAGGGTCCAATTATCGAATTAATCTTCTTATGTTCTTCTTATATTACAAGTCCTGGAAGAAAAGAATATACGTTCTAGGTGACTTGTACTTTTCTTTTTACAATGATGAAATCGGTTTAAGGTCTCTTTCACGCATCATTATTTTGGTCAGTAATTTGCATTAGTATTTGTAAGCCAAAATCAGAGTGGGACCATAACATGAAAAATGTACAAATCTTTCCATTTTACTTTGTCTGGGCAGGTTCCACTCCTGGTTTTGGCTCCCAAATACTAATGCAAAATACTGACCAAAATATTGTGGTGTGAAAGTGGCCTAAAAGTAGACCTCTGGTTTGGATATACACAAGCTAATATATTACAGAATGACATTTTATGCAATTGTCTAATATACTTTCACTAATAGAATCGCTCCTTTAAGCAAAAGAGATCAAAAACTAGTCTGGCAGACGTTTATATTGTTCTATGTAGAAGTCTACTCAGATTTCAATGTCTACTGCTGCAACATTCTGCTATTACAATAGAGGACGGAAGATAATGAAATTCTCGACAGCCACAGCATCCCCGATAAGGCCATGTTCAGACGTGGCAGAATTGCTGTTGAATTTTTTAGGAAGCTTAGTTCAAACATTGTGGAAAATAACTGTGCGGAATTAGGCTGCGGTGCAGAATTTCCCCTCCACTTCATGCACATTATGTTGCGGAGAAGCAGCGGAATTTCACTGCGGATTTCAGCATTTGCAATGCAAAAACTGAAATCTGTGGCAAGTCCGCTGTGATATCTGTAATGTCTGAATTACCTGTCAAATATTCAAATGTTGCTGCAGATTCGTTGCGTAATTGCCCCGAATCTGCACCAACATTTGCAGCGGAAAAATTCTGCCACGTCTGAACGTGGCCTTACAACCCCTGATCAAGTGGACATGCAAAACATATTGGGACAGGAACAGCTTGTTTTCTTTAAGGATGCATGTCTCAAAGTAAATTACATGTATGTTCCTCATATGCCGTGTATTGATGATTTTTTTTAGCCATTATTCTGACTTAGCTGTATTGTATATGATTTTGTGTATCTAACTATTGCAAGAAAAATATATTCCTATGTACGTAAGCAGGGCCGGCGTCAGCACCCGGCAAGTGCCGGGGCCCACTCCACTCCACTATGCTATGCACACTACATGTTAATGGTTAAAGCGTACCTAACTTTTCAGGTGCCTTTACAGAATAAGCTGACATATATGTGTGTGTATATGAAGAAAATAACACTATTTCTGTCTATTATATGACTTGTATTCTGCAATTTTTAGCAGATTTCCCCTCTACAGATACTATCTCTAATTTTCAGTTGTCTCTGAGCTGGTGGGCAGAGTATAACTGCTATAATGTCTGCTATACACAGCACACATCAAAGAGAGCATCCTACTCTCCTATCTCTATCTATAAGATATATAGAAACTGTAGCAGCATGGATGAGAATATACAGCAGTAAAGAGCAGTGTAGCTAAGAATCCAGCAATGGGGTGAGATATAAATCCTACCAGGTAGCTGCAGCACGTCTATCTGTGTCTTTTTCACTCTGCTCCCTCTCCCCTCTCTATACACTTGTATGGGAAGTGTGTCTGTGTCTCTTTCTCTACTTCCTTCTCCCGCCCCCCCACCCTTTTCCATAGAATTGTATAGCTAGGCAGTGAAGAGACCCCCCCCCCACCTTCTGCAGTCTGTCTGTTTCTAGGGACCGATTTTGCTTAACAACAGGAGGTGGACAGTAGATCACAGGAAGGAAGCCACCTAGTGCCAGTAACTTCCCACAGAATTTGCATGGATAAAATAACTACATTTTAACAATACCTAAATGATAAAGTTCATCTATATCAGGTATACTATTAGATTAGCATACGTTGTTTGAAAAGTCAGTGTCTATTTAAGGTCTGCTTACACTCAGCAATAACCTTCATGATGAGCTAGTTTTCGAGTGACATAATGATAATCGGCCAGTGTAAATAAAGGAAAAAGATCAATAGTAAACAACAAAATTATCGGTGGCACATTTGGGAAATGGTACTCATAGCGACATTTAAATTTACAATATGATTTGCTGCCGAGTGCACTGCTTTTGTGAGACACATCACTAGGCGGCAATGATGCTCCTTGTTGCATAACCTTTCAAAGAAACAAGCCATTCATCGGTGGTTTAAAAAGTTGTGCTGTGTAAAGGGGCATTAACTTATATGGTTTTGTAGATAACGCTTCGCAGTGCTGCCTGGCTGCTGTAAAGCTCCTTCTTCTGGGGCTGCGTTAAATGCTATGCAGAGTAAATTATCTACCTATGTTTGTTATCTGAAAGATTCTGCCTTTATCTTATATAATGTCTTGCTACATTTTACAAAATGAGGCACCAAAAACATTCAAATTAAGCTTGGGTCATCATTTTAAAAAAAACAAACCAGGTGCTATTTAGAATAGTAGGCCTTCTTCACATCTGCATTAGAGGCTCCGTTAGGGGTCTCCATCGCAGATTCAGCCGAGAATACCGGAAACAATAGTGCAGCATTCTGCGCTATTGTTTCCGGTAAAACCATAAACACCCCATCAGAAAGCCGGTGGTGTCCGTGGTGGAATGGAACTGCCTCTTGCAGTTTTTCCCTTTTTCTGCTCCTCTGACGGAGCAGAACAATGCAAAGACCCAATGCAGGTGTGAACATAGCCTTAGATGGGAGAAGGAAACCAAACGTGCTGAGGTTACGTTACGCACTAATGTCACGCTTCTGTTTTTAACAGATCAAAATAGAAATCTCCTTTTGACTTCAATGATTTTAGTGTTTTTTAACTCACAGAACAGAGACCAATTGATAAAATTTACCATCAGAAAAATCCCATTAAAATCCATAGGACGGTGAGCAGAAACATTTCACTGTACAAAAAATGGTACAGAGTGAACAGAGTCTTATCTTGTCTTGATAAATTACAGTATTAGGAGAATAGATTATATCTGCAGCCTGTAAAGAAATCTACAGGTAGATAAAGATAGCTTGTGTTTACCGTCAATCAAAACGAAATATTACACCTGGCTTAAGGCATCACCTCTTTAGTAAACTTGCCCCTCTAATCTCCCTAATGGCCTTGGAGATGTCCCTGCTCTTTTTCATGCTGTCACCAGTAATAGATTCACGCTCATTCAGTGGCATAGCTATAGGGGTCGCAGCGGTTGCAGTTGCGACCGGCCCCTAAGCCTGGGGGGGCCCACGGGCCCCCGTTGCCATACAGCAAGCTTGTTAAATAAATTTTCTGTACCGTGAAGCCGGCACTTCCTGGTTAAGGTCACGTGACACATCTTCCAGTCAGTGCAGTGGAAGAGCCGGTGCGCAGGACTCCAGGTGAGCTGCAGAGTCTGTATTGTAATGTATTGTATTGTGTTGTGTTGTGTTGTATTGTGTTGGCTTGTAATGTATTGTGTCGTATTGTGCTGTTTGCGGTGGAGACTGGGGGCCCGTTAAATTACAGCCCCCCCTCCTCTCCCCACCGCAAACTGCACAATACAACACAATACATTACACACTGTGGGTCACGTCCCCCTGGGGATTCGTGTGAAAACCTCCGGGGGGTCGCGAGTCACTCACCGAGGTCCCGGTTCCATTCAATGCTGGAGCAAGGAGCTGACGTCTCCTTGATCCAGCATTCACTGTGCCCTGAGCGGCTCGACGCAGGATGGCGGGATGTAGCGACATCTTCGCGCCTGTCTGCGCCGAGTCACTCATAGCACACGCCGAAGGAGGCGAAGGATCCTCCACCCGACGTGGAAACGGAGATAAAAAAGTAATTATGCTATTTTTCTATTATGCACATATCGGGGCATTATACTGTATGGGGGAGCTGATATTGCAGGGGGGCATTATACTGCATGGGGGAGCTGATATTGCAGGGAGGCATTATACTGCATGGGGGGGCTGATATTGCGGGGGGGGGGGCATTATACTGCATGGGGGGCTGATATGGCATGGGGCTGATAAGATGGGGGGCATTATACTGCATGGGGGTTGATATGGGGGAATTATACTGTATGGGGGGCTGATTTGGGGGGCATTATACTGCATGGGGGCTGATATGGTGGAATTACTATGTTTGGGGGGCTGATATGGGGGGGCATTATACTGCATGGGGGCTGATATGGGGGAATTATACTGTATGGGGGGCTGATATGGGGGGCATTATACTGCATGGGGAGCTCATATGGGGGCATTATACTGTATGGGGAGCTCATATGGGGGCATTATACTGTATGGGAAGCTCATATGGGGGGGCATTATACTGTATGGGGAGCTCATATGGAGGGCATTTTACTGTATAGGGAGCTGATATGGGGGCATTACACTGTATGGGGAGCTTATATGGGGGGATTATACTGTATGGGGAGCTCATATGGGGGGCATTATACTGTATTGGAAGCTCATATGGGGGCATTGTACTGTATGGGGAGCAGATATGGGGGCATTTTACTGTATGGGGAGCTGATATGGGGGCATTATACTGTATGGGGGCTGATATGGGGGGCATAATACTGTATGGGGGGCTGATATGGGGGGCATTATACTGTATGGGAAGCTGATATGGAGGGGCATTATACTGTATGGGGAGCTGATATGGAGGGGCATTATACTGTTTGGGGAGCTCATATGGGGGGTATTATACTGTATGGGGAGCTGATATGGAGGGGCATTATACTGTATGGGGAGCTGATATGGAGGGGCATTATACTGTTTGGGGAGCTCATATGGGGGGTATTATACTGTATGGGGAGCTCATATGGGGGGCATTGTACTGTATGGGGAGCTCATATGGGGGGCATTTTACTGTATGGGGAGCTGATATGGGGGCATTATACTGTATGGGGGCTGATATGGGGGGCATAATACTGTATGGGGGGCTGATATGGGGGGCATTATACTGTATGGGAAGCTGATATGGAGGGGCATTATACTGTATGGGGAGCTGATATGGAGGGGCATTATACTGTTTGGGGAGCTCATATGGGGGGCATTATACTGTATGGGAAGCTGATATGGAGGGGCATTATACTGTATGGGGAGCTGATATGGAGGGGCATTATACTGTTTGGGGAGCTCATATGGGGGGTATTATACTGTATGGGGAGCTCATATGGGGGGCATTGTACTGTATGGGGAGCTCATATGGGGGGCATTTTACTGTATGGGGAGCTGATATGGGGGCATTATACTGTATGGGGGCTGATATGGGGGGCACTATAATGTATGGGGGCAGCTATGTGGGGCATTATACTGTGGGGGCTGATATGGGGAGCATTATACGGTATGGGGCTGTTATGGGGGGCATTATACGTTATGAAGCATTATACTGTGTGGGGGCAGCTATGGGAGAATTATACTGTGTGGGGGCATTACACTGTGGGTCACGTCCCCATGGGGATTCGTGTGAAAACCTCCGGGGGGGTCACGAATCACTCAGCGAGGTCCCGATTCCATTCAATGCTGGAGCAAGGAGCTGACGTCTCCTTGATCCAGCATTCACTGTGCCCTGAGTGGCTCGACGAAGGCTAGCGGGATGTAGCGACATCTTCACGCCTGTCTGCACCGAGTCACTCATAGCACACGCCGGAGGAGGCGAAGGATCCTCCACCCGACGTGGGAACGGAGATAGGTAAGTAATTATGCTATTTTTCTATTATGCACATATGGGGGCATTATACTGTATGGGAGAGCTGATATTGCAGGGGGGCATTATACTGCATGGGGGGCTGATATTGCGGGGGGGGGCATTATACTGCATGGGGGGCTGATATGGCATGGGGCTGATAAGATGGGGGGCATTATACTGCATGGGGGCTGATATGGGGGAATTATACTGTATGGGGGGCTGATTTGGGGGGCATTATTCTACATGGGGGCTGATATGGGGGAATTATACTGTTTGTGGGGCTAATATGGGGGGGCATTATACTGCATGGGGGCTGATATGGGGGAATTATACTGTATGGGGGCTGATATGGGGGGCATTATACTGCATGGGTAGCTCATATGGGGGCATTATACTGTATGGGGAGCTTATATGGGGGGCATTTTACTGTATGGGGAGCTGATATGGGGGCATTACACTGTATGGGGAGCTTATATGGGGGGATTATACTGTAGGGGGAGCTCATATGGGGGGCATTATACTGTATTGGAAGCTGATATGGGGGGCATTGTACTGTATGGGAGATGATATGGGGGCATTTTACTGTATGGGGAGCTGATATGGGGGCATTATACTGTATGGGGGCTGCTATGGGGGGCATTATACTGTATGGGGGGCTGATATGGGGGGCATTATACTGTATGGGAAGCTGATATGGAGGGGCATTATACTGCTAGGGGAGCTGATATGGAAGGGCATTATACTGTTTGGGGAGCTCATATGGGGGGCATTATACTGTATGTGGAGCTCATATGGGGGGCATTGTACTATATGGGGAGCTGATATGGGGGGGGAATTTTACTGTATGGGGAGCTGATATGGGGGCATTATACTGTATGGGGGCTGATATGGGGGGCACTATAATGTATGGGGGCAGCTATGTGGGGCATTATACTGTGGGGGCTGATATGGGGAGCATTATACGGTATGGGGCTGTTATGGGGGGCATTATACGTTATGGGGCATTATACTGTGTGGGGGCAGCTGTGGGAGCATTATACTGTGTGGGGGCATTATACTATGGGGGCTGTTGGGCAAGACGACTGGGCATAGGCACGCGCAGGGGTCTGATGATGGTGGTGTTGGGAGGGGTAGGGGGGCCCAAGCTGAATTCTTGCACCCGGGCCCATGAGCCTTTAGCTACGCCCCTGCGCTCATTTACATGTTTTTCTGCTTTCTTTGAATAATTCCAGGTTATCTGTATAATAACCTCAAAAGTGCTTAATTGTGTTATTAACTTTCTTCAAGTAAGTTTTGCTAACTTGAGCGAAAATCTACGAATGTCTATAATGATAATTTTTTTTTTACTTCAAATTGTCATCTAGTTCTGTGCAATTTATGGATCACAAATAAATTGTCAGAGATAAATAAAAATTAAGTCGACATATAAATTATTACATAAACTGATTAGAATCTTTTTACTGGGCTGTGGAATATGTTGGAGCTTTATAAGCAAGATGAATAAATAACTAAATAATATAGATTTACAGTGTGAAGTTACAGAAAACAATGCAATTTGGGGATCACTGAAAGTAAGATCAATTTCCTATGTGTATAGTTAGTTCTATACAGATGTATATTTAATACATTCGGTAGATTCACTAAACTAGGATCTGTTTCATATCTTTATAGATAAAAAAACAGAGGAAGAACAAACCTGTTTAATTAGTGAGAATTTTGCATAAGGACCTGTTCACATCACCATTCGCTTTCCGTTCCGGGGTTGCGTCGGAGGTTTCCGTCGGGTGAACGCTGCAACGGAAAGTGAAAGTGAAACCACAGCTTCCGTTTCAGTCACCAAAGAGCACAGTCGACTCCACTATTGATTCCGTCGGAAAACCGGAAACCTGCCGAAATGGTGATGAACGGAAACAATTAACGGTGATTCCGTCACCATTGATATCAATGGTGACTGAAACGGAAGCTGTGGTTTCACTTTCCGTTGCGGGGTTCACCCGACGGAAACCTCCGATGGAACCCTGGAACGGAAAGCGAACGCTGATGTGAACAGGCCCTCAGTTACAGATACAAGTCTCCAGTGAAACGTCTTGAAAACATCCAACCATTATTGTCTCTATTGCATCCAATATCTCTGTCCCCAATGCCAGGTTTAGTACCCCAAATCAGCTCCAAATAGGGTGCAGGTCCTTTTCCGAGGTTTATGATGGGCAAGGTTAGATCAACATTGGGCAAAATATTTGGTGAGGTATCTCCAATGACTTGTACTCATGTTGTTATGATGATGATGATGATCATGATGATGATGGTGGTGGTGTATCCATCTCACAGTAGAGTTAATTCTCACTGCTGTCCGCAGTAGGTGGCTGCCGTTACATATTAGCCACTAGGAACTGGAGGGCCAGTGCCTAGGGTGGCACCTTGCAGGGAGATCCGCCAGCAGACAGAAAAACATTTTGATTGTCTTTATTTTAACTTTCTTTCCTGCCTCCCACCAGATATGTTAGTAAATATGCGTCTTTCCAGGGAAACAGTTGAGGGGAGTTGGAGGGCATCGGCCACACGGAAGAGAGAGGGAGATGAACAATGCTCCTCCTTCTCCTGCGAAGTGAGCGCTGATTGGTGGAGCAGCAGCAGGGGTTCTATCTGTTGCTTCTCTAATCAGTGCCTGCACACTGACAGAGCGCTGAGGAAGCAATGTCCGTCTCACCTGCCTGGTTTTTAGTCAGATCCGGACTGCAGACTAATGTAATTCACATCTGTGTTGGAGGCTCCATCAGGGGCCTCCGTCGATGATTTCCGACTAAAATACTGGAAAAAATAACGCAGCATGCTGCGCAATTGTTTCTGTTAATACCACGGAAACCCTGACAGAAAACTGACGTAACCCATTAAAGTCAATGGGTTCTGGCGAACACCAGTTTTCTCCGCTGTTTAACGGAACCTGAGCTTACAGCATTTTTGTTGTTCTGCCCCTCTGACAGAGCAGAACAACGGAATGCAAAACGCAGATGTGAACAGGGTCTTGGCTTTTTAACAATGTAATGTAGTGAGTACTTAAACTGATATTTTCTGACGTTACTAGAGAAGTTTTCTGTAGAATGTCCTTATGGTGGGAGAATACGCGGAGCCTCATTAATCACCATGCTCCTGCCTTAACCCTGAGCTCCATGACACTGGGGCTGGTTTCTAGCACCTCACCAGTGGCGTAACTACCGCCATAGCATGAGGGGGCCCGTGTCGCCCGCCGGCACGGGCCCCCACCATGGCCGGAGGCTCCACTAGCAGCCGCTATGGCTGCTACAGCGCAACGCCACTGAATACTACGGCAGAGCAGGGAGGTATCTCCCCGCTCTGCCAGTAACCAAAAGACATGTATCCCCTATCCACAGGACAGGGGATACATGTGTGATCGCTGGCATTGATAGGGAGAACGGGGGACTGAAATTCCCCTGAAGTTCTCCATCACAAACCTCGGACTTCCGGGCTCCTTTCATTTTTAGTGAGCCTCGCAGACGCCGGAAGTCAGAGGTTAGTCATGGAGAACTTCAGGGGGACTTTCAGTCCCCCGTTCTCCCTATCACTGCCAGCGATCACACATGTATCCCCTATCCTGTGGATAGGGGATACATGTCTTTTATTAGGACACACTGTGGGTCACATTTTTTTGGGAGGGGGGACGCTGTATGGCGTTCCCTACAGGGGGGGGGGCTGTATGGCGTTCCCTACAGGGGGGGGCTGTATGGCGTTCCCTACAGGGGGGGCTGTATGGCATTCCCTACAGGGGGGCTGTATGGCGTTCCCTACAGGGGGGTGTATGGCATTCCCTACAGGTGGGGGGGCTGTATGGCGTTCCCTACAGGGGGGGGCTGTATGGCGTTCCCTACAGGGGGGGGCTGTATGGCGTTCCCTACAGGGCGGGGGGGCTGTATGGCGTTCCCTACAGGGGGGAACGCTGTATGGCGTTCCCTACAGGGGGGGGCGCTGTATGGCGTTCCCTACAGGGGGGGACGCTGTATGGCGTTCCCTATGGGGGGACGACACTGTATGGTGTTCCCTACGGGGGGGACGACGCTGTATGGCGTTCCCTACAGGGGGGGACGCTGGATGGCGTTCCCTACAGGGCAGGGGGGCTGTATGGCGTTCCCTACAGGGGGGGCTGTATGGCGTTCCCTACAGACCCCCCCTGTAGGGAACGCCATACAGACTCCCTGTAGGTAACGCCATACAGTCCCCCCTGTAGATAACGCCAGACAGCCCCCCTGTAGATAGCGCCATACAGCCCCCCTGTAGATAGCGCCATACAGCCCCCCTGTAGATAGCGCCATACAGTCCCCCTGTAGATAACGCCATACAGTCCCCCCTGTAGAAAGCACCATACAGCCCCCCTGTAGATAATGCCATACAGCCCCCCTGTAGATAGCGCCATACAGCCCCCCTGTAGATAGCGCTATACAGCCCCCCTGTAGATAGCGCCATACAGCCCCCCCCCTGTAGATAGTGCCATACAGCCCCCCTGTAGGGAACGCCATACACCCCCCTGTAGGGAACGCCATACACCCCCCTGTAGGGAACGCCATACACCCCCCTGTACGGAACGCCATACAGTCCCCCCGTAGATAACGCCATACAGCCTCCCCGTAGATAACGCCATACAGTCCCCCTGTAGATAACGCCATACAGTCCCCCCTGTAGATAGCGCCATACAGCCCCCCTGTAGATAGCGCCATACAGCCCCCCCTGTAGATAGTGCCATACAGCCCCCCCCTGTAGGGAACGCCATACACCCCCCTGTAGGGAACGCCATACAGTCCCCCCGTAGATAACGCCATACAGCCCCCCCGTAGATAACGCCATACAGCCCCCTCTGTAGATAGCGCCATACAGCCCCCTCTGTAGATATCTACAAAGGGGGCTGTATGGCGTTATCTACAGGAGGGCTGTATGGCGTTATCAAAAGGGGGGGTTTGTAAAAAAGGCACTATCTACAAGGGGGGGGGTTGTGTGACACCCGGGGGAGGGGGGCCCCAGTCAAAAGTTTGCTATGGGGCCAAGTCTTTCCTAGTTACGCCCCTGCACCTCACCCATAATAAATAGCTCTCAGGTCAGGACACTGACCATTTCTTATCCTAACCACAGCAGCAGATGTCTGTAAAACGTTCTCTAAAGAAGGATCTCACAGGGATCTACACTAAATGCCATATAAAATAAAACCCAAGCAATTGCAGAATTAATGTTTTTTTTCTATTCCCCTCCCTAAAAATAATAATACATTATTCAATACGTTATATGTAACCCACAATGGTGGCATTAAAAAACACAACTGAAAAAAATGGAAAAATCATCATGTCCTCAAAGCCCAAAATAACTGGTCCTCAAACGGTTAATGGGGCGTATTCAGACATGTACAAATAATATCAGACATTACGTAGTGACAAAACTAATCAACAAATCAGACAGGAGGAGTGAAGACCCTGATCACAAGAGCTTACAATCTATGAGGAGCGTGACACAAAATGTAAAAAGTGCTTGTTAAGTACAATGCTCCAGCCATCTTTTATACATATGGGGTTGTACACAAAGCTGCATGAGCCGGTCACCAGCCGGTATCTGTGTGTGAGAGATGTGACGTGCATTAGGGTGCAGGGAGTGTGGGGGATACTGCTGAATGAAGGGGTTCAGGTCTGATGACTGATGTAATAGTGGGGCCAAGAAAACCAGTCAGATTAGGGAATGTGACAGGCATGTTTAAAAAGATGTGTTTTCAGGGCTCGATTAGCCCCTTCCAGGACCTTGTGTAAATGCACGTCCAGGTGAGCAGTAACTTCGCGCACTTGGGCGTGCAGTTATGTCCGCGCTTTAACAGTTAACCGCCGTGCGGCGCTACACCGTGCAGGGTGTCCGCCCTGCTCTCTGTGTTGCCGATCAGCGTCCCATCGTCACTGATTTCGGCAATTAACCCCTTAGATGCGGCGGTCGATTGCGATCACCGCATTAAGAGGTTTAGAGCAGATCGGCAGCCCCCACATGCATTTGCGGGGGCTGGCGATCCTTGTCATGGTAACCGGAGACCAGACAATGGCCTCCGGTCTGCCATGTACGGAAGCCTAAGAGGACCAGCCGGAGGCTGTCACAATGACAGTTAGAATACATTACACTAACTACGAAGTGTAATGTATTCTAGCAGTGATCAGCGCTGCAAATCTAAATGTCCCCTAGTGGGACAAGTAAAAAAAGATAATAAAAATGTTTTAAAAAAGTGTAAAAATAAAAGTTATAAGTTACATAAACAAAAAAATATTTTTTTCCTATAATAAGTCTTTTATTATAGGAAAAAAATTAGCACATTAAAATAAGTACACATATTTGGAATCACCATGTTTGTAGCGACCCCAACTATAAAACTATAATATTATTTTTCCCGCTCGGTGAACACCGCAAAAAAATAAGTAAATAAACAATGCTAGATTCACTATTTTTTGGTCACCACCCCTCCCAAAATATACAGTAAAAAGTGATCAAAAAGTCGCATGTGCATCAAAATATTACAAATAAAAACTACAACCCGTCCCGCAAAAAACAAGCCCTTACACAGCTTTTTTGACTGAAAAATAAAAAAGTTATGGCTCTCAGAATATGGAGACACAAAAAATAATTTATTTTTTATAAAAAAGTGATCTTATTGCGAAAACGCTGCAAAACATAAAAAAAGATATACATATGGTATCGCCGTAATCGTACCAACCCACAGAATAAAGTAAAATAGTCATTTATAGCCCAGGGTGAACGCCATAAAAAAATAAAAATAAAAAACTTTGTCAGAATTTATGGTTTTTGGTCACTTGGCTTCTCAAAAAATGGAATAAAAATCGCATGTACCCCAAAACGGTGCCAATGAAAAAAACAGATTGTTCCGCAACAAATAAGCCCCCACACAGGTCCGGTGAAAAAAAAAAGAAGGAAGTTCTGGCTCTCAGAATATGGCGATGCAAAATGTGCAGTGTTTCAAAAGCGGATAAGATTGGGCACCATTTATCAGTGCGACACCGGCCACATATCTGTGGATTATTATTTATTTACCCCATTATTATATCCTCTTTTTATGCCCTAATGTACCCCGCACAGATTACATACGACCCCACTTTATAAACTGAAATACCAGCAAAACGCAAAACGGAACTACTACCAAGCTAAATCTGCACTCCAAAAGCCAAATGCTGCTCCCTCCCTTCTGAGCCCTGTAGCATGCCCAAACAGCAACAGCAGTTTACATCCACAGATATGGCATCGCCATACCCGGGAGAACCCGGTTAACATTTTATGAGGTATTTGTCTTCAGTGGCACAAACTGGGCACAACATATAGGGCACTAAAATGGCATATCAGTGGAAAATTTCAATTTTCACTCTGTACCATCCGCTGCGTATTAACCCCTTCGCGCACCACGAGTTAAAGAGGCTCTGTCACCAGATTATAAATTCCCTATCTCCTACATAATCTGATCGGCGCTGTAATGTAGATAACAACAGAGGATTTTATTTAAAAAAAACGATTATTTTTGAGCAAGTTATGAACAATTTTATATTTATGCTAATTCGTTTCTTAATACCCAACTGGGCGTTTTCTAACTTTTTACCAAGTGGGCGTTGTAAAGAGAAGTGTATGACGCTGACCAATCAGCATCATACACTTCTCTTCATTCATGTCCATACAGTCCATCTGTACTCACAGCCCTCACCATGCACTGTGGGTGTCAGCTGTGTATTACAGATGACACCCAGAACTAACAGACAGGAACAGCGATCGCGCCGTTACAGGAGCCTGTAAAAATAACATTATACTGCAATACCACTGGCGTAGCTATAGGGGTCGCAGCGGTCGCAATTGCGACCGGGCCCCGAAGCCAGGGGGGCCCACAGCCCCCCGCACCACATCAATAAAAAGTTACTATAGTAACTCGGGCCGCGGGCCCCTGTTACTATAGTAACAGACAGTACTTACCTTCCTGGTTCCGGATCGCAGCCGAAGTTCTGACGTCAAGCGCTGTGCGCAGCGCATGTCGTCACAGCGCTATGCGCCGCGCACAGCATCGAGACGACAGAACTACCGCCGCGGCTGAAGAGGAAGGTAAGACTAGTAGCGCTGACTGGCGGGGTCCGACTCCCGGGACCCGCCAATCAGCTGTTTTGAAGGGGCCGCAGCACTCGTACGAGAGCTGCTCCCCTTCATTCCGGTCACTTCATTCCGGTCACACTGTGAATCGGTGTCGGTGATTCACAGTGTGAGCGAGTAGTGAAATGAAGGGAAGCAGCTCTCGTACGAGTGCTGCGGCCCCTTCAAAACAGCTGATTTGCGGGTCCCGGGAGACACATCAGCTATTGATGGCCTATACTGTGGATAGGCCATCAATGTTTAGGGACTGCACAACACCTAAGCCTACGATGTAGCAGGCTTAGGGGTCCCATGAGACAGGATCACAGATTGTGTGATCCTGTCTGCTGGGCCCTGTATCTAAGCCAATCACATGGTAGACTTAGATACATGGCCCATGTGTGATCCTGTCTGCTGGGCCCTGTATATAAGCCTACTACACTGTAGGTTTAGATACAGGGCCCCAGCACATAGTAATCTTATACTGTATAAGATTACTGTCTGCTGGACCCTGTATCTAAGCCTACGTTGTGGTAGGCTTAGATACAGGGTCCCACAGACAGTATCACACATGGGCCCTGTATCTAAGCCTAACACATGTGTTACGAATCGTTTTTTTTGTGTGTTTTATTACAGGTTCGGTCGTTGGACTACGTCGGATTCCAGGACTACTTCGATGACGGCTTTTTTTTTAGTATCAATAAAATGGTTAATGAGGGTTGTGTGGGTTTTTTTTTAATTTTAATAAAATATTTTTTCTATGTCTTTGTTTTTTTTTTTTCAACTATTACTACCGCCTTAGTAATGGCTGCCGGCTGATTGACAGCATCCACTGCTAAGGCGGGGCTTAGTATTAGCCGGTGCAGAGGCTAACCCTAACCCCCTTTATTACCCCGGTACCCACCGCCACCAGGGGTGCTGGGAAGAGCCGGGTACGAACCAGTACCTGACCATCTGTAGTGATGGTCGGCCACTGGGACGGCCGCAGGCTGGTAGTATCAGGAGGGGAAAGGCCAGATACAGTGGCCCTTCCCACCCTGGTAATGCTAGGCTGCTGCTGCTTTATTGTATCTAGCTGGTTATGAAAAATGGGGGGGACCCCACGTCATTTAAAAAAAATAAAAATTATAATAATTGGAAAGAACGATGTGGGGTCCCCCCCAATTTTCATAACCAGCCAGATACAACACAGCAGCAGCAGGCAGCATTACCAGGGTGGGAAGGGCCACTGTTTTTGGCCTTCCCCTCCTAATACTACCAGCCTGCGGCCGCCCTGGTGCCTGGCCGTCACTGCAGATGGACGGGTACTGGTTCGTACCCGGCTCTTCCCAGTACCCCTGGTGGCGGTGGGTACCGGGGTAATAATGGGGGTTAGTGTCGGCCTCTGCACCTGCTAACATTAAGCCCCGCCTTAGTAATGGAGGTTGTCAATCAGCCAGCGGCCATTACTAAGGCAGTAATAATAAAGTTTAAAAAGATACAAGCACATAGAAAAAATATTTTATTGAAATAAAAAAACACAACCCTCATTAACCATTTTATTGAGAATAAAAAAAAACGCCGTCATTGAAGTCCTCGTATCCAAAGTCCAACAACCGAACCTGTAAAAAAACACAAACACACAAAAATAATCAGTAACACATAAAGAAGCAAAATTATTATTCTTACCTTTCCTGGGCCCAGCGCTGGAGCCGCAATGTCAGCGAGCTGAGCCCTGTATCTAATCCAATCATGTGTGATACTGTCTGCTGAGCCACTGTATCTAATCCTATCATGTGTGATACTGTCTGCTGGGCCCTATATCTAATCCTATCATGTGTGATACTGTCTGCTGAGCCACTGTATCTAATCCTATCATGTGTGATACTGTCTGCTGGGCCCTATATCTAATCCTATCATGTGTGATACTGTCTGCTGAGCCACTGTATCTAATCCTATCATGTGTGATACTGTCTGCTGAGCCCTGTATCTAATCCTATCATGTGTGATACTGTCTGCTGGGCCCTATATCTAATCCTATCATGTGTGATACTGTCTGCTGAGCCACTGTATCTAATCCTATCATGTGTGATACTGTCTGCTGGGCCCTATATCTAATCCTATCATGTGTGATACTGTCTGCTGAGCCACTGTATCTAATCCTATCATGTGTGATACTGTCTGCTGAGCCCTGTATCTAATCCTATCATGTGTGATACTGTCTGCTGGACCCTATATCTAATCCTATTATGTGTGATACTGTCTGCTGAGCCGCTGTATCTAATCCTATCATGTGTGATACTGCCTTCCGAGCCACTGTATCTAATCTGATCATGTGTGATACTGTCTGCTGGGCCCTATATCTAATCCTATCATGTGTGATACTGTCTGCTGGGCCCTATATCTAATCCTATCATGTGTGATACTGTCTGCTGAGCCACTGTATCTAATCCTATCATGTGTGATACTGTCTGCTGGACCCTATATCTAATCCTATTATGTGTGATACTGTCTGCTGAGCCGCTGTATCTAATCCTATCATGTGTGATACTGCCTTCCGAGCCACTGTATCTAATCTGATCATGTGTGATACTGTCTGCTGGGCCCTATATCTAATCCTATCATGTGTGATACTGTCTGCTGGGCCCTATATCTAATCCTATCATGTGTGATACTGTCTGCTGAGCCACTGTATCTAATCCTATCATGTGTGATACTGTCTGCTGAGCCCTGTATCTAATCCTATCATGTGTGATACTGTCTGCTGGACCCTATATCTAATCCTATTATGTGTGATACTGTCTGCTGAGCCGCTGTATCTAATCCTATCATGTGTGATACTGCCTTCCGAGCCACTGTATCTAATCTGATCATGTGTGATACTGTCTGCTCAGCCACTGTATCTAATCCTATCATGTGTGATACTGTCTGCTGAGCCACTGTATCTAATCCTATCATGTGTGCTGGGCCCTATATCTAATCCTATCATATACTGTCTGCTGGACCCTATATCTAATCCTATTATGTGTGATACTGTCTGCTGAGCCGCTGTATCTAATCCTATCATGTGTGATACTGCCTTCCGAGCCACTGTATCTAATCTGATCATGTGTGATACTGTCTGCTGGGCCCTATATCTAATCCTATCATGTGTGATACTGTCTGCTGGGCCCTATATCTAATCCTATCATGTGTGATACTGTCTGCTGAGCCACTGTATCTAATCCTATCATGTGTGATACTGTCTGCTGAGCCCTGTATCTAATCCTATCATGTGTGATACTGTCTGCTGGACCCTATATCTAATCCTATTATGTGTGATACTGTCTGCTGAGCCGCTGTATCTAATCCTATCATGTGTGATACTGCCTTCCGAGCCACTGTATCTAATCTGATCATGTGTGATACTGTCTGCTCAGCCACTGTATCTAATCCTATCATGTGTGATACTGTCTGCTGAGCCACTGTATCTAATCCTATCTGTCTGCTGGGCCCTATATCTAATCCTATCATGTGTGATACTGTCTGCTGGGCCCTATATCTAATCCTATCATGTGTGATACTGTCTGCTGAGCCACTGTATCTAATCCTATCATGTGTGATACTGTCTGCTGGACCCTATATCTAATCCTATTATGTGTGATACTGTCTGCTGAGCCGCTGTATCTAATCCTATCATGTGTGATACTGCCTTCCGAGCCACTGTATCTAATCTGATCATGTGTGATACTGTCTGCTGGGCCCTATATCTAATCCTATCATGTGTGATACTGTCTGCTGAGCCACTGTATCTAATCCTATCATGTGTGATACTGTCTGCTGAGCCCTGTATCTAATCCTATCATGTGTGATACTGTCTGCTGGACCCTATATCTAATCCTATTATGTGTGATACTGTCTGCTGAGCCGCTGTATCTAATCCTATCATGTGTGATACTGCCTTCCGAGCCACTGTATCTAATCTGATCATGTGTGATACTGTCTGCTCAGCCACTGTATCTAATCCTATCATGTGTGATACTGTCTGCTGAGCCACTGTATCTAATCCTATCATGTGTGATACTGTCTGCTGGGCCCTATATCTAATCCTATCATGTGTGATACTGTCTGCTGAGCTGCTGTATCTAATCCTATCATGTGTGATACTGTCTGCTGAGTCATTGTATCTAATCCTATCATGTGTGATACTGTCTGCTCAGCCACTGTATCTAATCCTATCATGTGTGATACTGTCTGCTCAGCCACTGAATCTAATCCTATCATGTGTGATACTGTCTGCTGAGCTAATGTATCTAATCCTATCCATATGTATTGGGGCTATTTCCCTGACATTTTAAGCCCTTAGGGTATGTTCACACGGCAGCGTCCGTTACGGCTGAAATTACGGTGATGTTTTCAGGAGAAAACAGCACCGTAATTTCAGCCGTAAAGGCATGTGCAGGCGTCTTTCGCTGCGTCCATTACGAACGTAATTGGAGCTGTTTTTCTATGGAGTACATGGAAAACGGCTCCATTTACGTCTGAAGAAGTGACAGGCACTTCTTTGACGCGGGCGTCTTTTTCACGCGCCGCCTTTTGACAGCGGCGTGTAAAAAAAATGACCGTCGGCACAGAACATCGTAAGACCCGTTCAAATGAATGGGCAGATGTTTGCCAACGCTTTTGAGCCGCATTTTTGGACGTAATTCAATGCTAAAACGCCTGAATTACGTCCGTAAATAGGGTGTGTGAACCCAGCCTTAGTGACGCCCTGGCTGCTAGTGCTGCATTGTTGGGTCACTTAGGAGACCCAGCGATGCAGCTGAAAGCTGCGGACCGTCGGCCATGAGGAGTTTGGGGGGGGGGCCCAATAAGAACTTTTGCATCGGGGCCCATGAGCCTTTAGATACGCCCCTGTGCAATACATTAGTATTGCTGTGTATTGTACCAGCTATCTACTGATTGCTGGTTCAAGTCCCCTAGGGGGGCTAATAAAATGTGTAAAAACACAAGTAAATAGTTATTATTAGTGAAAAAAAATAAAATAAATATTTTAAAGTCCAAAAAAAACCTTTTCACATTTTTTCTCTAAAGTAATGTAAAAAATACACAAAATTAGTATCGCTGTGTCTGTAAAAGTCCAAACTATTACAACATACCATTATTTAACTCGCACTGTAAACGCAGTGAAAAATAAAGAATTTAAAATGGCAAAATCGCTGTTTTTTGGTCACCTTGACTCTACTAATTTAATAAAAAGTGCTCAAAAAGTTGTAAATGGTACCAATAAAAACTACAGCTCGTCCCTCACAAAATAAGCCCCCACACCACTCTATTGATGGAAAAATAAACAAGTTATGGCTCTTGGAAAGCGGGGAGGGAAAACGAAAAAGAAAAAGCAAAAAATGGATCAGTCAGAAAAGGGTTAATTACTTTCTAATGAAAAAACATTTATGACCACATGTGGAATTTTTGCTCCTTTGCTTCTGAGGCCTGTGTTTCAGTCCATTAGCACACTAGGGCCACATGTGGGATATTTCTAAAAATTACAGAATCTGGGCAATAAATATTGAGTTGCATTTCTCAGGTAAAACCATGTGTTACAGAAAAAAAATGCATTCCAAATTAATTTTGGCAAAAAAAATTACATTTATAAATTTCACCTCTACTTTGCTTTAATTCCTGTGAAACGCCTAAAGGGTTAAAACACTTTCTGAATTCTGTTTTAAATACTTTGAGGGGGCAGTTTTAAAAATGGGGTGATTTATGGGGACTTTCTAATATATAAGGCCCTCAAAGCCACTTCAAACCTGAACTGGTCCCTGAAAACATAGCCTTTTGAAATTTTCTTGAAAATATGAGAAATCACTGCGAAAGCTCTAAGCCGTGTAACCACTGGCGTAGCTATAGGGGTCGCAGCGGTCGCAATTGCGACCGGGCCCCGAAGCCAGGGGGCCCACGGCCCCCTGCACCACATCAATAAAAAGTTACTATAGTAACTCGGGCCGCGGGCCCCTGTTACTATAGTAACATACTTTACTTACCTTCCTGGTTCCGGATCGCAGCGGAGGTCCTGACGTCAAGCGCTGTGCGCAGCGCATGACGTCACAGCGCTATGCCGCCGCGCACAGCATCGAGACTACAGAACTCCCGCCGCGGCCGAAGAGGAAGGTAAGGTTAGCCCTGACTGGCGGGGTCTGACTCCCGGGACCCGCCAATCAGCTGTTTTGAAGGGGCCGCAGCACTCGTACGAGAGCTGCTCCCCTTCATTCCTGTCACTTCATTCCGGTCACACTGTGAATCGGTGTCGGCGATTCACAGTGTGAGCGAGTAGTGAAATGAAGGGGAAGCAGCTCTCGTACGAGTGCTGCGGCCCCTTCAAAACAGCTGATTTGCGGGTCCCGGGCGACACATCAGCTATTGATGGCCTATCCTGTGGATAGGCCATCAATGTTTAGGGACTGCACAACCCCTAAGCCTACGATGTATCAGGTTTAGGGGGCCCATGAGACAGGATCACAGATTGTGTGATCCTGTCTGCTGGGCCCTGTATCTAAGCCAATCACATGGTAGGCTTAGATACATGGCCCATGCGTGATCCTGTCTGCTGGGCCCTGTATCTAAGCCTACCACACTGTAGGTTTAGATACAGGGCCCCAGCACACACTAATCTTATACTGTATAAGATTACTGTCTGCTGGACCCTGTATCTAAGCCTACCTTGTGGTAGGCTTAGATACAGGGTCCCACAGACAGTATCACACATGGGCCCTGTATCTAAGCCTTAGGGTATGTGCACAGACACTAATTACGTCCGTAATTGACGGACGTATTTCGGCCGCAAGTACCGGACCGAACACAGTGCAGGGAGCTGGGCTCCTAGCATTATAGTTATGTACGATGCTAGGAGTCCCTGGCTCGCTGTAGGACAACTGTCCCATACTGTAAACATGTTTTCAGTACGGGACAGTTGTCCGGCAGCGAGGCAGGGACTCCTAGCGTCGTACATAAGTATGATGCTAGGAGCCCGGCTCCCTGCACTGTGTTTGGTCCAGTACTTGCGGCCAAAATACGTCCGTCAATTACGGACGTAATTAGTGTGTGTGCACATACCCTAACACATGTGTTACTAATCATTTTTTGTGTGTTTTCTTACAGGTTCGGTCGTTGGACTACGGCGGATTCCAGGACTACTTCGATGACAGCTTTTTTTTTTATTAATACAATGGTTAATGAGGGCTGTGTGGGGGTTTTTTTTATTTCAATAAAATATTTTTTCTATGTCTTTGTGGGTTTTTTTTAAACTATATTACTACCGCCTTAGTAATGGCCGCCGGCTGATTGACAGCATCCATTGCTAAGGCGGGGCTTAGTGTTAGCAGGTACAGAGGCTAACACTAACCCCCATTATTACCCCATTACACACCACCACCAGGGGTGCTGGGAAGAGCCAGGTACCATCCAGTACTTGACCATCTATAGTCATGATTGGCCACTGGGGTGGCCGCAGGCTGGTATTATCAGGAGGGGAAAGGTCAAAAACAGTGGCCCTTCCCATCCTGGTAATGCTGCCTGCTGCTGCTTTATTGTATCTGGCTGGTTATGAAAATGGGAGGGACCCCACGTCATTTTAAAAAAAATAATTGGAAAGAACGATGTCGGGTCCCCCCCAATTTTCATAACCAGCCAGATACAACACAGCAGCAGCAGGCAGCATTACAAGGGTGGGAGGGCCACTGTTTTTGGCCTTCTCCAGCCTAATACTACCAGCCTGCGGCCACCCCGGTGCCTGCCCGTCACTACAGATGGTCGGGTACTGGTTTGTACCCGGCTCTTCCCAGTACCCCTGGTGGCGGTGGGTACCGGGGTAATAATGGGGGTTAGTGTAGCCTCTGCACCGGCTAACATTAAGCCTCGCCTTAGTAATGGAGGTTGTCAATCAGCCAGCGGCCATTACTAAGGCGGTAGTAATAAAGTTTAAAAAGATACAAGCACATAGAAAAAATATTTTATTGAAATAAAAAAACACAACCCTCATTAACCATTTTATTGAGAATAAAAAAAACGCCGTCATTGAAGTCCTCAAATCCGAAGTCCAACAACCGAACCTGTAAAAAAAACACAAACACAAAAATAATCAGTAACACATAAAGAAGCAAAATTATTATTCTTACCTATCCTGGGTCCAGCTCTGGAGCCGCAATGTCAGCGAGCTGGGCCCTGTATCTAATCCTATCATGTGTGATACAGTCTGCTGAGCTGTGTATCTAATCCAATCATGTATGATACTGTCTGCTGGGCCCTATATCTAATCCGATCATGTGTGATACTGTCTGCTGAGCCACTGTATCTAATCCTATCATGTGTGATACTGTCTGCTGAGCCACTGTATCTAATCCCATCATGTGTGGTACTGTCTGCTGAGCCACTGTATCTAATCCTATCATGTGTGATACTGTCTGCTGAGCCACTGTATCTAATCCTATCATGTGTGGTACTGTCTGCTGAGCCACTGTATCTAATCCTATCATGTGTGGTACTGTCTGCTGAGCCACTGTATCTAATCCTATCATGTGTGATACTGTCTGCTGGGCCACTGTATCTAATCCTATCATGTGTGATACTGTCTGCTGAGCTGTGTATCTAATCCTATCATGTGTGATACTGCCTTCTGAGCCACTGTATCTAATCCTATCATGTGTGATACTGTCTGCTCAGCCATTGTATCTAATCCTATCCATAGTTTATAGGGTCGTAGTGCTATAGATATGCTATGCTGTCTCATATACACACTTTTTTTTTGGGCGGACACATATGTATTGGGGCTATTTCCCGGACATTTTAAGCCCTGAGGGTATGTTCACACGGCAGCGTCCGTTACGGCTGAAATTACTGTGCTGTTTTCAGGAGAAAACAGCACCGTAATTTCAGCCGTAATGGCATGTGGAGGCGTCTTTTGCTGCGTCCATTACGGAAGTAACTGAAGCTGGTTTTCCATGGAGTCCATGGAAAACGGCTCCATTTACGTCTGAAGAAGTGACAGGCACTTTTTTACGCGCCGCCTTTTGACAGCGACGCGTAAAAAAAAATGACCGTCGGCACAGAACATCGTAAGACCCATTCAAATGAATGGGCAGATGTTTGCCGACGCTTTTGAGCCGCATTTTCGGACGTAATTCAATGCTAAAACGCCCTAATTACGTCCGTAAATAGTGTGTGTGAACCCAGCCTTAGTGACGCCCCCGGCTGCTAGTGCTGCATTGTTGGGTCACTTAGGAGACCCAGCGATGCAGCTGAAAGCAGACCGTCGGCCATGAGAAGTTTGCGGGGGGGGGGGGGCCCAGTAGGAATTTTTGCATCGGGGCCCATGAGCCTCTAGCTACGCCCCTGCGTGTAACACCCTAGAAAAATAAAAGAATGTTCAAAAAAATGATGCAAACATAAAGTAGACATATGGGAAATGTAAACTAGTAACTATTTTGTGTGGTATTACTATCAGTTTTACAAGCAGATACATTTAAATTTAGAAAAATGCTAATCTTTGCAAATTTTCTCTAAATCTGCGTGTTTTTTACAAATAAATATTAAATTTATCGACCAAATTTTTTCACTAACATAAAGTACAATATGTCCCGAGAAAACAATCTCAGAATCACTTGGATAGATTGGACGGGGGAGAGTTTAGTGAGGGGAAGACCGATTAGTAATGAGTTATAGTAGTCCAGGTGAGAGTGAATCAGAGCAACAATAAAAGTTTTGGCTGTTTCTACAATAAGACATGGGCAGATTCTAAAGATGAGTGTGCAAGTGAATATAAGGACTAAAGGAAAGATCTGAGTCACACATAACACGAAGACAGCAGACTTGCTGTAGTGCCACACACTGAGATGGTTTAGGTAGTTTAGTAGATGGCAGGAACACAAGGAGCTCAGTTTTAGAACGATTCAGTTTCAGATAGAGAGAGGACACGATGTTAGAAACAGCGGACATACAATCACTGGTGTTTTGTATTAGAAGTGGGTAATGTGACCAGAAGAGGGACATTCTTTGGTGTCATCAGCGTACTGATGGTACAGGAGGCCAAATCTGCTGATAGTTTGTACAATAGGGGCTGGGTAGAGAAAAAAGAGGAGTGGACCTAGGACTGATCCCTGAGGAACCCAAAGAGGTAGAGGAGAAGAAGAAGTACAACCAGCATGTTATACAATGAATGATTTGTCAGAGAGATAGGAAGAAAACCAAGAGAGAGCAGTATCCTTAAGGTCAATAGACCTGAGCATATTAAGTAGGAGTTGGTAGTCTACAGTGTCAAACACTGCAGGGAAATCCAAAATATACATCCAGAAAAAATAATTTAACCCTTAGAACACTGGGGATATTATTATACCACAAGTATATTTCGCACTCACAGTAAACTATAAAGCCACCCGCAGTGGCGTAACTACCGCTATAGCAGCCGTAGCGACTGCTACGGTGCCCGCAACATGAGGGGGCCTGTGCCACCCGCCGGCACGGGTCCCCCCATGGCCGGAGGCTCCACTAGCAGCCGCTATGGCTGCTACAGCGCGACGCCACTGAAGGGGTCTTTCCTACAAAAGACATGCATCCCCTATCCACAGGATAAGGGATGCATGTGTGATCGCTGGGACGCCCAGCGATAAGGAGAACGGGGGACCAAAAGTCCCCCGAAGTTCTCCATGACAAACCTCGGACTTCCGGGGTCTGTCTGCAGCTCCATAGAAATTAATTGTGCACTGGTCGCACTTGTGCGCATGCGTGACCAACGCACCTTTCATTTTTATTGAACTGCGCAGACTCCGGAAGTCCGAGGTTAGTCATGGAGAACTTGGGGGGACTTTCGGTTCCCCGTTCTCCTTATCGCTGCCAGCGATCACACATGTATCCCCTATCCTGTGGATAGGGGATACATCTCTTTTGTAGGACAAACTATAGGCCGTTTTTTTTGGTGGGGGCTATATAGTGTTATCTACAGGAGGGTCTGTATGGCGTTATCTACAGAGGGGGTCTGTATGGCGTTATCTACAGGGGGGACTCTGTATGGCGTTATCTACAGGGGGGACTCTGTATGGCGTTATCTACAGGGGGGACTCTGTACAGAGTTATCTACAGGGGGGACTCTGTACAGAGTTATCTACAGGGGGGACTCTGTACAGAGTTATCTACAGGGGGGACTCTGTACAGAGTTATCTACAGGGGGTATGTATGGCGTTATCTACAGGGAGGGTGTGTATGGCGTTATCTACAGGGAGGGTGTGTATGGCGTTATCTACAGGGGGGTCTATATGGCGTTATCTACAGGGGGTCTGTATGGCGTTATCTACAGGGGGGTCTGTATGGCGTTATCTACAGGCGGGTATAATATAGGAAGCAAAAAAGGAACCACAGTGGCGCTGCTGAGGATGAAAATGAACCCAAGTCCATGTTTAATAATTAATATTAAACATGAACTTGGGTTAATTTTCATCCTAAGCAGCGTCACTGTGGTTCATTTTTTGCTTCCTATATTATACTATTACCGGCAACTCCTTGTGATCGTTGTCTATGGAACCGGTCAGCAGCTTCATCTCGTCACATTAAGTGCATTCCACACTCTTAACTGTGATACCTGCCAGTATTCACAATCTCAAGGTGAGCACGTTATTTTATGTGTTCCCCTGTTCCTTTTTTACTCATCTGCACTATGTGGCGCTGTGTTTTTTTCAATTTATTTTAGCACTCATCTACAGGGGGGGGGGGGGGTTCTGTATGGCCTTATCTACAGGGGGTTTGTATGGCGTTATCTACACGGGGGTCTGTATGGCGTTATCTACAGGGGGCTGTATGGTGTTATCTACAGGGGGTCTGTATGGTGTTATCTACATGGGGGGTCTGTATGGCGTTATCTACAGGGGGGATCTATATGGCGTTAGCTACAGGGAGACTCTGTATGGCGTTATCTACAGGGCGGGTTCTGTATGGTGTTATCTACGGGGGGGTCTGTATGGTGTTATTTATGGGGGGGTCTGTATGGCGTTATCTACAGGGGGTGTCTGTATGGTGTTATCTACAGATGGGGTCTGTATGGCGTTATCTACAGGGGGGGACTCTGTATGGCATTATCTACAGGGGGTGGTCTGTATGGCGTTATCTACAGGGGGGTCTGTATGGCGTTATCTACAGGGGGGTCTGTATGGCGTTATCTACAGGGGGCTGTGTGGCGTTATCTACAGGGGGGCTGTATGGCGTTATCTACAGAGGGGATTAAGGCTGTAAGACGTTATCTACAGGGGGCTGTGTATGGTGCTATCTATAGGGGGTGCTGTGTGGTGGAATCTATAGGGAGGCACTATCTACAAGGGGGGGTTGTATGATACCCAGCGGAGGGGGAGCCCCAGTCAAAAGTTTGCTATAGGGCCCAGTCTTTCCTAGTTACGCCCCTGGCCACCCGGTATATGAATTTTGCAGGTACAGATATAATTGGATAGAAGATATACTAGCTAGATTCAATAGTTCATTCTGAAAACAGCCACACACCACAATACTAAATAAACCCTTTAGCATTCCAGGCTCACTCACCTCAGTGCCGGGGTCCCTGCCTGCTGCGTCTCCGCCTCGCCGAAGTATCTCTGTCCCGGCTCTGACACCTAGAACGCTGCCAGCTTCTCCACACTCAGAGTGCAGCCTTACCGCCGACAAGGGGGATGACGGAACTCAGAGGCCGCCATCTTAGAGACCACACACGTGGCCCTTCTCCTTCCTCACCGGAACATTGGAATCCTGCTACCCAGACTATACAGGACTTTCACATTGCTCAAACACCGCGGGAGACTGATGGAATTGAGGGAGACACCGAAGGTGCATCTTCAGATCTCTCTGACATTTTTGCCGACATGCCATCTACATCTAACCCTGTCACAGAACTCACTCTTAAGACCATGCTGCAAGCGCTGCAACAGTCTCTCTACTCTGGGTTTGCTCAACTAATTAAACCAATGTCTGTCGCATTACATGCCGTGGAGGATCGGGTACAGCACGTTGAATCTAAAATGGGTGTTCTTGCAGCTTCCCACAATGAGCTTATAGATGCTCACTACGATCTTGAATCTGATCTCTCACAGGTAAAAGCAAAAATCGCTGACTTGGAAGATCGTTCCCGACGGAACAACAAAAAGTTCCGGTGTATACCTGAGGATATAGCCCCCAAAGATTTGACCCAGTTTCTCCAAGGCTTTGTTCACACCTTGCTGCCTAACTGCACTTCCAGGGATCTGATCTTGGATAGAGCACACAGGGTCCCCAGACCTAAACACCTGGCTGCGGATGTTGCCAGGGATGTTCTGGCTCGGTTTCACTTCTTCCACATCAAGGAACTCTTTATGACGGCCGTCAGACATAAAGAAGCACTCCCGGCACAATACAATATGATTTCTGTCTACACGGATCTTTCTGCTGTCACTCTGCAGCTACGGAGGGATCTTGCTCCTATCACTACCGCTTTGAGAGATAACAAGATTCTATACAAGTGGGGCTTTCCAGTGCGGTTATTGATTAACCGAAATGGCTCTATGCATGTGATCAGAGCTGTCCGAGATGGTGCGCTACTCCTGCAACAATGGGGCATTTCTATTTCTGACGCCTCTTTCGGAGCTACGAAGAGACCCCCCCACAACCGGTTAAAGATGACTGGCAGGGGCCCAACCTCCGACATCATCCGCGACGCTGAGGTACATTCACTCTTTGGCGGTGGCGCGGTTGAGTTTTTTCGGGATCTAAAAGTCCGGTTCACAAGCTGACTGTTTTTTCCCCTCGATTGTATCTGAACTCATCGCTGTTCAGTCTTTACTATTCAAACGTATTTGAATGCTTTTGTTTTGTTGTTCTAAGTTCTTTCCTTTTTCAGTGCAGCTAACTATGTTACACTTGTACTCATATAATAGTCAATTCATATACATACCTTTGGTTCTTAACACATATGGCCTACAACCTGATGAGATTATGAATCTTGTGTCCAAAGGGTCGGGTATTCGACAGCACGTTCTCCTGTACGATGGCTCTTAAAATTGGTTCTTTAAACGTAAACGGCCTCAACAGCCCGGACAAACGGGCACATATGTGGAAAGAGGCTCAGCAATTGGCCTGTGAGGTTCTGTGTATTCAGGAGACCCACCTCTTGAAAAAAGATGCTCACCGCATTAGACATCCCCAATTTCCCCATGTCTTTCAGTCACATCACTCTACCAAAACTCGAGGCGTTCTGGTAGCAGTAAAAAACACAGTTGCCTTCCAGTTAAATAAGATGCTCGCGGATCTTAATGGTAGATATGTATTGCTAGTCTGTTCTATTAACAATGTAAAATATTCTCTGTTGACGCTGTATGCACCTAATAACCACCAGTTGAGATTCCTTCACAAAATCCGCAGACTGATTTCTAAACATAAGCAGGGAAAATTGATTATGTGTGGGGACTTTAACTCTGTTATGGATACTGAGATGGACACCACGTCACAGTCTCGGAATTCACGGGCTGCTCTTGGGGATTGGTTCTGGGGTGAGGAGCTGTACGATATCTGGCGTATGCAACATGGATCGGAACGAGATTACTCATTTCATTCTCAAGTCCATAATAGTTACTCTAGAATTGATATGTTCATTGTAGATAGGGCGACAGTTCTTTTGTCACAATCCACGACTATTGGGAGTATAAGGTGGTCAGACCACGCGCCAATTACTCTGATGATTGCGGAATCGTACAATACTAATCCAGATTATCTCTGGAGATGCAATTCTTATCTTTTATCTCATCCTACTTATAAAACAGACATAGAAAGAGATCTCCACGAATATTTTCAACAAAATGATACGCTGGATGTTGGGATCTCCTCCCTCTGGAACGCTCATAAAGCGTATATTAGAGGCACTTTTATACGATTGGGGCACACGGTTCGCAAAAAACGTCTAGAAGAGGTATCTCTGTTGACAAACGAAATATGCCTTGTAGACGCAAAAAATAAACTGTCTCCATCAACGGAGTGGGCTGCACAGCTACTCCTCCTTCGCCAACGCCTACGTCTTTGCTTAATATCGGAGTATGAGAAAAATTTAAGGAAAACTAAAGCCTGATATTATTCACAGAATAATAAGGCAGGGAAACTATTGACTGCTCGTCTTAAAGCTCAGTACCAGAAGACTAGAATACCTTATTTGATAGATCCCCACACCCAAAAGAAACGTATGGACCCTAGAGATATAGTAGATCAATTTAGAAAATATTACAACTTAAAAGACGACCCCTTTACTAATTGTCCCACTCAGCCTGAGATAGTGGATTTTCTCCTTGCCTAGATTGTCGGCAGAACAAGTAGGATCTCTAAATGCCCCAATCACAGTGTAAAGGATCTGCCAGACACAGCTTCTGTGTCGACGCCCGTGGTTAGTCAGTCTGCACCTGCTCCTAAGTCTGATCGAGTGACCCCCTCCATCTACCAATCAGGCTAGGAGGCTGAGGAGTGGGAGAGCCTATCACAGTCTGGCCAGATGGAGCTAGCTCCCTCCCTCTGTCTATTTATACCTTTACTTCCTGCTCCTCCTTTGCCTGTGATTCTCCTGTTTCCTGGCTCTGCTGCTTGAACTATTTGTCCCTGCTTCATATTGACCCTGGCTTACTGACTACTCTCCTGCTCTGCGTTTGGTACCTCGTACACTCCTGGTTTGACTCGGCTCGTTCACTACTCTTGTTGCTCACAGTGTTGCCGTGGGCAACTGCCCATTTCCCTTAGCCAGTGTGTACCCTTGTCTGTTTGTCTGTCGTGCACTTATTGAGCGTAGGGACCGTCGCCCAGTTGTACGCCGTCGCCTAGGACGGGCAATTGCAAGTAGGCAGGGACTGAGTGGCGGGTAGATTAGGGCTCACCTGTCTGTCTCCCTTTGGAGCTACGAAGAGACCCCCCACAACCGGTTAAAGATGACTGGCAGGGGCCCAACCTCCGACATCATCCGCGACGCTGAGGTACATTCACTCTTTGGCGGTGGCGTGGTTGAGTTTTTTCGGGATCTAAAAGTCCGGTTCACAAACTGACTGTTTTTTCCCCTCGATTGTATCTGAACTCATCGCTGTTCAGTCTTTACTATTCAAACGTATTTGAATGCTTTTGTTTTGTTGTTCTAAGTTCTTTCCTTGTTCAGTGCAGCTAACTATGTTACACTTGTACTCATATAATAGTCAATTCATATACATACCTTTGGTTCTTAACACATATGGCCTACAACCTGATGAGATTATGAATCTTGTGTCCAAAGGGTTGGGTATTCGACTGCACGTTCTCCTGTACGATGGCTCTTAAAATTGGTTCTTTAACCCCTTCCCGCTCCTGGACGTACTATTAGGTCATGGCAGCTGTATCGTTCGCGCTCCATGACCTAATAGTACGTCTCGGGAGTAACGGCCGTTTCGGCCGTCCTCCCGACACATTCAGGAGCTGTGACAGCTGCTGTCTCGTACAGCAGCTGTCACAGCTCCTACAGAGGGGACCGATCGCTGTGTCCCCGCTGACTAACTCCTTAAAAGGCGCGTTCTATAGAGATCGCTTTTTTTAGGGGTTAAGCTGCCATCGCCGGCCTGCTACACGATAGCGGCCGGCGATGGTGACTATGGCAACCGGACACCAAACAATGGCGTCCGGTTATGCCATAGACGGAAGCCTAGTGGGTCCTGACAAAGTCAGGACCCACTAAGCTTGCTGCCAGTGAGTAACTGACAGTTCTAATACACTGCACTACGCATGTAGTGCAGTGCATTAGAATTGCGATCAGATCCTCCTGCCCTCAAGTCCCCTAGTGGGACCAAGTAATAAAGTAAAAAAAAAGTAAAAAAAAAGATGTGTAAAAATAAGAAAATAAAAGTTTTAAAAGTATTAAAAGTAAAAATCCCCCTTTTCCCTTATCAGTCAATTATTATTAATAAAAATATATAAACAAACAAATAAACTATACATAATTGGTATCGCCGTGTCCGTAACGGCCTGAACTACAAAATTATTTTGTTATTTATCCCGCACGGTGAACGCCGTAAAAGAAAATAATAATAAACCGTACCAGAATCACAATTGTTTGGTCACTTCACCTCCCAAAAAATTGAATAAAATGAGATCCAAAAGTTACATGTACCTAAAAATGGTACTGATCGAAACTACAGTTCGTTACGCAAAAAATAAGTCCTCGTATGGCTTTATTGATTGAAAAATAATAAAATTCTGGCGCTTAGAATATGGTAACACAAAAAGTGAATGATTTTTTACAAAACGTATTTTATTGTGCAAACGCCATAAGACATAAAAAAAACACTATAAACATAGGGTATCGCCATAATCGCATCGCCCCGCAGAATAAAGTGAATATGTCATTTATAGCGCACGGTGAACGCTGTAAAAAAAATAGAATAAAAAAACAATAGTAGAATTGCTGTTTTTTAGTCACCGCGCCACCTAAAAATAGAATAAAAACTGATAAAAAAGCTGCATGCACCCCAAGAAAACTACAATGGATTCCTCAAGGGGTCTAGTTTCCAAATTGGGGTCACTTTTGGGGGGTTCCCAATGTTTTGGCACCACAAGACTTCTTCAAACCGGACATGGTGCCTAATGAAAAAGAGGCCTCAAAATCCACTAGGTCCTCCTTTGCTTCGGAGGCTGGTGCTTCAGTCCATTACCGCACTAGGGCCACATGTGGGATATTTCTCAAAACTGCAGAATCTGGGCAATACGTATTAAGTTGCGTTTCTCTGATAAATCCTTTTGTGTTATAAAAAAAATGGTATAAAGAGGATTTTCTGACAAAAAAAATAAATTTAAATTTCACCTCTACTTTGCTCTAAATTTCTGTGAAACACCTAAAGGGTTCATAAACTTTCTAAATGCTGTTGTGAATACTTTGAGGGGTCTAGTTTCTAAAATTGGGTGTTTGATAGGGGTTTCTAATATATGGGCCCCTCAAAGCAACTTCAGAACTGAACTGTAACCTAAAAAAATAAATAAATTAGGCAATACTTCGCTTCTTACATTATACTGATAATGAGCCGTGCCCACCCCGAGATGACCCCAGTTTTGACCGTTTGTATAAACTGAGACCCCTATTAGACCGTTTCAGTGCCCGGTTTTCCCAAGCATACACCCCCGAGAAGTGTATTTCTATTGATGAGTCCCTGGTAGATTTTAAAGGGAGGCTTCAATTCTGCCGGGTAAGAGGGCAAGGTATGGCGTGAAGATGTATAAGCTGTGCGAGAGTGCATCAGGGTATACCTACAGATTTAGGATATATGAAGGAAAGGCCACACCCAAACCAGACTACATCCTGGACTACAATAGGTACATGGGAGGGATGGACTTGTCAGATCAAGTCCTGAAGCCCTACAGCGCCATGCGGTGTGGTATAAGAAGCTGGCCGTGCACATCATACCGATGGCTTTGTACAATGTCTACGTGCTACGTCGATGTACAGGCCAGAGGGGAACTTTCCTGGAATTTCAAGAGGTGATTATCAAGAACCTAATCTTTAGGGACCAAGAAGGGGGGGCACCCAGTACTTCTGGAAGCGGGGCCACACGCATCGTACCAGGGCGGCAACACTTTCCAGGAGAAGTTCCCCAAACTGGCAAGAAGGGAAAAAGTCAAAAGAGGTGCAAAGTCTGCTATAAGAGGGCGATAAGGGATGACACAATATATCAATGTGACACGTGTCCCGAATAACCAGAGCTCTGTATGAAAGAGTGCTTTAAAATTGATCATACATCCCTTGGTTTATAATTTACCCCAATTTTACTTACCCTGATGCACTCCGCACAGCTTATCCCCCCTCGTCTTCCCCTCTGGGCCCTGCTGTGTGCCCAGGCAGCTGATAACAGCCACATGTAGGGTATTGCCGTACCCAGGAGTACCCACATTACAGTTTATGGGGTGTAGGTCTCCAGTCAAAATGCTCACTACACCTCTAGATGAATAGACAAAACAGATAAAAACAAGGACATTTATGCAAAAACACCGAAAAAGGCCATACTTACAAATGGACACAGCCAGGTCAGAAACGCTGATGAAGGCGATAAGTATGGCCTTTTTCGGTGTTTTTGCATAAATGTCCTTGTTTTTATCTGTTTTGTCTGTACATCAGGAGCTTTTCGCTCCAGTTAGGGACTCGCAAGTCTGGGGATCCTTGTCGTGGATTGCGAGCTTGCGTCCTTTTGGCCAAAATGATCACTAATACCCCAGGTATTTTTCATTATTACTTATATTCGCTTCTTTTGGACACAGCCAGGTCTTTGATGCTGGGAGAGCATGGTGTGGTGTTGTTTGGCCTAGCAAGCAGGGTAGCCCGCTCTATGAATTATCAAGGCGTCACAAATAGGCTTCTACCTGGCTAGACACGTTGCGCCTCATGACTTACACACTATCCCTCCATGTTTCACACACTTGCATCCCATTATTCATTTATTTTTTAGGCACTTTACTCATTACTGCCCCCTATATTTCACTTACATTATTACACTTGCACATACACCATTCATTTATTATTTCTTACTACACATCCCATGCACCACATACCACTCCCCTCAAGACTAGTGGGAGTGGCTATTATTATTTAAAGCACCTGCTCACTCGCCTTCATCAGCGTTTCTGACCTGGCTGTGTCCATTTGTAAGTATGGCCTTTTTCGGTGTTTTTGCATAAATGTCCTTGTTTTTATCTGTTTTGTCTGTACATCAGGAGCTTTTCGCTCCAGTTAGGGACTCGCAAGTCTGGGGATCCTTGTCGTGGATTGCGAGCTTGCGTCCTTTTGGCCAAAATGATCACAAATACCCCAGGTATTTTTCATTATTACTTATATTCGCTTCTTTTGGACACAGCCAGGTCTTTGATGCTGGGAGAGCATGGTGTGGTGTTGTTTGGCCTAGCAAGCAGGGTAGCCCGCTCTATGAATTATCAAGGCGTCACAAATAGGCTTCTACCTGGCTAGACACGTTGCGCCTCATGACTTACACACTATCCCTCCATGTTTCACACACTTGCATCCCATTATTCATTTATTTTTTAGGCACTTTACTCATTACTGCCCCCTATATTTCACTTACATTATTACACTTGCACATACACCATTCATTTATTATTTCTTACTACACATCCCATGCACCACATACCACTCCCCTCAAGACTAGTGGGAGTGGCTATTATTATTTAAAGCACCTGCTCACTCGCCTTCATCAGCGTTTCTGACCTGGCTGTGTCCATTTGTAAGTATGGCCTTTTTCGGTGTTTTTGCATAAATGTCCTTGTTTTTATCTGTTTTGTCTGTACATCAGGAGCTTTTCGCTCCAGTTAGGGACTCGCAAGTCTGGGGATCCTTGTCGTGGATTGCGAGCTTGCGTCCTTTTGGCCAAAATGATCACTAATACCCCAGGTATTTTTCATTATTACTTATATTCGCTTCTTTTGGACACAGCCAGGTCCTTGATGCTGGGAGAGCATGGTGTGGTGTTGTTTGGCCTAGCAAGCAGGGTAGCCCGCTCTATGAATTATCAAGGCGTCACAAATAGGCTTCTACCTGGCTAGACACGTTGCGCCTCATGACTTACACACTATCCCTCCATGTTTCACACACTTGCATCCCATTATTCATTTATTTTTTAGGCACTTTACTCATTACTGCCCCCTATATTTCACTTACATTATTACACTTGCACATACACCATTCATTTATTATTTCTTACTACACATCCCATGCACCACATACCACTCCCCTCAAGACTAGTGGGAGTGGCTATTATTATTTAAAGCACCTGCTCACTCACCTCTAGATGAATGCCTTAAGGGTGTAGTTTTTAAAACGGGGTCACTTCTTGCGGGTTTCAACTGTACTGGTACCTCAGGGGCTTCGGCATACATGACTTCGCACTAGAAAATCCCCAGTAGGCCAAATGGTGGTCCTTTCCTTCTGAGCTCTCCCATGGGCCCAAACGGCAGTTTATCACCACAAATGGGGTATTGCGGCACTCAGAACAAATTGCGCAACAGAATGGGGTATTTTGTTTCTTGTGAAAAGAAGAAATTTTCAGCCAAAACGACATATTATTTGAAAAAAATAATTTTGTTTTAATTCCCAGCCCAATTCAAATAAGTTCTGTGAAAAAACTATGGAGTCAAAATGGTCACAACACCCATAAATGAATTCTTTGAGGGTGTAGTTTCCAAAATGGGGTCACTTCTGGTGGGTTTCCATTGCTTTGATACCTCTGAGGCTCTGCAAATGCGACATGGCACCCGAAAACCAATCCAGCAAAATCTGGACTCCAACAAACACATAGCACTCCTTTCCTTCTGAGCCCTCCCATGGGCCCACACGGCAGTTTATCACCACAAATGGGGTATTGCCGCACTAAGGACAAATTGGGAAACAAAATGGGGTATTTTGTTCCCTGTGAAAATAAGAAATTTTGATCACAAATGACATTTTATTGGAAAAAATGACATTTTTTAAATTTCACAGCCCAATTCAAATATGTGCTGTGAAAAAACTGTGCGGTCAAAATGGTAACAACAACCATAAATGAAATGAATTCCTTTAGGGGTGTAGTTTCCAAAATGGGGTCACTATTGGGGGATTCCTACTGTTTTGGCACCTCAACACCTTTTCAAACCTGGCATGCTGCCTAAAATATATTCTAATAAAAAAGAGGCCTCAAAATGCACTAGGTGCTTCTTTGCTTCTAGGGCTTGTGTTTTAGTCCACGAGCACAGTAGGGCCACATGTGGGACATTTCTAAAAACTGCAGAATCTGGACAATACATATTTAGTAGTGTTTCTCTGGTAAAACCTTCTGTGTTACAGAAAAAAAATTGAATAAATTTGAAATTCAGCAAGAAAAATGAAATTTGCAAATTTCACCTCCACTTTGCTTTAATTCCTGTGAAATGACTGAAGGTTTAAAAAACTGTCTAAATGCTGTTTTGAATACTTTGAGGGGTCTAGTTTTTAAAATGGGGTGTTTTATCAGGATTTCTAATACATAGGCCCCTCAAGGCCACTTCAGAACTCAAGAGGTACCTTACAAAAAAGGCTTTTGAAATTTTCTTAAAAATATGAGAAATTGCGGTTTATGTTCTAAGCCTTGTAACGTCCAAGAAAAATAAAAGAATGTTCAAAAAACGATGCCAATCTAAAGTAGACATATGGGAAATGTGAACTAGTAACTATTTTGGGTGGTATAACTGTCTGTTTTACAAGCAAATGCATTTAAATTCTGAAAAATGCTATTTTTTCAAAATTTTCTCAAAATGTTGCAATTTTTCACCAATAAACACTGAATATATCGACCAAATTTTACCACGAACATGAAGCCCAATGTGTCATGAGAAAACAGTCTCAGAATCGCTTGGATAGGTTTAAGCATCCCGACGTTATTATCACATAAAGTGAAATATTTCAGATTTGAAAAATGGGCTCTGAGCCTTAAGGCCCAAACTAGGCTGCGTCCTTAAGGGGTTAAACGTAAACGGCCTCAACAGCCCGCACAAACGGGCACATATGTGGAAAGAGGCTCAGCAATTGGCCTGTGAGGTTCTGTGTATTCAGGAGACCCACCTCCTGAAAAAAGATGCTCACCGCATTAGACATCCCCAATTTCCCCATGTCTTTCAGTCACATCACTCTACCAAAACTCGAGGCGTTCTAGTAGCAGTAAAAAACACAGTTGCCTTCCAGTTAAATGAGATGCTCGCGGATCCTAATGGTAGATATGTATTGCTAGTCTGTTCTATTAACAATGTAAAATATTCTCTGTTGACGCTGTATGCACCTAATAACCACCAGTTGAGATTCCTTCACAAAATCCGCAGACTGATTTCTAAACATAAGCAGGGAAAATTGATTATGTGTGGGGACTTTAACTCTGTTATGGATACTGAGATGGACACCACGTCACAGTCTCGGCATTCACGGGCTGCTCTTGGGGATTGGTTCTGGGGGGAGGAGCTGTACGATATCTGGCGTATGCAACATGGATCGGAACGAGATTACTCGTTTCATTCTCAAGTCCATAATAGTTACTCTAGAATTGATATGTTCATTGTAGATATGGCGACAGTTCTTTTGTCACAATCCACGACTATTGGGAGTATAAGGTGGTCAGACCACGCGCCAATTACTCTGATGATTGCGAAATCGTACAATACTAATCCAGATTATCTCTGGAGATGCAATTCTTATCTTTTATCTCATCCTACTTATAAAACAGACATAGAAAGAGATCTCCACGAATATTTTCAACAAAATGATACGCCAGATGTTGGGATCTCCTCCCTCTGGAACGCTCATAAAGCGTATATTAGAGGCACTTTTATACGATTGGGGCACACAGTTTGCAAAAAACGTCTAGAAGAGGTATCTCTGTTGACAAAAGAAATACGCCTTGTAGACGCAAAAAATAAACTGTCTCCATCAACGGAGTGGGCTGCACAGCTACTCCTCCTTCGCCAACGCCTACGTCTTTGCTTAATATCGGAGTATGAGAAAAATTTAAGGAAAACTAAAGCCCGATATTATTCACAGAATAATAAGGCAGGGAAACTATTGGCTGCTCGTCTTAAAGCTCAGTACCAGAAGACTAGAATCCAGAAGACTAGAATACCTTATTTGATAGATCCCCACACCCAAAAGAAACGTATGGACCCTAGAGATATAGTAGATCAATTTAGAAAATATTACTCGTCTCTTTACAACTTAAAAGACGACCCCTTTACTAATTGTCCCACTCAGCCTGAGATAGTGGATTTTCTCCGGAAAGCATCCTTGCCTAGATTGTCGGCAGAACAAGTAGGATCTCTAAATGCCCCAATCACAGTGTAAAGGATCTGCCAGACACAGCTTCTGTGTCGACGCCCGTGGTTAGTCAGTCTGCACCTGCTCCTAAGTCTGATCGAGTGACCCCCTCCTTCTACCAATCAGGCTGGGAGGCTGAGGAGTGGGAGAGCCTATCACAGCCTGGCCAGACGGAGCTAGCTCCCGCCCTCTGTCTATTTATACCTTCACTTCCTGCTCCTCCTTTGCCTGTGATTCTCCTGTTTCCTGGCTCTGCTGCTTGAACTATTTGTCCCTGCTTCATATTGACCCTCGCCTACTGACTACTCTCCTGCTCTGCGTTTGGTACCTCGTACACTCCTGGTTTGACTCGGCTCGTTCACTACTCTTGTTGCTCACGGTGTTGCCGTGGGCAACTGCCCCATTTCCCTTAGCTTCTGTGTACCCTTGTCTGTTTGTCTGTCGTGCACTTATTGAGCGTAGGGACCGTCTCCCAGTTGTATGCCGTCACCTAGGACGGGCCGTTGCAAGTAGGCAGGGACTGAGTGGCGGGTAGATTAGGGCTCACCTGTCTGTCTCCCTTCCCCGTCATTACACACAGAACTGGAAATTCTGACTAATATACGTTCCCTTCCTCACGGCAAATTTCCAGGCCCAGATGGTCTGTCCAACTCTTATTATAAAAATCTATCTACTATACTGGCCCCTCATCTAACTAAATTTTTTCAGCAGGCCATGAATCATGGTTCCTTTCCAAAGGAAAACCAAGTGGCCATTATTATTACTCTCCCTAAGCCGGGCAAGACTCCTGATACTCCCCAAAATTTCAAGCCCATTTCGCTATTGAATTCAGACTTCAAACTCTATTCTAAGATACTTGTAGCAAGGCTCACCCCTCTGCTGACTACTCTGGTAAGCATAGATCAGGTGGGATTTGTTAAAGGACGACAAGCGTCAGATAATACAAAAAGGATTGTAAATTTACTTCATCTCATTGAAACGCGAGCTACACCAGCGCTGATGCTGGCTCTGGACGCAGAGAAGGCGTTCGACCGTATTAATTGGGCGTACGCCTTTGCAACTCTGGGAGAAATGGGTTTTGAGGGCACTATATTGAAAGCCATTAGAGCTCTATACTCAGCACCCACAGCGAAAGTTTACACTAATGGCATCCTGTCCACAGAGTTCCATATAACTAATGGTACCAGACAGGGTTGCCCATTATCCCCACTAATCTTTATACTTTCCATGGAACCGTTAGCTCAACACATTAAACGTTGTGCGGACATTCAGGGAGTACAATGTCATGAGGTATCACATACTATCTCATTATATGCAGATGACATTATCTTATCTTTATCTAACCCAGAATCATCATTGGAAGCGTCCATGGACATTATTAAAGCTTTTGGCACAATATCATACTATAAATTGAACGCGCAGAAATCGCAAATACTTCCTTATGACTTAGACCCCTCCACATTACACTTTCTTAAAACTAAGTATCCCTTTGACTGGCAAATGAAGGGTATCCAGTATCTAGGGATAACTTTGACTTCCTCCTTTAGGGCCCTCTATGCGGCTAACTATGAGCCTCTTTTGAAAACCATCCAGGCAGACACGGATCGATTACTTAAATTCGAAACCTCGTGGCTTGGCCGGATTGCAGCCTATAAAATGCTTTTATTGCCTAAACTGTTGTACTTATTCCGAACCTTGCCTATTACTCTCCCCAAAAGATTTTTTCAGATAGCACAAAGGAACCTCTCCCAATATATCTGGTCAAAAAACCACCCTCGAATTGCTATGCATTTACTGATCAGAGACAGGAAAGTTGGCGGATTGGGTATACCGGACATTCATAGTTACTATATCGCCACCTAAGTAGCACAAATTTCTAGTTGGTGGGCCATGGACACAGATTAACAGTGGCTACAAATTGAGTCTTCTTATATCTCGCCCCTACCCTTAAAAACTACACTTTTCTTGAAGTTCTGGGATTTAGCGCCTCCATGTCCATTGTCCCCACTTACAAAGGCGACTCTGGAATGCTGGTCCTACATTCAGAATAATAAACCTCACCGTATTCCTTTACTTAAAAGTTATATTCCCTTAGAATTTTTTATGCTAATAATTCCAAACCTTAATTTGGCATCGTGGATTGCTGGTGGTATTACTGATGTCTCCTTATTGCTCGACAACCATCACTTGGTGACTTTTGAGCAGCTTAAGTCAAAATTTTCTCTACCCAACTCTGACTTTTTTAAGTACCTACAAATAAAACATTGCATGGAGTCCACCAGCAATCTTGACGCTTTATGTAACTTTAAATTATTTGGCCACTTCTCCAGACGTATTAAACGTCTAAAACCCATATATAACACGATTAAATCTCACTATTCTTTTACTAAATCTCACCTAGTTAAGTCATGGGAAAGAGACTTGGGGAAATTGTTTAACGAAGCCACATGGCTGGCTTCTTTCAAGCTCATACATAGGGCTCTCCCGTGTATTCAACATGTCGAGGCAGCACTTAAGACATCCCTGAGATGGTAATACACCCCTGACCGTCTACATAGGATATACCCTGAGTCCTCGCCTCTCTGTTGGAGAGCGTGTGGCAACACAGGTTCCCTTTTCCACATTCTATGGCAATGCCACAAGCTGGACGGGTTCTGGGCTCAAGTATTTGAGTTGCTGGCGCAAGTAATGCAAAGTCCAGTTTCACTTTCTCCTCAAGTAGCATTACTATTCCTCGAACTGGAGGGTTTCCCTTCCCTTGCGAGATGCCTCATTTGTAAAATCCTGGTCATGGCAAAGCTAGTTATCACAAGACACTGGAAGAAGGTAGACGCCCCATCAGTTGACGAACTCTTAGCAATAATTAACACGACATATGCCTATGAAAGAATAATTGCCTTAGGTAATTCTGCGTTCGCTAGATTCAACCTTTTGTGGAACCCGTGGTACAATAGTACCTTCTATAAATCTCTTTAAGCAGGTTCTGTCCTATAATTATGCAATGTCATGCTGTGTTTATTTTTTCAGTTAGATATGACGTCATGAACACGTGTGTACACACATACTTAGATATTGACTGTACAATATAGCTTTACTGCACTATATGAATGGTTCTTTTGTTTGTTTTTTTCTTTTATGTTATTTGTTGTCATTTCAATCAGATCAAATGATACAGCTTTATCTCTGCTCCATTGCAATGTCTATGATTCACTGTTCTGTATCTCCTGCATACTTGAAATATGTAAACTTTCATATGATAAAATTCTCAATAAAAACTATTGAAACGAAAAATGGCTTCTGGGACACTTTGGAGAAATGGCGGTACCACTGGTTCCACAACCAAATCAATGTAACACTGAGCTGTTAGTGTACCTGAAATGAAGACTAGAGGGGTCCGGCTACCATACATTATTCTACCCCACACCATAATCCCGATAGTAGGACCGATGTGATGTTCCCTTGTGAAGGCCTCTTCATGGTGTTGCCCACGTGGTCTCCAGACCAATCACCAGCTATCAATGCGTCCGAGACAAAAGCGGGACTCATCGCTTTTTCCAGCCTCCATTGCCATCTTGCTGTGCACCATGATAGCATTTGGGAGTGGTGGCGTGTGATCAATGAAACACCTGTAGCTGGACGTCTGGCTCATAGCCCAATGTCGTACAAACCCTTTTGGTTTGTGTCAACACTGGTTGCCGCCCTAGGCTTAGATTGTGACGTCCAATTTCACTTACAGTACAGAACTGATCACTACAAGCCATTCTTCCAATCAGACGATCCATCCATGCAGAGGTTTGCCTCCACGCACCATTGTTGTTCTTCCAATCTCCAGGACATGCAATGTTGAACAGTGCTGACATCTTGGCCTAGGCACGAAGTTATCTGCCAGAGTGATAAACCAAGGTCTCTCAGTTCAAGGATTCTGTCCCTCTCAGTTTGTGACAAGTGGCAATAACTGGCACGTCGACAAACAGGAGGCATCTCACAATCATCCACACCATTTGATCCGATATTTGAGGTTTCATGTGGCTAAAAAAAATTCTGCTTTCAATCTGGCATTTATGGTCATCCCACGTGCCACAGATTAGTGCTACGTGCTTAAAAATGTGATAATTTCCGGATCTTAGCGACACCTGCTACTTCCACAATTTGCATAACCTTACGGCTTTCCCTTCTTGGTGTAGCAATTTATATCTATTAACTTGTGAGATCCCGAGTATATTATTTATTAATTCTCTGGACTAACAGAAATAGATTTTTAATTGATTAAGAACCATTGGTCATCAAGTAAGGACGTAAAGCACTGAAATACAAACTATAACTATTATGTAAATGGATAACCAGGGACAGGGTGTTAAATCCCACACTTTCATAGGGGTTAAAAACTATAGATGATATGTTTATATCTAGTAACATGGAGCCTCTGGGAGGGATTAAAGAAGGCAGGCCTGGGGGCCTTTATTAAGTCCCCTGGCAGCTATGACTTCCATCCATTGGCACCTCATGTCACGGAGGGCCGATGGGATGATGGAGGACCCCATCTTTCTAACGGCTTAGATGCCACGTTCGCTATTGACCACTTCATTTAAGTGGTTAAATGGTTCGGGATCGGAGTTATCTATGAGTCCAGCCGTTACAGTCAAGTGTCGGCTGTAACATACAGCTCCTGAGCCCGCTACAGGAGATCGTCTGCTCAAAAATCCAGCATCACATCATATCACATATACAGTGTATAGCAGATATTTAATTGATGTTCTATTTAAATGAATGATAAACATAAACTGTATCTTATCTACATTCGAGTTTCAGTTGTTACTTCTGAGCACCCATTTTAGGTTGGGAGAGGCTAATTGTAGTCGTCATCAAAGGGACTGCTGACTGAAGGTCCAGAAAAATATCTATCCCTTTATCTAGCAAATCCCCAGTTCTTATATCTTCCAGAAACATTAAAGGACAACCTTGCATCAGGACAACCCATGTCCGTATATCCTATTAGGGCATGTGGACGTCATAGAAGGGGGGTCAAGCAGCGACTTCTGCTCTGGCAGTTTTATGCTTGACATAGATGGCCATTCCCCACAGCCTTCAAAAAATGTTTGTAGCATTAGGAACATTTGCTACTCATCCTTGCAGAACACTTCTAAATTTGTAGTATTCTTTGGTTGCCTTGAGATTTACAAAAATATTCAATTATAGGGACTGTGAAGGCATGTCCAAAACATCCACAATTCTTTTTTTGAAACAGTTCATGGCTGAGCCTCAGTTTTCTCACTAAATATGGGAAATTGGCTTCCGTTTATTGATATTTGGTAGAATTGATTATTATCTCTATTCACACATTACTTTCAGTGCCTATGGCTGCCTCATGACCCCAATACTAAAACGCCTCCAATGTTGTTGTTTTTTAAATGCTCTCCTCTTTTCTTTCTCTAATAGTACCTTTGTTGACTGTAGCTAAAGAGTTCAGTCTTTGTTTCATTGGTCCACAACACTTGACTCTGATATGCCTCTAAGTTGTGTCACAGATGAGATGTCGACTTTCATGAACAAATTGGAGGTAAGATTTCCTATCGATAACCTTTGCATGCAGATTGGATTCCTGAAGCAACGCTACAGAGTGGACCAGTACTCCAGTGGCAAGCAAATGTTCCCGCAGGTCCTTGTTAGTGATGTGAGGTTTGTATTATATGCCTGATCATTGTATGAGTGGTTCTATCAGAGATTTTTCTTGGAGATTTAGTCCTAACATTAACAGTTCCTATTAACTGAAATTGCCTAATCACATTTTGGTCAATGGAAATTGACAGCAGGAGGCTTGAATGATCACTAATTAAATTGTGGAAGCTCTAAACCAAGCATGGATTAAAGCTGGCTATACAGATTAGTTGTATAGTTCCTGAATCTGACGACTTTGGTGAGACCGGCCAACCATATAATGTGTATTGTGGCGTCCCAACTCTCCCCGACAGCAGATGTCGGGGAGAGAAGGGTCGGGCATGTTGAATTTCAACATGCCCATATCCCTTCTCTCTTTTGAAAGCACATGCAGTGTGAGTTGGAAGGAATAGCTGTCGGCTAAAGTTTATGGTCAAGTGTAAGTAACTAGCAAGTTTATTAAGTTCTGAATCATTATAAAAAAGAACACTTTTAAATCAACTTGCAAGGTGCCCTAACTTTTGACACGACAAATTTTATGTTTTATTTTTCACTAAGATGAATTCAGGAAATAAACAATAAAAGCGCGTTACAATTTTCAGAAATATTTGCATTAAGAAAACAACAGAACATGTCAAGGGGTGCCAAAACATTTGTTTAAGGCCCCATGCACATGACCGTATTTACGGACCCAATCATTACTTTGGGCTACGGATACCTTTCAGTATTTTAACGGATGGGTGTCCGTGCCGTAGAAATTATAGTCTATGGGCACTTCCATAATTACAGAGGGCTACAGATGGGCATCCGTAGCCGTCCGTAATTACGGAAGCGTTGCTATGTGAAGCCCGGGGATTACCTAAGATTCCTCCCTGTTGTTTTTGTGGATCCGTAAATACGGATGCATTACGGATTCACTACAGACCATATTTACGGACAGAGTTCTTTAAATGCGGATGATTTACGGATGACTATAAATGACAACGGATCCGTATTTACGGACAGCATTTACGGATGGATGAAATCTATGGACATGTGCATGGGGCCTAAGGCTGTATGTATCTCTTCATAAGTTGCACCAAATTGGACTTTTTCAGTCTTTTTTTCTTTTTTTAACTTTTCTGTTCTTCAAAGCTATGCATAACTATTACGGGCATCTACTATGAGTTCGTTGCATACCATTGTGCTACCAAAATTTACTAACGTTTGGTTTTAGTGATACTGTGAGTAGGACTTCAACCGTAACCTCTTTTGGACCTCGGCTATGTTCACACTTGTGTTAAAGAACTCTATACTATGCCTTCTGTCCTACAGAGAGGACAATATTAAAAATCCCAGAGAGCTATTAACTGTTAAAATCCTTGAAGTTAGTCACTTCTGAAAGAAATTATAACCAATGTCCTCTAGTAATCCTTGCTAAGGGCATGCCCCCACGTGGCGGATTTCCTCCGCAACTGTCCGCATCAATGCCGCACCTAATCCGGGTTGCGGATTACGGCTGCGGATCTGCCCAAAATGTGCACTAAATTGATGCGGACTAGCTGCTGCGGACTGCGGGAAAAGTGCTTCCCTTCTCCCTATCAGTGCAGGATAGAGAGAAGGGACAGCACTTTCCCTAGTGAAAGTAAACTAATTTCATACTTACCGGCCGTTGTCTTGGTGACGCGTCCCTCTTTCGGCATCCAGCCCTACCTCCCTGGATGACACGCTGTGATTGGCTGCAGCCGTCACTTAGACTGAAACGTCATCCTGGGAAGCTGGACTGGAGACAGAAGCAGGGAGTTCTCGGTAAGTATGAACTTCTATTTTTTTACAGGTTGCTGTATATTGGGATCGGTAGTCACTGTCCAGGGTGCAGAAACAGTTACTGCCGATCGCTTAACTCTTTCAGCACCCTGGACAGTGACTATTTACTGACGTCTCCTAGCAACGCTCCCGTAATTCCGGGAGCCCCATTGACTTCCTAGGTCTTCTGGCTATAGACCTAGAAATACATAGGTCCAGCCAGAATGAAGAAATGTCATGTTAAAAAAGCAAGACGCATCCGCAGCACACATAACATGTGCATGACAGCTGCGGACTTCATTGCGGAATTTAGAATCTCCATTGAAGTCAATGGAGAAATTCCGCCATGAGTCCGCAACCAGTCCGCCACTGCTCCGCAACAGACAGAGCATGCTGCGGACACCAAATTCCGCTCCGCAGCCTATGCTCCGCAGCGGAATTTTACGCATCGTCTAAACGAACACTTCTAAATTTAAGTGGAAGTCAATGGAGAAACGGCTCCGCTCTGGATTAACGCTGCGGAGTGTCCGCAGCGGAATTCAAGTGAAATTCCGCCACGTGTGAACCCAGCCTTATAGAGAGAAGTGAATATTATTTTCTGCATTGTCTCCAAATTGCAATTAACTTTGAGGCCCAGTTTACACAGAGATTTTTGGCGCTGATTTTGACGCAGAAACCACGTCGGAATCAGCGCCAAAAAATGGACAAAGTTGCCCCCCATTGATTTCAATAGGAGGCAGAGTGTTTTTTTCCCGGACGGCTTTTAGTCGCTCGCCGGAAAAAAGTGGCATGTCCTTTCCTTGCCGCTGTTACGCCTCTGACGTCCCATTGAAATCAATGAGAGGCAGAAAATACCTGCTGCATTCGTTTCCGAGCATTTTTTGCGGCATTTATTGCCCTCGGTCATTGCATTAGCTTCAATGGCTGCGGGTGAAAAACGCTGCAAAAATATGCTGTGAAAAACGCGGCCAAAAAGCGCAGGCAGGTCAAAATCTTCCTTAAAATTCCTGAAGGAATTCTGAGGCAGATCTTTTCTGCCTGCAAAAGAAGTCACTGTGAACGAGGCCTAACTCACTGAGAATCTCAAACCTGACTAATCAATTCTAGTTGCTAACAAATGGCAATTTAGGGCGCTTGTCTAATTATCAAAAACAGTATTCCTAGGTTTCTAGAATATCCTTTAATAAGGTATCGCATCTGTCGAAGGCTATGTTCACTTCACGTTTTTTGCCTACATTTAACTTATGACGTATACACCAAATGTAGACTGCGGCATCCGTCACCATAGACTTCAATGGATCCGTTAAACGGATTAGTCATGAACTCTTATAACCCTAATGTCATGGTCCCAGGGTATGTGGAGCCACTAGGCCACTCCGCCATACCATAGCGGAGAGGCAGCTGACCAGGTCACAGTCTATACGAAAGTCTATAGTAGTACTAACACTTGGGTACCTGAACTAGTCCAGACAGTGGCTGTGGCTTCAGTATGGATGGAGGTTATTTCAGCAGGTAGCGCCAGACGTGGCGGGCAGTATCCGATGTGGCAGAAGACACTGGACGTGGCAGAAAACACGGGACGTGGCAAACGACAGCAGGTGCAGAAGACACGACTCCGTCACGAGTAGGCACAGGAACAAGAACAGCACGGGATACAGGAACAGGCAACAGGGCACTGGTAACAACTGGAGCGGGAAACACTAAGGGACCATTTGCAAGACAGACTTGGGATAACCAACGCTCGGGCAAGGATCAGAAGGTCTGGGGCCTTCTTATAGACCAGGAAATCATTGGCAGTTGATGATGATGATTTCCTCTTGTGCGTGCACTGGCACTTTAAGGCCAGGCACGTGCACGAGCGCCCACCCTACGGGATACAACAGACCGGAGCGTAAGTGAGCGCTGGCGTCTCCTAGGAAGGAGATGGGGACCAGCGCTCACGGATCCATGGCTGCGGGCGTCAGGAGATGAGTAAACCCGACGGCCCATGGCCATGGACGCTACACCTAGTTCATGATGTATCTGTTTAACGGATCAATTAAAGTGTATGGTGATGGATGGCATAACCCATAGACTATATTGGTATCTGTTTAATGAATATGTAATAAAAGGCACCTGGAGAGGCCATGGCTAATCTGTTAAAAAGATGCCTGTGACGAATTCCTTACAGTGACATATATCACTCGTAGGCTCTGATGTTAAAAAAACATATATGTTCTTTGCGGGATCAGGCGGGATGAAATAACGTAGTTAATTCTGATATTCCATACCTTCTTTTTGCAGTATAGTAACGTATGCAGAAATACAGTTCACTCTGACAATAAAGCCCTATGGACATGTTTAGCATATATGTCGGGTAATTTCCATATTTTAATAAATAAACCACAAATTGAGATCTAAACTCTGCTATAATGACTGCATCAGACAGCTTGGTTCCAAGGATATATACTGGGGTACAACATTAAGTGCTTGACTAAAAAATTTACCAGCAAATAGGTACAGAGTACCAGAAAGGTGGCTTCAGTTTGATTTTATGCCGCCTCTCCCCTACACCGTGTTCCAAATTATTATGCACATTGGATTTAAGTGTCATAAACATTTAATTATCAGTTTTTCAATTAAACTCATGGATGGTATTGTGTCTTAGGGCTCTTTGGATCATTGTAATCAATCTCAGACACATGTGATAATTAGTTTGCCAGGTGTGCCCAATCAAAGGAAAACTACTTAAGAAGGACGTTCCACATTATTAAGCAGGCCACAGGTTTCAAGCAATATGGGAAAGAAAAAGGATCTCTCTGCTGCCGAAAAGCGTGAAATAGTGCAATACCTTGGACAAGGTATGAAAACATTGGATATTTCAAGAAAGCTTAAGCGTGATCATCATACTGTGAAAAGATTTGTGGCTGATTCAGAGCACAGACGGGTTCATTCAGATAAAGGCATAATGAGGAAGGTTTCTGCCAGACAAATTAATAGGATTAGGAGAGCAGCTGCAAAAATGCCATTGCAAAGAAGCAAACAGGTATTTGAAGCCGCTGAATTGCACTTGTACAAAATGTATAAAGGGAAAAATTATATGAACCGCAGCTCCAATTTTTAAATGAGTGTCAAATAAAGGGCCGCTAAACCTAAGGTACAGATTTTATAAGCATGCATCTTATGAAAATGGCTGCAAATATCATTAACCCATATTCATGCTAGTTTATCTGAAGTTTCAAAGAACTTGAACCTCATGTTAGTAATTTCATTGAAGAACGTTAAAAGCCAGACTCTACCTCGACCAAACCATCTGCTTAGACTGTAAAGGGGTTGTCCACTGCCGGACAACTGATGACCTATCCATCGGATAGGTCATCAGTATATCATCGGTGTGGGTCCGACACCCAGACCCCACACCGTTCAGCTGCTCCGGTTGCCTGCGGGCACCGGATGTTATTGCACATTATGCGATGCATGGAGCTGGAAGCAGTTGGCTCCGTACATTGCATAACGGCCGTGCTGCAGAACTGCAGCTCTGCTCCTTTTTACTTGAAATGGAGCAGAGCTGCAGTACTGCAGCTCGGCCACTATTCCGTGGTCAAAGTCAACTGTTTCCGGCATGTAAGTCCGGTGCCCGGAGGCAGCCAGAGCAGCTTAACGGTGCAGGGCCAGGTGTCGGAACTGCACCGATCATACACTGATGACCTTTCCGGTGGATAGGTCATAAGTTGTCCAGTAGTGGACAACCCCTTTAAGAGATTGCATTCAACTGCATGACAAAAAGAGAGAATGTATACATTAGTTTTACTTCCCCTTTATGTATCTGATTCATTATACAAAATTTTTTTTTTCCAAATGAAAAGTAATTTTTTTCGGTGGTAAAAGCAAAGCCAGATTATAATTTAGGCACAAGAGGCCCATACCTATATATGCCCTAGTGGGGAAGGGCTGCTGCTCCTCAAGGTCAGGGCCAGATTATAATTCATGCAGGGGGATTGGTGCAATAGTCTCCATTCAGTACTTAGTATAAAAATGTCATGTAGAGTGCTGCCCTGTCTTTTACATGGGCTGATCAGTCTTATTAGAGAACACTTTGTTTCTCTAGGCTCCTGAGATGTAAATCTGGCAACTGGGTAGAAAAATGGAAAATAGCAGGGTACAAGCAGCTTTTATATTACATTTCTCATACATCATTGGATATTTTTGTATTTACGTTGCCCTATTTCAGTTTGACATTGAAATGACATGACCTCCAGTATGTACTGGGATGATTCCTCTGTTAGGGCATGTTCAGACGTGGCAGAATTTTTCCGCTGCAAATGTTGCTGCAAATTTTTAACGAATCTGCAGCAACATTTCATATTTAACAGGTAATTCAGATCTTGAGGATATCACAGCAGACTTGCCGCAGATTTCAGCCTTTGCATTGTAAAGGCTGAAATCCGCAGTGAAGTTCCGCTGCTTCTCCGCAACAGAATGTACATGCTGCGCAGGGGAAATTCTGCACTGCGGCCTAAATTCTGCAATGTCTGACCTAAGTTACCAAAAAATGTATAGAAACCAATTAAAACAACGTCTGCTGCAGATTTCCACTGCGGACTGTCCGCAGCGGAATTCAACAGCAATTCCGCCACGTCTGAATATGCCCTGAGAATACTGCTTTGGCAGAAGTCTAAAGCTAGTCAAACAAGAGTTGCATCATCAACGTATCCTTTTAGTGACTAAGTAAGTTACAATATTGATTCAAATTTGGCAAAAATATCTACCATATCTGTAACTCTAGGAAACCCGTACCAAGTAAACTAAGGCAGCCTTCACAAAGAAATGTCTCTGTTCAGCCAACTATGAAGTCGCTAAATATTTCTGTATTAATTTTCAACGTTACTAATGTGAAATGTAAAGAAAACCAGAAATAAGGTTACTTTACTGTAGAAATGAACGAATGAATGAAAAATTGAAGGATTTAGTAGTGAATTCATAATTAGGCTCCCATTCTCCTGATGTGCATTCTCGAAGTCATTATTATTTACTGCCCAAAATACACTCTAAACAAGTTGGAGTGATTCAAGACCTGTCAAATTCCCGAGGCTATGCCTTCAGAGTTGTCTGTAGAATACAGGAATGGTGGAGAGGGCAATGTGCTGACAGACATTGTAACTGCGCATATCTTCATTGACAGAATACATCTTAGCTTTTCCTCCAAATTAACATTGATATGTTAGAGGCACTTTACACCAGCACCAATACAATCAAGCTTCACCCTGCCAATATAAATGGATTTTCCACATTTCTCTCTTCCACTACTTCTGTATCATGACTGTATATAACCTACCCTATGTACCATACCACGTGTACTAAATGTGAGAGCAGAAATCAATGTGTGTGGTTTCTGCCCATTCATTAAATCCCCAAATCCCTGCTATATTATATGAAGCCGGAGTCTAATCTACATTTATAGGCTGCTGTCAACACTTATAATCTACAGGCAGGCACAAATACATTGTAAAAAATTGGTAATCTATTAAAATGTTACCATGTGTAGCCATTATGAGCAGACATAAAAGCATACATTGATGTCATATGAGAAGGTGTTTAATTTTCTGAGCAAATGTTCTTAATAATACCCCAAGGTACGACTAGTTTGTAACACACTATGAAAATGAGTAGGATATAGTTACAAAGAGTTTTTCATGTTTAGTCTCACACATCAGTATTTACGGATTTAAAAAAAAATGTTACAAATGCTCCTATTATTTAGCGGGCAGAAATGGAAAAATTTTAGAGCATGCAAAATATTTAAAACCAACAGCAGAGGAATTGCAAAATAAGCTAGATTCTATTTCACCAGTATAGATGTAAGTGACCAAAACCATAGTAGATATGTACACGTCAGTGCAATAATATGCCGACCAGGATTAATGGCATAAGGCTCACTCACAGTGTAAATGACCCAATGTGGAATCAGGAATGGTTATTTTATCTAATACAGATTTCGCATTCGAAAACAGGTTACAAATGTTCGGTATATGAACTTTGTCACTGTAATGACTGCGCTCCCCGCCACCGTTCTATACTCAGCTGCTCCTGGTATCTTTTCCCTCCTGGCCGCGTCGCTCCTCTCCTCTGCTGTCAGTGTCCGACAGCAGCCTCCCTCGTCACTGGCTCTCAGTGCACATGCTGATTCTCTCCGTCTTGAAGGGCTAGCGTGCCCCAAATGATCCACCCAGCTTTCCTTGTGTTTAAAGGGTCCTCCCTTTCCTGTGCTCTTTACCTGAGCACAGGTTCTTCCTAACCAGTCTAGTGATTAGCTGCTATGTCATTTCTGGATTTCCTGTGTTTGACCTCTGCCTTCACCTTTTGACCATTCTTGCCTGTCACCTGTCCTGACCTCTTGCTAATGACATATGACGAACCTCTGCCAAGTGCCCTGACTTCTGGCTAGTGATCCGTGACTAAACTTTTCTGCTAGCCCTGACCTTTTGCTAAACCTGACTCTGTTTCCGGCCTATTGAGTTTGCACTACACCTGTTTACGTTGGTCGTCAACAAAGGAGATTACTCTGGGGGTAGCAATCTGGGGTTCCCCTGCAACAAAGCTCAGATCCAAGTATAGAGGATAAAGAGTTAAAACCAGTGGTACCCTAAGACTCCGCTCCCCGGTTTAGCCCTACGTAACATCTCTCGGTGACAAAGTGGGTTCAAACCACCCTCTGCTGACCCTGTGACAGATTTATTATACAGGCCCCATGACAGTTAATTGTTAAATCCCATTAAAATCTTTACATTACTTTTTAGAAAATCAACAAACATAACGGACATGTGAGCATAGCCTAATTTGTATGACTATATATAACAGAGGCCTTGTCTCTCAGATCAAGAGACTCTTTTGTACAGATGTGAACATCAATGAATCATGTGCTTGGGTACCTTTAAAGTAACAGCAGATTAAAAAACATTTATGATATTATCGAACTAGGGGATTTTCTCTAGTTTACATGCGCACTTAATTTAAATGCGAATATAGGCACACATTATTTGCATCAGTGTTCATGATGTTTTCACAATTTTCAGAGTGGATTCTTGGGGGGAAAAAAAAGTTGTTTCTATCAGTTTGTATCCAATCAGTAAGGATCAGTTGTTTTTTTATTTTATTTAAAGAGCCCAGACATGCATGGGCTCTGTCCACACTGATATTCTTATTTCCTTGTTTAGTCATGTCTATGGAACTTAAACTGACAAAGTGTATCAGCTACAAAACATATACAAAATACCAGCGTGGACAGAACCCATGCTACATCTTTAGGTTTTTCCATTAAGTTTTCCATTACTGTGCTTGTTACATACAGTAAATGACACTTAACCTAATGAACACCGTAAAAAACTGCAGAGATTTTACTTGGAAATGCAAACAAGCATGCACAAAATTATAAAGTATCTTGAAGGAGTTAATTCTTTGTGTCAGTTGTCCAAACCCCAGTACTTAGTAAAGCTGTGTGTGAATAGGACTCCGAAATTCCCTTTCACTCACATCTGACCATTCTGATAATAAACCACAACGTACAGAAAAATACCAGAAAACCACTAAGGATTATCAGTAGAAAGAGCTCAATGGTTAAAGCACCTGAAAAATCTTTTTTTTTATTAGTTTACTAAAACTGAAAACTTTAGCATAACATAAATATGGATTTTCTATAAACGGCATCTGTTTGCTGTTATATCAGAAAATGTTTGGAGCAGCAATACACATTCTTTTTACATGTTATAGTAAGATGCCTCAGGATAATGCCTTCAATGTGTAACTTCAGGTTCTGCCTTTGTTTTCAATGAATTTGTGTTTCTAAGAAAGCACGTAATATTTTTGAACGTATTAATGACATGTCATGTATAGCTCTTTTTAGTTCTAGCCCATTGCACTCAATGCAGCACAATGCTACATAGGTATATATATATATATATATATATATATGCACACTCTATATGGACAAAAGTATTGAGACACCTACACATTACACCTACAGGAGCTTTTATGAAATCCCATTCTAAACAAGGTTTTCTACAAGATTTTGAAATGTGTCTGTGGGACCCATTCATTCAGAAGAGCATTTGTGAGGTCAGATACTGATATTGGAGGAGAGGACCTGGCTCACAATCTTCATTCTAATTCATCCCAAGGGTGCTAAATGTGGTTAAGGTCAGGGTTCTGTGGGGGCCGGTCGTGTTCTTCCACACTAAACTCACTAAACCATGAATTTATGGACGTTGCTTTGTGCACTGGGGCACAGTCATGCTGGAACAGAAAAGGGTATTTTCCTAACTGTTCCCACAAAGTTGGAAACATACAATTGTCCAAAATGTCTTGGTATGCGGAAGCATTAAAGGGTTATCTGCTTTTTTGAAAATTGATGGCCTATCCTTAGGACGGGCATCAATGTTAAACCAGTGGAAGTCTGACTTTCACCTCCCCCCTCACGTTGCGGATCAGCTCTTTGAAGGGGCCGCAGCACTTGTACGGGAACCACAGTCCCTTCATCGTTTACATGGTTTGCCTTCTGGTTCATACTTGCATGTGCTGTTACATTTGTTGCGGTTGTGCAAGGTATTGCACCACTGTCCCATTCAACCCCTGAAAAACAACCCCACAGCATTGTTCCTCCTCTACCAAACTTTACACCTGGCACAATGCAGTCAGGCAGGTAACTTTCTTCCGGCATTCGCCAAACCCAGACTCGTCCATCAGACTGCGAGATAGAGAAGCGTGATTACATAACACGTTTCCACTGCTCCAGGGTCCAGTGGCGGCGTGCTTTACACCACTCCATACGACGCTTGGCATTGTGCTTGGTGATGTAAGGCTTGCATGCAGCTGCTCGGCCATGGAAACCCATGCCATGAAGCTCCCAATGCTCAGTTTTTGTGCAGATGTTAATGCCAGAGGAGGTTTGAAACTCTGCAGTTATTGAGTCAGCGGAGTGTTTGTGACTTTTATGCACTATGCCCCTCAGCACTCGGCAACCCTGCTCTGTAACTTTACGTGGTGTGCCACTTTGTGGCTAAGTTGTGGTTGTTCCTAAATGCTTCTCTTTTGCAATACTACCACTCACAGTTGATCGTGGAATATCTAGCAGGGAAGAAATTTCACAAACTGACTTGTTACAATGGTGGCATCCTATTACAGTACCACGCTGGAATTCAGTGCGCTCTTTAGAACGACCCATTATTTTACAAATGTTTGTAAAGGCAGACTGCATGGCTAGGGACTTCATTTTATACACCTGTGGCAATGGGACTGAATGACACACCGGAATTCAATGATTAAGAGGTGTGTCCCTATACTTTTGTCCATATAATGTATATAGATCTATAATATATACAGTATTTATTGGCTTGAGAAAGGCTCCATGTAAAGAGCCGAAACGTCGCACAGGGGCTAATAAAAAGCCGTTTTTTCTATCACAAATTGGAGTGCTGTCTCTTATTGGACGAATATATATATATATATATATATATATATATATATATATATATATAACATCTCGTTATTTTCATTATTATTTGTGAGCTTTAGGTTTCATTTCCATATTTTTCTCATCATGCTAAACTTACAGTGAAGTATACCCTGATGTGACCCCCGTTGACTCTGTCACCAGTTTATGAGTGCCCTATCTCCTACCTAATCTGATAGTTGCTGTAATGTAGATAACAACAGTTTTTTTTGGTTTTTTCTTTAAAAAAAACGTTTAATTTTGGCAGGGTTATGACTATTTTTCGTTTTATGCTAATTTCTTCTAAATGCCCAACTGGGCGTTTTTTTTTTTACATTTGAGCAAGTGGGCGTTGTAAAGAGAAGTGTATAACGCTGACCAGCCAGGAGGCGATGTCTTTTCATTCTCCCGAAAGTGGGAGTAAGTGACAGCACAGTGTGATCTCGTGAGATCACACTGTGCTGTGAGTACAGCTGAACATGAATGATTTGTCAGCGTCATACACTTCTCTTTACAACGCCCACTTGCTCAAATGTAAAAAAAACGCCCAGTTGGGCATTTAGAAGAAATTAGCATAAAACGAAAAATAGTCATAGGGCACTTATAATCTGGTGACAGAGCCTCTTTAAATTGTCCATTTGGCATTTGTTTTGCCTTGATATGTCAGGATTCCACAGCTCCAACTCCAACATAAATAGTTACATAGAGTTACATAGTTAGATTGTTAGGGCCGTTATCCCAGTGATAAGGTCATGTATTAATAGTAACTATTTAGGAAACTGATATAAAATGTAATTTGCACACAGATAAATAAAGTAGGAATTACCAAAGTGTCAATAAGCACTTTCATATTATCATAAATAACCACATGAACAAACTAATACTAATGCCAACAAATACATTCATTTTAAATTGATCTTTAAAATGTAAAAGTGCTGAATACAGTTTGGTCACACATACTGAACACTGTCAGACTGTATATTCCATTGTATTTGTGGAAGATTCGCAGTCATATGTAAAAACTCACTAGTTAAGATTACAGTAGATTATGTAACATGCTTACCTTTAGTATAATGTTACCAGAGCTTGGACATGATCTTGCCCTGTAAACTTTGTCATACATTCACATATCTTATTACACACAATATAAACACAAGTATTTGAATGCCCATTGTTTATCAAATGGGCTACAGCTGCACCTATGTGGCAATCTAGAATAATTAAATTCTATGTAATTTATCTATATATATATATATTTATAAAAATAAAATAAAAAATAATAAATATATATATATATATATATATATATACACATATAATCAGCACTACAGCAGAGTACCCCGAATCGGTTGTAACAGTGTCTTACCTGCACAATGCATGGCTCACGTTGAAAACTAATAGCTTCTTTATTTTCTCAAGTGCCCGTCAGTCAGAATGAAAATGTGGTGTAAAATTCCTACTAAGCCAAATTATGCCAACTCCAGAATAAATCCAGTGTGTTTGAGGTGGTATAGGTGTTGTAGTTGAGGTGTCAGACTTGAAAATTGAAAGATTGAAAGAGAGGAGAAGTTATGAGCAGAGAGGAGGAGTTGAATCCCACCCCTCTACCATATGTTTAGACAGCCCTGCCGAAAGTAGAGATGTATTGCTATGTGGACCACTACCTCACAGTTACAAAGAATGTGAAAGAAAAAAATATCCCTTCTGGGGAAAATAACTCTGCAATTAGAAGGAATTTCTGAGCCGGGTCTGTGATAGAAAGCGTAACTCACCTAGAGCAAAAACTAACATAAACCATTCTCTAGTCAAAGAACATACAGGGAAACTATAGGAAATGGGGCATCTCTGGACACATTTAAGCATATCCACATTCTCGATATAACCTTGACTGCTAGCGCTTGTCCAGGACTGTATAGTATCTGAGGGTCTTTATACATGAAACACTTCAAAGAGCTCCACGAATTGTCCCTTTTTGATTCGTAAAATGACTCTGAGTAGACTGTCATGAACTAGACAAGTTTTATAACAATGCAAGACATGTCTGCAGTATATGGCTCAATCAAAAATAACTGTCCATTACTATAGAAAACGTAACTCTGCATTTATAATGGCGTGCTTTTATGAAAAACAAATTGCTTTTTTCAATATGAGAAGTAGGGACTTCCTCACACTGAACTGCCTTGATGAATGATTCAGTAAGAATATAAGGAATAATAAGGCCAGGATAACACACACAGTGTGATGAAGATTTTTGTGGTAGTTTTTGGCTCAGTTTTTTTGAGCCAAACTCAGAAGTGGACACAAAAGAAAGGAGATGTTTCGGTCTTTTCTTTAAACTTTTTCTTCCTTTTAAATCCCCTTCTGGCGTTGGCACCTGCATCAATAACTGCATCAAAACTCTGTATGTGATCCGGGCCTAATGCAGTTTTTCAAACTCAAAATGGCAGCTGTGTGTGCGTAGTGGAACCACACTGGTTTAATCTTACGTTGACACCTTTCTTGCACAGTCTTGCATTGCATACTGATTTTAATTCTCTTTATACTTTCACAAAGTTTATATCACAAGTTAATTTGGAAGGTTAGAGAGTAAAAAAAAGATAAAGGCACTTTAAAAAATGTTTTCTTCTTCAATAACAGAATCTTCAGGGTTTCCAAAGGGTTAAACTAGTAGGTGCTAAAGGTCCCTGCAAAATAAAACAGAGTTTAGAAGGCTTATATACTCTGCCGGGCCTAAAAATAAAATGGAGAGTTCTGTATTAGTATTGCAAAGAACACTCCCGGAGATTCTGAGGGACAGCAGCTCGCAATGCTCCACCCAAATCGACTTTTTAGTGGTATGCCAGGCACAGTATACAGCTTCACAAAGTATAAAAATAGGGGAAGTGTTACAAAAAGTTCGCTCACCACATATCCACTGCGTTTCTGTTGCTTTTCCACCGCGTTTTCATTGCGTTTGATTGATGCAAGTTGGTATAAATAAATCCAAGTGCTGTAGGTGCTCGTAGATATTCCCAAACTGGTCCTGTGTCGACAGCAGGTGATCAAGGCAATAGTGGTGTATAGTGAAGGTATATCCAGCACTCAAAATAAAAGTTGTAAGGTTTATTTGGTCATATAGCTTGCAAGCTATGATTAAGGACCTCACTGGTCTGAAACGCGTAAGCGTGGTCCTGGGATTTTTTGATTTAACTTCCTTGTTTTAAATATGACCAAATAAACCTTACAACTTTTATTTTGAGTGCTGGATATACCTTCACTATAAGCCTCACAAAGTCTCATTCTAATAGCTGTTTAGTGGGAGCTCTTATAGATGTCCTTGTTTAATGTACCGCAGCTCATGAGCTTTAAGTGTAATACTGTAAAATACCAAGCCTTAAATAACGTAAATAAATGTTAAAAACAAGGCTAATCCTCATCTAAAGGGGTATTCAAATTTTAGACCACAAAATATACCAGAAATGTCTGATAGGTTAGGGTTCAACCTCTTGGACAACAACCTATAGGGAGAAAGGGTGTCACAGTCACAGGGTATGTGGACCCTCTAGGCCTCACCGCCGTAGCAGGGAGGCAGCTGGCCAAACAACAGGAACCCCAGAAATACAAAGTCCCGCACAAGGGTACCTGGATAGTTCAGACAATGGCCGCAGCTCTGGCACGTATGGTGGTGGGTGCAGCAAGTAACGCCAGACATGGTGGATGACAGCAGGTGCCGCAGGTTGTACCAGACGTGGCGAGTCCCTCCAGACGTGGCAGATGACACATGACGTGGCGGATGACAGCAGGTCCCGCAGGTTGCGCCAGACGTGGCGAATCCCTCAGGACGTGGAAGATGACACAGGACGTGGCAAAGCAACAGCAGGTGCAGTAGACATGACTCCAACTAGTAGGCACAGGAACAACAACACAGCACGGGATACAGGAACAGGTAACAGGGCTATGGTAACAACTGGAACGGGAAACACTAAGGGACCATTTGCAAGACAGACTTGGGATGCACTAACAACGCTCAGGCAAGGATCAGAAGGGCTGGGGCCTTCTTATAGGCCAGGAAATCATGTGGATTGATGATGATGATGATTGTTTTACAGATGCGCGCGCTGGCCCTTTAAGAGCGGGCACGAGCGTGCGCACCCTACGGGACACAGCAGACCGGAGCGTAAATGAGCGCTGGCATCTCCTAGGAAGGAGATGGGGACCAGCGCTCACGGATACATGGCTGCGGGCGTCGGGAGGTGAGTAAACCCGACGCTACAATGGGGTTCCCCTAAACCCACGTTCTGCCAAGCGAAGAGGAGAATGAATAGAGAAAGCCACACACATGCGTAGCCACCTCTTCATTAATTTTTCACCTAAAAAGTTGCCTTCCCCATGAGAGCTTCCTGAGGCCACCAATTGGGCATTACTGTTGTACAGCGTTGTTATCGGTTATAAGTGCAAGACATGTCAATGCCTTTTGTTTTCAGAAAGCCTTTCTTTGTCTTTCACATTTACACCACTTTTTATGGTCTTCTAAAAATATAACGCATTGAATGCATTTGGCTAATCTTTTATAGTATAAAACATATAAAGATGTGACACTTAAGTTATAGTGCACGATGGTAGGGTGGTATCCAGCACGTGTTCCAGGTAAACACAAACAGGGCCGCCATCAGGGGGGTATTAGGGGTACTACTGTAGGGGGCCCGGCCAAACTTAATTGAAAGGGGGGCCCGGCAACTGCCGCGACTTGCCTTTGGTAGAAAAAAACAGGCCCCTGCAATGGGGCCTGTTCTTTTCACCAAAAGAATGTCGTGAGCTGCGGGCCCCCCTCTCGTCAAACACCGGCGTGAGCTGCGGGCCCCCCTCTCATCACCGCCACGAAACACCGCCCGCTTGCGCGCGCGAATGACCGCGAGCGCACACTCGCGCGCACATGACCGCAAGCGCGCGCGAACGACCAGGCGCGCCGCCGAGAGGGAGGCGGTGCGCCCGCAACACATTGACCGATCTACGGGGAAGGACAGCAACACAGGGACAGCGGCGCACAGTCTACTTACCTGCTGGCCCGCCTCCGACTCCGCCTCCTCGTCCTCCTCCTCCGCCTCGTCCTCCTCCTCCTTGTCCGACTCCGCCTCCGACTCCGCCTCCTCGTCCTCCTCGTCCGACTCCGCCTCCTCCTCCTTCCTCTCCAGAGCGTAGCTACGTAAGGAGAGGGGGAGGAGTCTAGTTGTTGCGCGGTGGCAGGAGTTCTACGATCCCCGCCATTTTCTGGAGCCTGGAGGTGAAGGACTGGACGTCTGGACCGAAGATATCGCCTGAAGAGGACTGGAGTGGGAGCAGTTCTTCTGACACGGTGAGTAAAGTGTCTCAAAGTGCTGTTTCTGTATGGCCCTGTTCACACAGAGTATTTTGCAGGCCGAAAAAATCTGCCTCAAAATTCCTTAAAGAATTTTGAGGCAGATTTTGACCTGCCCACACTATCTTGCCGCGTTTTTTGCTGCGCTTTTTGCCCGCTGCGATTGAGGACAGCAGACAAAAAACGCAGCGAAAAATGCATTTTCTGCCTCCCCATGATTTCGATGGGAGGTCAGAGGCGGAACCGCGGCAAGAAAGGACGTGCTGCTTTTTCTTTTTTCCGCGACTGGCTCCCATTCATTTCAGATTAAGTCAATGGGAGGCGGTTTTGGAAGTTTTTTGGTGCTGATTCTGACGCAGTGTCCGAGTCAATATCAAGGCCCAAAAACTCTGTGAACTGGGCCTTATTGTTAGGGCTTATTCAGACGAACGTGTAATACATCCGTACAACGTGTGTGATTTTCACGCGGCAAGATAGTGTGGGCAGGTCAAACTCTGCCTCAAAATTCGGTGCGCGGTTCCAGGCGGTCGCGGGTGCGCATGCGCGGGAGTTTGCGGGTGCGCGCGATCGGTCGCACGGGCGGCAGTGTTTGACGGCCCCCATGACGACCCCCATGGGTATTATGGGTACTGATGTGAGAGGCCCGGCCAAACCTAATTGAAAGGGGGGCTCGCAGCTCACGACATTCTTTTGGTGAAAAAAACAGGCCCCATTGCAGGGGCCTGTTTTTTTTCTACCAAAGGCAAGTCGCAGCAGTTGCCGGGCCCCCCTTTCAATTAGGTTTGGCCGGGCCTCTCACATCAGTACCCATAATACCCCCCCCCCTGATGGCGGCCCTGGGTACCATGATATAGTGCTGGACGGAGTACCGTTAACAGGCGGTGCCACGGTAGGGGGGCCCAGAAAATTTAGCTGTAGGGGGCCCTGAAATTCCTGATAGCGGCCCTGAACACAAATTTTCCTTATTTCATCTAGTTAAACCGACACAGATTTTCCATCTGAGCACCGATGTGATACAAACGTGGTGTCCAGGATGAAGAGCATGGTGAGCGGATCAGTACATATATTTGTGTACACTTTAGTTATAGTACCTCACATTTATACAACTTTCCAAGATCTCCAGATTTTAGACTGCATCCGTGACTGGTTGCTGAAATTTTGTGTACATTTGCTTCTTATTACTAAATAACTTCCAGAATACACGTCACCGCAAATTTCATAAGGGAAACATACACTGCTTTGGCTGAGAGAATCATTGTTTCAAGCTTGCATTTTGACATCCTCCCCCACGAAAAATAAAAATATAAACTGAAGGCTTATGTTTGTTGTAAAATAAACCGCATTCATGTGTTTACATTTTTCCTACATCAAATATACCTAAAACATCAGACTTGAATGTCAGGTTTTCTAAAGAATAACTTGCAAATCCCAATTCCAATTTAGTAGTAAAAGGAAACTACCAAAATATGTACCTATTAAAAGGGTTATCCGGGACTTTGTAAAATTGGCAGCAGTTCAGGGAATGGTGTAAAATGAAAAACTTGCAGATACTCACCCCCGGAAGTACCCCCCGCTACAGTGCCAAGGCCCCATTCTCCACGGCTCCGGTCCCAGAAGCTCCTGCAGTGGTCACGCGCCGTTCACTGGCAAATCGTGACCAATGTATGGCATGTGACCGCAGCAGGAGCTACCGGGACCGGAGCTGTGTTGAACGGCCTCAGCGCTGGAGCAGGGGGCACTTCAGGGCATGAGTATCTTCCAGTTCATTCTTTTACACCATTCACCTGCACTGCTGCTGATTTTAAAAAGTCTTGGTTAAGCCCTTTAACTCCTTTAGGCCGCTGCAAATTTTGGACTCAAGGACAAGACACATTTTTTGTTTTTGTCGGCCAGATAAGGACTTCAACTTTATACTTCCATTTTCTGTAAACAATATGTTGGCGTACTTCTGTATGCCAACATATTGTGTCTGTGCATATAAATATGCACAGATGTCTATTAAGACATACTACTGAATGCCTAAATGCCATTTACAAGAGACAGCCTTAGGGACATTTGTCGATACCCAACTCCATGGTGATGCCAGCCCTGGCGATTAAGTCACTTACACTGACATTCATTGCCACAAGGAGGCTCCCTCCCCTGCACAGTGCTGTGATTATGTTTATTTTCAGCACTAAATGGGTTAACTGCTGGGATCAGAGTTTTCTCAGATCCCAGGCAGTTGCAGAGGGAGCAGGGCTGTGTATTACACCCAAGCTTCTGCCACTGATCTGCGGGTACACTAGCAGTACCTACGAGGTCATCATGATGAAAATGCACATCACTTTTCAACTGACATGAGATGGGAAGGGGTTAAAGGGAACCTGTCACCAGCATTTCACCTATTAAACCAGCAATACCTGGTGATAGTGGGTGAAAAATAATTTCTATATAACCTATAATTGTCCTCTTAGTCGGCTCTGTAGCTTTAGTATTCAGCGTTTTAGCGTTCCCACACCGTATGCAAATCAGCATAAAAGAGTCAGATCTTCATTTGAAAAGAGTCAAATCTTCGTTTGAAAAGAGTCATAACTTCATTCCTCAAGTCTTTCCGAGTTTTTCCTGCCTCTTTACTTTTGATTGACAGCTCCTCGCCTTCCCCCAGCACACAAAATCCCGCGCTTATGCACTCATGTCCTTTTCTGGTGTGTGCGCACAAAGGGACACCGGATTATTACGATAAAAGGCGCAAAATGTTTGAAGACCGTTATTTACAGTCGGAGGAGGAGTTTAGGAGAGGGGATAACGGCAATGAACTTTTGATAGCAGCGGCCAGTGAGGGATAAGTAAAGCTCAATAGGTGAAATGCTGGTGACAGGTTCCCTTTAAAGGGAATGTGTCGCGAATTAAACCTTTTTTCTTAAGTGTCGTTACTTATTTCTATTATATTTTTTAAGTTTTTTTCTGTATTTTATTTTTTTTCCATATGGTGGAAAGTATTAAAAATGAAATAATAATTTGACATGTTTTCCAATGTTGGCCACCAGGGGGAGCACTTCCCAGAATTACAGCAAGGTGAATAAGGCAAAGCAACCTGACTCACAGCTGCTGTAAATGTGGGAGGGAATCTCACCCCCCCCCCTCCCACAAGCCAGGAAAAGGTGTCTTCAAATTGCTAAGCAGTGTCTGGCAGCCAAATTGGGTGTGATTCTGCAGCTGGCAGAAGTTATAGGACACACCAAAAGGCTAAGGGTATGTTCACACGCTTACTAAACAAAGGGAAAACCGCTCCTGATTTTCAGCCATTTTTTAATCAAACTCGCGTTTTTTTAACGGCCGTTTTTGGAGCTGTTTTTCTATAAAGTCAATGAAAAACGGCTCCAAAAACGTCCCAAGAAGTGATGTGCACTTAATTTTGGTCGGGGATCTTTTTACGTGCCGTTTTTGGAAAACTACCATGTAAAAAACGCCCTGTCGGAACAGAACGCCGTATTTCCCATTGAAACCAATGGGCAGATGCTTGTAGGCGTTCTGCTTCCGATTTTTCAGCTGAAAACATTGTGTGTGAACATACCCTTAGGGTATGTACACACGCTAACTGCATTTACGTCTGAAAGGACGGAGCTGTTTTAAGGAGAAAACGGCTCCGTCATTTCAGACGTAATTGCTCGTACTCGCGTTTTGCGAGGCGTCAATTACGGCCGTAATTTGGAGCTGTTCTTCATTGAATTCAATGAAAAACGGCTCCAATTACGTCCAAAGAAGTGTCCTGCACTTCTTTGCCGAGGCTGTTATTTTACGTGCCGTCTTTTGACAGCGACGCGTAAATGACAAGTCGTCGGCACAGTACCTCAGCAAACCCAATCAAATGAATGGGCAGATGTTTGCCGACGTATTGGAGCCGTCTTTTCAGGAGTAAATCGAGGCGTAAAATGCCTCCATTACGCCTGAAAATAGGTTGTGTGAACCCAGCCTTAGAATGATGAAAGTGAAGTGAATGACTTTTCAGGTGACCGGTTCATACGGCGTGTATTTGACATGTTTTTTCTTTTGCACATTTTACGTGCAAAAAAACACATAAAAAAACGCTTGATTACACTTGATTTTGCGTGTTTGGGGGGATTTGTGTGTGTGTGGGGGGGGTGCTCGCCGCTGATTCTTCAAAACAGCTGATAAGCGGCTATGAAGTATCAGCGGCGCCCGTGCACACTCCGCTCTGCCACACACAAGGGAAAAGTCTTAAAGGGGTCGTCCAGGAAAACATGGCGCAGCACCTGTCCTCAAGTCGTGTGTGGTATTACAGCTCTGTCCTATTCACTTCAATGTAGGTGAACTGCAATACCAGACACAACCTGAGGACAGGTGCGGCGCTGTGTCTCCAATCTGGACACCCCTTCTGTCCTGAGATGACCTGACGGGGGAGGCGGGTGTCAGAGCCACCCACCGCCATCACTGCAGACAGAACCACACAACTACGGCATGAGGGCAGGGCTTGTCCTGAGTGAACTGTCTCTTGTTATGGACAGATTTATAGTCACATAAACCCCGTCTGCATCAGAACCGCTAACCTAGGTCCGATCATATGACAGAGGGGGATCACCAAAAACCCTGTGCACCCTCAGCTCGTCCATCCAGCCCTTTCCTGGTTATATCTGCTTCTGGGAAAGCTGGGTCACCACCATTACCCCTCCTACTGGAGTGTGTTTAGGGATGTGACTAATGAACCTCTCACACTCCAGTAGGAAGGGTAATGGTGGTCACCCAGCTTTCCCAGACCCCTGAACGCTAAATCTCTCTAGTAGTGCTGAGACTGTTTGGGGATGTGACTAATGAACCTCTCAGTCTAAGCACAACTACAGAGATTTATCATTCAGTGGTCTGGGAAAGCTGGGTGACCACCATTACCCCTCCTACTGGAGTGTGTTTGGGGATGTGACCAATGAACCTCTCACACTCCAGTAGGAGGGGGTAATGTTGGTCACCCAGCTTTCCCAGACCCCTGAACGGTAAATCTCTCTAGTTGTGTTGAGACTGTTTGGGAATGTGACTAATGAACCTCTCCGTCTCAGCACAACAAGAGAGATTTATCGTTCAGGGGTCTGGGAATGCTGGGTACCACACTAACAGCGGGCATATTGTTTATCACCCAGCTTTCCCAGGACAGTTACATCATGTGTCCTTTATACAGAGTCTCCTGCCCGTCGGGGGAGGAAGGGGCCGTCGGGGGAGGGGGGGCCCATCGGGGGAGGGGGGTCGTCGGGGGAGGGGGTCGGGGGTCACGAGAGCGGGGGTCTGTGAGATAGAGAGAGGGACAGACAGAAACACACACCTTACCTGCAGTGCAGCTGGTCTTCATGATGGCGCCTGCTATCTCCCTGCAAACAGCTGCTCTGCTCTGTGTGACTCTGACCTGCGTCTGCGCAGTACAGAGCCAGAGAGCAGAGTCAATGGAACGACTCCCGTTCATTGACTCCTATGCACTGTAGCTGCCGTATTCCATCTCTGTATGTGTCGTTAATCGACAACTACAGAGATGAAAAACAAAATGGCAGCCCCCATAGTGAAGTAAAAGTTAGAAAAAAGAAAAAAGTAAAACACAAACACACAAATAAATAACATTTATTTTAATAACATACTAAAAGCAATATTCTATAAAAAAAAAAATTCCGCGACACCCTTCCTTTAAAGCCCTTTTAGCAGGTTTTAAAAATAAATATATAATTAATGTGCCATGTTACCAAAGGTTAAAGTTACAGGGAACTTGTGAGAAAATCATCTCTGCGTTTGCCCCTACATAACTATTTTCCTTGTGCTTTGTGTTATCATAGGTAGAATGAGGAATACATCCAAATTGTGATGCTAGTGACCCTAAAATAGGCTGCCACCTCACAAAAGCAGGAAGTGCTGTCATAGGTACATAGTAAACTCAACGTCTAATAACTTTAAATAAGGACCAATATTTTAAACAAAAAATGAAATCGGTTTTCATTTTCTGACAGTTCTCCTTTAAATATTTTTTACAACTCTGAGTTGATGCTAAATACTTGTTTTGGAAATTTTTGCACATCTGAGAAAAGGATCCTTACAAAATAAATGCCTGTTTATGTATTTATTTATTTATTTTGCTCATAACCTACAGTGCTGTACAGAGATAGTCACTATTCACAGCAGTTCATGTCCCCAATTGGGCTCTCATTCAAATTTTCCTACATAACACACACTGGAGCCAATTTCATAGAAAGTCAATTAACCTTTTCTAGATTAACTGCAAGAAACCCATGCAAACACTTTTTATTAAATTTTGCTTGCACATGCCTCATTTTCACCCACTTTTCATTCCAGATTTTTTTTTTTCCAGAGCAGAGATTAAAATTTAAATGTGATCTGATTGGTTGCTATGGTCAACATTGACACTTTATGTTAGAACTGTATTTATGCCCACGTAATTGTTTAATGCAAAGAATAGGTATTTAACCTATTTCTAATTTGTTTGCCTTTTCTAGTATGTAGAGCCACATTGAAGCATTACAGGTTGTGCTGAGCTACATTAGGTATTTAAAGAGGCTCTGTCACCAGATTCTCAAATCCCTATCTCCTATTGCATGTGATCGGCGCTGCAATGTAGATACCAGTAACGTTTTTTGTTTTTTTTAAAACGTTCATTTTTGGCCAAGTTATGAGCTATTTTAGATATATGCAAATGAGGTTTGAAATGGACAACTGGGCGTTTTTTTTTTCGTTATGTCCAACTGGGCGTGTATTGTGTTTTTAACTGGGCGTGTTTACGTGTATGACGCTGACCAATCAGTGACCAGTCAGCGTCATACACTCCTCTCCATTTATTTACACAGCAGCGATGTGCAGCCACATAAACAGAGATTAACGTTAATCAAGTGTCCTGATAATGAATACACATGAAATCCAGCCTGGACGTCATGTGTATTCAGAATCCTGACACTTCTGACTCTTTTCTTTGAGATTTCTAGCAAGGGAAACTAAATCTCGCGAGATTACGGAGGTAAACGAGATTTTGTTTCACTTGCTGGAAATCTCACAGAAAAGATTCAGAAGTGTCAGGATTCTGAATACACATGACGTCCAGGCTGTATTTCATGTGTATTCATTATCAGGACACTTGATTAACGTTAATCTCTGTTTATGTGGCTGCACATCGCTGCTGTGTAAATCAATGGAGATGAGTGCATGACGCTGACTGGTCACTGATTGGTCAGTGTCATACACGTAAACACGCCCAGTTAAAAACACAATACACGCCCAGTTGGACATAACAAAAAAAAAACGCCCAGTTGTCCATTTCAAACCTCATTTGTATATATATAAAATAGCTCATAACTTGGCCAAAAATGAAAGTTTTTTAAAACAAAACAAAACGTTACTGTTATCTACATTGCAGCGCCGATCACATGCAATAGGAGATAGGGATTTGAGAATCTGGTGACAAAGCCTCTTTAAAGCAACCCTGTCAGGTGACTTGTGCTGCCCGATCTGAAGACAGCATATAATAGAGGATAGAAACTGTGATACAAAGGTTTATGTGATTTGGTGCAATATTTCAAAAGCAAAAAGCAGAATAAAAACTAACAGGACTCCTAAGGGTATGTTAATATGAAAGCAACCGAAGGGTTAAAGGGAACCTGTCACCAGCATTTCAGCTATTGAACTTTACTTATCCCTCACTGGCCACTGCTATCAAAAGTTCATTGCCGTTATCCCCTTTCCTAAACTCCTCCTCCGACTGTAAATAACGGTCTACGAACATTTCACGCTTTTTATCGTAATAATCCGGTGTCCCTTTGTGCGCACACACCAGAATAGGACATCAATGCACAAGCGCGGGATTTTGTATGCTGGAGAAAGGCGAGGAGCTGTCAATCAAAAGTAAGGAGGCGGAGTAAACTCGGAAAGACTTGAGGAATGAAGATATGACTCTTTTGAAACGAAGATTTGACTCTTTTCAAATGAAGATATGACTCTTTTATGCTCATTAGCATACAGTGTGGGAACACTAAAAAACTGAATACTAAAGCTACAGAGCCAAGTAAGAAGACAATTATAGGTTATATAGAAATGATTTTTCACCCACTACCACCAGGTATTGCTGGTTTAATAGGTAAAATGCTGGTGACAGGTTCTCTTTAAGTAGTTTATCCTGTATAATCAGGCTATGAGAATGAGATAGAGAGTTAATGATTGTTAGATGTGTATAGTAGGACGTAAAACACCCAGGAAAGTTTAAAGTCAAAGAGGCTCTGTCACCACATTATAAGCGCCCCATCTCCTACATAATGTGATCGGCGCTGTAATGTAGATAACAACACTGTTTTTTATTTTGAAAAACAATCATTTTTGAGCAAGTTATGAACAATTTTAAATTTATACTAATTAGTTTCTTAATGCCCAACTGGGCGTTTTTTAACTTTTGACCAAGTGGGCGTTGTGAAGAGAAGTGTATGACGCTGACCAATCAGCGTCATACACTTCTCTCCATTCGTGTCCATCTGTACTCACAGCACAGAGTGATCTTGCAAGATCACGCTGTGCTGTCATTCACAGCATGATCTCACGAGATCACGCTGTGCTGTGAGTAAGTCCCACAGAAACTTTACCGAAGTGTCGGGAGTGTGAATAGACATCGCGTCCTGGCTGAAGGTGATGTCTATTCACTCTCAAGACACTTCCGTAAAGTTAATGTGGGTGAATGTGACAGCACAGCGAGATCACTCTGATACACTTCTCTTTACAACGCCCACTTGGTCAAAAGTTAAAAAACGCCCAGTTGGGCATTAAGAAACTAATTAGCATAAATCTAAAATTGTTCATAACTTGCTCAAAAATGATAGTTTTTCAAAATAAAAACCGCTATTTGTTATCTACATTACAGTGCCTATCAGATTAGGTATGGGATAGGGCATTTATAAACTGGTGACAGAGCCTCTTTAAGAATAACTTGTTGTTTTTCCAAAGTTGGGGGCTCAGGGCGTTTCCACAGGTTGTGTCTTTGTCTAACATGTATGTATGTACCGTAAGTGATCTTAAACCCAATTGGTTACGCTACCACTGCAATGAAGCTATACTTGCAATCGTGTGTGTCTACTATTGGCTTTTGTATGTTATCTCTCTTTGACATCTTGTCCTGTATGAATAAACTGAAAATGGGGCATGGTTCTTCAGAGAATACCACATGAGATAATGAAGCACTTGTCTATGTCTTCTCTTCAAAACATCGATTCTAAGGCTGGATTCTTAGAGTACCTTTAGCTTTCCCAAACCCAGGTTACTCTGACATTTACCGCAGGGAATTCCGGCCAAAAGTCCATAAACATATATATTATCTGGTTCAGCTCCTAAACCTCTGTCATATGCTGCTTTTAGATAGGGCACCAGAAATCACCTGACAGGTTTTAAATAAAATAAAATAAAAAAATAAATCTTATCAAAGGTATAACTGAGACCAAATCTTTTTTTTTAACTTAGCTTTTTATTAATTTGAGGCAAGCAATGAGAGTAAATAAGAGCCATACAAGTCAGTAACATTTTACAAAGGCAATGAGTTCTTCTGGGTGTGGAGTAGCCTATTCCTGCAGAGCTAAGGCACAAGATGAAGCTTTAGGGTACAAACACACAGGGCAGATATGCTGCGTAAAAGCACTCACTGTATCCGTCCTGGAAACCGCAGGGTATTCCGAACGAAAAAGCACACCAAATTGTGGTGCAGTTTTTCAGGCGGCATGTCCGCTGTTGAAATATTGCAGGAATTGGAAAAAAATAAGCTTATAATTACCACCCATGCGATGTCATGGCAACGCATCCCTCTCTTCTGAGCATAGACTGGCCTCCTGGGATGACGCGGTAGTCCATGTGATGGCTGCAGCCTATGATTGGCTGCAGCAGTCACATGGGATTAAACATCATCCTAGGAGGCCAGGCTGTGCTCAGAACAGAGAATTGAGGATCGCATCGCTAGGACAATGGCTGGGAGTAAGTATAAGCTTTTTTATTCATTTTAACTCAAAAACAGTCTTTTTTTTATCACTTGCGCTGTTTGCGGCAGAATAGCAGCGTTTCTGCTTCACAAGTCGCAATACATAGCTCATTGTTGAAGGTTTTACCTCCCCATTGAATTCAATGGGGAAAACCCGCAGCGAAAAAGCCGCGTTTCCATAGCATAAATTAACATGCTGCGGCCTAAAAAAAAACGCACCGCAGGTCAATTTATGAACGTTTTTTCGGGCTGATTTTTTCTGCTGTGTGTGGATGAGATCTCATCCACTCTGTGGCTACTGTACTGCAGAATTTACGCAATGGAAAATCTGCAGAATTTACGCTCAATGTGTTCCTACCCTTTGAGGGAGAGAGCAGATGTAAAAGCAGAGTAGTAGTGATGACCAGTACGCTGGTATGTAATTTTAAGTACATTAGGCTAATTAATGTTATTTATAAGAGTGATTTAGAGAGAGAAAACAGGAAATGAAATACTGTATGCTATAAACAGCAAATTAGAAAGAGGAATGGGGATTGAGAATTGGTACCAGGATAAATGGTACAGTAAAGGAGATAGAGGGAGGGATTACCTGGTGACTCAAAAATAAATGTTACATGTATGAATAATAATTTCAACCGATAACTTATTAGAAAACTTCCATGTGTATAAATCCAAGTTATTGTGTGCTGGGCTGTTAATTTCATATGGTTCTGATCCTGGTGGAAACTGCCCGTTATATCATTCTGATCCTAATGGGAAATTTCACTAATGAAATGACATCTCAAATGTCAATGGTGCACATTAGTATCTGTAGATTCCAACAGCTGGAGGAGCCGCCGACCACATCTGGCTCCCAATCCATTGATTGGCGAACACTGGCTGTCAAGATTTGGACCAAGAGACTCCTGTGTCCCAGGCTGTAGATCTTTTCATTGAGCCATCTGAAGTGTTGGACAGCTCCACTGCTGAATTTATTGTCCAGGTTCACTTTATTTCTGCCTCTCTAGATTCCTTGCCTTGATTGCTTGATTCTGTCACCCTTTTGATTTACTATAAGGGTATGTGCACACGACCTATTTTCAGACGTAATGGAGGCGTTTTACGCCTCGAATTACGCCTGAAAAGACGGCTCCAATACGTCGGCAAACATCTGCCCATTGCTTGCAATGGGTCTTACGATGTTCTCAGTGGCAGATTAAGTAGACCATGGGCCCTGGGCTGTTACCCAAACTTGGGCCCCCCTTCCTCACCGCCGCCCTGCCGCGCCGTAACTATTTTTAACACTACCTTTTTGGGCAAGCATTAACAGTGTTACGATTTCCCTTGTTACAGGGCTGTGTCCCTACATACTGACAGTATCACACCGTGCAGGGACACAAGCTCCTGACAAGGGGAATTGTCTATCAGTCCTGGACTGCAGAAAGACTTTTTGTGAAATACAAGGATTCCTATAATAAACATGTCAGGAGAGGTGACATATTCTCTATAAATCTAGTGACTCACAGGTGACGACGTCTCAGATTCTAGTAGTTTTTTTCCTCTTTTCTTCTCCATCCGGTCCAGCGCTCATGACGACTTCTCCCGGGCATGACTCATTTCTGCAGAATTTGCCACTCAGACGTCTCCTCACTTTTCCAACATTTCCACACCTATAAACGAAAATAAAGTTATCATGGTGCCTCACACTGTACCCCTAAATATAATAGCACCAAACACTGCGCGCCTGAATATAATAATACCACACACTGTAAAACACCACATACACACAGCCCCCTGTACATAGTGCCACACACAGCCCCTGTAGATATTACACACCCCCATAGATATCGCCATACACAGCCCCCTCTATATATCACACATCCCCCCCGTAGAGAGCGTTACACACAGCCCCATATAGATAGTGCCATACAGCCCCCCTGTAGAGAGCGCCACACAGCCCTCCCCCTCTTGTAAATAGCACCAAAAAGCCCCCCCTATAAAGAGCGCCACACACATACCACTGTGGATAGAAATACACAGCCCCCCCTTGTATATAGTGCCACACAGCGCTCCCCCTTTGTATATAGTGCCACACAGCGCTCCCCCTTGTATATAGTGCCACACAGCGCTCCCCCTTGTATATATATATATATATATATATATATATATATATTGGTATGTGTGTGTATCAGTGTGATTGATTGATTTTATTAAAAAATATTTTTACTTTTTGAGATACAGCTGCTTTGTATCTGACAGGATCAGTGACACGCAGGATCCACCTCAAATCTATCACATCTAAGATTATAATTTAGCGCAGGGCCCGTTTCACTGATCCCGTCAGTCCTGCTGACCTGACGGATACAGGATACAAAGCAGCTGTATCTCAAAAAGTGAAAATATTTTTTAATAAAATGTAATTACAAAGTTGCACCAAACACACATTTTTATTAAAATAAAAACGACGTGATTTTTGCGATGTTTTTTCCGTAGACAATGCAGGTTTTGTTTTTTATCGTTTTTATACACACCTTTTTTGCTATTTTAGAATTTTTATTCATAAAGTTTGAAAATAATAGTAAAAAAATATGCTTTTTTACGTTTCAGCTATTTTTTTTTGGTAATATAGTTTTACCCTAAAATAGACCTTTTATTTGTAATCGTCATTGTTTACCGTAAATTTTAATATATTACATGTCTATATTAGGGTAATTGGGTCAGCGCTAGCGTTACAACAATGATTGGCGGGGGGGAACGTTTTTTTTGGGGTGGGTATTTTATGTGTATTTATTATTTCATTTTTTTTTGCACTTTACTTTACAATTTTTTTATTACTATGGTTTGTCCCTCAAAGGTCAAAAAAGACCTTTGGGGAACTTTATATATTTTTTTTCTTTCTTTTACACCATGTTTTTCCACTGTAACTGGAGCTGCACAGCAGCCCCAGTTACAGGGGAAATCAGCCCTCTCATAGTGACGATTGTCACTAATAGGGCTGTGCTGGGTCTAGTAAGACCCAACAGCAGCCTGCCACTAACGGCACCCAGTGATCATGTGACCAGTCACATGATTACCTGGGGGAATAGAGACAGCGCCGCTGCTGCTGTCTCTATTCCTATACACAGCGTTCATTGAGCGCTGTGTAAAAGAGATCAGAGAAGACAGAAGCAGCGAAAGCTGCTTCTATCCTCTCCTCAGGGTCCTCGGCAGTCACTGACAGCCGGAGACCCGACATTCAGCTGCCCGATCGCGCGGGCAGCAAGTTAAAACCCGAGCCGTAGAAAGTCTATGGCTCGGGTTTTAAGGACCCGTCCCTGACCGCTGGCCGTAAAAATACAGCCAGCGGTCGGGAACCAGTTGGGCAGGAGGATAAGCCAACTAACCTCAGCGCCGGTGACCGCCCGCCCGGCTCTTCTCTTGCTGCTTTGGAGTAAAAGAACAGCCGTCCGTCGCTGTTCTGTTACTCAATGGTGGCGGCCCGCACTTGTCAGGGAGGCATGTCCTACCCCTTTCCCGGCCAATTCCCTGCTCCTCCTCATCTTCGGCAGTTAGCAGCGCTAGCGCGCTGAATAGATTTATAAGATGATGTGCGGTTCGGGCTGCCATGGGCCCCCTGGGAGCCCCGGGCGGCCGCCCGAACCGCCCATATGATAATCCGCCACTGGATGTTCTGTGCAGACGAGCTGTAATTTTACGCGTCGCTGTCAAAAGACGGCACGTAAAATTACGCCCGCGTCAAAGAAGTGCAGGACACTTCTTGGGATGTAATTGGAGCCGTTTTTCATTGACTCCATTGAAAAACAGCTCCAATTACGTCCGTAATGGACGCTGCGAAAAAGGCGTGCACTTGTAAAAACGTCTGAAATTCAGAAGCTGTTTTCTCCTGAAAACTGCTCCGTAATTTCCGACGTATTTGGTGTTGTTGTGTGCACACTTAGACAAAGTGTGGCCCTGGGCAAGGTTAAAAGCGAAGCCCTAAATGCTGAATCACGGGCTGTTCACATCGGCAGCGGGGGTTCCATAGATGGCTTCTGTCAGACCTTTCCATCAGGGGAACCCATGAACGCAAACCAAACGGAAACGACTGCGCTATTGATTCCATCCAAAAAAACGAAACCTTACGGAATGGAGACAAATGGAAACCATTTGCAATGGAACAATAACATTGCAATTAATGGTAATGCAAATGGAAGCTATGGTTTCCGTTTGGTTTGCGTTCATCGGTTCCCCTAATGGAAAGGTCTGACAAAAGCCATCAATGGGACTCCGACGCAGATGTGAACGAAGCCTTACTGTATCAATAATGCAGTCAATTCAGGACGCGATGTGCAGAGAACTACATCACTGATTTCTAGCGCGTCCAGGAGTGTTGCAAGAACCAAAGCAAATGTCCCCTCTCTCACACAAAAAAATTATCTGTATACATGTACAGTTATTAAATCATACCACTATACCAGATTAAATATTACCCCCATACTATTACTGAATAATACCTCCCCACCATTACCACATAGTGACTAAGTAATACCCCCATCCATACTGTTACTGAATAATACCACCACACCATAACCACATAGTGACAGAATAATACCCCCATTGGTACTGAATAATACCGCCACACCATAACCACATAGACTGAATAATACCCCCATACTGTTACTGAATAATGCCGCCACACCATAACCACATAGTGACTGAATAATACCCCCATACTGTTACTGAATAATACCGCTACACCATAACCACATAGTCACTGAATAATACCGCCACACCATAACCACATTGTGACTGGATAGTACCCCTGTACTGTGACTGAATAATACTGCCACCCCATAACCACAAAGTGACTGAATAATACCCCCGTACTGTTAATGAATAATACCTCCACACCATAATCACATAGTGACTGAATAATACCCCCATACTGTTACTGAATAATACCCCCATACTGTTACTGAAAAATACCGCCACACCAAAACCACATAGTGACTAAATAATACCCCCCGTACAGACATGTTAGTTTCTCGCTTTTCAAGCATCCCCCACACCTATACCCCATACGCTAAACAAAATCGTAATCTACAGTGCCCCAGATGGTAATAATGATCCCAGTGCTCGACACAATAAAAGTGCCCCATCAGTAACCGTGCCTCCTTTGTGCCCCCACAGCAGTAATGCCCTCTTTGTGCCCCCTGTAGATAGCGCCACACAGAGCGTCCCTTTGTATATAGTGCCACAAAGCTCCCCTCCCTTCTATATAGTGCCAAACAGAACCTCTCCCCTGTATATATAGTGCCACACAGCACCTCTCGTATATAGTGCCAAACAGGCTCACTCCCTTCTATAGAGAGCCAAACAGCGCCCTCCCTTGTATATATAGTGCCACATAGCCCCCTCCCTTGTATATATTGCCACACAGCCCCCCTCCCTTGTATATAGTGCCACACAGAACCCCCCTTCTATATCGTGATACACAGCACCCCTCCCTTGTATATAGCGCCACACAGCCCTCCTTGTATATAGTGCCACACCCCCTTGTATATAATGCCACAATGCCCTCCCCTTGTATATAGTGCCACACATCCCCCTTCCTTGTATATAGTGCCACACAGCCCCTCACCCTTGTATATAATGCCACACAGCCGCCCCACCCTTGTATATAGGGCCACACAGTTCCCCCTTGTATATAGACATACAACCCCCTCTCCCTTGTATATAGTGCCACACAGCATCCCTCTCTTGTACATAGGGCTACACAGCCCGCTCCCTTGTATATAGTGCTACACATCCCCCCTCCCTTGTATATAGTGCTGTACAGCCCCCCTCCCTTGTATATAGTGCTACACAGCCCCCCTCCCTTGTATAGTTCTACACAACCCCCTTGTATATAGTGCTACACAGAGATTCCCCTGTATATAGTGCTACACAGCGCCCTCCCCCTTGTATATAGTGCTACACAGAAATCTCCCTTGTATATAATGCTACACAGCCCCCCTTGTATATAGTGCTACACAGACCCCCTTTTATATATTGTTACACAGCACCCCCGGTTATATAGTGCTACGCAGCCCCCTCCCTTGTATATAGTGCTACACAGACATCCCCCTTGTATAAAGTGATACACAGTGCCCCCTTTTATATAGTGCCACACAGCCTCCCTTTTGTATATAGTGCCACACAGCACCCCCTTGTATATAGTACCACACCCCCTCCTTGTATATAGTGATACACAGCAATCTCCCCTGAATATTGCCATACAGCCCCCCTCCCTTGTATATAGTGTCACATAGCCCCCTATCTTGTATATAGTGCTACACAGCCCCCCTCCCTTGTATATAGTGCCAAACAGCCCCCCCTTGTATATAGAGCCCCACCCCTTGTATATAATGCCACAATGCCCTCCCCTTGTGTATAGTGCCACACAGCCCCTCCCTTGTATATAGTGATACACAGCCCTCCTCCCTTGTATATAGTGCCACACAGCCCCCCACCCTTGTATATAGTGTCATACAGCACCCCACCCTTGTATATAGTGCCACACAGTCCACCCTTGTATATAGTGCTACACAGATATCCCATTCTATATAGTGCTACACAGCCCCCGCCTTGTATATAGTGATACACAGCCCCCCTTGTATTTAGTGCTACACAGCCCCACTTGTATATAGTGCTACACAGCGTGTCCCACGCTTGCATATAGTGCTACACAACCCCCCTTGTATATGGTGCTACACAGTGTGTCCTGCCTTGTATATAGTGCTACACAGCACCCCCTTGTATATACATAGTGCTACACAGCACTCCCCTTGTATATAGTGCTACACAGCCCCCACAATTGTATATAGTGCTACACAGCCCCCTCCCTTGTATATAGTGTTACACCGCGTGTGTGTCCCTTGTATATAGTGGTAGACAACCCCCCTTGTATATAGTGCTACACAGACATCCCCCTGTATATAGTGCTACATATCGCCCCCTTGTATATAGTGCTACACAGACATCCCTCCCTGTATATAGTGCTACACAGCCACCACAAAAAAAATAAAAAATTGTACTTACCTTGCCCTGTTCCCGCGACAGATGGAGCATTGAATATCCTCTGGGCTGGACACATGCGTAGACCAGCGTGATGCAGTGACGTCATCATGCTGGCCTGTGCAGGTGTTCTTCCCAGCACCTTATAAGCTACAGGCCTAACGTGGCCTGCAGCCTATAATATTCATTTGTATTTTCGTCCTGAGGACACAGATACAAGTGAATGCAGCTGTTGCTAGAACCGGGGCTCCCTCCGGTGCTAGTGATTCCACCGGGGATGAGAGGTCCCATGCCGCCAGGCCCATAAACGTTATAGGCCGGGTGGTGCGGGCCCATAGCAGCCGCAGGCAGGCCTGGGGCCCTAAGAAGACGGGGGACCCTGGGCAATTGCCCGGTTTGCCCCCCCCCCTAACGCCGGCCCTGATAAAAGTCTGACCCTTGCACTTCCTGATTGCCAGATTATTGAGCTTCCTGTCTGTAGTCTAGTTTCACTCTGCCTTACTATACGAACTGTTGCTGCTCATTTGTGTACTGAATTTGGATTGTTTCCTGACCTCACGCTATAACCTGTTGCCCCAATCTGTGTACCAAACTTGGATTGTTTCCTGACCACATATATGCCTCACACTACAACCTGTTGGTGCAATATTTGTATCGAACTTGGATTGTTTCCTGATCACGTCTCTGCCTCATGCTACAACCTGTTGATGCTTATTTTTTCACAAAATTTGAACATTTGATTGACTACCCTCCTGCCAGGTAATTTCCACCACTGGACAATGAATCTGCTACATACCTTGATGGAAGAGTCTAGCCCCAATAGGGATTACGCAGGAACATGTATTTTGACAGCTATGAAGCAACAAATTGCCAAACTACAAGCATTTGGTGCCATCTAGCAGGAAAAATGTTATCAGATGCAAGTGCAAGATAAACAAAGTGAGGTTATTGAATTGCAAAAAAACCTTAAGGATGTGCATGGCTCCGCCAAAGATTCAAGTCTACGCATACCACTACCATCAAAGCTCAGTGGTGATTGTTGGCATTACCGAGTTTTTGACAATCCTAATCGTTGTGCCACAGCTAAACCAAAACTGCATAATCTCTGGCAAGGAAGACGCTCTGTTGCTGAATACACAGCAGAGTTTCGCCGCTGGGTAGCTTATATTACGTGGAATCTAGCAGCCCAGAAGAGTCTCAGCGAGGGCTTTCAGAGCAAATGAAGGATGAACTTTCCAGAGTGTAAAATCCCAGGTGAGTTGGAGAAATCCAATTGTGCATTTGAATTGTTCAGAGACTTACTGAAAGAAGAAGGTAAAGACTGCACAACATTTGGAAATAATCCTTACTTTTCCTTCAGTCAATCGACTCTGAATACCTAGCAAATACTGAATCTATAGCTGAACCTATGCAAACTGAGGTTATTAGAAAATTCTTTAGTACATCAGAAAAAGAGAGACAATGTACAGAAAACAGTTTGCTTTTGTTGCAGGGGTTCAGGGCACTATGTTGTTTATTGCCCAAATAACATTCATAGGACAATCGCTGTTACTGATGTAAAATAACAGAGGAAACTAGAGATATATTGTTGGTAGCAGAGTCTCCTTTTATAGTGCCTTTACATACCTGCATTCAAAAACGTGATATTTCTTGTTCTGTTATGCTTGACTATAGGACTGGTAGAAATTTCATGGACATAGCCTTTGCTCATTATAATAATATTGCATTGTTTAAAAAGCCAGCACCAGTAGACATGGAAACAGTGCTATCACCAGGGTCTGTTAGTTATGAGACGATGGAGCAGCTTTAACTACTCATCACGCCTTCTTATCAAGAAGTAGAGATGAGCAGATCGAACCTAAATGAATTGAATTCGGTCAAAAATTTCCCAAAAGTTTTGGTTCGCTGAAATCTGAAACTTTTGGGGTTTTTCTGAGCACGACTCGGCAAAATGACAGCCGCTGGCCTCCAAAGATGGCATTGTTTTCACATGTAACCGATCCAGCCAATCACAGTCTGCAGCGGTCACATGGGACAAAACAATGTAATTTCAGGAGGCTGGCATAGATTCATCGCTTCGGGGGATCAGGGAAGGTGAGAATAATATTTTTTTAATTTATTGGTGAATTTACAAGTGCCCCGATTACCCTGTTTAACTCTCCAATGTCTTCTAGGACTATATCCAACTTGGATACAGTCCTAGAAGACATCAAAGAGTCAGACAGGGCAATTGGGGCACTTGCAATTCTCAACAAAACTTATTCGGATTGGACAACTGATTTGATAGAATCGGACCTAATAGGAATTTCAGAAAAAATTGCTCATCTCAATCAAGAAGTAATTAATTTCCAACTGATTGGTTCTCTAACGTTTCCAGTTGTTTTGGGGATTCCTTGGCATTTTACTCGCAATCCATCCATCAATTAGTAAACATGTACGCATTTTTTAATTTTCTCTCTGAATATTGTCAGCTAAATTGTCTGTCTAAATCTACTTCTTCACTACCTGAGAGCACCTCAAAATCTGAACTTGCTGTTAAATCTCATTACCATCATAATTCGAAGAATTTCATTATATCTGTGATAAAAAAAAATAATGCAGATGAGCTGAGAATGCAGATACATCTGAAAGTGGTACCAGAACTCCACGCTTTTAACCCAGCTGATTTTAATTAAGGAATGACCTCATAAGTGTTTCTGCTCTTGTGCTCTCAGTTGGCCACTGGGGGCACATCTAAAGGTGAGTTCATTCCATCGTTTCACTTGTTGTGGTGCCGTGTGGTGGTGTCTGTTGCTGTGGTGCTGCACTTGTGGGGGGATGTGGTCCAGAGCTGAGGTGGCTTGGTCTTGCAGCAGGGGTGCTTCTTGGCTTCTGGGTTGCTCCCTCTGTGGGTGTGGTATTGTGGTGGTGGGTGCCGCCATGCGGTGCTGCAACCAATAGAGTAGGGACCAACTTATCAGAGGTCGCTATGAAATGGCAAGTGGGCTTATACAATTTTATCAAAATGTTAACTCAGAACCTCCTGTGCATGTTCATTGATTAATATTGTGGATGTGCGGTCCTTGTTTCTCTTCTTCAAACAGTACAACTAAAAGTGATGCTGGGCGACCTGGGGCTGGCAGTTACGCCACTGGCTGGGCATTACATGCAATTCATGCCCCAGTGCAGAAGATGGGGCCATTCGATTCTGCCCCCTGACCCACGTGCCCAGTAGCAGCTGCATGGTCTGCCTCCATTGGAGGTACACCACTGCTCTTGTTCTTTAAGCGTGCTTCAGCCCCATCCCTTTACATCTGACCCCTGAGGCTCAGTTTCTATTGATTTTGTGCTTGACCTACATCCTTTCTAAAGGAATGAACACTATCCAGTTTGTCCTAGACTATTTCACAAAGGTGGCCCATTTTATTACAATCAAGGGAATACCCTCTGTGGAACAAATTGCTGAACTAATGATTCAAGAAGTATTCAAATTACTTGGAATTCCAAATAATGTGGTATCCGGGGTGGCAACCTTCTCTTGAATTTTTTTCTGGACAACTGATCCACTGTTGAATCTATTGTAAAAATTCTCTTGATTTCTGCCTCTCTGGATTCATTGCCTTGATTGGCAATCAGGAAGTGCAAGGGCAAGACTTTTATAGTAAGCCAGAAGGATGAAACCAGACTATTGAGCTTCCTGCCTGTAGTCTAGTTCCTTGCTGCCTCCCTACAAATTGTTGCTGCTCATTTGTTTACCAAACTTGGATTGTTTCCTGACCACATCTCTGCCTTATACTACAACATGTTGCCGCTTATCTGTGTACCTTACTTAGATTGTCTCTGCCTGATGCTACAACCTGTTGTCACTTATCTGTGTATTGAGCCTGGACTGTTCCTTGACTACACTCCTGTCGGATCAAATGGACACTGGTCTAGAGTTTGTAAATATATATTTTTTAATGAAGGATACCATAAAGTATAGAACATTTAAACTTTTTCTTTTGTAACACTATATCATATCAAGGTAATGTTATGGTAAATGACATGTGAATTGACAGTTTATATGATATACTGAACTTTAGTTAAGACAATTAATAAACGCTTGCTTTGAATTATAACTCTTTGACAAATGAAATGCCTTGTAATTTATACAGTCCATGGAAGACACTAATATGTACAGCTCCTAAATGGCCACTAATTATAGGCTAGCGAGATGTAATATAACAGAAGAACATCTGTTTCAGAAGATTCAGATGATCAAAGTAGAATCGTCATCATCATCAGTAACTCCCTTTTAATTCCCCCTCCTGAAGTCCCATGACAGATGATGTATGAGGTGGGGCATATTTCTTCCATTGTAGATGCATCATGAACCATATCTGGACACCTCTAGAGGAGTTTGTGAGAAAAGACTGGCTGCAGCTTTGACAACCTACAACAAAGCCACAAAAATGTTATTATTTACACATTTGTCAGGATATGAAATTTATCACTTTCACAATCAGGACAATATTTAATTGCTCTACAGATGTTACAGCGTTAACAGTATATTTTTCTCTAAACACAGTGCCTATCTCTCCTTTCAACTTATTGCTGGGAAGGGACTAGGAACTTCAATTTATCCAGTTACGGCCAAGTTTCAACTTCCTGACTGATGCCTTGATGCGTTGCTTAAGTATTTCTAGATAATCATTTTTCCTCATGATGTCAATTATATGTATGTACTGAAATGCAACTGTTCCTTTTCCAGCCAAAACCCCCTGCAAAATGATGCTCCCATTTCCATGCTTTACTGTTGGGATGGTGTTCTTTGGATTAAAAGCCTCACTCTTTTTCCGCCATACATAGTGATGATCATTATGACAGTTCAATTTTTGTGGCATCTGACCAGAGAACACTCCTCCAGAAGGCTAGTGCTTTGTCCTTTTATGTGCTTGTATGTTTCTGTGTTAAACAGCAGGTAAATAAACAATATCATTAGTAAAATTAGTAAGATATCAAGAACAAATGAGCTCTAGCATGAAGCTCATTTGTTCTTCATATTTTAGTAATTTTACTAATGATATTGTTTATTTACCTGCAGTTTAACACAGAAACATACAAGCACATAAAAGGACAAAGCACTAGCCATTGAACAAGATACATGAGCTACCTTTGAAGAACATATGAAGTAGGAGCCTGGCCTAGGGCTGATAGAGCAAAGACACATAGCCAGTGAGCTCCTGCTGTATCCTGTGAGAATTCTGGCCATCCAGCTACTAAAAAAGTTAACTACAGAGGTTTAAGGCAAAGGCTATCTAGCATCCCACTCTCCCATCTGGGGACACTATTGGACCCTAACCAGCAACACTGTGCTCTGTCACATTTCATAAGGAATGATGGAACACCAGGGGTCTGTGAAGCCTCAAGGATAACAGTCGGCTCCTTAAACCAGCTACTCCCACAAGCAGATACAGTACCTACTATTTGGTAGGAAACCTACAGTTACTGTAGAGGAACGGACTAAAATGGCGACTGGAGGGTATATTGGTGTGGTGGTGCGGACATCTTGCACCAACGTGGTGAGCCCACGCTTCTGACAACAAGCCCAGCCCCTGGCGGCAAACATCCCTATAAACAGAAACAATATCTGTCCTCCAACTGACAGATGTGACTGGATACTGTGGAGCTTAGGGAGGCCCCACCATACTAAAGAAGGCTGCAAACAGTGGACGCATCAGACTTGTGGCAAAGACATTTTATGTCTATAAAGTGAGTCCTGGCAGCCGCTGAGTGTACCGGCTAGTACCTTGGCCTAACACTCTCTACTCTTGGAGGAATACAATCCTGTGGCACTATTTACAAGCTCCTGAGGATGGCAGATCGCCCGCCTCCTTCTTATAAAGCAGACTGTCTCCTTACAAGTGAGCCCTACCATCTGTTGCCCATTAAGGGAAATTAGTCAATAATGATCTCCCCATGTACAAATTAACATAAACAGCTAAAGGGACTCCAGAATTTTTTTAAATATGATACCCTTGGCTCAATGCACAAATAGCCATAGCATCACTACTTGTGTAACATATTACATGGTAAATGTGCCCCTCCAGGAATTTAACAATTGGAACAATATACAGATAAACATGATTGTTTTTTGATTGCTTGATTACGACTTCTTTTGTTTGGTAATGCAATATTTGACCTGTATTGATACTTGGTGTTGTATGAAAGCTATGCAGTTTAATTTTTTCTTGTTATTTGAAAATGCAAAAATCAAACTATTAAAAAAAAGAAACAATATGAAGTAATCTCTGTATCACACGGTGCATCCATTTATGAAACTAACAACTATAAACTACCTAAATCCTCCAAAAGCAAAAAACAGGATTTTTTGAACAACTTAACAAACACCTAAGGGCTGTTGGATAAGTTCAGCCATATATCATACTGTCCTCCCTTTATTTTCACTAGGGCCTTAAGCTGCACAGTCTGTTTGGACTTGATAGGACAAGCCCTCTGTCTATAGTTGTCATTTGTTATATTCAGTTATTCTTACACAAAAAGAGCAGCTCTTTGTTTGTAATAAAGCTATTTTATTGCATGTATTATTGTTATGCATGTTTGATTTTAATAATTTTAATACAGAACACATTATATTAACTATAGAACATGTGGCGTTACTGTGAGTACTATAATACTAAAAGTACAACTGATTTATTGTCTTATTGTACTGCAGCAGAGAGTTAGCAAATATGGTTCATTAGACACATTAATGCCCGCAGCTACTGCATGGTATCTGTCACTTAGAACAGCTAAGGAAACTTCAGTCCATCATCACGTTTCTTATTGCTTCCCTTTTATCTTTCATGACATGAACCCTTTAAAGATCAAGTCTGATTGGACCTGTGCAAATCTGGTATGTGTAACTTTATCAGAGAATAACTGTAATAGTTTTGCATTTCAAATTAAAATTGATACAACTTGTGTTTTTTTATTAGAAAACAAATTTGTAAAACATTTTTCTTCCTGTTTTCAGCTTCAATATGTTGCATATGTACATACCTTACAAATATTTTATCCAGTATATATTTACATCTCTTTACCTTATTTTGGCAGCACTTTTAAAAAACTTTCTGTATTTTTGAGCACTTTAGCAAACCTACAAATGTAACAATAATTTTTTAAATGTTGCAGTACATTTAGTTTTTCTGCACCAAGCCAAGTTTATAGAGACCCATAGGTGTCAGAATGATAGAAACCCCCAAAAATAAACCCAATTTTAAAAACTAGACAACTTAGGGTATTAATTGAGGGGTGTCACGAGTATTTTGACCCCACCGTTTTTAACCCCTTCGCGCCATTTCACGTACAGTTACGTGATGGGAGATGGCCTTTTCGCGCATCTCCACGTAACTGTACGTGATGGAGATGAAGCTGGCTCAGGAGCTGAGCCAGCGACATCACCGCCGGGTGACAGCTGTATGTTACAGCTGGCACCCTGAGGTATCGGCCAGGACCGGAGCTAGCCTCCGATCCGACCGATTAACCCCTCACATGCTGCGTTCAATAGAGATCGCAGCATGTGAGGAGTTTATAGCCATCGGCACCCCAGCAACGTGATCGCTGGGTTGCCGGTGGCTGCAAAGGCGATCGGAGGGCTAATGCTTACCTCCCGATCAGCCTGTAACGGAATCCTCCTATGCCCCGTCGTCGGCGGGGCCCAGGAGGCTTCCGGTACCATCGGCAAGATGGCGCCGGCTCAGAAGCTGCGCCAGCGTCATCAGCAGTGGGTGTCCGCTGTATGTTACAGCGGACACCCCGATCTATCGGCAGGAACCGGAGCTAGCTCCGATTCCTGCCATTAACACCTTCAATGCAGCGATTCAATGCAATCGCTGCATCAAAGTGGTTTGTATGCAATCGGCAGCCTTGCCATGCAATGGCAAGGCTGGCGACTGCTACTATGGCAACAGGATGCCTAACAATGGCTTCCTATCTGCCATTACGTTAGCCGATTAGGCCCCGCCCGGAGGCGGAGCCTGATCGGCTTGCTGTCAGTGAACAACTGACAGTTCTAATACATTGCACTACATAGGTAGTGCAATGTATTAGAACATCAAACAAACAGTTGGACCTTCAAGTCCCCTAGTGGGACTAAAGAAAAGTGTCAAAAAAAAGTGTCAAAAAAAGTAAAAATAAAAGTTGTAAAACATACAATAAAAGTTTCAAATAATAACACAAAACACAATCGCCCTTTTTCCTTTATCAAGTCATTTATTATTTTAAAAAATAATAAAGCCATACATATTTGGTATCGCTGCGACCGTAACGACCTGAACTATAAAAATATTATGTTATTTATTCCGCACAGTGAACGCCGTAAAAAAAATAACTAAAAAATACTGACATAATTGCTATTTTTTGGTCACTTTGTCTTCCAAAAATTTTAATAAAAAGTGATCAAAAAGTCGCATGTACCTAAAAATGGTGCCTATAAAAACTATAACTCGTCTCGCTAAAAATAAGCCCTCATACAGCTCCGTCGACGAAAAATTAAAACCGTTATGGCTCTCACAACTTGGCGACAGAAAAAATCCATTCTCTTTACAAAAGTTATTTTATTGTGCAAAAAGTTGTAAAACATAAAAAGTGCTATAAATTAGGTATCACCGGAATCGGACTGACCTGCAGAATAAAAGTAACATGTAATTTATAATGCGTGGTGAACGCTGTATAAAAAAAAACTAAAAAAATATGCCAGAATTGCTGTTTTTTGGTCACCTGGCCTCCCAAAAAAAAAAGGATAACAGGTGATCAAAATGTCGCATGTACCCCAAAATGGCACCAATAAAAACTACAGCCCGTCCCGCAACAAACCAGCCGTCATACCACTACGTCTATGAAAAAATAAAATTAGTCAAGGCACCAATAAATGAGGAAAGAAAAATATGTAGTTGTGCCGGCTCGAGGGGAACATTTCTTCTGTTTCAAGTGGCGAATTATCAAGGCCCCTAAAATTAGGGAACCAGGAAGGGGAGGGCCCAAACATATCTGCTGGAAGTGACGGTGCCCGTATTATACCAGGACAACACTTCCCAGCAAAATTCCCCAAACTTCAAAGGTGCCGAGTGTGGACCAAAAGGGGAATAAGTAAAGACCATTTATTAGTGCGACACCGGCCTGTGCAGAAAGGATTGTGTCACAGCATAACACACATCTATGGATTAGTTTATTGTTTTTTTTTACCCCACTATACCACCTGACTATGCCCCTTATATACTCCGCCCGCCTTACATGTACCCCGACATTATAAACGGAAACACCAGTAAGACTCAAAACAAAACTACTACAAGCAAAATCCACGCTCCTAAAGCCAAATGGCGCTACCTCCCTTCTGAGCCCTACAGTGTGCCCAAACAGCAGTTTACTTCCACATATATGGGATCGCCATACCCGGGAGAACCCTTTTAACAATTTTAAAGCTGGGCGCCACATATTGGCCTATCTATTGAAAAAACATTTTCACTCTGCAATATCGAGTGCACACCAATTTCTGCCAATCACCTGTGGGGTTAATATGCTCACTACAGCCCTAGGTGAATACCTTGAGGGGTGTAGTTTCCAAAATGGGGTCACTTCTGGGGGGTTTCCACTGTTTTGGTCCCACAGGGACTTTGCAAATGCGACATAGCGCCCAGAAACCAATCCAGCAAAATCTGTACTCCAAAAGCCAAATGGCGCTCCTTCCCTTCTGAGCCCTACTCTGTGCCCAAACAGCAGTTTATGACCACATATGTGGTATTGCCGTACACAGGAGAAGTTGCTTTACAAGTGTTGGGGTGCTTTTTTTCATTTATTTGTTGAGAATATGAAACATTTTCAGCTAAAACTACGTCTTATTGAAGAAAAAGGATTTTTTTTATTTTCACTGCCCAATTCTAATAAAATCTATGAAACACCTGTGGGGTCAAAATGCTCACTACACCCCTAGATGAATTCCTCAAGGGGTGTAGTTTCGTGAATCGAGTCACTTTTGGGGAGTTTCCACTGTACTGGTACCTTAGGAGCTTTGCAAAAGTGACATGGTGTCAAGAAACCAATCCAGCAAAATCTGTGCTCCAAAAGCCAAATGGCACTCCTTCTCTTCTGATCCTTGCCGTATGCCCAAACAGCCGTTTATGACCACAAATTGGGCATTGCCGTACTCCAGAGAAGTTGCTTTACAAGTGTTGGGGTTCTTTTATTCCTTTATTTGTTGAGAAAATAAAAAATTTTGAGCTAAAGCTACGTCTTATTGGAAAAAAATGTTTTTTTTTTATCTTCACTGCCCAATTCTAATAAAATCTATGAAACCCCTGTGGCTTCAAAATGCTCACTACACCCCTAGATGGATTCTTCAAGGGGTGTAGTTTCCTAAATGGAGTCACTTTTTTGGTGTTTTCACTGTTTTGGTCCCTTAGGGGCTTTGCAAATGCGACGTGGTCTCCGCAAACCATTCCTGCTAAATTTGATCTCCAAAAGACAAATGGCACTCTTTCCCTTCTAAGCTCCGCCGTGTGTCCAAACAGCCGTTTATGACCACATGCGGGGTATTGTTTTACTCGGGAGAAATTGCTTTACAAAAGTAGTGGTGCATTTTCTCCTTTTAGTCCTTGTGGAAATTAGAAAAAATTTGCTAAACCTACATTTTCTTTGAAAGAATGTAGATTTTCATTTTCACGGCCTACTTCCAATAATTTCTGCAATAAACCTGCGGGGTCAAAATGCTAACTATACCCCTAGATAATTTCCTCAAGGGGTGTAGTTTCCAAAATGGGGTCACTTTTGGGGGATTTCCACTGTTTTGGCGCCGCAAGAGCCTTTCAGACCCGACATGGAGCCTAAAATATTTTCTAATAAAAAGGAGGCCCCAAAATCCTCTAGGTGCTCCTTTGTTTCTGAGGCCGGTGCTTCAGTCAATAAGTGCACAAGGGCCACATGTGGGGTATTTCTAAAAACTGCAGAATCTGGGCAATAGATATTGAGTTGCATTTCTCTGGTAAAACTTTCTGTGTTACAAAAAAAATAGATGAAAAATGAATTTCTGCCAAAAAAAAAAGAAATTTGAACATTTCACATCTACTTTGCCTTAATTCCTGTGAAACATCTAAAGGGTTAATAAACTTTCTAAATGCTGTTTTGAATACTTTGAGGGGTGAAATTTTTAAAATGGGGTGACTTATCGAGGGTTTCTAATATATAAGGCCCTAAAATCCACTTCACAACTGAACTGGCCCCTGTAAAAATAGCCTTTTGACATTTTCTTGAAAATGTGAGAAATTGCTGCTAAAGTTCTAAGCCTTGTGATGTCATAGAAAAATAAAAGGATGTTCAAAAAACGATGCCAATCTAAAGTAGACATATGGGTGATGTTAATTAGCAACAATTTTGTGTGGTATTACTATCTGTCTTACAAGCCGATACATATAAATGTAGAAAAATGCTAATTTTTGCAATTTTTCGCTAAATTTTGGTGTTTTTCACAATTAAATACTTAATGTATCGAGCAAATTTTGCCAGTAACATAAAGTCCAATGTGTCACGAGAAAACAATCTCAGAATCGCTTGGATAGGTAAAAGCATTCCGGAGTTATTACCACATAAAGTGACACATGTCAGATTTGAAAAAATAGGCTGTGTCCTTAAGGCCAAAACAGGCTCAGTCCTTAAGGGGTTAAGGAAGGATCTTTTGCAAAGCAGGTGAAAAAAATAATAATTAGATTTCTTTCACAAATAAGTCATTTTAACCCCTTAAATACACGGCCAGTTTGAGGGTTTTTTCATTTTAGTTTTTTCCTTTCCTGTCTTCCAAAAGCCATAAGTCTTTTATTTCTTCATAGGCATAGCCATATGAGGGCTTGTTTTTTGCAGGACAAGTTGTACATTTTCATGGCACCATTTGTTGTACCGCATAATGTAAAAAATTATTTGTGGGATGAAACAGGCAAAACACCTCGATTACGCCATTTTTGGGGGAGTTCTGCTTTAAAGTGTAAAAACGACATATTCACCTTATTCTTCAGGTTGATACGATTACGGCAATACCAAATTTATATGTTTTGTTTTATATTTTTACTACTTTTAAAAATAAAAAAAATACTTACTAAAAAAAAAAGTTTTGTGTCGCCATATTCTGGGAGACATAACTTTTTTATTTTTCCATCAATTTAGCGGTGTGAGGGCTTAAATTTTGCAAGACGAGCTGTAGTTTTCACCGATACCATTTTAGCAGTGTAGCAAGTATTTTGACCCCAGTAATTAATGCAAAGCAGGTGAAAAATAATTTGAATTTCACTTTTTTTTTTTTACAAATGTATAATTTTAAAGACAAATTTTTTTGTAAAAAAAGCAAACATGAGAATAAGGATACAAACCCAAAAATGTATCACCATGCTCCCTCTGTGTTAAAAAAAATATATCTCCATTGTGGCACCAGTCTGCTTACAGGACACAAGGCTGGCCCTAAAATTAAAGGAGAACCATCTTGGTTCTTGGTATTGACAAAAAAACAAGGCCCCCATCTCCTGCTTGTAGAGGCATTCATTTGGCAGAATGATAGAAAACCCCCATAAATTACCCAATTTTAAAAACTGGACCCCTTAAGGTATTTATCTAGGGGTGTAGTGAGTATTAAATTTCACTTATTTTCACAAATGTATCATTTTTTTTTTGTAAAGGGAACATGAGAATAAGAAAATGCACCCCAAAATGCATCATCCTGTTTCTCTTGTGTTTAAAAAATATCCCTATTGTGGCCGTAATGCGCTTCCTGGACACAGCAGGGCCCAAAAGGAAGGGAGCACCGGGTGGCTTTCAGAACACATTTTGCTTGAAAATGTTTTAGGCCCCATTGCACACTTGTAGAGGCAATGAGTTGCCAGAACGAAAGAAACCCCCCCAAAAATGACCACATTTTGAAAACCAGTCCCATTAAGGTATACATCTAAGGGTGTAGCGAGTATTTTGGCCCCACAGGTTTTGCAGTAATTAGTGAAAAGCACGTGAAAAAATATAGAATTTCACTTTTTCTCCAAAATATATTATTTGAAAGACAAATTTTTTGTAAAGCGAACATGAGAATAAGGAAAGCATGGGTAAAGATTATGAATGAGATTAACCGTATATATGAGTAAAAAATCTCTCTGAATTTCAAATTGTTTATGATTGGTGATACAAATCCCTCCCATTGGGAGAATTGGGTATCTGGTAATATAGGGTTTGAAAAGAATATTTATCAATCGAGGAAACCAACTGGTTAAATTTCATAAAATATAGGAGAAATGGATTTCTGCTCATGTACAGTATCTGATTAAGTGAAACAGAGATGGGCATGGGGCCTCGATGGAGATAGAAGTTATAAAGTGCTCAAGTTAAGCAGATTGATTAATGTTTATTTCCTATTTCCCTTTACTTCCCCCCCCCCCCCTATTCTCCTTTCCTTTCGCAGCCTACTGGGGGATGGGAGTGGGTCTGCTTATATTTTGTTAGCAATTTTAAAGATGTAAGTTACATATAATTTTTTCTCTCTAAAAATAATAAAATTGAAACAAAAAAGGATGGAAATGAAGAAACACACCCCAAAATGTATCCCTTTGTTCTTTCTGTGTTCAAAAATATCCACATTGTGGTCCCAATCTGCTTACTGACACACAGTGGCCCGGAAATGGAGGGAGCACTTTTTGGCTTTTAGGGCAGAATTGAATAGATTCCAGGCCCCATTTCATGTTTGTAGAGGCATTAAGCTGCCAAATTGAAAGAAACCCCTAAGAAAGTAACCCCATTTTTGAAACTGCACCAACTTAAGGTATTCATCTAGGGGTGTAGTGAGCATGCTAAGTGCTAACATTTTCAATGAGGAAGTAATGGGAATTATCTTAGAGAATCTGGGTATATATTATTTTCTTCTAATTTTTTTTATACATTTTCACGATAAATGGGAGAAAAAAATATCTGTGTAAATCGCTTACTGTGCTAGAAATATGCTGTATTCTTATCTTTGAGGGTCATGCTTAAAAGCAACGCTATGTTCTCATAAGAGAGGCGTATCCTTAAAAATGCATTTTCCTGTCCATATGACTATGTATTGCTAACAAAGCAGTTGTCCCACATTTCTGTCATTCTGGTGCCGTTGTGAACAGCATTATATTCTAATATACTGTATAATAAATTATAGGGGGTAAAAAAAACCTCTATTGGAGTGATGGGCACTATATCTCCAAAATTTAGGAAAATTAAGCTAACTATGTGGCAAACTCGAGTTTGTTCACAGGATAAAAAACACCTGTAGGGCTATAATGACAAGTTATTTTTCACAGTGACTGGCCATACAACATTTATTTAGCCCCATCAATCCTTATATATGGGACAAATGTGCCAAGCAATGCAGTACACCATAACAGGCCCTTGCACAGCAGGGTAGAAAATGCTATGTGCACAAAACAACCAATCAAACCAATCAATCAACTACAGAATATATAAAGGTATTGTGTCCAAAACCATCTAAGTAAGAAAAAAAAAAAAAAAAAGACTACTCCCCAAAATAATGTCAGTATTTCTAGGACTATTTTCGGGTGTATAATGTCCAGCAAAAACACGAAATGTAGAAAAGACCATAGCGTAAGGAAAAGCTCGATTTGTAGAGATCCTCCAAAAAACAAAAAAAAGATAATGACCGTTTCACCATACTGTAATATGAATACAAATAACAGTTTTGTGATGTAGGACATAGTCATAAGAACAGTCAAAATAAACAAAATGATCAAAAATGCAATATATGAAATGAATATATTTGATATTATGTTGTTTTTGATTATAAAACTACAAAATTAAATTCAATAAAAAATTCTGATCTTTAAAAATTCATCAATAATTCATCCACCAATAAAATAATTTCAGGGGTATTGGAATTAAAAAAATGTTCGCTCAGTAGGGTGATCAATGGCCTCAATTTATTCTGGCAATCATAACCTCTTTTGTTTCGGGGGATAAAAAATGCATGAACCACATGACTGCAATAAATACAGTGTTGGCGCGGGTTGCTCTTGTTGGATTTATCTATCAATTTTGGTCAGGGGTGTATGGATTTAGAGTGGATCTGTCATTAGTTTATTAATTCCCTATCTCCCAAATAATCTAATAGGCGCTTTGCTGCTGATAACTATAGTGTGTTTTATTTTTTTTTTAAATGCTCACTATTTGCAAAGTTATGAGCATTTTTCTAAATATGCTAATTTGGCTATAATAGCCAAATAGGAATTTACTCTCTCTTTTCAGTCTGGGCGGTGTATGATGCTGTCTAATCAGCGTCACACAGTTCTCCTCTTCCCAGCCCAGCAACAGCCTTAGGCAGCGCCCTGCTGCCTCTCTGAGGGGGGCGATGGCGCCACTGAAACCACCCGCCGCCACACCCTCCTGCACTATAATTGTACCTGTGTCTATAGGACTCAGATACAATTACATGCATAAGCACTGAATGGCGGGACACATTCCGTGCCCCGCTATTCAGCACCTTTCACTGATGTAAGCGGTGCAATGTCGTCACCGTGCCGCTTGCATCGTTGAATGACAGGGAAAGGCAGCCTGCCAATCAGCGCCTTTCAACGACGCAACGTTGAAAGGCGATGATTGTCTGGGCAGAATGACTTGCCCTGCCACTCAGCGCCTTTTGACGATGCAAGCGGTGAATGAGGTTATTTTTTTTTTTGTTGCTAAAAGTGTGAGGAGCTATACGTGCAGCGCTATCTACAGGTGGAAAGGGATGTAAATTGGGCTATATGTGCAGCACTATCTACAGGGGGTTCGGCTGTATGTATGTGGGGACTATATGAGGAGCACCATCTACAGAGGGGCTATATGTGCAGAACTATCTACAGGGGGTAAGGCTGTATGTGGGGGCTATATGAAGAGCACTATCTACAGTGGGACTATAAGTGCAGCACTATCTACAGCGGGTAGGGCTGTATGTGGGGACTATATGAGGAGCACTATCTATGTGGGGGCTATATGTGCAGCACTATCTACAGGGGGTAGGGCTGTATGTGGGGCCTATATGTGGCGCACTATCTACAGGGGGTGGGGCTATATGTGGAGCACTATCTACGGGGCTGTGGGCTATATGTGAAGCACTATCTACAAGGGGTGGCGGCTATATATGGAGCACTATCTACAGGGGGTGGGGGCTATATGTGGAGCACTATCTACAGGGGGTGGGGGCTATATGTAGAGCACTATCTACAGGGGGGCTGTATTATGTGTGTGAGTGTGTGTGTGTGTGTGTGTGTGTGTGTGTGTGTGTGTGTGTGTGTGTGTGTGCGTGCGTGCGTGTGTGTGTGTGTGTGTGTGTGTGTGTGTGTGTGTGGATATGGGACACAAATTATGCTACTATTATCAGGGACACAGTGTTATTATAATTAGAGGTGCAGTGTGTGGCGCAATTATATTTAGGAGTGTAATGTGTGGAACCATAAGAATTGTATCTTCGTTTATGGGTGCAGAAATGTTTGAAAAGTGAGAAGATGTAGACAGCTGAGAAAAACTGCTGAAATGGGCAATTAACAATTATAAAATGTATGGTATGTTTCAAGACAGGAATAATTGCAGATGGACACAGGGGGAAGTAAAAACGGGTATCCCTCCTCTTTCCATGCTTACTACAAAACCGGCACCTTTTATTGAGGATATTTTTTGGTCTCGATGGAAGGGACTGGGTGCAGAAAGTGGCGCTCTGCAAAACTTTGCAGATCATTAGTCTAGTAGGATTGTGCAGGTGGTGTCGAATAGGAGATGCACAATAACCTCCATTTTGAACTGGGGAAAGGTGAGCATTTTAGTGGGATTTTTTTCTATAAAGAGTAAACAAATTATAGGTAGCTATTTGAATTAGGCAGATTGCTATCTTTTTGAACCAGGCACTGGTCTTTCTGTTAACCAGATAATGCTGAAGCCCCTGATCAGTGAGATATACACCCCCATAAATTTATTATAATTTGTCACACGGAAAGGTTTCCGCATTATAGCAGTAGCCCCCCTTTTCTTTAACTGCCACCATGATATCCACATGCAGAGTGGAAGGCATGTAGACGTCCTTCCGGTCATTCCACTTCACTGCAAATAATTGCTCACTTACAAGTGACTCCCTTTCAACACATCTGGACACCAACTGTTACTGGAATCCTACTCTGTTAGAATGGACTGTCCCGCAGGCCCCTGCAAGGGGGGATTTAAAATGGTGGGCCCTACTATAATAGTTATCTGTCTAGACATGGTACCCTTGGTGTAGGAGTGGCAAGATTAGGTCCCATACATTTTTGCCAGATCTGCCAATTGTCTCTGGACAACCTGGGGAATTAATTTTGCAATCCCTGCCTTTAAAAATTAAAAACAACGTAGGTGTACCCCGTTGTGCTCTCGCACACTTTTTATAATTTCACACCATATTTGGCACTTTTGGAGGGGATGTACTGCAGGAATGAAAGAGGGACATCTCATCAGGGATTTTTCGACAGGGTTTGGATGCAGTGTCTCTCCTCTCACAAAACAACTACTGTGAGGGGAGAGAAAAACATAGCCTGTGCTGTGTTTTGTAAATATTGTGACTTAGATCACTGTGATAGGTATATCACGATAAGCATGTCATCAGGAACCAATGAGATTAGTCCGTGATAATTTCGATCTACTATCTGCTGCTACAGGCAGCTTTGGCAACAGATCCACTCTGCCTGTGTGCGCCATTTTGTTGATCGGTACAGAGGGGGTAAGGGGATGTGATAGGAACCTGGAGCGCTGAGAGGGGGTCTAGGCGCCACCCTATGCAAAAGCTCTTCCCTATGGAAAGCTTGCGCTTTGGCATAAATATGTACCTTAACGGCCACCTTTGAAAACACCTATGGGCAGTCATTTAGGGGTCAAAGGCTATGGACGCCTTTGCACAAAATTTAGTTTTTATTGTTAATTTGCTTTCTAAATGCAAAATGAAGAAACTTTCTGAATAGTATTCATTAAAAATTGTCCCAACATTTTGCTGCGGTAGGGTCTGTGTAAGGGTCAGAACACACGTTGCGTACATACTGCGGATTTTCCGCAATGGAATTCGTTGCTGAAAATCCGCAGCAAATACAGTAGCAGCAAAGTGGATGAGATAAAATAAATCTCATCCACACGCTGCGTAAATACTGTTTTTGCACTGCTTTGCCAAGGCTGCTCTCTCTGCTCTGCTACTCCCTTCTCTTAGTGTTACAGCAGCAGAGACGGGGAGGAGGTTGTACAAGGCAGATCAGCGTGTAGAGATGGAGAAAATCCTAATAAAGAGCAGATCACACATGCCCTCAGTATCATAGTAAAGATATGGAAGAGAGCACACGGTAGATTGTTCAGAGGGAGGGGAGAGAGGGGGAAATCACACACTTCTTAGCATCAGTGTCTGTCAGCACAAGAAGAGGAGAACCCTCATGGACTGTAGAAGAGGAAAGCAGTACAGGAATGAAGCTGTGATGATACATGAGATCTGGTGAAAGCAGCAGCATCCTGGATTCACATAAATCACATCCAGGATGTATTACTGGGAGGGACATTACCACATGAGAAAAGTCTGAAACTAGGAGCAGGTTGCAAACTGCATATCAGGGGTCTGTAAATTAATAAAGGAATGAAGATTGCAGCAGGAATCTTAGTGCAACTTTTAACATTAGCTAACCTAAGGGCAGATTCACACGAACGTTGCGTTTTTGCGCACGCAAACAACGCGGCGTTTTGCGAGCGCAAAAACCATTTGACAGCTGCGTGTGTCATGCGTGTCTGATGCGCGGCTGCGTGATTTTCGCGCAGCCGGCATCATAGAGATGAGGCTTGTCGATGCCCGTCACTGTCCAAGGTGCTGAAAGAGCTAAATCTTTCAGCACCCTCGACAGTGAATGCCGAACACAACAGCGAAAAACATGTAAAAAAAAAGATAAAGTTCCTACTTACCGAGAACTTCCCGGCCGTTGCCTTGGTGACGCGTCCTTGGTGACGCGTCCATGGTGACGCGCCTCTCTTGACATCGGGCCCCACCTCCCTGGATGACGCGGCAGTCCAAGTGACCGCTGCAGCCTGTGATTGGCTGCAGCCTGTGCTTGGCCTGTGATTGGCTGGAGCTGTCACTTGAACTGAAGTGTCATCCCGGGAGGTCGGACTGCAGGAAGGAGACAGGAGTAATCGGTAAGTTAGAACTTCGTTTTTTTTTTACAGGTTCATGTATTTTGGGATCACAAGTCACTGTCCATGGTGCTGAAACAGTTTAACTCTTTCAGCACCATGCACAGTGAATGTCTCCCGACGTCGCGGACCGGAAATTTTTTGGCCGGGTTCGGCCAAAACGAGTTTGGCCGAACCCGGTGAAGTTAGCTTCGGTTGTCGGGGTTCGCTCCTCGCAAAGACACTCCGTTTGGATGCTTGGAAACAGAAAAGCACGTGGTGCTTTTCTGTTTCCATTCATCCTTTTGACAGCTGTTGCGCAAACACGCAGTTCGCACGGAAGTGCTTCCGTGCGACATGCGTGGTTTTCACGCACCCATTGACTTCAATGGGTGCGTGATGCGTGAAATACGCAGAGTTATTGAACCTGTCGCGTATTTTGCGCAGCGAACAAACGCTGCGCAAAATACACGGACTGTGTGTACTGCCCCATAGACTTCTATAGGGCATTGCGTGCCGCGGGAAAACCACGCGCCCTACACGCTGCCAAATCACGCTCGTGTGAATCCCCCCTAAAAATCATGTTTTCCATGTCAAAAATATCCATTGCCTTTAAAGATGTTAAGGTGACAGAAGGGTAAAGACAAGCACCAACAAATGCACTTTATAGATCTCTTGCGGAAAGACTGGACATTCCACGCACCAGCAGCCAAATACTATATTCACTTTTTAAACAACTAAAAAAAAATCTATTACAATAACTGCTACCAAACTTTTGTTTACCTGAACGTTTTGCTGCATTGAGCAAGAAGGAAGGAGCTAAAATACAAACAGTGGCATACAGAAAGTAGGGAGAGCCCCATATATAAAATACAAAATGTGGCCCCCATTCTGAATTGGGCTCTCAATTGGCTCCTAGCTACAACAAATAACCATGCACTGACTTTGCTTTTATGGACTCCATAGACAGCACCATAGGGCATGCTCTACCAGCTTTCTATCAGTTTAAATGCAGCCCATCAGAATGTCAGTGCTAAAGTAGTGTGCACCAGAATCTATCTGTTGAGTAAACGAGAGAGGGAACCCAAGTGTCAATTTTATAATCAGGATTTGGCATTCAGTTCTGTGCCCGTTCTCCTCATCTTTCTGACCCAAAAGCAGTGATCATGTAATCTCTAAAATGTCTTGCAAGAAAGTGATTAGGTTATGGTAACAATAAATAGTGAGAGAGTATAACCTCTGATTACGCTTGCAACTAAGGCCCCAAGCCCACTTCAGTTTTTTCCTTCAGGGTGCTATCCGTTTTTGTCACTGATAGCACCCTGAACCCATTCATTTCAATGGGGCCATGCACACTACAGTTTTTTTGACGGTCCGTTGCTCCGTTCCGAACCAAAGTAGAGCATGTCCTACTTTGGTCCGGGATTCCGTGACCGTGAGGCCCATGCAAGTCAATGGGGCCGTCAAAAAAAACTGAAGGCACACGGAAGGCATCCGTGTGCCATACGTGTGCCGTCCGTGTGTGACGGAGCCGTTGCCTAGCAACCGCCGGGCGGGAAGAAAAAAATTAGAAAAATATTACACTAATCGGCAGCCACTTGTCTCTATCAATAACTGATAGAGAAAACAGGCTGATGATTAAAAATAAAATAAAAAGCATTTCATACGTACCCGGTCGTTGTCTTGGTGACGAGTCCCTCTTCTTCCTCCAGTCCGACCTTCTTTTGTGACGCGGCAGCCTGTGATTGGCTGCAGAGGCCGCTGCAGCCTGTGATTGGCTGCAGAGGCGGTCACGTGGGATGAAGCGTCATCCCTGGAGGCCGGCCTTCTGACATCATCCTGACGTGCGTGACCGCCACTACAGCCTGTGATTGGCTGCAGCGGCGACATGGATTGAACGTCATCGCTGGAGGCCGGACAGGAGGAATGTAAGTATGAACTTATTATTTTTTTTTTTTTATTACATTAAAATTTTATTTTCCGCGCGCCGAGCATGGTACTGTCAAGGTTGCTGAAAGAGTTACTGCCAATCAGTGAAGCCATTTAACTCTTTCAGCACCCTGGACAGTACCATGATCGGCGCACGGAAACGGAAACACGGAGTGCACATGGAAATCACACGGCCGCTAAAATGGCTTCACGGACCCATCAAAAGCGGCCGTGAAAACGGTGATGTAAGTGTGCACGAGGCCTAAGGGTGGCCACAAATGAGGTCACATTGAAAATTTTACATTAAAGTGCTTCTAACTGGTTAATTAGAACATCAAATAAACTAAAAGTTCTAATCAACTTAGTTGTGACTGGTTTGTAATTTCTGGGCTACTTGCAATTTGAAATGGTGCTGGCATTATTTGAAGGAATTAGGTGTATTTACTGTCTGATTTATTAAAATTCTCAAGATTAAAGTCTTTGTATTTTGTCAATATGCATTTAGTAACGTTTTTAAAAAATATAACAAGCAAATTATGTATTTCTAGACCACATAAAGGTGTCAAGGCCTGCCATTTAAAATATGTGAACAATTCTAGAAAAACCTCAGTCAATAAGAGTTTATAAAGTGTAAGGGTATGTTCACACAGCATATTTTCAGATGTAATTCGGGCGTTTTACGCCTCGAATTACGCCTGCAAAAACGGCTCCATTACGCCTACAAACATCTGCCCATTGCTTTCAATGGGTTTTACGATGTTCTGTTCCTATGAGGTGTAATTTTACGCGTCACTGTCAAAAGACAAAAAGACAGCGTGTAAAAAGACGCCCGTGTCAAAGAAGTGCATGTCACTTCTTGGGCCGTTTTTGGAGCCGTTTTTCATTGACTCCATTGAAAAACAGCTCCAATAACGTCCGTAAAATACGCCGTGAAAAACGCGAGTAGTTACGAAAACGTCTGAAATTTCAGACGTAATTTGCTACTGCGTGTGAACATACCCTTATAGGGAATTAAAATGTATATAACCGGGGAAATCTTGTGAGCAGACAGCCAAGATGGACTCTTCCTGATCATACTTCGATCTTTCACAACGGCCATCTACAGCAAGATAGATGAGCTTCTTTTTTCTTCACCTCCCCTTCTCTACACCCCAGATCAAAAGGACACACATCACAAGCTACTTCTAGCCTCAGAGCACAGCATCGAATCACCTCCCTCAACAAAATCTCACTCAACAAATCTGAGCTGTGCTGACAGATACCAAACTTCTGGTTAAGTTCTTATTATTCCTTCAGCAGAGACTGTCATCAATTGGTCATAAGTTCACAACAGAGCTGATGTGAAAAATTCACTCTCTTAGCCAGTGAACCCACAACCTCAAGCACAGAATGGAAGACGTTGTGGAGGTGCCTTCGGCCTGAAAACATGGCCAACCTCAAATTATTCCTTATTATACTAAAGCAGGGCTGAGGAAACTTTTTTCCTGCCAAGGACCATTTGGATATTTATAACATTATTCGCGGGCCATACTAAATTATCAACTTAAAAATGAGCCTGCTATATTTGGTCAAACATTTTATTAACTCACCCCTAATGTGATGGCTGGAACTGCTTCTCTTTGGTGAGGCGTGTGATGTTAGCCGGTATTGATGATGTTCCTACTGCGTCAGTCAGTCTGGAGTGCAGTCGACTCTTTGCAATGGTAAGTTTTGAAAAGAACTGCTCGCAGCAGGTAGTTGTTCCGACTTACTTACTTACTGGTTTCCCATCAGGGACATTTATGACATATCCACTGGATGTGTCATAAATTTCAGATAGATGTGGGTCCCACCTCTTGGACCTGTGCCTATCTCTAGAATGGGGCCCCCTAAACCCCGTTCTACCTCTCTGTGTTCCGGCTGAGCTACGCTGTTTCCGAAACTACTAATCAGTTCTATGGGACTTATGGAAACTTCTTCATGGTTGGAAATTATACGACTCAGGCACAATACAAAGAGGTAGAACGGGGTATAAGTGGCCCCGTTGTAGAGATAGATCTGGGACCCAGAGGAGGGACCTGCATCTGACATTTATGACATATCCTGCGGATATATCATAAATGTCCTTGATGAAAAAAAATCTTTAAGTCACGTGACCTCACTTCATGCTTTTAGGACAGGTCCTATCCTATGTCTACACTGCAGCTAAATTTCTACAGTTAGGCCTCAGCTAAGTTTATAAATTTTAGGTCAGGAGCAGGAGGAGGGCAGATGAAGCAAAGTACTGTCATTTACTACTAGTGAACTAGGATGCAGCGGTCTGAGTGACGAGTTCAGTTCATGCCGGCTTGGGAGTGGATCAGTCCAGTCATCTGACCTGAGTCACCTGACCTCACGTCAGGTGACTGGACTGGTCCACTCCTGGGCCGGCTCGCACTGGCCTTAACCAGACCGCCGCCATACTTGGCTCAGACCGCCGCCCTCCTCCCGCTCCTAAATGTGAGTAAGTAGGGAATGACAAGGTGGCAGCGGCGGTCAGAGTGATGTCAGGGCTTGCTGTGACGGGAGTGAACCAGTCCAGTCATCTGACCTCATGTCACTGACTCAGGTGAGGTGACCGGACTGGTCCACTCTTGGGCCGGCATGCACAAACCTCACTCATTCCGCCGCTGTTGCCATACTTGGCTCCGTCCGCCCTTCTCCTGCTTCTAAATGTGAGTGAATAGGGCAGACGGAGCCAAGTAGCGAATGACGCGGCGGCAGCGCAGTGTGAGTGAGCTCAGATCGAACCAAATGATCTTGCTGGCATTATACGGCCCGCTTGCCGGACGTTCCCCACCTCTGGCCTAAAGAGACAATGTTCAAATCCAGGGTCTCTCTGACACAATCAAGGATTTGGAGTCCGTGGTGATACATTTCTTTAAAGAACTAACCCTAGCCTTTGCTATAGACAAACTAGAAATGGATTAGTTTTACCAAAGCATTACTTCAATTGTAAGCGCTCAGTATATTATTGTGTGTGTTAAGCCGGGTTTACATTTAACCCCTCAAAGGGGTTATCCCACAAAGGACATTTATCACCTATCCACAGTATAGGTGATTAATGTCTAATCACTAACTCACGTGGTCATGTGCTTCGGAGTCATGTGGTGCTGGAAATTACTGGGCTCTCAGAGGGCTGCAACATGTCCTCATAGCTGCACATCACAGGGAGCACACATACAGGAGGGGGAGGAAGCTCCTTGTGACGTGCTCCTGTGACTACACTTCACAGCTTTCTGACAACCTACTAAACTACCGGGATCACATGAGTGCTTCTCCATTCGGGCGATCAGGGCATCTTTGGTAATAAGTAGTTATTAAGTGCTTTACTTGTAGATTAAGACAGCAATGTCCTGACTTTTGTGCCCCCGAACAACCTCTTTAACAACCACAGTGTATTGGATCTACACTTTTTTGTAAATTTGCTCACATAGTGACATGGTGGCTTAACAGTCCTACTTTTTATTTGTTGGGTATACATGCCTTACAGTCCAAACCATTTGGCTGAAAATCTTAACATTCCATGTTCATCATGTTTTTGAATGTAAGCACAGAAATGGGGAGGAAATACCTACAGTACCATAGCAAGAAAAAACAACTTGAACTGATCAGGTGCTTGAAATGGCTGTGAAAACTAAGCAATAAATTATCCTAACCTGTAATAAGGGTCAAGCGTCAGGTCAACAGATGTCCACTTCCATTTACATCAAACATTGCTGCTGAACACACTGTATGCACCAGAACAAAACTGTACATATATTATCCTGTTTATTCATGTCCCAAAGCTGGGTGATTTATATTGAATAGGATCATGAATTGTATGTAACAGCTGCAGTGTTTGTGTTTATCTCTGATATGAAAGGTGTCAATCCGGTAATTTCACAGTTTGTAAAGCCTTGTGAACACTATTCAACAAACACAATACAGGGCCCGCTTACAAAACAGTTCATGTCTAGAAAAATTAATTTTGCTCCAACAGTACTTCACAATAATACGAATGTAGTGCAATATATGGATGGTAGAATAATAATATTATTATTGATAATAATACCAATGATGATAATAATAATATCATTGCGCCAGTATATGATCCATGGCTATTTAGGCTAGACTTATTCAATGAATAATACAGCACAGGGCAGAGATCTGGTCTTTTCTAGCTAAAGGGATGACTTATGGCTATTAAAGGCTATGCAAACCTTTGAAGGGCAATTTTATTTTTATATATATATACTGTATATAGACAGGTGTTAGTCAGCCTGCAAAGGGTTTTGCTAGCATGTCGCGATATTGTATTGAAACGGATTCATGAGAAATTGGAGTCCTTAAAGGCTACACCTTCCAAAGTGATTTTTTATTTTATGTGTGTGTGTGTGTGTGTGTGTGTGTGTGTGTGTGTGTGTGTGTGTGTGTGTGTGTGTGTGTGTGTGTGTGTGTGTGTGTGTGTGTGTGTGTGTGTGTGTGTGTGTGTGTATCCGTGTGTGTAGTGCAACCTTCTAAATAGCTTTTATTAAAAATTATTTTTACTTTTTGAGATACAGCTGCTCTGTATTCTCTATACAAAGCAGCTGTATCATTCGCTATGACCTGAATCCGTCAGTCCCACGGACCGGAAGGGTTCAGTGAAAGCGGGTCCTGCGTGTCTAAGTAACTTAGATGTGATATATTACAGGTGGATCCTGAATGTCGGAGACATGCAGGACCCGCTTTCACTGAACCAGTTGGACCCACGGACCTGACAGGTACTGGATTCTGTGAACGATACAGCTGCTCTGTACAGAGAAAACAGAGCAGCTGTATTTCAAAAAGTAAAACAAAATTTTAATAAAAACTATTTAGAAAGTTGCACTAATCACACTGTCTGACCTTTTTATTTTGAAAACAAAATTGCTTTCCAAAGGTGTACATTGCCTTTAAATTATATTTTGTAATATGGTTTCCTAGCGTATTCACAGAATTGAAAATCTTGGCATAAACACAGACAATCTAAGGTTAACTATTAATTATTATTCTATGGTTTCATATTATAAAGTCAATGAATGCAAATGTCAATGCTTATCCACTTAAACTCAGAACTCACTGTATGTTTAAAATTGAAGTCCCTATATTTATGGGCTGAAAAGGGATTTGCCTATCTTGGCATTGAAATCTCATAATCATTAGCTAATTTAATTATGCTAAAAGCACTCAAATTAACTGAGCGTATTAAACAAAACTTTCAACTTTATAAACAAGCTTTAAACACAGCAAGCATGTAACAATCTTATCCCATGATCCTATGCATCAATTAGTTGTCAGCCACAATAGAATTCAAAAGACTTATATATGACCAGGTCCGGCCTTAGGATAGATGGTGCCCCATGAAAAATTTTCTTTCGGTGCCCCACCCCATCATAAAAATAAATGCCCCATAAAAAAGTATAATACCCCCCACAGTATAATGCCCTTCTTAGTGCCCCCACACAGTATAATGCCCTTTATAGTGCTCCCACACAGTATAATGCCCTTTATAGTGCTCCCACACAGTATAAAGCCCTTTTTGTGCCCCGCACACAGTATAATGACCCCTTTTGTTCCCCCCACACAGTATAATGTCCCCTAAGTGCCACACACAGTATATTGCCCCCTGTAGGGCCCCTTACACAGCATAGTGGCCCCCACACGTATAATGCCCCCTTAATGGCCCCCACAGTATAATGTCCACCCTCCCATGGATGACACATACAGCCCCGTTGTAGATAATGCCCACCTGTCGATTGTGCCATACAGCCCCCTGTAGATTGTGCCATACAGCCCCCTGTAGATTGTGCCATACAGACCCCCTGTAGATTCTGCCATACTGCCCCCACCTCCCCTTTGAAGATAGTGCCATACATCCACCCACCCCCTCCTTGTAAAAAGTAGCCCCCTTACCTCCTCCTTGTAGACAGTGCCCCCCACCAACCCCTTGTAGACAGTGGCCCTCAAACAAATAAAACGAAAAATTTTTACTCACCTAGGCCCCGTTCCTGCGATGAACGGAGCTGCTCCACAACACCGACGGGATCTTTGCCTAGGCTGGTGTGATCCAGTGATGTCATCATGCCGGCCTATGCATGAATCCTCCCTGCTCTGTCATAGGATTCAATGGTATCTGCGTCCGAAGGCTGGAGATACTATTGAATGTAGCATTGATACCACTGTAGCAGCCATAGCGGCACCACCGGGCATACGGCCGCCCTCATGCCCGCTAGCAGCTGCTATAACTGCTACAGTGGTAGTTACGCCACTGAGCAGAGAAGGAGGGCCCGGGCGAAAAGGCAGATGCAGAGTCGTCAGGCCCAGGCGCTTCACAAACATAAGCAGGGAAAGGGAGCCAGTGCAGCTCCCACTTCCACCAGCTGGAGTGATGGGCGCTGTGCGATGGCACAGGTCGCACACCCCAAAGGCCGGCCCTGTATATGACAATGCATGATAGAAGTAAAATAGTGTCGAAACATACAAGATTAACTATCATATAGCTCCTTTTTTCTGGATAGCCAAATTAAATATAGTAAAAATCATCATTCTTAATACTATATCATTTCAGATGAATCCCCCTTTCGTTTTCTAACTTAATTATGGAGCTACAAAAAAATAATTCTCTGATTTATATGGGGCTCCATATTTACAGTGACTTAATTTGTTTAGGAGGTATAGGGGTGCTGAACTGTATCTAAAAGCTGATTTGCTAGAGCCAACAAAGGCTTGCTGTTCGGAATTGACAGGTTAGGTGGCCCAATTGGAACTCGCTCAAGTTCCAGCTGTCTCCCTTAGGGGACTTCTAACAGATTTTCATTTGGACTATTTCGGCAACCTGATTCCAGATTTAAATTTCCAATTTTGGCTTACAGCTGGATTAAAGTCATCAGATGACATTGTTGGAGACGGGAATCTACAGCCGTTTATAGATTTCTTTTATAAATATGACATCTCAACCTCACCTTTTTTTCCAGTATATAAGAATCAGGGCCTTGATTAATAAATACAGATTGTTGAAAAAACACCGGGAATGCCCAGATTTAATGAATTTATTCATTCTGAGAAGAAGATGAAGGGGGGGAATTTCCATTGTTTACAATAAAATTCTAAGTGAAACAACCTATTATAAAACTGGCTGCGGTGCTAAGGGGTTAAAGGGGTATTTCAGTTTCAACAAATAAAGGTTATTCTTTGTGTAACGTTGTGCTACTGTGTGGTAGTGTCTGTCGCTGTGGTGCTCCACTTGTGGGGGGATGTGGCTCAGAGCCAAAGAGGGTTGGCGTGGCCTGACAGCATGGGTGCTTTTGGGCCTCTGTGTTGCTCCCTGTGCAGGAGTGGTGCTGCAGTGGCAGCAACCGCCATGCGATGCTGCAACCAGTAGAGTAGGGTCCCACTTTTTGAAAGGTTGCCGTGAAGTGGCAAGTGGGCTTATACAATTCGATCAAAATGTTAACAAAGAACCTCGTTCATGTTTATACATTTTTGCCTAGCGGTTCAGATCAATGTACAGGGTGGGCCATTTATTTATAGAATAAAGTAACGTTAAAACCAAGCACACCATTGTATTTCTTGTGAAATTCTCGATAAGTTTGATGTGTCACAGGACCCTCTTCCCATTGAAAAAACTAAAGTTGGATACAAAATGGCCGACTTCAAAATGGTCAACACCCAGCTTGAAAAGTTTCCCCCCTCCCATATACTAATGTGCCACAAACAGGAAGTTAATATCACCAACCATTCCCATTTTATTTAGGTGTATCCATATAAATGGCCCACCCTGTATTACAAGGGGATGTGCGGTCCATGTCTAGTCTAGCATACTGATATTCTTTGTGTAATGAAAAGTTTTAAAATGTTTCCATATATTTTCTATATCGATTCCTCATGATTTTCAAGAACTCTGCTTATAGTCATTCAATAGGAAACTTTATTGTTTAATTCCGACGGTCCTGGTCATGTACTAATTACACAGGTGCATGGTTACAGTATACGTATTAGAGCTGTGTCTTGTAACGCACCATGCACCTGTGTATCCATCACATGACCAGAACAGAATTTTATCCACAGGAAGTAAACAATCGAAGTTCTTTTTTTTTAACCCAGTATACCTCTTAAAGTATTATGGAAGGCACTTAAAAAATTGCAGTTGCAATGTTACTTCAATTAATTCCGATTGGGAAAAAAAAGTCACATGCATCCTTGCAACTTTCACAAAATTTCCAAACATGCTGCAATATCCAAAATAGTTGCAAGGCCATATGACACATTTTTTCCATAAAGAATAATAGAGTGGGACACTTATGGTACTTTAAGACGTTGTGAAGCTTAAGACCTATACTTCATAATCTACAGTACACCGTTTAGCCATAACATTAAAGCCACTGACAGGTGACGTGAATAACATTGAATATCTTGTGTCGCCATCAAGGGGTGTTATATATTAGGCAGCAAGTAAACAATTAGTTCTTAAAATTGGAGTGCACAAAGCAGGAAAAATGGGCAAGTATAAGGATCTTGTAACGTCTATGGCCACGGTCCGTCGTCCATATACCATGTACTCCGAACCCACAGCGGAAATACTATAGCACAAATTACAAAAAAAATCTAATGCTGGCTATGATAGAAAGGTGTTACAACAAACAGTGCATTGCAGCTTGCTACTTATGGGGCTGCATAGCCGCAGACCAGTCAAAGTGCCCATGCTGTCCCCTCTCCGAAAGCCCCTACAATGGGCACGTCAGCATCCAAACTGGACCATGGAGCGATGGAAGAAGGTACCCTGGTCTGATAAATTATGTTGTTTTATTTTACATGTGGAAAGCAAGGTGTGTGTCCATCGCTTACCTGGGGAAGAGATGGCTCTAGGATGCACTATGGGAAGAAGGCAAGCCGACAGAAGCAGTGTGACGCCCTGGGCTATTTTCTGCTGGGAAACTCTGGTTCCTGACATTCATGTGGATGTTACTTTGACACGTACCACCTACCTAAACATGGCAATAGTATTCCCTAATGGCAGTGTCCTCTTTCAGCAGGATAAAGTGCCCTTCCACACTGCAAATATTGTGCAGGAACGGTTTGATGAACATGACAAAGAGTTAAAGGTGTTAATTTGGCCTACAAAGTCCACAGATCGCAGTCCTATCGAGCATCTGTGGGATGTGCTAAAAAAAACTATCTATGGAGGCCTCATCACGCAAACTACAGGACTTAAAGGATCTGCTACTAATGTCTTGGTGCCAGATACCGCAGGACACCTTCAGACAGCATTGGACTGGGGTCCCTTGGGCCCACTAGAGGAAATGATTCAGAGGGCCTACTCACTGTCTCTACAAAATACGAGCACATCCACTTGTTGTTATCATTGTACACATAGGACATATTCTCAATTAGGTCTAATTTGTTATTTGTGAATCACCCATAAGGAATGAACCCTAGTGGCAAGTGCTTGGCTCTCAAGTCATCTCCAAATTGGGTTGTCTTCTGCTAGACCATTTGGGACCCTTTATTGGGTCAGAATTTGGGCCCACTGGAGGATCCTCTGGTGGGCCAGTCCAACCCTGCCTTCAGCAGTCTTGTGGGAGTCCATGCCTTTAGGGTTCAGGGCTGTTTTGGTGGCATGAAGATGACCTACACAATATTAGACAAGTGGTTTTAATGTTATGGCTGAATGGTGTATATTATTTTAGATTATGTTTATTTTCTCTATCTTTTTATTTGTTTTACATGAGATTAAAGTCCATATGTTCTTATTTGACTATTATGCGACAGTTTGTAGGCCTGGCACTGCAGAACTAAAAATATTTTTTTTCTGGTGACTTAAACTGATAAAAAGGTTATAAGAAGCGACTACAATTATATATACACACCTATAAATTACTTCTTGTGAGCAGAAAACTTTTGTTTAAGTTGTACAGAATTAATTAAAAACATTCTTTACATATAACACAATAAACTTCAAAGCAATTGGGTTACTCTACTAAAAAGCCATTAAGATAAATTATTAATAAATGTAACATTGCTGCAAACAGGAAAGGTACATTTGGAGAACTGATTCTGATACTTTATAATGTAATGATTTAAGGTGATTGAATGAGTGAAAAAAAATCAAATTTTGCCTGTTTGCCTTTCTTGCATCTTTTACAGTTACATGATACGTTCAAATAGGGACCAAGTAACATCTAGCCTATAAAAAATAAATAAACCACAAAACTTCAAATGACACACATACATACAACTTGAAATGACTGTAGAACTTTAACTCACTACAAAATAAAAATTTGCTTCACAAAATGTCAGCACTTCTATTATACGTGGCACTTTTATACATTTAAAGTGTTACTTTACTTGTGATCTCTGGTCAAATTTAACATCGGACGTGGAGGAACAGGTAGCACACTGATCAACGTGGTTGCCAAAGCAACCATCTGATGGCCGAAAAATCTCAGGCATGGGTGTTAACCCCTTAGTGACCAGCCCATTTTAGGCCCTAATGACCAAGCTATTTTATTCGTTTTTCTATAGTCGCATTCAAAGAGCTATAACGTTTTTATTTTTTCGTCTACATAGCTGTATGAGGACTTGTTTTTTCGGGATTAGTTGTGCTTTTTAATGGCACCATTTTTGGGTACATATAATTTTTATATTAACTTTTATTAACCTTTTTGGGGGGGATTATAAAAAAAAACTGAAATTCCGCCATTGTTCTATGCGTTTTTAAATTGACGCCGTTCACTGTGCAACGTAAATAACACATTACCTTTATTCTATGGGTCGGTACGATTACGGCGATACCACATATGTAGAGGTTTTTTTATGTTTTACGACTTTTGCACAATAAAAACACTTTTGAACTAAAATTATTTGATTTTGCATCGTCGCTTTCCAAGAGCCGTAATTTTTTTATTTTTCCATCAATGTAGTGATTTTTTGGGCTTGTTTTTTGCGGGACGAGACGTACTTTTGATTGGTACTGTTTTGGGGTGCATGGGACTTATTGATTCATTTTTATTATGACTTTTTTGGGGGGCAATGGAAAAAAATTGCAATTTCGCCATGGTTTTTTGCGTTTTTTTTTTACGGTGTTCACTTTGCGGTTTAAATTACATATTAACTTTATTAATGGAGTCATTACGGTCGCGGCGATACCACATATGTGTACTTTTTGTTTTTTTTTCCACTTTTACTAAATAAAACCACTTTTTATGGAAAAAAATGGTTTTATTTATTTTTTTACTGTACTTTTTATTAATAATATTTATTTCACTTTGATGACTGATTTTATTAGTCCCACTAAGGGACTTTACTGTGCGATATTCCGATCGCTGCTATAATGCTTTGGTATACTTCGTATACCAGAGCATTATTGCCTGTCAGTGTAAATCTGACAGACAATCTCTTAGGACGTGCCTCCGGCGCGTCCTAACAGGAATATGTCCAGGGCAGACCTGGGGGCTTTTATCAAGCCCCGGCTGCCATGACACCCCATCGGAGACCCGCGATTTCATTCGCGGGCCGCCGATGGGTGACAGAGGGAGCACACTCCCTCTGTAAACAAAGTTAAATGCCGCGGTCGCTATTGACGGCGGCATTTAACGGGTTAAACGGCCGCGATCGAAGTAAACTTCGATCGCGGGCGTTGGAGCAGGAGCTCAGCTGTCATCAGACAGCAGAGCCCCGGCTCCTGCCTGCACGGGAGACCCGTGCAGGACTTAGACTAGGCTGACGTGAAAAGGCGTCAGCCTAGCCTAAAGCCCATTAGTGAATCACGTAAAAAGGCGTATTGGTGGTCACTAAGGGGTTAATAATTAGTATTATTAGTGTACATTATTTATAAATATTATAACTGTCCATTCCAATTTCCTATGTATAATGTAGCACATAAAGCAGGTCTTTACACACATGCTGCAACCCTAATGAGAACCTGGTTAGGATTATGCAAGCTGGTACTGATTATGTAAGCATGAAGGAACATTCAACCAAAAAACATATGTACACATGGTAAACACATGCTAAAAATTTATTGAAATTGCTTATTACACATTATAGGTTATTTAAAGTATTTCAACAAGGCATGTTAAATTCTGGGGCTAAGGCTTCGTTCACATCTGCGTCAGGGCTCAGTCCGACGTTCCGTCTGAGCTTTCCGTCGGAACTGAGCCCTGACTGACACAAACTGAAACCAAAGGTTTCCGTTTCCATTTCAATGGTGACGGATCCGGTGCCAATGGTTTCAGTTTGCCTCCATTGTGCAAGGGTTCCGTAATTTTGACGAGATGAATACCATAGTCGACTAGTTTGTAACAGTCATCTGGATCCTGGGAAACACTAAATACAAAGCTAAAATGTTCATACAGATAAGGCATGAAAACATTTAGAAATAAAACAAGTAGATAAAACAAGTAGGTTTACATGAACAATTGCTACAGTTATTAATCCCCATTAGGACAGAATAACATTGTGCAACAACTGGTGATTGTTACTTATTTTTTTATTATAATGGACTGTTTTGAATGAGAGTGTTGCTTGTCTGAGATTAAAGGGGTTGTCCGGTCACAAACAGTTTTTTTCATACTGATAACCTATCCACAGGATAGGTCATCAGTATATGATCGGTGGGGGTCCGACACCTGAACCCCGCACCGATCAGCTGCTCCGACTGCCTCCGGACCCTAGATGTCCGTGCCAGAAGCAGATGGCTCCGGTCACAGTATAACGGCCAAGCTACAGTTCTGCAATGTATTCAAGTGAATAGGAGCATAGTTGAAGTTCTGTAGAACGGCCGCTATACAGAGCCACCTGCTTCCGGCACTGAACATGCATAACATTCGGTGCCCAGAGGCATCCGAAATAGCTGATCGGTGCGGGATCCAGGTGTCGTGCCCCCACCGATCATATACTGATGACCTACCCTGGGGATAGGTCATCCGTTTGAAAAAGTAACAATGTGACTTGAGATATAAAAGTTAGAATTGCGTGTTATCAAAAATGTTGTACCTTACTACTGAGATTCTCCCTGGTTGGTTACTTGTATATGTATTCTAAAAGGGCCAGGCAGAGGCTGAACTCCTATGTCAGGGATTGCGATCCAGCTTGACAACCGCCCCCCCTCCCCGTGGCGCACTTGTCAGTATGTCCGTAGCTGTGGATCCCATTGCCAAGCTGACGACACAGCTACTTACTTTGCACTATACGTGGCTAAAACCTGGATGCAGGGGGTGACATCAGAGGTTGGAGACCATAAAGCTACATGCAAGTGTTGTGGAATTTGATATAGAAAACCGCAGATAAATGCAGGTAGTTCCACAGGTAAAATCCTCGCTCAATACTGCATTCTTTTATGCATTTTTAGATGCAGATTTTTCATTTTGATGCAGAAACAGGTACGGATAATCTGCCACGGATTATAGTGCGTTTTTTTTCATAAACTTGTCAGATACAATTCTCAGATTTAAACACAAGATAAATTGACATGCTGCGGATTTTAAAATCTGCACCTGGTCAATATACGTGCAGAAAAATTCCGGAACGTGTAGATGAGATTACTTGGAGTCTCATTTACTTTTTGGGTACTGTTCTACACTGTGGATTTGCCGCAGGAAAATCTGTGCGTCAAATCTGCATGTAATACACGTGTGCTCCTGGAAGTCCTTGCTTGATTAAGATGAGCAACAATACTAATAAGGGGCATGTAGAATCTTAGTTATGAGGAAAGATAAAAGAATTACATTTATTTAGTCTTGAATACAGACGTCTACGGGAGAAATAATTCAATTGTCCAAGTATATAAATAGCCCATACAAAAAATATGTTTAAAAGCTGTTTCATGTAAAATACCGTCAGAAGACAAGGAGCTACTCTGTCTTGAGGGAAAAAAAGGTTCAATCCCCAGAGGCGACAAGACTTCTTTACATAAGAACTGTAAATCTTTGGAATAGTCTACTGCAGGAGCTGGTCACAGCAGGAACAGTGGATGACTTTAAAAAAGCTTAGATCATTTCTTATAACACATAATATCAGCTCCTATGTCAATGTATCGAATTCTTGTTTGAATGTTGATCCAGTCTGATCGCCACTTGGGATCAGGAGGGAAAATTTTCCTTTTTAGAGGAGATTGGTTCATGCCTCATTGTTGTTTTTTTTCCTTCCTCTTGATCAATAGTGGTAAAACAGAGTTCTAAAGTTACCCAATTCCCTTTCTTTTCTCCCTTTACTTGCTTGAACTTGATGGACATCAACTGTACTAACTATGTAACTATGTAAATCAGTCCTGGTGGTGAGTTTCCTGGTGTGACTCGCTTTGTTTGACCTGCATTTGTCTTGACTCCGCTTGATCCCATCATCTGTGTACTGACCTCTGGCCTGACCCTTACCTTGCCTCCTGATACTAGTTTCTGGACGTGACTTAGCTTATCTGTTACCAAGCAGGATCAGTTTGACCACAATATTAATTAAAGTGATTGTCCAATACCAAATAAATACTGTTAGATCCAGAATTATTTGGACAGTGACACAATCTTCATGATTTGGACTCTGCATGCCACCGCATTGGATTTGAAATGAAACAACTGAGATGCATTTGAAGTGTAGACTTTCAGGTTTAATTCAAGGGGTTGAACAAAAATATCCTGTGAAACGTTTAGGAATTGCAACCACTCTTCTACACAGTCTCCTCATTTTAGAGGCTCAAAAAATAATTGGACAAATTAACATTACCAGAAATAAAATGTTTTTTTTTTTTAATACTTTGTAGAGAATCCTTTGTAGGCAATGACTGCCTGAAGTCTTTAACCCATGGAAATCACCAAACGCTGGTTTTCCTCCTTTGTGATGCTTTGCCAGGCCTTTACTGCAGCTGCCTCCAGTTGTTGCTTGTTTGTGGGTCTTTCTGCCTTAAGTTATGTCTTAAACAAGCGAAATCCATGCTCGATCGGGTTGAGATCTGGTGATTGACTTGGCCATTGCAGAATATTCCACTTCTTTGCCTTAAAAAAAACTCCTGGGTTTGCTTTCAGAGGATGTTTTGGGCCATTGTCCATCTGTACTGTGAAGCGACGTCCAATCAACCTTGCTGCAATTGGTTGAATCTGAGCAGAAAGTATATCCCTGAACACTTCAGAATTCATCCAGCTGCTTCTGTCACATCATAAATAAACACTAGTGACCCAGTGCCTTTCAGAGCAATGCAGAGAGAGAAGACCCCCTGACTGACAATATGCCTGATCTGGAAGTGAGAAAAGATCTGTTTGGTGCTGAGCAGTTAAAAGATCCAACCCTAATGAGAGCCAGGGAAAATGTGAAGGTATTGATGAGATACTAGACTTTCTTTTGCCTACATGGCTATAAAAAGAGACCTGTTGTATCAGGTGGTAAAAAAGGGAGAAGATCTTTTGGAACAATTAGTGGTCCCTAAAGCATTTAGAACAACAGTGTTTGATCTTGCTCATGGCCACATTATGGGGGGACATTTGGGAGTTGAAAAAACCACTGAGAGAAACCTACAAAGATTTTTTTGGCACAACTGAGAATTTATTCTACAAACAGATGCATCTCATGTGGGTCTGGGGGCTGTACTGTCACAGGTATGAAATGGGGAAGAACATCCCATACTATATCTGAGTAGGAAGCTGAACGACCATGAGAAAAAATATGCTATTGTTGAGAGAGTGCTATTAAATGGGCACTGGAGGCACTCCGCTATTACCTTCTTGGTCGTCACTTTGAATTAGTCACAGATCATGCCCCCCTTAAGTGGATGTGTGAAAACAAAGAGAAAAATAGGAGGGTCACAAGATGGTTCTTGGCCTTACAGGAATATAGATTTACTGTAAAACACAGGCCAGGGACTCAAATGGGAAATGCAGATGAGTTCATTGCTGTGTGACCAGATGTGTTCCAGCCACTAGTCTGAAACAGGGGGGGGGGGGGGGGGAGGAAAGGTGACAGACCATGTAGAGAGGTTGTGGATGGGGTCTATATTTCCCCAAGATTTCTGTCTTCTGATATCTGAAAACAACCAGTGAGTTAATTCAGCAGAGAATGTGGTTCTCCCTCTGCAATAGGTTTTATCTAAAACCTGGAAAAGGGCCTGGTTGTTGAAGTGGGGAGAGATGGGTGGGTCCCCGCTCCATCCACACAGTCCTGGTCTTGGGCTGTCTAGCTATTAATCAGGGGTCAGGTGTGATAGCCCTTTAAAAAGGCTGCAGTTCAGTCACACTCTCTCTCAGCCTTGGGAGAGGAGCTTGTGAGAGCAAAACCGACTGCATTCAGAACAGGTTGTATGGTCTGCATGGTTTATGGTGCCAGGCATTAGGCCTGCACTGTGTTAGTTAGGATACCTGATTGTATAGTTAGTGCTGGACAGGCATAGAGGTTTTTTTATTCGTGTACAACCTGTAAATAAAACTGGCTGAGGCCAGTAGTACCACATCTTTGCTGTGCGGACTGAATTTTACTGGCGTGTTTGATACCGAGTGCACGTCTACCCCAGGAGACGACTGTCCCGCTACCTAATCCCCTTACAATATATATATATATATATAAAAATTTATTTTTTTCTCTCAATTCCTAAAGCCTGGGGTCCAGAAATGCCACAGTAAATCCCCTGGTTCTGCAGTTGCTCCCAGCAGTTCTTCTGATGTCTTTGAGGTAAAGAAGATCCTGCACTACAAGAGGGTAGGAGGAAAGACTTTCTATCTGGTGAACTAGAAAGGGTTTGGTCCTGAAGAGTGGTCTTGGGAGCCAGTAGAGAACATTAATTCCCCAACGCTCATCAAAAATTTCCTCCTAAGCTCTGGACCTAAGAAGAGGGGGATGTAGGGGGGTACTGTTGTGCCAGCAGTTGCTGACTGCCAGAACGTTATACCCATCGGCAGCTGCGACCACAGGACACTGAAAGCTTGCCGGCAACTCCCTCCTCTAGGACGCCAGCACATGCGACTGCACTGTTCTTCTGTTTCCCCTAGCGTGCGTGCGCACTTGCCCCTGGCCTTAAAGGGCCAGCGCGCACACATGTACAATGTTCCCTACCCAATCCTAATGCAACCTGGACTATAAAAAGGACTCTGCCCCTTCCTCCTTGCCTGAGCTTTGTTGTGTCTGCCCATGTTCGTTATTGGCAATGGTCCCTTAGTTGTATCCTGTGTTCCCATCCCCTGCATCCCGTATCCAGTAATTGTGTTTGTTCCAGTGCGAAGTCTAGTCTCGGAGTCGAGTATCATGTATGCCAAGTGTCATCTGTGCCAAGTGTCATCTGTGCCAAGTGTCATCTGTGCCAAGTGTCTGCCGTGCCAAGTGTCTGACATACCAAGTGTCTGCCACACCAAGTGTCTGCCAAATCTTCTATCTAGGTACTCTAGTCCTAAAGACTATAATTGACTGTTGTTTGGCCAGATGCTACTCCGCTACGGCGTAACGGCCTAGTGGGTCCACGACATCCTTGAGTTGGAATTTATAGTATTGTAAGTGCAATTGACCTCAGAAAACTGTTACATGTGTATTATAGTAATAAATCATAAAAATACACCGTGCGCTCTGTCTGTCCAAGGATGATTCTAAAGTATTTACTTTTTACTTAAATAAACAAAATTAAAGAGAAAGGAAAAAAAAATTCAAATAATCAATATAAATGGTGGATGCGCAAGGAAGAAAAAAAAAACTGAAAAGATGCCGGGCTAGCAATGAAATAAAATATTGATTAATATATAGTCTCTTGAAGCAGTCAGCTTCCAAGCAAAAAGACAATTATGGCCATTACTCAATACCACAAGCAGGTAAGCATTTACATGAGCCAATAGCGACACTGATGATCCTCATTCATAAATAACTAACATTTCTACAGTATATATGTCGCCAAATATATTATTGCACCCTACTGGCCTGGCATCTCAATCTGCCTTTTAACCCCTTAATAACATGGCCAATCCTAGGTTTTTTTATTTTTGTTTTTTCCTCCCCACCTTCCAAACGCCATAACTTTTTTTATTTTTCGTCGACATAGCTGTATGAGGGCTTGTATTTTACGGAATAAGTTGTAGTTTTTCATGGCACTATTTATTGTACCACTTAATTTACTGGGAAGCTGAAAAAAAAATATTTGTGAGGTGAAATGGGCACAAAAACAGCAATTACGCAATTTATGGGGTTTTTTGTTTTTTACGGCGTCCATCAGGCGGATGTTCACCTTATTCTACGGGTTGATCCGATTACGGCGATACCAAAGTTATATGTTTTTTTTTTGTGTTTTACCACTTTTAGGGAAAGAAAATATTTGCTAAAAAAAAAATCGTTTTGTATTGCCACGTTCTGAGTCATAACATTTTAATTTTTCCGTCCATTTAGCAATGTGAGTGCTTATTTTTTGCAGGGCGAGCTATAGTTTTTTCCCGATACAATTTTGGGGTACATGCAACTTTTTTATCACTTTTTATTAATTTTTTTTTGAGAGCTAAGGTGACAAAAAAAAAGCAATTTGCGTGTTTCTTTTTTACGGCGTTCACCGAGTAGGTTAAACAACGCTATATTGTGATAATTTGGATTTTTACGGACTTAGCGATACCAGTTATGTTAACTTTTATTTTTTTAACATTGCATTTAGAAAAAAATGGGAAATGTTTTGTTTTTTTAAACTTTTAATATATTTTTTTGGAACATGAATATTTGTTTTTTGGAACATTAACAAAACTTTATTTAACAGTTTTTTTTATTAGTCCCCCTAGGGGACTTGAACCAGCGATCGTTGGATTGTTTGCATGATATGCTGCAATACTAATGTATTGTAGTATATCGCTATACTTACAGTTTCCTTTGTAGCCCTGTCAGAGGCAGGGCTTCAAAGGAGTACAAATATGGCAGACCTGGGGGCCTTCATTAGGCCACGAGGCTGCCACGACGACCATTGGCACCTCCCCCGATCGAATCGTTCGAGGGTTGATGGCACGTCAGAGCGGTCAGCCCCCCCCCCCCGATTCTAACAATTTAAATACTGCAGTTGTGATTGACCGCTGCATTTAAGGTGTTAAACGGGCGGAATCAAAGTGATCAAAGTCACCTGCTAAGTATGGGGCGGGCTCTGCCTGTGCGCACGATCCATACTTCCCTTTAATGGCTACCACGTACATGTAGGCGGTATGCCGTTAAGGGGTTAAGAACAGCAAAATGACTGAATGTTTAAAATATGTACTTACACAGCAACTATATACACTGCACTTATCAAAACAGAAACTGATACTATTATATGACAAGTAGGTCATATGCAGTTAGGTGTCCCCTGTAAAAAACAAAATGCTGCCAAATGCAACCAAGTGCTGCATTGGCAGTGTCTGAACAGTTTCTGACCTTCAGACAGGCACACCTCAGCCTGTTAAGTTCCTCATCTGAAGGGTCAACTCATCATTATGCATAAATATATTTTATAAAACCTCCATTCAAATCTGATATAGTGTAATTCCCTAATTTGTGAGACAATTTACTCTCGGGTCTGATCATGTTCCGCAATTTACCCACACTGTCACGGAATAAGCACTGTTTAGACCAAAAAGAAAAACATTCATGAAATGCACTAGAGTAGAGCTTTGAGTTGATCACCCATACAAAAATATAATATCTGTGTAATATATAGCACTTCTAAGTCCCAATAAACACCCATACCTTTTGCATTCAGAATCTGCATCATGACCAGTAAACAAAGTAACTTTAATAAGTAATCTAAAATAGGATCTCCAGTGAAACCATACGGCCCATGTAAACAACTTCTCCAAAATGCTACATTTATTTCATGAAACTTTTAACCAGAAACTATGGCCTAAAGTGTTTACCTCCTCCCAAAATTACCCTTACAAAAAAAAAAAGAGTACATACATCAGTCACTCATAACCACATTTATACTGTACCTATGCCATGGATTCAATTGCAGTTAACCCACCTTCCTTACCATTCCCCTCCAAGCAGGCAGATAGAGAAGACGAGTAAGAGGAAATAAAAAGCAGAGAAACATTTTTAAAGCATATTTTTTAATTATTTTAAAGGAATTCATTCTAATCCATTTTACCACAAATCCTGTAAAATGTATTGTTCTGTTTATGCTGTGCATAAATATTTCTTTCGAACTGTATATTATGTTGTATTTTATCCTTCCAAAGAATTTTGGAGACGTTGACGCAATCCGTACCTGCAATAATGTAATTCTAGCCAACATCGGTAGTATAAGATTTGTTGTTCTTAAATGTTCAAAACTCAGGACCTTGTTATATATTGTTTTTTATCTCAACACACATGTTGTAGGCTTTAATGGTACCTCAACTCCCAATATGTTCTTAATCTCCGAGACAATCCACTGCCAATACCATCCCAACTTAGGACATTCCCAATACATAGGAATAAAAACTTGCTTGGTCTTTTTGACATTTTGGACAAATGGATGCAGGGAACAACCTCATTGCGGAAAAGTGAAGTCTATTTAACCCCTTAAGGACTGAGCCTGTTTTGGCCTTAAGGACACTATTTTTTCAAATCTGACATGTGTCACTTTATGTGGTAATAACTCCGGAATGCTTTTACCTATCCAAGCGATTCTGAGATTGTTTTCTCGTGACACATTGGACTTTATGTTACTGGCAAAATTTGCTCGATACATTAAGTATTTAATTGTGAAAAACACCAAAATTTAGCGAAAAATTTCAAAAATTAGAATTTTTCGAAATTTATATGTATCTGCTTGTAAGACAGATAGTAATACCACACAAAATTGTTGCTAATTAACATCACCCATATGTCTACTTTAGATTGGCATCGCTTTTTTGAACATCCTTTTATTTTTCTATGACATCACAAGGTTTAGAACTTTAGCAGCAATTTCTCACATTTTCAAGAAAATTTCAAAAGGCTATTTTTACAGGGGCCAGTTCAGTTGCGAAGTGGATTTTAGGGCCTTATATATTAGAAACCCTCGATAAGTCACCCCATTTTAAAAACTTCACCCCTCAAAGTATTCAAAACAGCATTTAGAAAGTTTCTTAACCCTTTAGATGTTTCACAGGAATTAAGGCAAAGTAGATGTGAAATGTTCAAATTTCTTTTTTTTTTTGCAGAAATTAATTTTTCATCTATTTTTTTGTAACACAGAAAGTTTTACCAGAGAAACGCAACTCAATATCTATTGCCCAGATTCTGAAGTTTTTAGAAATACCCCACATGTGGCCCTAGTGCACTTATTGACTGAAGCACAGGCCTCAGAAGCAAAGGAGCACCTAGAGGATTTTGGGGCCTCCTTTTTATTAGAAAATATTTTAGGCTCCATGTCGGGTCTGAAAGGCTCTTGCGGTGCCAAAACAGTGGATATTCCACAAAAGTGACCCTATTTTGGAAACTATACCCCTTGAGGAAATTATCTAGGGGTATAGTGAGCATTTTGACCCCGCAGGTTTTTTGCAGAAATTATTGGAAGTAGGCCGTGAAAATGAAAATCTACATTCTTTCAAAGAAAATGTAGGTTTAGCTAATTTTTTCTAATTTCCACAAGGACTAAAAGGAGAAAATGCACCACTACTTTTGTAAAGCAATTTCTCCCGAGTAAAACAATACCCCGCATATGGTCATAAACGGCTGTTTGGACACACGGCAGGGCTTAGAAGGGAAAGAGCGCCATTTGGCTTTTGGAGCTCAAATTTAGCAGGAATGGTTTGCGGAGACCACGTCGCATTTGCAAAGCCCCTAAGGGACCAAAACAGTGAAAACACCAAAAAAGTGACTCCATTTAGGAAACTACACCCCTTGAAGAATCCATCTAGGGGTGTAGTGAGCATTTTGAACCCACAGGGGTTTCATAGATTTTATTAGAATTGGGCAGTGAAGATTAAAAAATTCCTTTTTTTCCAATAAGACGTAGCTTTAGCTCAACATTTTTCATTTTCTCAACAAATAAAGGAATAAAAGAACCCCAAGATTTGTAAAGCAACTTCTCTGGGGTACGGCAATACCCCATTTGTGGTCATAAACAGCTGTTTGGGCATACGGCAAGGATCAGAAGAGAAGGAGTGCCATTTGGCTTTTGGAGCACAGATTTTGCAGGATTGGTTTCTTGACACCATGTCACTTTTGCAAAGCTCCTAAGGTACCAGCACAGTGGAAACTCCCCAAAAGTGACTCAATTCACGAATCTACACCACTTGAGGAATTCATCTAGGGGTGTAGTGAGCATTTTGACCCCACAGGTGTTTCATAGATTTTATTAGAATTGGGCAGTGAAAATAAAAAAAATCCTTTTTCTTCAATAAGACGTAGTTTTAGCTGAAAATGTTTCATATTCTCAACAAATAAATGAAAAAAAGCACCCCAACACTTGTAAAGCAACTTCTCCTGTGTACGGCAATACCATATATGTGGTCATAAACTGCTGTTTGGGCACAGAGTAGGGCTCAGAAGGGAAGGAGCGCCATTTGGCTTTTGGAGTACAAATTTTGCTGGATTGGTTTCTGGTCGCATTTGTAAAGTCCATGTGGGAGTAAAACAGTGGAAACCCCCCAGAAGTGACCCCATTTTGGAAACTACATCCCTCAAGGTATTCACCTAGGGGTGTAGTGAGCATATTAACCCCACAGGTGATTGGCAGAAATTGGTGTGCACTCGATGTTGCAGAGTGAAAATGGTTTTTCAATAGATATGCCAATATGTGGCGCCCAGCTTGTGCCACTGGAGACACACACCCCAAAAATTGTTAAAAGGGTTCTCCCGGGTATGGCGATGCCATATATATGGAAGTAAACTGCTGTTTGGGCACACTGTAGGGTTCAGAAGGGAGGTAGCGCCATTTGGCTTTTGGAGCGTGGATTTTGCTTGTAGTAGTTTTGTTTTGAGTCTTACTGGTGTTTCCGTTTATAATGTGGGGGTACATGTAAGGCGGGCGGAGTATATAAGGGGCATAGTCAGGTGGTATAGTGGGGTAAAAAAAAACAATAAAATAATCCATAGATGTGTGTTATTCTGTGACACAATCCTTTCTGCACAGGCCGGTGTCGCACTAATAAATGGTCTTTACTTATTCCCCTTTTGGTCCACACTCGGCACCTTTGAAGTTTGGGGAATTTTGCTGGGAAAGTGTTGTCCTGGTATAATACGGGCACCCTCGCTTCCAGCAGATATGTTTGGGCCCTCCCCTTCCTGGTTCCCTAATTTAAGGGGCCTTGATAATTCGCCACTTGAAACAGAAGAAACGTTCCCCTCGGGCCGGCACAACTGCATATTTTTATTTCCTGGCTTATTGGTGCCTTGACTAATTTTATTTTTTCATAGACGTAGTGGTATGAGGGCTGGTTTGTTGTGGGACGAGCTGTAGTTTTTATTAGTACCATTTTGGGGTGCATGCGACTTTTTGATCACTTGTTATCCTTTTTTTTTTTTTTGGGAGGCAAGGTGACCAAAAAACAGCAATTCTGCCATATTTTTTTAGTTCTTTTTATACAGCGTTCACCATGCATTATAAATTACATGTTAGCTTTATTCTGCGGGTCAGTCCGATTCCGGTAATACCTAATTTATAGCACTTTTTATGTTTTACAACTTTTTGCACAATAAAATAACTTTTGTAAAGAGAATGGATTTTTTCTGTCGCCATGTTGTGAGAGCCATAACGGTTTTACATTTTTAGTCAACGGAGCTGTATGAGGGCTTGTTTTTAGCGAGACGAGTTATAGTTTTTATAGGTACCATTTCTAGCTACATGCGACTTTTTGATCACAATTTTTGGAAGACAAAGTGACCAAAAAATAGCAATTATGTCAGTATTTTTTAGTTTTTTTTTTTACGGCGTTCACTGTGCGGAATAAATAACATAATATTTTTATAGTTAAGGTCGTTACGGTCGCAGCAATACCAAATATGTATGGCTTTATTATTTTTTTCAATAATAAATGACTTGATAAGGGAAAAAGGGTGATTGTGTTTTGTGTTATTATTTGAAACTTTTATTGTATTTTTTACCACTTTTATTTTTACTTTTTTTACACTTTTCTTTAGTCCCACTAGGGGACTTGAAGGTCCTACTGTTTGTTTGATGTTCTAATACATTGCACTACCTATGTAGTGCAATGTATTAGAACTGTCAGTTGTTCACTGGCAGCAAGCCGATCAGGCTCCGCCTCTGGGCGGGGCCTAATCGGCTAACGTAATGGCAGATAGGAAGCCATAGTTAGGCCTCCTGTTGCCATAGTAGCAGTCGCCAGCCTTGCCATCGCATGGCAGGGCTGCCGATTTCATACAAACCACTTTGATGCAGCGATTGCATTGAATCGCTGCATTGAAGGGGTTAATGGCAGGAATCGGAGCTAGCTCCGGTTCCTGCCGATAGATCGGGGTGTCCGCTGTAACATACAGCGGACACCCACTGCTGATGACGCCGGCTCAGCTTTTGAGCCGGAAGCTGAGACGGCGCCATCTTGCCGATGGTACTGGAAGCCGACGGTGACAGTGACGACTGGGCATAGGAGGATTCCGTTACTGGCAGACCGGGAGGTAAGTATTAGCCCTGTGACGGTGACGACGGGGCATAGGAGGATTCCGTTACTGGCAGACCGGGAGGTAAGTATTAGCCCTCCGATCGCCTTTGCAGGCACCGGCAACCCAGCGATCACGTTGCTGGGGTGCCGGTGGCTATAAACTCCTCACATGCTGCGATCTCTATTGAACGCAGCATGTGAGGGGTTAATCGGTTGGATTGGAGGCTAGCTCTGGTCCTGGCCGATACCTCAGAGTGCCAGCTGTAACATACAGCTGTCACCCGGCGGTGATGTCGCTGGCTCAGCTCCTGAGCCAGCTCCATCTCCTTCACGTACAGTTACGTGGAGATGGTGCGAAAAGACCATCTCCCATCACGTAACTGTACGTGAAATGGCGCGAAGGGGTTAAAATATACCATTGAGAGTGATGAATTCAATGATCCCTCTTTCACTATTCCAAATATTTTTTTCCATTGTGTGTCCCCAATTGTTCCCAAATATCCACTCAATTTGTACAACCTTAAAGAGCGCACCTTGGTTACTTGAATACTTGTATTCTTTCGCCTTAGACATGTTTACATCCTTGAATTCTAAAACCTTCCCTCTGTTTCGATAATATTGCAACATAAACTCTTCTAAAACATTATACTGCTTCAATTTTGTCTTTAAAAAATTTGAGGAACCAAATAAATCCCTCTATTGTAACAACCGTCGCTCCCGCTCCCCGCCACCACCATATACTTACCTATCCATGGCATCTTTTGGCTCTTGGCCGATGCAGCCTCCCTCATTCTCCCCGATCTAGTTGAGGCCTCCATCACCGCCACTCTCCTCCTGCATCTCAGCCTCTTCCTAATACTATAAAAGGGGTTCCTCCCACACCACTACCTGGCCTGAGCAATTAGATGCATTCTAATTTACTAGTGATAACCTGCGTTATACTTTGATGCATTTCCTGTTATTGACTTCACCTTATACCTTTGACTATTCTTGCCAGCCACCTACCCTGAAGTTTTGCTTGAGACCTGTGACAAAACTCTGCCCCCGGCCCTAACCTTTTGCTCTACCAACAGTGGGTGCCCGTCTGTTCCAAACATATCATGAAACGTCCAAAAATTGTAAGGCCTCATGCACACGACCGTAGCCATGTGCATGGTCCTGATTTTCGGGTCGGCCAGCAGTGGAGTGTCACCTGCGAGCAAATCGCGGGCCGTGCACATGGCCGCGGCCATTATTTTCTATGAGCCTGGACGTAATAAGGCATATCTGTTCTTTCTACGGTCCAGGCTCCTGGGCCGTGCACGGACCATGAAAACCACGGTCGTGTGCATGGCCCCATAAAAATTAATGGGGCCGCAATTCTCCCAAGGATTTTCGGGGGAATTGCAGCCGCAAAAGCACGTTTGTGCATGGGACCTTAGATTTGAAGATGCCAGTCCACCTTCCTCTGTAGGATATGTTATTTTATTATATTTTATTCTTGGCCTCTTTTCCCTTTACATTTTTTAACACTGAGCATACTCTCTATTTTTAAAAAAAAATAGAATCCTTAATCCAGACAGATAAATTAGTAAAAATACATAATATCTGTGGGAGTAGAATCCTTTTCACTAGTGCAGGTCGACCTGCCAATAGTATTAGGCCACGTTCAGATGTGGTGGAATTGCGGTTGAATTCCGCTGCGGACAGTCCTCAGCAGAATTCTGCAACAGTCATTTTTTACATTTGTTTCTATAAATTTTTAGGAAACTTAGTTCAGACGTTGCAGAAAATCACTGTGAGGAAATTAGACTGCGGGGCAGAATTTTCCCTCCGCAGCATGCACATTATGTTGCAGAGAAGCAACGGAATTTCACTGCGGATTTCAGCCTCTGCAATGCAAAAACTGAAATCTGTGGCAAGTCCGCTGTGATATCTGTAACGTCTGAATTACCTGTCAAATATGCAAATGTTGATGCAGATTCGTTGTGTAATTGCCCCGAATCTGCACCAACATTTGTAGCGGTAAAACTCTGCCACGTGTGAACGTGGCCTTAGTAGTTTCTTCCAAATTCTGCATTTCTACCAGGTTCTATGGATTAATGGGGTAAAGTTACACTTTTCAAAATCTGACGCATTTTTAGAGATATTTATCCCTAGATATCTCAAATTGTCTTCTGTCAACAATACCTTCAGACTTTTATTGGGGTTCACTATTGGGTCTTCAAATGGTAATAAAATATATTTTTCTCAATTTATATTGACCCCAAAAAAACGGCCAAAGTCAGAAAATATTGTCATAACAAAAGGAAGTGGATTAGAATACTCCTTTGAAAATATTAGCATGTCATTAGCATATAGACTGATCTTCTGTTCTTTATCTCTCATTTTAAAACCTTGTATTTTCTGCTCTGATCTAATATATTCGGCCAATGGTTGCAAAAGAAAGAAAAAAACAAGAGGAACCATGGACATTCATGGGGGGCCCATGAATAGTGAGACTGTAATGTAGTCTACAAAGGATGGTGTGGACCCACTGTGTTGCCAAGGGATTTGATGTAGGAGTCTAAGACATGACTAGGTGTTCACAGGTTCCGATTCGGTCAAACTGACCACTCAGATTAGATTTAGTCCGAAAAAATAAGTTGCAAATTGAAGTTCCCAGATTGCCCTGAAAAGTCGTGTATGACCCGCTGAGGTCTTCTAGGACTGTATCCAACCCCTTTTATTCTTAGACCTTCATACGGAGATGTGGATTTGGTCTCTAGTTTTCCCAGGTTGCTAGCCCCAGAGTAGTCTCCCTTGGCGATGACTGACATGGACAGGCGTGGTACAGAAACAGCAGACAGTATGCAGTGTCAGTTATATAGCGTATGTCTGGGCAGGTGGCAGACGTACACTCACGGTAAACAGAACCAAAGGTCAAGGCAGGTAGCAGAGGGTCATCGCAGTTAACAATCAAGATGTCAGGGCAGGCACGAATGCTCAAAGTACAGGCAGAGGTTCATAACAGAAAATACAGACAGACAATAAGCAGAGTATCACTAGCAAGCTAGAGAATACAGCCTAATTGCTCAGGCATTGAGTGGAATGGCCCGAATTTTAGCAGCAGCAGTAGGCAAGGCAGGAGATGAGCGTGGCTAGCCACCAGCAGAAGACATTGGAGGAAAAGAGCAGTGTGGCAAGGAGGCAGAAGTCACTGGGAAGTGGTAAGTATATGGCGGCGGTGACCATTACACCCTGCCTTGTCTCTAGTTCTAGATTAAGCAAAATAATCCATTAACAGACATTCTTGCCCAGGGGATGGTAAACAATAAACAGATCCAGTTTACTAAGTTCTTACCAAATCCAAATTTATATAGAACCTGTATCAAAATTCTCCATTTCATGCTATCAAATGCATTACTGCCTCTATTTTGCGCTTGTGATGCTCCATATATCTTTCTGATGTTTTATTTTCAAAACCTTGTTCTAACTTTAAAAAGATTAGTTGTCTTTACGCTGGCCAGTCTGGTTGTCAAGACATGGGGAAGTAGTTTAATTTTCGTATTGATTAAGGAGATCGGATTATTATATACCATTAATAATTTTTTTTAATAGCCTTCCCCTGTACAGATTATTCAGTTCAAAGGAGATCCCATCCGTGCCTGGTGCCTTTTCCCTTGCAGTCCAATTTCAATCCCTCCTCCACTTCCCCGAAACTAATCTGATCATCCAATTTCTTCCTATCTTCCAGAGATAGAAATGGTAAAAGTAATTTAATTATCCCCTTCCCGACATTTGTCGTATGGATACGTCATGGAAAGCTAGTGCTTCCCGCATTTTGCCATATCCATACGACAAATGGTGGACACCGGCTTAGAAGCCGAGTCGGTGCCACCATCCCCGGGTGTCAGCTGCATCTTATAGCTGACCCCCTGGGGTAATGGTGAGGACCGAAGTTTGCTCCGATCCCTGCCATTAACCCCTTAAATGCAGCGGTCAAAAGCGATCACTGCATTTAAGTTGTTTGCAGCTCATCGGAACCCCAGCAGCGAAATTGCAGGGGTTTCGGTGGCTGCAAGGTCAACTGGAGGCCTAATACTGGCCTCCCGGTCTGCCTAGTACGGAAACCTTCCAGGACCCGCACGGCGGCGGAGCCTGAAAGGCTTCCGTAGCAGGGGACAAGATGGCGCCGGCTCAGGAGCTGAGCCGGCGTCATCAGTGGTGGATGTCAGCTGTATGTTACAGCTGACTTCCACCTGTAATGGCAGGAACCGGAGCTAGCTCCGATCCCAGCCATTAACCCCTTCGATGCAGCGATCGAAAGCGATCGCTGCATCTTAGAGGTTGCTTGCAGATCGCCATGCAATCAGGGCTGGCGACTGCTGCTATGGAAACAGGAGAACTAACAATGGCCTCCTGCTCTGCCATTACAGAAGTCGATTAGGCCCCACCGGGAGGCGAAGCCTAATCGGCTTGCTGTCAGTGAATGCCTGACAGATCTAATACATTGCACTACATAGGTAGTGCAATGTATTAGAAAAAAACATCTGACAGTTGGACCTTCAAGTCCCCTAGTGGGACTTGAAAAAAAGTGTAAAAAAAAGTATTAAAAAAAACAGTTTTAAAACATATAATAAAAGTTTCAAGTAATAAAATAAAACACAATTGCCCTGTTCACTTATCAAGTCCTTTATTATTGAAAAAAATAAATAAACCATACATATTTGGTATCGCCGTGTCCGTAACGGCCTTAACTATAAAAATATTATGTTATTTATTCCACGGGGTGAACGGCGTAAAAAACCCTGTAAAAGAACTATACCAGAATTTCTGTTTTTTGGTCACTTTGCCCTACAAATATTGGAAAAAAAGGGATCAAAAAGTCCCACGTATCCAAAAATGGCAGCTACATAAACTATAGCTCGTCTCGCAAACACCAAGCCCTCATACAGCTCAGTCGACAAAAAAATTAAAACTTTATGGTTCTCACAACTTGGCGATACATTCTTTTTACAAAAGTACTTTTATTGTTCAAAAAGATGTAAAACATAAAAAAGTGCTATAAATTAGGTATTACTGGAATCGTACTCACCCACAGAATAAAGTTAACATGTAGTTTATAACGCATAGTGAACGCTGTATAAACAAAACCTAAAAAAACTATTCCAGAATTGCAGTTTATTGGTCACCTTGCTTCCCAAAAAATAGGATAAAAAGTGATCAAAAAGTCGCATGTACCAATAAAAACTACAGTTCGTCTCGCAAAAAAACAGCCCTCATACCACTACGTCTATGAAAAAATAAATTAGTTAAGGCTCCAATAAGTCAGGAAATAAAAATATGCAGTTGTGCAGGCCCGAGGGGAACATTTCTACTGTTTCAAGAGGCGAATATCAAGGCCCTAAAATTAGGGAACCAGGAAGGGGAGTGCCCAAACATATCTGCTGGATGCGAGGGTGCCCGCATTATACCAGGACAACACTTCACAGCAAAATTCCTCAAACTGCAAAGGTGCTGAGTGTGGACCAAAAGGGGGATAAGGAAGGACATTTATCAGTGCGACACCGGCCTGTGCAGAAAGGTTGCTTCACAGTGTAACACATATCTATGGATTATTTTACTGTTTTTTTTTTAACCCAATTATTATACCACCTGATTATGTCCCTGATGTACTCTGCCCAGCTTACATGTACCCCCACATTATAAACGGAAACACCAGCAATACTCAAAACTATTACCAAGCAAATCCACGCTCCAAAAGCCAAATGGTGATCCCTCCCAACTGAACCCTACAGCATCCCCAAACAGCTGTTTACTTCCACATATATGGCATCGCCATACCAGGGAGAACCCTTTTAACAATTTTTGGGATGTGTGTCTCCAGAGGCATAAGCTGGGCATGACATACTTGCCACTGAAATAGCATATCTGGGGAAAAATTTAAATTTTTACTTTGCACCATCCGCAGAGCAATCATTCATGGAAAAGTCCTGTAGGGTGAAAATGCTCACTACAGCCCTTAATAAATGCCTTGAGGGGTGTCGTTTCCAAAATGGGGTCACTTTTCAGGGGTTTCTTTTATAATTTTACATCAGAGCCTTTGCAATTGTGAACCAATACTTTGAAAATCGCCAAATTAGGCCTCAATGGTACTCTTTCACTCCTGAGCCTGGTCGAATGTCCAGGCAAAAGATTAGGGCCACATCTAGGGTGTTCCTAAAACCGGGAAACACAGCATAATAATTAGAGAGCTGTCTTGTTATGGTGGCACAAGCTGGGCACCACATATTGGCATATCTATGGAAAAAATCCCATTTTCATTCTGCAACATCGAGTGCACACTAATTTCTGCAAAACAACTGCGGGGTTAACATGCCCACTACACCCCGAGGTGAATACCTTGAGGGGTGTAGTTTCCAAAATGTTTTCACTTCTGGGAGGTTTCCACTGTTTTGGTCCCACAGGGGCTTTGCAAATGCGATATGGTGCCCAGAAACCAAGCCAACAAAATCTGCACTCTAAAAGCCAAATGCCGCTCCTTTTTATTCTGAGCCCTACTGTGTGCCCAAACAGCAGTTTATGACCACTTATGGGGTATTGCCGTACTCGGGAGAAATTGCTTTACAAATGCTGGGGTTCTTTTTTCTTTCCTTTATTAGTTGAGAAAATGAAAGAAAAGGGATTGTTTTTATTTTCACTGCCCAAGTCTAATATATTCTATGAAACACCTGTGGGGTCAAAATGCTCACTACACCGCTAGATGAATTCCTCAAGGGGTGTAGTTTCCTAAATGGAGTCACTTTCTGGCGTTTTCATTGTATTGTCCCCTCAGGGGCTTTGCAAATGCGACATGACCTCCACAAACCATTCCTGCTAAATGTGATCTCCAAAAGCCAAGTAGCGCTACTTTTCTGTGTACTTCGCTAACGTTTCTGTGGTACTTACAGCAGAGCAAGCGTAATCTCGCTGTAACCTGTCATTTACAGCGTGATCTCGCGAGATTACCCTTGCTCTGCTGTAAGTACCATAGAAACATTACCGAAGTATCGGGATTGTGAATAGACATCCCGTCCTGGCTGGAAGGAATGTCTATTCACTGTCTAAACACTTCAGTAACGTTAATGTATCAGTATAAGACAGCACGTGGTGAACAACGCAGTTTCACTATGCGCTGACTAAATGAATGGAGAGAAGTGCATGACCCTGATTGGTCAGCGTCATGCACTTCTCTCCACAACGCCCACTTGGTCTAAAGTAAAAACACGCCCTGTTGGGCATTAAGAAATTAATTAGCATAAAGCTAAAATCGCTCCTAACGTGGTAAAAATAGATCGCTTTTCTAAATAAAAAGCACTGCTGTCCCCTACATTATAGCGCCCATCTCCTTATGTAGGAGATAGGGCACTTATAATGTGGTGACAGAGTCTCTTTAAGCTCAAAAAAGCTCCTAATTTCTTTTAAGATTTTCTCATGTCTTTTGATCAAGGTCAGCCAACAACTTTAGTCTATGAAGACCTTGCAAAGCAAGAACAGTGAGCATTGGTGAATGATTAGAAATTCCTCTAGTTTGATTGATATGCCACTTTGAATACCTTAGGGAGGATTACTTCATTACTGAATAATAAATCAACCTGGTCGAGAACCTTATGTGAACTTAAAAAGCATAAAAATGTATGTTTATCTGCAGATACTTACTCCTCCACAAATCCACAAACCCCATCTCGCCAATAAATCTAGCAAAACCAGTGTGCTCTTGGACCTCCTTACATCTGTCCTTGCTAGTCTGCATATTATTATTGAAATCTCCCAACAACAGTACTTGATATTCGGGTTTATTTAAGAGGAAGTACTTTTAGGCCAGTATTAATTACTTTAGGAGAAAAGTGAGGTGGTATCTAAACTTTTGCTAATACCCAAATTATCCCTCCTGTGAAGTAGTGCAAAAAAATATATTGTCCTTCAATATTAATCTTTAAAACCTCTATTTTAGAATTATCAATAAATCAATGAATACACTTACACAGCTAGAATAAGACGTGTTTTTAAGGAGGGATAACTATTCCCCAACCATTTTGATTTTTTAGTATAACCATGTCCTTTGTGAAGTGTGTCTCTAAGAAACATGTTATTGATGGTAAGTAATACTTTAGTGCATTAAAAACTGCTATATGCTTAATAGTGACTTTAAAGAGGCTCTGTCACCAGATTCTCAAATCCCTATCTCTTATTGCATGTGATCGGCGCTGCAATGTAGATAACAGTAACGTTTTTGGTTTTTTTAAAACGTTCATTTTTGGCCAAGTTATGAGCTATTTTATATATATGCAAATGAGCTTTGAAATGGACAATTGGGCATATTTTTTTCGTTATGTCCAACTGGGCGTGTATTGTGTTTTTAACTAGGCGTGTTTACGTGTATGACGCTGACCAATCAATGACCAGTCAGCGTCATACACTCCTCTCCATTCATTTACACAGCACATAGTGTTCTTACTAGAACGATGTGCCACCACATACACAAGTGTCCTGATAATGAATACACATGACCTCCAGCCTGGACGTCATGTGTATTCAGAATCCTGACACTTTTGAATCTTTTCTGTGAGATTCCAGCAAACCACGCGTAATCTCGCGAGATTACAGAGGTAAACGAGATTTTGTTTCCCTTGCTGGAAATCTCACAGAAAAGAGTCAGAAGTGTCAGGATTCTGAATACACATGACGTCCAGGCTGGATGATCATGTGTATTCATTATCAGGACACTTGATTAACGTTAATCTCTGTATATGTGGCTACAGATCGCTCCTGTGTAAATGAATGGAGAGGAGTGTATGACGCTGACTGGTCATTGATTGGTCAGCGTCATACACGTAAACACGCCCAGTTAAAAACACAATACACGCCCAGTTGGACATACCCCCACCTATCTGCTCAGTCCTTCTCAGCCCCCCCCCCCCCAGCAAAATAATAGAGATCTAAAAAAATACATTCACTATCTCAGGTGCCTCAAACACCCTACCGCTAATCATACATTGAGAAATATAGACACAATCATAGATCATATAATTATAACAAAAAGATTTTTCTCAGTAAATCAAAATGTAACCGCTTACTATAGCCTTAGGCCCATACTACCTAAGTGCTTGCCAACCACTTTAACTATCCAACCAAGTGGATGCCTCCTCTGGATAGGCAAAAAACATTGTTTTCACTTCATGGATCATGCTAAATTTTGCAGGGCATAATATAATGTATTGAATACCCAAGTCCTTCATCTTCTTTTAACATCTAGAAATGTAACCCTACTCTTTTGGGTCTCAAAACAAAAAGCAGGGTATAAAGTGATTTTATTTCCATTATATAACAGAGACAAGTCCCTTCCTCTGATTATAAACTATTAGAATACAGTAGTAATCAAAATCGGCCTGGGTTGAGACCCTGGAGGCCGTGTCTTTAAAGGGATACTATGGGCACTTTGTATTGCAAAGAGCTTACATAGGTTTTCTGTCCCAAAGTTCTCCAAGAGCCAATAAAAAATAAATGAGGGGCAGTCCACATCTTCAGCTACCTCAGGGAATCCAAGGCATCTAATGTTTAACCTTCTCGATCGATCCTCTAAGTCTGGAACTTTGGAACTGAATTATTAACCATCTTTGACTCATTTGAGTCATTTGTTTACTTAGAAGTTGTGTTTAATCTTCTACTGTAGGAATCCTTTTTTCGGCTTCGTTCACTTTTTCTCTCATTTTTGTCATATCATCCCTTATCAATGTTAAATCACTTTTACTTCTGCAACTTATCAAATCTTTTAACCAGTTCAGGACCGGGCTATTTTACGCCTTCAGGACCAGACACCGTTTAGCCATTTTTAGCACGTGTTAGTTAAATGGCTATAACGTTTTTATTTGTTGGGCTAACGACGTGATTTTTGCGACGTTTTTTCCGTAGACAATGCAGGTTTCATTTTTTATCATTTTTATACACACCTTTTTTGCTATTTTAGAATTTTTATTCATAAAGTTTGAAAATAATAGTAAAAAAAAGCTTTTTTACGTTTCAGCTATTTTTTTGGGTAATAACATAATTTTACCCTAAAATAGACCTTTTATTTGTGATCGTCATTGTCTACCGTAAATTTTAATATATTACATGTCTATATTAGGGTAATTGGGTCAGCGCTAGCGTTACAACAATGATTTTTTTGCACTTTACTTTATTATTTTTTTATTACTATGGTCTGTGCCCCAAAGGTCAAAAAAGACCTTTGGAGAACTTTATATATTTTTTTTCTTTCTTTTACACCATCTTTTCCACTGTAACTGGAGCTGCACAGCAGCCCCAGTTACAGTGGAAATCAGCCCTCTCATAGTGACGATTGTCACTAATAGGGCTGTGCTGGGTCTTGTAAGACCCAGCAGCAGCCTGCCACTAACGGCACCCGGCGATCATGTGACCTGTCACATGATCACCGGGAGGAATAGAGACAGAGCCGCTGCTGCTGTCTCTATTCCTATACACAGCGTTCATTGAACGCTGTGTAAAAAGACATCGGAGAAGACAGAAGCAGTGAAAGCTGCTTCTATCCTCTCCTCAGGGTCCCCGGCAGTCACTGACAGCCGGAGAACCGACATTCAGCTGCCCGATCGTGCGGGCAGCAAGTTAAAACCCGAGCCGTAAAAAGTCTATGGCTCGGGTTTTAAGGACCCTGACCGCAGGCCGTAAATATACAGCCAGCGGTCGGGAACCAGTTAAGGAGGATCCATTGCCATTAGGAGCCTGTAGAATTCCCTGCAGAGAAGGCTCATTTATTCTAAGAGGTTATCTATTTCTGTTCTAGGTCTTGCCCCAAGATCACTGTATTCTGTCATTTTCAAACTTGCTTATAACCTGCTAAGCTCCTTTCCTCTTTTCCTCCTGTGGTTTATTCTTAGCATTATGTCCTGGAGACTTAAAATATCTCTCAATTTTATGTTCAGCATTCCCCATAAACTGGTGTAAATTATAGCGGAACTCTACGCCAGCTTGTAGCTGCCGTACATTTCCCTTTCTGGGGCATGCCAGAGATGCACCTAATTTACAGTATGAAAAGCAGTGCCCCGGTGTAAAACAGCCATCTTAATAAATTCCCCCCTAAGTGTTTTTTCCCCCTCAGCCTGTATATTATAATTTAGATAAAATGAAAAGATATTGTAGGCACTGTTACCAAGGTTTTCACGAACAGTGACATTCCCAACAAGCTCTGCTTTGTTTCAAATTAGCAGATCGAATAAAGTATCAATTCCTGTCGGATCATCCTCAAACTAACCCATAACATGGAATAAGTTGAGGAATTTTCGACCCTTTTCAATTGAAGAAGAATCATGCCCCCCAATCAATATCTGGGTAGGAAAAATCTCCCATTACCACCAGGGCCATATTTACAGCTTGCACTGCCTTAGGCACTGTCTGAATACACCCCCATTAAAGGCCCATTTATACTCGCCAATTATCGTCATGATTGGCTCATTTCTGAACAATCAAAATTATAATTGGTCAGTGTTAACATAAAAGAAGATCAACGATAAAGCATTATTTTATCGTTGATCATCAATTGTAATGGTGTAAGAATAATTGTTATTGGGGACACGATTGATAAATGTAAATGCCGCTTTAGTGGTGTTGACAGTGTTCCACAAGACGCATGCGCTCTATTGGAAGCTACAGGGCACACTATGCTGTACCAGAATCTGCATACTAAGAATAGCCGTACCCCCAAATAATAACGAATACAGTGATTAAATATTACCACCATACCGTAACTTAATAATACCGCAATACTGTAACTGAAAACCGCCACCATACCGTGACTGGGTAACACCACCGTACCATGGCTGGATAACAACACCTTACAGTGACTGGATAACACACCATATCGTGACCGGATAACACCACCATACCTTGACTGAATAACACACCATACCGTCACTGGATAACAACATCGTACTGTGACTGGATAACACCACCCACAATACCGTGAATGAATAACACGTTTGTACCATAACTGGAGAACGCGACTCTACAGTGACTGCATAACACCATCGTACCGAAACTGGATTACAGTACTGTACTGTGACTAGATAACACCATCACACTATGACTAGATAACACCATGATACTGTGACTGGATAACACCACCGTACCGTGATTGGATAACATCACCATAAGCGTATAAGCTAGTTCACCCACTATCTGTATCCGAGAATGTATAAGCTTGTACACCTACTAACTGTATCCATAAGCGTAAAAGCTAGCACAACCACTAGCTGTATTCATAATCGTACAAGCTAGTACATCCAATAGCTTTATATATAAGCATACAAGCACGTACACCCGCAATTATCATTATTCTGTATACATAGGCATGCAGAGAAGATGTAAATCACATCTTCTCTGCATCCCTCCAAGCCCCCTCAGCACAGGGAATTCCTGTAACATCATTACTGACATTATGGGCTTCCCTAGTAACTGCCCCAATACAGAAGTGGTGCTTCTGCATTCAGGAATACAGCTCTCAATAACAGTGCTGTGTTCATTTATTTATTTTTTTGCGACAAGGAAGTTCCATGCCACAGTATAGGATCCTGCCGATGGCACTGAATGCAGGACCGCACAGTGCCATCAAACACTCCATGTAAATAATTGGGCTTCAGGCACAGGGAATATGCCATTAGCCCATTAATTTATGTGGCGTGTATGGGAAGGGGTTAAACATTATGGTAGGAGACTATACCAAGAGTCTGTAAATGCACCCTATGCACATTTAATAACATGTATGAGTAGCCCCTTGAAAGTGCTCCCTGTAAGAATTTGTCTTGTGCTTTCCCTTTGATCTTCCATATGGCTGTAGACATATATATGATGCTCTTTGTATGATATTTAGTTCCTGGAATGATTTTTGTAATGTTCATATTGTCAACAGCTGCTGAATATCCTTGTGTCAGATATTAACGCATTAACCTCAGACAGGTTTAGTAAGTCATCACGCATGACAATAAAAGGATCATGTATCATTCAGGTATTCATCTACCATCAAATGCTTAGTTTGTACCTATGTAATTGAAAGTTGTTTTTTTTTGAATACTCATTTTTATTAAAGTTTACATAATACAAACAATGGTACAGGTCAAGAGAAGTAGAAAAGTCCTCCAGAAAAAGAAAAAAATATACAATATATCATGTAATACCATTATATAAACAGTAATAACTTTTTAACCCCCAGGCAACCCCAACTAACCCCCCTCCTCATCCATACGCCAGCCATGTCACACCTTTAAAGTATACAAATACTAGTAGCTATTCGTCCATGCAATAATTCCAAGGAATACCATGCTGTGTACTTAAAACAATCATGAAAAGATTTCCGCATTGTTAAGGACTGTGTATTAATAAAGGATTGCCAAGTTAAAAAGAACAGCTTTGTCTGTGTCTCTTTATGCAAGGTCACGTTTACTCATTCCATGTGAAATAAGTATTCAAACTTCATTACAACTAACGCAAAAGGTACTGTCAGGATTCTACCAATATTGAGGTATACTCTTGCGAGTTGTGCTCGCCCAAATATGTATATAAAGTAGATTTATTAGGCTTAGAGAGGCTACTCTTGTCCAAATGTGATAAAATGCTAAAGATAGCCCATTGAGGAGTCATATCTAAAGATATCTTAAATGTTTGATAAAGATGGTCTTTAAAGAGGCTCTACAGAGGCTCTGTCACCACATTATATGTGCCCTATCTCCTACATAATCTGATCGGTGCTGTAATGTAGATAACAACAGTGGTTTATATTTTTAAAAATTATAATTTTTGGGCATGTTATGAGCAATTTTATATTTATGCTAATTCGTTTCTTAATGCCCAACTGGGGCAAAGTGGGTGTTGTAAAGAGAAGTGTATGACGCTGACCAATCAGTGTCATACATTTCTCTCCATTCATGTCCATTTGTACTCAGCACAGCATGATCTTGCGAGATCATGCTGTGCTGTCACATACACCCACATTAACTTTACTGAAGTGTCTTGAGAGTGAATAGACATCGCCTCCAGCCAGGACACGATGTCTATTCACACTCCCGACACTTCGGTAAAGTTTGTGTGGGACTTACTCACACAGCACAGCGAGATCACGCTGTGCTGTCATTCACAGCGTGATCTCACGAGATCACGCTGTGCTGTGATTAAGTCCCACATAAACTTTACAGAGAGTGTGAATAGACGTGGCGTTCTGGCTGGAGGTGATGTCTATTCACTCTCAAGACACTTCAGTAAAGGTAATGTGGGTGTATGTGACCGCACAGCATGATCTCACAAGATCACGCTGTGCTGAGTACAAATGGACATGAATGGAGAGAAGTGTATGACGGTGATTGGTCAGCATCATACACTTCTCTTTACAACGCCCACTTGGTCAAAAGTTTTAAAAAAAACGCCCAGTTGGGCATTAAGAAACTAATTAGCAGAAATCTAAAATTGCTCATAACTTGCTCAAAATTGATCGTTTTGCAAAATAAAAAAACACTTATCTACATTACAGCGCTGATTAGATTATGTAGGAGATAGGGCACTTATAATGTGGTGACAGAGCCTCTTTAACAGAGGACCATAACAATCGGGTTTGCGGGCATTCCACATAATTATGAAAAATATCATAGTTGGGTTGATTGCATTTGGCACAAGAGTATACTTCTAAAGAAATTTTGGACTGTAATTGCGGGGTAATATAAGACCTATGAAAGACCATAAGAGCCATTTCTTGATATGTACTTACTGGGACAGCTTTGTTTAAATAAAGTGCAGCTTCTAGCAATGTTTTTGTAGTGTAACTGGAAAGTTGGGAAGACCACCTGGCGGCTCTAGTAGATTCTTGTGACCAATCTATACATAATCTAATAACCCTGTAAATAGCACTCATGGAAGTTTGAGTAGAATGGGACCGCTTAAAAAAAAGACAAAGTTTGTGGACTTGTGTATCTACATGTAAGTGTACCATTACTTGACTGACATAACTGCACATCTGTAGATATACAAAATGTTGTCCCTCTAACACTTGAAATTTTTCACAAGCTGCAGAATAAGACAAGACTTTATATCTGGCATGTAGGAGATCTATTAGCATAACACACCCTTACGACAATAATAGGCGATATATAGGAGGTGGTTTACCTGCCAAAAAGGATGGATTAACCGCAAAAGCAAGGAATAAAGGGTTAATTATACAGCAAATTATGGAATTTTCTAATTTGCGCCATGCTTGAATGGTAGACCATAACAAAGGATTATCTCTAACCTACAAAGGGATGTGATCCAAGTGATACAAAGGGGAACCATTTTTATCCTGGAGAACATTTGTGAAATGTGAACCTGTTGCTACAAATCGCAAATGTGCTGCAAATGAGAAAAATTTTAAGTTTGAAAGTGCTAATTCTATTGGCCCATCCCCCTTGCCAGATGAAAGTCCGAAAATGTTTGAGCAAAAGTTACTCCCCAACCTGTGGGGAGAGGACTAAACAACAGGATAAGGAGATCCTTTTGTTACAAAACTGCAGTGTAAATAAAAATGCCCAATTAATGTCAAATCACATTTCTGATAATAAAAGTGAAAAACTGAAAGGCATGTTAAAGTGTTTGTTCACAAATGCCAGAAGTCTAGCAAGCAAAATGGGGGAGCTGGAGGCCTTGGTACTGGAAGAAAATATAGATATAGTTGGTGTTGCTGAAACATGGCTGGACTCTTCACATGACTGGGCTGTAAATCTACAGGGTTTTACACTGTTTCGGAAAGACAGGACAAATAGGAAAGGTGGTGGTGTATGTCTGTATGTGAGAAGTGATATGAAGGTGAGTGTGAAAGAGACAATAGTGGGTGAAGATTGTGAGGAGGTTGAAACCTTGTGGGTGGAACTAGAAAGGGAGGTAATCACTGAAAAAATTACTTTTGGTGTCATCTATAGACCTCCCAATATAACTGAGGAGATGGAAGGTCAGCTATATAAACAGATGGAGCTAGTTTGGGCTAGTTTGTGGAAGACCCGACTAGAGGTGAAGCTCTGTTGGATCTGGTCATTTCTAATAATGCAGATCTTGTTGGGAATTTCAATCTTTGTGAAAACTTTGGTAACAGTGATCACAATATAGTTACATTTTACCTATACTGTAAAAAAACAAACACAGGCTGGAAGGGCAAAAACATTTAATTTTAAGAAAGCCAATTTCCCCAGGATGAGGGCTGCAATTCAGGATATAGACTGGGAAGAACTAATGTTAAATAATGGGACAAATGATAAATGGGAGATTTTCAAATCTACTTTGGGTAATTATAGTGCAAAATTTATTCCAATAACAAGTATAAACGACTAAAATGAAATCTCACATGGCTTACACCTTCTGTGAAAGGAACAATACATGATAAAAAAAGGGCATTTAAAAAATACAAATCTGAGGGACTGAGGGTACATCTGTAGCCTGTGTAAAATATAAAGAGCTTAATAAAATCTGTAAAAATTTAATAAAATTAGCAAAAATACAAAATGAAAGGCTAGTAAAACAAATCCCCAAAAATTCTTCAAGTATATAAATGCAAAAAAGCCAAGGTCTGAACATGTAGGACCCCTAGATAGTGGTAATGGGGAGTTGGTCACAGGGGATCAAGAGAAGGCAGAGTTAATAAATGGGTTCTTTAGCTCTGTATATACAAAAGAAGAAAGAGCAGCTGATGTAGCCAGTGCCAGTGCTGTTAATATATCAGTTGATATACTGAATTGAATGAATGTAGATATGGTCCAAGCTAAATAAAATAAAATAAACATGCACAAGGCCCCGGGACCAGATGGGATACACCCTAGAATTCTTAAAGAGCTTAGTTTAGTTATTTCTGTCACCCTTTTCATAATATTCAGAGATACTCTAGTGCCAATGGTCACAGTGACTGATATAATAAACCAGAAAGAGAAGAAAAGTCACGACCAAGTATTTGCAAAATACTTTGACTGGTATAGTGCCAAGGGACTGGCGCAGGGCAAATGTGGTACCTATTTTAAAAAAGGGCTCTAGGTCTTCCCCGGGTAATTATAGACCAGTAAGCTTAACATCCATTGTGGGGAAAATATTTGAGGGGCTATTGAGGGACTTTATACAGGATTATGTGAAAAAATTGTATTATAAGTGACAGCCAGCACGGTTTTACTAAGGACAGAAGTTGTCAAACTAACCTAACCTGATCTGTTTTTATGAAGAGGTGTACAGAAGCCTAGACAGACGCTGTGGATATAGTGTTTTTGGACTTTGCAAAGGCATTTGACACTGTCCCTCATAGACGTCTAATGGGTAAATTAAGGACTATAGGTTTAGAAAATATAGTTTGTAATTGGATTGAGAATTGGCTCAAGGACCCCATCCAGAGAGTTGTGGTAAATGATTCCTACTCTGAATGGTCCCCGGTAATAAGTGGTGTACCCCAGGGTTCAGTGCTGGGACCACTATTATTCAATTTATTTATTAATGATATAGAGGATGGGATTAATAGCTCTATTTCTATTTTTGCAGATGTAATATAGTTCAGTCTATGGAAGATGTTCGTGAATTGCAAGCGGATTTAAACAAACTGAGTGTTTGGGCATTCAGTTGGCAAATGAAGTTTAATGTAGATAAATGTAAAGTTATGCATCTGGGTACCAACAACCTGCATGCATCATATGTCCTAGGGGGAGCTACACTGGGGGATTCACTTGTTGAGAAGGATCTGGGTGTACTTGTAAATCATAAACTAAATAACAGCATGCAGTGTCAATAAGCTGCTTCAAAGGCCAGCAGGATATTGTCGTGTATTAAAAGAGGCATGGACTCGCAGGACAGGGATGTAATATTGCCACTTTACAAAGCATTAGTGAGGCCTCATCTAGAATATGCAGTTCAGTTCTGAGCTCCAGATCACAGAAAGGATCACAGAAAGGATGCCCTGGAGTTGGAAAAAATACAAAGAAGAGCAACGAAGCTAATAAGGGGCATGGAGAATCTAAGTTATGAGGAAAGATTAAAAGAATTAAACCTATTTAGCCTTGAAAAAAGACGACTAAGGGGGGACATGATTAATTTATATAAATATATTAATGGCACATACAAAAAATATGGTGAAATCCTGTTCCATGTAAAACCCCCTCAAAAAACAAGGGGGCACTCCCTCCGTCTGGAGAAAAAAAGGTTCAACATGCAGAGGCGACAAGCCTTCTTTACTGTGAGAACTGTGAATCTATGGAATAGCCTACCGCAGGAGCTGGTCACAGCAGGGACAGTAGATGGCTTTAAAAAAGGGTTAGATAATTTCCTAGAACAAAAAAGTATTGGCTCCTATGTGTAGAAATTTTTACCTTCCCTTTTCCCGTCCCTTGGTTGAACTTGATGGACATGTGTCTTTTTTCAGCGGTACTAACTATGTAACTATGTAACCTCTTGTGGCTGCCTTTAATATTGGCAAAACTCCCGACTTGTCGGAATTTATAAAAAAAACAGAAACCTCCCCAAAATCCCTTAACCCCTTAATCACCGGGCCTGTTTGGACCTTAAAGAGGCTCTGTCACCAGATTTTGCAGCCCCTATCTGCTATTGCAGCAGATAGGCGCTGCAATGTAGATTACAGTAACGTTTTTATTTTTAAAAAACAAGCATTTTTGGCCAAGTTATGACCATTTTCGTATTTATGCAAATGAGGCTTGCAAAAGTACAACTGGGCGTGTTGAAAAGTAAAAGTACATCGGGGCGTGTTTACTACTTTTACTAGCTGGGCTTTCTGATGAGAAGTATCATTCACTTCTCTTCAGAACGCCCAGCTTCTGGCAGTGCAGATCTGTGACGTCACTCACAGGTCCTGCATCGTGTCGGCACCAGAGGCTACAGTTTATTCTGCAGCAGCATCAGCATTTGCAGGTAAGTAGCTACATCGACTTACCTGCAAACGTCGATGCTGCTGCAGAATCATCTGTAGCCTCTGGTGTCGAGATGTCCTCGCTCGTCTGACACGATGCAGGACCTGTGAGTGACGACACAGCGTGATCTCTGGAGAACACGGCTGTGTCTGCACTGCCAGAAGCTGGGCGTTCTGAAGAGAAGTGGATGATGCTTCTATGCACAACGCCCAGCTAGTAAAAGCAGTAAACACGCCCCGATGTACGCACATAATACACGCCCAGTTGTAGTTTTACTTTTCAACACGCCCAGTTGGACTTTTGCAAGCCTCATTTGCATAAATACGAAAATGGTCATAACTTGGCCAAAAATGCTCGTTTTTTAAAAATAAAAACGTTACTGTAATCTACATTGCAGCGCCTATCTGCTGCAATAGCAGATAGGGGCTGCAAAATCTGGTGACAGAGCCTCTTTAATGACCAAGCCAGATTTGTCAAATCTAGTATGTCTGACTTTATCAGAGAATAACTCTGTGAAAGTTTTGAATATCCAAGTAATTCTGACATTGCTTTTTCGTCACATGTTGTACTTTATTTTAGTGGTAAAAGAAGACTGATACAATTTGTGGAAATTAATTAAAAAATAGAAAAATGGAAGAAATTTTGTAAAAATTAAATGTTTTCCCTATTTTTAACTGTAATATGTCACATATGTACACACATACTGTACATTTTTTTTTAAATTAAATAGATATTTCCATCTCTTTACTCTATTTTGGCAGCACTTTTGAAAAAATAAAATAAATTTTCAGCAATTTAGAGGACTTACAAATTGAATAATAATTTTATAAATTTTGAAGTACATTTTGTTTTCCTGCACCAAGCCAGGTTTTCAGAGGCTCATAGATCTCAGAATGATGGAAACCCCCACAAATGACCCCATTTCGAAAACTTAAGGTATTTATCTAGGGGTATAGTAAGTATTTTGACTCCACAGTTTTTTGCTAAATTTAATACATAGCAGGTGAAAAAAAAAAGTCACTTTTTTCATAAAAGTATCAGTTTGAAGACCGATTTCTTTGTAAAGCGAACATGAAAATGAAGAAACACCCCACAAAATCTATCACCCTGTTTCTCCTGTTTTCAAAAATGCCCACATTGTGGCCCTAATGCGTTGCCTGGACACACGGCAGGGCCCAAAAGGAAGGGAGCACCCGGAGGCTTTCAGGACTCATATTTTGCTTGAAAATGTTTTAGGCCCCACTGTACATTTGGAGAGGCTTTGAGCTGCCAGAACGATGGAAACTCCCCTATAAATGACCCCATTTAGTAAACTAGACCCCTTAAGGTATTTATCTAGGGGTATAGCTAGCATTTTTACCACACAGGTTTTTCAATAAATATATTGGAGTTAGTCTGTAAAAATGTAAATCTACTTTTTTTTATGAAACAACATAGAAATTTTTAATATTTACAAGGAATAACAAGAAAATGCACCCCAACATTTGTAAAGCAATGTCTCCCGATTACAACAATACCCCATATGTGGTAATAAACTGCTGTTTGGACCCACAGCAGGGCTCAGAAGAGAAGGAGCGCCATTTGGATTTGGATTTCTGATTTTGCTGGAATGGTTTTCGGTGCAATGTCGCATTTGCAAACGCCCTAGAGGGACTAAAACAGTAGAAACACCCCAAAAGTTACCACATTATGGAAACTACACCTCTCAAGGAATTTATCTAGGGGTATAGTTAGCATTTTGACCACACAGGTTTTTCGCTAAATATATTGGAATTAGTCTGTAAAAATTAAAATCTACTTTTTTTCTGAAACAACATAGACATGTTTAATATTTACAAGGAATAACAAAGAAAATGCACCTCAACATTTGTAAAGCAATGTCTCCCGATTGCGAAAATTCCACATATGTGGTAATAAACTGCTGTTAGGACCCACAGCAGGGCTCAGAAGGGAAGGAGCGCCATTTGGATTTTGGATTTCTGATTTTGCTGGAATGGTTTTCGGTGCAATGTCGCATTTGCAATGCACTGGAAGGACCAAAACAGCGGAAACCTACCAAAAGTGACCCCATTTTGGAAAAACCTTCAAGGAATTTTATTAGAATTAGGGCGCGAAAATGAATATCAAACTTTTTTCCACTAAAATGTTGAATTTTCTCATTTTCACAAGGGATAAAGGAGGAAAAAAACCAACAATTTTTTATAAAGCAATTTCTCCCAAGTACGGAAATACCCTACATGCGGTCATATGTTTTTTTCATTAGAAATTAATTAATCCTTTCAGGACTGATCCATTTTTTGCTTTCTTATTTTAGATTTTCACTCCCCGCCTTCCAAGAGCCATAACTTTTTTATTTTTCCATCAATAGAGTGGTGCGAGGGCTTATTTCTTGTGGGAGGAGCTGTAGTTTTTATTGGTACCATTTTTTTGGTACATAAAAAGAGATTAAAAAGTTGTATTACATTTTTTATTTAGAGCTAAGGTTACAAAAAATAAAAAAATGCGATTTTGGCGGTTTTAATTATTACATTTTTTTAAGGTGTTCACCGTGCGAATTAAATAATGGTATATTGTAATAGTTCGGACTTTTATGGACGTAGCGATACCAATTTTGTTCATTTTTTTTAAATTACTTTAGAAGAAAAATGGGAAAAGGTATTTTTTTTAACTTTAAAAAAAATTCTCACTACTAATAACTTGAATTCTTCTACACATTTTATTAATCCACTTAGGGGACTTGATTTAACAATCATTGGATCGCTGGTGCAATACACTGCAATACTAATGTATTGCAGTATATTGTTTTTTTTACAGGCTTCTGTAACAGAGCGATCGCTGTACCTGTCCGTTAGTCCCGGGTGTCAGCTGTAATACGCAGCTGACACCTGTAGCGTATGGAGCGGGCTCAGCACGTGACCGGCTCCATACATCAACCCCCGCACCATGACGGGCAATTAAGTCATAGTGCGCAAAGGGGTTAATGCACAGCGGATGGTTCAAAGTGAAAATTGCAATTTTCCACGGATATGCCATTTTAGTGCATAATATGTTGTGCCCAGTTTGTGCCACAGAAGACAAATACCTCATAAAACGTTAAGCGGGTTCTGCCGGTTATGGCGATGCCATATATGTGGGTGCAAACTGCTGCTTGGGCACGCTGCAGGGCTCAGAAGGGAGGGAGCGCCATTTTGCTTTTGGAGCACAGATTTTGCTTGGTAATAGTTCTGTTTGGGGTTTTGCTGCTATTTCAGTTTATAATGTGGGGGCATATGCGGGGTACATCAGGGCATAATAAGAGGGTACAATAATGGGGTAAATAAATAATATTTCATAGATATGTGGCCGGTGTCGCACTGATAAATGGAGCTCGATCTTATCCGCTTTTGCAACACTCTGCACATTTTGCATCGCCATATTCTGAAAGCCAGAAATTTTTATTTTTTCACCACCGGAGCCGTGTGAGGGCTTATTTGTTGCGGGACCATCTGTAGTTTTCATTGGTACTATTTTGGGATACATGCGATTTTTTTGATCACTTTTTATTCAATTTTTTTGCAATCCTGACCAAAAAACAGCAATTCTGAAGTTTTTTATTTTTGCGGCGTTCACCGTACGCTATAAATGACATTTTTACTTTATTCTGCGAGTTGGTATGATTGCGGTGATACCATATGTATATAGGTTTTTTTCCTTTTTTTTTAGCGTTTGCACAATAAAATCACTTATTTATAAAAAAAAAAAATTTCTGTCACCATATTCTGAGAGCCATCATTTTTTTATTTTTTTAGTCAAAAAAGCTGTGTAAGGGCTTGCTTTTTGCAGGACGAATTGAAGTTTTTATTGGTACTATTTTTGGGTACATGGGACTTTTTGATCACTTTTTTTATTTTTATTTTGGGAGGAGTGCTGACCAAAAAAATTGCGATTCTGTCGTAGTTTTTTATTGATTTTTTTGGGGTGTTCATCGTGTGGGAAAAATAACATTATAGTTTTATAGTTGGGGTCGTTACGAACGCGGTGATACCAAATATGTGTCATTTTTTAACGTGTTCATTTTTTTCTATAATAAAAGTCTTATAGGGGAAAAAAAGCATTTTGTGTTTATAGAACTAATTTTTACACTTTTTTTTTTTTTAAAAAACATTTATTACTTATTTTTACTTTTTCTACTTGTCCCACTAGGGGACTATGAGACTTGCAGCTTTGATCGCTGCTAGAATACATTACACTACACACGTAGTGTAATGTACTCTAACTGTCATTGTGACGTAACTGTCACTCTGACAGGAAGCCGAGGAGGACTGGTCGGAGGCTGTTCCTCCGAGGCTTCTGTACATGGCAACCCGGAGGCTATTGTCTAGCCTCCGATTACCACAACAAGCATCGGCAGCCCCCACAATCACGTCGTGGGGGCTGCCGATGTGCTTCAAACCACTTAAATTGCTGTCGCCGCACTTAAGGGGTTAATTGCCGAAAGCATAAATACTGACGAAAATGAACGTCATGATGCGCGATCTTGCAGCCGACCTTGACGTTCATTTTCGTCATCGGTCGGGAAAGGGTTAAGGTATGCATAATATCCGGTAGAGCTGTTTTTGGGTCAGAGACACACAACAACAAGTCCGAAAAAAACCTATGTAATATTTTTGATACAGATAGTTTAACAGGGTCGATGACCCATGACTAAGGACAAGTTGTAAAATGATAAGCTGCTCAGGTTTACCATGTTACTGTTGTATTACCATTACTTTTTGTTTGGAATTTCTGATGTGTATAAATAAAAAATATTACTCTCTAGTCATGAAGCTTTGTAATCTTCCTTTTCTATTAGTAATTTACCATAGCTAAGTTACTTTCCAATTCACTTTTCTAAAAACCAGCATTCTGTCAATTGCCTGCTCAAAGGGGCTGGTATGTTGCCAAGCACTACATCACGACAGCCTCACTCAGCTCCCCTTTAACTGGGGTATTACTATATGTTCATACACAATTTTATCATATATTTTGTCATATTTCCCTTGTTAGTAGTTTCTCATATTCTAACAAGCCTTGGCAATAATGCCTCAGATGTTTGTTTGAATTAATAATAGAATTAATATTAGAATATCCTACCTCCTCAGGTTTTGTCAGATCTTTGAATGATACATTTCCAGGCTTTCTCTTTCCATTTTTCCACCTCTCCCAGAACTTAGTAAATAAATTCTGCTCAGTTGCCTTTTGAAGCTTGTACAGGTCTATATTGAGAAAATCTTCTTGTGGAATGGCATCAATATATCTACAATGAAAGCAAACAATGGAAAGAACTATTTATTTTTTGAGCTTGCATATTCTTTAAATAAGTTGTTGGTTTTGGACAATCCTTACTTGTTAAAAATGGTCCCTTAATAATAAACTGATCACAAAGTGTACCCCTGCTGGAACCTCAATTGATCAGCTATAATCCTTGGGGAAATCTGGCAGTAAGTTAAAGAGGCTCTGTCACCAGATTTTGCAACCCCTGTGTGCTATTGCAGCAGATCGGCGCTGCAATGTAGATTACAGTAACGTTTTTATTTTTAAAAAACGAGCATTTTTGGCCAAGTTATGACCATTTTCGTATTTATGCAAATGAGGCTTGCAAAAGTACAACTGTGCGTGTTGAAAACTAAAAGTACAACTGGGCGTGTATTATGTGCGTACATCGGGGCATTTTTACTACTTTTACTAGCTGGGCGCTCTGATGAGAAGTATCATCCACTTCTCTTCAGAACGCCCAGCTTCTGGCAGTGCAGATCTGTGACGTCACTCACAGGTCCTGCATCGTGTCGGCACCAGAGGCTACAGTTGATTCTGCAGCAGCATCAGCATTTGCAGGTAAGTAGCTACATCGACTTACCTGCAAACGCCGATGCTGCTGCAGAATCATCTGTAGCCTCTGGTGCCGATGTGTCCTCGCTCGTCTGACACGATGCAGGACCTGTTAGTGACGTCACAGCGTGATCTCTCGAGAACACGGCTGTGTCTGCACTGCCAGAAGCTGGGCGTTCTGAAGAGAAGTGGATGATACTTCTATACACAACGCCCAGCTAGTAAAATAAGTAAACACGCCCCGATGTACGCACATAATTCACGCCCAGTTGTACTTTTACTTTTCAACACGCCCAGTTGTACTTTTGCAAGCCTCATTTGCATAAATACGAAAATGGTCATAACTTGGCCAAAAATGCTCGTTTTTTAAAAATAAAAACGTTACTGTAATCTACATTGCAGCGCCGATCTGCTGCAATAGCAGATAGGGGCTGCAAAATCTGGTGACAGAGCCTCTTTAAGTGTTAAATTTCACTCTACCACAGAGGAAACACAAGTTCCATTCAAATCAGTTTATTGTCTGTGTAATGCAGGAAAGGACAGCTCTTTGCAGCAGATCTCTGCTCTGGCCAAATGTCACCATGCTGAGCCTTATGCTATACCCAACATGGACCCTCCCCAGCTTGAATACCCCGAGATCAGATATAAAAAAATTAATAGGAAGAGCAGCTCTGGAGCATAAACTACTGCTCTAATAAATTATATACCATGCAGCCTTTGGGAATAAAAGCATTCACCTACAAACATAGAAAAATATGTTAACTTACACAAAATGATGTTACACAGTTTATGACGTCATTTATTTACCTGAAAATGTTTTCCATCTCAACTTTCAGAGTATCTTCAAATTCACTGAGCTCCACTTGTAGATCCCTGCAATTTAAAGAATACAACTGAACTGCAGGACCCACAGTGCATCTCTTTTACACAATGTTTAGACAAATGTTCCAGTGAAAAAGCCGGGGTGTTCAACCGTTTTTTTTCTGAGAGCTACATTATTGTATCATACTACTTGAAGGGGTAGCCATAACACTTAAACTGGTTCTCCGCTTTGGACAATCTCTACTTGTTAATTGGGTCCCTTGACAATAAGCTGATCTCAAACTGTCCCCCTGCTGGGCCCCCCCAGCGATCTACTGTTATCTGTAAGGAAACTGAGCAGTAAATATAAACATTCCCTGGAGCACCACCACAGGGGAAAATGAAGTATTACATTGTGTCCATTAAAATCAATGGGCTGTCTGTGTAATGCAGTACAAGATAGGTCTCCAGAGAGAGACACGCTCTTTGTAATTGCTCTCCACTCTGGCCAAGAGATAAGGATCCTGAATAGAGGATCCTCCTCTATTAGCTAAAAAAAATTGATTTTCTAAACTAGACAATCCCTTTAAAGTGGTATTGCCACAATAAACATTATTACCTGTTGTAATGTCCGTGGCTGCAGGCTGCCAGCTCCAATCCCCTCCTGACAGCCGCAGCCACGAGTCGGCAAGCGCTGGCCCCAGCCTCCTCCTCAGGAGCCGCCAGCGCTCACGTCCACTCACCTCAGCCGGATCCCGTAGGGTGCGCACGCCCGCTCTTAAAGGGGCAGAGCGCGCACCGGACCTTCTGATGAACTTTGACCTGTGAGTACCCTGGACTATAAGAGGGGTCCAGCCCCCTGCTTCTATGCCTGAGCGTTGTTTATGTTTCCTAGTTTGTCTATGTGATGGCCTCCTAGTGTGTTTCCTGTTCCTTGCATTCTATACCATCCTGGTCTAGCACTGTGCTGTGCCAAAGTCGTGTCGTGCTGTATCCACGTCTGACCTGCTTCACCTCGCCTTACGTCTACCTGCTGCCAAGTCCCAGCCGAGCCTGCCCTGCTTCTGTCTGAGCTGCCACAGGTACCTATACAAACTATAGACTTTCACCTGCTGCCTGTTGGCCAGCTGCCTTACCGCCAAGGCGGTACGGCCCAGTGGGTCCACAGACCCTTCGTGACACCTGTCCACTATGTCATCAAAATTGCTGGTGGTTTGCACCGCCAATCACTAGTATAGGGGTCCCAAATCCTCCATTCCTCCTCTACAATACTATATAAAGTGGAAGAAAAAACAAAAGGGGCAGAACTTCTCTAAGGTAGACCGTTCTATGTTCAACTCGATCATATACATTCACATGTAAATGTGCTTATCTTTAATGGGTGTGCTTTTCCAAGCCTAACCCTAGTGTAGGCAGAAGATCAGTAGCCGACTTCTCCTGCCCTTTTACTCTAAGGAAACTATGTAGCTCTTCAACACATAAGAAGCAGTGAACACAAATGTTTAAAAATGGGAATATAAAGAGGGTCAGGTGGTGAAGAACTAAAATCCTTTTTTATTTTAAATATACATTTCTAGACCGGACCTGTTCCTTTGCTGTGGAATGACCTAACAGAGGGACCAGTACATTCCAGAAACACGTAGTTTAAATAAAAAAAATATTTTACTTCATTACCACTTGGTTTCCTATCTGTTCTTGTTTTGGAACATTTGTGGAACATTTGTGTGCACTGCTACACCTTTCTAGCACTACCATGGTAAGTAGGAGTTTGTATGGAGTGGCAATCGAGCATGCATGCTGCCGCTCCATACAAACTCTATGGGGTATGGAAGAACCCATTTGAGATGTGTAAACTGGAGCGCATGACTTTTACTAAAGGAATAACAATTAACTCTCTAACTGCACATGACTAGACACTATGGATAGGGGGCCATGTATGTGTGATCAATTTTCAATTAAATAAATAGGAATTTGGACCATGTGCGACCCCCTTTTCAGATTTGTACAAAAACATAGGAGGAAGCGGATCACAAAATTTACCCCATCCTATGGGAGCAGTTTTGTCACAGAAGGCATCTGCTTTGATCAGTTCCGGCATTAAAGGATGCAACTGGTATGTGAACACACAATTAGGGTGCGCTCAGACGTGGCATACTTGTATTGTATTTATGCAGCGTAAAAATACGCTGCGGAAAACTACAGTGTAAGCCTATGGGAAAAATATTCTGCAACGCAGCCAGATTTATCTGGTTCTTCCGTTGTGGAATAATTTTACCATAGGCATACATTGAAAAGTTTTCCAAAGTGTATTTTTTTGTTGCGAAAATACAATGCATGTACACCACGGATGAGCGCACCCTTAGGGGTTCATTGCTGTTCTTACTCCCACTATCTCACTATAATTTCAATACCATTAAATTAATTTTAATAACATAATGTGTCATTAAAGTAAATTTAGAGACAGCGCATTTAAGAGGGTTCATATACAGACAATATCAAACATTACATAGTGAAAAAATGAATGTACAATTCAAACAAGAGGAGTGAGGACCCTGCTCACAAGAGCTTACAATCTATGAACAAATAAGGGAGACAAAATGTAAAAAAGTGCTCGTTCAGTACAATGGTCCAGCCATCTTTTATACATATGGAGTAGTACACAAAGCTGCATGAGCCGGTCACCAGCTGTTATCTGTGTATGACAGACTAAGTGCATTACATTAGGGTGCAAGGAGTGTAGGGGATACTGCTGAATCAGGTCTGATGACTAATGTAAAAGGGGGGAACAGGGAAAGGAGTCAGATTATGGAATTGTATAGGCCTGTCTAAAAAGATGTGTTTTTAGCGCACGAGGGGAGAGTTTATTGAGGAGAAGACCGATTAGTAATGAGTTACAATGGTCAAGACGAGAGTGAATAAGAGCAACAATGAGAGTTTTGGCTGTTTCTACAATAAGAATAGAGCGGATTCTGGAGAGGTTTTTGAGGTGAAAGTGACAGGAAAGTGAAAGTGATTGAATGTGTGAAGTAAAGGAAAGATCTGAGTCAAAACTAACCCCAAGACAGCGGGCGTGCTGCTTAGGAGTTATGGTAGAGCCACACACAGATGGAGAAATCAGGTTTAGGTAAGTTAGTAGATGGTGGGAACACAAGGAGAACACAAGGAGCTCCGTTTTAGAAAGATTAATTTTCAGATTGAGAGGACAATGTAGTAGTTGATACACTGCGTCAGAATGTTTTTTATTTTTCTCATTCCATTAGATCCTGACCTATAACTGAATAATGACTTGTTTTATCTCATATGGTTTCTTAACAGCCCAAGACCATGATGACACTGTCTGTCATTATTAATACATGACAAACATGGTATATATGTAACTTATGTCCTAATGACCACTAGAGAGCTTCCCAAATGTAATTATTAATTTGTAATTATTCATTCAATCACTTTGATTTTATAATTAATAAATGTTTTTAATTCTAGGGCCTCATGCACACTAATGTGTTATTGTGGCTGAAATTCACCCGAATTGCGGTCCTATTCATTACATGCACACGACCATGGTTTCCATGGTTCGTGCATTGGCCGGGAGCCTGGACCGTAAAAAGATAGGACATGTCCTATATGGGCCGCATTTTGCGTTCCGGGTTTATTAAAAAATGAATGTGTGCACGGTCCGTGATTTGTGGACGGCCCGCGGATGACACTCCGCGTCCGTCCCAGCTGCAAATCACGGGCCATGCACACCACTACAGTCATGTCCATAAGGTCTAACTTTTCTTTTTTTTACATGCATTGTTTATATCTTATAAAAATAAAATATGCCTACATTTACTGTAGGTATCCAATACACCAGAAAGCAGTGGCAAAGTACTATGGGCTAATTCAAGAAATTTAAACTGAAAAAATATCTACTGTTAAAAGTGTTGCATGCTCACATTATCTTGCTGTGGAAATGATGGATACTGCCTTCTACTGAATCTTGTTTACTCTGACGTCTCTCCAGTAAGGTTTTCTTAACCATATCCTTTAGTTTTTCCCTTGTGTAGCCTTCTCCATATGGGCTATTCAGTGATTGTCTAAGTATTGATTGGTATGCTGGTAAATGCTCAATATCAGAAGGGTCTTTCAGAACACAATTATCCAGGATGCGTAAGGATTTATGTTGCTTAAATGACAAGGTGTATCTATTATTTTGAGCCATAGGATTTCCCTGTTATAAAATAAATAAAGAGTCAAAAGAATGTATACTATTTCCTTGGAGGAAAAAAAAATCACAGCCCCACATTGATACAATTTCATATGTGAATGAATGTTCCTGTTACTTTACGGTACACATTTGGTTGTCATCAGATTTTTCTTTTTACTTATCTTTGGTACGCATCCTCCCAAATTATGTCCAGGCACAATCTAGTTACTTCTTGTTACATCTTGGAAATTACACAGAATAACTTCCCGTGACCCCAGATACGGGGGGACATTTATTAATCCTGTCCTAAATTTAGACAAGATAAAACAAAACAGGCAGCAACTATGCAAATTTATCATAATGGCGCACGCTGTAGGACAAATTTGGCACATCTTGCTAGTTATTTATATACTTTTTTCTTCCTTACGCCACATTTTGGCTGGCGTACTTTATTATAAATCTGGGGCACTTTGCCACTCCTTTTAGCTACGCCCCTGAAGTAGACACTTTTTAAAACAGTCTAGGAAAATGCATTTGTCTAAAACACAGATACATTTTTTCTTTTTTGGCGCAATTTGTGAAAGAATTCTGGCACATTTTGCTTAGAAAATCTCCCCCACTGTGTCTATTTTTTGAGTTGTCACTGATACTGGAAGTAATTGACAGATTTGAAGAAAGAGACCATCAGAAGTTTCAGAGAAAAGCAGTTTTGTGAAAGGAGTTAGGTTTTAGGTTTTCCAAATGTATTTCTATGCGGAAAATCCACAGCATAATACAGTAGCAGCAGAGTGGATGAGATTTGAACAAATCTCATCCACACGCTGCATAAATGAGTGGAAACACCACTCAGAAATTGACCTGCGGTGCGGTTTTTTAATCCGCAGCATGTCAATTAAATTTGCGCAATCGCTGCTTTTGTGTTGCGGGTTTTCCCCATTGACTTCAATGGGAGGTAAAACCTACAACAGATAGCGGATGTTGCATGATTTTGCGACAGAAAAGCTGTGTTTCCGCCGCAAAAATGCAACTCAGAAAAAAAATCTTATACTTATCCAGAATTCTGTGCTTCTTCTTCCAGGCCGGCCTCCTGGGATGACGTTTCATCCCATGTGACCACTGCAGCCAATCACAGGCTGCAGAGGTCAAATGAGATAAAATGTCATCCCAGGAGGCCGGTCCGCAGGACATCAGAAGGTAAGTATGTGTTATATTTTTTTTTACGTGCAGTTTTCCACAGCAGACATTCCGTTCGAAAAGCTGCACTACAATTCCATGTTCGCTATGTACCTTTATGCAGCCTATCCACCTTGTGTTAACGTAGCCTTAAAGCGTAACTTAACTTTCAGAAAACTTCTGACATGTCAGAAGTTTTGATCTGTGGGAGTCTGAGCAGTGAGACCCCCACCGATCACTAAAACAAAGCGTCAAAAGAGCTCGGCTTTCAGAGAATTAGCAAACACCCTAAAGCTACCTCAAATTGAAAAATAATAAACTTTGAAAATGGTTGCTGCCGTCACATGACCTGATGTCATTATGGACAACACATCATGGTGACAGAAGCTAAACATGGGAGCAGAATTTCCATAGCAAAAATATATAAAAACATAGTTTATTGTTTTTCAATATGTGAGAGCTTTAGAAGTTTTCTAAAAAAAAAAAAAAGAAAAAGAAAATCCTTAAAGCAGTTTGTATTTTCTATTGAAAATCTTCTATCAAGCATAACCTAAAAACAAATAAAAAACGTATCACAGGGGTCCATGGCTCGAGCATTACTTGAGCTAAACCAATATAATGAAGATATAAATACGCAAAGTAATAAAATGTTGCCATATCGTGACATTATATCCCAGTGTTGAACACTTGTGGATACCATAAAACTTTGGAGAATACTTACTCTCAATTTCAGTTCACTAAGACGCCGAAGTCCACACAATATTTGCAATGTTTCCGACAGAGAACTGATATTGTTATTTGAGGCATCAAGGACATTGAGTGTTAATGAAGAAGCTAGAGGAAGAAGGCTGGTGATCTCATTGTTTTGAACAGAAAGTTCATAAAGTTTAGGAAGATTTTGAATTCCATCAAGAGAATATAACTGTTAATAGAACGAAAACAACAGTCAATGTATATAAATATATAGTTGTACATATACAAATATTTGAAAGAGATAGGAAAGTATATAGTACAAAGTATTATATTAGGTGCCATTTATAAAGTAACATACAGAAGGCCATGACAGATGTTATAAGGATGGAAGAGATGAATAAACAGCTGAATGACTGGATAGATAGATAGATAGATAGATAGATAGATAGATAGATAGATAGATAGATAGATAGATAGATAGATAGATAGATAGATAGATAGATAGATAGATAGAAGTCAAAAAATGAGCAGCAACTCCAATGGTAAGGGTGAAAAAAGTGGGTACTTTTATTGCCCGTGCAACGTTTCAGCTCCGTTCACTGGAGCCTTTCTTGAGAAAGTATCTGGGACTTGGTCTGTCTCTCAGAGCCTGCACCCACACGCTGCCGGTGCTGCTGAGATAGATAGATAGATAGATAGATAGATAGATAGATAGATAGATAGATAGATAGATAGATAGATAGATAGATAGATAGATAGATAGATACTGTGTAAGTTGCTCCTTCCTCTGTCCTTGAAACTCCCTGGTTTCCATGGTGCAAAATCAAGAAGATGTATCAGTCTTTTCTTTCAACCTTTCCTTCCTTTTGAATTCTCTTCTGGCTTTGGCTCCAAAAAACTGACGTAAAAACTGTCAGAAAAACTTCATAAAAACTGTGTGTGTGATCCTGGCCTTACTGTGCATTGGAAGAAAAGTATCAAACAGGGGCTCGAATGATGGAAGGAAGCAGGGGGAGCATGAATATACCTGGACTCATACCGCACTGCAAGTAAAAATTATAAATGCAACTAAACTACTTAACATTATCTAATAAGTAACAGAACTCTGAAATCAGTGTGCCTGTCACATCTTTATGCTGTCCTCAGACATGGCAGCATTTCTGACTGATCCACTTTCATTAGGAAAAACGGACACAATTCAAACTACTTTCTAATGCTAGTAGTTATATCTAAATGTCATTAGGTAGAGTTCAGACTACTTTACTATTTGATATATACAACAAGTAGATCACTTTTTAAGGACCAGGTTAATTTTGGACCAATTATTTGTTTTATCCCTCATAATTCCAGTGCTTATAACTTCTATTTTTTAGTTTTTACAGCTGTATGATGCTTTGTGATACTATTATATTATGGTGGTATAATAGTAAAAATATGTAAAGGGAACATGATTCCATCAATGTATTTTTATCAGATATGCATAGATTTTTGTTATTGTCATGGTTACGCATACAGAATAAACTTTATTAATACTAAAAAATGTCCCTTTTTCTTTTTTATAACCAGAAGGGATTTTTTATTTCACAAGTTACAACTTATGTTCATATACCATTATTATAAGTTAACCAGGACTGTCTCATCATAGAAGAAACCCCAACTGATAACGTCAGGTTAAAGCATTTTACATAGATTGATGAAAAGGAGTGCCCCGAGAGTCCCCAGGATAGGTGATAATTATCTGATATGGGGGGGCGTACCGCTGGAACCCTCGCAACCAATTGTGAGAACGGAATCCAGAACTCTCCGTTCCCCTTCACTGTACCCCCCGCAGTGAACAGCTTGGTCAGAGCGGCAGTCGAGCATGCGCCCGCTGCTCCAGTCAATGTTTACGGGACTAATGGAGTGCAGCAATGTACTGTATGTGTTTTCCAACGGTGGGGCAGCCAGATATCTTATGGATAGGTGATAATTTTCAAATCTGGGAATCCCCTTTAACTACGTATGAGTAGGCACTTTCTATGTCTATGAGTGGTAAATTATTACAAGGACGTGACAACATTGTATAATTCCAGAATGATCAGTAAATCCAATCAGCAATCATACAAATATTTTATGTGTTCATACAATACAAAGATCCTAAGATTCTTAGTCATGACAATCAGTTGTAATGAAAGATCTGGCCAGTATTAGATACAATTTTAAGGTGGTGCTATACACTAGAAGTTTCTTTGAACAAATCTCTTTTATGAATTTAAAGGGTAACTAAACCTTTGACAAACTTCTGACATGTCATAGTGACATGTCCGAAGTTTTTATTGGTGGGGTCCGAGCACTGAGACCCCCACCAATCGCTAAAACAATGTGGCAGAAGCGCCCCAGCCGCTTAGTTTCTGTTTGGTTTTCTCCAGAAAGCTGATGTATCGGGGTGTGGGCTCATAGACTTTCTATTGAGTCCGTACTCCGATACATTGATTTCCGGAAAAATCCAAACAAATACGAAGCGTCTGAGCTCTCACACGAGCGCTTCTGCCACTTCGTTTTAGTGATTGGTGGGGGTCTCAGTGCTCGGACCCCCACCAATCAAAACTTCTGACATGTCACTATGATGTTTAGTTACCCTTTAACCTGTAGTTAGCTACTATGTGTTGGTCAGGCCTCGGGACAGGAGCATGCACCTACCCGGTCTCTATTAGATTTTGCTTGGAGGGAGTCTAAGGGATTTTGCAATATTTAATTTAAAGGGGCATTCCAGCGTAAAGCAAATTCATCAGATAACAAAATAAACCAGATCTTGCTGGAAAGAATTAAACAAACTGGCACCAATGTTACATATCAACATCTACCAGGTATACTACAAAAGAACAACAGTATAAATTAGCCTATTTTTGCTATATTTGATCACATGACATTGGCACCAGACTAAACATCACAGCTAATCCATGGACACTGGCATAAATGGATGAAGCCATGGAGACTTAAACATGGCAGAAAATGTTTCATTGCAGTTGAAAACCAGCAGCCAAATGTCTGTGTAACTTAATTTTAGGGCCTGTAAACGTTACTTTTTTTTTTCCATAAAACTCAATGACTCTTAAAGAAAATATATGTATTAAACCGAAGCGAACAAATTATGTGTCACATCAAGAACGACAATACTTAAAGTTATGTTATTTTAATGCAGTTAACAAATTGCAAGTTTAAACCAATTCCTAGCCATAGGGAAAGGAAAAGTATCTGGGAAATACCAATTACATTATCTCATATGAATGACATTTCAATGTCTTGAACAAGTTTATGAAAATATGGTATTTAATACTTGCCATTGAGTAAAGTCTCCAGACAATTATGTCAAAATGTTAAATAATAATAATAATTGTAGTATTAGTAGTAGTAGTAGTGGTAGCGGTAGTAGTGGTAGTGGTAGCGGTAGCAGTAGTAGTAGTAGTAGTAGCAGTAGTAGCAGTAGTAGTAGTAGTAGTAGTAGTAGCGGTAGTAGTAGCGGTAGTAGTAGTAGTAGTAGTAGTAGTAGCAGTAGCAGTAGTAGTAGTAGCGGTAGCGGTAGTGGTAGTGGTAGTGGTAGTAGTAGTGGTAGTAGTAGTGGTAGTGGTAGTGGTAGTAGTAGTGGTAGTAGTAGTAGTAGTGGTAGCGGTAGTAGTAGTAGTAGTAGTAGTAGTGGTAGCGGTAGTAGTAGTGGTAGCGGTAGTAGTAGTGGTAGCGGTAGTAGTAGTGGTAGCGGTAGTAGTAGTAGTAGTGGTAGTAGTGGTAGCGGTAGTAGTAGTAGTGGTAGCGGTAGTGGTAGCGGTAGTAGTAGTAGTGGTAGCGGTAGTAGTAGTAGTGGTAGTGGTAGCAGTAGTAGTGGTAGCAGTAGTAGTGGTAGCAGTAGTAGTAGTAGTAGTAGTAGTAGTAGTGGTAGCGGTAGTAGTAGTAGTAGTAGTAGTAGTGGTAGTAGTAGTAATAATATGTACACATTTAAATCTGGCTAATACAACATGATGTACAGATGTATAAGTTACTACTCTATGTGTAAAGGCTTTCTGCTGCTTTTTTTTTTTTCTTCATTGCTTGCTGCTTTCTAGCTCTGTTCTTTTAGATTAGCACAGCTATTATCAGTGACTAGAGCTTAGCTGCATTGTATATTGGAGCCTGAGCTTGTCTGAAGCACAGCTCTAGTTTCATCAGGGGCTCCGACTGTTGCTCTTTCCTTAATGCTTTTACAAGTCAGCTCTGTGACCCTTATTGGCTGTTGTGTATATAGTTTTGAAGTCCAGCACAAGCTCAGAAGTCTGCATGGAAAACTATTGCCCTTACAGCAAGGCTACAAATTCTAGCACTGAATATTCCATACTATGAAATCGAGAGCTTTGAACTTCCAAAACCTCAATATGATCGCAATGTGTAATCCCCATATACGCAAATATTGCAGTATATATTTGTAGCCACTGAGGAATAAACGAGCATAGATTTGAAGCTTGCCATGACAAACTGTTTCATTTATCGTCTAAAATGGATTTTTAACTCAATATCGTAGAATTCCGTACATGTACGTCATCTGCAAAGGTTAGTTGCTGCAAAATGCCATAAATCATACACAGAAGAAAAGACCAGAGCTTTTTAGCCAATTTATATATAAAAAGTAGAATTTTATTTAACACATATAACAGACAATATTAAAATATATGAGGACAAGACTCTAGTATGAACAACGGAGCTAGTAATGGCAGTTGCTGAATGTAATATATGGGTATACAGGCTGTATTAGAACATTTTTAAAAAAAAAATATATATACACCCGAAGGTGAAATATCCCATTCTTAACAGGTTCCCGACCGCTGGCCGTATTTATACGTGCACACAGCTCTATGCCCTGGCTGTTGCTAACTGTTGCTAACAGCCATGGGCACTGGGCAGAATGTCAGGGGTCAATCTTTTGGCCCCTGAACATGTGATCGCTGCGACAACCAATCACAGCGATCACATGCATTTCTGCATAGAAAACAGTGTGCACGCGATCGCGTGCACACAGCCCTGTGCCCACGCTGTTACCAACAGCTCTGGGCACTGGGTAGAGTATCAGGGACCAATCTGATGGTCCCTGAACATGTGGTCGCTGCGACCACATTTGTTTTATTTTTACTTTTCTGGCAGTAAATCTCCTGCCTCTTTTCTTCTCCTCAAACATTGTTTCAGTTTGAGGAGAAGAGACTCGGGAGAATTGCTGCCAGAAGAATACAGTGAAAAAAAATACAGTTACACTATAAAACATTCTCTGTATAGATAGATTTCTATCTATCTATACAATCTATCTATCCATCTATCTTTTTTTCTATCTATCTACCTTTCTTTCTTTTATTCTATTAGAATAGGCAGGTAGGGAGTATATAATTATATATATCCACATATATATATAATATATATAGCAATAGCGGTTTATTTTTTTGTTAGCGGTAGTGTATATATAAATATAGCAGTTAGTTTGTGTGTTTTATAAAAAAAAAAAAAAATTTGTTTAGTTAGTGTTAGTTACGTTATGGCGAGGAAGTTGTTTAGCGCCGAGGAGGCATACGCCATGCTGTGGTCTGAGTCGGAGACCGCATCAGAGATGGCGTCCGAGATGGAACCTGTTTTAGGTAGTGACGATGACAGCGTCACTTCAGGTTCATCTTCAGAGGACGTTGTCCCTGATGCAGTTGAAACTGCAGAACATGAAAGCGCAGGGCCAAGTAGCGCTGTAGCACGGAACAGCCTGGTCCCTTCAGTCCAGGTTCTTGTATGGGCACCTGCCCCATCTTTTGGGCCTAGAATCCACGGATTTACTGCCACTCCTGGCATAACCGTGGACAATACAAATTTTGTCCAAATGGATTACTTCCATTTATTTATAACGGACGACATCCTAAATCAGATTGTCCACGAAACAAATTTATATGCCACGCAATATATAAGGCAGAAACCTTCATCCACCCATGCCAGAGATTGGACGCCCACCAATTTGCAGGAATTAAAAAACATTTTGGGGCTCACCCTAAATAAGAGTATTGTCAAAAAGCCCTCCATTAGGTCTTACTGGTCAACAAGACCCGCCCAAGCCACCCCAGTATATTCTGCAGTAATGCCCAGGTCTAGTTATGTGACAATAATGAGGTTCCTCCACTTCGATGACAACGCACAGGCTCCCCCAAGTCTCGATGCAAACCGGGATCGGTTGTTCAAAATAAGACCGCTAATAAATTCCCTGAATAATTTATTTCTGCAACTCTACACCCCTGAGCAGAATGTAAGTGTGGACGAATCCCTCCTCAACTTTCATGGCAGACTTAGCTTTCGCCAATATCTAACTTCCAAAAGGGCAAGATATGGCATTAAGCTCTACAAATTGTGTGAAAGCGGGTCAGGATATACCACCGCCTTCAGGATTAATGAAGGGCGGGACCACACAATAAATGTTCCTGGATGCCCCCCTGATCTTTCCACCAGCAGTAAGATCGTGTGGGAGATAATGCAGCCTCTGCTTCACAAGGGGTACCACCTGTACTGTGATAATTTTTATTCGAGTGTGCCCCTGTTTAGGCATTTGCATGCTGCAAGGACTGGGTCATGTGGTACCATGCGCAAAAACAGAATTGGTTTTCCACAGCAATTAGTGGGGAAGCGCATGGTAAAGGGGGACTCCTGTGCTTATGCATCTGAAGAATTGCTGGCGGTCAAGTTCAGGGATCGCAAAGATGTGTATGTGCTAAGCACGATTCATACTGCAGGAACAGTGGCAGTGAGGGAAAGAGGGGCAACATCGGACAAGCACAAACCAGTGAGCGTGTCCGAATATAACAAGTACATGGGGGGGGGTGGATTTAAGCGACCAGGTTTTACAGCCCTATTTAGTAAAACGCAAAACTAAAACCTGGTACAAAAAAGTGGCCATTTATTTGTTACAGGTGGCCATCCACATCTCATTCGTGCTCTACAAAAAAAACAGAGGCAGAGACACATACCTGGATTTCCAGGAAAAAATTATTGAAGGCCTCATATTTGATGTTCAGGACACCAGAGAATGCCCCCAGTCTGAGGATGTCACGCGACTGACTGAAAGACACTTCATCAGTCGGATTCCCCCAACAGCAACCAGAAGCAACCCCCAGAAAAAGTGCCGCGTCTGCAGAAAAGACGGGCACCGCAAAGATTCCCGATATTTCTGTCCCTCATGTCCCTCACAACCAGGCCTGTGCATTGAGCCATGTTTTAAAAAATACCACACTGTTCTGAATTATTAGATTTTAGTTAATTCATTGAAAATATATTTGCCCTACATTACGTTTTTATTTTTCCCCTGATTTTACTCCAAGGGTGAGGGAGGGAATGGGTGGGGGGTGGATGTCATGTTTGCATATTCTCTAAAGTTCATCTGCTGGAGAGCTCCATTTGCATAAACCTGCAATTTCTTATTTTAGAAAACCCAAAAAAATAAATTCCCATTATACCCCTAGATGAATATTTTGGGATTTCTGCTTCAAGAGCAGATATTTTGGAAGTGTTATAGAAACTCTGTTGAGTTTTGTAAAACCAGCTTTGAAAAAAAGCGATTTGTGAAATAAGCTTCTTCTATCGTCCGCCCTCCTACTTCTCTATGTGATAAATAAGACACACATATTTGGTATCCCCATGCACGGGAGAAGTGGAAGAATGTGAAAGGAGATTAATTTTGGCCGTGGTCTATGCCGTGTGTGAAAAATGCTGGTATAAACTGACGCATTTGCTAAAAAATTGCTAATTTTATTTTGATCCATCTTATTCAAGAAACTATCAGAAGAAAACTGGACTGTCTAAAAATATGATAAACCCCTTGAAGAAAACCTTGTGGGGTCTACTTGTGTGAATGAAGTCATTTATGGGGTGTTTCTAATGTTTCAGCAGCATTACGCCCCCAAGAAAACAGTATGCGGCTATAAAATCAAATGCTAAATTCCTGGACCGAAAAGGCCAAAAAGCCTCCTTTTATGCCAAGCCCTGGCACATGCCCGCACAGTGAATAAGGCACACATATTTGGTATCCCCATGCACGGGAGAAGTGGAAGAATGTGAAAGGAGATTAATTTTGTCCGTGGTCTATACCGTGTGTGAAAAATACTAGCCTAAACTGACGCATTTGCTAAAAAAGTGCTGATTTTATTTTGTTCCATCTTATTCAAGAAACTTTCAGAAGAAAACTGGACTGTCTAAAAATATGATAAACCCCTTGAAGGAAACCTTGTGGGGTCTACTTGTGTGAATGAAGTAATTTATGGGGTGTTTCTAATCTTTCAGCAGCATTAGGTCCCCCAGAAAACAGTATGCGGCTCTAAAATCAAATGCAAAATTCCTGGACCGAAAAGGCCAAAAAGCCTCCTTTTATGCCAAGCCCTGGCACATGCCCGCACAGTGAATAAGGCACACATATTTGGTATCCCCATGCACGGAAGAAGTGGAAGAATGTGAAAGGAGATTAATTTTGTCCGTGGTCTATACCGTGTGTGAAAAATACTAGCCTAAACTGACGCATTTGCTAAAAAAGTGCTGATTTTATTTTGTTCCATCTTATTCAAGAAACTTTCAGAAGAAAACTGGACTTGCTAAAAATATGATAAACCCCTTGAAGGAAACCTTGTGGGGTCTACTTGTGTGAATGAAGTCATTTATGGGGTGTTTCTAATGTTTCAGCAGCATTACACCCCCAGAAAACAGTATGCTGCTATAAAATCAAATGCAGAATTCCTGGACCGAAAAGGCCAAAAAGCCTCCTTTTATGCCAAGCCCTGGCACATGCCCGCACAGTGAATAAGGCATACATATTTGGTATCCCCATGCACGGGAGAAGTGGAAGAATGTGAAAGGAGATGAATTTTGTCCGTGGTCTATACCGTGTGTGAAAAATACTAGCCTAAACTGACGCATTTGCTAAAAAAGCGCTGATTTTATTTTGTTCCATCTTATTCAAGAAACTTTCAGAAGAAAACTGGACTGTCTAAAAATATGATAAACCCCATGAAGGAAACCTTGTGGGGTCTACTTGTGTGAATGAAGTAATTTATGGGGTGTTTCTAATCTTTCAGCAGCATTAGGCCCCCCAGAAAACAGTATGCGGCTCTAAAATCAAATGCAAAATTCCTGGACCGAAAAGGCCAAAAAGACTCCTTTTATGCCAAGCCCTGGCACATGCCCGCACAGTGAATAAGGCACACATATTTGGTATCCCCATGCACGGGAGAAGTGGAAGAATGTGAAAGGAGATTAATTTTGTCCGTGGTCCATACTGTGTGTGAAAAATGCTAGCATAAACTGACGCAATTGCTTAATTCTTGCATTTTTTTCCAATTTTGCCCACTTTAGAGAAAAAAATAAAAATGATATATACTGACAAATGCCACTAAAACAAAGCCCTATCTGTCCTTTAAAAAGATTGTAAAATTCAAAGATGAACTTTATTCACCTGCAGAGTTATAGTCATCTAAAGAAGCGCATAGCAAAATTGTGACATTTGCTCTGGTCATTTAGCTGTAAAACAGCCTAGTCCTTAACCAGTTAATCATTAAACCTTGTAAACATATTCAGTGAATATAAGGAAGGGGAATGAAATAAAGTGACAGTGCTTCAAAGTATTGTTTATGTCAGCAGCCTTACCCATAACAGCAAGAGGGAAGTAATTGTCAGTGCTCGCTCCTCCGGGAGGAAGCACCTGTAGCGAAATGCGTGTTGGGGTTCATGTGGAGGAGCGAGCACTGACAATTGCTTCCCTCTTTCTGTTATGGGTAAGGCTGAAAATAGGCCGTGTGAACATACCCTAAAGGTAACACATTATTTACACCACACGGTGAATGCAGTGGCGGATTATCATATGGGCGATTCGGGCGGCCGCCCGGGGCCCGAGGCTCCCAGGGGGCCCATGGCAGCCCGAACCGCACATCATCTTACAAACCTATTCAGCGCGCTAGCGCTGCTAACTGCCGAAGATGAGGAGTGGAGGAGCGGGGAATTGGCCGGGAAAGGGGTAGGACACGCCTCCCTGACAAGTGCGGGCGCCGCCATTGAGTAACAGAACAGCGACGGACGGCTGTTCTGTTGCTCCAAAGCTGCAAGAGAAGAGCCGGGCGGGCGGGCGGTCACCGGCGCTGAGGTTAGTTGGCTTATCCTCCTGCCCAACTGGTTCCCGACCGCTGGCTGTATTTTTACGGCCAGCGGTCAGGGACGGGTCCTTAAAACCCGAGCCATAGACTTTCTACGGCTCGGGTTTTAACTTGCTGCCCGCGCGATCGGGCAGCTGAATGTCGGGTCTCCGGCTGTCAGTGACTGCCGGGGACACTGAGGAGAAGACAGAAGCAGCTTTCGCTGCTTCTGTCTTCTCCGATGTCTTCTTACACAGCGTTCAATGAACGCTGTGTATAGGAATAGAGACAGCAGCAGCGGCGCTGTCTCTATTCCTCCCGGTGATCATGTGACTGGTCACATGATCGCCGGGTGCCGTTAGTGACAGACTGTTGCTGGGTCTAACTAGACCCAGCACAGCCCTATCAGTGACAATCGTCACTATGAGAGGGCTGATTTCCCCTGTAACTGGGGCTGCTGTGCAGTCCCAGTTACAGGGGAAAAACATGGTGTAAAAGAAAGAAAAAATATATATAAAGTTCCCCAAAGGTCTTTTTTGACCTTTGAGGAACAGACCATAGTAATAAAAAAATAGTAAAGTAAAGTGCAAAAAAAAATTAAATAATAAATACACATAAAATACCCACCCCAAAAAAACATTCCCCCCCGCCAATCATTGTTGTAACGCTAGCGCTAACCCAATTACCCTAATATAGACATGTAATATATTAAAATTTACGGTAAACAATGACGATTACAAATAAAAGGTCTATTTTAGGGTAAAACTATGTTATTACCAAAAAAATTAGCTGAAACGTAAAAAATCACGTCGTTTTTATTTATTTTTTATAAAAATGTGTGTTTGGTGCAACTTTGTAATTACGTTTTATTAAAAAATATTTTCACTTTTTGAGATACAGCTGCTTTGTATCCTGTATCCGTCAGGTCAGCAGGACTGACGGGATCAGTGAAACGGGCCATGCGCTAAATTAGAATCTTAGATGTGATAGATTTGAGGTGGATCCTGCGTGTCACTGATCCTGTCAGTCCTGCTGACCTGACGGATACAGGATACAAAGCAGCTGTATCTCAAAAAGTGAAAATATTTTTTAATAAAATCAATCAATCAATCACACACATACTAATATATATATATATATATATATATATATATATATATATAAAATGATATAAAGTTTTTAAATGTGTACATAACCTTGTGGCACTATATACAAGGGGGAGCGCTGTGTGGCACTATATACAAGGGGGAGCGCTGTGTGCCACTATATACAAGGGGGAGCGCTGTTTGCCACTATATACAAGGGGGAGCGCTGTGTGCCACTATATACAAGGGGGGGCTGTGTAGTGCTATCCACAGTGGTATGTGTGTGGCGCTCTTTATAGGGGGGGCTTTTTGGTGCTATTTACAAGAGGGGGAAGGCTGTGTGGCGCTCTCTACATGGGGCTGTATGGCACTATCTATATGGGGCTGTGTGTAACGCTCTCTACGGGGGGAATGTGTGATATTTAGAGGGGGCTGTGTATGGCGATATCTATAGGGGTGTGTAATATCTACAGGGGCTGTGTGTGGCACTATGTACAGGGGGCTGTGTGTATGTGGTGTTTTACAGTGTGTGGTATTATTATATTCAGGCACGCAGTGTTTGGTGCTATTATATTTAGGGGCACAGTATGTGGCACCATGATAACTTTATTTTCGTTTATAGGTGTGGAAATGTTGGAAAAGTGAGGAGACGTCTGAGTGGGAAATTCTGCAGAAATGAGTCATGGCCGGGAGAAATCGTCATGAGCGCTGGACCGGATGGAGAAGAAAAGAGGAAAAAAACTACTAGAATCTGAGACGTCGTCACCTGTGAGTCACTAGATTTATAGAGAATCTGTCACCTCTCCTGACATGTTTAATATAGGAATCCTTGTATTTCACAAAAAGACTTTCTGCAGTCCAGGACTGATAGACAATTCCCCTTGTCAGGAGGTTGTGTCCCTGCACAGTGTGATACTCTCAGTATGTAGGGACACAGCCCCGTGACAAGGGAAATCGTAACACTGTTAATGCTTGCCCAAAAAAGTAGTGTTAAAAATAGTTACGGCAGGGCGGCGGTGAGGAAGGGGGGCCCAAGTTTGGGTAACAGCCCAGGGCCCATGGTCTACTTAATCCGCCACTGGGTGAATGGCACAAAATTAAAGACCTAAAATTAAAGACTTGCTGCTTTTTTTTCTAATTGTGCCATTGAAAAACACACTTAGGCCGAATTGACGAACGCGGGGAAACTTGGACGCGAAAAACTGCAGTTTTTCACGTTCGAGTTGCCATCCGTGCGTGTCCTGTTTTCACAGATCCCCATAGAATTGAGTCTATCGAGAGATCCGTGAAAACTGATCTCTAAGAGGTGCTTGTCAGTATCACTATATACTGCAATAGATTAGTATTGCAGTATATTGTGTAAGTGTATATTTATATTTATTTTTTACTTTCCAGAAATGTGTCAGTGGTTCAGATGATATACTGTGGAAGACGTAATCCTAATGAAATGATTGGAATGTGTTGACTGTCTAAATATGCCGCTCTTTAATTAATTAATCAAATATTTTGACTCATTCTCGTGTGGAAAAATGTGCAGCATACTATATGAAATGGAAAAATGTAGTACATGTTTTGAACTCTGCTGTGAACAAAAGTCTTTCCAGAGCATTTCCCTCCTAAAATAAAAAAATGGCCATAGCGCCGGCGGCCGTGGGTCTCATTCACCCAAGTTTCCGCCAGCCTCCTTTTTCTCTGGGCCAGCGTCTGTCTGCTCTGCGACGCCGGCGTGCGCGTGCTCTGCTGCCGTAGGGTGCGCGTGTCCCCATTCTTAAAGTGCCAGCGCACACACCAGCAATAATGCTCCCAACTTATCCCAGCACATCCTGGCCTTTTTAAGGAACTCTGCCCACTTCCTCAGTGCCTGAGCAATGTTGTTGCTAACCTTGTGTTAGTCTGCAAAGGTTCCATAGTCTGTTTCTGACTTCAGTGTCTGTGTCCGTGTCAAGTCCAGTGCCAGTGACGACTTCAGTATCCGTGTCCGGTGTCTGTGTCAAATCCAGTGTCCGTGACAACTTCAGTATCTGTGTCCGGTGTCCATGACAATTCCAGTATCTGCGTCCAGTGTCCGAGACCAGTTCTGCTTCCATTAAACCAGCACAAGCCAGCTTCCGTTAATCCATCACAGGCCAGTTTCCGATAATCCAGCACAAGTTAGCTTCCAGCTATCCGGCACCAGCCTGCCATCCAGGTACCACCGACCAGTGACTGTCCTATATTGTTTGACCAGCTGCTACTCCGTTACGGTGGTGTGGCTCAGTGGGTCCAAAACCTCGGTGGACGTTACAATGTCTGTAAATAACTGTTTGGTTATCCTCTTTTGTCAGTTTTAGGTGGGGTCGGACTCGGTAGAAGTGTACAACTTTAACTTTTATATTAATATTTTATTAATATTGCATGAATGTATTAAATGACTAGCTTGTTACATATTTACTTTCATAGGAATTTAGGAAAGTTTAGAAGTTTTAATCATATACATATATGTTATGTTCTATCAATCTCAGGTCCCTATTTATCAAAAAGCAGTGATAACTGGGATGTTCTAGTGGCAATAGAAAATTGGTTACCAGCTCTCCGCTGTTCTCTACTCTCCTTTAGACTGTCTGCTCATGCTGCTGCTCAAAGGCCCTTAGTTAAAAATGTCTGAATCTGGGCTGCACATGCTCACAAATGCAGTTCCTCCTCTAAAGACCAGAGGAGGTAGTTCACTACTGGGTGTACGTGCAGTCATCTCAGAACTGCTAGAGAGAACAGGAAGACATTATTAAAGTAAGTACTTTAAAGGGTTGTCCAGGCACGGGTCTGTTTGTTATACTGATGACCTATCCACAGGATAGGTCACCAGTATGTGATAGGTGGGGTTCCGACACCCGGACCACCACCAATCAGAAGCTATGCAGGTTCGGTGCCGGAAGCAGAAGGCTCGGGCCACATCATAGCGGCGGCGCTGGGTTACTGCAGCTCTGCTCCTATTCACTTGAATAAAAGCGGAACTCCAGTACTGGAATACAGACACTATACAGTGGTCGGAGCCTTCTGCTTCTGGCTCCGACCCCAGCGATCACATACTGATGACCTATCCTGTATAAACCCATCAGTATAAAAAACAGCCCCAGCCTGGACAACTCCTATAGCAGAAACACTTTTTAAATGTATATTTTATTACCATTCAGACTTGCACCTGATTGCCTTAATTTTCAGGACATATACTATGAGTGCACACTGTTCTTTTTTGGCTTAAAAAACATTACCTAGCTACAAATACATTTATACCTAGCTACAAATACATTTATACACAGCAAGCAGATAACTGGCAACCAGTAAAAAATGTTGGTAACAAATTTTTGCGGGACAAGATATAGTCTTCCATACTTTTTTTTTTTTATACACGATGTTCAACATGTGGTTTAAATAACATGTTCTGGCTGTTGCGATCGTGGCTATACCATACATATGTATTTATTTTGTTTACATTTATAAAGACCTGTTAAAGCTTGCTGTATATGTTAGGAATAGAAAATGTATACACTCCTCAACATTAAAATTGCAACACAAAGAAGGAAAAGTTTAGGAATTGTGGAAATCCCAGGATTGATAGACATGTTAATGATATGCAAATGATAAAAAAAAAAAGGAAACAAAATATTCCAAACATCTTGATTTATTCAATATCGAGTATAAGAGCCACACACAGAAATACACGCATTTACAAGTCTTGGCTTGCTATCAATGAGGTTATTAATGGTTGTCTGTTATGCCACGCTGAATGCCCTTGGATACGCAAATCAAGATTGGCTGCTGGCAGCTCCCATAGCAATTGCCCACCAATGATGTCCCAGATGTGCTCGGTGAAAGACGTCCGGAGACGCTGCAGGCCATGGTAGCTCGTTTAGGCCACACAGGCTGCTCACAGTAGTGATGTTGTCCTGTTGAAAAACAACTTCTGGGACACTTTGGAGAAATGGCTGTGCCACTGGTTCCATGACCAAATCAATGTAACGCCGAGCAGTTAGTGTACCTGAAATGAAGACTAGAGGGTTCCGGCTACCGTACATTATGTCACCCTTCACCATAATCCTGGGAATAGGACCCGTGTGATGATCCCTTGTGAAGGCCTCTTCATGGCGTTGCCCACGTGGTCTCCAGAACAATTTTCGGCTATCATTGTGTCCAAGACAAAAGCGGGACTCATTGCTGAAGAGGATAGACCTCCATTTCAGCCTCCATTGCCATCCTGCTGTACACCATGATAGCCTTTGAGAGCGGTGGAGTGTGGTCAATGGAACACCTGTAGTTGGATATCTGGCTCGTAGCCCAATGTCGTTCAAATGCCTTCTGATAGTTTGTGACGACACTGGTTGTTGTCCTTGGCTTGGGATGTAACGCCCAAGTTCACTTGCAGTACAGAATGCATCTCTACGCGCCATTCTTCCAATCAGACGATCCGTACATGCAGAGGTACGTCTCCATGCCTCCATTTTGGGGCGTCCTTTTTATTAGAAAGTATTTTAGGCAACATGTCAGCTTTGAAGTGCTCTTGCAGTACCAAAACAGTGGAAATCCCCCAAAAGTGACCCAATTTGGGAAACTAGACCCCTCAAAATAATTATCTAGAGGTATAGTGAGCATTTTGACCGCACAGGTTTATTTCAGAAATTATTGTAATTGGGCAGTGAAAATTAAAATCTACATTCTTTCAAAGAAAATTTAGGTTTAGCTAATTTTTTCTCATTTCCACAAGGACTAAAAGAGAAAAAGCACCACAACATTTGTAAAGCAATTTCTCCCGAGTAAAACAATACCTCACATGTGGTAATAAACGGCTGTTTGGACAGACGGCAGGGCTTAGAAAGGAAAGTGCGCCAAATGGCTTTTGGAGCTCAAATTTAGCAGGAATGGTTTGCGGAGGCCATGTCGCATTTGCAAAGCCCCTAAAGGACCAAAACAGAGAAAACGCCCAAAAAGGGACTCCATTTAGGAAACAACACCCCTTGAAGAATTAATCAACGGGTGTAGTGAGCATTTTGACCCCACAGGGCATTCATTGAGTTTATTAGAATTGGGCAGTGAAAATAAAAAAAATAATTTTTCTTCAATAAGACGTAGCTTTAGCTCAAATTTTTCATTTTCTCAACAAATAAAGGGAAAAAAGAACCACAACATTTGTAAAGCAACTTTTCCGGAGTACGGAAATACCCCATATTTGGTCTTAAACTACTGTTTATGTGTTTCGGTGTTTGGGTACACGGCAAGGATCAGAAGAGAAGGAGCGCCATTTGGCTTTTGGAGTACAGATTTTGCTGGATTGATTTATTGGCACCATGTCGGTTTTGCAAAGCCCCTAAGGTACCAGTACAGTGGAAACTCCCCAAAAGTGACTCCATTCACGAAACTACACCCCTTGAGGAATAAATCTAGGGATGTAGTGAGCATTTTGACCCCACAGGTGTTTCATAGATTTTGTTAGAATTGGGCAGTGAAAATAAAAAATAAAAACTTTTTCTTCAATAAGACATAGTATTAGCACGCAATTTTTAATTTTCTCAACAAATAAAGGAAAAAAAGAACCCCAACATTTGTAAAGTGTTTGGGCACACGGCAGGGCTCAGAAGTGAAGGAGCGCCATTTGGCTTTTGGAATACAGATTTTGCTGGATTGGTTTCTGGGTGCTATGTCGCATTTGTAAAGTCACTGCGGGCCCAAAATAGTAGAAACCCCCCAGAAGTGACCCCATTTTACCTCTTAAGGTATTCACCTAGGGGTGTAGTGAGCATGTTAACCCTGCAGGTGTTTTGCAGAAAGTAGTGTGCACTTGATGTTGCAGAGTGAAAATTGGATTTTTTCCATAGATATGCCAATAAGTGGTGCCCAGCTTGTGCCACCATAACAAGACAGCTCTCTGATTATTATGCTGTGTTTCCCTGTTTTAGAAACACCCAACATGTGGCCCTAATCTTTTGCTTGGACATTTGACCAGGCTCAGGATTGAAAGAGTACCATGCAAAGTAGAGCCCTAATTTGGCGACTTACAAAGTATTGGTTCACAATTGCAGAGGCTCAGATGTGAAATAATAAAAGAAATCCCTGACAGGTGACCCCATTTTGGAAAATGCACCCATTAAGACATTTATTAAGGGGTGTAGTGAGCACCTACAGGTCTTGTCCATAAATGATTGCGCTGCGGATGGTGCAAAGTATAAAATAAAATGTTTCCCTAGATATGCCATTGCAGTGGCAAATATGTGGTGCCCAGCTTGTGCCACTGGAGACACACACCCCAAAAATTGTTAAAAGGGTTCTTCCGTGTATGGCAATGCCATATATGTGGAAGTAAACTGCTGTTGGGCACACATTAGGGTTCAGAAGGATGGGAGCGCCATTTGGCTTTTGGAGCATGAATTTTGCTTGGTAGTAGTTTTGTTTGAGTATTACTGGTATTTCGGTTTATAATGTTGGGGTATATGCAAGCTAGGCAGAGAACATCAGGGGCATAGTCAGGTGGTATAATAATTGAGTATAAAAAAGAATAAAATAATCCATAGATGTGTGTTACGCTGTGATGCAATCCTTTCTGCACAGGCCGGTGCCGCACTGATAAATGGTGTCCTTTCTTATCCCCCTTTTGGTCCACACTCTGCACCTTTGCAGTTTGGGGAAATTTACTGGGAAAGTGTTGTCCTGGTATAATACGGGCACCCTCACTTCCAGCAGATATATATGTTTGGGCCCAACGATTCCTGGTTCCCTAATTTTAGTGGCTTGATAAATCGCCCCTTGAAACAGAAGAAATGTTCCCCTCGGGCTGGCACAACTGCGTACTTTTTATTTCCTGATTTATTGGAGCCTTAACTTATTTTATTTTTTCATAGACGTAGTGGTATGAGGGCTGTTTTTTTTTAAGGGACGAGCAATAGTTATTATTGGTACCATTTTTGGGTACATGCGACTTTTTGATGACTTTTTATCCTTTTTTTTAGGAGGCAAGGTGACCAAAAAAACGCAATTCTGGCTTAGTTTTTAAGGTTTTTTTTATATAGCGTTCACCACACGTCATAAATTACATGTTAACTTTATTCTGCGGGCCAGTACAATTCCGGCGATACCAAATTTATAGCACTTTGAGGCTGGGTTCACACGACCTATTTTCAGACGTAAACGAGGCGTATTATGCCTTGTTTTACGTCTGAAAATACGGCTCCAATACGTCGGCAAACATCTGCCCATTCATTTGAATGGGTTTGCCGACGTACTGTGCAGACGACCTGTAATTAACGCGTCGTCGTTTGACAGCTGTCAAAAGACGACGCGTAAAATTACAGCCTCGTCAAAAGAAGTGCAGGACACTTCTTGGGACGTTTTTGGAGCAGTTTTCTCATAGACTCTATTGAAAACAGCTCCAAAAACGGCCGTAAAAACGGCACGAAAACGCCGCGAAAACGGCGCGAAAAACGGCGCGAAAAACGTGAGTTGCTCAAAAAACGTCTGAAAATCCCTTGAAAACAGCTCCGTATTTTCAGACGTTTTTGGCTCAGCGTGTGAACATACCCTGAAGGTCCAACTGTTTGATTGATGTTCTAATACATTTCACTGAATACGTAGTGCAATTAGAACTGTATTAGAACTGTCAGTTGTTCACTGACAGCAAGCCGATCAGGCTCCGCCTCCGGTCGGGGCCTAATCGGCTTCTGTAATGGCAGACTGGAGGCCATTGTTAGGCCTCCTGTTGCTATAGTACCAGTCGGCAGCCTTGCCATCGCATTGGCAGGGCTGCCGATTTTCTACAAACCACTAAGATGAAGCGATCGCTTTCGATCGCTGCATCTAAGAGGTTAATGGCAGAAATCGGAGCTAGCGCCACTTCTTGCCGTTACAGCGAGGTGTCTGGATACGTGCCAGGGTGTGGAATAAAAAGGGACTACATTGGCCTTTTGTGTCCGCCAATTCTGCAGCTGATTTTATAGCAGCATACTGTTTTCTGGGGCCCCTAAAGTGCCACGGCATTACAAACACCATATAAATGACTTCATTTACAAAAGTAGACCCCCTTAAGTTTTCATCAAGGTGTTTAGCATATTTTTAAAAAGTCCACTTTTTTTCTGAAATTTTCTTGAATGAGATGGGATAAAATTAAATTGCCATTTTTTTAAGTCAAATGCGTTACTTTACAGATGCATTTTTCACACATAGTATGGACCACGGGTAAAATTCATCTCATTTCACATTCTGCTACTTCTCCAGTATATGAGCATACCCAGTATGTGTGCTTTATTTACTGTACGGGCACTTTAGCACCTGAAACATACAAACCCTGCATAAATGAGTTAATTTACAAAATTAGACCCCCCAAGGTCCTCATCAAGGGTTTTACAATAGATAGAATAAATAGATGTGTAGATAGAAAGATACTGCTAGACAATTAGAGTAAAATTATGTGGTGCTTGGAACAATGTATTCTTCTGGCAGCAAATCTCTCTACATATCCCCACGCTGAAACAAAGTGTGAGGAGAAAATGAGAGGCAGGGGATTCGATGCCAAAGTTCCACAAACAAATACTGCTGTGATTGCCGTGATTAGTTCCCACGGAAATCACATGATCAGTGACCACACAGATTGGTCTCTGATGTTTGGCTAGTGCCCAAAGCTGTCGGGAACAGCTTGGGCACAGGGCTTGTGTGCGTCGTGTATATATATATGCTGTGTGCAGGCTTCATGGACCCGAGCCCGAACTCGTATATATACAGCGGACGGGCAGGAACCAGTTAAAAACCTTTTTTTTATTATCATTCATTAAATTTATAGTGTGTTGTACATTTACTCACAGTACTTTTATTTTAAAAAAAAATCTGAAATTGCACTTCAATAAATATATTTTATGTTCTATCTAAGTAGCCTAGTTATTTACATGATGATGATGATGATGAAAAGCTTGATGTTCCATTTTACTGCAGTAAATTTGTTATTACTAACAACTAGTCAGAGTTAGGGTATGTTCACACGTAGTCAACAAAAATGTCTGAAAATCCAGAGCTGTTTTCAAGGGAAAACAGACCCTGCTTTTCAGACGTTTTTTGACCAACTCGCATTTTTCGCTGCGTTTTTCGCGCCGTTTTCGCAGCGTTTTTTACGTCCGTTTTGGGAGCTGTTTTCATTGGAGTCTATGAGAAAACAGCTCCAAAAACGTCCAAAGAAGTGTCCTGCACTTCTTTTGACGAGGCTGTATTTTTACGCGTCGTCGTTTGACAGCTGTCAAACGACGACGCGTAAATAACAGGTCGTCTGCACAGTACGTCGGCAAACCCATTCAAATGAATGGGCAGATGTTTGCCGACGTATTGTAGCCCTATTTTCAGACGTAAAACGAGGCATAATACGCCTCGTTTACGTCTGAAAATAGGTCGTGTGAACCCAGCCTTAGAGTCGGACAGTGGACAAATTTACCGACAGCCCTGGTCAATTAACTAAAAAAATTCTTTAGCCTTTTCTTAGTTCTATCTGTTCCTATGAAAGCTCAATAATATGGCCACCATAACAGCTTCTACAGGGGTGCTGCACAGGAATTGCTCCTTCAGTATTTGTTACTTAGATTCTCCTGATTCGTGAATGGTAAATCTTCCCAGAGATACGGGAGTGAGGGTTCAATCACCAAATAACTAGATTTGCTATTCAGAAGTCTGAAAAGGCTGGATGAAAGCCCCTGTGGTAGCAGAAATGACAGCCATATTGTCTCCGAATTACCCCAGAAACATACATAACTAAGTACTTACTAAGGCCCCATGCACACGACCGTAGATTTCGTCCATAATTGCGGACTGTAATTACGGGCCACAATTACGGACCCATTCATTTCTATTGACCGCGGACACCTTCCCGTATATTTGCGGGAAGGTGTCCGGGCTGTAGAATGCCTCGGGAAAAGATAACACATGTCCTATCCTTTGCGTTTTATGGACCGTGCTCCCATACTTTATATGTCAGCACGGGCCGAAAGTGTGGGTGGTTGTCCGCGGCCACCAGCAGCCGGCCATGTCCGTAATCGCGGACCGGGATTATAGGCACGGCCGTGTGCAAGAGGCCTATCTAGAATATTAGATGACACTAAAATTACTTACATTTCCTAGATTTTTTAAGAAGAGGATGATAATTTTCCTCTTTTCTAATTGCTTTTATATTTCTAATAAATGCTTTTAAATGTCACATCAGATCTTTTAGGCCAGGATCATACATACAGTTTTGGTGCAGTGTTTGCCTCAGTGGAAAAAAAAAGAAAGGAGATACATCAGTCTTTTCTTTATACAGTTTTTTTATGCAGTTGTTTTTATAGCCAAAGCCATAAGTCAAATCAAAAGGAAAGGGGATTATAAAGCAAGGACTTATACTTCCCTCTCCTGCTGGATCTATTTCTAGCTTTGGCTAAAAAAAATTATCAAAAACTGCAGTGGTGTTTTTCCAAAAAATGCTGAGTGTGAAAACTTACTGGAGAGCGGCTAAAATGCTAATATACTGTAAACTATTTCCCCACAGATAATAAGCATATTAAAAAAACCTCCGTGTAAATATAATTGTATTCCAAATATGTAAAAATATACAGTACATATATGTGGAACAACAACAGCTGGTGAGGCTGGTGTTATGTGCACATGTGATACCATTTTTTTTATTGAGAATTGAGCATTACCTTATTGGAGTTTAAATGCAACCGTGTTAGGTTTGCAAGTGCTGGCAGATCCTTAATACTTTTAATTTTATTATAAGATACATTGAAATGGGCAAGTTGGGTACAGGCTTTAAATGGTTCCATTTGTTCAATTGCATTGTAACTTAGATCCAGAACAAGTAGATTGGGCAGCACGGCAAGTCCAGGAACACTACAAGACATAGAACATAGGTAAATAGAAAGACAATGTTTGGGCATTACTTACTTCATATATTGCACAGTGAATCACTGTTTTGTTCATGCATGCTTACTCTATCTATCTATCTATCTATCTATCTATCTATCTATCTATCTATCTATCTATCTATCTATCTATCTATCTATCTATCTATCTATCTATCTATCTATCTATCATCTATCTATCTATCTATCTATCTATCTATCTATCTATCTATCTATCTATCTATCTATCTATCTATCTATCTATCTTAGGTATACATATCAAATTCATTTTTGTTATATGGTGACCATGAGAATTAAAAGGGCTGTCCAGAATTAGAAAAACATGGCTGCTTCCATCCAAATACAGTGCCACACCTATCCACAGCTGCAATACCAGACAACACATGGACAGGTATGACACTGTTTCTGCATGAAAGCAAATCACTGGAGTAGAAATAGAGTTTGATAAAATAAAACTTTTACTCATTATTTTTCAAAAGTGTGCAAGCAAATACACAAAAGACAATCTTTTAAAATAAGGATATACTCCCTATTGCAAGGGAAAAATAACATTCTGTGTGGTTATTAGATGCCAATTTGCGCAGGTTATAACCATGTTTTTACAAAATACATATAGAGCTCCAAGTAGTTTTAATATATACGAAAGAGGTTTTTCAAAAGAGTAGGTATTGCTGTATTTGGGGTGATCAACCCCCCTACCCGTTTTGTGATGTAACAGAGTCCATTCCGTTCCTATAGCTGGAGACTGGGAAACCTCGTTATTCCTTTTTATAAATCCAGACAACCAGTGTTATGCATTCTTCTGACGCGTTTCCTTGTGGCCAAAATTCTTCAGGGGAGATAAGGCCATTTAGCTTCTTCAATGGGAGGCTTCATTTGCGTTGGAGCCATGAAAAGAGTGATTCTTATGCAGTGGCAGAGATTTCTAGCTGCATCAGTTCCACAATGCGCGGATGTGCGTCTGTCTCGGCGTATAACGTCCTTTGACGTATTATTATCTGCATGAAAGCATACATGTTTTTTCTAATCCTGGATAACCCTTTTAAACAAGGATCAGCCATGTTGGATTTCAACATGCCAATTGTTTGTTCTGCTGGGAGACGAGCCGCTGCCACAGGTAGCAGGATATCCTCCTCTCCCCTATTTAATAAACATACATGATTGGTCAAGGTTGGGGAAAATATTTGCAAATAAGCGTTTGGACGACAGCTATCTTATGTGTAAAACAGAAATGGGGTTGAAAGCAGCACAGCAGTCCCTTCTATTTTAATGCAAAGTCCATCCAGGATGGATCAGTCCCAATCTATCATCGTATAGTTGCCAAGAACTAGGTGGTAGACTTCAGCATAACCTTCAAAATTATTTTATTTAGGCAAAGTAGTGCTGTACTATTTTGCCTGAGAAAAAAATATTTTGAAGGTTATGCTGCTGTCCACCCCCTACTTTTTGGCAGCTATCTTATGTGTATGACCAGCTTTATGGCTATGCTAGAACAGTCTGTAGTGTAAGGACAAAATGCTTACTACACCCCTAAATGACTGCCTTATGGGGTGTTGTCCTTGCTCTTTCTGAGCCTTACCATGTGCTCATGCAGCAGATTACAACCACATAATAGGTATTGCAGTATACAGGAGGAATAGCTTAATAGATATTGAGTTGTCTGAATTAGGCCTCATGCACACGATCGTATATTTGCGACTACAATTTATCCGTATTTTTGCGAATAAATTTAAAGGATAGGATTTACATGGATCAATGCGGGGCTCGCAAATCCCCACCACAAAAAGTCAGGACAAGTCATTTGATGGCCCGGATTTTGGGATTCAGCACTACTGGTGAATTGTTGTGGATCCGTGAGTCCGGATGATACACAGATGCACAACAAAGGCTTTTTGTTTTGCAATGGACACGTGGTTTTGCGGCCCACAAAACCAATATGGTCGTGTGCATGAGGCCTAAATTAAATAAATTTTAACAGTAAATTAATATTATCGGAAAACATGTAATTTTTCACTCTGATAAATTAAATGAAACACCTGAGGGGTCTAAATGCTCACTACCCGTCTAAATGTATTTACTTGAGGGTAGTAGTTTTGAATATTGTTTCTTATATTTTGGCACCTTGATGCATCTGCAAGCATAAAATGATGCCTGATAATCATACTAATAAAAAGGCGGCTGCAAAATCCAAAAGGTGCTTCTTTATTTTGCTCGGCTATTTTCGTCATCCCCATAGACATTGAATGGAGCGGTAGCATACATGTGCGGCACCTAACCCATTCAAAATTCTCCTCACTGCGATTGTGCAGTGAGAAGGAACGGGGATTGGGACCCCCATTCTAGTGATTAGTGGGGGTTCCAGTGGTGGGGCCTCAGCGTTCATACATTTGTGAACTATCCCTGTGGATAGGGGATAAATGTGCTAAGTGAGAAAACCCCTTTAATTAGAAATATTGCATAAATTTGTAGTATATATGGTTTAGGCTACAAAAGATCTTAAATTGTAATTTGTTATGTTTACACCAGCTGGAGCACATGTGGATCACTGGGTTGCTACTGATTTGGCTTTGGGCTAAACCCAGGACTGAAATCTAAGGTATTTCCCAATTCACCCTTTATCCCCTATACAGGGATCGGGACATCGCAGGTCGCTAGCCCAGGAGTAGTGTCTGTTAGCAACAGCTGATAAAGAACAGCAGAAGACACCAAGATGTGGGACAAATTCAGCTTGCAAAATATGTAGTCAGACGGACCAAGATCAGGGCTGGCAGTGTTCAGGCACAACGCTAGACAGGTGGCAAACAGATAGAGTCAGAGATCAGGCCAGGTCAAATAGCAAGAATCAAATAGCAACAGAAGAATACCTATGCAGCTACTGATACTAAAATAACTGCACAGGAATATGGGGAAGGGTCCTAAAGAAGCCTGTGCCATCTGGGCATTGGCTGGACTGAGGATGATTTGGCCTGCTCTAGTCCTTCAAAAGTCAGCGTGTGTTACAACGGAAATAGACTCAGGAAAGCAGTGATTGGGTGGAGATTGTCTGGAACATCAGTTCCCTGTCCCAAAAATCCCTGAACACAGTTCTCATATTTAGTGAGGAGTTCACGAATGCAGAAGCCGCTGCAGATCAGGTGTTTCCGGCTATCCAGTGTACAAGAAAAAAATAATTAAAGCGTACGTCCACTTTCACTGAAAAACTATTATAGTGCAGGAGTGTGCAGACTAATCATTGTTCTAAATAACTTGTATTACAGTTCCTGCTAATAATAGCAGCAAGGCAGGGGCGTAACTAGGAAAGACTGGGCCCCATAGCAAACTTTTGACTGGGGCCCCCCTCCCCTGGGAGTCACACAACCCCCCCCCCCTTGTAGATAGTGCCTTTTTTACAGCCCCCCTGTAGATAACGCCATACAGCCCCCCTGTAGATAACGCCATACAGCCCCCCTGTAGATAACGCCATACAGCCCCCTTTGTATATATCTACAGAGGGGGACTGTATGGCGTTATCTACAGGGGGGACTGTGTGGCGTTATCTACAGGGGGGTCTGTGTGGCGTTATCTACACGGGGACTGTGTGGCGTTATCTACACGGGGACTGTGTGGCGTTATCTACAGGTGGGACTGTGTGGCGTTATCTACAGGGGGGACTGTGTGGCGTTATCTACAGGGGGGACTGTGTGGCGTTATCTACAGGGGGACTGTGTGGCGTTATCTACAGGGGGGACTGTGTGGCGTTATCTACAGGGGGACTGTGTGGCGTTATCTACAGGGGGGTCTGTGTGGCGTTATCTACAGGGGGGACTGTGTGGCGTTATGTACAGGGGGACTGTGTGGCGTTATCTACAGGGAGGACTGTGTGGCGTTATCTACAGGGAGGACTGTGTGGCGTTATCTACAGGGGGGACTGTGTGGCGTTATCTACAGGGGGGACTGTGTGGCGTTATATACAGGGGGACTGTGTGGCGTTATCTACAGCGGGGACTGGGTGGCGTTATCTACACGGGGACTGTGTGGCGTTATCTACAGGGGGTCTGTGTGGCATTATCTACAGGGGGGACTGTGTGGCGTTATCTACAGGGGGACTGTGTGGCATTATCTACAGGGGGACTGTGTGGCGTTATCTACAGGGGGGACTGTGTGGCGTTATCTACAGGGGGGACTGTGTGGCGTTATCTACAGGGGGACTGTGTGGCGTTATCTACAGGGGGGACTGTGTGGCGTTATCTACAGGGGGGACTGTGTGGTGTTATCTACAGGGGGGACTGTGTGGCGTTCTCTACAGAGGGGGCTGTATGGCGCTACTGCTGCCACGGCGGTTGTTACGCCACTGCAGCAAGGACAGTCTATGCTGCTGGCAGCTCATAACTCTGCAGTAGGAGACAAAGAGTCCTGCTTGTCTTCATGAATCCCGTATGCCGAGCGGCCGCTGTTCTGCATGCGGGAGCCATGGAGACGAGCAGGATGCTTTGTCTCCTACTGCAGCGCTGGCGGCCATTCTGTATACGGGAGCCACGGAGACGAGAATCCTCTAGCATATTATCCCTCCCACCATAAAAGGAAAAGATCAGTAATGAAAGTGTCACGCAGGGTTCGTGGACCCACTGGGCCGTACCACCTTGGCGGTATGGCAGCTGGCCAACAGGGCGCAGGTCACAGTCTATAGTTCGTACAGGGTACCTGTGGCAGCTCGGACAGTAGCAAGGCAGGCTTGGCTGGGACTAGGCAGCGGGTAGACGTCAGGCGTGGAGTAGCAGGACAGGCATGGAATACAGCACAGCATGACTACAGCACAGCACGGCACTTGACCAGGATAGCACAGGATACAGGATACAGGAAACACTGGGAACTGGAAAACACTAGGAGACCATTTCCTTAGACAAACTAGGATACGACAAACAATGCTCAGGCATCGAAGCAAGGGGCTGGGTCCCTCTTATAGTCCAGGGCACTCATGGGCTGATTACACATTAAAGTCCGGTGCGCGCGCTGCCGCTTTAAGAGCGGGCACGAGCAAGCGCGCGCACCCTACGGGACCCGGCCTAGGTGAGTGGAAGTGAGCGCTGGTGTCTCCCGAGGAGACTGGGGCCAGCGCTCGCAGAGCCATGGCTACGGCCGTAAGGAGGAGATTGAACCTGATGGCCCGCAGCCACGGACATGACAGTATCCCCCCTCTTCTTGGGGCCAGAGCGAGAGAGAAACTTCTTCAGAAGGGTAGGAGCATTGAGGATCTCCTCTGGCTCCCAGGACCTCTCTTCAGGACCAAACCCCCTCCAATCCACAAAATAAAAAGTCTTTCCTCTCACTCTCTTGGTGTCCAAGATCTCCTTAACCTGGAAGGTGTCTAAAGGGCTGCTGGAGGCAACCGCAGGGCTAGGAGTCTTGGTAAAGCGGTTCAAAACCACTGGTTTCAGGAGAGAGACATGGAGGGAGTTGGGGATCCTGAGGGTAGGAGGCGGCCGAAGCTTGTAGGTGACAGGGTTGATCTGCTGCAGGATCTCGAAGGGTCCGAGGAACCTGGGAGCAAATTTGTACGACGGCACCCTCAGTCGAATATTCCTGGAGGACAGCCAGACCTTCATGCCAGGAGGAAACTGAGGAGGTTCTTTTTTCCTTGTGTCCGCCTTCCGTTTCATGCGGTCGACCGCCAGCAGGATGGAGAATTGAGTCTGCTGCAAGATCTACAGAAAGTCCCTAAAAGCCGTGTCAGCAGCTGGTACCTCGGACGTATCAGGCACCGGGAGAGGAATTCGTGGGTGTTGGCCATAGACAATAAAGAACAGTGTCTTCTGTGTGGACTCGCTAGTGTGATTATTGTAAGAGAATTCAGCCCACGGGAGCAACTGCACCCAGTCATAATGCTGCTTGGAGATGAAGTGGCGTAAGTAGTTTTCCAAGATCTGATTGATCCTCTCGACCTGACCGTTGGACCGAGGATGGTAGGCCGAGGAAAATTCCAACTTTACACCAAGGAGTCCGCAGAGGGCTCTCCAGAACTTCGAGGTGAACTGAACCCCCCGATCAGACACAATATGCAGTGGCAAGCCGTGCAGGCGGAAGTTGTGTTGGATGAACAGCTTGGCCAGTTGAGGAGCAAAAGGAAGACCGGTCAGAGAAACGAAGTGGGCCATTGTAAAGGATCTGCCAGGCACAACTTCTGTGTATACGCACATAGGTAATCAGTCTGCACCTGAGTCTATGTCTCTGAGACTGACTCCATCTTCCACCACTCAGGATGGCAGGCTTAGGAGCGGGAGAACCTATCGCAGCCTGGCCAGACTGAGCTAGCTCCCGCCCTCTGTCTATTTATACCTGCCTTTCCTGTTCCTCCTTTGCTTGTGATTCTTCTCATGTGGTTACCTGGCCCAGCTACAGCTTCTATCTATTTGATCCTGCTCCATACTGACCCTGGCTTACTGACTACTCTCCTGCTCTGCGTGTGGTACCTCGTTCACTCCTGGTTTGACTTGGCTCGTTCACCTCTCTTGTTGCTCACGGTGTTGCCGTGGGCAACTGCCCCATTTCCCTTAGCTTTGTGTACCCTTGTCTGTTTGTCTCGTGCACTTACTGAGCATAGGGACCGCCGCCCAGTTGCACCCCGTCGCCTAGGGCGGGTCGTTGCAAGTAGGCAGGGACAGAGTGGTGGGTAGATTAGGGCTCACTTGTCCGTTTCCCTACCCCCATCATTACAGCCATCTTCGAAAATCGATCCACCACCACCCAGACAGCACTGAATCCAGCAGAGAGAGGCAGGTCAGTGATAAAGTCCATCGCTATTTGCTGCCAGGGAGCATCGGGCACAGACAATGGCTGGAGCAGGCCAGCAGGTCTGGAGTGAGCGACCTTGTTAGCTGCACACACTGAGCAGGTAGAAACAAAGTCCATAATGTCCTTGGGCAGCGTGGGCCACCAGAAATGATGGGTAATTAGATCCCGGGTCTTACGGGTCCCCGCATGACCTGCCAGTCTAGAGAAGTGTCCCCAGCGGAGGATTCTCCCTCAGTCAGCCAGGCGCACAAAAGTCCTCCCTGGGGGAATGTCCCCAACTTGCAGGGGATTGACAGAGACAATGCAAGACATATCAATAATGTTCTGTGGAATTTCCATGGTGTCTTCTGTCTCAAAAGACCTGGACAAGGCATCGGCCCTCACATTCTTGTCGGCCAGACGATAATGGAGCTCAAACTGGAACCTTGTAAAGAACAGTGACCACCTGGCCTGATGAGGGTTCAGCCGTTGGGCCGTCTGAAGATAGGTGAGGTTCTTGTGGTCCGTAAAAATCAGGATGGGATGAGCTGCGCCCTCTAGTAGATGTCTCGACTGCTCCAGGGCCAATTTGATGGCCAGTAACTCCCGATCCCCAATTGAGTAGTTGCGTTCTGCGGAAGTGAAGAGCTTAGAGAAATATCCACATACCCTTGACTTGCCCTTGGAACCATTCTGGAACAGGAGTGCACCAGCCCCGACAGAGGATGCCTCCACCTCCAACGAGAACTGTAGAGAAACATCTGGATGATGGAGGATAGAGGCTGACGTGAAAGCACTCTTCAGGCTATTGAATGCGGACTCTGCCTCAAGAGACCACACCTTGGCGTTCATGCCCTTCTTAGTGAGGTTAGAGATAGGAGATGTCAGTGAGGAGAAGTTTGGAATAAACTTTCTGTAAAAATTGGTGAATCCAAGAAAGCGCTGTATGGCCCTCAAGCCTAGAGAGCGTGGCCATTCAAAGACGGACTTGACCTTTTCAGGATCCATCTTGAGACCTCTATTCGAGACAATGTAGCCAGGAAGGGTAGAGCATCCTTTTAAAACACGCACTTCTCCAACTTGGCCTACAGATGATTCTCCCTTAACCGCAGCAAAACTTGACGGACATCTCTCTGATGAGTCATAGGATCTGGAGAAAAAATCAAGACGTCATCAAGATAGACCACAACACAAACATAGAGGAAGTCACGGAAAATGTAATTAACGAACTCCTGGAAGACCGTGGGAGCATTACACAGGCCCAAGGGCATTACTAGATACTCATAGTGTCCATCACGGGTGTTAAATGCAGTCTTCCACTCGTCACCCCAGCGAATCCGGATTAGGTTGTAAGCTCCACGCAGGTCTAGTTTTGAAAAACCTTGGCACCACGTATACGATCGAACAACTCAGAGATTAGTGGCAACAGATACTTATTTTTCACCGTGATTTGGTTGAGAACCCTGTAGTCAATACAAGGACGCAGGGAGCCATCCTTCTTTTTGACGAAGAAGAACCCGGCTCCTGTCGGGTAGGAAGTCTTCCATATGAAGCCCCTCTCCAAGTTCACTTTAACATAGGCGGACATGGACAGAGTCTCTGGCAAGGAGAGAGGATATATCCTACCACGGGGAAGGGATGCACCAGGTATCAGCTCGATAGGACAGTCATACGCCCAGTGTGGGGGCAGTGTCTCCGCCTCCCTTTTGCTGAAGACTTCCGAAAATGCAGCATAATGACCAGGCAATCCTGCCAATGACCGAGGCAGAGGAGGCTGAGCCTAACTAATCTGAACCAAGCATCGGCTGTGACACTCGGGGCCCACTGGGGAACCTCTCCAGAGTTCCAGTCCAGGACTGGGGCATGCAGTCGGAACCAAGGCAGGCCCAGCAGCACAGGGTTAACGGCCTTGGATAGGACATAGAACGATAGAAGTTCGGAGTGGAAAGCCCCTACTTATAGCCTCAGCGGCTTGGTCACCGCTATAACTGGGTCTGGCAGAGGTAGTTCATTTACCGATGCAACCATCAACAGTCTCTCCAGAGGGGTAGTGGGTAATTGAAGAAGATCCACCAGGTCTCTACAAATGAAATTAGCAGCGGATCCAGAGTCCAGATACGCAGAGACCTGAGGCGTTTTCTCACTGGATACTATGGTCACGGGTATGGATAATTTAGACGGGAGTCCTTCTTTGCCCAAGGTTTTCTTTCCTACCAACTCTAGGCTTTGTGGCTTTTGGGGACACAGAAGCACAAAATGGTCTCGGAGGCGCAATAAAGAGTCCCGAAGTGCGTCTGCGTTGTCTCTCCTGGGTAGATAGCTTACATTGATCCATCCTCACAGACTCCTTAGGAGGATCGGCATCTGAGGACGCAGGGACTACTGCAAGGTAAGGACCGGACTAGGAAGACCTCCCTCCCGACGAACCTCTTGGAGCCGTTCTCGGAGCCTTCTATCAATCCGGGCAGCCAGAAGGATGAGGTCATCCAGGTTAGACGGCAGGTCTCGAGCGGCAAGTTCATTCTTAATTTTAGGAGACAGTCCATGCCAGAATGTAGCCACCAGGGCCTCATTGTTCCACAAAAGCTCTCCCGCCAGGGTGCGGAAGTGGATGGCGTAATGGCCCACAGAGATGTCTCCTTGGCGTAAGTTCAGCAAGGAAGCCGCTGCAGACGAGACTCGTCCAGGCTCCTCAAACACAGTGCGAAATGTCACTGGTCCTTGTCTCTCCCAGATAGGGTTCGCCCATGCAAGAGCCTTGCCAATAAGAAGAGAAATGATGAAAGCGACCCTTGCGCCATCAGACGAAAATGCCCTAGAATACAGGCTGAAGTGGATCTGGCACTGATTCAAAAATCCACGAAAGGTACCTGCGTCTCCATCATTGTGGTCAGGAAGTGGCAAAGAAAAACGAGGATCAACACTGCAAGGAGGTGTAGTCAGACGATCAGTACTGTCAGGAGGTATAGTAGGAGGAACGGCAGCTCGTGCTTCCTGCTGACGTGTGAGAATGTTTAAGGCCTGGAGGAGTTGGTCCTGTCGAGACCGGAGGTCCAGCATATACGTCCGCATCTCTTGTGACATCATCTTGGTCTTGGATCGACCAGCGGGGTCCATGGCCTGAGCGTACTGTCACGTAGGGTTCGTTGACCCACTGGGCCGTAACGCTTTGGCGGTATGGCAGTTGGCCAACAGGGCGCAGGTCTCAGTCTATAGTTCGTATAGGGTACCTGTGGCAGCTCGGACAGTAGCAAGGTAGGCTTGGCTGGGACTACAACACAGCATGACTACAACACAGCACGGCACTTTACCAGGATAGCACGGGATACAGGATACAGGAAACACTGGGAACTGGAAAACACTGGGACACCATTTTCTTAGACAAACTAGGATATGACAAACAACGCTCAGGCATCGAAGCAAGGGGCTGGGCCCCTCTTAGGGTATGTTCACACAAGGTCATTACGTCCGTAATTGACGGACGTATTTCGGCCGCAAGTACCGGACCGAACACAGTGCAGGGAGCCGGGCTCCTAGCATCATAGTTATGTACGATGCTAGGAGTCCCTGCCTCGCTGCCGGACAACTGTCCCGTACTGTAATCATGTTTTCAGTACGAGACAGTTGTCCCGCAGCGAGGCAGGGACTCCTAGCATCGTACATAACTATGATGCTAGGAGCCTGGCTCCCTGCACTGTGTTCGGTCCGGTACTTGCGGCCGAAATACACTACCGTTCAAAAGTTTAGGGTCACTTAGAAATTTCCTTATTTTTGAAAGAAAAGCACAGTTTTTTTCAATGAAGATAACATTAAATTAATCAGAAATACACTCTATGCATTGTTAATGTGCTAAATGACTATTCTCGCTGAAAACGTCTGATTTTTAATGCAATATCTACATAGGTGTATAGAGGCCCATTTCCAGCAACCATCACTCCAGTGTTCTAATGGTACATTGTGTTTGCTAACTGTGTTAGAAGGCTAATGGATGATTAGAAAACACTTGAAAACCCTTGTGCAATTATGTTAGCACCGCTGTAAACAGTTTTGCTGTTTAGAGGAGCTATAAAACTGACCTTCCTTTGAGCTAGTTGAGAATCTGGAGCATTACATTTGTGGGTCCGATTAAACTCTGAAAATGGCTAGAAAAAGAGAGCTTTCATGTGAAACTCGACAGTCTATTCTTGTTCTTAGAAATGAAGGCTATTCCATGCGAGAAATTGCCAAGAAACTGAAGATTTCCTACAATGGTGTGTACTACTCCCTTCAGAGGACAGCACAAACAGGCTCTAACCAGAGTAGAAAGAGAAGTGGGAGGCCCCGCTGCACAACTGAGCAACAAGACAAGTACATTAGGGTCTCTAGTTTGAGAAATAGACGCCTCACAGGTCCTCAACTGGCAGCTTCATTAAATAGTACCCGCAAAACGCCAGTGTCAACGTCTACAGTGAAGAGGCGACTCCGGGATGCTGGCCTTCAGGGCAGAGTGGCAAAGAAAAAGCCATATCTGAGACTGGCTAATAAAAGGAAAAGATTAATATGGGCAAAAGCACACAGACATTGGACAGAGGAAGATTGGAAAAAAGTGTTATGGACAGACGAATCGAAGTTTGAGGTGTTTGGATCACACAGAAGAACATTTGTCAGACGCAGAACAACTGAAAAGATGCTGGAAGAGTGCCTGACGCCATCTGTCAAGCATGGTGGAGGTAATGTGATGGTCTAGGGTTGCTTTGGTGCTGGTAAAGTGGGAGATTTGTACAAGGTAAAAGGGATTTTGAATAAGGAAGGCTATCACTCCATTTTGCAACGCCATGCCAAACCCTGTGGACAGCGCTTGATTGGAGCCAATTTCATCCTACAACAGGACAATGACCCAAAGCACACCTCCAAATTATGCAAGAACTATTTAGGGAAGAAGCAGGCAGCTGGTATTCTATCTGTAATGGAGTGGCCAGCGCAGTCACCAGATCTCAACCCCATAGAGCTGTTGTGGGAGCAGCTTGACCGTATGGTACGCAAGAAGTGCCCATCAAGCCAATCCAACTTGTGGGAGGGGCTTCTGGAAGCATGGGGTGAAATTTCTCCCGATTACCTCAGCAAATTAACAGCTAGAATGCCAAAGGTCTGCAATGCTGTAATTGCTGCAAATGGAGCATTCTTTGACGAAAGCAAAGTTTGAAGGAGAAAATTATTATTTCAAATAAAAATCATTATTTCTAACCTTGTCAATGTCTTGACTATATTTTCTAGTCATTTTGCAACTCATTTGATAAATATAAGTGTGAGTTTTCATGGAAAACACAAAATTTTCTGGGTGACCGCAAACTTTTGAACGGTAGTGTACGTCCGTCAATTACGGACGTAATGACCTCGTGTGAACATACCCTTATAGTCCAGGGCACTCATGGGCTGATTACACATTAAAGTCCGGTGCACGTGCTGCTCTTTTAAGAGCGGGCAAGAGCGTGCACGCGCACCCTACCGAGGTGAGTGGAAGTGAGCGCTGGCGTTTCCTGAGGAGGAGACTGGGGCCAGCGCTCGCAGACCCATGCCTGCGGCCATCAGGAGGAGAGTGAACCTGACGGCCTGTTGCCACGGACATGACAGAAAGGCTATGGACACCTTTGAATGTTTTTTTTTTTTTTTTTCTTTATTGCATTTTTAATGATTTGGTTGTAAAAATAATTTCCCAAATAGATCTTTATTAGAAATGTTGTTTACGTTTGGTTGTGCAGCCTAAATGTTCATAAACATTGCAGGCTGCTCTTTCATGTTCCCAGTCAAATCCGTCAGCATGGTGCACTGATGGCTAGATCTTCAATCAGTCTATCTTCTTTCCTGAGCATTCATAACATAAACACATGCAGGAGGAACAAGCAAAACATTACAACATTTTTAGTAAAGAACCACTGTAGAAATTATTTTTACCTGAAAATCTGTAGAATGCAATTTTAAAAAACAAAAAAAAGGTAGCCGATCTGTAGGGCGGGATTCACACGACCGGGTCGTTCCCGAGCCCGAGTGTCGGCCGGTAAAATCGGCCATTTTGCCCGGCCGGTTTGCATAAAGTTATGCATCCGTGCCGGGCCGGGCAGATCCGGACAGTGACATCAGCGGCAGCTCCTGAAGGGGAATCCCCATGAGTTCGGGGATTCCGCTTCAGGAGTTTCCCCTGATGTCACTGCCCAGATATGGACAGAGACATCAAGCGCTCTGTCCAGGAGCGGAATCCCCGAAAACACGGGGATTCCGCTCCTTCAAGGAGCTAAAGTGCGGCTAGCACATAGCAGAGCGGGGAGATACCTCCCTGCTCTGCTATAGTGGCGTCGCTACAGTAGTAGCAGCCGCAGCCGCAGCAGCTGCTGCTACTACTACTAGCGGCGCCATCGAAGGTGTCGCCGAGCCAGGGTGCTTTTAACAAGCAGGGGAAGGGAGCCAGCGCAGCGCTCCCTCCACCTGCTGTACACCCCGGCCCTGCAACACAGTGTACAGCGATGCCATTCGTCAGAATGGCATCAACTCCTCCTCCTCACATGCACTCTGCGCTGTGAGGAGGAGGAGATAGAGCGCAAGCGCCGGGAAACCCGGCCATCACTCGGAACACATTCCGGTGATGGCCGTGTAATACCCGGCCCCATAGACTTCTATGGGAGCCGGGCGGCCGGGTGTCCGGGCAAAGATAGAGCATGTCCTATTTTTTGACGGCCGGATTTTCCGGCCGTCAAAAAATCGGTCGTGTGAATAGCCCCATTAGGGGTCTATTATTCCTAATGCAGCCGGGTGCCGGCCGATTTATGAACGGCCGGCACTCGGCCGGGAAACCCTGCCGTGTGAATGAGGCCTAAAGCTTTCTAAAATATCCATTTGTACCAATTGGTCTGTATATCTATAAAGACTCCTTCTCTAAGTCAACCTTAGGCTGAGTTCACACGGGGCAGATACACGTCGTAAAAGCATGCAGCGTATCCGCCCTCTATGCTGCAGGTAATTTCGGGTGAAAAACTGCACTGTGGTGCAGTTTTTCACCCGGAATGTCTGCTGTGGAAAACTGCAGCACTTAGCCGGCCGGCCTCCTTGGATGATGTTTCATCCCAGGAGAACACTGAAACCTGTGATTGGCTGCAGCGGGGGTCACATGGGATGAAGCGTCATCCCAGGAGGCTGGCCCTCTGACGTCATCCAGGCCGGCCTCCTGGGATGATGTTTCATCCCATGTGACTTCTGCTACAGCCTGTGATTGGCTGCAGTGGTCACATGGGATGAAACGTCATCCCAGGAGCCGCGCTGGAGGGAAGAACACAGACTTTTGGGTAAGTTTGAGATTTATTTTTTTCTGAGTTCTGTTTTTTGCGGTGGGATCGCTGCGAACCCACCACAAAACAAGCAACAACTGCTATTTGTTGTGGGATTTACCTCCCCATTGAATTCAATGGGGAAAACCAGCAAGAAATAAGCAGTGTATACGCAAATATATTTGACATGCTGCAAAATAAAATTACGCACCGCATGTCAATTTCTGAGCGTTCTGTCTGCTCAGTATTTACGCATTGTGTGGATGAGATTTGTTTTATCTCATCCACTTTGCTGCTACTGTATTTTCTGCGGATTTTCCGCAACTAATTCCGTTGCAGAAAGACCGCAATATTTACACAACGTGTGAACTGACCCTTACAGTTTTACTTGGATTTGTATTTAAAACCAAGATGTCTACAAAGAAATAACTACATATAGTATAGTATAGGTACAGTATAGATACAGATAATGTATCCTGTATAATGTATATAAGAAAACGAAATTATTTCCTATTCTAGATATACATTTAACTGGTTCCCGACCGACCGCTGACTGTATTTTTATGGCCAGCGGTCAGGGTCCTTAAAACCCGAACCATAGACTTTTTACGGCTCGGGTTTTAACTTGCTGCCCGCGCGATCGGGCAGCTGAATGTCGGGTCTCCGGCTGTCAGTTACTGCCAGGGACTCTGAGGAGAGGATAGAAGCAGCTTTCGCTGCTTCTGTCTTCTCTGATGTCTTTTTACACAGCACTCAATGAACGCTGTGTATAGGAATAGAGACAGCAGCAGCGGCGCTGTCTCTATTCCTCCCGGTGATCATGTGACTGGTCACATGATCGCCGGGTGCCGTTACTGACAGACTGCTGCTGGGTCTTACTAGACCCAGCACAGCCTTATTAGTGACAATCGTCACTATGAGAGGACTGATTTCCCCTGTAACTGGGGCTGCTGTGCAGCCCCAGTTACAGTGGAAAAACATGGTGTAAAAGAAAGAAAAAAAATATATAAAATTCCCCAAAGGTCTTTTTTGACCTTTGAGGGACAGACCATAGTAATAAAAAAATAGTAAAATCATTGTTGTAACGCTAGCGCTGACCCAATTACCCTAATATAGACATGTAATATATTAAAATTTACGGTAGACAATGACGATCACAAATAAAAGGTCTATTTTAGGGTAAAACTATGTTATTACCAAAAAAAAAATAGCTGAAACGTAAAAAAGCTTATTTTTTTTACTATTATTTTCAAACTTTATGAATAAAAATTCTAAAATAGCAAAAAAGCTGTGTATAAAAACAATAAAAAAAGAAACCTGCATTGTCTATGGAAAAAAACTTTGCAAAAATCACGTCGTTAGCCCAGCAAATAAAACTAACACGTGCTAAAAATGGCTAAACGGTGTCTGGTCCTGAAGGCGCAAAATAGCCCGGTCCTGAACTGGTTAAAAATAAAAACCGGACAACACCTTTAAACATTTTGATTAAAAAAATACGTATACTGCACTCTTTACATTATAGCCTATACCAGGGGTCTTAAACTCGGCTAGGTAAATGGGCCGCACATAGAAAAACTTTGAAGTTGACAGGCCGCATTACTTTCAAATTTGATACAATACAAAATTATTGTTAATCAATTAGTTATTTGAACTACTATAACAATACTATATTACTATAATAATACTACATTACTATAACAATACTATATTACTATAGTAATACTACATTACTACAATACTACATTACTATAATACTACATTACTATAATAATACTACACTACTATAACAATACTACATTACTACAATACTACATTACTATAATACTACATTACTATAATATTACTACACTACTATAACAATACTACATTACTACAATACTACATTACTATAATACTACATTACTATAATAATACTACACTACTATAACAATACTACATCACTATAATAATACTACATTACTATAATACTTCATTACTATAATAATTCTACATTACTATAACAATACTACATTACTATAATAATACTACATTACTATAATAATAGCGCTAGGTTTAAACTTAACGTAAATTTGCAAATTCACTCCACATGCTTCTTTTAAAAATACAGTTTTCCAGTTTAAGTGTCGCTAAATGCAGTCTGGCTGCTCAGTTGGCAGCGTTTGGCAGACACAAGAATATGAAGATTGGGCAGCCCCTTTTTATAGTGCCACAGTGCCCTCTGTAGATAATGCCACAGTGCCCTCTGTAGATAATATCACAGTGTCCTCTGTAGATAATGCCACCCCCTCTAGATAACGCCACAGTGCCCTCTGTAGATAATGCCAGAGTGCCTTCTGTAGAATCGTTCCACACACACACACCCTATAGATAGTGCCACACTCAACCCTCCCCCCCCCCTGCAGATAGCTCCATTGGGGCTCCCCCTAGGAGTGGAATCCCCAGCCAGAGCATTGCCGATGCATAGGCCCGGGATTCCTCTGCTGGAGGAGTCCCTGATGTCACTGTCCATAGACAGTGACGTCAGGGGATCCTCTTAGACCGGAATGTGATGTCAGGGGCAACCCCAGACTCGGAGTCCCAGAGCAGAGCACTAGTATAGGCTCTGCTCTAGAACTCTGGGGAAGCCCCTGACATCAATGTCCATATATGAACAGTAATGTCAAGGGCAACCCCAGAGCCGGAGCCCTGGGCAGAGCGCTACTAACCCTCTGCCTGGGACTCCAGCTTTCCTCCTGACATCACTGTCCATATACGGACAGTGAAGTCAGGGGCTTCCTCAGAGAAGGAGTCCCGGAGCAGAGTGCTAGTATAAGCTCTACTCTGGGACTCCGACTCTGAGGAAGCCCCTGACATCACTGTCCATATATGGACAGTGACATCAAGGGCTTCGCCAGATCCGAAGCAATCTGCCTGGGACTCCTGCTCTGCTTCTGATATCACTTTCCATATATGGACAGTGATGTCAGGGGCTTCCCCAGAGCCGGAGTCCCAGAGCAGAGCGCTAGTATAAGCTCTGCTCTGGAACTTTGGCTCTGGGGAAGCCCCTGACATCACTGTCTATATATGGACAGTGACTTCAGAGGCTCCTCCAGCAGAGGAAACCACGGCCAGAGTGTCGGCAAAGCTCTGGCTGGGGATTCCAGTCAACAGGGTGGGGTGTGTGGGGAGCTATCTACAGAGGGGTGCACTATCTACAGGGGGCTGTGTGGCCATTGCTCAACTACTACCAACAATCCAGCGCAGGAAAGGGACTGCGCTCCTTCATGATGTCATGAAGCAGCGCCAATGCACTTCTCCTTCGGCATGCTCCCTCCTCTCCCGAGGGAGCTATAATGCCCCTGCAGGCCGCAGATGACAGCCTCAGGGACCGCGTGTTTGAAACCCCTGACCTATACCATACATTGTAGCCTCACCATTACTATTTTACTACTGTCCTACTGTATCTGGTGTAGTTAAAGGCTATGTAAACCTTTGAAAGTAAAATGTATATATATATATATATATATATATATATATATGTATATATGTGTATATATACTTTGTGTATATATATATATATATATATATATATATATATATATATATGTCAGTCAGTGTGTTTGGTGCAACTTTCAAATTAGTTGTTACTAAAAAATATTTTTATTTTTTGAGATACAGCTGCTTTGTATACTGTATACAGGGCGGCTGAGTCGTTTGCTAAGACCTGAATCCTTCAGGTCTGCGGGACCTGTTATCTATCACATCTAAGTTATGCCCTGATGGGTACAGAATTAAGCGAACGATACAGCTGCTCTGTATACAGGATACAAAGCAGCTGTATCTAAAAAAGTAAGAATTAGAATTTTTAATAAAAACTAATTTGAAAGTTGCACCAAACATACTGACTGACATATTGAAAAAAAGAAGAGAAAAATCATTTTCGAAGGTATACATAGACTTTAATAGCCCACTTTATACTTTATAAAGCCTTCAGCACAATCGGGCTTCATTGGACAGAGCAATCATCTAATACAGGAAAAGTTCGCACCTGTCGAGGACATTACAGGAGATATTGAGTTCCAGGAGATTGAGAAGATGCCGAAAACTGTTAGCCTTTAATTCAGTCAGTTCATTGAGAGATATGTCCAGTTTAAGGATTCTAAAGATAAAAAAATATATATTTATTGTAGAGGAGAGTGCCACCCTGGTCAATACTGCTAAAAAGAGCTGTCCAGTCGAATAATTGCATTGTAAAATTACTTTAATCTGGCATGAATGGGACCTGACGGGTGATGTATTATCAGTTATTCTCAACTACTGAAATAGATACATTTCTATAAGAAGTTGGTCTATGAATCCCATGTGGGGACCCACAGAAGCAATGAGAACTAAGGTGGATATAAGGCTAGATATCGAATCAATAGAGTTGTGAGAATTAGATCATTGCAGGTGAAGTGTCTGCTCTCTTATTTGCTGATCAAACCTTGATGGTTGTTGTTGGCTTAGTAACTGTAGTGTGAGAATCAGGAGTGCTCCTCTACAATGAAGAGAGGAGGTGCATCACAGGTTTAAACAAACAAAAGGGGTGCACATAAGAAAAGGCAACTCACCTTTGGTACACATGAGAAAAAACACAAATTTATTTGTGTTATATCAAGCAATGATGATAATAAAAACTGCTATTTGTTTTGAAGCCCTCTTCCTCAGGCCGAAGAAAAAAAACCAGTTTCTGCCCTTCAAAGCTGAGAAGCCAAGTAACTTATTTTTTACCTGGGGAACAGCACACAAAATGCCTTGCCGTTTGCATTATCATTATTGCCTGGCCTAACACAAATAAATACACGAGGAGAATAAAATATATGTCTTTTTTGTCTCTTCATATATGCCTTTTTTTCTTCATGTCTACTGAAAATGAGTGGTGTTTTATTGTCTAACTTATTTTCATTTTACACCTGTGTTGCACCTCACCTTTTTTCAATGTAGATAACTGTTCCTGACTTGTCCCTGACAGTAACAAACAAACTCAAACCAATCTACTGCAATAAAAGAAAATTAAAGAGAAAACGGGGGATATTTATTAAGATTGATGTCTTATACGCCAGTTTGATAAACAATTCGCTGGAGTAAGATTCAACACATTTATTAAGAGGCAAACGCCTTTTAATAAATTTGTCTTATCTTGTGGCGGCTGTGGTGAGGTGAATATTATTTTATTATTATTTTCCAATCAGGAAGGAGGGGGTAGTCTGATAAGGCGAATAGTCTGATTGGGAAGGGGTAAGGTACGGGGCACGTACCAGACCGCTACCTTTCTGTGCCCCACAGTGTGAAACCTACACCATCAAGGAGCTTGCGTAGATTTCTGCTATAATTTATGGCACTTATGCCACTATTTCAAAGGTTGCAAGGGCAGCGTAAAATGACCAAAAGTCGTAATTTACCCTGCAAATTGCAACTTTTCTACATCAGAAACTGGCTGAGAAAGGTTAATGAATTCCCCCATTGATCTTACCTCTCTGGGAAGTCTGTAACTGGAAATTCATCTCTGAAAAAAACACAAAAGATGTTTAGATGTTATTAAATGTTACCCTGTCTAGCTTTGCATAAGACCAGTTTCACGTGGATGTAATAGGGGCACATTTTTGCAGTCCAGCCGAAACTCTGATAACCTGAACTAACAGCATCATAGGTCCTTACAAAGTGTAAGCCCTAGATTCCTAAAGAATAATATTTTCTGAAGAAAAAGATTTGAGTCACTAAACGATTGTGTGTACGTTTTTTGCGTGCATATATATAGTGTGTGTGTGTGTATGTGTGTGTGTGTGTGTGTGTGTGTGTGTGTGTGTGTGTAATGAATCGGGGTAGGGAGACGACAGGAGAGCCCTAATCTACCCGCAACTCAGTCCCTGCCTACTTGCACGGCGGCCCGTCCTAAATGGCGGCGTGCAACTGGGCGACGGTCCCTACGCTCAGTAAGTGCAAGACAGACAACACAAGACAAGGGCACACAGAAGCAAAGGGGGAAGTAGGAGCAGTTGCCCACGGAAAAACCGTGAACAACAGGCAGTGGTGAACGAGCCGAATCAAACCAGGAGAGTACGTAGTAGCAGAATAGAGCAGGAGAATAGTCAGGCAAGCCAGGGTCAATAAGTTACAGTGGTCAATCAGGTAAATAGCAGGAATAGTAGAGCAAAGAAACCAGAGAATCACAGGCAAGGAACAAGCTGCAGGTGTGGGTATAAATAGACAAAGGGCGGGAGCTAGAACCGTCAGGCCAGGCTGTGATAGGTTCTCCCTCTCCTCAGCCTGCAAGCCTGAGTGGTAACAGATTGCATCACTCTAGCAGACCTTGGAGCTGATGAAGGCTGATTAACCCCGGGCGTCGACACAGAACCTGTGTCTGGCAAACCATTTACAGTACCCCCCCTTTTATGAGGGGCCACTGGACCCATCCTAGGTGGGAGTGGCTTGTTGGGGAACCGAAGATGGAACCTCCTGAGCAATATACCAGCATGAACATCCCGGGCGGGTACCCAAGTCCTCTACTCAGGCCCGTATCCTCTCCAATGGACCAGGTACTGGAGGGAACCTTGGACCATCCTGTTGTCCACAATCTTGGCTACCTCGAATTTTACCCCATCTGGAGTGAGAACAGGGACCGGAAGTTTCCTCGATGTAGCCAAGGACGGGGAGCAGCTTTTCAAGAGGGAGGCATGGAACACGTTGTGTATCTGAAAAGACGGGGGTAACTCCAGCCGAAAGGAGACAGGGTTGAGGACCTCAATGATTTTGTACGGCCCTATATACCGGGGAGCAAATTTCTTGGACAGAACTTTAAGGCGCAAATTTTTAGTAGACAGCCACACCAGATCCCCGACCACAAATAGGGGGTTAGTTGAACGTCTTTTATCTGCCTGAGTCTTTTGGATGCTCTGGGACGCCTCAAGGTTCTTCTAAACCTGGGCCCAGACTGTGCACAGTTCCTGATGAATGAAGGAGACCCAATCATTTTGACAGAGATAAAACACCTTAAAGAGGCTCTGTCACCAGATTTTGCAACCCCTATCTGCTATTGCAGCAGATAGGCGCTGCAATGTAGATTACAGTAACGTTTTTATTTTTAAAAAACGAGCGTTTTTGGCCAAGTTATGACCATTTTCGTATTTATGCAAATGAGGCTTGCAAAAGTACAACTGGGCGTGTTGAAAAGTAAAAGTACAACTGGGCGTGTATTATGTGCGTACATCGGGGCGTGTTTACTACTTTTACTAGCTGGGCTTTCTGACGAGAAGTATCATCCACTTCTCTTCAGAACGCCCAGCTTCTGGCAGTGCAGATCTGTGACGTCACTCACAGGTCCTGCATCGTGTCAGACGAGCCGGCACCAGAGGCTACAGATGATTCTGCAGCAGCATCGGTGTTTGCAGGTAAATCGATGTAGCTACTTACCTGCAAACGCTGATGCTGCTGCAGAATCAACTGTAGCCTCTGGTGCCGATGTGGCCGACACGATGCAGGACCTGTGAGTGACGTCACAGATCTGCACTGCCAGAAGCTGGGCGTTCTGAAGAGAAGTGGATGATACTTCTCATCAGAACGCCCAGCTAGTAAAAGTAGTAAACACGCCCCGATGTACGCACATAATACACGCCCAGTTGTACTTTTACTTTTAAACACGCCCAGTTGTACTTTTGCAAGCCTCATTTGCATAAAGACAAAAATGGCCATAACTTGGCCAAAAATGCTCGTTTTTTAAAAATAAAAACGTTACTGTAATCTACATTGCAGCGCCTATCTGCTGCAATAGCAGATAGGGGTTGCAAAATCTGGTGACAGAGCCTCTTTAAGTATTGTTCTAGAGAGAAAGTATGTGGAAGAGGTCCTCCAGCTCACCTGACACTTGATGTGTGTGTCGTAATCATCGCACGGGCTCTCGTGTCGGCACACGTTGGGTGTAGGCAGGCAAAGGCAAAGGGCTGAGTCCAGCGATAAGAGGATAAAATGGAAACTAGTTCCAAGTTTACTAAATTTTCAATTTAAAAAGGTCCAATAGGTTGGAGTCCTGGTGTGCAGACAGGAGGATGTGACGGTCCAGTCTTGGGGCCTATGCGTTTCAGACGTTGAGCACGTCCTTAATCATGGCTGTTTAAAGTTTAGAGGCTGGGGCCCTGGTTTTATATGCATAGGTTCCGGTTTGTACAGCTGGTTAAACTTAATTGCGTGTCAGCTTGCGATGAGTCACTGGAACGCAAGCCAGTGCATTTAGAAGTTCGAGATGGATAACTGCTGGGAAATAAAACATTATCGTGGAATACTCGTGTGGAGGGGTGAAGGACAAAGCCTGGAAAGTAGGAACATCTGTGTTTTTAACTAAATGCTTTGTTGATACGACCGAGAGGTATTGAGACATCGGTCCTGTATATTGCGTGGCATTAACTCCTTTGTTTACGTTCTAGGCTTCGTTTGTATTACTGGCTTATCGGATGGGCCAATGAAAAGCCAGGGCACCTGACGAGCCTCCTGGAGTCAGCTGACGCTCCGGTCTGCTCTAATTCAAGGTAAGTGGGTGTAGCGTGGTATATACCACAATACATATTTCGATTTTTTGTTCTTGAGAAGAGTATAAGGGGTGGAATTTGTGTAGGATTTTTATTATGGAGCACCGTGATGTGTGAATGCAGTGGATGACGACATCTGACTATTGCGGGCAATGTCACTTGGAGTTACGTTATGGTCTCTCAGGAGAATTCATGCGAGGCGATTTGTTTATTTTGCGGGTTTTCTATATTTGTCTGCATGTGGGGAAAAACCTTCCATTTTCATAACATCGCTGTTGGCAGGCATGAACTAGTGTGAACTATGGTTGAGTACTACTTGTTGAGAGTATGCTACATATGAATATTCGGGGCTGGGGATGTGTGTTTTGAAGGATTTGATATATGTGGTGTTGTAATTTGTATGCGGAACGAGTATTCCTGAGGTCAACTGGGTGGTGGAACTATGCATATGTTGGTGTTATTTATTTATTTTGAATGAATGATAAATCAGATTTGGGGGAGGGCCCTCAGTATCTATGCGCTGGATCGAAATCTGGAGTGCAGGGAGTGTAAGGAAGAAAAAATTGAAAAATAAAGAACAATAGAGTGATTATAGACAGATGGCTAAAAAAGTCGTAATATTGTGTGAATTGCATAACAAAAAGCACATGTTATGTATGCAAAAATATTGTTGACTTTGGGTACAGGTGGAGAGAGATCATTGGCGTAAGACTGTTGCTCTGACACGTTAATGACTGAGCAAAATAGGGTATGTTGATTTGAAACATAGGCTAGGTTTAATACTGGAACATAAGTTCTTTCTTGAGATTGAGTCCCTGTGGGAACCTTGTTTTTAATCTGTATATCCAGAAGGCCTCTCGCAGGTGCGTTTTGTGTTTCAGGTCGCCTCCTCTTTTGGGGAGACTGATTTTTTCTATAGCGAAACATCGGAAGGATTTTACTGTTCGATTGTGGTTGTGTATAAAATGTTTGGAGGCACTCGAGATGTTTAAGATGTTTGGATTTCTTATGTAACTAAGGTGTTCAAGGATCCTAATTTTGAATTTGCGGTTCGTACAGCCTATGTATATTAGTTGGCAATCCATGCATTCAATGACATAGATGACAGACTCAGAGTTGCAATTGATGTAATTTTGGATAGTGTATGTGTCTGACTGTGTAGAGTCACAGAAGGTTTTTGTAGGGTAAGCATATTGGCATACCTTGCAGGGGTGCTGTCCACATTTGTAGAACCCTTTGGTTTCCAACCACGTTGATTTGGTCTCATGTGATGTAAATAGGGATGGTGAGAGTGTGCTACCTATTGATGGAGCTTTTCTTGCTATTATTTTACACCCTTCCTTTAGGATGGACCGCAGGTCGACGTCCTCCATGAGAATAGGTAAGTACCTATTTACTAGATGCTTTATTTCCGCAAACTGGTTGCTTTGCTGTAGAACCAGAGTTGGTTGGTTGGAGTTTGGTTTGTTCAATTTGTGCTGTTCTAAAAGTTGAGCTCTTGGTTTTTTGGTTATGATATCACGGGCTCTGTTGAGGGACCACTGTGGATAGCCTCTATTTCTCAGTCTTGTTGTAATAAGTTCTTGTTCTATGTTGAATTGGTTGGTTGATGTGCAGTTTCTTTTGGCTCGGTGAAGTTCTCCAACTGGGATGGCTTTAATTGTGTGTATAGAATGATTGCTTTTGGCATGCAAGATGGAGTTGGCGGAAGTAGGTTTTCGGTGCGTTTGAGTTGTGATGATTTGACCGGTTTTTCCTTCAAGTTCTAGGTCTAAAAAGACAATTGACGTTTTGTTGTAGTTATAGGTGAACTTAAGATTATAGGGGTTTTGGTTCAGGTAGTCCACGAAGTTTGGAATACAGTCGATGGGTCCCTTCCATATCAGCAGGAGGTCATCGATGTAACGTCCGTACCACTCAATGTTTTTGCCATAAGAGTTGTTACTAGAAAAAATGTATGATTCCTCCCACCACGCCATCACCAGGTTTGCAATTGATGGGGAGAATTTGGCTCCCATAGAGACGCCTTTCAGTTGGAGAAAAAATTTACCATCAAATTGGAAGAAGTTGTGCTTCATTAGGAACATCAGTACATTTAGAATATACGTTTGGAAATTTTTATCGTAAGTACTGTGTGTCTGGAGGTGGCTTTCTAAGGCAGTGTGGGCTACATGGTGGGGAATTGATGTGTAGAGTGAGACGACATCACAGGTTAGCCAGGTGTAATTCTCGTTCCAAACTTTGTCTTTCAGCCAATATGCTTACCCTACAAAAACCTTCTGTGACTCTACACAGTCAGACACATACACTATCCAAAATTACATCAATTGCAACTCTGAGTCTGTCATCTATGTCATTGAATGCATGGATTGCCAACTAATATACATAGGCTGTACGAACCGCAAATTCAAAATTAGGATCCTTGAACACCTTAGTTACATAAGAAATCCAAACATCTTAAACATCTCGAGTGCCTCCAAACATTTTATACACAACCACAATCGAACAGTAAAATCCTTCCGATGTTTCGCTATAGAAAAAATCAGTCTCCCCAAAAGAGGAGGCGACCTGAAACACAAAACGCACCTGCGAGAGGCCTTCTGGATATACAGATTAAAAACAAGGTTCCCACAGGGACTCAATCTCAAGAAAGAACTTATGTTCCAGTATTAAACCTAGCCTATGTTTCAAATCAACATACCCTATTTTGCTCAGTCATTAACGTGTCAGAGCAACAGTCTTACGCCAATGATCTCTCTCCACCTGTACCCAAAGTCAACAATATTTTTGCATACATAACATGTGCTTTTTGTTATGCAATTCACACAATATTACGACTTTTTTAGCCATCTGTCTATAATCACCCTATTGTTCTTTATTTTTCAATTTTTTCTTCCTTACACTCCCTGCACTCCAGATTTCGATCCAGCGCATAGATACTGAGGGCCCTCCCCCAAATCTGATTTATCATTCATTCAAAATAAATAAATAACACCAACATATGCATAGTTCCACCACCCAGTTGACCTCAGGAATACTCGTTCCGCATACAAATTACAACACCACATATATCAAATCCTTCAAAACACACATCCCCAGCCCCGAATATTCATATGTAGCATACTCTCAACAAGTAGTACTCAACCATAGTTCACACTAGTTCATGCCTGCCAACAGCGATGTTATGAAAATGGAAGGTTTTTCCCCACATGCAGACAAATATAGAAAACCCGCAAAATAAACAAATCGCCTCGCATGAATTCTCCTGAGAGACCATAACGTAACTCCAAGTGACATTGCCCGCAATAGTCAGATGTCGTCATCCACTGCATTCACACATCACGGTGCTCCATAATAAAAATCCTACACAAATTCCACCCCTTATACTCTTCTCAAGAACAAAAAATCGAAATATGTATTGTGGTATATACCACGCTACACCCACTTACCTTGAATTAGAGCAGACCGGAGCGTCAGCTGACTCCAGGAGGCTCGTCAGGTGCCCTGGCTTTTCATTGGCCCATCCGATAAGCCAGTAATACAAACGAAGCCTAGAACGTAAACAAAGGAGTTAATGCCACGCAATATACAGGACCGATGTCTCAATACCTCTCGGTCGTATCAACAAAGCATTTAGTTAAAAACACAGATGTTCCTACTTTCCAGGCTTTGTCCTTCACCCCTCCACACGAGTATTCCACGATAATGTTTTATTTCCCAGCAGTTATCCATCTCGAACTTCTAAATGCACTGGCTTGCGTTCCAGTGACTCATCGCAAGCTGACACGCAATTAAGTTTAACCAGCTGTACAAACCGGAACCTATGCATATAAAACCAGGGCCCCAGCCTCTAAACTTTAAACAGCCATGATTAAGGACGTGCTCAACGTCTGAAACGCGTAGGCCCCAAGACTGGACCGTCACATCCTCCTGTCTGCACACCAGGACTCCAACCTATTGGACCTTTTTAAATTGAAAATTTAGTAAACTTGGAACTAGTTTCCATTTTATCCTCTTATCGCTGGACTCAGCCCTTTGCCTTTGCCTGCCTATTGTTCTAGAGACTGATTAGTCCTCTCAGTCTGGCCATTAGTTTCGGGATGGAAGGCCGAGGAAAAGGGCAGATCAATCTCCAGCTTCTTACAGAAAGCTATCCAAAACAATGAAACAAATTGTACCCGTCTGTCAGAAACAATATTGACCGGAACCCCATGGAGGCGCAGGATGTGTTTCACAAACAAGGTAGCTAATGTCTTGGCATTGGGTAGTTTCTTGAGGGGTACAAAGTGGAACATCTTACTGAAGTGGTCTACTACACCCCACACCACCGACTTGCCTTGGGATGAAGGCAGATCGGTGGTAAAATCCATGGAGATATGGGTCCAAGGTCTCTGGGGAATGGGCAAAGAACATAGTAAGCCCACATGTCGGGACCTGGGAATCTTGGACCTAGCACAAATTTCACTAGCGGCGACGTAGGCCTTAACGTCTTTAAGCAACCCAGGCCACCAATAGGTTCTGGAAATGAGGTGTTGATACCCAGGATGCCTGGATGGCCAGATAGTGTGGAGTCATGATTCTCCCTGAGCAACCTTAGCCGAAATTGCAGGGGAACAAACAGCTTGTTCTCAGGAAGGTTCTCGGGAGCAGAACCTTGATAAGCCGAAATTTCGGAGGCTAAGTCTGAATCCATAGGATTATACATGGGGGCAAAATACAAGCGGGATCCTCCTCAGGAGGAGGGCTGGCCATGAAGCTACGCGACAGAGCATCAGCTTTAATATTTTTTGACCCAGCCCTATAGGTAACCACAAAGTTGAATCTCGTAAAAAACAACGCCCTTCGAGCTTGTCTCGGGTTTAGCCTCCGGGCAGATTCTAGGAAAACCAGATTCTTGTGGTCAGTAAGAACCGTTACCTGGTGCCTAGCCCCCTCCAGGAAGTGGCGCCACTCTTCAAATGCCCATTTAATGGCTAAGAATTTGCGGTTGCCAACGTCATAGTTTCTATCAGTGGAGGAGAACTTCCTGGAGAAGTAGGCACAGGGACGGAGATGGATGAGAGACCTAGTACCCTGGGACAAGACAGCACCCACTCCCACCTCGGAGGCGTCAACTTCCATGATGAATGGCTCCATTTGCTTAGACTGAATCAGCACTGGGGCAAAGACAAAGCTCCTCTTAAGGATCTCAAAAGCCTGGACCGCCTCCAGAGGCCAGTGGAGGAGATCAGCACCTTTACGAGTGAGGCCCGTAAGAGGCTTAGCGATGATTGAGAAGTTAGCAATAAATCTCCTGTAATAATTAGCGAACCCCAGGAAACACTGTAAGGCCTTCAGGGAGGCAGGGCAGACCCATTCTGCCACAGCCTGAACCTTGGCAGGGTCCATGCAGAATTCGTTAGGAGTGAGGATTTGACCCAAAAATGGTATCTCCTGCACCCCAAACACACATTTTTCGGTCTTTGCAAAGAGTTTGTTTTTCCGAAGGGCCTGGAGCACCAGTCCTTGGAAAACACAAGTATATCATCAAGGTACACTACAAGAAATACCCCCAGGTAGTCTCTTAAAATCTCATTTATGAAATTCTGGAAGACCGCGGGAGCATTACACAACCCAAAGGGCATGATGAGATATTCGAAATGACCTTCGGGTGTATTAAACGCAGTCTTCCACTCATCCCCCTCTCTGATCCGGATAAGGTTATATGCCCCCCGAAGATTGAACTTAGAGAACCATTGGGCCCCCTGAACCTGATTGAAGAGATCAGGAATCAAAGGAAGGGGATATTGGTTCCTTACAGTGATCTTATTTAAACTTCGGTAATCGATGCACGGCCTAAGACCACCATCCTTCTTCCCCACGAAGAAGAAGCCTGCACCTACCGGAGAAGTAGAGGGGCGAATGTAACCCTTGGCCAGGCTTTCCTGGATATATTCTCTCATGGCTTCACGTTCAGGACAAGAGAGATTAAATATCCTACCTTTAGGGAACTTAGCTCCTGGTACCAAGTTGATTGCGCAATCGTACTCTCTATGAGGAGGTAACTCTTCGGAGGCCTTTTTAGAAAAGACATCAGCGAAGTCCTGAATAAAATCAGGTAGAGTGTTCACCTCCTCAGCGAGAGAAACCAAATTAATAGAAAAACATGACGTCATGCATTCATTACCCCATTTAGTAAGATCACCAGTATTCCAGTTAAAAGTGGGCTTATGCATCTGCAACCAAGGGAGGCCTAAAATCAAATCGGACGATAACCCCTGCATCACTAACACAGAACACTGCTCCAAATGAATGGAGCCAACAATGAGTTCAAAAACAGGGGTATGCTGCATAAAATAACCATTAGCAAGTGGAGTGGAGTCGATACCCACTACCGGGACAGGTTTAGGCAAATCAATTAGTGGCATAGCTAGAGACATGGCAAATTCCACAGACGTAATATTAGCAGCAGACCCTGAATCCACGAAGGCACTGCTGGTGACAGACCTTACATCAAAAGAGACCTGAAAGGGAAGCAATATTTTATTAGGCTTCATGTTAACGGGAAATACCTGTGCGCCCAAGCGACCTCCCCGATGGTCACTTAGGCGTGGAAGTTTTCCGGCTGCTTATTCTTGCACCTGGGACAGGAGTTTAATTGATGCTTGTCATCCCCACAGTAGAAGCAGAGACCATTCTTCCTGCGGAAATCTCTACGTTGTTGGGGATACACGGAGGCCCCGAGTTGCATCTGTTCATCCGAGTTCTCCGTGGAAGAACGAAGCGACGGAACCTCTGGAGCCATCATAGGGGAGCCAGAGGTAAAGGCACCAGAACGTTCAAGTCGTTGTTCCCTGAGATGTCGGTTAAGACGTACCGCTAAAGGCATAGCATGATCTAGAGAGTCAGAGGTGGGATAGCTAACTAACTGGTCTTTAAGGGCGTTCGACAGACCCAATCTAAACTAGCACCTCAAGGCAGGGTCATTCCACCGAGAAGCTACACACCACATCCTAAAGTCAGAACAGAACTCCTAAACGGGTCTCTTTCCCTGACGTAAGGTCACCAGCTGACTCTCGGCAAAGGCAGTCTTGTCAGTCTCGTCATAGATGAGCCCGAGAGCAGAAAAAAAAAGGTCAACAGAAGAAAGTTCAGGGGCATCAGGAGCCAAGGAGAAGGCCCATTCCTGGGGGCCGTCCTGGAGCAGGGACCTAATTATACCCACTCGCTGGCTCTCAGAACCTGAGGAGTGGGGTCTCAATCGGAAATAGTCTGCAACTCTCCTGAAAAGAGAAAAAAGTCCTCCGGTCCCCTGAGAACCGGTCAGGCAACTTGAGGTGGGGTTCAAGAGGTGAGGTGAAGGGTACTACCTAGGTAGCATCACGCTGGTTGAACCTCTGAGCCAGGTCTTGGACCTGTAGGGAGAGACCCTGCATTTGCTGAGCCAGGGCCTCATGGGGGTCCATAGTAGAGTCAGGGACCAGGGTAAGAAAAGGTATAGGGCCTGTGATTATGTAATGAATCGGGGTAGGGAGACAACAGATGAGCCCTAATCTACTCGAAATTCAGTCCCTGCCTACTTGCAAGGCCCGTCCTAAGTGACGGCGTACAACTGGACGATGGTCCCTATGCTCAGTAAGTGCAAGACAGACAACACAAGACAAGGGCACACAGAAGCAAAGGGGAAAGTAGGGGCAGTTGCCCACGGAAAAACCGTGAACAACAGGCAGCGGTGAACGAGCCGAATCAAACCAGGAGAGTACGTAGTAGCAAAACAGAGCAGGAGAATAGTCAGGCAAGTTAGGGTCAATAAGTTACAGCGGTCAATAAGGTAAATAGCAGGAATAGCAGAGCCAGGAAACCAGCGAATCACAGGCAAGGAACAAGCTGCAAGTGAGGGTATAAATAGACCAAGGGCGGGAGCTAGAACCGTCAGGCCAGGCTTTGATAGGTTCTCCCTCTCCTCAGCCTGCAAGCCTGAGTGGTAACAGATCGCGTCACTCTAGCAAACCTTGGAGCTGATGAAGGCTGGTTAACCCCGGGCGTCGACACAGAACCTGTGTCTGGCAAACCCTTTACAGTGTGTGTATATAATGCCTTCGAAAAGTCTTCAGACCCTTTCAATTTTTTCATGTTTATTTATGTTGAGTCTTGTGCTAAAATAAGTTTTTCCCCATCATTCTGCACTCTATACCCCATTCCGACAAAGTGAAAACAGAATGTTAATAATCTTTGCTAATTTATTGGAAAAAAAAAAATGAAAATAAGTATTCAGACCCTTTACTCAGTTGAAGCACCTTTGGCAGCGATAACAGCCTCCAGTCTTCTTGGGTATGATGCCACAAGGTGAGCACACCTGGATTTGTGGATTTTCTGCCATTCTTCTCTGCAGATCCTCTCAAGCTCTGTAAGGTTGGATGGGGACCATCAGTGGACAACCATGTTAAGTTCTCTCCAGAGATGTTCGATTGGGTTCAAGTCAGTCAGGGCTTTGGCTGGGACACTCAAGGACATTCACAAAGTTTTACCTAAGCCACTCCTGTGTTGTCTTGGCTGTGTGCTTAGGGTCATTGTCTTGTTGGATGGTGAACCTTCTGTCCAGTCTGAGGTCCTGAGCACTCTGGATAAGGTTTTCATTAAGAATATCTCTGTACTTTGCTCCATTCATCTTTTCCTCAACCCTAAACAGTTTCCCTATCCCAGCTGGTGAAAAACACCCCCACAGCACGATGCTGCCACCACCATGCTTCACTGGAGAGATAGTATTGGGCAAGTCATGAGCAGTGCCTGGCTTCCTCCAGACATGATGCTTAGAATTGAGGCCAAAAAGTTCAATCTTGGTGTCATCAGACCATAAAATCTTGTTTCTCACAGCCTGAGAGTTCTTTAGGTGCTTTTTTTCAAACTCCAGATGGGCTTTCATGTGTCTTTAACTGAGGAGAGGCTTCTTTTTAGCCACTCTGCCATATAGCCCAGATTGGCAGAGTACTGCAGTGATGGCTGACCTTCTGGAAGTTACTTCCAACTGAACACAGGATCTTTGGAGCTCAACCAGAGTGACCATTGGTGTAATGGCTGTGGTCAGGGACCACCGGCATTACTTACCCGCCAACGGCCGCGACCGCAGACCTGTGAGCTCTGGCATCTCCCTCTGTAATATCCATGGCCGTGGACCGTCAGGATTACTAACCCCTCGACGTCCGTATCCATGGTCTGGTAAGCGCGGGCACGCATCTCCTCCCCAGGAGACACCAGCGCTTGCTTCCACTCTGCGGTGTCCCGTAGGGTGCGCATGCACGCTCGCGCCCAGCCTTAAAGGGCCAGTGCGCACACATGTAAAACATCAGCAATCAGCCCATGATCACCCTGGACTATAAGAAGGGCCCTGCCCCTTTGCTGATTGCCTGAGCGTTCTTAGTATTCCCATGTTAGTCCTTGCAAATGGTCCCTTAATGTTCACCCATGCCCTGCTACCTGCATCCTGTATCCCGTACTGTGTTCTTGTTCCTGAGCCTGTTAGTGCTTGGAGTCGTGTCCTACTGCACCTGTGTTCTTCCGCCACGTCTGGCACATCCTACTGTACCTGCTGTCATCCGCCACGTCTGGCGCAACCTGCTGCAGCCAGCTCTATCTGAGCTAAAGCCTCTGCCACTGTCTGGGCTATTCACGGAATTGTAGTGTGGAAGTTTGTATTGATTGGGTGCTCTGTTGTACATATATCTGACATATGTGGAACATATATCTGACATCAAGCGAGCACTAGAAGTGGACAATTTGGAAGCATTCAAACCTGTAGCCCGACATTTCAGGTTACATCATTCCTGAGATCCATCTCAATTGAAGGTGAGAGGGATTGATCACATCATATCGGGTATGAGGGGAGGGGCTGTTAAACAAAAGTTGGCACAAAGTGAAACCCGTTGGATTTGGACCCTTGAGACAATGTACCCATATGGCTTGAATGAATCTTTGAGTTTCGCTCAGTTTCTATAACCATTGACTCCTAGCGGGTCCAGGTTTTGTATCCGTTCTATGTATTGTATTCTTTATGTTGCTGACTACCCTCTCCTTTTTCCTTTCCCTGTTATAGGATTGATCTATATATAGTTTCAAGAAGCATCGACAGAGTGGACGTAGTAGAAAGGGTGTGGGAAGATTTTGGCACTACGTCTTCATGAATCACTAACTACGAACGTGTCTTCATCTCTAATTCCTCCTTTCCTTCCTCGCGTGCCATTATATTTGGGATATATTGATCTATATTGCATTGTAATAGTTGTTTGACTTGCCCTTTTCTTATTTCCGCTTTCCCATTCTCTTCCCTTCTTCCCTTCCCTTCCTTTTCCAGTCCCTTTCCTTCCCCTCTTTTTTCACTTCCAACAACACTTAGGGTATGTTCACACGCAGAGTCAAAAACGTATCAAAATACGGAGCTGTTTTCAAGAGAAAACAGCTGCTGATTTTCAGACGTTTTTTGTGCCACTCGCGATTTTCGCTGCGTTTTTCACTGCGTTTTTTACGGCCGTTTTTGGAGATTTTTTCAATAGAGTCTATGAAAAACGTCCCAAGAAGTGTCCTGCACTTATTTTTCGTGGCCGTTTTTTTACACGGAAAAAAACGACGCGAAAAACGCTCTGTCGAAACAGAACGCCGTTTTCCCATTGAAATCAATGGGCAGATGTTTGGTAGCGTTCTGCTTCCGATATATCATGTAATGATGCAGAAATCCATGTGTGCACATCATGCACACATGAAGAACCGCATCAGAAAAATAAAAGACAATAAATAATAATAAAAAAGTGTGTATGTGTCTACTGTATTAATGTAACCAATCTACAAGTGAAAGTACTGGGTAGAGAGTGATGGAAACATATGTGTATTGTACAGAAATAAATCATGTGACAGCATGTGTGCACATATGAAGAGATGCTGTCACATGATTTTTTTCTGTACAATACACATATGTTTCCATCACTCTCTACCCAGTACTTTCACTTGTAGATTGGTTACATTAATACAGTAGACACATACACACTTTTTTATTATTATCTATTGTCTTTTATTTTTCTGATGCGGTTCTTCATGTGTGCATGATGTGCACACATGGATTTCTGCATCATTACATGCTGTTACACAGCACACTGGTTTTTTTCTTGTTTATGTCCTGTTTTATAAACTTCCCATCCACATTTGTTACTCATCATTTGTCATCTTCATTTGTAATTCACACATCGGTCCATTATTGATGTATTTACTTTTACATTGGACCATCTTCATATAAATTTCTTTCACATTTTTTTCATATTGATAGATGTCCCCCCAACAGATATTATTCTCACTAACTCCCGTTTTTTTATAGGATTTTATATAAACTTCATCTACTACTCTGTAATTAAACTTTCTACCCACATATATAAATGCCCTTAACATAGTAAGGCAATGTATTATCGATGGTTCTATGTGGTCTTTGTTCCTGGTCATTTATCATTTCTTTCATATGACTGTTCTTCTTAGCTTCATACTCTACCATACATGACTTTCGTTGTTCCGGGTCCGACTCGCCGGATGAGAACGGAGGTATTGTGCACTGACAGGGGGGGAGTGGCCTAGGCACCTTTCATCCGCTGTCTACTCTCGGGGCTGGATGTGGGGGGCATTGTCAGACATCGCTACCTCACATCCTCCCCGATAACGCGGTTCCGGAAGTGGGGCGGTGGCCATCTTTGTACTCCCTGCCTGACGCCGTTGGCTTCCTTCCATTGGGGACCGGCGATTTCTGACCCGGAACACATAGGTCAGGGAGTATATAGGAGGGGGTCCCGCCAGGATGATGCCACCCCCAGACGAAGGCATTTGCCGAATCGCGCGTCGGGTGTTGGCCTCTTCCCGGTGCAGGACCATGACTTTGGGTATGTATATTACTTAGAACAGGTGTTTGTGTTTCATGATTTTGGCCTGATGTGATTCTGCCCTTTAGTTATGGGCTGCACAGGTCTTAGCTCTGCATCTGACATATGTTTAGTCCACTAGTTCATGGCCATTGGCTGTGCTACCTGCACTCTCTAGCACTTTACACTGGGCTATTGTTGTTACTATATTGATTATCTAGTTACACACCTCATGCAGGTTGGTTGCCCTCTTTTGGACTCCAATGTACACATGCGCTTGTATCTTTATATCTACGCATGATCATGCTCAGGGGCGTAACTAGGAAAGACTGGGCCCCATAGCAAACTTTTGACTGGGGCCCCCCCCTCTGCTGGGTATCACACCCCCCCCTTGTAGATAGTGCCTCCCTATAGATTCCACCACACAGCGCCCCCTATAGATAGCACCATACACAGCCCCCTGTAGATAATGCCATACAGTCCCCCCTGTAGATAACGCCATACAGCCCCCCCTGTAGATAACGCCATACAGCCCCCTCTGTAGATAACGCCATATAGCCCCCCCAAAAAAAAAACGGCCTATAGTGTGTCCTACAAAAGACATGTATCCCCTCTCCACAGGATAGGGGATACATGTGTCATCGCTGGCAGCGATAAGAACGGGGGACCGAAAGTCCCCCGAAGTTCTTCATGACGAACCTCGGACTTCCGGCGTCTGCGCAGTTCAATAAAAATGAAAGGAGCGCTGGTCACGCAAGCGCACAAGAACGACTGGTGCACAAGTAATTTCCATGGAGCTGCCGACACAGACCCCGGAAGTCCGAGGTTTGTCATGGAGAACTTAGGGGGGACTTTCGGTCCCCCGTTCTCCTCATCGCTGGGCGTCCCAGCGATCCCACATGTATCCCCTATCCTGTGAATAGGGGATGCATGTCTTTTGTAGGAACAACCCCTTCAGTGGCTTCGCGCTGTAGCAGCCAAAGCGCCTGCTAGCGGAGCCTGCGGCCATGGGATGGGGCCGTGCCGGCGGGTGGCACGGGCCCCCTCATGCTGCAGGCCCCGTAGAAGTCGCTACGGCTGCTATAGCGGTAGTTACGCCACTGCGTATAGGTTTGTACGGCGTAAAACTACAGCTCCCAGCATGGCCGGAACAATGGTAAGGATATGCTGGGAGATGCGGTTTCACAAAGAAAATCATACCACCATCATCTCGCTGCAGATCATACAGTGACTACAATACTGATTAGAGGCAAAATAAACATTTACATTAAGTGACTCACCGGTGACGTCTCAGATTCTAGTTCTTTTCTTCTCCCTCCGGTTCAGACATCTATGATGGATTTCTCCCGGCCATGACCCATTTCTGCAGTTTTCCGTTTAGATGTCTTCAGCTTCTCACTTTTAAAACATTTCTGCACCTATAAACAAAGTTAAAATTCTCAACACATCTAAATATAACTGTCACACACACAAACCGTGCCCCCTGTAGATAGTGACCTACATAGAAGCCCCTGTAGATAGTGCCCAGAGCTGCAAGGCAATAGTGCTAACCACTGAGCCACCGTGCTGCCCTACATATAGCTTCCCCTATAGTTAGTGCTCCACGTATAGCCCACCTCTGTATATAGTGTCCCACATATAGCCCACCCCTGTAGACTGTGCACTACATATAGAACCCCCTGTAGATAGTGGCCCACATCCCCACATACAGACCTCCCCTGTAGCTAGTGCCCCAAATATAGACCCCCCTGTATATAGTGCCCCACATATAGACCCCCCTGTATATAATGGCCCACATATAGACCCCCCTGTATATAATGGCCCACATATAGAGCCCCCTGTATATAGTTGCCCACACCCCCACATATAGACCCCCCTGTAGCTACTGCCCCACATATAGACCCCCCTGTAGCTACTGCCCCACATATAGACCCCCCTGTAGCTACTGCCCCACATATAGACCCCCCTGTATATAATGGCCCACATATAGAGCCCCCTGTAGCTACTGCCCCACATATAGACCCCCCCTGTATATAATGGCCCACATATAGAGCCCCCTGTATATAGTGGCCCACACCCCCACATATAGACCCCCCTGTAGCTACTGCCCCACATATAGACCCCCCTGTAGCTACTGCCCCACATATAGACCCCCCCTATATATAATAGCCCACATAAAGACGACCCCCCTGTAGATAGACCCCCCCACTATAGATAATGCCATTCACATTTGTATGAGGAAAAAAATATATAAACTTGACATACTCACATGATCCCGTTCCCACGCTGTTCGCTGGCGATGCAGACATGCTCTCTTCTGAGCATGTCTGCAGGAGCTGAACGAGCGTCCTCCAATGACGCTGATTGGCGGGGCAGAATGACTTGCCCCGCCAATCAGCACCTTCCAAGCATGGAAGCGGTGCGATGATGTCATCGCGCCGCTAGCCAATCAGTGTCATTGTAAGGCACTGGATGGTCAGGCACGGAACATGCCCGGCCATTCAGTGCTAATACATGTATTTGGCTGCCGCTAGCACTGGGGCCCCCTCCGGTGCTAGCGACACCTACAGGCATGAGATGGCCTGTGTAAGGCTCGGCAGCGCGGGCCCCACAGTAGCGGCGCTACCGCTGTATCAGCCAAAACGGCTGCTAGCGGCGCCACCGGGCATTTGGGTGGGCGTGTCGGCTGGCGGCACGGGCCCCCTCAAGCCCCGGGCCCCGTAGCAGTCGCTACGGCTGCTACCGCGGTAGTTACACCACTGATCATGCTCTATATACAAGTTTCTTTGGTCTTTGCATAGGTTGACGCCTTCTCATTGTGTGACTCATCTTTTTATTCTGTTGCGTCTATCTGTAATAAAATCTATTTATTTTTAGACTCAATTATTTTTGTGCCAGAGTTTATCATTTTTCTAGTCTATAGGTGTCTCCGAGTTGCTTTTGATCAATGCACCAAGTTACGCTTGGTTATTTAATGCAGATTTCTCATAGCGATATAGATGATTGATTGAGATACATATTCACTTTTTCGTTTCAATAGTTTTTTATTGATTTTTACATGAAAACAGAACAACATTTCGCAATTAAACTTTGCGATATTATTGGTACAATCAATCATCTCTTCATACAAAGCAAGAATTGAAGCAATCGCGATTGGAGAGATGACATTGTGTCATAACATAAAAAAGAACAGAAAAAGAATAAACCGGCAAAGAAGAACATGTAAGCCACATACATCATCCTGATAAATCTTAATACACAATGCCCTTAAGGCCCATTGCACCTTCATGTTATGTATTGTAATACACACTAGTTGACCATGGATTCCATGTTGCTGTGAATTTGTGGAACGAGGAGTTACCCAAGGAGATGATTTTTTCATATGCATATGTCGTGTTAATAAGTATGATCACTTCTCTTAACAGAGGAGCAGCAGTTTCCTTCCAATGGCGGGTTACCACCAATTTGGCCATGATTAGGATTTTGCAAATCAGGCATCTTAATGCTACAGGTATTGCATCCATTTCTATAAACAACAGGGCCATCTGGGGGGATTGTGCAATTCTACATCTGGAGACTATGGACACAAGATCAAAAACCTGAGACCAGAACGGAAGAAGTGTGGGGCATGCCCACAGCGTATGGTAAAGAGTGCCGATATGGCCACATCCTCTCCAACATAATGGAGATGACTCAGGGAACATCTTGTGAAGTCTATCCGGGGTGTAGTACCACCTTAGTGAGGTCTTTATAGCAGCCTCTACGTGTTGGATACAGGGTAATGCTTTGTAAATTAATTTAAATGCAGATATCCATTTCTCTTCTGAAAAAGAGCAGTTCAACTCTCTTTCCCAGAGCCGCATATGGTGTGTTTTGGAAAAGAGTGAGTGTGAATGTAGTAAATTATACACAAATCTCAGGCCCTTACTGCGTTTAGAGAGATACCCAAACATTTTAAAAAGACATACAGCATCAAAATTGTTACATATTCACTTTTTGATATTACACATTGTATCACTAATTCTCTGAGTAACTTCCTCTCAGCCCTCCTTGGGTATAGTTGGTTCTCTATACCCACAGAGCATGACAGTACGCTCAGGCCATGGACCCCGCTAGTGAACCCAAGACCTTGACGACGACACAAGCCATGCTGGCAGAGATGCAAGACCTTCAGTCACGGCAAGACCAACTCCTCCTGTCGGTGAACGCCATTGCACATCGGCTGGTTGCACAAGCCACAGTCATCACGCACCTATTCCTGCTGTTCCTCCTGCTACACCTCCTGTCAGTACCAGTGCCGACCCCGATGCTTCCTGTCGCTACCCTCTCACTATGATGGAGACACAAGGTCCTGCAAGGGATTTCTGAATCAGTGCCAGATCCACTTCATGGGCAAATCCTCTTTGGGAACATCAGGGACCAGAGACTCGTGACTTGCAGTGTTTTTTACAGACTTTCTGTTCTATATTTGAAGAACCTGGGAGTGTTTCTTCTGCTGCTGCATCCCTGCTGACCCTACACCAGGGAGACATCTCCATGGGCGAGTATGCCATTCAGTTCCGTATGCTGGCTGCTGAACTAACCTGGAACAAGGAGGCCTTGGTGGCTACATTCTGGCAAGGACTGTCTTCTGGGATTAAAGACGTGCTTGCCGCTCGTGATCTGCCACCTACCCTGGACGATCTCATTCTACTAGCCACCTGGGTTGACATGAGGATCCAGGAGCGTTCCCAAGAGGTTCTCCGGGAGAGAGGATTTCCTAGGCTGGCTTCTACTTTCCAGCAATCCCTACTGTCCTATTCAGTCATCCCACCCAAGGAGCCTATGCAGATGTACCGGGCCAAATTGTCTACGCAGGAGAGACAACGCAGATGCACTTCAGGACTTTGTCTGTATTGAGGCCTCGGAGGCCATGTTGTGCGTTTGTGTGCCCAGAAGCCAGAGAGACCCCAGTGCCTAGGATTGGTTGGAGAGACAACCCTAGGTGGCACGGCACTAAATAATAAATTCCCTTCCAAGCTGACCATTCCTGTGACCATAGTGTCCGGCGAGAAGACATACTGGGTTTCTGCCTATCTGGACACAGGATCCGTGGCAAACTTCATACAGCAAGACCTAGTGGACCATCTCCAGTTGCCCACTGTTCCTCTGGAGACGTCTTTGGTTGTCGCCTCGGTGAATGGTCTTGCTCTGCTCGATTCAATCGTGTCTGAGACTAAGCCACTGAAGCTCCAAGTTGGAGTTCTTCATACTGAACTGAATACCTTCCTAGTCTTGCCTAAAGCCATCAATCCGGTTCTACTGGGCCTGCCTTGGCTCCAGCTGCATGCTCCTGTCCTGGATTGGAGTTCCGAAGCAGTTCTCCAATGGGGCCCCAAATGCCCCCACCGCTGGCTGTTACCATTCCATCCCATCCAGTCTTTTCTGCCTGGCGGGATTGCCTAGTCATTTTTCTTGATTTGCAGACGTCTTTAGCAAAAAGGAGGCTGAGATGCTTCCTCCACACCGGTCTTACGACTGTCCGATTGAACTGGTCCCAAATGCTTCTCTTCCCTGTGGACGGTATATCCTCTCTCCTTGCCAGAGACTCAATCCATGTCGGCCTATATCAAGGAGAATTTGGAGAGGGGTTTCATACGAAAGTCTTCCTCCCCGGCCAGGGCCGGGTTCTTAGTTAAAAAGACGGATCTCTTCGACCCTCCATTGACTACCGTGGTCTCAACCAGATCACGGTCAAGAACAAATAACCATTGCCACTAATATCCGAACTGTTTGACCATATTCGAGGAGCCAGCATTTTTTCGAAACTAGACTTGCGTGGGGCTTACAATTTGATCCGACCAGGTGACGAGTGGAAGATGGCATTCAACACCCGAGACGGGCACTACGAATACCTGGTGATGCCCTTCGGACTGTGTAACGCTCCAGCGGTCTTCCAGAACTTTGTCAATGATACCTTCCAAGATCTCCTCTATGTCTGTGTTGTAGTCTATCTCAATGATATTTTGATTTTCTCTCCAAATCCGACGACTCATCGGAGGCATGTTCGTCAAGTGCTACTGCGATTAAGGGAAAATCATCTGTATGCTAAGCTGGAAAAGTGCGCCTTTGAAAAAGATTCTCTGCCCTTCCTGGGCTACATCATCTCAGATCAAGGTCTCAAGATGGACCCTGAGAAGGTAAAGTCCGTCCTGGAATGGCCACGTCCTCAAGGCCTGAGGTCCATAGAGCGGTTTTTGGGATTTGCCAAATTCTACCGGCAGTCTATCCCAAACTTTCCTCACTGACGGCTTCCATCTCTACCCTTACCAAGAAGGGTGGGAACTCCAAGGTGTGGACTCCAGAGGCAGAATATGCATTTAATAGCCTCAAGAAAGCCTTCACTTTAGTCTCGATCCTCCATCATCCTGACGTGTCTCGGCAGTTCTCATTGGAGGTGGATGCTACTTCTGTTGGTGCAGGTGCACTTCTGTTCCAGAGCAGCTCCAAGGGAAAGGCAGTAGTATGTGGCTATTACTGGAGACTTTTTTCCTCTGCAGAGAGCAACTACTCTATTGGGGATCGGGTGCTGCAGGCCATCAAATTGGCTCTGGAGACGTGGAGACATCTGCTAGAGGGCGCAGTTCGCCCCATACTGATATACACCAACCACAAGAACCTCACCTATCTCCAGTCAGCTCAACGACTGAACCCCGGTCAAGCCAGTGGGTCGATGTTTCCAATTTGTGCTCCACTACCATCCCGCTGACAAGAATGTCAGGGATGATGAACTTTCCAGGTCATTTGTGACGGATGACACGGTGGAGTCCCTTCAAAGTATCATAGACCCGTCCTGCATTGTCACTGCCAATCCTTTGCAAGTTAGAGACATCCCTCTGGGGAGGACTTTTGTTCTGTTGGTAGACAGGAGAAGAATTCTCCGCTGGGGACACAGCTCTAAACTGGCTGGGCACGCTGGTGTTCGTAAGACCCGAGACCTGATTACTCATCATTTCTGGTGGCCCACGCTACCCAAAGATGTTTTGGACTTTGTTCACTCCAAGCCTGCCGGCCTGCCCCCTGGCAGCACATTGCGATGGACTTTGTCACAGAGCTTCCTCCCTCAGGAGGATGTAACACTGTCTGGGTGGTGGTGGACCCGTTCTCGAAGATGGCACATTTTATCCCGCTGACCTGTCTTCATTCTGCTCCTCGACAGGCAAATCTCTATATCCAGCACATTTTCTGTTTGCATGGCTTGCCCCTGCACATTGTGTCTGATCGGAGGTTAAGTTCACCTCGAAATTCTGGAGAGCCCTCTGTAAACTCCTGGATGTGAGATTGGACTTTTCTGCATTTGGGGACTTTCTGCAAATCTGGCAATAGACCCGGTCCTCTATTTTGCTAGCAGTCGATCGCATGAAGCAAAAAGCGGATATAAAAAGAAGAGAGTCGCCTCAGTATCTTCCAAGTACCAAAGTCTGTCTGCCCTCACGGAATACTCGTTTAAAGGTGCCTTCGTACAAGTTTGCTCCAAGGCTCTTCGGATCCTTTAAGATACTTCAACAGATAAACCCTGTCAACTATAAGCTTCGGCAGCCTCCTACCCTCAGAATTCCCAACTCCTTTCATGTGTCCCTCCTAAAACCGGTGGTCCCAAACTGCTACAGTAAGACTTCCAGTCCCGCAGTTGCTCCCAGCGGTTCATCTGATGTGTTTGAGATGAAGGAGATCCTGGACTGCAAAAGGGTAGGAGGAAGGACTTTCTATTTGGTGTACTGGAGAGGGTTTGGTCCTGAGGAGAGGTCCTGGGAGCCAGAAGAGAACCTCAATGCCCCTACCCTCATTAAGAAGTTCCTCTCTCGCTCTGGTCCCAAGAAGAAGGGGCATAAGAGGGAGGATACTGTAACATCCATGGCCGCAAACCATCGGGATTACTCACCCCTCAACGGCCGCAGCCTTGGTCTGGTGACCGCATCTCCTCCCCAGGAGACGCCAGCGCTCACTTCCACTCCACTCTGCTGTGTCACTAAGGGTGCGCGGGCACGCTCACGTATGGCCTTAAAGGGCCAGTGCTGCACAATTAAAACATCAACAATTAGTCCATGATCACCCTGGACTATAAGAAGGGCCATGCACCTTTGCTCATTGCCTGAGCGTTGTTAGTATTCCCATGTTAGTCCTTGCAAATGGTCCCTTAGTGTTTACCCATGCCCTGCTACCTGTATCCTGTATACCGTGCTGTGTTCTTGTTCCTGAGCCAGTTAGTGTTTGGAGTCGTGTCCTACTGCACCTGTTGTTGTCCACCATGTCTGGCGCATCCTACTGCACCAGCTGTAATCCGCAACGTCTGGCGCAAACTGCTGCACCCACCTCCATCCATGCTAAAGCCTCTGCCACTGTCTGGACTATTCAGGTAGCCTACTGAGGGACTTTGTATTGATTGGGTGCTCTGTCTGGCCAGCTGCCTCCCCGCTACGGCGGTGCAGCCTAGTGGGTCCACATACCCACAGAGCGTGACACCCTCCTCTGAGACGCTGGCACATAGTACTGCCCTCGGCTGCTTGCTATGAACAGGGTTTCCTCGTGCTGGCCCTTTAAGGAAAATGCACCAGGAAAATCTCCCCTATGCTATCCCAGCATACCAGGAACAATAAAAAGGACTCTGCCCTCTTCCTCCTTGCCTGAGCGTTGTTGGGTCTGCCCATATTCGTAATTGCAAATAGTCCCTTAGTTGTATCCTGTGTTCCTGTATCCCATAATTGTGTTTGTTCCAGTGCGAAGTATAGTTTGTGAGTCGAGTCGGTTATCTGTACCATGTGTCATCTGTGCCACATGTCATCTGTTCCATGTGTCATTATGCCAAATGTCATGACGCCGAGAGTCTGCCTATCTGCTACCCAGGTACTCTTGTCCTAAAGACTTTCATTGACTGTTGTTTGACCAGCTGCTACTCCATTACCGCGGAGTGGCCTAGTGGGTCCTCATACTCTATAGCTGTGACAATTGGGTACTTGGTCATCTCTCTTACCAAGGCCCTTCTCACCTGATTACTTAGTTTGGTGGGGCGGCCAGCTCTAGGAAGAGTCCTGGTTGTTTCAAACATTTTCCATTTAATAATTATGGAGACCACTGTGCTCTTGGAAACTTTTAGTGCAGCAAAAAAAATAATTCTGTTTTCACTTTGTCATTATGGGGTATTGACTGCAGAATGATGGGGAAAACTATAGATTTTCTATTTTATTTTATGTTAGCACAAGGACTCAACATAACAAAATGTGAAAAACATCAAAGGCTCTGAAGACTTTCTGAATGCAATGTGTAGATAGATAGATAGATAGATAGATAGATAGATAGATAGATAGATAGATAGATAGATAGATAGATAGATAGATAGATAGATAGATAGATAGATTTATGGCAGCGTACATTCCGGCCAAAAAACGGCACCACAATTTGGTGCATTTTTTCATCCGGTATTCCCTGTGGTGCTCAGGGCGAATACCCTGTGTGCAGCTGATTTCTGTGGTTTTGCCTACTGAAACCTCTCCTGAACATTTGGTATCGTGGAGAAGTTGCAGCTTACCATACATTTTAGTATTATATGCCAGCCACTCAAATGTTAGAGATGGCTAGGCTGAGTCTGCCAACAACAGAGGCCACTGTTTGTTAGTGGCTTTCTACTCTGACTATAAGGGCAGGGTCCCGCTATGAGCTCTATATACCCTAATAGCACACATGGAAAAGTCCATGACCAACAATGCATCAGTTAAGGGTGTCAACATTGAGGTTACCCCAATGCGCGTTTCGCGGTGATCTGCTTCCTCAGGGGGTGCATGAGGAAGCAGATCACTGCGAAACACACGTTGGAGTATATACTGGTTGTGCAGGACCACTTTACTGGCACTTTCTCTTATTCCAATGATAGGAACTCATGAATAGGAATAGTATTTATAGTCACTTGGGGTTATAATAGAAATGTACTTATTCACATACAGTCACCCATATATTATGTGTATGTAGATAATTCTACTACAGTGATATGATATGTTCTGATCCAGCATCGCTGGTCTTTTCCTACTATACTATGTATAAATACTAAAGTCTTTTGCCTTGTTGTATCAATTTTAATATTGTTTGTCGTATATGTATGACTAATAAAATTTGTTATATTTTTAAAAGTAGATGGCTATATACTCCTTTCCTTTCGTATGTCACATTATATATGTAGTTATCTATTAATTAATGATAGGAGGGTGTTTTGTTGAACATTACCTAGCCCTAAATAGATATGCCTTAGGAGTTTGCATATTAGTACAACCATTAAAGTAGTAGGCCCATGGTCACATAGTGATGGACACTGTATGGACTAGATTTACTTTTCAAATTGAGACAGAATTCTGGCGTATATGCCGTGCGCCTCATTTATTAAAGGGTAACTAAACGTTTGACAAACTTCTGACATGTCATAGTGACATGTCAGAAGTTTTGATTGGTGGGGGGCCAAGCACTGAGACCCCCACCAATCGCTAAAATGAAGCGGCAGAAGCGCTCGTGTGAGTGATCAGCTGCTTAGTTTCTGCTCTGCCTTTTCCGGAAAGGGAACATTCTATTGAGCCCGTACTCCGATACATGGATTTCCGGAAAAAGCCGAACATACACGAAGCGGCCAAACAATCACACGAGCATTTCAGCCGCTTAGTTTTAACGATTGGTGGGGTCTCAGTGCTCGGACCCTGACCAATCAAAACTTCTGACATGTCACTCTGACATGCCAGAAGTTTGTCAAACGTTTAGTTACCCTGTAACTGCTTTAGATACTGGTTTTGACATGCTCCACAAGGGGGTGTGGAGCAAAGTGTCTAGCATGTCTAGCTAGATGTGCCAAATTTATAATGCAGCATACACAACTTTAATAAATGTAGCTTATTTTCTGACTGTCCTGTCTAAGTTTGAACTGTTTAAAACTTAGACATTATTTGTTTATCTGCCTCTATGTGTTTAGTCAGAGATTGAATGGCCTAGGGTATATTTTGTACTCTGCACTGTGTTGTAAAATTGCTTTGCCGTGTTTAACCACTTAACGACCACCCACCGTCTTTTGACGACATGCAGTGCATGTGCTTAGTCTACAGCGACGTCCTCTAAGCAGGAGCTGTAACTAACAGCTCCTGATCTTAGAGAAGCCTGCTGAATACAGCTGGGGTCGGAAACCATTCGGACCCTATCTGTTTAAGCCATTGATCTTGTCCGTGACCGCGGCAAGATCAAAAGGAACTCCCCTCTTTGATCACGTCATCGGAAACCCAGTGACGTGATCAAAGAGCACAGAATCCCTCTGCAGTTAGCTCTGGGGACCTACAAAGGACCCCGGGGCTGTCTGTTCAGTTTGCCTGCTGTTTGGGCACACTATGTGCTGCCCTAACAGCAGCCTGTGTCGAAGTGACATAGTGTAATGTATTAGTATACAGGAGTATGCTAATACATTATAAGTAAAAAATAAAGTTGTAAATAAAGTTATCCCTTAATGTGATTAAAAAAAGTCACAAAAAATAAATAAAAAAAGTCCAAAAAAGTAGTTATTTTGCATAAAATATATTTTACTGCCCCTACACTAAATAAAAACAAATAACCTACACATATTAGGAATCTAAAAAACCGAAATAACCTGAAGAATTAATCTAACGGGTTATTTAGCATGAAGCGTGAACAGGATAAAAAATAAACAAGAAAAACGATGCAGAGAATCGCTTTTTCCTATATTCACGCTGTAAAAAGAATTTTTTTCCACCTCCAAACTGTGAAAAAAATAATAAAATTTCTCCCGCATAAAACAAGGCCTCATACGGCCACGTTAATGAAAAAATAAAAAAGTTATGGCTGCTGAAATGCAGAGAGGTAAAAAATGTAGCTGGTCATTAAGACCTTTTCAGGCAAGGTCATTAAGGGGTTAAAATCATAGTTGTAACACCTCATTTTCAAAAAATGGCACGTAAAAAGACGCCCGCGAAAAAGAAGTGCATGTCACTTCTTAGGACGTTTTTGGAACCATTTTTCATTCACTCTATAGAAAAACAGCTCCAAAAACGGCCGTAAAAAACGCAGCGAAAAACGCGAGTTTGATTAAAAAATGGCTGAAAATCAGGAGCTGTTTTCCCTTGAAAACAGTTCCGTATTTGCAGAAGTTTTTTTAGTAAGCGTGTGAACATACCCTTAGCCTTTTGGTATGTCCTTATAGCTTCTGCCAGCTGCCATTTGTACAATCACTCCCAACATGGGAGCCGGACGCTGTTTAGAAATTTGGAGACAACTTTTCCTGGCTTGTAGCCAAAAATAGGGAGGGGGGTGATATTCCCTCCCACATTTACAGCAGCTATGTGTTAGGTTGCTTTGCCTTATTCACCCTGCTGTAATTCTGGGAAGTGCTCCCTCTGATGGCAAACATAGGAAAACATGTCAAATTACTATTTCATTTTGAATACATCCCACCATGTGGAAGAAAAAAAAATACAGCAAAATATGTAAAAAATATAATAGAAATAATTAACTTACTTAAAAAAAAAAGGGTTTAATTCATGGCACATTCCCTTTAAGACCTTTTCAGGCCCGGTCATTAAGGGGTTAAAGATAATAATGCTTGTTGTGGCCAGATTTAATCGAATCCAATGTGTTCGAGTGAGAATTTTCTTAGTATGCTAGCCATTTTATCCTTGAGAAGTCAATACTGTGAGCTAACTTGCCCCAAATTTCAAGCAATATATACAGTTTGTCTCCAAATAAAGAATTGGATTGTTTCTTGGTTTATGCACTTTGCACTTTATTGTTATAATGCAATATGAATTTTATACTATTTGAGATTAATTGTATAATTGTATCAAGTGGCACTTGAATACTATGACCTCTATCTTAGCACATGTTGTATTGCTTGAGAAAGGCCCCAGTGAGTTGGACTGAAACATTGCATAAGGTGTATAAAGTCTGCTTTTTTTTCCCCTTGTCATCGCTTGTATATAATAAGTTACTGTGCAGAAACAAGTTAAACAGCTCATTGCAACTAATACACAAACAAATGACAGTCACCGTGCAACAAGTTGTTACGTTGTTTGGGAATGTGCCCATTTGCGGGATGTTTTCCCAATCCTTTTTTCCCCCACTGGATACAGGAAATAGACCTGCTGTATTCAGTAGCTAAACAAAGAAACATTTAGGGTATGTTCACACGGGCTATTTTCGGCCGTTTTTCGGGCTGTAAACGACCCGAAAAACGGCTGAAAAATCGGAAGCAGAACAACTACAAACATCTGCCCATTGATTTCAATGGGAATTGCAGCGTTCTGTTCCGACGGGGCGTTTTTTCATGCCTCGTTTTCCAAAAACGGCACGTAAAAAGAGGCCCACGAAAAAGAAGTGCATGTCACTTCTTGGGACGTCTCTGGAGCCATTTTTCATTGACTCAATAGAAAAACAGCTCCAAAAACGGCCGTAAAATACACAGCGAAAAACGCGAGTTTGATTAAAAAACGCCTGAAAACCAGGAGCTGTTTTCCCTTGAAAACAGCTCCATATGAAACTATTTGCTAAGATCCTGGCACAGAGGTTGACTCCGCTCTTGCATAACGTGATACATAATGACCAGGTGGGCTTTATGCCATCGCGTGAGGCACGGGATAATACCACTCGAGCGATTAATTTAATGTACCAAGCAGCTATTGCTACCCCTCCCACTTGTTTTCTGTCGACGGATGCGGAAAAGGCCTTCGACAGAGTCAACTGGGATTTTATGCAGGCTACCTTGCGGCACGTGGGCTTAGGGGCACATATGATAGATTGGATTTCGGGTCTCTACTCTTTCCCGTCGGCACAGGTCAAGGTCAACGGATATTACTCCCCATCATTTGCAATCACCAATGGCACAAGACAGGGCTGCCCTTTGTCCCCATTAATTTTCATTTTATGTTTGGAGCCCTTCTTGTGCCATATTCGCTCCAATCCTGACATTGCGGGCATAACCCTGGGCGAAAGGGTCCATAAGGTTGCTGCCTACGCGGATGACCTACTCTTCTTCCTCACGGCTCCCAGGATTTCCTTGCCCAACCTAATGGCGGAGTTAAATAGATATTCGAAATTATCTAACTTTAAGGTCAATTCAGCTCAGTATTTTCAGACGTTTTTGAGCTTGCGTGTACACATACCCTTAATCTTAACCCCTTCCCGACATCCGCCGTATATATACGGCGCTGCCGGGAAGGTGTTCCCGCAAAGCGCAGTACAGTTACGTCGCGGTGATGGTGCGGGCTCAGAAGCAGAGCCGGCACCATCACCGCGGGGTGACAGCTTTATTATACGGCTGGCACCCTCCTGTAACTGCCAGGACCGGAGCTATTCTCCGATCTGGCAGATTAACGCCTCAGATGCTGCGCTCAATATTGCGCAGCATCTGATAGGTTTTAACCCGACCGGCAACCCAGTGACGTAATCACTGGGTTGCTGTGGCAATCGGACGCCAGATAATGGCGCCCGAGTCTGCCTTGTACGGGAGCCTGCGGCGAGTCCTCATAGGCTTGCTGTCAGTGAATAACTGACAGCGCTAATACACTGCACTATGTATGTAGTGCAGTGTATTAGAGTAGCGATCGGGGCATCAGGCCCTCAAGTCCCCTAGTGGGACAAGTTAAAAAAGTAAAAAAAAATGAATAAAAATGTGGTAAAACAATAAAAACACACACGTTTCAAATAAAAATAAAGCTAAACTGACTTTTTTCCCATAGTAAGTCTTTTATAAAGGGAAAAACCGTAAAAATTCAAAAAACTATACATAAGTAGTATCGCCACGTCCGTAACGACCCAAACTACAAAACAGTTATGTAATTTATCCCGCACGGTGAACGCCGTAAAAAAAAAAACATGAAAAACAACGCCAGAATCTTTGTTTTTAGGTCACATCTCCTTCCAAAAAAATGCTATAAAAAGTGATAAAAAAGTCACATTTACTCCAAAATAGTACTAATAAAAACGGTAATCCCTGACACCGCTTTGTGCACGCAAAAATAAGAAAGTTATGGGTCTTAGAATATGGCGACACAGAAAACAAATGATTTTATAAAAAAAAGTGATTTTATTGTGCAAAAGCTGTAATACATAAAAAAAACTATATAAATTTGGTATCGCCATAATCGTATCGACCCGCAAAATTAAGCTAACATGTAATTTAGGGCGCACTGTGGATGCGGAAAAAAAACCAATAAGAAACTATTCCAGAATTGCTTGTTTTTGGTAATTTCCTTTACCAAAAAATGAAATAAAAAGTGATCAAAAAGTCGTATGTGTTCTAAAATGGTACCAATAAAATCTACAGCCCGTCTCGCAAAAAACAAGCCCGCACACCGCTCAATCAACTGAAAAATAAAAAGGTTATCGCACTAGTAATGCAGTGATGAAAAAACATCTCAATGCGCAGGCTGGAGCGGAACATTCCTTCAGTTTCAGGGCGCTAGTATTTAGGAACTAGGAAAGGGAAGGGACATAGCACATCCGCTGGAAGCGAGGGCACCCGTATTATACCAGCGCAAAACTTTCCCAGCAATATTTCCCAAACTACGAAGGAGAAAAAGTCCCCAAAAGGTGCATAGCGTTACAAAAGGGGGATAAGAAAGAAAACCGTTTATCAGTGTGACACCGGCCTGCGCATAACAGATCGCTTCACAGCGTAACACACATCTATGGATAATTGTATTATTTACCCCATTATTATACCCTCTTATTATGCCCTGATGTTCTCCGCACAGATTACATATGCCACCACATTATAAACTGAAATACCAGCAAAACCCCAAACAGAACTATTACCAAGCAAAATCCATGCTCAAAATGGCAGGCTTTCCCTTCTTAGCCCTACAGTGTGCCCAAACAGCAATTTATGGCCACAAGTAAGGCATTACCATACCCGGGAGAACCCGCTTAACAATTTATGGGGTAAGATTCTCTAGGGGCACAACATATTGTGCGGTGAATGGGCAGATCAGTGGAAAAATTGCAATTTTCACTTTGCACCATCCACTGCGTATTCATTTCTGAAAAACACCTGTGGAGTCTAAATTCTCACTACACCCCTTGATAAATGCCTTTAGGGGTGTAGTTTCTAAAACGGGGTCACTTTTGTTTGGTACATCAGTGGTTTTGCAAATGCAACATGGCGTCCGCAAACCATTCCAGCAACATCTACGCTCCAAAAGATAAATACCGCTCCTTTTCTTCTGAATGCTCCCATATATGTAAACAGCTGATTCTAACCACATATGGGGTGTTACCGTACTCCGGAGAAATTTCTTTACAAATGTTGGCGTGCTTTTTCTTCTCTATTCCTTATAAAAATGAAAAATGGTGATCTAAAACTACATCTTGTTGTAAAGGATCTGCCAGGCACAGCTTCTGTGTCTACGCCCATAGGTAATCAGTCTGCACCTGCTTCTATGTCTGTGAGACTGACTCCATCTTCCAACACTCAGGATGGCAGGCTTAGGAGTTGGAGAGCCTATCACAGCCTGGCCAGACGGAGCTAGCTCCCGCCCTCTGTCTATTTATACCTGCCTTTCCTGTTCCTCCTTGCTTGTGATTCTTCTCGTTTGGTTTCCTGGCCCTGCTGTAGCTTCTGAACTATTGGACCCTGCTTCATATTGACCCTGGCTTACTGACTACTCTCCTGCTCTGCGTTTGGTTCCTCGTACACTCCTGGTTTGACTCGGCTTGTTCACTACTCTCCTGCTCTGCGTTTGGTACCTCGTACACTCCTGGTTTGACTCGGCTCGTTCACCACTCTTGTTGCTCACGGTGTTGCCGTGGGCAACTGCCCCATTTCCCTTAGCTTCTGTGTACCCTTGTCTGTTTGTCTGTCGTGCACTTATTGAGCGTAGGGACCGTCGCCCAGTTGTACCCCGTCACCTAGGGCGGGTCATTGCAAGTAGGCAGGGACTGAGTGGCGGGTAGATAAAGGCTCACTTGTCTGTTTCCCTACCCCCATCATTACACTTGTTGGGAAAAAATAATATTTTTCATTTTCATGGCTTAATTCTAATTAATTCAGCAAAAAACCTTTTCACTATACCCCTAGATGATTTCTCAGGGGGTGCAGTTTCTCAAATGGAGTCACTTTTGGGGTGTTTCCACTGTACTAGTACTACAGGGGCTCAGCAAATGTGACATGGCTCCCAGAAACCATTCCAAAATCCAAATGGTGCTCCTTTCATTCTGAGCCCTACCGTGTGTCCAAACAGATGTTTATAACCACATGTGGGGTACTGTTTTACTCGGAAGAAATTGCTTTACAAATGTATTGGTGCTTTTTCTCCTTCAGTCCTTGTGGAAATGAAAAAAAAAAATACCTAAACCTAAATTTTCTTTGAAAAAAAATGTTGATTTTCATTTTTACAGCCTACTTCCAATAAGTTCTGTAAAACACCTGTGGGGTCAAACTGCTCACTATACCCCTAGATAATTTCCTCATGGGGTGTAGTTTCCAAAATGGGGTCACTTGTTGGGGGTTTCCACTGTTTTGTCCCCTCAGGGGCTTTGCAAATGTGACATGGCCTCCGCAAACCATTCCTGCTAAATTTGAGTTCCAAAAGCTAAATTACACTCTTTCCCTTCTCAGCCTCGCCGTGTGTCCAAATAGCCGTTTATTACAACATTTTGGGTATTGTTTTACTCGGGAGAAATTGCTCTACAAATATTATGGTGCTTTTTCTACTTTAGTTCTTTTGGAAATGAAAAAAAATTAGCTAAACCTACATTTTATTTGAAAAGATGTAGATTTTCATTTTCATGGCCTAGTTCCAAAAATGTTTGCAAAAATAACTGGCGGGTCAAAATGCTTACTACACCACTAAGTAAATTCCTCGAGGGGTGTAGTTTCCCAAATGGGGTCACTTTGGGGGGTTTTCACTGTTTTAGTTCGACAAGACCTGTTCAAAGCTGACATGGTGCCTAAAATATATTCTAATAAAAAGGAGGCCCAAAATCCACTAGGTGCTACTTTTGCTTCTGAGGCCGGTGCTTCAGTCCAGTAGCACACTAGATCTACATGTGGGATATTTCCTAAAACTGCAGAACCTGGGCAATAAATATTGAGTTGCATTTCTCTGGTAAAACCTTCTGTGGTGCAAAAAAAATGGATTCAAAATGAATTTCTGGAAAAAAATAATGAACTTTGTAAATTTCACCTCTATTTTGCCTTAATTCCTGCGCAATGTCTAAAGGGTTAATAAACTTTCTAAATGCTGTTTTGAATACTTTGAGGTGTGCAGTTTTTAAAATGGGGTGACTTATTGGGGGTTTCTAATATCTAAGGACGTCAAAGCCACTTCACAACTGAACTGGCCCCTGTAAAAATATCATTTTTAAATTTTCTTGAAAATGTGAGAAATTGCTGCTAAAGTTCTAAGCCTTGTAACGTCCTAGAAAAATAAAATGATGTTCAAAAAACAATGCCAAACTAAAGTAGACATATGGGGGATGTTAATTAGCAACAATTTTGTGTGGTATAACTGCCTGTCTTACAAGCAGATACATTTAAATTGAGAAAAATGCAAATTTTTGCAATTTTTCGCTAAATTTTGGTGTTTTTCACAATTAAATACTGAATGTATCGGGTAAGTTTTGCCAGTAACATAAAGTCCAATGTGTCACGAGAAAACAATCTCAGAATCGCTTGGATAGGTAAAAGCATTCCGGAGTTATTACCACATAAAGTGAAACATGTCAGATTTGAAAAATGAGGCCATGTCAGGAAGGTCAAAAGTGGCCAAAGAGGGAAGGGGTTAAACTCTTGTGGGCACACATAAGACATGCTTCTTACATTGAAATCTGTGTGTGTATCCAACGAGCGTGCTATCAATATATAAATAAGCACAAGACTTCACTTATGTCTGTGGTCTCCAATATCTCAGCCTAAATAAAGTACAGCAGAAATGTTGAGCTTATTCACATGTATTATCTATAACCTACATAACTCTGATATAACTTGTGATATTGGCACATTTTATAATTTTTACTCGGGTAAAAGAACATCTTTCTCCACTGACTAAAGGTTTATGATCTATCTAACCAAAGAAATATAATTGTCACATAACAATCTTTTTCGAAAAAATAATAGTATTTATTTGAAACACAAATTAAATAAATTGGCTCTTCTTCATTTCTCTGGTTTGGATCTTTAGAATTATTATACTGATAGCTAATGATAAATGTGCTTTTTATCATTTTTTATATAATTGAAATTGATAAAAACCCATACCCACCTGGAATATGAAGATCCAAATTCAAAATCGAAAACAAGGTCCTTTATTCGTGACATTTTCATTGTAACACAATAATAAGGACCCGGTGTTTTAACATTCCACCTGACTGGAAGTACATCTAATACAATGGCACGGTCCTCCACAAACTGACGTTTAATTTTGCAATCCATGGAATGAAACAACCTTGATTAAAGATGGTGAGAAATTGAGAAGACATACATTTAGACATATTTTATAAATTTACAATAAAAACTACTCTGAATCTGATTTAAAGAAATCCAGAGAAAAGTACAGGTGACATGAGAGATCCATTGTGACTATGAGGAAAGATTTTCTACCACTGTTACTTTGCTGGATTACAGCTTAAGGCCTTATTCACACGAACGTGTTATACGTCCGTGATACGCGCGTGATTTTCCCGCGCGTCGCACGGACCTATGTTAGTGAATAGGGCCGTTCAAACTGTCAGTGATTTTCACGCAGCGTATGTGCGCTGCGTAAAACTCATGACATGTCCTATATTTGCCGGTGTCAATCGGTGCGTGCAAATAGCGCTCGGTACACGGAAGGACTTCTGGGTGCCGCGTGTGATTCGCGCAACAGTAGTAAAAAGAATGAATGAAAATAGAAAAGCACCTTCTGCTTTTATGTTTGTAAACATAAAAACAAAGTGTCATAATGATGCCGGGTGCGCGAAAATCACGCAGCCACGTACCATATACAGATGCCACACAGAGGTTTTGCACGCACAAAACGTTCGTGTGAATAAGGCCTAAAGGGGTGTTTTACAGCGACAGAGAAACTCGGCACCACTGCGAACCAGCAGTTTTGACGGTGACGATAGTGGGAGCACTGCTTCCCCTTCATCACTCATGCTGCTCAATACTGTGAAATGCTGACACACTTGTAGTGGCGGTTCATAGTACTACAGCCACTTGAGTGGGAAAAGGCTATTCACTTAAAGTCTACGTAAACCTTTGAAAGTGATTTTTTTTTATAAAAATGGCAGTCTGTGTGTTTTTTGCAATTTTCAAATTAGTTTTTATGAAAAATTATTTTTACTTTTTGAGATACAGCTGCTCTGTATTCTGTATACAGAGCAGCTGTATCGTACACGGAATCCTGTGCCTGTCAGGTCCGCAGGACTGACGGGTTCAGTGAAAGCGTGTCTGACACGCAGAATCCACCTGTTATCCATCAAATCTTTTATAACTTAGATGTGATAGATTACAGGTGGATCCTGCGTGTCAGAGACATGCAGGATCCGCTGACACTGAACCGGTCAGGTCCACGGGACTGACGGATTCAGGTCTTAGCGAAAGATACAGCTGCTCTGTTTACAGGATACAGAGCAACTGTACCTCAAAAACTAAAAAGAGTTTTTAATAAAAATGTATTTGAAAGTTGCACCAAACACGCAGACTGACATTTTTATTAAACAAACAAAAACAAAATTCCTTATCTAAGGTTTATACAGCCTTTAAATGGGAGAAGGCTGTAATACTGTGTACCGCCACTACAAGTGTGTCAGTATTTGACAATATTGAGCAGTAAAGCGAATGATAGGGAAAGAGCGCTGGCACTAGCAATACGGCCCCTTCAAAACAGCTGATCTACAGTGGTGCTGATAGTCAGAACCGCACCGATCAGATATTGATGGCCTATCCTGTAGATGTTCTCTCTCTGGAAAACCCCTTTAAATAGAACTTGATCAGACAAGACATAAATTATGCCAAGGACACAAAAAGAAGGATCATGCCAAATGCCATAAACAAAGGAATGCCAGAAAAATCTTAAGGAACGCTAGAGCACTACAACGATTATAAAAGTATAGCTTTGCTCCTGTCAAGTTTAACCCCGTACCGCACCAGGACGCATCGGTACGTCCTGTATTGCAGTGCTTTAAGGCACCAGGACGTACCGGTGCCTCCTGGCTAAAAACTGTCACCCTGTCAAAGGTCAAGGTGACAAAACTGTGCCATCAACTGTTTATGATATTGATCGGCACAGTAAGATGGCAGGGAACCAATCACAGCGGTCCCCGGCCAGCGATCGCTGTGATTGGTCAGTCACAGCAGACTGACCAATCATAGCGCCTTGAGAATGTGTATGTGATGGCGCTGGTTCAGAAGCTGAGCCAGCGCCATCACCGCCGGGTATCGGCTGTCCTATACCCCGCTGTAACGGCCAGGACCAGAGCTAGGCTCCGATCCGGCCGATTAACTCCTTAGATGCAACGATCGCTGCATCTAAGTGGCTTCTAGCCTTTTGGCAACCATGATTAAATAAAAAGTGATTTAAAAAAATCGCATGGACCCCAAAATGGTACCAATGAAATCTACAGATTGTCCCGCAAAAAATAAGCCCTCACACAGCTCCAGTGGAGAAAAACTGCTCTCCAAAATCGAAATGGTGCTCCTTCTCTTCTGAGCCCTGCTGTGGGTCCAAACAGCAGTTTATTACCACATATGGGGCATTGCCGTAGGGGGGCTTTTTCTCATTATTTCCTTGTAAAAATTTAACATTTCTAAGTTGTTTCAGAAAAAAGTAGATTTTCATTTTTACAGACTAATTACAATAAGTTTAGTAAAGAAACTGTGGGGTCAAAATGCTAACTATACCCCTAGATACATTTCTTGACGGGTGTAGTTTCCAAAATGGGGTCACTTTTGGGGGGTTTCCACTGTTTTGGCACCACCTGACATGGTGCCTAAAATGTATTCTAAAAAAAAGGCGGCCCCAAAATCCACTAGGGGCTCCTTTGCTTCTGAGGCCTGTGTTTCAGTCCATTAGCACACTAGGGCCACATGTGGGATATTTCTTAAAACTGCACAATCTGGGGAATATATATTAAGTGCATTTCTCTGGTAAAACTTTGTGTTAAACAAAAAAAAATATTTTCCCTCTACTATGCTTTAATTCCTGTTTAAAATACCTAAAGGGTTAAGAAACTGTCTGAATGCTGTTTTGAATGATTTGAGGGGTCTAGTTTTTAAAATGGGGTGATTTATTGGTACTTTCTAATATATAAGGCCCTCAAAGCCACTTCAGAACTGAACTGGTCTCTGAAAAAGTATCCTTTTGAAATTTTGTTGAAAATGTGAGAAATTGCTGCTAAATGTAATGACGGGGTAGGGAGACAGACAGGTGAGCCCTAATCTACCCGCCACTCAGTCCCTGCCTACTTGCAATGGCCCGTCCTAGGCGACGGCGTACAACTGGGCGACGGTCCCTACGCTCAATAAGTGCACGACAAACAGACAAGGGTACACAGAAGCTAAGGGAAATGGGGCAGTTGCCCGCGGCAACACAGTGAGCAACAAGAGTAGTGAACGAGCCGAGTCAAACCAGGAGTGCACGAGGTACAAATCGCAGAGCAGGAGCGTAGTCAGTAAAGCCAGGGTCAAAAATGAAGCAAGGCCAATAATCATAGCAGGAGCAGCAGAGCCAGGAAACAGAATAGAATCACAGGCAAAGGAGGAGCAGGAAATGCAGGTATAAATAGACAGAGGGCGGGAGCTAGCTCCGTCTGGCCAGGCTGTGATAGGCTCTCCCACTCCTCAGCCTCCCAGCCTGACTGGTAGAAGATCGTGTCACTCTCTCAGACTTAGGAGCAGGTGCAGACTGATTACCCACGGGCGTCGACACAGAAGCTGTGTCTGGCAGATCCTTTACACTAAAGTTCTAAGCCTTGTAACGTTCTACAAAAATAAAAGGACTTTTAAAAAACAATGCAAACATAAAAGTAGACATACGGGAAATGTTATCTAGTAACGACTATTTTGTGTGGTATTACTATCTGTCTTACAAGCAAATACATTTAAATTTAAAAAAATGCTAATTTTTACAAATTTTCTCTGAATTTTGGGGTTTTTCACAAATAAGTGAATATTGTCGACCAATATATCGACCAAATTTTACCACTAACATAAAGTTCAATGTGTCATGAGAAAACAATCTCAGAATCGCTTGGATACATTAAAGCATTCCAGAGTTATTACCACATAAAGTGACACATGTCAGATTTGAAAAACTTGGCTGCGTCCTTAAGGGGTTAAGGCACTGCTTTTAAAATAAACACATAGGAGCTCCTGATCTCAAGTACACAAGGAGAAAACTTCATCAGAGTCTATTCCCCAAAAAGCAGGTCCCAGCCAAAGTTGTAAGAAATATGCCAGTACCATTGCAGAACATACAGATACATGTCAAGTGTATAACAGCAATGACATCCAGCAGCTGACATAGGTTAGATAGGCTTTATTTATTTATTTCTGTTACTTATATAGCGCCAACATATTCCCCAGCGCTGTACAGAAGTCCTTACTTACTGTCCCCATTGGTGCTCACAAACTAAATTCCCTAACGGTATGATTTTTTTGGGGTGTGGGAGGAAATCGGAGTAGCTGGAGGAAACCCATGCAAACTCAGGGAGAACATACAAATTCCATGCATATGTATATAGTATTTTGATTTTGAAAATGCTTTTACACTTTTACATAACATGTCAATTCTGTGCAGCATTGGGGGTGTAATACCCACGATCGCTGACCACTGGCATTTCCCACTTTCCGGCAGCCGCGACCGCAGGCCTCTCAGGACTTGCTGGCGTCTCCTCCTCTAGAGACGCTGGCACACACTGCTTGCTCCTCCTGCTCTGACTCCTAGGGTTCACCTGCAACTGTCCAATCTCTACATACCCGGGACTTTAAAAAGGACTCTGTCCACTTCCACCTTGCCTGAGCAATGTTGTGTCTTCCTTCCGTTTGTCTTGCAAATGGTTCCTTAGTTGTATCCGGTATCCTGAGTCCTGTTTCCCGTATCCAGTATCTGTGTCTAGTTCCAGTGCCTAAGTCGAGTGTCTGAGATGACTTCACCACCTGTGTCCAGAGTCCGTGCCAAACTGAGTGTCAGAGACTACTTCACCATCAGTGTCCGTGCCAAACCGAATGTCCGAGACGACTTCACAATCTGTGTCCAGTGTCCATGCCAAACTGAGTGTCCGAGAGAACTTCACCGTCGGTGTCTGTGCCAAATCAAGTGTCCGAGACTACTTCACAATCTGTGTCTGGTACCCGTGCCAAACCGAGTGTCTGAGACATCTGCGCTACTCCAGTCCAGTGACCTAGCCAAGTCCAGTGTCAGAGACAACCGCACTACCCCAGTCTGATTTTCTAGCCAAGTCTAGTGTCTGAGACAACTGCACTACTTCATTCCGGTGTCCTAGCTAAGTCCTGTGTCCAAGCAACTACACTACTCCAGTCCGGGGTCCTAGCCGAGTCCAGTGTCCGAGACGACTGCGCTACTCCAGTCCGGAGTCCTAGCCACACTTCGTTATCCTGCACAGGCCTGCTTCCCTCTGACAATCTGGCATATACCCACTTCTGACCAGGTACTTTAGCATTACTGACTACATACCTGAAAGTCGTTACAGGGGGAAATTAAACTTTCTCCTATGTGTCCAATACACCATGTTTAATGCTCAATAACATGACTTTAAAAATAAAATATTACTTACATAATATTACATAATGGTGAATCAAGATTATACTTCACCATGTGTCCTGGCTCATGCATGATATTAAGAAGTTGATGTTTTTCTTTTAAATGGTCCAGAGTCTATAGATTCAGGCAAATACTAAATAAACATACTATATCATTCACATTTCTGGAAGCCAATTTAAGAGGAAACTCAGAGATTGAAATGATCAAATATTTCACTCGAAGGAATATCATTATCAGATTCAGTTGCTGCTTTAGTGACACCATTGGATCTTCTTGCTAGAGATTAGGTGGTGTCACTCACCTTGATTGAAGGGCTGATGGTATATATCTATACATGCCACCAGGTACTTGTGGGAGATGGCAACCAAGACCCAATATGATGGATTGTAGATCTCTTGGTAATTTATTTTTGTGACATGTTCGAGTCAGTTAGGAGAAAGCAGTGGGGTTGGCAAGTGAATTTGTCATAAAGCATGAGTTTTAAACATCTATATTTGCATATATGAAATGCATATTAAAATATATCACACTCTAGGTTTGGCATGACAATGACAAATAAGATGATGAAAGAAACAAATATCCAAGGATCAGTCTTTAAAAACAAGCTGGAATGCTATACGAAAATGTCTGAGTGCCGTATCACCATCATCCGAGAAAAAGGTGAGTGTCATTGGCTTACAATTATTGATTATATTGTGTCTTTTGCCGCAGAACCAAGGTGCAAAAACTGCTATATGATGGCATTGTGTGAACACAGCAAAACAAAAATCCCCACACAGGAAATTCAATTTATAAATATAATCATTACCGTATATATCGGCGTACAAGACGACTTTCTACACCCTTAAAAAAATGTCAAAAGTGTGGGGTCGTCTTATATGCCGGATATTGTCGGATATTAGGGATGCACGTTGCAGCCGCACAGCTCAGTATAGTACACATGACTGAGAGCGGGGCTGCGGCTGTGTAATTCAGCCACAGCCCCGCTCCTGAGTCCTGACATATGCGCGCGGGGTCAGCATCATGTGATGCGGCCGGCGCTGCACTAATGATCTGCGGCACTGAAGACAGAACATGGCGGGCGCGCTACAAAACACCCCCATGTTCTGTCTTCAGTGCCTGAACTGCCGCTCATTAGTGCAGCGCCGGCCGCATCTCCTCATGCTGACCGCGCGCGCACTTCCTGTCAGGAGCGGGGCAATGGCTGTATTACACAGCCGCAGCCCCGCTCTATAACGCCGGAGATCAGAGAACCTCTCATCTCCGCCGTTATTCCCGTGAATGCTGCGATCACAGCTGACTGCAGCATTCAGGGGAAAGTGAGAAGGGGGGATGCCCCTGGATCGCGTCACAGGGAATTCCTGTGACGCGATCGAGGGCCATACCATATATGGGCAGACAGCCCAGGGTCTATTGACGGACCCCAGGGCTGTCTGACCATATCTCTTGTTGTTAGGATATACCCAAGTATGTCCTAACAACTGCCTGTGTGCTATCCGTCCACAGGCTAATGTACTGGCACATATCTGATATATGTCAGTACATTAAAGTTTAAAAATAAAGTAAAAACAAAGTATGGTTACATTTTAAAAAAAATACACCTTCACCTTTTTTACAATAAACATTAAAATAAGTCTCAATACATAAAATACACACATTCAGTAATGGCGCGGACAACAATGTTTTTGCATCATTTATGATGTGTACGCTGTAAAAAAATGAAATAAACACGGCTTTCATTCACTTATTAATGTGAGGCGCGAGGTGCGATGAATTTACCCTCCATGTTCCTCACATTAATAGTAATTAACCCCATCATGTACCTCGCCTATCTGCGCATGCGCGAGTTCAAAGAGACAGAGTCCTGGGTCCTGCCGCCGATGGCCATAGTGAAGCGCTCCTGCACGAAATGGTGAGTATATCTTAAATTCTATATTTTAAGGGTAAAAGTTGGGGGTCGTCTTATACGCCCAGTCGTCTTATACGCCGACATATACGGTATATTGAATTCATGTTGAAGGTAAGTTCCCCATCATCCATGTTTTGTAGCCCCCAAATCTCTAGGCTCACCTGCGGAATGTCCTCACCTTCAGTGTGTAGTGCTATTAATGCTAAAATAAATGCAGAGTTTTACAGTGTAGTGTTGCTAGGTTTCATGGTACAAGCAATACGGGGAGGGGTTCTGCAAGATATTACTAAGCTGTTAAATGTTAACAAAGATTTCTTCATAGGCTTAAGTGCTTAGAAAGAAAGAGACCTGTTTACTTAGAAGTATTGGTCTTACCTCAGATTTACTTTCTGGAACTGTACACGGCAGAAGCTGCCTGTACTAGACACTTGTGGTTGCTGTTGACATAAGTGAATGCGGATAATGACACTTTGCAAATGACATCCCGTATGTATAACTAATAATATTTATTCAGTTACAGTATATTTAAGCTTTGGAATGATTCATCCTTTAAATAAATTTGCTTTACTAATTAAAGGCTATGAAAACCTTCAAATGATTTTCTTTTTATTCAATTAAGTTTTGTTATTTTAAGCACTTTTTTAATGGACTTTTATTTAAAAATAATTTTTTACCTTTTACGATACAATTTCCATGTATCCTTTATACGTAGAAGTTGTATCATTCTCTCTCAGCTGATTCAGTCAGTTCACCTGAAGGGTAAGGCTACACCGTGCAGTCATGGTGCGTTTATATTGCGTTTTCAAACTGCAGCAAGTCGTTTTTCAATGGTGAAATGTTTGTTATGGACAGACTGCTGCTATTATATTACAATGTGTTTTTTGTGCACTTAACTGCATCTTCATAATGTCCGACCGCATGCAGTTAATGACCGCGCTGCCAAAGTTGTTGGTGAACTGCTTGCGTTTTTGCTAACAGTTCTGCAATGCCTTGTAATGAACTATATACAGGAAGCCCCTAACAAACTTCAACACGGGTGAAAACTATGTCCATCAATTATTTCCTTTAAAAACGCAACAGAACTGCAGCACTACAGAGACAAAAAAACGCATGAAGTTGACCGCAACAAAACCGCGTCAACGACGCACCGTGTGGCTTTCCCCGAACTCTCTTGTAAGACTGGATCCACCTGATCTCGATTACATCTAAGTTGATGAACTTAAATGTAATTGATTTTGGATGGTTCCTGTGTGTCAGAGACAGGCCGGACCCTCTCTAAGCCGAGCCGTCAGTTCAGATGAACTATATAGAATACACAGAAACTGGGTCAAAAAAGGTTAAAAAAAAAAAATAAAAGTACATTTAAAAGTGCTTAAAAGTACAAAAACCATGATTTAACCCTTTCGTGCACCACGACGTGCCATTACGTCCCGCTGCGGGTGGTGATGTTTGGAGCACGCTCACGGACTGACGTTAAAAAGAGGTGGGCGGGCCCTTCTGACAGCTCATCGGTGCCCCCACAATGCGATCGGGGGGGGGGGCGATGGTTGCCATGGCAGCCCAGGGGCCTGATGAAGGCCCCCCAAGACTGCCTTCACTCTGCCTCTGTTAAGCCCTACCTGTAAAAATGACTATACACTGCAATACATTAGTATTTCAGTGTATTGTACCAGCAATCTAACGATCGCTGGTTCAAGTCTCCTTGAAAAATGTGTAAAAAATAGTGAAATAAAGTGTTCAGTAGTGTAAAAAAAAATAAAAGTTAAAAAAAACCCTCTCACAATTTTCCTCTAAGGTCATGTAAAAAATAAAAACATAAACAAAATTGGTATCGCTGCGACCATAAAAGTCTGAACTATTACAATATAGTGATATTTCATGCGCACAGTGGACGCCGTAAAAAAATAAACATTTTAAAATGCTAAAATCGCAGTTTTTTGGTCAAAACAAAAATGGAATACTACAGCTCATCCTGCAAAAATTAAGCCCTCACACCGCTCAATCGACCAAAAAATAAAAAAGTTATTGCTCTCGGAATATGGTGAAACAAAAAATGTTTTTTTTAACAAAAAGTTTTTTTTATTTTAAAGTAGTAAAATCTAAAACAACCTATATAAATTTGGTATCACCGTAATTGTATTGAGCCACAGAGTAAAGTTAAGTTGTCATTTTTATCGCACAGTAAAAACTAAACCCAAAAAAAACAATGGAGGAATCACAGTTTTTTCCAATTTAAGCCCACAAACAATATTTTCCAGTTTCCCATTACCTTATATGGTACTTTAAATTGTACCAATAGAAACTACGACTCCTCCCACAAAATAATAAGCCCTCACACCATTCTACTGATGAAAAAATAAAAAAGTTACAGCTCTTGGAAGGCGGGAAAGAAAAACGAAAATCAAAAAATGGCTCAGTCCCAAAGGGGTTAATAAAAAAAAAACACATTAAAAGACTTCCATAGCCTTTAAAGCATGAACGCCATTTTACAGTTTAAATATAGATTTAATCTACAGAAAAAGATGCTCCATAACCCCTTAAGGACGCAGCCTAGTTTGGGCCTTAAGGTTTAGAGCCCATTTTTTAAATCTGACATATTTCACTTTATGTGGTAATAACGTCGGAATACTTAAACCTATCCAAGACATTGGGATTTATGTTAGGGGTAAAATTTGGTTGATATATTCAGTGTTTATTTGTGAAAAATTGCAAAATTGAGAGAACATTTTGAAAAAATAGAATTTTTCTGAATTTAAATGCATTTGCTTGTAAAACAGACGGTTATACCACCCAAAATAGTTACTAGTTCACATTTCCCATATGTCTACTTTAGATTGGCATCGTTTTTTGAACATTCTTTTATTTTTCTTGGACGTTACAAGGCTTAGGACATAAACAGCAATTTCTCATATTTTTAAGAAAATTTCAAAAGCCTTTTTTTTAAGGTACCTGTTCAGTTCTGAAGTGGCTTCGAGGGGCCTATGTATTAGAAACCCTCATAAAACACCCCATTTTAAAAACTAGACCCATCAAAGTATTCAAAACCGCATTTAGAAAGTTTTTTAACTTTTCAGGCATTTCACAGGAATTAAAGCAAAGTGGAGGTGGAGTTTGCAAATTCCATTTTTCTTGCTGAATTTCAATTTTATTACATTTTTGTTCTGTAACACAGAAGGTTTTACCAGAGAAACACTACTAAATATGTATTGTCCAGATTCTGCAGTTTTTAGAAATGTCCCACATGTGCATCTAGTGTACTCGTGGACTAAAACACCAGCCCCAGAAGCAAAGAAGCACCTAGTGCATTTTGAGGCCTCTTTTTTTTATAAGAATATATTTTAGGCAGCATGCCAGGTTTGAAGAGGTGTTGAGGTGCCAAAACAGTAGGAATCCCCCAATAGTGACCCCATTTTGGAAACTGTACCCCTCAAGGAATTCATTTATGGTTGTTGTTACCATTTTGAGCCCACAGTTTTTTCACAGCGCGTATTTGAATTGGGCTGTGAAATTAAAAAAAATTAAATTTTTTACAATAATTTTATAATAATTTCTTATTTTCACAGGAAACAAAAGGCCCCATTTTGTTGCCCAATTTGTCCTGAGTGCGGCAATACCCCATTTGTGGTGATAAACGGCCGTTTGGGCCCATGGGAGGGCTCAGAATGAAAGGAGCGCTATGTGTTCTTTGGAATCCAGATTTTGCTGGATTGGTTTTCGGGTGCCATGTCGCATTTGCAGAGCCCCAACGGTATCAAAGCAATAGAAACCCACTAGAACTGACCCCATTTTGGAAACTACACCCCTTAAGGAATTCATTTATGGGTGTTGTGACTATATAGACCCCACAGTTTTTTCACAGAATTTATTTGAATTGGGCTGTGAATGAAAAAAATATTTTTTCCAATAATATATAGTTTGGGCTCACAATTTCTTATTTTCACAAGGAATAAAACACCCCATTTTGTTGCCCAATTTGTCCTGAGTGCGGCAATACCCCATTTATGGTGATAAACTGCCGTTTGGGCCCATGGGAGGGAAGGACCCCCATTTGGCCTACTGGAGCTTCTCTGTTGCTAAGTCATGTATGCAGAAGCCCCTGAGGTACCAGTACAGTTAAAACCCCCAAGAAGTGACCCCATTTTAAAATCTACACCCCTTAAGGCATTCACCTAGAGGTGTAGGGAGCATTTTGAGACCACAGGTATTGTCTAAAAGGTATTGCGCAGTAGATGGTGCAGTGTGAGATTTGCAATTTTAGAATGAGAATTGTCATGAAATTTCGTCCAAAGGTGAATCGAAGCTTTAGTCAATGGAGAAACGCATGGAGAAATAGGTAACTTCCAACATGAAGCCAACAACAGCATTTTCAAATTAGATGGATGTGCCCCATAGTTTTCACTCTGTACCCAATGTTTATGGGTATCCATTCGCCACCACGAAACCAACGGAGACACTAAGGAAGCCATATAATAGTGGTATATGTCGGGTACCCCAACTCCCCCTGCTTTCCTATCTTTGGTTAGCAAGTTATAGGAAGTCCTAGGTTTACGCCCAGCCCAAATATGTTTTGACATTATCTTTTGTATGGAAGTAAAAAATGACCTAGGAACCAAGATAGGAAGAGTACGGAATAAGTACAACAGCTTAAGGAGTAACATCATTTTAAAAGATGCTATCCGTCCTATCCAAGAAATCTCAAACTTAGTAATTCCCTGTGTCTCTAATTGAATAACATTTAACATTGGTATATAGTTGCGTTTATAAAGATGTTTATGAGATGAAGTCATAACAACCCCAGATAGTCTATACAGTCTGCCAATCAAAAGAGAACCTGTTTTTCAAGAAAAAGAGCGAATGTTGAGGAATGTTCATAGGGAGAACCTGTGACTTGGAAGTATTCAATTTATAATACGAGATGAACCCAAATGTCGTAATCATTTCTACCGCTGCCTCAAGAGATTTCTCTGGATCAGAAAGTGTGAGAATAATATCATCAGCATATAACGAGACGGTATGTTCGCAATCTCCTATCTTTACCCCTTTAACAAAAGGAGCTTCCCGTAATGCTTGTGCCAACGGTTCTATCGAGAGAACAAATATCAGAGGAGACAAGGGACATCCCTGCCTTGTCCCATTAGAAATGGAAAATTCGTCTGAAAGAGACCCATTTGTAAAAACCCTGGCTGAGGGTGCAGAATATAGTGCCATAATGGCGGTCAATATGTTGCCACTAAAACCCATATGCTTGGGAACCGAGAACGCATACGACCAACTAATGCGGTTGAATGCCTTTTCAGAATCTAGTGACACCAAAACCGAAGGAATGCCACTAGACTCCAAATAATGTAAAATGTTACTGTAAAGGATCTGCCAGGTACTACGTCTGTGTATACTCCCGGGATTAATCAGTCGACACCTGAGGCCAGACCTCTTAGACTGACACCGGCTCCCACCAACCAGGGTGGCAGGCTCAGGAGTGGGAGAGCCTATCGCGGCCTGGTCAGTCGGAGTTAGCTCCGCCCCCTGTCCATTTAGACCTGCCGTGTTCTCTTCCTCAGTGCTTGTTATTCTTCTTGGATTCCTGGCCCCACTGCTGCCTTGCTCCAGCCTGCTTCTGCCGTGCTTCTGCCTTGCTTCAGTTCCGCTTATCCTGCTTCGCTTTGCCCTTGGCTTGCTTCCTGCTCCGTGCTCTCGTTGGTATACTCCACTTCATCCTGATCCTGACTACTCATTCACTGCTCCGTTTCCTCGCGGCGTTTCGTGGGCTACTGCCCCTTCCCTTGCGTGTTCCCTGTTTGTACTCCCTTGCACTTAGACAGCGTAGGGACCGCCGCCAAGTTGTACCCCGTCGCCTAGGGCGGGTCGTTGCAAGTAGGCAGGGACAGGGCGGTGGGTAGATTAGGGCTCACTTGTTCCCTTCACCTCCTTCCTGCCATTACAGTTTAGTATACGCCTAATATTGTCCGAGGCTTGTCTGTGCTTAACAAATCCAACCTGATCAGGGTCAACCAAATCAGGTATCAGAGGAGCCAAACGAACAGCCAATAACTTAGCATATATTTTTAGGACTGAATTAAGCAATGATATAGGTCTAAAATTTTGTGGAACATCGGAAGTCTTCCCTGGTTTAGGCAAGGTTACTATTAAAGCTGCTTGATTTTCTTTCGGGAAGGAACCTAATGACATAGCCTTATCAAAAACCTCCTGAAGGTATGGGGCAAGAATGGAGTGAAATGTTTTGTAGTAATCATTTGCAAGGCCGTCCGGACCAGGAGACTTATGGAAAGGAAGGGAAGTAATAACCCTGGAGACTTCATCCGATGTTATGGGAGAATTTAACGTCTCTAATTGGTCCGTAGTCAATTTGCAAAGGTTTAATTTAGATAAGAACTGATGAATATCTGATTCAATTATTGGGAGAGAAAAGGGGTCCGAGAGTAAATCATAAAGCATGCTATAATAGTCTTTAAATCTGTTGGCTATACAATTTTCCAGTATCTGTTTTATTTTTCAGGAATGGAATCCTATTTCTAGTATGTTGCACTTTAATACGGGAAGCTAAGAGTTTAGTTGCTTTATCGTTCTGAGAATAGTATTTGGCTTTCATCTTTTTTAGATTATTTTGATATCTAAATAAAAGAGAGGTACGAAGTTGTTGTCTAAGATTCGAAAGATGATCTATTTGTGCCTGTATTTGCTGAGCTTTATTAAGTACCTCCAATCGTTTGATATCAACAAGAAGCTTGGAGATCTGTTCATTCCTGTAATTTCTTGTCCCTATGCCCCAACTTAATAAACGTTCCCCGTATGAAAGCTTTATGTGCATTCCATAGAATGTACGGGTTAGATACGGAATCAACATTAGCCCCAAAATATTCTTTTAAATATGTTGGTATTTCGAGTGCGTCATAATGTAAGAATTCTTCTCCATAAATAGGTCTGGTTAGTATTATACCTCTCCTCCACCGTCAGTGTAATGGCGGCATGATCCGACCATGTGATAGTTTCAATTGTGGAAGCTTGAGAGATCAACAGACTGTCTTTATCTACAAGAAACATCAATTCTTGAATATGTTTTATGTGCTACTGAGAAAAAAGAATAATATCTCTCCGTGGTATGATGAGTTCTCCAAACATCATACAACTCCCTCTGCCACAGTACTTTGCCTAACGATCTTTCATTTCCTCTGGCAGAAGAAGTTGTATCCACCGAAGAGTCCGACACAGTATTAAAATCCCCACAGATTACAAGTCTCCCCTGTTTGACCTTATTTACTCGTCTCAAAAGTTTATTAACAAATCTAATTTAGCCTTTGTTCGGAGCATATATAGACGCTATGGTATAAACCACATTATTGATGCAGCAGACCAATATAAAAAAATTGACTCAGAGGGTCTGAGACCTCAGTGATAAGTTGGAATGCAAGAGAATCCCTTATAGCAATAAGCACCCCTCTAGACTTAGATTGATAATGGGCCTGATAAATAGATCTGAAATTTGGGTGTTTCATCCTAAACGCGTCTTTCTGAACATGGTGATGTTTTCGCTGTGCCACAAAGATGTCCTCTTTTGTGGGTTATTGAACCCTTTTACATTTAAGGAAAGAATTTTAAGTACCATTATAAAATATAGCGAAATTGATATACTTTAAGGATATACCTAGTATGAGGCGAACTGACAAAGTGCACCCATCATATATATTGGCATAGCAATGCACGATCAGCATATCTGAACATTGTATCATACCATGTGGAAGAACATACAGACAATAAAACAGAATAAACATGAGTAAACGTGAATATGCAATTAATGCCCTTACGAGCATAGTAACACAAAGGTATAGCATAATAGCTAACCAAAAGACTTCGGGTGTAGAGAACATTGTAGAGTACCGAGTCTGCATGAACTAGCAAACTGGATCACCTGAGATCAAGGTTAGGAACCTCAAATCTTGTCCCGTCTCCGAGGTTTAACAGACTGCCATCCATCCGATACTTGTCTTGGTGGTTGTTGCTGTGAAGAAGACGCATTCAGAACTCGCAAGTCCCAGTTGCGCAATAAGGCCATGCCTCCTTCCACATTTCTGACAATATGAAGCCCCGTTGTTTCTGGAAATAATTAGCCGAACTGGAAATCCCCATTTATACACAATCTTGTTCTCTCTATCGAGACTGAAGTAACCTCAATTGTTGATGAAGTTGAAGTGTTGCCGCTGATAGATCCGTAAACATCAATAATTGCAGATAAGGCTCCGGTAGTTTCCCCATCTTTCTTGCCGCCGCCATTAAATTTTCTTTGGTCTGGAAGAAATGTATCCGAACCAACACATCTCTAGGAACTGACTCCTCCAAATGCTTAGGGCGAGGAACTCTATGAGCTCTGTCAATCAGTATATCAGATGGTAAGCACGTGGGAAGAATAATCTTAATGAATGCCTGTATAAATTTCTCCAGCTCATGTGGGGCTATACTTTCAGGTATACCCCTAAATTTGAGGTTGTTTCTTATCGATCTGTCCTCCAGATCCGCCACTTTGGTACGGAGAAACTGCACCTCTGAATCTAACTGGTAGTGAGCATCAATCAAATCATTGTGTGAGCGTGCAAAATCTCCCATCTTAGACTCCACAACATGAACCCTCTGATCCACCTCCTGAACAGCCACGTGAATAGGGCTAATCAAATGGCCAATGTCAGTTTGCAATGAGTGTCTTAAAGCTTGCAACATATTTTTCATGATGGAGTCCGTGAGTGCCTTACCAGAGGTAGGAATACCATCGAATATATCTGAGGACTCCAGGACCCCCAAACTCAGAAGATCATCGGGCTTGTAGCAGATGGCGATGCTGGAGCAGATGAGGAAAACTCCCCGGAGTGGCGTCTCTGAGGTAAGTCAGTGTCGGCATCCCTCACAATCCTTCCACTCTGTCCCTGATCAGACGGGAGAGGCATCACTGGAGGACATGGAAGCGCTGAAGTACTGCGTCTCGGCAGTGCCGGTATAAGACTTTTGTCTAGATGACAGGGCGGGATCATGGACAACAAGGAGCTAACAGAGGAGCCAGCGTCCGCGCCATCTTGGCTCCGCTCCGAAGTTTGAGAGAAGTCAAAATCCATCAGCTTCTCCGGTTCGGGCTGAGGCTTCTTCTTCTTGGGCATGTTTCCCGTGTCTTCGTACAAAAGTATGACTGTTTTGAGGTATTAGAGATATAATTAGTCGCTATAAATGATCTCAGGCATCGGAGCTAAGCACTCATGCAGCCATCCCGGTCAGCAGCCAGGCCACGCCCCCTACATGCGACTTTTTGATCACTTTTTAATCTAATTTTTGTAGGGCAAAGTGACCAAAAAACAGAAATGCTGGCATTGTGTTTTTATGTTTTCTTTTTTACGCCGTTGACCGCATAGAATAAATAACATAATATTTTTATAGTTCAGGTCGTTACGGTCGCGGTGATACCAAATATGTATGTTTTTTTTTCAATAATAAAGGACTTGATAAGAGAAAAAGGGCGATTGTGTTTTATTTTATTACTTGGAACTTTTATTATATTTTTTCTAACTTTTTTTACACTTTGTTTTAGTCCCACAAGAGGACTTGAAGGTCCAACTGTCTGATTTATTTTTGAATACATTGCACCACCTATGTAGTGCAATGTATTAGATCTGTCAGTCGTTCACTGACAGCAAGCCGATTAGGCTGCTTCACCTCCAGGCAGGGTCTTATCGGCTTCCGTAATGGCAGAGCAGGAGGCCATTGTTAGAACTCCTGTTGCCATAGCAGCAGTCGGCAGCCCTGCGATTGCATGGCAGGGCTGCCAATTTGCTACCAACCACTAAGATGCAGTGATCGCTGCATCTAAGGGGTTAATGGCAGGGATTGGAGCTAGCTCCAGTTCCTGCCATTACAGGAGGGTGTCAGTTGTAACATACAGCTGTCATCCATCGCTGATGACGCCGGCTCAGCTCCTGAGCCGGAGTCATCTTGCTTTCGGCAACAAAGCCTTTTAGGCCCAGCCCCCAGGCGGGGCCTGGAAAGCTTCCATACTGGGCAGACCGAAAGGCCAGTATTAGGCCTCCGATTGCCATTGCAGCCACCGGCCCCCCGGCAATTTCGTTGCTGGGGCGGCGATGAGCTGCAAACACTTTAAATGCAGCGATCGCTTTTTGACCACGGCGTTTATGAGGTTAATGGCAGGGATTGGAGCTAACTGTGGACCCCGTCATTACAGCAGGGTGTCACCTGTAACGTACAGCTGACACCCGGGGATGGTGGCACCGACTCAGCTTCTGAGCCGGTGTCCTCCATTTGTCGTTTGGATACGGCAAATTGCGGGAAGCACTGGCTTTTCATGACGTATCCATACGACAAATGGGAGGGGTTAAACATGGCACTGTCACAGTATACCACCTGTGCCACAAGCCAGTCAAATTTCTGATCTGCTAGATCTGCCTGGTCAACTGTAAGTACTATTATTGTGAAGTGAAAGCATCTAGGAGAAACAGCCACGAAGTGGTAGACCATTAAAACTCAGAGTGGAGCTGCCGAGTGCTAAATTACACGGCGTGTAAGGCCCCATGCACACGACAGCAAAAAACCTCCCTTTTTGCGGACCACAACTGCGGTCCGCAAAAACGGAGCCATTCACTTTCATTGAACACTGACACCTTTCCGTAGCACTACGGAAGGGTGTCAGTGCCGTGGAAATGTTCCGGGAATTATGGAACATGTCCGTTCTTTCGCATTTTGCGGGCCGTGCTCCCATACTTTGTATGGGAGCACGGCCCGAAAATGCGGCTGTCAGTCAGCGGCCGGCCGTGCCCACAATCGCGGGCCGTGATTGCGGGCACGGTCGTGTGCATGGGGCCTAAACATTACCTATTCTCTGTTGCACCTGCACACAAGTCTAAAAACCACCAATTACAATGTCAGGCGTCGGATGGAGTGGTGTAAACACACCGCCACTGGACTCTGGAAACGTGTTGTGTGGAGTGATGAATCACGCTTCTATATCTCGCAGTCTGAGGGAAGAGTCTGGGTTTGGCGAATGCCAGGAGAACGTTACCTGCCTGACTGCATTGTGCCAACTGTAAAGCTTGGTGGAAGGATAATGCTATGGGGTTGTTTTTCAGGTGTTGGCCTAGGCCCCTTGGTTCCAGTAAATGGAAATCTTAATTCTTCATCATACCAAGACATTTTTGACAATTCTATGCTTCCAACTTTGTGGGAACAGTTTGGGGAAGGCCCTTTCCTCTTCCAGCATGACTGTGCCCCAGCGCACAAAACAAGGTTTATAAAGACATGGGTGGGTGCGTTTGGTGTGGAAGAACATGACTGGCCTGCACAGAACCCTGACCTCAAACCATCGAACGCAATTGGGATGAACTAGAACAGAGATTGCGAGCCAGGCCCTCTCCTCCAACATCAGTATCTGACCTCACAAATGCTCTTCTGGATGAATAGACAAAAATTACCCCAGACACACTCCAAAATCTTGTAGTAAGTCTTTCCAGAAGAGTGGAAGCTGTTGAGGCTCCAAAGGGGGGACCAACTCCATATATACCCCAGAATGGGACGTCCAACAAGCCCAGTAGCATTTAAAAAAGTGGTATGCGCCTATTTTCCTGACACAAATGACAATATTAAGCTGCGTTGAGATGAGAGGATGTGGCGTCCAACTGATGTAAATTCTTATTCCGCAATTCTGTAGTGCTCGCCATATTTCCCAACAGGTACGCACGGAACCCATTACACTACTGTATACAAGTAAATCTACCCCAATATATGTTCCAGCAGGCCATGCCACCACTGACAAAACCAAACCACCTTTAAGCCATTTATTTCATCAGCCTAGTAACATATCCGAATATATTCACAACTGAACTGAATGATGACACTGAGCGTCCAAACGTTATTAAACCAGAAGAACTAGATAGATATAGATATATCTTCTCACTAGTTACACGCTGTCTCCATATCACAGAGGTATTGAATTTCGCTTTCGTCTCGATTAGCGACTGCCAATGGCCAGTATTGCAGCCGGCGTACAGTGTCAGACGCTTGCGCAGTGCTTGTTGGGATTTGTGTTTTTCTTTGTTGCAGACAGACTGGCGTCTCTGTCATAGATAAACTACAGCTCCCACAAGGCAGCGCGCTGTTGGCAGACGTGTCAAATTCATTTGGCCGCTTCTTACAATTTCAGCAGGAAGCCGGCCGGGAGAGCGCTGCGGGTGTCCCGTGAAGACTGAGGAGCCGGTGGCGGGGTTTTCTTCCGGTCACTTGTCACCATGCACCCTGCTCTTGCCGTGGGCCTGGTGTTCTCTGGGTGCTGCAGCAATGTGGTATTTTTAGAACTTTTGGCCAGGTGAGGAGCAGTAGTCAGTCGCCCATTCATTAGCTGGGCAGTATGTTAATAGTAGAGTAGAATTCTATGTAGGAGAAGCAATGCTAATCTTATTTACAGGTGCTGTAAAGCAATTTCTGTTCCCTGTACTAACTGTGTGTAGTTTCTGCTATTCAATAACTGTGATATATTTCACTAGTGTTACATGTGAACTCCCTTTAAAGCTAGCCTAGAAATCCCTGCTACCGTATTAGGGGGAAATGTATCAAAACTGCTGCAAAGCAAATATGAAGTAGTTGTCTATGGCCACCAATCAGGCTGCTGCTTTCCTTTCTGATTGGTTGCCATGGGCTCCGATTCCCCCACCTTTTTATTTTATATTTTCCGCTTTTGCACGAGTTTCGATGCCTCTCGCCTATTATGTTTCACTCTAGAGACCTGCTGTCTTACATTGGCAGATGGTTCACTGGGGACTGGTCGCCATCGTTCAGCTTCCATTCGTCAATTCCCCCAAGAAGCGTGTGTACTGGCGCAGTTATATCACTAGAGCAGGGAGATGAGCAGCTCTGGTGCGGAACCAATCGTGTCAAGTGGGAAAACGCCAACCTGAAAGATCTTTGCTTGCTCCGATACATGATGTTTAGGTCTGCTGACAAAATGATGTTGTCTATTGGCAGCTTTAGAGAAGAATAGCTAGTAAAATTGGTATAAGGCCTTGTATACACAGTGCAGTTTAAAAACGTATAACGCTTTGAGTTTTGTCTGTATGGGATCTACACCTGGTTTGGGCAATAAAGCATCAAAAAGTGCACCAAGCTGCCTATGCCAAATTGTTTAGGAGATTTTCCACTGTTGGCCCTATTGCTGGTGTGTCTGGTCCTGCAGCTCATCCCCTTCAAGTGAACGGGCTGAGCTGTAGTACTATACATAGTGGCGTTCCGGCGGGCACCCCTGCCCCCTTTTTCTGCCTATTGTAGGGGATAAGGATAGGCCATCAACGCAAAATCCTAGAAAACTAGAAATTGTATTGGACGGAAATACTGCGGACGTTTTATGTACATATTTTGCTGCAGACTTCACCCGTTCTTCATTGAAATGGTTTAAATCCGCAGTGAACATTTAGAACACCATGAGCATGCTGAGGATTTGAAAAAACGCATTATACTTTGATTTCCGTTCGGAAAATGTTCGGCAGCATGTGGATGAGATTTATTCAAATCTCTTCCACGTGGCTGAGACTGTAATCCATTGTGGATGTTTCACATGGAAAATTGGCATGGTTTCCATAACCTGTGAAGCCAGCCTTAAGCCTTAATTTTTTAAAAATTTTCCTACCCTCCTCCGTTATTTAGATATCGGTGACGTTATATTTGGCGCCCGATATTTAAATAACCCACTGAACTGTCAATGGTGTGTGTAATTGGCAAGGGGGCATGTAAGATGGCTGTGACACTGTCCAATCTGCTACGGATAGTGCCACAGCAAGAGCTGGGGTGCGTGTGCACGCGCAGCTCGGAGCTGTGCGTGCATGGGCCCGCGCGCGCTCTCACTCACTCTTCAGCTCTCGGCAGACAAGTACAAGACTGTGATCTCTCACAAGAGATCAGTCTTGTCCTTGTCTGCCGAGAGCTGAAGAGTGAGAGCGTGCACGCGCACAGCTCTCCTCCCTCCAGCTCTTGCTGTGGCACTGTCCGTAGCTGATTGGACAGTGATGTGACAGTCACAGCGATGTTACACGTCCCCTTGCCAGTACATGCCCCATTGACAGTTCAGGGGGTTATTTAAATATTGGGCGCCAAATATAAGTGCACCGATATCTAAATAACGAAGGAGGGTAGGACATTTTTTTTAAAGTGCCCCAGGGTTTGTGCAGCCCTGCCTATTACATGCTGCACGTCTATGGGCAGGTGAAAGGTTCTCTTTAATACTCGTCCTGAGCGGCGGGTGCTAGGTGCATTAGGACGAGCATTCTTGTCCTGTGTGACAGCCGTGTCCGCGCGCGATCTGGAGCAGGGCAACGGCTGGAATACACAGCCACAGCCCCGCTCTAACGGAGGACAGAAGAGAAACCTCTTCTCTCCACCGTTAACCCCTTGAATGCCCCGATCAAAGCTGATCGCGGCATTCAAAGTAAATAAGAGAAGGGGGGACTGCGTGACGCAATCATGGCCCATAACTTGTATGGCCAGACAGCCCAGGGTCCATTGAAGGACCCCAGGGCTGTCTGACCATATTTCCTGTTGCCCTAACAACTGCCTGTGTACAATCAGTACACAGGCTAATATACTAGCATATAGATATATGCCAGTACATTACAGTTAAAAAATGAAAAATCCCTCTATGGGATTAAAAAAAAGTGAAATTAATGAAAAAAAATTTTTGATGTTAAATAAAAGAAAATTGTCAAAAAAAATATACAGAAATACACATTTTTTTATTTTTTTTTACAATGAATAAACTTTTAAAAATATAGGTCTCAAAACATGAAATAATATAGACATATTTGGTATCGCCATGACCGTAACCACATGTACAACAAATGTATAACCTTATTTATGATCGGTGTATGGTGTAAAAATAAATTCATTAAAAACGGATTTTTTTTCCCGCCATTTTCGCCAAAATAAAACATTTATATAAATTTGAAACGATTACTTATTTTGTACCAGAAAATGGTACCTACATAAAGTACAACTCGTCCCGCAAAAAACAAAGTCTCATACAACTACGGTGTATAAAAAATAAGAGTTCTAAGCGTCGGGATGCAAAGCAGGAAATACCAAAAAATTGTTCTGTTCTCAAGGGGTAAATGTTTACTGTAAAAAAAAATAAAAATATTTTTTCAAAAATGTTATTTTTATTTTCTTTAATATTACTTTTCCTTTTATATTTCATCTTTTTTTTTTTTTTTTTTTTTAAGCAAGCTTTAAATGTATTGCCATCTATTTATATGCCAGCACATTAGCCTATGTACTGATAGTACACAGGCAGTTGTTAGGACTTGCCTAAGCCCATATATGGTATGTCCCTTGATCGCGTCACAGGGCAACCCCCTTCTAATTTTCCCCTTGAATGCTGCGGTCAGCTTTGATCACAGCATTCAAGGGAATATCGGCAGAGAGCAGAGGTTTCTCTGATCTCCGCCTTTTAGAGCGGGGCTGCAGCTGTGTAATACAGCCATTGCCCCGCTCCTGACAACAAGTGTGCGCGCACTGTCAGCATGAGGTAATGCAGCCGGCACAGCACTAACGACCAGTGGCATCAGTGCTGAAGACAGAACATGGGGGTGTTTAGCAGTGCACCTGCCATGTTCTCTGTCTTCAGTGTCGGCCACATCACATCATGCTGACCGCGCACGCACACTTGTCAGGAGCAGGGCAATGGCTATATTACACACCCGCAGCCCTGCTCTGACTACATTCATGTGTTACAAAACTAAGCTGTATCGAAATACATGAATTAACGGTATTGAACCGTTTGATGGTGCACGGCATTGAAATAGTATCGATATATCTATGCTTTGTGCAACCCTTGTCCCCTCTGTGCTGTCCCAAAATGGCTTCGGCGCTTCTTGGACTACGAGTCTGTGACACTCCAACTGTTCTAGGGTTGGCCATAGCTGCTCACATGGGAAGTTCTGTCCAAACCGTGAACAGAGGGAGTGTCTTAAACTCAGTCTGAGGAGCTCGGTGGCCATTTTGAGACCACACAAAGGCGACTCTAAAACGTAAGGGCACAACTGGAGGGCACCAGGTAATATTACTCCATATACACCATCATATTTAAACTGTTGTCCGGAGACTGGGAAGTCGTTTTATGTCTTTCTTCATACACGTTTTTTTTTTGTCTTGTCTTTACGTGAAGTTCATGCATATTTTAAAAAAATGTTTTTTTAAAAATGTTTTTTTTTACAACTTTTTTTATGTTTCATTTTTTGTGGTCACATGTTTTTGACATGTATTTTTTTTCGGTGTTTTTTTTCTTCTCCAAATAGAGAAGCCTATGGGAAAACACCTGGGAAAAAAAACCAGCAAACCCATACTGCAGTTGCAAAATAAAATTCCACTGACCCTAAAATCCAACACAAAAGAAAAAAATAAAACACCTGAAACAAAAAGTCTGACAAACATTTCATATTTGCGTATTGACTTCTAGCGAGCATCTGGTCGCACCATTTAAAAAAAAAAACAACAACCCTGTGTGTGAAGGTACTCTAATAGCTGTCTTGTATCATAACTGGTTAACTACTAGTGATCAGTCCATACATTGCACATTGCCCTATTTTATTTTTTGCTTTTTTGGTGGGTTGTAAACACATATGCAAGACTTTGGATATATGTTTTTTTTGTTTTTGTTAGTAATTTCCTTCTTGACTTAGTGCTGTACAACAATTTTATTTATTCCCAGGAAGTTCCCAGGATGTGGAAACATAGTGACGTTTGCTCAGTTCTTGTTAATAGCCGTAGAAGGATTCATCTTCCAGGCAAATTTCGGAAGGAAGCGGCCCATCATTCCGATTAGGTATACTGGTATACTGTACTTGTGTCATTATTTGTGTAATATGAAGATTTTTCACATTTGTCATGCAGATGTATTCACTATGTAACTTTTATATTTAGGTATTATCTTATCATGGTGACTATGTTTTTTACTGTCAGCGTGGTGAATAACTATGCACTGAATCTCAACATCTCAATGCCACTTCACATGATATTTAGATCGGTGAGTAGAGGAAAGGGAAGGGGGTAGCTTTATGATACGGTCTCTAGAGGGTTTAATCACGATGTAAAAAATTTCATTGTGTGATTTACCACCTGTTAAAATGTTTTTAATATTACAGATTATTATAAAGCAGGCATTATGGCTGACCCATCTTGCATGTGCTCTGTAAGGGCCAGTTTACACTGTTTTTTTACGTGTTTTTTGACACGGAAACCGCATCGGAAAACACGCCAAGAAACGTCCGAAAATGCCTGCCATTGATTTCAATGGGAGGTAGAGGCATTTTTTTCCCGCGAGTGGAAAAACCGTCTCACAGGAAAAAGAAGCGACATGCCCTATCTTCGGGTGTTTAGGTCTCTGACCTCCCATTGACATCAATGGGAGGCAGAGAGAGCGCAAAAAAACGCAGCAAACGGCGTGCAGGCAGATCAAAATCTGCCACAAAATTGCAGACGGAATTTTGAGGCAGAATTTTCTGCCTGCAAAAAACTCTTTGAACATAGCCTTATATATGCTCTTAAATATTTTAAAGACATCTAGATGTGTTAGCGGATTAAACAATGTATCAACTGTTTTCATGACCCTCAGGCCATGGTCCCTCAATGGCCTTAAAGGTGTTGGCCAAAGATTGAAACTATTGAAGATTGAAACAGGATAGGTGGTAAATAGCTGATCAGTGGGTGTCCAACCGCTGGCACCCCCATCGATCACAGGAACAGGCTTACTTTTCTGTTCCTGGAGCCCCATAGGAATGGAGTGGTGGTGCGCATGCTCAACCACCGCTCCATTCATTTCTATGGGGTTGCCAAGCGCTATCTTCGGCAGCCCCATTGAAATGAATGGAGTAGTGGCCAAGCGTTTTTTCACACCGCTCCACTCATATGCAGCAGCAACACGCATGCTCAACCTCCGCTGTTTTAGAAACGGAACCTCCCACTGATCAGACACTTAACACATATCCTGTGGATAGGTGACCAGTTTCAATGTTGGGTCAACCCCTTTAAAGAGGCTCTGTCACCAGATTTTGCAACCCCTATCTCCTATTGCAGCAGATCGGCGCTGCAATGTAGATAAGAGTAACGTTTGTTTTTTAAAAAACGAGCATTTTTGGCCAAGTTATGACCATTTTTATATTTATGCAAATGAGGCTTTCTAAAGTACAACTGGGCGTGTTTAAAGTAAAAGTCCAAGTGGGCGTGTATTGTGTGTGTACATCGGGGCGTTTTTACTTCTTTTACTAGCTGGGCTTAGGAATGGGAGTGTATGATGCTGAAGAATCAGCATCATCCACTTCTCTTCGTTACCACCCAGCTTCTGGCAGTGCACAGACACACAGCGTGTTCTCGAGAGATCACGCTGACGTCACTTCCTGCCCCAGGTCCTGCATCGTGTCAGCCACATCGGCACCAGAGGCTACAGTTGATTCTGCAGCAGCATCAGCGTTTGCAGGTAAGTAGCTACATCGACTTACCTGCAAACGCCGATGCAGAATCTACAGCATCAGACGTTTTGGGAGGATGCAGTCAATTGGGGGAATTTACTAAGCCTGGTATTTTATTTGCTAGTCTTAAAGAGGAAGTGTCACTAGGTCATATAATGTAAACTGTTTATCTGACCTGAATCCCGCTGTATCCCTTATTCCAGCAATCTTTTTATTTTGTTCCTTGGCACCTCCGTTCCTGAGTTATGGCCTCTCGTTGTGTTAGCACTGTATATGCTAATTTCCTATAGTTGGCCAACAGGGCGAGAACTATACTGATTCTCCCGAGGTGGAGTCGGCACCACAGCCAATCAGCGTGAGGCAGCTTCAGACATGTGCCTAGTGAAATTTGAATCCAATTGTCAATTGAATTTGGTGAACTTGTTGATTTAGTAACTAAGGGGGCAATTTCTCTTTGCACATAGGGCTGAACTGCATTTTTTTCCTTCAATAAATTACATGTTCATTCATAAATAAAAATATTTTGTTTTCTTGGGTTATCTTTGCTAATATTAAAAGTAGTTTGATATAAAACATTCAAGTGTAACAAATATGCAAATGTAGAAGAAATTAGCGAGGAAGCAAAAACTTTTTCACAGCGCTGTATGGCCATGTTCACACAGCTTACTTACCAGCGTCCTTCAGAGCGTAAAACCTTCACATTGATTTCAAAGTTATAAAGCTGTGTTTTTCATACGAGGCATATTTTTAAGCCATGTAAAAAAGACGTGACATACCACTTGAGGTGTTTTTACAGCAGATTATTAACCTTTCCAATATACAATACCAAAAAAACACTTGAAAGAAACTGAAAAATGCTTGGCAAATCTGCTTTACCGGGTTTTCATAGGCTGATTTCTCTTGTAATCCGCCCCATATTCTTCTGCTTTACATGTATGCCGTGTAAACCTACACTGTGTGCAAGTCTCACTGAAGTAAGAAGCTATTGGAAGATGAAAATCTCTAATTTTGTATTTTGCCATGACTTACTATTCCTAATGCTACCATTTCTTTTCTAGGGATCGTTGATCGCAAATATGATCCTAGGTATAATTATTCTCAAAAAGAGGTAAGCGCTTTTATATTAATCACTACATTAGGATGTTTCACTTAAGAATAGTACAGTAAAAAAAGACAAAGACTCTACCTGCAGTCATTGGCTTTTTTTTGCTCGTTGCTGAGACGTTTGGGTTCCGGACAGTTCTACCCGGTCTTCCAGAACCGGTTGTTAAGTTAACAGACTGTTGTCAGAAGCGGGATCCTGACCCAATTTCCCCCTGCACTCAATTGACTTCGCGACCTTAGGATGTGGATACAATTGAGCGTTGACTAGCGCTGGCGAGGCAAGAGAACTACCATCGCCCTGCCCCACCATGCAATGCTGTTCCAGTGATGTTGGCGGTGCGACGATCTACAAAGGGCACTATCTACACATGGCACTATGGTGGGCACTATCTACAGGGCACGTGGTGTTATCAATCTTGTACCTCCATGTAACTCACATTAATAGTAATTAACCCCACCATGTACCTCACACATTAACCCAATGTTGCCCATTATGACTGTGAGGTATTTGATTGGATCACTTACTATGTTTTTATAGGAAATTATCCCATCAAATACCTATCAAACCCTGCCTGCGAGGGCTTAGAATCACTCCCCTCACCAATAAAATATGTGCGCTGTGATTGTCACATTTTATGGGGGGGGGGGGGGTCTTTTTTTTTTTTTTTTTCAACTAAAGCAGTGAGCAGAGGAGTAGTTGCATATCTAGTCACACCCTGCGCCTATTACAGACATATCGACTTTGTGACTTAAATGTTTACCGGCATTCTGGATCGAGCTTTTCGTCCTTTCTGTTTTGGCAATCATATGATATATTCATGTAGACATAATTGGCATGTATTAACTCTGTATATCTTGATTTTTTTTTTTGTATTTTTTTTTTTTTAGGAAGTGTTGTTTATCTCCGGCTCTGATTTGGGTCAGACTTTTAGCTTCAACATGATTTTTTTTTATGCAATTTTTTTTACAAAAGGTTCTACTTTGATGCAAAATTGCATGAAGGCACCCATAAATTGCAAAGTGCTGGGTGGCATTTTCACAATGGGTTAAATTTTTACCTTCAGAAAGGGGAATTGGAGTATATGGGTTTTTCTCTATTTTGTAGGTTTGTAAAAAGTGTATAAAAATTTTTACTTTTATAATTAGTCCTTCTCAATGAATTAGAAGATCATCAGAAAGGTAATTTTATTTCAGTAATTCAATTCAAAAAGTGAAACTCCTGTATTATATAGATTCATTACACACACAGTGATCTATGTCCAAAAAAAAATTTCTTTTTAATGTTGATGATTATGGCTAACAGTTATTGAAAACTCCAAATTTAGTGTCTCAGAAAATTAGAATATTATATAAGCCCAATTTCAAAAATGATTTTTAATACCAAAATGTTGGCCTATTGAAAAGTTTGTACAGTATATGCACTCAATACTTGGTCTGGGCTCCTTTTGCATGAATTACTGCATCAATGCGACGTGGCATGGAGGCGATCAGCCTGCGGCACTGCTGAGGTGTTATGGAAGCCCAGGTTGCTTTGATAGCGGCCTTCAGCAAATCTGCATTGTTGTATCTGGTGTCTCATTTTCCTCTTGACAATACCCCATACATTCTCTATGGGGTTTAGGTCAGGCAATCAAGCACAGTGATACTGTGGGTATTAAACCAGGTGTTGGTACTTTTGGCAGTGTGGCAGGTGCCAAGTCCTGCTGGAAAATTAAATCCGCATCTCCATAAAGCTTGTCAGCAGAAGGAAGCATGAAGTGGTCTAAAATTCCCTAGTAGACTCTGGACTTGATATAATATAACACAGTGGCCAACACCAGCATATGACATGGCTCCCCAAACCATCACTGACTTTGAAAACTTCACACTGGACTGCAAGCAACTTGGATTGATGCCTCTACACTCTTCCTCCAGACTCTGGGACCCTGATCTCCAAATAAAAGCAAAATTTACTTTCATCTGAAAACAAACAGGACTTTGGACCACTGAGCAACAGACCAGTCCTTTTTCTCCTTAGCCCATGTAAGACGCTTCTGACGTTCTCTCAAGGAATACGACCGTTGTAGCCCATGTCCTGGATATGTCTGTGTGTGGCGGCTCTTGAAGCACTGACTCCAGCCGCAGTCAACTCCATGTGTATCTCCCCCAGATTCTTGAATGGTCTTTTCTTGACAATCCTTTCAAGGCTGCGGTTATCCCTGTTGCTTGTTCAACTTTTTCTACCACACTTTTTCCATCTTTTCAACTTTCCATTAATATACTTGGATACAGCACTCTGTGAAGAGCCAGCTTCTTTAGCAATGTCCTTTGGTGGCTTACCCTCCCTGTGGAGGGTGTCAATGACTGTCTTCTGGAGAACTGTCAAGTCCGCAGTCTTCCCCCCCCCCCCCCCCCCATATGATTGTGTATCCTACTGAACCAGACTGTTGGACAATTTAAAGGCTTAGGAAACCTTTGCAGGTGTTTTGTGTTGTTTAGCTGGTTAGAGTGTGACACCATGAGTCTACAATCTTCAACTTTTAACCAATATTCTAATTTTTTGAGAGACTAAATTTTGGCTCTTCATTAACGGTTAGCCATAATCATTAAAAGAAAAAAATGCTGGAAATAGATCACTCTGTGTGTAATAAATCTATGTAGTACGAGTTTCACTTTTTTAATTGAATTACTAAAATTAACTTTTTGATATTCTAATTAATTGAGAAGGGTGTGTGTGTGTATGTATACTTAGCCAATCCTTATTAGTGAAAATTATTACACTTGTCAATAAGCACAATTGTTTAAAAAAAAATATACAAAATGTGTGTGTATATATATATATGTGTGTAATTTATACATTTTGTATTGTTTTTTTTAAACAATTGCGCTTATTAGTGGAAATTATTACACTTGTCAATAAAGATTGGCTAAGTACCCCCCCCCCCTCCTTTCCCCCACTGTTGTCCCTTGCTAGAGGTCCTTGGTGGCGTGTAAATATTGCAGTCACTTGCCCTACACTGTAAGTTAGCAAAATATTACGTGTAACTATTCTAATGACGGGAGTAACCAGGGAGTGCGGGGTCCCTTGTCACCCAACCATTACATATTCCACCCAGGTTATATATAATAATATAAAATTTTTTTTTTTTAAATAGAAGCCTTTAATTATTTCTCCTCTGTCTTCTCTTGTCTGAGGGGGCCTGTTCCAGATACACTCAGGCTGCCACGTCAAGGCCATTCTGTGCCAAAGTCCTAATGCTGCCTGGTGTCAAAACCTTGTATGTAGCGCGGCACAGACAGCCTGATGTGGCAGTTGGGGGCATCGGGGCTGACCCCACCCTTTGGGCCAAGTCATGGTCGCACATGGTCTGTGACCACAATCGTTATACCACTGTGTACTAAATATGTAGACTTGGTAGCAGGGGGCCATTACAAGAGAAGGGACGGGAGATTTCCTCTGTAGACTGCAAATTCTCACTCCAGGTGTCCCCTCTTGTCAATTCTGGTACAACTTCTTTGAGAACAATCACCTATCCACAGGATAGGTAATAATTGTCTGATTGCTGGGGAACCCAACCAATCACGAGAACGGGGGTCTTGAACCTCACGTTGCCCCTCACTGCACCCTCCGCACCCGAGGAGGAGCTTGAATGGAGCAGCAGTCGAGCATGCGCCCGCCACTCAATGTCTATAAGAATGACGGACACAGTCGAGCGCTGTACTCAAGTGCTGTACTGAAGTGGCAGCGTACAAACTCAACCTCCGCTCCATTCAATGTCCCTCTCACTGCATTTGAGCAGTGAGAAGGGGGGTTCAGGGCCCCCATTCTCCCGATCAGTGGGGGTCCCAGCGGTGATTCCCCCAGTGATCAGACAATTATCACCTATCACAATGTGATATTTGTGGATTCTGAGAATACACCTTTAATGTACTTATCCGTTTTCAGTATGTTTGATGTGATTTTACAAATTTACTTTCCAGGTATAGTGCTTCCAAGTACTTGTCCATTGTTTTGGTGTCTATGGGGATCTTCATTTGCACATTGATGTCTGCCAAACAAATGGTAAACTTTAGCTCTTTTGATCGATCTATCTAAACTATTGTTCATTTATGGAACCTTATTTTTTCTGAAACTGTAAAGGGCTTGTGCAGGATTCGAAAAACATGGCAGCTTTTTTTTCAGAGACCGCGCCACTCCTGTCCATGGGTTGTGTCTGGTACTGCAGTCCAACCCCCTTTACTTGAATGGGGATAAGCTGCAATGCCCGACATAACCCATGGACAGGAGTGGTGTTTTTTGGGGGGGAGGTTTTTGGAACAAAGCATCCAAAGTTTTTCTAATCCTGGACCACCCCCTTAATGCGAAAATATTATTGTTCATGTGTCCCAGGAGTAAACAACTGGTCTTGTGAGAGATTACAGGCTATTGCCCAGATTCACACCTGGCAAGGTTAATGTGTCCATACACATTAGATAAATATAAGCCAAACCTGCCGATTTTAGCGGGACCGGCCAACCATATTATGCGCATAGAGGCTTCCCGATTTTCGGGATTTCCTAAAAGAAGGATGGAGCATGTTGATATGTGTCAGCGGCTTATTCCCCATCCTCCATGAAATACACCTGAATGCTTAGCCGAGTGTCTGGGGGGGTTGGGAGGAATACAGTTGCTAGAAAAAGTAAGTGAACCCATTGAATTACCTAAATTTCTGCATTATTAATAAAATCTGCTCTTATTGTTATCGAAGTCACAATTCTAGACAAACACAATCTAACTAAACTAATAACTCAAGCGGTTGTACGGTTTGTATCTTTTATTGAGCACATTCAGTAAACATCCACGGTGCAGAGAGTAGAGTAGGTGAACCCTTGAATTTAATAACCTGTAAATCCCCGTTTAGCAACAATCCCCTACACCAAATGTTTCCTATAGCTGCATATAAGATCTGCACAATTTTGAGGAATTTTGGACCATTCAATGTGTTTCAGTTAACCCCTTCGGGACGAATCCGTTTTTTGATTTTCGTTTTTCACTCCCCGCATTCCAGGAGCCATAAAGTTTTTATTTTTCCATCAATAGAGTGGTGTGAGGGCTTATTTTTTGCGGGAGGAGTTGTAGTTTCTTTTGGTACCATGTAGTTCAATATGATTTACTGGGAAACTGAAAAAATAATTATTTGCGGGCTGAAGTTGGAAAAAAGTGTTATTAATAGTTCAGACTTTTACGGACGCAGCGATACCAATTTTGTTTACTTTATTTTTTACGTTAGGGGAAAATGGAAAAAGGTGGGATTTTTGAAACTTTTTTTAAATCTATATATATATATATATATATATATATATATATATATATATATATATAATTTTTTTTATTTTTTTTTCTACTAAACTTTTTTTCCACACACTTTACTAGACCCCCTAGGGGACTTGAACCAGCGATCGTTGGATCACTGGTACAATATACTGCAAAACTAACGTTTTGCAATATATAGTAATTTTTACAGGCATCTGTAAAAATGCCCATACGGTAAAGTGCAAACGGAGTGTTGTACCATCTAGTAAGCAACTTATAATGGTTCTCCTGTAATTTTATGCACCTTGAGAATCCATGTGAGTGGGTCAGGACAAAAGTTCTCTCTCGCTCATACAGCTACAGTCCAAGCTCTGACTCCCACGATGTCACAAAGGATGGCAGACCCGTCACCCCAGACAATAACATTTGGGTATAAATTATGTTTCTGGATTTTATGTGTCACTAGCAGTTTTTCAAACCATTTGAGTTCTCTATGTGCTGTGTGGTCTCTCAGAAAATGCAAACAAGTGGACCTAACATTGTGAAGTAGGAAGTGAAGTGTTGAAACTGAGAATGGCATCAGAGACTGGATTAAGACTGGCATTAAGTCTGAAATTAATCCAGAAAAGATTATACAAATCCGGTTCTGAGGAGATGTCCGGTGACCCTAAGCTTGGTAACACTGCAGCTGGAGTCAACGGTGATGGCTGAGGAACTACTTTATGCGACAAACCGTAAAATGTTCCGCCCAAACTGCCAAGCTACCTTTTTTAATAAAGGGTTTGACATGGACCGGACATTATGTTGTGATGGCACCACAAAAGAGCAGAGAAATGTGCTAAGTGTATATCTGCAAAGAAAATCTCCTCAAAATCCCCCACGGAGGAGGCCATATCCAGCCATCTCTGTAGGTGTATTGCCTTCTAATAATCATCAATGCTAGGAAGTCCAAGACCTCCATTCCATTTTTTTCAATGAAAGAAGACGATATGAAATACGAGGTCTCCTCTGTTTCCATAGAAACATGGGAAAAAGTTTTACGAATGCTATGGAAGGATGTCTTTGAAAAATGAATGGGTGCTATTGTCATGGTGTACAACATAACAGGTAGGACATAGATTTGAAGAAGAGTCTTCCTACCTATACACGAGAGGTAAGGTAGCTGGTAAGAGGTTAGTAGGTGTTGAACTCTTTTAAGCAACGGTTGGTCATTTAGAACACATAATGAACACAGGTTTTCAGCAATTGAATACCTAGATATTTGACTGAAACATTAGGCCATGAAAATTCAGAGTTCAATGCCAGTTCTCCTGCTAGCCTAGGGGGTAGAGACACATTCAAAATCTCAGATTTGGCATAATTGACCTTGAAATTAGATCTAAGACCATACGTGCAAAACACATCCAAAATGCGGGGAAGAGCCTGCATAGGGTTCGTGACCGTCAGTAATAGGTCCTCTGCAAATGCAGCAACCAGATGTCGCCTGTCTTAGTCTGCAAAAGGGTCCCTTGTGTCAGTATAACAAAAGTAGGGGACGGGGCAGCCCTGTCTAGTGCCATTGCTAATGGAGAAAGAAGGAGACCACACCAATTACTCTGTTTCTAGCCGTAGGTGCACTATACAGTGTAAAGATAGCCCTTACAAAGTTAGGCTGGGTTCACACGACCTCTTTTCAGACGTAATGGAGGCGTTTTACGCCTCGAATTACGCCTGAAAAGACGGCTCCAATACGTCGACAAACATCTGCCCATTACTTTCAATGGGTTTACGGTGTTCTGTGCCGACGACCTGTCATTTTACGCGTCGCTGTCAAAAGACGGCGCGTAAAAAGATGGCTCGTGCATGTCACTTCTTGAGACTTAATTGGAGCCGTTTTTCATTGACTCCATTGAAAAACAGCTCCAATTGCATCCGTAATGGACGCTGCGAAAAACGCGAGTACGAGCAATTACGTCTGAAATTCAGGAGCTGTTTTCTCCTGAAAACAGCGCCGTAATTTCAGACGTATTTGCCGTTATCGTGTGAACATACCCTTATTCAGAAAGTTCAATTTTGCAAGTGTAGATGCCATGAAATCCCATGCCACTCTATCAAATGCCTTTTCTGCATCTATTCCCAACCGAATCATTGGCACTTTTGAGTCATGAGCATACTGAATGCAGTTCATCAGGTGAACGGCATTGTGTGGTCCCTCCCTCCCTGGTACAAAACCCTTTTGATCTGGGTGAATACGTTTTTAGTTAAGTATTTACTAATTTGAATAGATAGTAGTTTAGCCCATATTTTAAAATCTAAATTTAGAAGGGAAATGGGCCTATAACTTGAGCATAATGCTGGATCTTTACCTTCTTTGGCAAAATCATTATATATGCCTCTAGTGATTGAGCCGTTAGATATTTCCCTTGTAAGAGTTCATTTAAATGCTTTAACTAAATGGGGTAATAAGATGTCTTTGGAGTTTTCTAAAATACTTAATTGTGAGACCATCCGGGCCAGGACTCTTCCCAGACGGAAACTAATGCAAGACCTTCAATACTTCTAACGTTATAGGTTTCATAAAATAATCCGCCTCATCTGCCGTCAATGTAGGTAATGTTAACGGGTCTAGAAAACTCAATGTGTTGCTGTCTAGAGCCCTCTGATAGAGATGGGCTTTTATATTGGTATATTATACAAATCCGAGTAGTAACTACTAAACGCTTCCGCGATATCTGCTATATTTGTGCAGTCAGTGCCGTTAGGAGACTTAACATGACTAATAAAGGATCTTTCCTTTTTTTCTTTAAAGGGAATGTGTCGCTAGAATTTATTATTTTTTGTTTTTCAGTTTAAACAATTTGTATTTGAGTGATTACACTTTTTATTTTTTCACAAGTCAGGAAATATTATTTATTAGATTGTAATTTATAACATTTCCATGTGCTGGGCACTATAGGGAACAGTTCCCAAAATTGCAGCATGGTCAATGTGGTAAATCAACCTCATTAATTTATGCTACAAATTTGGGGTGGTCACACACTCCTCTAGTGTCCTCACTCCATCCCCCCTCCCTTCTTCTGGCTAGTGCCAGGAGTAGGAAGAGTTTGAATCTTCAAACCTCCTACACTGTGTGCCGCCATTTCCTGAGCGACTGCACAGTGTAGGAGGATTAGATACAGGGCTCAGCAGACCGTATCACACGAACATAATACACACATCACATACACTAACATAAATTACCTGCCTCCGCTGGTCTACGCTCCTATTCCTTGCGCCTGAACATATGGCCGGAAGCCGCGCCCAGAAGTCGTCCTCTTGCTGTCCGGCAGCGCCTTCCGGTCTACATGAAAATAGTGCTGGATTTCGCTCCGCGAACGAGCTTCGTTCTGGTTTGTGTGGGAGCATTCCATTCTCAGAAGCATACGCCGTCTGTGTGGGAACGGCTCCCGTTCGCATTCTCTATGGGGTTGTATATGCTGTATTCCATCTCTCTATGTGTAGTTAATCGACACATACAGAGATGGAAAAAAAAATGGCAGCCCCCATAGAGAAGTAGAAGTCAGAAAACCTAAAAAAGTAAAACCCGAAAACACAATTGAATAACATTTTTGAAAATATGACATTAAAAGCGATATGATAAAAGGGAAGGTTTCATGAATTTTTTTTTTTTTTTAAGTGCAGACATTAGTCCCATACCATCCCCGCCCCCCCACCCTTGTCGCCACGGGCGTAGATTATTTTTTTTTATTATTTTTTGTTTGTAATACATTAAGCAAGCAGCGGACTTCTTGTTCGAAGTATCTTTCAGCTTGGTTTTGAAGATAGTCGATTCAGCTTGTAAAGGGTTGGTAGAAGACAGTTTGTCGTTTTTCAACAATCCCAATTTGTGACCGCAAAGAAGAAATTACTGTATCTCCTAACTTTTTTTTTAACTTTAGTTCCAAGTGATATAAAAATACCCCTGATAATGATAAGTATGGTGAGCTTCCCATACTATGGTTGCCGAGTTATTCTCCATAGCATTCACCTCAAAATAGGATTTCAAAGATTCTGCCAACGAACTGATATGTTCTGGGGATCTAGAAAGGTTTCATTTAACCGCCACATCCACTCTCTCACAGGCAATGCAGAAATAGCCAGTGGGGAAAACACAGAAGCATGGTCCGAAAGGGTTATCTGACCTATGTAAGCGGACCGTAAAGATTACACAAAAAGTGAATTAGGAAGTAGTCCAATCTAGGGATGCATCGAGACTTCGATACTGTTTCGATATCGTGCACCCCCAAACGGTTCGATACTAAGCTGTACGGGCGCACAGTTAAGTATAGTAATACATGAATGTATATGAGCGGGGCTGCGGCTGTGTAATACAGCCATTGCCTCGCTCCCGAGTCCTGACAAGTGTGCGCGCCGTCATGATGATGTGATGCGGCCGGCGCTGCACTAATGAGCGGCGGCACTAAAGACAACATGGCGGGCGCACTGCAAAACACCCCCATGTTCTGTCCTCCGTGCCTAAACTGCAGCTCATTAGTGCAGCACCGTCCGCATCTCCTCATACTTGGGTATGTCCTAACAACTGCCTGGGTACTATCCGTACACAGGCTAATGTATTGCCATATATCTGATATATGCCAGTACATTAAAGATAAATTTAAAATAAAGTAAAAACATAAAGAAATATTAAATTAAAACAAATACACATACACCTTTTTTACAATAAACATGAAGTCTCAATACATAAAATATACATATTCGGTATTGGCGCGGCCGTAATAACCTGCACAACAATTTTTTTGTCATTTATGATGTGGACGCTGTAAAACAAAAAAAACAACTTCTTTGACTTATTAATGTAAGGCACGAGGTGTGATGAATTTAACCTCCATGTGCCTCACATTAATAGTAGGGGTATGTTCACACGGCAGCGTCCGTAACGGCTGAAATTACAGGGCTGTTTTCAGGAGAAAACAGCGTAATTTCAGCCATGATGGCATGTTGAGGCGCTTTTTGCTGCAGAAGTGACAGGCACTTCTTTGACGCGGGCGTCTATTTACGCGCCGTCTTTTGACAGCGACGCGTAAATATACGCCTCGGGGGAACAGACCAACGTAAAACCCATTGGTTTCAATGGGCAGATGTTTGCCGACGCTATCGAGGCACATTTTTGGATGTAAATCGAGGCGTAAAACGCCAGAATTACATCCGTAAATAAGCCGTGTGAACATACCCTAATTAACCCCATCATGTACCTTGCACATTAAACCATTATGACTGGGAAACATGATGGGGTTAATTACTATTAATGTGAGGCACATTCAAAATTAATCATGCCTCACATCAGAAAATGGAAGAATTTTCTTTTTTTATTACTGTTGGCAAAGTATCGTTTTGGTATCGAAATCGCAATACTGCACAAAGTATCGGTATCGAAGTCCAAATTCTGGTATCGTGACATCCCTAGTCCAATCTCTGATGCGACCCGTGTGTATGGGAATAAAAAGTGTAATCGGAAGATGTAGGATTTAATGAAAAGATTCTTATCAAAAACGTTTTGTGTAGTTTACATAAAAGCTTCCTACGTCTAGCTTTGGAAAGAGTATATTTATGTGTGGAAGATTCTATTTCAGTGTGTAATGTTAAATTGAGATCTCCTCCTATTATTATTGGACCTATGGCGAATGTACGGAACTGCTCCAAAATATGTAAGAGCCAGGGGAGCTGTAATGTGTTTGGTACATATGTTTGCTAATGTACAGGGTAGTGTACCAAACTTACCTCCTAAGAAAAAGAGCTCTGCCTCGAAACATGCTTATTCGATAAAAATAATGGTAAGTCTCTATGGAGCCCGAACTGCAGCTGTGGAAGCAAGAAGAAAAATAAGTAGACCCCCTTTGGCACCTTACCTTCTTTAAAGTGAGTTTCCTGAAAAAAAAGCTATAGATACCTGTTCCCTTTTCAATATTTCTATTATTTGATTGCTTTTCCTGGGAGTATTTAGCCTGTTTGCATTATAAGTTACCAGCTTGTCTAACACCATTTTGCCAGGGGAAGGTAATTGGGGAGGAGGGAAGACAAAAACGAAGGGGTTATTAAACAACCTATATGGAATACAAGATTTACAGTGCACAAAACTGCAGCAATTAGATGACAAAATTGGCAACCAGATTAGTAATATAAAAAAAATATGGTTGATATGAGATCCAGCCTTCTGCTGGCATCCGACGCCAACTCATCGCTGCATGGGGGCAGGAGGGGAGAACTTCCCAATCCGGAACTTAGCACAGCCCTAAGGCCCCGCACGAAAGTGCGGCTGCAATTCACCCGCAAAAGTAGTTCACGGTGTCCGATGCCATCGATTCCAGGCTGCCAAGCCTGTGACCCATAAGTTTTTAAAATCTGACCTGAAGTCCGTTAATTCCTTCATCAACGAGGTTACAGCTTGTTGAAGTGTCTTCTTCAGAAAGGACTTCGTAATCTGGCCAGAATCTGTACCCGAAGAAGGGACCACCGCCCTGCAGATGCTGACTGTCACATTTGGGTTCGTGAACCCACAGGGCCGTACCGCCTTGACGGTATGGCAGCTGGCCAACGGCGCAGGTAACCGTCTATAGTTCATATAGGGTACCTGTGGCAGCTTGGATAGTAGCAAGGCAGGCTCGGCTGGGACTAGGCAGCAGGCAGATGTCAGGTGCAGCACAGCACTTGACCAGGATAGCGCAGGATACAGGTACTGGGAACTGGAAAACACTAGGAGACCATTTGCATAGACAAACTTTGGGTACGACAACAACGCTCAGGCATGGGAGGAAGGGGCTGGGCCCTTCTTATAGTCCAATGTACTCATGGGCTAATTTCACACTAAAGTCTGGTGCGTGCGCTGCCCCATTAAGAGCGGTCAAGAGCGTGCTCACGCACCCTACAGGACCCGGCCGAGGTGATCGCTGGTGTCTCCTGAGGAGGAGACTCGGGCCAGCGCTCGCAGACCCATGGCTGCGGCCGTCAGGAGGTGAGTGAGCCTGACGGCCATGGACACGACACTGTCTGCGTCTGAATCCTCCATATCAGACACTAGGTCTGGCGCCGTCTTGACTGCGTTTTGCATGCCTTCTGAAGAAATTTACCTAAGGCCTCATGCACACGACCGTGTTTTTGCGTCCGCAATTCCCCCGAAAATCCACGGGAGAATTGCGGCCCCATTCTTTTCTATGGGGCCGTGCACACGACCGTAGTTTTTGCGGTCCGTGCACGGCCCGGGAGCCCGGACCGCAGAAAGTACGGCCATGTCTTATTACGGTCCGGAGTTGCGGTCCGGGCTCATTGAAAACAATGAGCATGTGCATGTGCATGTGCGGGCGGCTTGCGGCTGACAGTCCGCTGACAGTCCGCAGCCGGCCGACCCGAAAATCACGGCCGTGCACACGGCTACGGTCGGGCTACGGTCGTGTGCATGAGGCCTAAGTCTACTTGCTACTTTTGTAGACCTGGGGTAGTAGAATGTTCTCTACCACTGTCCTTTCCTATTTTGACAGTTTTCGTCGCTCTGTGCCTCTGTATAACTCAAGGTCTGTGCCGGCTCGTGATGAGCAGAGTTATGCTTTCCTCTTGTTCCGTGGCCAGGCTACCGTTCAGTTTTTTTGTTGTTTTTTTTATAGGGGACACATGAACAGATGTTTTTGCAGTTTGTAGGGTCTTCAGTAGGTTTGTTACTGTTACCCTTGGGTTCTTTCTCCCCTCTTACGAATACAGAGTTGTGATCTTGGAGTGATCTTAACAGGATGCCCACTCCTAGGTGAAGTAGCAACAGTCCTGAATTTTTGTGCATTTGTAGAGAATTTGCCTAACCGTGTATTGATGTACCCCCAGATTTTTCGCAATGCTTTTGTAGACTTTTTCCAGCTTCATGCGTCTCTATAACACATCTTCTGAGGTCTACTTAAAGTTGTTTGCATCTAGGCAGGGTTCACACTAACCAATTTTTCTAGAGCAGTAGAACCAGGATTTGTTGGGCAAAAGCACTTGTGAAACCCACACTTCCAGTCCCATCTCTTTTAATTGAAACACCTCTTCCCAATTCGCTCTTGGAGAAGTAATTTAGCGATTCACTTACTTTTTATCCCTGCACTGTGGATGTTTACTCGGCGTGCTCAATAAAAGTACAACTGTTTAGTTCGATTTATTTGTTTTGTCTACAAATGTGAATTCAATAACCATCAGACCGTATTTTATTAGTAATCATTGCTGAAATCCTTGTTTGAGGATAACCAAAGGGTTAAGCATTCGGCCCACAGCTCTGGTGTATAACCAACTTTAGAGGAACATTCCGACGAGAGACTTTGTTGTATGGATGTGCTACGTTTGTCTCTCGTTGAAGTACCCCTCTAGCCAGTTACAGGCTTAGTCCAGTTACAGGCTTATGCCTAGTAATGCAGCTGACAATGAAAGTCGCTGGACACCCTTGTCATAGAAAATCTGTATAACTTGCTATGGAATTTCAGTGCCATGATGTGCATAAAATTTGATTTTTGTAAACACTCTAGCGAAGCTTAACTTGGGTGTCTTGTGGGAAAGAAGATACTACTTTACTGTAATGTCTGGTACTCCTTAGCTAATCTACTCCATTTTGCTCAGTACCAGATTGTGTTATTTTGCAAATTCTAAATACGCTAGTCTGCATGTTCCTTAACTGGCTTGCAAGAACTAGTTACAGAATGATCTTATGAAGCTCAACAAAAGTGGAGTCCCTTAATAAATCGGATCTACCTGTTGTGAAATGGCTATTTATGACCTATATTTCCCCTCGCTCCCATGACAGGACCCACGTGAGAGGATCCGCCTACCAGGGACATGAAATAAACCGAAATAAAACTTAAGGACCTGCTCTCCATCCTTAGTGGTTTACTGTGCCTAGGTTGTATGAGAACCTGGTGTGGAGTTGTCTAAGCTCTAGTTCAGGGTGGGCTAGGAAGCTTCCTGGTTGCTGGGGCTGGCTCAGAGGCTTCCAAATCTTAAGTCTCCCGAACTGGAGCTGCTGCTAGTCTGCAGCCTTTTTCCCCATTCATTGGCGTATAGCTTATCCTCCTTCTTGGCTGGGCCTTCTGCATTCTTGGAGGCAGAATTCCTCCTTTTAGCAGAGCGTATTCCAATATCATGTCTCCTTCTGTTGTGGGAAAAGTAAATCAAGTCGGAGGTGAAAAGTTATATTAAAGCATAAAACTTTGTGATTTCCCCTTCTCCCTGCAATGTGAGTTGCTCATTTTTTATTTTTTTTCCACTATATAGTCTGTTACTGTTCTCGAGCTGCAAACCAGATCCTAATCACCACGGATGCCAGTCTCTGGGGATGGGCTTTTCCTCTTCTGAAAAACAGAAACCAAGTTTTATCTGACAACATAGCCACAGTGGCTCAGATAAACGGGGGTGGGGAGCATAATCTCTGTCCCTCCTAGATCACTGAGTACATTTTTCTCCTGGCCGAACAAAGCCCTGAAGTCTCAGTTATGGCTGTTTTATATAAAGGGGACCGAAAATCAGGTTGCAGACTACTTGAGCGGTCATCTTCTCTATCAGGGAGAATTGTGCCAATATGGGAAGTGTTCTCAAAGATTGTTGCTCTTTGATGTACTACCCAGATAGATCTCTTTGCCACACAAGCCAACAGAAAGACCAGGAGACTATTTTCCTGGAGCCCAAGCAGGAGGTTGTTGGCAATACACTCCTTCTTCCAAACTTTGCAATAGGATCTAGATTGTTCTTTGGCAGCTATTCGCAAAGTATTGAAGAATATAAGATATAAGTGTCAATCAGGGTAATACTCCTTGACCCTGTTTGGCCCCGCAGAACATGGCTTTCTTGACTGCGGAAAATTAGCCATAGCAGAGCCATGGGTACTTCCAGAACAGAGGGACTTCTATATCGAGGGCCTGTCCATCAAGAGATCAAAAGCCTTCACAACTCCGCATGGATTCTGGGAGGTATATACTAAAGGAAATAGGCTTATCTGATGCTGTTATCTCTACCATACTTATAATGTGGTGACCGAGCCTCTTTAAGTGGTGACAGAGATCACGCTACTGCTGCCATTCATAGTTTGATCTCGCGAGATCAAGCTGTACAGCGATTAAGTCCCACACAAACTTTACCGAAGTGTCGGGACTGTGAATAGACATCACGTCCTGGCTGGAGGTGATGTCTATTCACTGTCAAGACACTTCAGTAAAGTTAACGCCCACTTGGTCAAAAGTAAAAAATCGCCCAGTTGGGCATTAAGAAAGTAATTTAGCATAAATCTAAAATTGCTCATAACTTCCTCAAAAATGATAGTTTTTCTAAATATTTTTTTTTTAACTACATTACAGCGCCGATCACATTATGTAGGAGATAGGGCATTTATAATGTGGTGACAGAGCCTCTTTAAGTCGTAAACCACGAACTCCAAAGATTTACTTTAAAATATGGATTGCCTTTATTAGGTTCTTGGGTCAGTAGGACATATCAGCCCTTGAACATGATGTTTTTCAGGTTCTAGACTTTCTCTAAGCAGGTTAAGATAAAGAATAAAAACCATCCATTTTTAAAGTTTATCTTCAAAAGTGTTTGGCGATCCGTGAATTACTAGGTTTATCAAAGCAGCTTTCAGGATAGACGGAGTTTCCTCTACAAATATCCCATCATGGGATCTCTTGTCCTTACAGGTTCATCAACCGAACCATTTGAACCTTTTTTTTTTTCCCTCCCAAATACATTAATTTTCTTACATTAAAATCGGTGTTCTTAGTGGGCCATTACCCTTGCCAGAGGGGTATGAGAAATTCAGGCTCTGAGCTTTTAGCACCTATAAATGCAGATAAGACAAAATGTTTTCAAAGTAGACCCTGCTTTTTTGCCACAACTGGCATCCCATTTTCATTGTTCCCTAGAAGTTCTCTTCCCATCCTTTTTGGTGATCACCCAAAAAATGAAAAGGAATTTAATCATCTGGATGTAAGATGTCTTTCAGTATCTAGAAAATACGAAGGGCTAGAGGGAGGCGAACAATCTGTTTATCCAGTTTAGTGTAAAGAACAAGGGCGAGAAGGCAAGTAAAGGCACTTTAGCTAGGTGGATCAGGCAGGCTATATATCTTTAGCCCATGAATCTTCAGAAGCCCCTTCTGGCGTGAAAGCTCATTCCACAAGGGCCAGGACTTCATCCTGTTCGGAGGAGAGAGAAGCCTCCCTACACCATATTTTTGGAGCATCTGTGGTATTCTCTCAACCTTTTAAGGCACCACAGGTTGGATCTGGGGCCATCTGATCCTTTGGGTGGAAGTTGCTTCAAGCAGTAATCCCTCCCTAAGTGCTTTCTATGTGGTCTTTTTCACGTGGGTGCTTGCATGGTAGAGGGGGAAAATGATGATTACTCCTACCAGTAAATTGATTTCCTCAATCCCAAGAGAGCACCCCTTTATGCCCTCCCATTGGTGTTCTTGGTGCTGGGTTCACTCAGAAGTAAAAACAAGCGTACTATACAGTATATATGTTAAACTAACCATGTTCCGCCAATATCAATCTCCGTAATTCACTGAGGTTGGAGAGCAGTTCCTAAAGTTCTATCCAGGTTTCCTGTCCCTGGGAGGTGGATCCTCTCTCACATAGATGCTGTCATGAGATCGTACTAAATCTAATTACCAGTAAGAGTAATTAGCATTAATATTGCCCAATACTATGTTTTACCAGAACTTCCATTTGCTTTAACGCCTTGTTTACACCTCACAAATCCGACTTTGTGCAGAATTTGCCGCCAAAAATGTAATAGTCGAGTCAGTACAAAGCGGCGCAAGTGCTGAAAGGATCTGATCTGTTATTGGCACAAAGTACAACTTCTGCATAGTCGTATTACAGAAGTGTGAATATGCCCTAATGGTGAGGGACTATAAAAGCACTGCCACGTGTCCGCTGGAAACATGGACCCTGGCATACTTTTACGATCTATGGGGGGTTCCAGCGGCCAGACCTTAAACAATCAGACTTGTATATGCAGGTTTAAGTTATCAGCCATATAGTGTTATATTGACTTTTTTTTATTTTTTTTTAAGGCATCCCATTCAACATCCAGTGAAGAAGATGGTTTGGCAACCTTTCTCTGGTGGCTTTTAGGTATGTTCTCTTTGTAATCAGACATCTTAAAGGGGTTTTCCCATCTTAGACATTTATGGCATATCCATAGGATATGTCATAAATGTCTAATTGGTGGGGGTCTCGAGGTGACTGGTAGCAACATATCACTATGTTTATAAAAAAAAAGAAAAGACAGGAGGGGATTGGGTTGCGCAGAGTTTGACTTGCTGATAAACATTCTACTACTTTTCTAATGCTGCGCCCTATTGATGAATCTGGCGCACTGCACAGGGGATACAGTAGATCATGGAGCACTGCTCGCATGGTCTCCCCAATGTCATTGTTAATATGTAGTCACTGGTTACCACAATCCTTTTATAATCGTTGATGAGCTTGACAGCAGAATTAAGGGTTAATCTCAGCAGTGCAAAGATTTGTGGACCTTGCACTTTACAATGCATTTTTTTAAAGAAAAGTGTGACCCGTACCCCACATGTTCCTAATATCAAACATGTTACACATGCCTTATTTTCTCTGTTCCTCTGACATTTTAAATTCAAAATGAAGAGGAAGGAAAGTAGAAATAATAAAACAGTCATTGATGTTTTGAAATGTCACATTAAACACACTATTAAGGTTCTTCTTAGAGCAGAATTTCATTAGCAATGTCAGTATAAAATATGAGTTGTTGCTAAAATGTGGAGTAATTGAGATTGTAGAATTCTGTATTGATAAATATGCTTCTGATGTGGTCCCTAGGTATTGCTGCTCTGACTTTCGCTCTTTTGCTGTCGGCCAGAATGGGGATATTCCAGGAAACGCTCTATAAGGAATATGGGAAACATTCTAAGGAAGCCTTGTTTTATAATGTAAGACTGTCTGCATGGATCATTGGTTATGAAGAAATTTCATATTGAGCTAATCACTGCCAAATAAAATCCAATGCCCCCTACCATTAAGAAAACGTAGTCTAGATTTACATAGAAATGGGGGGGGGGGGGAGTTCTTCCTGGTTGTGTATATAATAAATTGCAATAATGTACAGCGGGGACAAAAAAAACAAAAAACATTTCACTGGCCACAAATAAGCAAATTCAAAATACAGCAATGGTATCACAACTAAAATGGTTTTTCAGAAAACGTGACGTGCCAACTTTTTGCATTGGGGAAAAAATGATGTCAGGTGAGATCTGTCTGGGTCCTGTATTTTCTTATCCTCTCCCATACAGCGCTTTCCTGCATTCGGGTTCCAGGATCGTTTTGCACCGTATTCCTGTGTCAAGACTGAAAAGGGGACATAGTGCAGATACCTCCGACATATAATGCAAGGAAAATATTTTATTCCATATACTCACAAAGGTAAAATTAAACAAACTTCTTTTTAAGCATAAAAACATGTGGCAGGCTGATCCTCAGCCCGACCCTGGGATTTGCAGACTTTTAGCTTCTTCCATGAAAGCCCTGTATGGGAGAACATAGGAAAATACAGGCCTTCGACAGATTCTCACCTGAAAATCATTTTTCCCTCTCTCTTTCAAAAGGGTGGTGAATCGCGATTGCTGGAAGACACTGTTATCCACGTCCTTCTGTTGCAGCCTCTTAGGATTCTTTATTGAACATTATGATTTACTTGGATTTGCCTGGTGTTAGTCCACTGGGATTAGCAGTGTGTAAATGTTTAGTTATTTTTTTAGGTTTCCCCCTTCCTCTCTCTGCCGCACTGCATGAGTAGAAAACTGCTGTGTTCAAAAACTTTAAGGATAGGAGTGGGTTATCTATTGCAACACTCTGTGCTAAGTTCACGTGCAGTGCTTTTAAGGAGGTATTCCCAACCACACAACCCCATCATAGAGAAGTGTTTGCCTCTCAGGACCCCACTTTAGTAGCTAGAACATGTGGTTCCCACTGTGGCGGGCTCAGCGTGATCATATGTAACTTGGTTGCTCATTCATTTAAACAGGTACCATTTGGAAACATGTGGTTTTTATAATGACTATTTTGCGAATGAGCTGTACAGTTGGGAAAAATCCCTTTTTAATGTCTACACAAACCTTTCCGATTTTTGTAGGGAATAATGGTGTACAATAATAGCTCTATATGTAGCCTGAGGCTGTCCATGTTCTTGGGTGCAACTTGCAAAATTTGGGAGATTTATAAAGAATCTGTCGCTGAGCTACCACTTGATGTTATCATGCAGCTTGTATGTTTGTGACTGGGGAGCTCCTGCCTAATGAATTAAATTCCGGACAATGTCCTGCACTGTATTAAGGTGCAGTCACAGGCGGCAGATTTTGTTGCAGTAATTTTGGGTGAATGGGGTGGTTTCTGCAACAGCTGCATGGATTTCTGCAAGTTTCATCCAGATACAGTGAAGGAAATAAGTATTTGATCCCTTGCTGATTTTGTAAGTTTCCCCACTGTCAAAGACATGAATAGTCTAGAATTTTTAGGCTAGGTTAATTTTACCAGTGAGAGATAGATTATATTTAAAAAAAACAGAAAATCACAGTCAAAATTATATATATTTATTTGCATTGTGCACAGAGAAATAAGTATTTGATCCCTTTGGCAAACAAGACTTAATACTTGGTGGCAAAACCCTTGTTGGCAAGCACAGCAGTCAGACGTTTTTTGTAGTTGATGATGAGGTTTGCACACATGTTAGATGGAATTTTGGCCCACTCCTCTTTGCAGATCATCTGTAAATCATTAAGATTTCGAGGCTGTCGCTTGGCAACTCGGAACTTCAGCTCCCTCCATAAGTTTTCGATGGGATTAAGGTCTGGAGACTGGCTAGGCCACTCCATGAACTTAATGTGCTTCTTTTTGAGCCACTCCTTTATTGCCTTGGCTGTATGTTTCGGGTCATTGTCGTGCTGGAAGACCCAGCCACGAGCCATTTTTAATGTCCTGGTGGAGGGAAGGAGGTTCTCACTCAGGATTCGACGATACATGGCTCCATCCATTCTCCCATTGATGCGGTGAAGTAGTCCTGTGCCCTTAGCAGAGAAACACCCCCAAAACATAATGTTTCCACCTCCATGCTTGACAGTGGGGACGGTGTTCTTTGGGTCATAGGCAGCATTTCTCTTCCTCCAAACACGGCGAGTTAAGTTAATGCCAAAGAGCTCAATTTTAGTCTCATCTGACCACAGCACCTTCTCCCAATCACTCTCAGAATCCTCCAGATGTTCATTTGCAAACTTCAGACGGGCCTGTACATGTGCCTTCTTGAGCAGGGGGACCTTGCGGGCACTGCAGGATTTTAATCCATTACGGCGTAATGTGTTACCAATGGTTTTCTTGGTGACTGTGGTCCCAGCTGCCTTGAGATCATTAACAAGTTCCCCCCGTGTAGTTTTCGGCTGAGCTCTCACCTTCCTCAGGATCAAGGATACCCCACGAGGTGAGATTTTGCATGGAGCCCCAGATCGATGTCGATTGACAGTCATTTTGTATGTCTTCCATTTTCTTACTATTGCACCAACAGTTGTCTCCTTCTCACTCAGCGTCTTACTTATGGTTTTGTAGCCCATTCCAGCCTTGTGCAGGTCTATGATCTTGTCCCTGACATCCTTAGAAAGCTCTTTGGTCTTGCCCATGTTGTAGAGGTTAGAGTCAGACTGATTAATTGAGTCTGTGGACAGGAGTCTTTTATACAGGTGACCATTTAAGACAGCTGTCTTTAATGCAGGCACCAAGTTGATTTGGAGCGTGTAACTGGTCTGGAGGAGGCTGAGCTCTTAATGGTTGGAAGGGGATCAAATACTTATTTCTCTCTGCACAATGCAAATAAATATATATAATTTTGACACCGTGATTTTCAGTTTTTTTTTTTAAATATAATCTATCTCTCACTGGTAAAATTAACCTAGCCTAAAAATTCTAGACTGTTCATGTCTTTGACAGTGGGCAAACTTACAAAATCAGCAAGGGATCAAATACTTATTTCCTTCAGAAACTTCTACAACAAAATCTGCCACTTGTGACAATGGGGTCGTCCTTCCTGCCACTGTGTCTGTGTGCATGAAAGCACACTAAGCATAAAGATGATCATCTTTATAATGTGCCAATATTTTCCGCAACACTGTACAATAAGTTACAGGGCACTGTGACATAGGTTTATATTGTAGCATTGTTCCCAATTGTTTTTCTAAGGAGAGCCCTGCTGGCAAGTTTACAATCTACACGTTATGATGTACATTCATTACTAATATTAATCGTACAAAGAAAATGCTGAGTGTTTATAACCCATGTGACATGATTATAATCCTATCCAAAAGAATTGGAGGTCAATTGATGAACTTGTTTCTTGTTGTCCCTTTTCCCCCAGCATGCATTACCACTGCCGGGATTCCTGCTTTTAGCCCCTGACATATATAATCATGCAGTGATGTTCTCACAGAGCGGTGAGTATACAGTCTTACTTGTTTATCACTTTTCCATTGGTACATGTTGCCTGGCTGCACACAACGCATGAGGAACATTGTAAGTTTGATCCATCACTGCGTCTAGATAACTTGAATATAAGGAGAAGTTTCTAGTACCAGTCTCTGACTTACAATTTAAAAGTGTGTTAAAGCAGAGTACACTAGTAATGTTCCTGGTTGTAACCTGTATCTTGGTAAAAGGTTATTGAAAAATGATTGCTTTTTTCCCTTTTGTTCTTTTACTTGGGTTGTAGTATGGAGACAAAAAATACAATATTTTGGTAGAAAATTGAGAAGTTAGATAGTTGGTCAAATGGTTCCCTGGTGTGATCACATGCATTGTTGTCAATATCCAAATTTTTATTTTTGCTTTACTATCGTTGTACAAGTTTACAGCCACCAATTATACAGTACCAAACAACACATAAGCAGAATAGTTTTAGCATTTTTGGAGTGTAAGCGGCAACACTGGCAAACAAGTGTAGAACATACAAGCACCATGGCTTATTGTCATAGGGGAAGGGGAATATGTGGCTGCCAGACCCCTCTGGCATTGGCTTCTCTCCCAGGAGTAGAATAGATTGGATATGTATGAATCCAACATACCCAATCCTTCTTTCTTCCAATACCAGACATTGGGTGACAGTCAGGCTGCCTCCTTACACATCAGATTGTCAACAGATTACGTCATATAATTGTCGGGGTTTCCTGCTGCTTCACATTTGTATGTTATCGGTCATCGGCTCCCACAATGCGCTGCACTCTAAAGGCAGGAAAACGACAGCCTCCTTAAGCATTCTGTATGAATGTAGAATAACATATACTCCAGCACTTTTTATTAAAAGATAAGTAAAAGGAACACTAAACCTAGAAATGAATTATAAACTTGCTAAGGCCTTATTCACACGAACGTGTGTGTTTTGCGCGTGCAAAAAAACGCAGCGTTTTTGTGCGTTGCAGTTGCGTGTGTCATCAGTATGTGGTGCGTGGTTCTGCGATTTTCGCGCATATGGCATCGTTATGACACTGTTTTTATGTTCATAAACAGAAATGAAGGAGGTGGTTTCATTTGTCCCTTCATTTTTTTAACAACTGTTGCGCGACTCACGCGCAGCACACGGAAGTGCGTCCGTGTGCCGCGCGTGATTTTCACACACCCATTGACTTCAATGAGTGCGTGATGCGTGAAAAACGCCCAAGTATAGCACATGTCGTGAGTTTTACGCAGCGGACACAGGCTGCGTGTAAATCACACTGTCTGAACGGCCCCATTGAGTTACATAGGTCCGTACGAAAATCACGAGCATATCACGGCCGTGAACTAAGTTTGTGTGAATAAGGCCTTACTTTGTTTGTCGGACAGCAGGATTTTCTGCATGTTCTGGAAACCGGCTGTCTTGTAGAAATCCTTCAGAGAACACAGGTGTTCATTTCCTGCTGATCAGACAGCTGAGGGCCAGGGCTTAGCCAGGGGTCAGAGCATTCTTTGTAACCTATTGCAGATAGCATTGGGGGTGGCTCCTGCTGCAGCCACTTGTCTTAGGCCCGATGCATACAACCGTAATTACAGATCCGGTAATTCCGGATGAAATTGCGGCCCATTCACTTCTATTGGCCACGGACACCTTTCAGTATATTTACGGATGTGTGTCCACAAATGATCCACAAAATATACATGTCCTATTCTTGTCCGCAATTGCGGCATGGACTCGCCGATAGACTTCTTGCGGACGGTTACATATTTGCGGATCCGTGTTTGCGGATAGTGAAAACCCTTACGGTCGTGTGCATGAGCCTTTACTGCCAGACACAGGATTGTGAGAAAAAGGAGGGGGTAATGACTGTTCTCCTGGGACACATCTATCATTTTTTAAATATTAGTATTAGAAAATGAGACCGAATAGGATCAAATGAAGGAATTGCTAGGATTTTTTTTTCATTCTGTTGTGTATTTTCTTTTCGTGTTTCCTTAAGCAAAGAATTTTCACAGATGTTCATCTTTCTACGTTGAATTAAACGATTGTATGTTGTGCAAAATAAGTTTGTTTTTTTTTTTTTAATAATACTTTTGTGTATTTTACAGCAGAATACTTGACCTCCTGAAATCAATGATGTGTGATCTCAATTGTTCCTTTCCTTGACATAAATAATGTGTGTGTCATAAATATATATATATATATATATATATATATATATAAGTGAATACTAAGCATATACTTATTTTAAAGGCTGTGGACACCTTTTCACATGGGGAAAAAATGTATTTCTATATATGTTAGTGGTTAGAGTTTCAGGCTGCAATCTTCTTCCACTTATTGATTTTCAGACCCCTGATATGCAGTTTACAACCTGCTACTAGTTTCAGACTTTTCTCATGTGGGCATACCCCTCCTACATTCTGGATGTGAGGTCTGTGTGTCCAGGATGTGTCTGTCTTCACAAGCTCTAATGTATAGGTACAGATTAATTCCTGTACTGATTTACCCTTGTAATACAGCCCTTGTATAATCTTCTCGCTACTGTGCATACACTGACATTGCCTTCCTCCCCCTGCAGAGTCTGGTCGCTACACCCTGTGTGATTTTCCCCCTTGCAAACTGCAATGTATGCTCTGCTCCCTATTTTCACTCGAATACTGACCGCCTGTGTGATTTACCCTTTCCTGCTGTGTTCTCGCTCCCAATCTAAACTGATCTGCCCTCCCTAAAGACTTGGATGTTTTCCTCCCTCTCCACACTCTGATCTGCCAAGTACAACCTCTTCCCATACTCTGCTGCTATCTCTAACACTAAGAGAAGGGAGGGATAGAAAAGGAGCGGTGTGCTGTCCGATTTATGTCAGAAACCGCAGCAGAAATAGCTATATACAGTTGTCCTACAATTTTGCAGCTGTAGGTTCTGTGCATTTTTAATAAAGACTCGAGAGTTGCTTGAAGGGGTTATGTAGGGAGCGCAAAGTATGTGAGTACACTCACTTATGTACATTCCGGTCCAGTTTCACAGTCTTTTTCTTCATGATGACATGACTCTTCGTCATGTGACCGGCCCACGATGTACTCTAATTTCCTTTAGAGATTACATAGTTACTGCTTGTACATATATTACAGTGGGACCGGTCACATGATGAAGAGTCATGTCATCATGAAGGACTTCCGGTCCCCCGCCAGCGCTATAAAAAAAAATATCTATTAACGTCTCATAATCAGTGCAACGGGGGCTGGAATTTATATTAGCGAGTGTACTCGCATACTGAAGTGAGTACACTGATGATACTTTTCGCTCCCCACATAACTCCTTTTAATTTTGCATTTGGGAAGCAAATAAACAATATATATAAAAAAAAAAAAGTGCAAAGGTGTCCATAGCCTTTGAGTTTTCACTATTATTATTGAGACTGTACTGTCCATGTTCAATGCATTACAGAGCCGTTCCAGCTGCCTCTACTGGAAATACAGATGCCGATCATGTGGTTTTATCTTCTCATGAATGTGATCACTCAGTATCCTTGCCTATTGGATTTTATAGCTGTTTTAAAGTTCATGTAGGAGATAACAGCAATGTCTGGTCTCCAGCTGGATAACGCTCTTGCTAAATGTTTCTTTTCATTATATTCCCAAATAGATATGACATGTGGTATTCATCACACCAGCAAAGTGTAAAGCTAAAGTTAAAATGGATTGTTCCAGCTTTGTACTTCTCTGGTGTTTCCCTCTTATGGGTGTACTCGTGTATAATGGAGGCTCCACTTATGAAAATGTCAGTGTTCTTTTCCTTAACACATTCATCAAGGTATATATGTATCCGTGGAGTATTCATTCTCACTACAGAATGTCCTTCACTTACTGTGACCCTAGTTGTCACATTGCGGAAATTTCTAAGTCTCATCATCTCTATTCTATACTTCAAAAACCCTTTTACCACATGGCACTGGATGGGCACTCTTCTAGTTTTTATGGGTACTCTTCTGTACACTGAAGTGTGGAACACCATCCAAACTGCTCCTAGCACGGACAAAAAGGAAGCCAAGAAGGACTAGAAGTTCCCCTTATTCTTTATGCAAAATGCCGTTGCCCTGAATTCTGGGAGGAGTGAAGCACTATTTATTATATTTCTTTCATTGAACTTTGTAATTTTAGACCTATAAAAATTTTTATAATGTGAGATGGATAAGACATATTAGGTAATAATGGACATGTCGTTAAATGTGATTGGTTAAAATTTCTACTTGCAGTTGATGTATGTGAACCGGTCATAAAACCATCAAATGCTTTGGTGGTTTAGGTTAGAAAGGAAATTGTAAGGAAAAATAATAGATAAGGATAAGTAAGGCTCTGTTCACATCTGCATCGGAGTCTCCATATCCATCGCAGATTTCATCATTTTGCAGGACAAAATAGCGCAGCATGCTGCGCTATTTTGTCCGGCAATATGACAATGTATTAAAGTCAATGGGTGCCATTGGTTTTTCGCCATGCGAATGATCCAGCGCTTATGTTTTTCTAGTTCTTCTGTTCCTCTGACAGAACAGTATAACCGAAAACAGTGCAGATGTGAAAACAGGCTAATATAGATGAATAGACCGTTCATTGTATCAAATAATTTTAATTTTGCATTTTATTTGTACTATTTCTATGTATGGGTGGAGCCCGGTGACACACGCAGTATCAGTTTCCATATCAATTCTTATATAGAATTCTATACATGTTACATGTTTAATAGCTTTTCACTAGTCAGTATTGTATATTTCACAGCACCAGACATAAGCTGCTGTGTAATGTAAAGAGATGTCAGTAATAGCACAAGTCCTTTCCTGCTCCAAGTAGTAAGTGGACAAGGATTACTGCCTGTACCTCATTTTCATATTGCAACGTTTCTTTAAACTTTCAGTGTTACTTCTTATTGTGTGTAGTACCGAACTATATAATTTTTATTATTTGAATACACCCCAAGTTCAGCTTTGTGGCATATCTTCTCCATTGTTTTGGAGTGGTTTATGCATTGTGAGTCCTGAAGTAAAGATAGTAGTTGAACTACCTGCAGATTTGTGTAAGTCCATTGATCACTAATAATTCTACTATCCCAGTGAAAAGGGCTTTGCTCCTTTCTGTGTTAGGGCATGTCATTAAAGGGTCCCAGGTCCTAATTATTGTGGAGAGCTGGCTCAGCGTGCTCACTCATCTGTTTTTCTCTCTCCCATTCATTTATATGGAGAGTGACTGCTTTCTGTGCGTGGACCCCACACCGTTTACAGTTTTTGTATGTAATTGATAAGCTATAAAAGTTTTATATACACATAGATGATTGAGGATTTTTAGAACTGTACCACATTAGACATTGTTGAGTATACCATGAATAATTAGGCCAAATTCAGACGACCGTGGTATACGTCCGTGTGACGGCCGTTAAATCAACGGCCGCTACACAGACGCATGTATTTCAATGGGGCAGTTCACATGGCCGTTGTTTCAAGGGTCCTTTGAAACATACAAACTGTCCTATTTTGTTCCGTTTTCACAGATCCCTGGATAGACGCAAGCCTATGGGGATCCGTGAAACCGGGACCCGCACGTGGGCAACTCTGACGTGAAGAACTGAAGTTTTTCACGTGAGTTTCCCTACGTTAGTCTGAATGCGGCCTTAGACTTTAGGTTTAGAGTCTCTACACATAACCTATCTTCTCTCCATTATCTGGGCAAGTTGAATGCATCTACGTTTGCCAAGGTTAAAAACGGTTACACACAGAGGATGACTTCTAATTACTTTGAAAGTCAACCCCTATGATCACCACTACCCATTTCTCCAAATAAATGTGTATATTAGCAGGTCAATTTAGAAGCTTCACTTTTTATAATCCAGACATTTGTAGCAATCGTTGTATGACAGAATGTACATACAGTGAAGGAAATAAGTATTTGATCCCTTTGTAAGTTTGCCCACTGTCAAAGACATGAACAGTCTAGAATTTTTAGGCTAGGTTAATTTTACCAGTGAGAGATAGATTATATAAAAAAACTGAAAATCACATAGTCAAAATGATATATATTTATTTGCATTGTGCATAGAGAAATAAGTATTTGATCCCTTTGGCAAACAAGACTTAATACTTGGTGGCAAAACCCTTGTTGGCAAGCACAGTAGTCAGACGTTTTTTGTAGTTGATGATGAGGCTTGCACACATGTTAGATGGAATTTTGGCCCACTCCTCTTTGCAGATCATCTGTAAATCATTAAGATTTTGAGGCTGTCGCTTGGCAACTCGGATCTTCAGCTCCCTCCATAAGTTTTCAATGGGATTAAGGTCTGGAGACTGGCTAGGCCACTCCATGACCTTAATGTGCTTCTTTTTGAGCCACTCCTTTGTTGCCTTGGCTGTATGTTTCGGGTCATTGTCGTGCTGGAAGACCCAGCCACGAGCCATTTTTAATGTCCTGGTGGAGGGAAGGAGGTTGTCACTCAGCATTTGACGGTACATGGCTCCATCCATTCTCCCATTGATCCGGTGAAGTAGTCCTGTGCCCTTAGCAGAGAAACACCCCTAAAACATAATGTTTCCACCTCCATGCTTGACAATGGGGACAGTGTTCTTTGGGTCATAGGCAGCATTTCTCTTCCTCCAAACACCACGAGTTGAGTTAATGCCAAAGAGCTCAATTTTAGTCTCATCTGACCACAGCACCTTCTCCCAAACACTCTCAGAATCATCCAGATGTTCATTTGCAAACTTCAGACGGGCCTGTACATGTGCCTTCTTGAGCAGGGAGACCTTGCGGGCACTGCAGGATTTTAATCCATTACGGCATAATGTGTTACCAATGGTTTTCTTGGTGACTATCGTCCCAGCTGCCTTGAGATCATTAACAAGTTCCCCCCGTGTAGTTTTCGGCTGAGCTCTCACCTTCCTCAGGATCAAGGAAACCCCACGTGGTGAGATTTTGCATGGAGCCCCAGATCGATGTCGATTGACAGTCATTTTGTATGTCTTCCATTTTCTTACTATTGCACCAACAGTTGTCTCCTTCTCACGCAGCGTCTTACTTATGGTTTTGTAGCCCATTCCAGCCTTGTGCAGGTCTATGATCTTGTCCCTGACATCCTTAGAAAGCTCTTTGGTCTTGCCCATGTTGTAGAGGTTAGAGTCAGACTGATTAATTGAGTCTGTGGACAGGAGTCTTTTATACAGGTGACCATTTAAGACAGCTGTCTTTAATGCAGGCACCAAGTTGATTTGGAGCGTGTAACTGGTCTGGAGGAGGCTGAACTCTTAATGGTTGGTAGGGGATCAAATACTTATTTCTCTGTGCACAATGCAAATAAATATATATAATTTTGACTATGTGATTTTTCTTTTTTTTTTTTTTTAAATATAATCTATCTCTCACTGGTAAAATTAATCTAGCCTAAAAATTCTAGACTGTTCATATCTTTGACAGTGGGCAAACTTACAAAATCAGCAAGGGATCAAATACTTATTTCCTTCACTGTATGTAAAGACGACATAAAGCTGGACATGTCTGTACGACAGCTATAGACTGTACAACACTAATTTTATTATATAAGCTGCAGATTCAGGGGCTATCGTTAATGAAACAAACAAAAATGATCATGTATTAATAGTATTAAGTTTAGTAGCCCTTTAAGATTCTAGGGTTACATCAATATCAGCAGAAGGTAAGTGAGACACCCTGAAAGATTAAGAAGCTGTATTCTGCATTCTTCGGACTTCCAGCTCTGTACTATGGTTCATGTTACTTTTTTCAATATGTGCCTTGTTTTTGACCCTGCTTTTATATCTATTATATAAGGAGGGAGTTGGTTGGAAGATGTGAAATGTGACTTCATACCCTGCTATGGGACTAGCCTGTTTACAATTAGAGTTTTATTTACACTGTCCTCTGTGCTGTACATCGGATAGTTATGTACTAAACAAGTTCTTTATAATTACTAAATAAAAAATTCTTATTACTTATTTATACAAATATTTAAATTAAGCTAATCTTTTAGACCGTAAAAAGTAGGCTACCTACTTCAGTATATATATCTTTGGAAGTCACAATTTGCATGTAGGAAGAAGAATAATGTAAATAAAACCGCTAACGTTGGTTTTAATGGGCGAGGACATGTAAAGCTGACAATAAGTACATCTCAAAGTGTCCCCCCTGTTGGAACCCCCAGTGATCAACTGTAATCCGTAGAGAAATCTGTTAGTGTTTAGTTTCCCTGCAGCGCCACCACAGGGGAAATTAAGCATTACATAGTTTCCCATTAACATCAATAGGCTGTCTATGTATGCAGGTCAGGACAAATCGCCCAGAGCGAGAGACATTCTCTGTTAACGCTCTTCACTTTATTGTATATAAAGAGGTAGTCTAGTTTTGAAAAAACATATTCAATGTCCTAGGATCCCAACATCATCGCCGGCATCTGCTAAAGTGTATAAGAGCATAATATTATTTTTTCTTTGGCCTAGCTTGTCTTCCCTCTCCCTATTGAAATAAAAATGCTAGGTTGGCCAATCCGAGCATGCAAGTTTTATATAGGGAGGGGGGGGGGGGGACTGTCAGCCAGTCATTTGGCTGGCAATTCTCTATTTGTGTATTGCTGGATTAAGTGTCCTAACTGTAATATAATCACTTGCAGTATCAAGTAATTTTATCTCTGATTTGGTAAAGAGAGGACGTCTTAAATGAGCAACATTTTAGGAGTAAAAACCTATATTAAAGGGGACAACATCTACTAATGGGACAGATTGCAAAGAGCCGTAATGAGGGGGAAAAAGCTATTTTGTTATCGAAGTTATCCTCCTACTTGAATAATATGTAGTTGATGTCTCAGTGTATTCTGTATGGTTCACTGAGTAAATGCCTGTTTTGAAATTTTAAAAGCTCATTCTCAGAGTTATACAAATTAAATGAACTACAGTAAATGTTTTTAAAAAAACAACAAAACAAAACTCAAGGTTACTCGCCTGTGAAAACGCCCACTGCTCCAGTGGTCCTAGCTGGACTTTTGTTTTTACTTTTCCTGCAGCAATAACATCCCATACATTCGCGTGATTGGCTACAGCTATTTCATGGATGAAACGGCATGCCATCACTGAAGAACACGTAAACAAAGACCATCTGAGACGACTGGAGCAGTGGGGGATTTAATTCCATTTTATAACCTTTACTGCAGTTAGAGTTTTTTACAAATTAAACTGACAACCCCTTAAGGCCGGGTTCTGACGTAGCATAAACGCTTCAAATTTTTCGTAACTGAATTCTGTGTGGAAATTCTGCAGCATTTACAGCACCAGCAAAGTAGATCAGAAAAAAAATTTGCAGCAAAAATGTTCATAAATTAACCTGTGGTGTATTTTTATAAGGTTTGAACTTTAGGCCTAAATTCACACAAACGTGTCAGTTTTGCGCACGTAAAAAACGCAGCGTTTTGCGTGTGTTGCAGTTCTGTGTCATCAGTGTTTGGTGCGTGTCCTTATGTCACGCGGTTTTGATGTTTACAAAATGAAATGAAGGAGGTGGTTTAATTTTTCCCATTTCTTCAGTGACAGTTGTGCGAATCACGCACCGCACACGGATGCGCGTCCGTGATTTTCAATCACCCATTGACTTCAATGGGTGCGTGATTAGCTAAAAACGCACAAGTATAGGACATGCAGTGAGTTTCACGCAGCGGACACACGCTGCGTGAAAAACACGGAATGTCTGAATGGCTCCATTCACTTGCATAGGTCCGTGCAACGTGTGTGATTTTCACGCGCGTCTCACGGACGTGAAATACGCTCGTGTAAATAAGGTCTTTTGTTCAGTGGCCCTTTAAATCTTACATTATGCAAAGGTGTCATGGTGTGTAAAGCTGCTCAGGAACGTTACAACCTTTGAACTTTCATTTTCATGTATGCACCTATTATTTATGGTTTTACAAGTACATAGGTTTGTGGCATATGTGAGATTTAGAAGTTGTCTGTTGTGATGCGTCAACTAGGTCTTCAGGGCTTATGTAACCTGAGTTTATATAATGTGAGATTGTCTAGGATTTCACCAAAGTAACAACTGGAAGAGTGGGTTAAAAATAAATGTAAGTTCTGTGTCTCATCTGTTCCTTAGGCCTGGATTTTACATCATTCAACATTTACACAACTTTCCTGTCTGCAGTTTCCATCTGTTTACATTATCTGTATGTATATTCTGCAAGGAGGACTTGAAAGGCCAGAATATGAGCATACACCTTGTGTTGGCCATACAGGATGGGTGCAAGAAGTCAAAGTACAACGTGATTTGCAGGGATTTGTTTGCACACCATAAACGACCTCAACAGTGTAAGGGTATGTTCACACGGCCTATTTACGGACGTAATTCGGGCGTTTTTGCCCCGAATTACGTCTGAAAATAGCGCCTCAATAGCGCTGACAAACATCTGCCCATTGAAAGCAATGGGCAGACGTTTGTCTGTTCACACGAGGTGTATATTTACGCGCCGCTGTCAAATGACGGCGCGTAAATAGACGCCCGTGTAGAAGAAGTGACCTGTCACTTCTTTGGCCGTAATTGGAGCCGCTATTCATTGACTCCAATGAATAGCAGCGCTAATTACGGCCGTAATTGACGCGGCGTTCAAGCGCCTGCACATGCCGGTACGGCTGAATTTACGGGGATGTTTTCAGGCTGAAACATCCCCGTAATTTCAGCCGTTACGGACCCCCGCCGTGTGAACATACCCTAATACCCAAGCACAGCGCGGCAGACTTCTTTATTCTGTCCTAAAGTTAGACAAGATGAAACAAGACCGGCATAAACTGCACCAAATTTATCAGAATGTATGACACGTCTAGCAAGTTATGCTAATTTGTCAGACACTTGTCTTTCTTACGCCACCTCTTAGCTGGCATACTTTACACCAATGTTTTATTTAATACTGTTAATAAATTTGGTGCATTTTATGTCTCCTCTTAGCCACACACCCTTTTCAAAACTTTAGTGTGTAAAACAATAAATTTGGCCTACGGATGTAGCCATCTTTATCTTGGCTGATAACCTGCTGCAGTGTGGTATCACATAAGTCATTGAAAAAGGCAAGATAAATGATCTTGCCACCGTACGTTAAAAGCCAAGATAACGATTGCTACATCTGTACGCCACTTTTTTGGTGTCGTTTGTACAAGAATTCTGCTTAGTAAATCTACCAGTGTTTAAGACTAGCAGAAATCCTGCACATGGGAGATTTCCAAAAATTTACATTATGGCAATGACGCACCAAGGTTTGTTTTTGTTTTTTTGCAAATCTGTAGAAGTCTTGTGAAAGATCCATCCTGAGATCAAACATGTGGGAACATTAGTTAGAATGATTGCTACATGATCGTGTAATTTATTGCCACACTATATTTGCAGATACAATGTCTGCATTTTTGTTATGTGGTCAGGATTCACATGTAAAACAAATACACAGAAAATAAGCGCGAAAATTGACGTGAGGTGTGGGGTAGTCAGGTAAGAGAGGGGTCAGACTATATTTGTGGGGGGAAGAAACAGAATGTGGGGAGAGGACTAGACAACAAGATAAGGAGATCCTTTTGTTACAAAACAGCAGTGTAAATAAAAATGTCCAAATAATGTCAAATCACATTTCTGATAATAGAAGTGAAAAACTGAAAGGCAAGTTAAAGTGTATGTCCACAAATGGCAGAAGTCTAGCAAGCAAAATGGGGGAGCTGGAGGCCTTGGTACTGGAGGAAAATATAGATATAGTTATAGGGTATGTTCACACACACGAATTACGGACGTAATTCGGGCGTTTTTGCCCCGAATTACGTCCGAAAAATGCGGCTTGAAAGCGTTGACAAACATCTGCCCATTGAAAGCAATGGGCTGACGTTTGTCTGTTCACACGAGGCGTATATTTACGCGCCGCTGTCAAATGACGGCGCGTAAATAGATGCCCGCGTCAAAGAAGTGACCTGTCACTTCTTGGGGCGTAATTGGAGCCGTTATTCATTGACTCCAATGAAAATCAGCGCCAATTACGTCCGTAATGGACGCGGCGTTCAAGTGCCTGCACATGCCGTTACGGCTGAAATTACGGGGATGTTTTCCCCTGAAAACATCCCCGTCATTTCAGCCGTTACGGACGCTGTCTTGTGAACATACCCTTAGTGTTACTGAAACATGGCATTTAAAAAATACAAATCTGAGGGTACATCTGCAGCCTTTGTAAAATATAAAGAGCTTAATAAAATCTGTAAAAATGTAATAAAATTAGCAAAAATACAAAATGAAAGGCAGGTGGCCAAGGATAGTAAAACAAAGTATATAAATGCTAAAAAGCCAAGGTCTGAACATGTAGGACCCCTAGATAATGGTAATGGGGAGTTGGTCACAGGGGATCAAGAGAAGGCGGAGTTACTAAATGGGTTCTTTAGCTCTGTATATACAACAGAAGAAAGAGCAGCTGATGTAGCCGGTGCCAGTGCTGTTAATATATCAGTTGATATACTGAATTAGATGAATGTAGATATGGTCCAAGCTAAATAAAATAAAATAAATGTGCACAAAGCCCCGGGACCAGATGGGTTACACCCTAGAATTCTTAAAGAGGCTCTGTCACCAGATTTTGCAACCCCTATCTGCTATTGCAGCAGATAGGCGCTGCAATGTAGATTACAGTAAAGTTTTTATTTTTAAAAAACGAGCATTTTTGGCCAAGTTATGACCATTTTTGTAGTTATGCAAATGAGGCTTGCAAAAATCCAAGTGGGTGTGTTTAAAAGTAAAAGTCCAAGTGGGCGTGTATTATGTGCGTACATCGGGGCGTTTTTAATACTTTTACTAGCTGGGCGCTCTGAAGAGAAGTATCATCCTCTTCTCTTCAGAACGCCCAGCTTCTGACAGTGCAGATCTGTGACGTCACTCACAGGTCCTGCATCGTGACGGCCACATCGGCACCAGAGGCTACAGTTGATTCTGCAGCAGCATCAGCGTTTGCAGGTAAGATCGACTTACCTGCAAACGCTGATGCTGCTGCAGAATCAACTGTAGCCTCTGGTGCCGATGTGGCCGTCACGATGCAGGACCTGTGAGTGACGTCACAGATCTGCACTGTCAGAAGCTGGGCGTTCTGAAGAGAAGAGGATGTTACTTCTCTTCAGAGCGCCCAGCTAGTAAAAGTATTAAAAACGCCCCGATGTACGCACATAATACACGCCCACTTGGACTTTTACTTTTAAACACACCCACTTGGATTTTTGCAAGCCTCATTTGCATAACTACAAAAATGGTCATAACTTGGCTAAAAATGCTCGTTTAAAAAAAATAAAAACGTTACTGTAATCTACATTGCAGCGCCTATCTGCTGCAATAGCAGGGGTTGCAAAATCTGGTGACAGAGCCTCTTTAAAGAGCTTAGTTCAGTTATTTCTGTCCCCCTTTTCATAATATTCAAAGAATCTCTAGTGACTGGAATAGTGCCAAGGGACTGGCGCAGGGCAAATGTGGTGCCTATTTTCAAAAAGAGGTCTAGGTCTTCCCTGGGTAATTATAGACCGGTAAGCGTAACATCCATCGTGGGGAAAATGTTTGAGGGGCTATTGAGGGACTATATACAGGATTATGTGACAAAAAATAGTATTATAAGTGACAGCCAGCACGGTTTTACTAAGGACAGAAGTTGTCAAACCACCTAATCTGTTTTTATGAAGAGGTGAGCAGAAGCCTAGACAGAGGGGCCGCTGTGGATTTAGTGGTTTTGGACTTTGCCAAGGCATTTGACACTGTCCCCCATAGACGTCTAATGGGTAAATTAAGGACTATAGGTTTAGAAAATATAGTTTGTAATTGGATTGAGAATTGGCTCAAGGACCGTATCCAGAGAGTTGTGGTCAATGATTCCTACTCTGAATGGTCACCGGTTATAAGTGGTGTACCCCAGGGTTCAGTGCTGGGACCACTATTATTCAACTTATTTATTAATGATATAGAGGATGGGATTAATAGCACTGTTTCTATTTTTGCAGATGACACCAAGCTATGTAATATAGTTCAGTCTATGGAAGATGTTCATGAATTGCAAGCAGATATAAACAAACTAAGTGTTTGGGCGTCCAGTTGGCAGATGAAGTTTAATGTAGATAAATGTAAAGTTATGCATCTGGGTACCAACAATCTGCATGCATCATATGTCCTAGGGGGAGCTACACTGGGGGAGTCACTTGTTGAGAAGGATCTGGGTGTACTTGTAAATCATAAACTAAATAACAGCATGCAGTGTCAATCAGCTGCTTCAAAGGCCAGCAAGATATTGTCGTGTATTAAAAGAGGCATGGACTCGCGGGACAGGGATGTAATATTACCACTTTACAAAGCATTAGTGAGGCCTCATCTAGAATATGCAGTTCAGTTCTGGGCTCCAGTTCATAGAAAGGATGCCCTGGAGTTGGAAAAAATACAAAGAAGAGCAACGAAGCTAATAAGGGACATGGAGAATCTAAGTTATGAGGAAAGATTAAAAGAATTAAACCTATTTAGCCTTGAAAAAAGACGACTAAGGGGGGACATGATTAATTTATATAAGTATATTAATGGCACATACAAAAAATATGGTGAAATCCTGTTCCATGTAAAACCCCCTCAAAAAACAAGGGGGAACTCCCTCCGTCCGGAGAAAAAAAGGTTCAACCTGCAGAGACGACAAGCCTTCTTTACTGCGAGAACTGTGAATCTATGGAATAGCCTACCGCAGGAGCTGGTCACAGCAGGGACAGTAGATGGCTTTAAAAATGGGTTAGATAATTTCCTAGAACAAAAAAGTATAAGCTCCTATTTGTAGAAAGTTTTCCCTTCCCTTTTCCCGTCCCTTGGTTGAACTTGATGGACATGTGTCTTTTTTCAGCCGTACTAACTATGTAACTATGTAATTTCTCTTGCGAAACTGCTGCAGAATTTCCGCACAGAAGATCTGCAGTGTTTACGCTACGTGTGAACATACCCTAGAGAGGATCTAATACTATTATTGTTTAATCTCATAAATGTTGCCATTTGGTAAGCCTTGATGGTAGTAATTTAAGCTTTGTGTACCACTTGTTTTTGCTGTGGTGAAATGAAACCTCTAGGGCTCATTCACACGAGCATGAATCTCATCCACGTGCTGTGTGTTGAAATAACGCACAGCACATGGCCCCATTGATTTCAATGGAGCTATTTACACGTGCGTGAGTTTTCACTCGGCGAGTGTCTGTTGTGTGAAACTCACTACGTGCGTTTTCATTAAGTCAATTGGTGCGTGAAAAAACACGGACAGCACGTGTTTTACGCATTAATTACATTAAGAAAAAAAGTTTGCGAGTGTGTGTGTGAAATACGCATGCCACTTGCGTAAATCTGTCCGTGTGAGTTGCGTTATGCATCAGTGTGCTTTGCATGTTTTTTACACCCATAAAATCTATCGCACTCATGTGAATGTAGCCTAATAGCACTTTTCCTCATTTTTCTCCCTCCAATTCTGTTGTATTTGAATTTAATTTACAATACACCTTGATGTCCTTAACCCCTACAGGACCCAGCATGTTTTGGCCTTCAGGACACAGCCGATTTTCTTCAAATCTGACGTGTTACTTTATGTGGTAATAACTCAGAAATCGGTTGGATAGGTAAAAGCATTCCAGAGATTTTCTTGTGACATATTGGACTTTATGTTAGTGAAACAATTTGGTATTTATTTCTGAAAAACACCAATATTTTGAGAAAATTCTCAAAAATTTGCATTTTTCTAAATTAAACATAACTGCTTATAAAACAGATAGTTATACCACACAAAATATTTACTAGTTACCATTTCCCACATGTCTACTTTATGTTTGCATCGTTTTTTGAACATTCTTTTATTTTTCTAGGACCTTACAAGGCTTAGAACTTTAGCTGCAATTTCTCACATTTGAAGGCCTGATTTACACGAGCTTGTGCATTTTGCGCACGCAAAAAACACGGCGTTTTGCGTGCGCAAAAGGCACTTAACAACTGCGTGTGTCATCAGTGTATGATGTGCGGCTGCGAGATTTTCGCGCAGCCGCCATCATTATGACACTCCGTTTGGATGTTTGTAAACAGAAAAGCACGTGGTGCTTTTCTGTTTACATTCAGAGTTTGACAGCTGTTGCGCAAATCACGCTGTTCGCACGGAAGTGCGACCTGCGTGGTTTTCACGCACCCATTGATTTCAATGGGTGCGTGATGCGCGAAAAACTGCAAAATATAGAACATGTCGTGAGTTTTACGCAGCGGACTCACGCTGCGAAAAACTCACGGACTGTCTGCACTGCCCCCATAGACTACTATAGGTGCGTACGACACGTTTTAAAAGCACGTACGTATATTACGCTCGTGTAAACGATGCCTTAAGCAAATTTTAAGTCTATTTTTTCAGGGACCAGTTCAGTTCTGAAGTGGCTTTGAGGGCCTTATATATTAGAAAGTCCCCATAAATCACCCCGTTGTGAAAACTGCACACCTCGAAGTATTCAAATCCGCATTCATAAATGGTTTTAACCCTTTAGACGTTTCACAGGAAGTACAGCAAAGTAGAGGTGAAATTTACTAATTTTATTTTTTTTGCCGAAATTAATTTGTAAGGGAATGTTTACACGCACTGTTTTCATACGTAATTCGGGCATTTTACGCCTCGAATTACGCCTGAAAAAATGGCTCCATTATGCCTACAAACATCTGCCCATTGCTTTCAATGGGTTTTACGATGTTCTGTTCCCACGAGATGTAATTTTACGCGTCACTGTCAAAAGACGCCCTCGTCAAAGAAGTGCATGTCACTTCTTTGGGACGTTTTTGGATCCGTTTTTCATTGACTCCATTGAAAAACAGCTCCAATACGCCGTGAAAAACGCGAGTTGTTAAAAAACTTCTGAAATTACGGAGCGGTTTTCGCCTGGAAACAGCTCCTGATTTTCAGACGGATTTTGCTACTGCGTGTGAACTTACACTTATAAAAAAAAATTGTGCCACAAAAGGTTTTACCCGAGAAATGCAACTCAATATTTTATTGTCCAGATTCTGCAGTTTTTAGAAATATACCACATGTGGTGCTAGTGTTCTAATTGACTGAAACACCGGCCTCAGAAGCAAAGGAGAATCTAGTGGATTTTGGTGCCTCCTTTTTTTTTTTTTTACTATATTTTAAGCACCATGTCAGGTTTGAAGAGGTCTTTGTGGGACCAAAACGGTGGAAACACCCCAAAAGTGACCCCATTTTGGAAACTACACCTCTCAAGGAATTTATCTAGCGGTATAGTTAGCATTTTGACCACACAGGTTTTTGGCTAAATATATTGGAATTAGTATGTGAAGATGAAAATCTACTTTTTTTTCTGAAAAAACTTGTCATTTTTACAAGGAATAAAGGAAGAAAAGCACCACAACATTTGTAAAGCAATTACTGATGTATTGTAGTATATTGTTATTTTTACAGGCTTCTGTAACCGCATGATCGCTATTCCTGCCCGCAGCGTATGGGCCAGGCTCCACACATGAGCCGACTCCATACATCAACCCCTGCACCATGACGTGCTATTAAGTCATAGTGCGCAAAGAGGTTAACGCACAGCGGATGGTTCAAAGTGAAAATTGCAATTTTCCACTGATATGCCATTTTAGTGCATAATATGTTGTGCCACTGAAGACAAATACCTCATAAAACGTTAAGTGGGTTCTCCTATGTATGGCGATGCCATGTATGTGGGTGCAAACTGCTGTTTGGGCATGCTGCAGGGCTCAGAAGGGAGGGAGCGCAGATTTTGCTCGGTAGTTGGGGTTTTTCTGGTATTTCAGTTTATATTGTGGGGGCATATGTAAGCTGTGCAGAGCATATCAGGGCATAATAAGAAGGTATAATAAAGCAGTAACAATAGCGCACTTATAAATGGCGCCCAATCATATCTGCTTTTGCAACACTCTGCACATTTTGCATCGCCATATTCTGAGAGCCAGAACTTTTTATTTTTTTCTCCACCAGAGCTGTGTGAGGGCTTATTTTTTGCGGGACAATCTGTAGGTTTTATTGGTACCATTTTGGGCCACATGCGATTTTTTGTAATTTTTTTTTTATCACTTTTTGTTACATTTTTTTGTAAGCCGGGCGACCAAAAAAAAGCAATTCTGACAATGGTTTTTTTTGTTTATTTTTTTACAGCGTTCACCGTGCACTATAAATGACAATTTTACTTTATTCTGCGGGTCGATACGATTACGGCTATACCAAATGTATATAATTTTTTTTTGTTTTGCACAATAACATCACTTTTTTTATATAAAATTTATTTTGTGTGTCATCATATGCTGGGAGCCAAAACTTGTTATTTTTCATTAAAAAAAAGCTGTATAAGGGCTTGTTTTTCGCGGGATGGGTTGTAGTTTTTATTTGTATAATTTTGGGGTACATACGACTTTTTGATCACTTTTTTTTATTCTTTATTTTGGGAGGGGTGGTGACCTAAAAATAGCGATTCTGGCATTGTTTTTTCATTGGTTGTTATTTTTTTGCGGTGTTCATCGTGCAGGAAAAATAACATAGTTTGGGTCATTACGAACGTGGGGATACCAAATATGTGTAGTTTTTTTTTTTTAACGTTTTCATTTTTTCCCCTATAATAAGACTTATTATAGGAAAGCAGTTCTTGTTTTTTAACTTTTTTTTCTTGTCCCACTAGGGGACTTGAGGACTTGCAGCTTTGATCGCTGCTAGAATACATCACACTACCTACGTAGTGTAATGTGTTCTAACCGTCATTGTGACGTGACAGTCACTCTGACAGGAAGCCTAGAGGGACCAACCTCCGGCTGCTCCTCCTAGGCTTTCGTACAGGGCCGTATGCTAATGAGCATAAGAATCATATCTTCGTTTGAAAAGAGTCATATCTTCATTCCTCAAGCCTTTCCGAGTTGCGGCCTGGACGAAGTAGGGAAGGGTGTCGGACCATACAGGGCGGGCGCATATGTGCTATCAGACGAGTTTTTGGCGGTGGGTGGGCATAAGAAGAGGAACTAAGGAGACTATTTATTACCATAAAAGGCGCAAAATATTTGCAGACAGTTATTTACGGTTGGTGGAGGAATTTAGGAGAGAGGAGAATGGGCATTGAACTTTTGACAATAGCAGCCAGCGAGAGGTGAGAAGAGTTCAATAGGTGAAATGCTTGGTGACCAGTTCCCTTTAAGGGTATGTGCACACACACTAATTACGTCCGTAATTGACGGACGTATTTCGGCCGCAAGTAGTGGACCGAACACAGTGCAGGGAGCCGGGCTCCTAGCATCATAGTTATGTACGATGCTAGGAGTCCCTGCCTCTCCGTGGAACTACGGTCCCGTACTGAAAACATGATTACAGTACGGGACAGTTGTCCTGCAGAGAGGCAGGGACTCCTAGCATCGTACATAACTATGATGCTAGGAGCCCGGCTCCCTGCACTGTGTTCGGTCTGGGACTTGCGGCCGAAATATGTCCGTCAATTACGGACGTAATTAGTGTGTGTGCACATACCCTAAAGAGTATTTGTTAAAGCAGATGCACACACAAATACTTGAAATATATTAAATAGACATGTAAAACATGATTCCAGTTTGTGATTTTTGCTTGTTTGTGAGTGATTGATGGAGAGAAAATTCCACTGTACTGCATATTTTCATTTGGTCTGTATCATATTAAGAATTCTAGTGATAGAATGAAATCAAAGCTTGTGACATCGGCGGAGATTTCTTGGGTATTAGTAATGTCCATACCTTGCAGGATGGTTCCATATTTACAGGTAGTGTCTGGTTTATTTGCCCTGCTGACAGGTACAGAAGTAATTGTCTTTAGTGGAATCATTTATGTATGCATGGTAAAAGGACCCCATAGAAGTCAATGAAGAGGTGGCTGTGCTTCTGCCTGGCCCTCTCCATTGAATTCTATGGGAGTTAAGGATAAAGTTGAGTGAAAAGGGCATGGCAGCGCTTGGCATCCCAAGCAAACAATTTTTTTTCCGAGGTATGTCGCGGCAAGCCAAAGTTTTTTTTTTACAGGGGAAATCTACTTACTTGGCGGTTATTCAGATGACTTACTCAAGTACCCCAGAGCCGTAGCCACTCTTACCTTTCTGGCTCACAGAGAAGGGTCCCAAGCTGGGTACCCCTCTGACATCTATATGCCCTAATAGCACATATGGGTATTTGTTGCTTTCATGAGACACAGCCTTTTAATTTCATATTAATAGATCTTTATCCTTACCCAATATTAGCAGTATTGTTATTTGCATTTCTGAAATTAAACTATAAAAGTCAAATATCCTCAACATATTCAGTTTGGTTTATTAGTGGCTACTACAAACTTTGTGGGACATAATAAAGTAAAAAAATTTAATATATGACAGGACTTGTAATTGCAGATTGCGCTCCTAGCGTTCGTCTGTGTTTGTGTATGTGTGTATAAATATATATATATATATATATATATATATATATATATATTCACCTAGCTGTGGATTAGGAGCAGCAGTTTGCTTCAAGATCCTGCCTGCAATGTGATGTTTGTACCAGGCAGCTGTGCGGCCAGTCACATTGTACATAAATCAGTGAGCACACAGGCATGACCGGGCATCAAAGAAATCAGCAACTGGAAACCATAAGCATGAAGGATCTGAGAGCAGAGAGGAGCTCCTGATGCACATACAAGCTGCTGAGTGCAAGATAAATCTAATGTATATGCTACAAATACAATATGCAAACTAAATATATTAGTAACTGATCTGCATAAAAATAATATTCCTTACATACAATAATTTAAGTAATACAATCTGAAAAACCACATCATAAACTGGGCAAAGCTGTGTACATTAACATGGTGTAATGAGCAAGCAAAAGCTAAGTTGTTGACTTCTTGTGTCCTGATGGAATAGGTGGTAGAATTGGTTTTGTATTTGAGCCTGAACGACTTGTATAGATCCTGGGTGAGGAGGATGATGATGATTTGGACTTGGAGGAACTGACATCCGAGCGATTAGAAGATGGAAGCCGTGGTGTCTCTGGCGTATTTCCCTCATATTTTGGGTCAACTGTGAAGTAATAAAATGTCCTTAGTTCTGCTAACTTTTGTGGTGCTAAGATAGATTGACAGCTGCTATGATACAATCACTGGTGATGTGTGGGGAAGAGTGATCCCTTCCTGTATACAGTGGACTCACGAAGAGTCTGCTGTATTCATTATTGGAACTATTGTCGGAATGTTTTTCTTCCCTAATAGAGCCTATAGGAGTACAGACAAAAATCTGTTTATACTGGTTTCACACACGGAGGAATATAGCAAAAGGTTTATGCCAGTTTTCTGGCGTTAAAGTCGCAAACTTTGGCACATGCCATAGTTGCGCTAAAATGTGCAACTCTTTACTTTGTTTGCTATTTGTGAAAGTGGTGAGAAAAGGGAGTGGGGTTTAGTGAAAGGAGACTGAGCGTCTGCCAGAACAACAGATTTATCACAGTTTACGCCAGAAACTGGCATAAGTCATGACGCTAATCTATACCTGCCCATAGCAGCCACAGATTTCCATTTCTGTCGCACGCATAGCCAAATATATTAAGTGGTGTGCACCTCTTAATATATTTCACAAAATTCATAGACTGCTCCATGTGGCAGGTAATTATGCAAGGAAAAACCACATTGCCAATACGGGCACAAAATGCCATTTTCCCACAAAACTGACAAAGGAATAATAAACTTCCAAATAAACAAACTATAATGCACAATTTTTATTAAGAGGAGCTTGGCCTCAAAAAGGTGAAATACCCAATCAGGATTCTGCCTATCTACATTAGTCATGTTAGAATCTGCATGGTTTGCTACTCCTTAGATTGTGACCAGCAGACACAATTCTAATGTACACCACGACAGAGCAGTCAAAGACTCTACAGGGTGGGCCATTTATATGGATACACCTAAATAAAATGGGAATGGTTGGTGATATTAACTTCCTGTTTGTGACACATTAGTATATGGGAGGGGGGAAACTTTTCAAGCTGGGTGTTGACCATGGCGGCCATTTTGAAGTCGGACACTTTGTATCCAACTTTTGTTTTTTCAATGGGAAGAGGGTCATGTGACACATCAAACTTATCGAGAATTTCAGAAGAAAAACAATGGTGTGCTTGGTTTTAACGTTACTTTATTCTTTCATGAGATATTTATGGTGCACCACCACATTATGGGTGTCAGGTCCGAGCATTCCTAGATGAACAGTTTCCTGGAAAGTGGATTGGTCATCGTGGGCCAGTTGAATGGCCCCCTAGGTCTCCCGATCTGACCCCCTTAGACTTTTATCTTTGGGGTCATCTGAAGGCAGTTGTCTATGCTGTGAAGATACGAGATGTGCAGCAACTGAAACTACGGATACTGGAAGCCTGCTGTGCTAGCATTTCTTCTGCGGTGTTGCTATCAGTGTGTGAAGAGTGGGAGAAGAGGGTTGCATTGACAATCCAACACAATGGGCAGCACTTTGAACACATTTTATAAGTGGTCAGAAACTTGTAAATAACTCATGAAAGAATAAAGTAACGTTAAAACCAAGCACGCCATTGTTTTTCTTGTGAAATTCTCGATAAGTTTGATGTGTCACATGACCCTCTTCCCATTGAAAAAACAAAAGTTGGATACAAAGTGTCCGACTTCAAAATGGCCGCCATGGTCAACACCCAGCTTGAAAAGTTTCCCCCCCCCCCCTCCCATATACTAATGTGCCACAAACAGGAAGTTAATATCACCAACCATTCCCATTTTATTTAGGTGTATCCATATAAATGGCCCACCCTGTATATGTTCTTACTGCAGTCACTGATCCATTTTAAAAAGACAAGTCAGAGCCCCCTCGACAGGCTTCGCCCATATTCGGCGTCCTCGAGTAAATAGGACTATGATGAACAAAACGCCAGATCCGAGGTTTGAATAACCTCGTATTGCGTCATTGGAGGATTTCCTAAGATATCACTAGCAGTCCCTCTGATTTGCCTATGTCCCATACTCCACCCTGATTGATAAGTATTCCAACCAGTAGGCTGCAGTTCTCACTGCCAAATGCGTACTAGCTGTGAATAATCTGTACATGTATTGGCATCCCCAGAGACCGAGTGCCCAGACATATCTAACGAGCCTTTATTGACACAGTGCCCATGCGCTGGGACTTGATCTCAAACTGTCAAGTACAATCCACAGTGCATGCATTACAATTATGTTGGTCCATCTTCTGAAATCCTCCAATGATGCAATACAAGGTTATTTAAACCTCGGACCCAGTGTCTGAACAGCAATCGTAGTTGTCAGTTGCTATGCCGGTGTTGAGACACTAGAGATGGGGAGATGGGATCATCCGCGTCAAAAAAACGTGCAAAAAAAACTCCGTGTGAACAGGGCTCCAGGGGCGCCACAAGCTATTTTTCCAAAACCATAGCAAAGTTAATAAATATGGAGTGGAAACATCCAGACAGACATCAGATACTGTTTTTTCAGGAGGATTTGTCCCATCGTGGTCTGTGTCTCCTGGGGATCCGCCTGTTGCTGGGCTATCAAGGACTCCTACGCTGGAAAAGGTGGCTTCTCTCAGCGAACCTTGGTTGGATTTTCAAGCTAAATCTCTTGGTCCAGCTTTTGCATCCACCTCGGTGAACAAGGCTAGGAGTGCCGCATTGAGCTCACTTCTTAGGTTATCCATTCGTCAGTTAGGCCCTGTTCACACAGAGGTTTTTTTACACGTTTTTTGACGTAGAAACCGCGCCAATTAACGGCCGAAAATGCCTCCCATTGGAAGAGCGGAAAAACCATCTGGCGGTAAAAAGAAGCGTCATGCCCTATCTTCGGGCTTTTACGCCTCTGACCTGCAATTGACATCAATGGGAGAGAGAGAGGAAGCATATTTCGCTGTGTTTTTTGTCCCGTAGCGCTCAATCGGCGCGACCGAAAACCGCAGCGAAAATCGCGGCAAGCGGCGTGCAGGCATCTCAAAATCTGCCTCTAAATCCCAAACGGAATTTTGAGGCAGAATTTTCCTCCTGCAAAAAACTCTGTGTGAACAGGGCCTTAAAGTTTCTTTTTGAGGCAGCCCATTTCAATGCCCCATGCTTCTGTTAATTCTATTGCCATCTGGCATTCGGTTTGGCTGAGATTTTGGGCCGTTCCTTCGTGTGTGACAGACTTTTTGGTAAACATCTGGATGAGATTATTTCGGAGACTACAGGCATTAAGAGCTCTCTTACCTCAGAACCACCCTCCCAGTATGCAGCCTGTCGCACTGGTATAGCTCCTATAATCGTCTCCTCATGGAGATAATTTTCTCACAGAGCAGGCAGAACGAACCAGACTAACGATTCCAGGCAGCCATCTTTTAAGTGTTTTTTGTTTTTTCAGGCTGTTTTTGGCACTTTAAGCGGTTTTGAATCAATTGCAAACACCACGGGCGGTTTTGGGTCAAAAACCGTGCTTTAAACAAGCGGCACATTTTTATTCTGCCTCTCATTGATTTAGAGGTGGAAACTGCTCCCAAGGAAGGACCTGCCACTTTTTGTTCTGCAAGCAGTCAAAAACCGCCGGGGAAAAAAAACAACTACCTCACATTGAAATCAATGTGGGGGAGATTTGTGGCGCTAATTGGAACAACTTTAGATGGGGTTTCCGCATCAAAAACCTCTGTGTGAACTGGGCCTTAGGGTATGTTCACACGGCCTATTTACGGACGTAATTCGGGCGTTTTGGCCCCGAATTACGTCTGAAAATAGCGCCTCAATAGCGCTGACAAACATCTGCCCATTGAAAGCAATGGGCAGACGTTTGTCTGTTCACACGAGGCGTATATTTACGCGCCGCTGTCAAATGACGGCGCGTAAATAGACGCCCGCGTAGAAGAAGTGACCTGTCACTTCTTTGGCCGTAATTGGAGCCGCTATTCATTGACTCCAATGAACAGCAGCGCTAATTACGGCCGTAGTTGACGCGGCGTTCAAGCGCCTGCACATGCCGTTACGGCTGAAATTACGGGGATGTTTTCAGGCTGAAACATCCCCGTAATTTCAGCCGTTACGGACCCCCGCCGTGTGAACATACCCTAAGCCTGGGTTCCCACGTAGCATAAACGCTGCAGAAATCTGTGAGGAAATTTCGCAGCATTTACAGTAGCAGCAAAGTGAATGAGATCTAGAAAATCTCATGCCCACGCTAAGGGAAAAAAAAACGCACAAAAGTCGTGCGGAAGTGTTCTGTGATGTTTTTCAATTCCGCAGCATAAATTTTAATTTATGCTGCGTGTTCTGTGCGGAGATGCTGCATGTTTGGCTTATAGACTTGGGGAGCAGAAATTCTGCAACAGATTTATGCGGTTGCGGTTTTTACAGCGGAAACGCAGTAAAAAAACGCTGGAAATCTGCAGGTGCACATATACCTTGCTATAACCAATGTATAACACTAAATACGCAGGTAAAACCACTGCGGAAAAAACGCAGCGTTTCCCCAGCAATATTAGCAGAAAAAAACGCACTTTGGTGCCGATTTCTGTCACAGATTTACCAGTGTTTTTCTAGAGATTCTGCTACAGATTTTCTGCTTCAGAAAATCTGCAGCATATCCTGTGTGTGGGAACATACCCTAAGGCTATGTTCACACGCTTAACAAACAACGGCTGAAAACATGGAGCCGTTTTCAAGGGAACCCATAAAATTACTATGGACCAATATAATATGGTTTGATACACTCTACCAGATTGGAGGCTATTAGCTCATACTGTACTTATATATGTTACTGATTATTATAGTGAGACACTAGGGTTTTATTTTTCTCACTGACTCATACGTAAAATATTGAATGTCTGCCATGTAATGCTCGATTTCCCCTGCTGTGCCTGCAATGTATAGCCAGACGTGGTTCTCCTCTGCGATAGCAGCTGATCTCCTTGTGTTAGCAATGCAGGCTTCTGCAGTATTTAAAAAGTGGTGGTATTTGTGAGACAACCCCTGTACTATAAGCTTTTGGCGGGAGATGCAAACGCTGACATTACTGGAGGGACACTTGCCTAAAAACTTCAAAATAAGAGCTTACCCACCTGACACGGTATATTGATCTCGTCCAATGCTAGACAAATCCAATGGTTCTACGGTATTTTCTGGAGGCGAATGAATATTAATGAGAGGAGTTGACTGAGAGGATGATCTTCTTTCAGAGAAGGCACCAGCTGAGGACAGCAAGGAAAGCCCAGAACTGGGCCTGGAATCTCTGGAACTGAAGTATACTACATTTAATATACCGTTTATGTAATTACACATTGTGTGTATGTATATATATACACACACACACACACACACACATAGTAGTGTTAAAAAAATAAATAGCCGTCCAACATCATTAACCTGATAAATCAGTGTTTTTGATAGAAGTGATATTTCTACATAGCAAATAATTTACTTGTTAGGGCATGTGCACACGCAGAGTCAAAAACGTCTGAAAATACGGAGCTGTTTTCAATGGAAAACAGCTCCTGATTTTCAGAAGTTTTTATGCCGCTCGCGATTTTCACTGTGTTTTTCTACAGCCGTTTTTGGAGCGGTTTTCTATAGTTAATGAAAAACAGCTCAAAAAACATCCGAGGAAGCGTCCTGCACTTCTTTTTTTGCGGCCGTTTTTCAAAACGGCTGCATAAAAAAACGGCCCATCGGAACAGAACGCCGTTTTTCCCATTGAAATCAATGGGCAGATGTTTGGAGGCGTTCTGCTTCCGATTTTTCTGCCGTTTACAGCCCGAAAAACGGCCGAAAACATCCCAAGTGAACATACCCTAAGTGTAGTCGAAAAAAAAAAAAAAAGACCCAACAATTAGGACATGCATGCCGCTCGTTCTGAGTAATTTAATCATTAATCCCTTAGCGATGCAGCCTAGGTTAGGCCTTAAAGGGGTTGTCCACTACTGAACAACTGAACACCCGGACCCCGTACGTTAAGCTGCTCCGGTTACCTCCTAGCACCGGATGTTATGGCCCATTTTGCTATGTACGGAGCTGGAAGCAGTTGGCTCCTTACATAGCATAGAAGCCGTGCTGCCGAACTGCAGCTCTGCTCCTATTCACTTGAATAGGAGCAGAGCCGCTGTACGGCAGCTCGCGTCTATTCAGTGGCCGGAGCCAACTGCCTCCGGCATGTACGTCCGGTGCTCGGCGGCTTAACAGTGCGGGGTCTAGGTATCTGACCCACACAGATCATGTACTGATGACCTCTCTGGTGGATAGGTCATCAGTTGTCCAGTAGTGAACAACCCTTTTAAGGCTCAGAGTCCATTTTTCAAATCTGACAGGTGTCACTTTATTATGACCTGAACAATAAAGTTAACATGATAAGTAACAAGTCGCATTAACCCCTTCAGGACTGAGCTTGTTCTGGCCTGGAGGACAAAGCAGATTTTTTTCAAATCTGACGTGTTAATTTATGTGGTAATAACGTGGGAATTCTTTTACCTATCCAAGTGATTGTTTTCTCGTGACAAATTGTACTTTATGTTAGTGGTAAAATTTGGTCGATACATTCAGTGTTTATTTGTGAAAAATAACAAAATTGACAGAAAATTTGGAAAAATTTGCATTTTTCTATGTATCTGCTTGTAAAACATATAGTAATACCACACAAAATAGTTACTAGTTAACATTTCCCATAGGTCTACTTTATGTTTACATTGTTTTTTTGAACATCCTTTTATTTTTTTAGGACGTTACAAGACTTAGAACTTTAGCAGCAATTTCTCCCATTTTGAAGAAAATTTCAAAAGACTATTTTTCATGGACCAGTTCAGTTCTGAAGTGGTTTTCTGGGCCCTGTATATTAGCAATCCCCCATAAATCACCCCATTTTAAAAACTGCACCCATCAAAGTATTCAAAACAGCATTTATACAAAATTTATTTGTAATACATTTTTTTCTGTAACACAGAAAGTTTTACCAGAGAAATACAACACAATATTTCTTGCCCAGATTCTGCAGTTTTTAGAAATATCCAACATGTGTGGCCCTAGTGTGGTAATGGACTGACACACAGACCTCAGAAGCAAAGGAGCACCTTGTGGATTTTGGAGCCTCCTTTTTTATTAGAATATATTCTAGGCACCATATCAGGTTTGAAGCGGTCTTGTGGTGCCAAAACAGTGGAAACCCCACAAAAGTGACCCCATTTTGGAAACTACACCTCAAGGAATTTTTCTAGGACTATAGTGAGCATTTTGACCCCACAATATTTTTGCTGAATTCATTGAAATTAGTCTGTGAAGATAAAAACCCACTTTTTTTTCTGAAAAAACATAGACATTTTTACAAGGAGAAAAGGCACCCCAACATTTGTAAAACAATTTCTCCTGATTACGGCAATACGCCATATGTGGTAATAAACTGCTGTTTGGACCTACAGCAGGTCTTAGAAGGGAAGGAGCGCCATTTGGCTTTTGAGCTCAAATTTAGCTGGAATGGTTTTCAGGTGTCATGTCGCATTTGCAAAGCCCCTGAGAGACCAAAACAGTGGAAACCCCCCAAAAGTTATCCCATTCGGGAAACTACTCCACTTAAGGAATCTATCTAGGGGTAGAGTGAGCATTTAGACCCACAGGTCTTTTGCAGAATTAATTAGAATTAGGCCATGAAAATGAATATCAACATTATTTCCACTAAAACGTTGAATTTTTCATAGGATAAAGGAGGAAAAAGCCGCCCAACATTTGTAAAGCAATTTCTCCCGAGTACGGCAATACCCCACGTGTGGTCATAAATGTTTTTATTAGAAATTAATTAACCCTTTCCGGACTGATCCATTTTTTTCATTTTCATTTTTCCCTCCCCGCTTTCCAAAAGCCATAACTTTTTTATTTTTCCGTCGATAGAGCGGTGTGAGGGCTTATTTCTTGCGGGAGGAGTTGTAGTCTTTATTGACACCATTTAATGTACTGGGAAACTGAAAATAAAATTCTTTGTAGGCTGAAATTGGAAAAAACTGATTCCTCCATTAATTTTTGGGTATAATAATGGGGTAAATAAATAATAATTCATAGATAGGTGGCCGGTGTCGCACTAATAAATGGTGCCCGATCTTATCCGCTTTTGGACACTGCAAATTTTGCATCGCTAGATTCTGGAGAGCCAGAACTTTTTTATTTTTTCTCCACCGGAGCGGTGTGAGGGCTTATTTGTTACGGTACAATCTGCGGTTTTCATTGCTACCATATTGGGGTACATGCGATTTTTTTGATAATTTTTTATTCCATTCTTTGGCAAGCAAGGTGACCAAAAACCATAAATTCTGACATGTTTTTTATTCCTTTTTTACCGCATTAACCCTGGGCTATAAATGACAATTTTACTTTCTTCTGTGGGTCGATACAATTACGGCGATACCGTATCGTTTTTTAATGTTTTGCAGCATTTGCGCAATAAAATCACTGTTATAGAACATTTTTTTTTTTTTTGTGTCACCATATTCTGAGAGCCATAACTTTTTTATTTTTCAGTCAAAAAAGCTGTGTAAGCGATTGCACGTGGGAGCTGCCGATCTGCTCAACACCTTAAAGGGGTTAATTTTCAAAATCAGCGGCAATGGGCCGCTGATCAGCAACAGGGAGAGCAGGGCAGAAACCCTGGACAGTTAACCGCCGCTGAAGCTGATTTTCTACCCCCCTCTCAAAAAAAAAAGTTAACAAAAGTTTATCCAAAAATTGTATGTACTCCAAAATGGTACTATTGAAAAACAACTCATCCCGCAAAAACAAGTCCTCATACAGGTGTCGACAGAAAAATAAAAAAAAAGTTATAGCCCTTTGAATGCATCTAAGGAAAAACTAAAAAAAAATTGCTTGTTCATTAAGGCCTAAATAGGCTGGTCACTAAGGGGTTATACAGCTGCAGCTAAGCAACATTTGTCATCGGTTTATTTAGTGAACAATAAAGGGCTGCAAGTTCAGAGTTCAGTGGGAGTTCCCTGTGTAGCACGCTCTGTGACCCTGCTGTTCCTCTCAATGCTCTAGCCCGTGTCTCCTCTTCCCTTCTGGTTTACACTGGTATGAAAACACCGCATTGAAGTCTCCTGCTCGGGGAATCTATAGCTCATTTTGAATTTGAGATGCTTTGCAACAAAAGAAAGAATGTTTGCAAAGGTGTATATACCCTTTACGTTTTAAGACTGCACTAGATTTATCTGCAGTCCTATGGAAAACCACAAGTGACACATTGTCTAATGAGCGAAATGAGAACAAGCTCTGAACCGGTCATACATCTACTCCTTTTTTCAATGCAGATTTGTTTTTAGACATTAACCCCTTCCCGCTCCTGGACATACTATTAGGTCATTGTAACTATAGCGTTCGCGCTCCATGACCTAATAGTACGTCTCGGGAGTAACGGCCGTTTCGGCCGTCCTCCCGACACATACAGGAGCTGTGACAGCTGCTGTCTCCTACAGCAGCTGTCACAGCTCCTACAGCGGGGACCGTTAGCTGTGTCCCCGCTGATTAACCCCTTAAAAGCCGCGTTCTATAGAGATCGCAGCTGTTTAGGGGTTAAGCTGCCATCGCCGGCCTGTTACACGATAGCGGTCGGCGATGGTGACTATGGCAACCGGACACCAAACAATGGCGTCCGGCTATGCCATAGACGGAAGCCTAGTGGGTCCTGACAACGTCAGGACCCACTATGCTTGCTGTCAGTGAGTAGCTGACAGTTCTAATACACTGCACTACGCATGTAGTGCTGTGTATTAGAATAGCGATCGGGGCCTCCTGCCCTCAAGTCCCCTAGTGGGACAAAGTAATACAGTAAAAAAAAAAAAGTTAAAAAAAGATGTGTAAAAATAAGAAAATAAAAGTTTTAAAAGTATTAAAAGTAAAAATCCCCCTTTTTACCTTATCAGTCCTTTATTTGTTTGTTTATATATTTTTATTAATAATAAACTATACATAATTGGTATCGCCGCGTCCGTAACGGCCTGAACTACAAAATGATTTTGTTATTTATCCCGCACGGTGAACGCCGTAAAAGAAAATAATAATAAACCGTACCACAATCACAATTGTTTGGTCACTTCACCTCCCAAAAAATGGAATAAAAAGAGATCAAAAAGGCTCTTAGAATAAGGTAACACAAAAAGTGAATGATTTTTTACAAAACGTATTTTATTGTGCAAACGCCATAAGACATAAAAAAAACCTATAAACATATGGTATCGCCGTAATCGTATCGCCCCGCAGAATAAAGTGAATATGTCATTTATAGCGCACGGTGCACGCTGTAAAAAAAATAGAATGAAAAAACAATAGTAGAATTGCTGGTTTTTAGTCACCACGCCACCTAAAAATAGAATAAAAACTGATCAAAAAGCCGCATGCACCCCAAGAAAACTACAATGGATTCCTCAAGGGGTCTAGTTTCCAAATTGGGGTCACTTTTGGGGGGTTTCCAATGTTTTGGCACCACAAGACCTCTTCAAACCGGACATGGTGCCTAATAAAAAAGAGGGCTCAAAATCCGCTAGGTGCTACTTTGCTTCGGAGGCTGGTGCTTCAGTCCATTACCGCCCGAGGGCCACATGTGGGATATTTCTCTAAACTTCAGAATCTGGGCAATAAGTATTAAGTTGCGTTTCTCTGATAAATCCAATTGTGTTGTAAAAAAAATGGAATAAAGAGGATTTTCTGACAAAAAAAATAAATGTAAACTTCACCTCTACTTTGCTCTAAATTTCTGTGAAACACCTAAAGGGCTCATAAACTTTCTACATGCTGTTGTGAATACTTTGAGGGGTCTAGTTTCTAAAATGGGGTGTTTGATAGGGGTTTCTAATATATGGGCCCCTCAAAGCAACTTCAGAACTGAACTGTAACCTAAAAAAATAAATAAATGAGGCAATACTTCGCTTCTTACATTATACTGATAATGAGCCGTGCCCACCCCGAGATTACCCCAGTTTTGACCGTTTGTATAAACGGAGACCCTTATTAGAGCGTTTCAGTGCCCGGTTTTCCCAAGCATTCACCCCCAAGAAGTGTATTTCTATTGATGAGTCCCTGGTACATTTTAAAGGGAGGGTTCAATTCTGCGAGTACCTGCCGGGTAAGAGGGCAAGGTATGGCGTGAAGATGTCTAAGCTGTGCGAAAGTGCATCAGGGTATACCGACAGGTTTAGGATATATGAAGGAAAGGCCACCCCCAAACCAGACTGCATCCTGGACTACAATAGGTACATGGGAGGGATGGGCTTGTCAGATCAAATCCTGAAGCCCTACAGCGCCATGCGGTGTGGTATAAGAAGCTGGCCGGGCACATCATACAGATGGCTTTGTACAATGCGTATGTGCTACGTCGATGTGCAGGCCAGACGGGAACTTTCCTGGAATTTCAAGAGGTGATTATCAAGAACCTAATCTTTAGGGACCAAGAAGGGGGGGCACCCAGTACTTCTGGAAGCGGGGCCACACGCATCGTACCAGGGCGGCAACACTTTCCAGGAGAAGTTCCCCAAACTGGCAAGAAGGGAAAAAGTCAAAAAGAGGTGGAAAGTCTGCTATAAGGGATGACACAATATATCAATGTGACACGTGTCCCGAATAACCAGAGCTCTGTATGAAAGAGTGTTTTAACATTTATCATACATCCCTTGGTTTATAATTTACCCCAATTTTACTTACCCTGATGCACTCCGCACAGCTTATCCCCCCTCGTCATTCCCCTCTGAGCCCTGCTGTGTGCCCAGGCAGCTGATAACAGCCACATGTAGGGTATTGCCATACCCGGGAGAACCCACATTACAGTTTATGGGGTGTAGGTCTCCGGTCAAAATGCTCACTACACCTCTAGATGAATGCCTTAAGGGTGTAGTTTTTAAAACGGGGTCACTTCTTGCGGGTTTCAACTGTACTGGTACCTCAGGTGCTTCTGCATACATGACTTCGCACTAGAAAATCCCCAGTAGGCCAAATGGTGGTCCTTTCCTTCTGAGCCCTCCCATGGGCCCAAACGGCAGTTTATCACAACAAATGGGGTATTACGGCACTCAGAACAAATTGCGCAACAGAATGGGGTATTTTGTTTCTTGTGAAAATAAGACATTTTCAGCCAAAACTACATATTATTTGAAAAAAATAATTTTGTTTTCATTCCCAGCCCAATTCAAATAAGTTCTGTGAAGAAACTATGGGGTCTAAATGGTCACATTACCCATAAATGAATTCCTTGAGGGGTGTAGTTTCCAAAATGGGGTCACTTCTGGTGGGTTTCCATTGCTTTGATACCTCTGGGGCTCTGCAAATGTGACATGGCACCCAAAAACCAAACCAGCAAAATCTGCACTCCAAAGAACACACAGCGCTCCTTCCCTTCGGAGGCCTCCCATGAGCCCAAACGGCAGTTTATCACCACAAATGGGGTATTGCTGCACTCAGGAGAAATTGGGCAACAAAATGGAGTATTTTGTTCCCTGTGAAAATAAGAAATTTTGATAAAAAATTACATCTTATTGGAAAAAATGTCATTTTTTTTTAATGTCACAGCCCAATTGAAATCGGTACTGTGAAAAAACTGTGCGGTCAAAATGCTAACAACAACCATAAATGAATTCCTTGAGGGGTGTAGTTTCCAAAATGGGGTCACTTCTGGTGGGTTTCCATTGCTTTGATACCTCTGAGGCTCTGCAAATGCGACATGGCACCCGAAAACCAATCCAGCAAAATCTGTACTCCAACAAACACATAGGGCTCCTTTCCTTCTGAGCCCTCCCATGAGCCCAAACGGTAGTTTATCACCACAAATGGGGTATTGCCACACGAAGGACAAATTGGGCAACAAAATGGGGTATTTTGTTCCCTGTGAAAATAAGAAATTTTGATCACAAATGACATCTTATTGGGAAAAATTTCATTTTTTTTTTCATTTCACAGCCCAATTCAAATACGTGCTGTGAAAAAACTGTGTGGTCAAAATGGTAACAACAACCATAAATGAATTCCTTGAGGGGTGTAGTTTCCAAAATGGGGTCACTATTGGGGGATTCCTACTGTTTTGGCACCTCAACACCTCTTCAAACCTGGCATGCTGCCTAAAATATATTCTAATAAAAAAAGAGGACTCAAAATGCACGAAGTGCTTCTTTGCTTCTAGGGCTTGTGTTTTAGTCCACGAGCGCAGTAGGGCGACATGTGGGACATTTCTAAAAACTGCAGAATCTGGACAATACATATTTAGTAGTGTTTCTCTGGTAAAACCTTCTGTGTTACAGAAAAAAAAATGAATAAAATTGAAATTCAGCAAGAAAAATGAAATTTGCAAATTTCACCTCCACTTTGCTTTAATTCCTGTGAAATGCCTGAAGGGTTAAATAACTTTCTAAATGCTGTTTTGAATACTTTGAGGGGCTAGTTTTTAAAATGGGGTGTTTTATCAGGATTTCTAATAAATAGGCTCCTCAAAGCCACTTCAGAACTCAAGAGGTACCTTAAAAAAAAAGGCTTTTGAAATTTTCTTAAAAATATGAGAAATTGCTGTTTATGTTCTAAGCCTTGTAACGTCCAAGAAAAATAAAAGAATGTTCAAAAAATGATGCCAATCTAAAGTAGACATATGGGAAATGTGATCTAGTAACTATTTTGGGTGGTATAACCGTCTGTTTTACAAGCCGATGCATTTAAATTCTGAAAAATTCTATTTTTTCAAAATTTTCTCTAAATTTTGCAATTTTTCACCAATAAACACTGAATATATCGACCAAATTTTACCACGAACATGAAGCCCAATGTGTCACGAGAAAACAATCTCAGAATCGCTTGGGTAGGTTTAAGCATTCCGACGTTATTACCACATAAAGTGAAATATGTCGGATTTGAAAAATGGGCTCTGAGCCTTAAGGCCAAAACTAGGCTGCGTCCTTAAGGGGTTAATAAGTGTTATTCGTTAGTCACAGCCATTAGACAAAGTGTCATGCCCCTTTAAATGGCAAAATTCAAAGTGTCAAATAATAAATGTTTACGTTGTTTGACAAATATGGAGTAAATTTCATAACCGTTTTCCAGACCTCTATTATGCTACTTTTATAGCTGTGGTACATGGATACATCGGCCACATTGTAATAACAGAATGAATCTTGCCAAATGAAAAATTACTCTGCTACATCTGGACATAACCAAGGGCACTAAGGAAGTGTCATCAAGACTCCTTTAAAATTTTTACCTGCAGCATTGAAGTTGCTTGACCACAAAATCTCTACCATTTTTACCTGGTGTCAGGACTAACTGGTGGGAAGCTACGGTCTGCTGTAACATTACTTCCACTTGGCTGCATAGATGAACATGATGTAGGGTCTAGAAGACGTCTGTGGGTCCCCAAAGTTGCTGGAGCGGTTACAGGACCTCTGTAAAATGAGCAAAAGATTCATTAATGGCTAGAAGACCTCTTGTCAGATCAATGGGAGACATTTCATACTAAATCAGCACATGCAGCTTATACTTTTACTTCTGTCTCAGGGCACATTCACACGTTGTTATAATAATGGTTCAAGCAGAAATCCACATGTGATCACTGGTGACCGGTCACTTGGCCAAGTTGTTGACCCAGCTCAGTCCTAACTGGGGGTGCTATGGGAACTACATGGGGAGAATGTACAGTAAAAAAATAAATTATAATAAAATCATAATGTTTCCTGAATGACCTTTTGGGAGAAATTATATATATATATATATATATATATATATATATAAAATTAAATTTATTTCATTGAGACCCTAAGTGTGTAGAAAATGGTGAAAAGAATAAAAGTTAGGGACCATTTGACCAGCACTTTTTTTTTTTCTCTCACCTCTGAAACAGTTGTTTGTATGTCTCGGATGTCTTCCCCGCCAAAGCTTGTCGTGCTGCTTGCTGTCTTCTTTGTACGGAAGCCTCTTCCTGATAAGAACAATCACAATATAACAACAGCTATATAAGAATAGGAAAGCAAGTGTTACCCATAAGTCCAGGTTTCCTCACAGTGGAAAATTTCTGCTGCAGAGATATCCACAGCAAAAAATCTGAATTTGTTATCTTTATAATTAAAATGAATGAAATTCAAATCAAAACCTGAATATAAATACATGACACATATGGCATAATGCAGATTTGACAATCCATATCATGACCTCAAATTTGCGCTGATTGTTTCTGCGTGTGAATGGGGTTTTGTTAAACACCACTAATATAAATTATATTGCAATATGGTGCAGATTTTCAGTGTAAACGTGGCCTTACAAATAAGTAGACTCTCACTTGCTGTGTTCTGCTTGGAACATAAAGACCAAGATTTGGTTTATCTGGTTGCTTTTGCAAAAATCACTATATCAATCAACGGGTAGAATGTTTTTCATAATGTTCACCAACATCTGTTTATTTTTAGAAATGCAGAAAACCACAGGCGTGCTTACAACAGGAGTCTTCTGTGACGATACTTTTACAAAGATTTTAGCTGAATAGTTTCTTGCAGCAGAATCCTGAAACTCGTTGTTTTGGGAGGCTTTATAAGGTCCAATTAGTGAAGATCCAGCAAGTGGTTTGCCGTAGTCTAAATTTAGGAGAAGAAAATGAAACATAAAAAAATGGGGGGCATAGGGTATATTCACACATCGCGTACTTGTTGCAGAATTTCGGTTGCAGAATCCACACAATGAAATACCACAACAAAGTACAGTACAGTGTTAGCGAATAGACTCACATTATAGAATATCAGCCTCCGATTGTAGGCATCCTGCAGATGTTTAAATCCACAGCATGTCCTATATGTTGCGGATTTATACCGCAGATTTCATTCATTGCAATGAAATGAATGAAATCTGCAGCTAAATTCTGCTCCAAAACCAACAACAAAATCAGATCTTAAGGGCAGTTCCACAGCGTAATTGTTACGCAATGTGTGAACCTAGCCTTATACAAAATAAGGATTACATTTTCTTCATTCTTCCTTTTCTAGTGTTTTATGTAGTCCTTATATTGTTCTGGAAGGCTGACAAAATCTGGAAACCGCTAAATAAAAGATCACAACACTTATATGCAGTTCTATTTTAGGGGAAAATGCATTTGAAAACAAACTTACCAGTTCCAGATTTAGCTCTGCTAACACTCTCACTAGAATGTGCTGGCTCCATTAGGCCCAGGTATTCTTTTACCAGCAACCTTAGCTTACTGTAGGCTTCTTCTAAATCATCTGTACAAAGAAAATGTATGTTTTACAACTGATCTGTTAGGGTGCAGTCATACAAGACAGAATTAGTCGCAGAAGTTTTCTGTGACTGAAAATCAGTTCTCTTCATCTGAATGGAATGTGCAAGAATCCAATCCCGTGCGTGCTGCAGAAAAAACACAAACACATTCACGTGAATGGTCAGATTTTCAGTCGCAGAAATTTCAGCAACAAAATCTGCCGTGTGTGACTGTACTCTAACAATATTGGCAACAGCAGATTTCACTATAAAAAAAAAGTTTAAATAAATTTGTTGTACTTCGTAAAACATATTTCATGGTAAATGAACATAACCTGCTAAGGTTCAGTTTGTAGTAGCGATTTTTATAGTTGCAATCTGAGCTCCTATAACGCAATGGAAGAGTGTTTTCTCTACAGTGTCTGGTGTAAAGACTACAATTCCCAGTTTGCAAAAATCTCCCTGTATACACATGGACAGCAAGGAATTCTGGGAGATTTCAGCTCTGAAGCCTGCAGAATTGTGAATGCAGCACTGCATTATAATACATGCTGTAAATTAGGAGCAGTGCAAGATAAGTTACCCAAATGTTTCTGTAGATTTATTATATCTGTAAACTGATATGGTGTCAAACATGGCCATACACTTTAACAGGCTGACAAAGTCAAGGATCTTGACCAAATCAGACTTTTTTTTTTTTTCTTTAATGTTTGATGAGGAACAAACACTAATGGAGTGATGTGCAGGAAAGCATTTCTGCATGGAGAAACTACAACTGTGAATAAGGTGAGGTAGAGGAAAAAATGATCCAGCGCTGATAGTGATTAAAAGGGAAAAGCAAGTCCCATGTTTATTGGAGAAATCCTTAAAATCGAAAGGGAGACGCAGTCCCAAGGCAGGAGTAGTCAGGGTGTATACCCGAGCCTACGCGTTTCGAACGCAGTCCCCATGATTAAGAACGCAGACTGCGTTCGAAACGCGTAGGCTCGGGTATACACCCTGACTACTCCTGCCTTGGGACTGCGTCTCCCTTTCGATTTTAAGGATTTCTCCAATAAACATGGGACTTGCTTTTCCCTTTTAATCACTATCAGCGCTGGATCATTTTTTCCTCTACCTTGCTATTTCACACCGCGGGCCGTCGCGGGGATCCGAGCGACACTGCTGGAGACGCAGACCGGTGAGCTGGAGGTTTCCTCCCTGTTTCCATACTGTGAATAAGGTGCTTGGTAGTTCAAAATGAGATCATGCATTACCAACGTTAATAATGGCATCAAAGAAGCCGGGGTGATCCTGGTGTAAATTCATGTACATATCCACTCTGCACACCGCAACATCTATCTCGGGTCTAGTGAACAGGCCTTTTCTTCTCAGCCACCCCTCATACTTTTCTTTGTTTGTTGGCAGAAGCAATATGCAGCGTGGTTCAAAATAAGAATTCTTCAAGCTCCTTACACCCTAAAACAAGAACTTTTATTAACAACACAATGTCACACTTTCCACCTAACACATGACTCATACACCTGAATATTACGTCAGAATAACAGAACTGCTGAAAGGGGGAAGAATGAGAATATTAATGCAGAGATATACATGTGTGTGTGTGTGTGTATATATATATATATATACACACTGTATTGTTGGACATACCTCTATTTCCATGTGCGTGCAGCAGGCGAGACCTTCTCCTGCAACTGATTCTACAGCCTCCCTGCTCAGACCATAGTAGTGTCCACTGTATTTCGAGGTAAGAAGAAAGTGACCCTAAGATAAATATGGACGACACAATAATCAGAATTCTTAGTTCCATCAATGTATGCCCACATGCTCATGTGACATAAGCGTATCTAAAGCTGCTCTGACAATTTTGGTATCAGTCTTTTTAGATTTTTGGCAGCAGGGTATTAGATGCCACTGTTAGGCATCTGTCACCCATAGACTATTATGAGATTCGTTTAACGTATATGTCACGAAGAGCTATTGAAAAGCCCATGAAGTATACTTTAAACGGACACCTGTGACATATGCCACTGTGTATATTGCGTTGTTTACTTTTTTACGGGATTCCGTTGTATGGATTAGCGTAGCCTGCTGTAAAGACATACAAAATAAAAGAATATTATAAAATAAAATAAGAAATTCCTATTCCGCAAAAAAAAAACATTTGGAAGTGGCCTAAGAAAAAAATAAATAAACGAATTTGCCTTTCGAATACAGCATTCCAAAAGGTGAAGTTTTGCGCTGGGCTTTAAGGCCAAAAACCCCCTTGGCCATTAAAGGGTTGAAGGGAAACTGGAGTTTCCTATTTGAATTGTTTATTAGGGAGACTTTGTTTAACCCCTTAATGACCAGCCTATTTTAAACCTTAATGACCAAGCTATTTTTTACATTTTTCCATCGTCGAATTCCAAGAGCTATAACTCTTTTATTTTTGCGTCGAGATAGCTGTATAAGGTCTTGTTTTTTGCGGGACAAGTTGTATTTTTTAATAGCACCATTTTGAGGTACATGTTATTTATTGATTAACTTTTATTAACTTTTTTTGGGGGGGAATAGAAAAAAAATCAGACATTTCGCCACCCTTTTTTGCGTCCTAAATCTACGCCATTTAGCGTGTGGTATAAATAACACAATAACTTTATTTAGCGGGTTGTTACGATTGCAACGATACCAAATTTGTATAGTTTTTGTATGTTTTACTACTTTTACACAGTAAAAACGCTTTTTTTTCTAAATGATTTGTTTTTGGGTCTCCATATTTGAAGAGCCGGAACGTTTTTATTGTTCCGCCGATGCAGTTGTATGAGGGCTTTTTTTTTGCGGGAAGACTTGTAGTTTTATTGGTACCATTTTGGAGTAGGTGCGACTTTTTGATCACTTTTTAATCACATTTTTTTAAAGTCCGGATTCACAGAAAACAGCAATTTTTCCGTCGTTTTTTATTTCATTTTTTACGGCGTTCACCGTGCGGGTTAAGTAATGTAATAGCTTTATAGTCGGGGTCGTTATGGACGCGGCGATACCAAATATGTGTAACTTTTTTACTTTATTTTGGTTTTTTTTTAATACTAAAGCAGTTTGTAAGGGGAAAAAGTGGGTTTTTCATTTTTTTTTTCATTAACTTTATTGAACTTTTTTTTAAACTTTTTTAGTAGTCCCACTAGGGGACTTCAATATGCGATCCTCTGATCGCTATTATAATACACTGCAATACTTTTGTATTGCAGTGTATTACTACCTGTCCGTTTAACACGGACAGGCATCTGCTAGGTCATGCCAGAGGCATGATCTAGCAGGCATTCGCTACAGGTAGACCTGGGGGCCTTTATTAGGCCCCTGGTTGCCATCGGAGACACAGACACTCGACGATCTTATCGCCGGGTGTCAGTGGGATGAGAGGGAGCTCCCTCCCTCTCTCCAAAAACCACTCAGATGCGGTGCACGCTATTGCGCACCGCATCTGAAGGGTTAAACTAAAATACTAATATCGATCTCACCCGGCAGAGGAGGGACGCCCCCAGCCCTCAGCTGCTTCTGGCAGCTGAGAGCAGGGAGATTTGACAGCTCCCTGCTCTGTTTACTTTATCCTGATGCAGTGCCGTAAAAAGGCATATGCATCAGAATAAAGCCCGTTAGTGGTCGCCGTGAAAAGGCGTATTGGCGGTCACTAACGGGTTACTTTCATTGGCGTGTTGTTTACTAGGTACTGAGGTGTCATGAATATGCTTTGGCCGTAGGTTAGCAACATATGTCACATCCAGAAAGTTACAACACTGTTCATTCTCTTGCTCTTTTGGAGATCCATTAGTTTAAGCCCTTGCTTTACGGATGCCACAAGGACTGGCGGGCTGTGTTGATACAGATATATGCCATACGTACAGAGCAAGTCATTTCCTCAAACATCTCCTGCGTGACAAAATGGTAGTCAAAACGCTTTTCTTCTCCAAAGTACGGCTTTCTAGTTGTATGACAGGGGCTGAAAAGTAAAAAGATTATACGGTTACTGAGGAGGAAAATTCCACACAATTTTAGACTTGCATTCAATAGTCTGGTTTTCTCCTACAAAATATACAGCAGAGCGTAAGTGTGGTGCTGCTTTAGACAATCTTCTGTTATTCGCCCTGCTAGGAGTGCCCAGTCCCTGTTCCCAAAATAAAAATGCTCAGGTAGGCCCGATCCCTACCTGTGAGGGTATGTTCACACGGCTTATTTTCGGCCGTTTTTCGGGCCGTAAACGGCCGAAGAATCGGAAGCAGAACGCCTCCAAACATCTGCCCAATTATTTCAATCGGAAAACCGGCGTTCTGTTCTGATGGGTCATTTTTTTACGTGGCAGTTTTGAGGAGCCGTTTCTTATTGACTCTATAGAAAAAGAGCCCCATAAACGGCTGTAAAAAAACGCTGCGAAATGAAAAACTTCTGAAAATCAGGATCTGTTTTCCCTTGAAAACAGCTTTGTATTTTCAAAAGTTTTTTTGCGAAGCGTGTGAACATGCCCTTAAAGTCTTATCTGACTAGGATGGCATATTTAGTTGATATAGGTTAAGAATAGTGCAGCTTCCTAATACCCCCTTTTTTTTAGCCAAAGCGAAGACCTGTGTCGACAGTTCTGAACACTGGAAGAGGACCACAAATTGAACCTAAAAGGACTCTCCTTCATTTCAATGGGAGACTTTTCATGCTTTTACCCTGCAGTGGATGGTCACCATCTTAAATACATTTTTCCAAACCAGAGTAAAACATCTTACCATGAAATATAAATGATATATTATTCAGTATACGTATCGAGCATGTTCTTAGATTTCATTGTGCATCAGTACATGCTTTTACATAAAAACTGAAGAATTTCTTCCAAACATAAAAAACTGTAATAGCCGTGAGCAGGTGTTGTTTATGGACTCAAATCAATGTGCTATATATCTTATTCAGCCTGGTGTGTCAGACTATGGGTTAAATTAAAACAACGTGGCACATATGGATCTCATCATATTTCAAAGTAGTATGTTCTTTAGTGATCTGAAATGCCAAGCATCCCTAAGTTCAGAAGGTGAATTGGTCCGTTTTGAATCTTCAAGCCTGGATTTGGTATATTTATATTACTTCCATTAAAATACAATTACTTTTAAAGTCTACCTAAGTTTTCTGAATAATCTGATATACACTATATGGAGAAAAGTTTTGGGACACACCTCCAAGTCATTGCAATCAGATGTTTCATTCAGTCCCATTGCCAGAGTTGTATAAAATTCAGCACCCAGCCACGCAGTCTGTCTTTATAAACATTTGTGAGAAAATGGCTCGTTCTAAGGCCTAGTTCACACAGAAGTTTTTTGGCGCATTTTTTGACACGGAAACCATGCAAAAAAACGTCCAAAATCGCATCCCATTGATTTCAATGGGAGGCAGAGACGTTTTTTTCCCCGTTAGCGGAAAAGAAAGTGACATGCTCTTTCTTCCCACAGTTCCGCCTCCGTTCTGAAAGTTCCTCGCTGCGTTTTTTGCCTGCGGCGCTCAATGGCCGCAGCCAAAAAACGCAGAAAAAGGAAGTGCAGGCAGCCTGCAAAAAACTATGCGTGAACATACCACTGAATTCCAGCGTGGTACTGTAAGAGGATGCTACTGTTGCATCATGAAACTTCTTCCCACTTAGACACTCCACGATCAGCTGTGTGAGTGACATTATTGCAAAGTGGAAGTGTTAAGAAACCACAGCAACTTAGCCACAAAGTGGCAGACCACGTAAAGTTACAGAGTGGGGTCAACAAGTGCGGAGGCTCATAGTGCATAAATGTCGCCAACACTCTGCTGACTCAATAACTGCAGAGTGCTAAACCTCCTCTAGCATTAAAGGGGTTATCCGGGAAGTGAAACATTTTCTTAAGGGCTGCAAATAAAATAAATAGAACAAAAAAGCAATACTTACCTATTCTTGGCCCCGGCAATACAGCGCTGTTGCTCTGGCAGCAGTCCCGGTGGTTGTTTACATGCATGTAGCATGTGACCGCTGCAGCCATTTAGCAGGCTCAGCAGGGCTCTCTAGTGGCGAATCGTATTTCTGGCAGAATGCCAAACATACGACCGCTGAGACGCCTGATTGACAGCTGCAGTCACATGCTACAAGAATGTAAACAAACACTGGGACTGTCGCCGGAGCGACAGTGCTGGATCGCCAGGTGGTAAAGATAGGTAAGTATTGCTTCCCGGATAACCCCTTTAACATCCACACAAAACCTGTGTGCCTGAGGCTTCATGGCATGGGTTTCCATGACCGAGCATCTGCATGCAGGCCTTACATCACCAAGTACAATGCCAAGTGTCAATTGAAGAGGTGTAAAGCAGGAAGAGAAAATCCTAACGCTTAAGCATACTAAGACATTTGGAACAATTGTATGTTTCTAACTTTGGGAACAGGTTGGGGAAGGCCCTTTTCTGTTCCAGCAGGACTGTGCCCCAGTGCACAAAGCAAGGTCCATAAAAGGTATGGTTTGGGTGAGTTTGGTATGGAAGAACATGACTGGCCCGCACAGAGCCCTGACCTTAACCCGTCAAACACCTTTGGGATGAACTAAAAGAGAGATTGTGAGTCAGGCCCTCTCATCCAACATCAGTGACCACACAAATTCTCTTCTGGGTGAATGGGCAGAAATTCCCACAGACACACTTCAAAATGTTGTTGAAGAGTGAAAGTTATTTTAGATGCAAGGGGGGGGGGGGGGGGCAACAACTCCATATTAAAGTCTATGAATTTAGAATGGGATGTCACAAGAACTCCTGTAGGGTTAACGTGTAGGTGTCCCACAGGAGGCTGATCGTCTCCATGCCACGCCGCATTGATGCAGTAATTCATGCAAAACGAGCCCCGAACAAGTATTGAGTGCATATACTGTACATACTTTTCAGTAGGTCAACATTACAGTATTAAAAATCATTTTTGAAATTGGGCTTATATAATATTCTTATTGTCTGAGATACAAAATTTTGGGTGGCCATTAACCGTTAGCCATAATCATCAACATTAAAAGAAAACAATGCTGGAAATAGATCACTCCGTGTGTAATGAATCTATAAAATATATGAGTTTCACTTTTTGAATTGAATTACTGAAATAAATTATATATATATATATATATATATATATATATATAGAAGACAGCGTAGAAAGCAGTGACGGCACCAGGACTTCAAGGCAGATGCAAGCAAAGTGGATTTATTCACCTCAAAAAAGACACAGCAAAGTTTCGGTTCAACAGGAACCTTTCTCAAGCCATGACAAACTAACAAAAGTGCCAAGTATATATGTATTATGACTTTTATACAGACAGTGCAGCAATGAGTCTTCAAAACGCTATTGATAAACGACAATATATTTGAAGACATGATTTATGTATATCATAAATAGTGAAGACTAAGTGTAATAGGATAAATTGGGAGGACAGCAGAGGCTCATTATTGATTAATTAGGTTTAATAAACTTACAGTTTGCACTCTCTCCATATGGTCAGCATGTGAATTTTGCGCGCATGCACTCAGCATGCTCCAAGATGGTGTCGAAACCGGATATCAAATCCGGTGAAGCGCATCGTGGAACGCAATCGCTACCGCGCATGCGCAGGGATGGAGCTTGCGTTCCAATCCCATTGCGCAGGCGCGAGTAGCGCTAAAATAGAGATATAGAATCAGCTAAAAATGCACAGTTCAATTCTGTGAACTATCTGGAGGTGTAATATATGGCCCAATATCGGGAAAATCGGGATGTAGAGAGACCATCAATGTCAATGGCCATGAGTTTAAAAATACAGCGATTTTTTTTTCTCTCACATATCCCATATATGTAAACATGTGACTGTAGTCACCCATGGAATTAATAAACAGGCCATAATAGATATACATTGATGATCCCCGACACAAATGTCAATTACATTAGATATATCCAAAAAATGATATAAGGCATGTATATCATAGATAATATATTTCAATTGAAAACATGCTGAAGGATAAAAAGATGACAAACCTAAAATGCGATAAGGACCATGCTCCAGAGTGAATATAATTATCTATAATTTAATGCACGATAGATATACTACAGTGCAGAGATCAATGCTGGATATAGAGAGACATAGGTAAACAATTTATGTGAAACATCATAATCCCAAAATTAGGCCTCTGCTGCTCTCCGGAATCCTTCAAAGTGCTTGACACATCCGTGTGTTTCTACGAACATATAAAAGAAAAGCAAAGCAAATTACCATATAATATTAATATGAACACAAAACCCAAAATTATAATGAAAATTGACATTAAAGATTAAAAATTAAAAATGCATGCATAAGAAGAGTCAAAAATAAGACTCCAAATTATGTATACACAAGGCACATACAATACCAATCGGGAATGTGAACCCATCGTATCCCCCAGATCATCAGGCAAGTTACCCCCCATTTTTTGTGTAACAAGAGAATTTTTTAGATATGTGGGCCATAAGGGTATTCTATATTCAGCCCCTTGGGAGACATAGTTTTCAACTTATAGATCCACTCCAGCTCTTTTCTTTTGAGAACCAAACCTCTATCACCACCGCGTCTCATTTGAGGCACAGAATCGGTGATTCTGAACCTCAACTGCGACAAGCTATGATTTTTCTCACAAAAGTGTCTTGACACTGGTAGATCCTGTCTCTTTGTTTTGATGTTAGATTTGTGATTTCTCAGCCTGAGACGTATTTCCGTTGTAGTCTCATCAACATAGTGTAGACCACAAGGGCAACTCAATAGATAGATCACATCACAGTGGTTATGGACACCTCCCTCTATCTTCAGGAAATGGCTAACCAACTTAATGATACCAACATATATGCGATATTACCGGGTGATCCGAAGTTTGTATATTTACGCAAGCTTGACAACTTGATCTCTAGCGCATTTAAGAGGAAAATCATTGATAGAAATCTATGCGAATTTTTACGGGTTAAATTTCCTGTCACTCCCGTACTTTATCTCCTGACAAAAATCCATAAGGATCTTACTCGTCCCCCTGGACGCCCTATTGTATCAGGGAATGATTCCCTATTTGTTCAGGCAGTTTGCCATTGGTGCGGACTCCTACATCAGGGACACCTCAGACTTCCTGGTCAGAATTCAGGATCTCACGATCCCTGACCAGTCGGTCTTGGTTACCCTTGATGTGGGTAGTCTGTATATCTCAATCATCCATCAAGAGGGCATTGAGGCCTCACTTTCTTATCTTGAGGGATCGGGCTTCTCCACGGACAAGGTGGATTTTGTTAAATCATTATTGCCGTTTATCCTGATGAAGAGCTATTTTTTGGTAGGGGATAAATTTTACTTGCAAAAGAGAGGGACTGCTATGGGGTCAAATATGGCCCCTACCTATGCTAATATTTTCATGCGGCGTTTTGAGGAGGACCTTGTCTATGTGTCCCACCACTTCAGCCAAGTGCTGCGGTGGTGGCGATACATAGACGATGTCTTCCTCATCTGGACCGGATCAATCAGTCAATTACAGGATTTTGTAGCATTTCTTAATGGTTTAAATCCCACCATTTTATTTACCATGTCTTTTTCTACTACTGCAATTGAATTTCTAGACACTCGGATTTCTATCAATGAAAACAGGTTAATCTCTGACCTGTTTTCTAAAAAGACGGATAAAAATAATCTTCTTCATTTTTCAAGTGGACACCCGGGGGCTATGCTAAAATCACTACGATATAGCCAACTGATCAGAGTCAAGAGGGTGGTAAGTCAAGATGACAGGCTCTAGATGACAAATCTAACATCAAAACAAAGAGACAGGATCTACCAGTGTCAAGACACTTTTGTGAGAAAAATCATAGCTTGTCGCAGTTGAGGTTCAGAATCATCGATTCTGTGCCTCAAATGAGACACGGTGGTGATAGAGGTTTGGCTCTCAAAAGAAAAGAGCTAGAGTGGATCTATAAGTTGAAAACTATGTCTCCCAAGGGGCTGAATATAGAATACCCTTATGGCCCACATATCTAAAAAATTCTCTTGTTACACAAAAAATGGGGGGTAACTTGCCTGATGATCTGGGGGATACGATGGGTTCACATTCCCGATTGGTATTGTATGTGCCTTGTGTATACATAATTTGGAGTCTTATTTTTGACTCTTCTGATGCATGCATTTTTAATTTTTAATCTTTAATGTCAATTTTCATTATAATTTTGGGTTTTGTGTTCATATTAATATTATATGGTAATTTGCTTTTCTTTTCTTTTATATGTTCGTAGAAACACACGGATGTGTCAAGCACTTTGAAGGATTCCGGAGAGCAGCAGAGGCCTAATTTTGGGATTATGATGTTTCACATAAACTGTTTACCTATGTCTCTCTATATCCAGCATTGATCTCTGCACTGTAGTATATCTATCGTGCATTAAATTATAGATAATTATATTCACTCTGGAGCATGGTCCCTATCGCATTTTAGGTTTGTCATCTTTTTATCCTTCAGCATGTTTTCAATTGAAATATATTATCTATGATATACATGCCTTATATCATTTTTTGGATATATCTAATGTAATTGACATTTGTGTCGGGGATCATCAATGTATATCTATTATGGCCTGTTTATTAATTCCATGGGTGACTACAGTCACATGTTTACATATATGGGATATGTGAGAGAAAAAAAAAAAACAAAAAACCCTGTATTTTTAAACTCATGGCCATTGACATTGATGGTCTCTCTACATCCCGATTTTCCCGATATTGGGCCATATATTACACCTCCAGATAGTTCACAGAATTGAACTGTGCATTTTTAGCTGATTCTATATCTCTATTTTAGCGCTACTCGCGCCTGCGCAATGGGAATGGAACGCAAGCTCCATCCCTGCGCATGCGCGGTAGCGATTGCGTTCCACGATGCGCTTCACCGGATTTGATATCCGGTTTCGACACCATCTTGGAGCATGCTGAGTGCATGCGCGCAAAATTCACATGCTGACCATATGGAGAGAGTGCAAACTGTAAGTTTATTAAACCTAATTAATCAATAATGAGCCTCTGCTGTCCTCCCAATTTATCCTATTACACTTAGTCTTCACTATTTATGATATACATAAATCATGTCTTCAAATATATTGTCGTTTATCAATAGCGTTTTGAAGACTCATTGCTGCACTGTCTGTATAAAAGTCATAATACATATATACTTGGCACTTTTGTTAGTTTGTCATGGCTTGAGAAAGGTTCCTGTTGAACCGAAACGTTGCCGTGTCTTTTTTGAGGTGAATAAATCCACTTTGCTTGCATCTGCCTTGAAGTCCTGGTGCCGTCACTGCTTTCTACGCTGTCTTCTATTTATAAAAAAAAGGGGAACTGATTCATCCCCTGGTGACGAGCACATGGCCTGATCTTCTGCTATTGTGGAGTGCTGTGTTTATCCATTGCTGGACTGTATATATATATATATATATATATATATATATATATATATATATATTGTAGCGCCCATGGCCATGGGCCGTCGGGTTTACTCACCTCCCGACGCCTGCAGCCATGGATCTGTGAGCGCTGGCCTCCGTCTCCCTCCTAGGAGATGCCAGCGCTCACTTCCGCTCCGTTCGGCTGGATCCCGTAGGGTGCGCGCACACGCTCGCGCCCGGCCTTAAAGGGCCAGCGCGCGCAATTAGGAAATAGTCATCACCATCAACTGCCACGATTTCCTGGTCTATAAGAAGGCCCCTGGCCTTCTAATCCTTGCCTGAGCGTTTTTAGTCTTTCCCAGTCTGTCTCGCAAATGGTTCCTTAGTGTCTCCCGTTCCAGCTGTTACCCGTGCCCTGTTACCGTTCCTGTATTCCGTGTTGTTCCTGTGCCTACCCGCGTTCAAGTGCCATCTGCCACGTCAAGTGTCTTCTGCCACGTCAAGTGCCATCTGCCACGTCAAGTGCCATCTGCCACGTCAAGTGTCATTGGATACTGCCTGCCACTTGCCGCACCTGCCTCCATCCGTGCTGAAGCCACAGCCACCGCCCGGACTATTTCAGGTACCCAAGCATACTGTCTACCATTTACTTCTGCTTAGACTGTGACCTGGTCAGCTGCCTCCCCGCTACGGCGGAGCGGCCTAGTGGGTCCACATACCCTGTGCCCGTGACATATATATATATATATATATATATATATATATATATATATATATATATATATATATATATATATATATTCGATGAAATGCCTAACTGTGCATATTGAGGAATTTAGATAATTTATCAGAATTCTTGAAAAAATTGCACCTAAAACATTCATTAAATCTAACCCTAACCCACAGCCAGAGTATAAACTGACTAGTAATAAAGTTATATTTTATTGTAACCCATTTCCGAATATGTTATGGGCCTGTTAACACTATCTTTTAATTTGACAGGTTACAAAATTAAATAGAAAGCACAAGTTACAAGACGGCCTAGATCAACTTAAGTGTTTCTGATCCTTTTTTCTAACTGTAGATGGACTCAATGAACATGTTTTTTTTTTCCAAATCGGGCTAACTTTCTAATTATGACACCTCAAAATCTAAAGGGTTCTGCTGTCTATTCAAACCAGGTTGATAGAATTAGGCAAAATATGTGAAATTCCTATTTTTATGCTATTGTTTCTTTAAGTTTTGTTCATTTTACAGAAGTAAGATGCAAGTGCTAAATATATTTTTTTCCTTTTGTAAATGATATAGGTATATTATGTCACAACTTGCCAGTTATACAGAGATGAGCATCGCTACATTGGTGCCATTCATCCCTCTGTTACACATGGCAATGAAAGCAGAGGAATATCAAGAACCAATACTTAAAAAAAAAAAAAGGGTCTGCGGCAAATGAGCCCATCTGCTGTCACTCACATGTAGCAAAAGGAGGTCCACAGCGCAAAGGGGAGGTGTAAGAGCTAAGTATTCCGAAAGGAGGGGCTTTGTGGCTGGGACTATGGCTGGTACTGTAATACACACCTCATTTGCAGCAGATCCTCCTATTGAAAAATAATCACTTTTTGTTATTCAATTAATGACTTATTCTCAGAGTTTACCTCTAAACCCCTATGTGACATGAATAAAATCACAGTGACCTTGTTCCATTATATAGTCACAGAACTTCTCGTTGATTTTGATTATTTTACACTTGGGGTGTATTATGCTATATATATATATATATATATATATATATATATATATATACATACATACAGTGAAGGAAATAAGTATTTGATCCCTTGCTGATTTTGTAAGTTTGCCCACTGTCAAAGACATGAACAGTCTAGAATTTTTAGGCTAGGTTAATTTTACCAGTGAGAGATAGATTATATTTAAAAAAAAACAGAAAATCACATTATCAAAATTATATATATTTATTTGCATTGTGCACAGAGAAATAAGTATTTGATCCCTTTGGCAAACAAGACTTAATACTTGGTGGCAAAACCCTTGTTGGCAAGCACAGCAGTCAGACGTTTTTTTGTAGTTGATGATGCGGTTTGCACACGTTAGATGGAATTTTGGCCCACTCCTCTTTGCAGATCATCTGTAAACATTAGGATTTTGAGGCTGTCGCTTGGCAACTCGGATCTTCAGCTCCCTCCATAAGTTTTTGATGGGATTAAGGTCTGGAGACTGGCTAGGCCACTCCATGACCTTAATGTGCTTCTTTTTGTACCACTCCTTTATTGCCTTGGCTGTATGTTTCAGGTCATTGTCGTGCTGGAAGACCCAGCCACGAGCCATTTTTAATGTCCTGGTGGAGGGAAGGAGGTTGTCACTCAGGATTTGACGGTACATGGCTCCATCCATTCTCCCATTGATGCGGTGAAGTAGTCCTGTGCCCTTAGCAGAGGAACACCCCCATCCACCTCCATGCTTGACAGTGGGGACGGTGTTCTTTGGGTCATAGGCACCATTTCTCTTCCTCCAAACACGGCGAGTTGAGTTAATGCCAAAGAGCTCAATTTTAGTCTCATTTGACCACAGCACCTTCTCCCAATCACTCTCAGAATCATCCAGATGTTCATTTGCAAACTTCAGACGGGCCTGTACATATGACTTCTTGAGCAGGGGGACCTTGCGGGCACTGCAGGATTTTAATCCATTACGGCACAATGTGTTACCAATGGTTTTCTTGGTGACTGTGGTCCCAGTTGCCTTGAGATCATTAACAAGTTCCCCCCGTGTAGTTTTCGGCTGAGCTCTCACCTTCCTCAGGATCAAGGATACCCCACGAGGTGAGATTTTGCATGGAGCCCCAGATCGATGTCGATTGACAGTCATTTTGTATGTCTTCCATTTTCTTACTATTGCACCAACAGTTGTCTCCTTCTCACCCAGCGTCTTACTTATGGTTTTGTAGCCCATTCCAGCCTTGTGCAGGTGTATGATCTTGTCCCTGACATCCTTAGAAAGCTCTTTGGTTTTGCCCATGTTGTAGAGGTTAGAGTCAGACTGATTAATTGAGTCTGTGGACAGGAGTCTTTTATACAGGTGACCATTTAAGACAGCTGTCTTTAACCCCTTAATGACCGCCGATAAGCATTTTCACGGCGGTCATTAATGGGCTTTATTCTACGGCGCTGCTGTAGAATAAAGCAAACAGAGCAGGGAGCCGTCAAATCTCCCTGCTCTCAGCTGCCAGAGGCAGCTGAGGGCTGGGGGCGTCCCTACTCTGCCGGGTGAGATCGATATTAGTATCGATCTCACCCGTTTAACCCTTCAGATGCGGTGCACAATAGCGTGCACCGCATCTGAATGGTTTTGGAGAGAGGGAGGGAGCTCCCTCTCTCCCCACCGACACCCGGCGATAAAATCGCCGAGTGTCTGTGTATTCTATGGCAGCCGGGGGTGTAATAAAGGCCCCCAGGTCTGCCTGGAGCGAATGCCTGCTAGATCATGCCGCAGGCATGACCTAGCAGATGCCTGTCCGTTTTAAACGGACAGGCAGTAATACACTGCAATACAAAAGTATTGCAGTGTATTATAATAGCGATCGGAGGATAGTGAAGTCCCCTAGTGGGACTAGTATAAAAGTAAAAAAAGTTTAATAAAGTTAATTTTAAAAAAAGTGAAAAAAAAAAAATGAAAAACCCACTTTTTCCCCTTACAAAATGCTTTACTATTAAAGAAAACTACAATAAAGCAAAAAAGTTACACATATTTGGTATCGCCGCGTCCGTAACGACCCCGACTATAAAGCTGTTACATTATTTAACCCGCACTGTGAACGCCGTAAAAAATAAAATCAAAAACAATGGAAAAATTGCTGTTTTCTGTTAATCCGGACTTAAAAAAAATGTGATAAAAAGTGATCAAAAAGTCGCATCTACTCTCAAATGGTACCAATAAAAACTGCAAGTCGTCCCGCAAAAAACAAGACCTTATACAGCTATGCCGACGCAAAAATAAAAAAGTTACAGCTCTTCGAATGTGACAATGGAAAAATGTAAAAAATGGCTTGGACATTAGGGCTCAGAATGCAAGCAGGGGGAAGGGGTTAATGCAGGCACCAAGTTGATTTGGAGCGTGTAACTGGTCTGGAGGAGGCTGAACTCTTAATGGTTGGTAGGAGATCAAATACTTATTTCTCTGTGCACAATGCAAATAAATATATATAATTTTGACAATGTGATTTTCTTTTTTTTTTTTTATATAATCTATCTCTTACTGGTAAAATTAACCTAGCCTAAAAATTCTAGACTGTTCATGTCTTTGACAGTTGGCAAACTTACAAAATCAGCAAGGGATCAAATACTTATTTCCTTCACTGTATATATATATATATATATATATATATATATATATATATATATATATATATATGTATAATCTCTTTTTAATAAAATTTGCATATGTGAGGAGCTTTCAGGTCATCATATCATTTTTCACTACAATAAAGTAAAACCGGCCATGAGAATTCAGATACATGGACTCAGAATACGTGGTGTATTGTAATATAATGTTTTTCAGTGTACCATACCCGCCAATCTGGACACTAGTTAAATGGGCCATTATATGCATTTTTGTAGCGGGTTGTAGGCAGTCATTCTTCATTGCAAACAAATCAAAGCATAGTGGAACGGAATATACCTTTTCTACATATTATTATTGGCCAAAACTAATCCATGACAGATGCCATCACTTGTACATTCCAGGCCCTCATGCTACAATACAGCTCCCAGCAGGGATGCTCCTTTACTCTTAAATTTATGTTTGACATCATTCTGTTCAAACAATTTGTGTGAACTTGTAGAAGATTTAGTATTGTATCTGTTTAATCTCCGGCATGGTCACGTCTGTGCAGATACGGCATATTTAAAAAAGTGAATTCTATAGGTAGAAAAAAAAAACTTTAAAGGAAATCGGTGTGATAAACCCAGCAAAGGAGTAGTCTATATTAATTGTAAAAGCAAGTATCCTTTTTAAGATATATGTGCACGTATGAGAGTTAGCGTAAAACATGTTTTTTTCAATGTACTATGCTGAAAATACAGATTATGGCCCATTCTAAATAGTTGGAATCCATTTTGTTATATATTTCTGAAGACTTGAAAGATTATCTAAAATAATTTGCTACGTTTCATTTGTACATTACAGATCCCTGCCATCATCAGGTTTTCACATTTACTGTATTACTAAACTGACACCTTGTGGCCAATGTTGAGACTGCAGCTTTAGTTAGCTGTGAATTACTTTTGTGTTTTTCAATGTATTTATCAGACGGGTGCACAAAACAGATACTGAAAAGCTGTCAATTTCACTGTCTACAATGCACAGCAGTTTTCAGAATACAGAAATAAAAAAAAAGGAATTGGAAGCTTACATTGAGCTGAAACTCTTTAAATGTTATATTTGACGCTGAAGTTTCGTAAGTGTCTCTCAGAGAGCTGCCCATCAATACGGTTTACAATGAAAACTATTAAGCTATATAGCAACGATTAAAGTAAGTATTAGGCTTCATGCATTAGGAGAGATCGCGTCCCTATAGCTCTGTACTATGAAGCCATAGGCACTCAATGTGCCGCTGAATGGTGCCTCTGTATGGCACTGTATTGCTTCAAGTGGAGGCAGTTGATGGCGCATGCCACCAATTTATTTTCTAATGGATTTAGTATGAATCTGACAGAATAAACTTGGTATGTGTCTGTATGAAATAAGAGGAATACAAAGGTCCAATACAGTACAGCCCCATAGACTGCTATGGATAACATAATGTTCCCAGTTGTACACAGCCATAACATGGTAATGAAAGTTAAAGTCCTGAAATACCAATAAAACACAAAGTATTATACAGTTGGGTTTGACATTATATATAATTGTAACACATTTTAAGGCTTTAACTTTTGAAATGAAAACAAGATTAAATTCTTATTCCTTGGCTTCAGTCATTTTGCTGATATTAAAGGGTTGCAATGCAAAGTCTATTATTTTTTTTTATTTTATGAAAATATTAAGGTGTTCAACGAAAGTTCATCATCTTTGAAATGATCGTCTCTGAAGTAATACAGGTAATATCTCTTGTTGCGTTTATATATCCCTAGAAGGTAGAACTATCTGCACATTTTTAATGTTTGTCTCTATTCTAATAATGGATGTAACGCACTCGTCATTACTCCAACCTCTGATTTAAAAACCATTTTCATTTCCTTTATGTATTTAAACCCACATAGAAAAAGTAAGACATTTAGACAGTATCGCAAGGACTCAAGCCTTAATCTAGGATTAGGACTTCAAAGAAACAAGGGTTTACATCATTTTACACGAGATATTAATAAAATATTGCCTGCCTGATTCAAAACACATTGTGCAGTGTGGAAGATGAATGTCTTACCCATAGCGGAAGAACTCTTTGAACTCCCTGCACATTCTGTGAGCCAGTTCCCGCTTCCCACAAGACTGGGGCCCCGTCAGGACTAGCATGGGGTAGGGGGTGTCCAGATTGGGCAATGTGCTGTAAGAAACGAGAAAAGGTTTGTCATTGTGATTTGCAGATCTGAGACTATGTGTACCAGATCTATGAAGGATAGACACACAGCATACCACATACCTTATGTGTTCAAAGATTTAACTCCAATCTGACGAGTTATCAGAGTTTAAGTATTAATTCGTAAAAAAAATAAAAAGATATGGATGGCAGAAAGTTCTGCTCTGGAGGGGTTTTGCACCACACGTGTTTTGTTTTTTTTTAGGTGTTTTTTTAACCTACGCGTCAAATAATACGGCAAAAATTGCGGCAAAAAACGCGTTTATTTCCGTCTCCCATTGAATTCAAATTGGGTTTTTGAGGTGGAAAACGTCTCAAGATAGGCATGTCGCTCTTTCCCGTGAGCGTTTTTCCTTGCTCGCGGGAAAAAAACGCCTCCACCTCCCATTGAAATCAATAGGAGGCAGTTTCGGACGTTTTTTTGCCACAGCTTCCGCTGCAGAAATCTGTGTGTGAACAGGGCCTAAGTAAAATCCTATCTTTACCTAATGTCACTTACAACAAATTGTGTCTTCCTGCACCAGACACAGATTATATTGGCATCATATAAGAACAGCAGTAAAAGTAATTATATTAAGATTTTGAAATGTTTTCATGTTATTTTCTAATCCATACATTCCATAAAATGAGAATATAAAGTGCCACTGTAGTTTGCGTTTTATTGTTGTGTTTTAATTTATTTGTTGAGCATCTAAAATCAGAATCTATGATGTGGACATTACCTGTCAAAGATCTTCTGTGGTTGGACCATGCTATACATAACATTTGCCATATGATCTCGGGCAGCAATGACCTCTGGAGGGGGGTCATACTTATTCACTGCGGCCACCTGAGCATTGGTCAAGAAGTAAAATAGCACAGATATTAGATTCACACAGATTACCACACATGGCGACGTCACTTATAAACAAGGTTAGGATAATTCTGTGTCATGAAATTGCTCACTAGAGTAAAAAAACTAGTACAATAACCTGCCTCCCTTCTAAAGGTATATAATAAATCCAGAGATCACACTGTGTCCATCAGTGCCCATAAAACAAAGTAAAGCATTCAATCTTAACTTTTAAACAAATGTATTTTATTTATTTTTTTGGAGCTTTTACTACTTTTACAAAGTAAAAGCACTTTGCTTAAAAAATAAAATAAAATAAAAAATTAAATGGTCTTGGCTGCTAAAACCGTTATTTACCGTCATTGGAAATCCATTGATCCCCCAACCCTGGAGGAATGGTGCACGGTGATAACTCAAGCCCGACACAAGGTGGAAATGATCGCTCAATCCCCTGGCACTATTCACCTATATAGCAATACTTGGATCCATTGGCTTGACTTCCAATCTTCGCATATCACACTCTCGTTACCTAAATTGGTTCTATCCATATGGAACCCCTTGCGGAGTACCCTTTGCTACCTTTCCCTCTTATTTCTTTTGAGCATCCTGGATACTTATTGGGACATATACCATCCCTCTCTCCTCCCTCAACAGTCCTCTCGCCTCCCCTTCTTTTTTTTTTTTAATTCTCTCTCCCATTGTGGTCTTCTCTTATTCTTCATTTGGTGCATATGTATATATTTTTCCAAAAACGAAGGGGGGGGGGGGTAGATCCAGCGCTGATGAAAGAGTGTAAAAGGAAGCTTTTTCCAAGTTTTAATTTAAATTGTTAAAATAGCGATCCATGGAAGAAATATGCTGAAGAAATATTAATGTCCTGTATTGCCAAGATATTTAAGAGGGGTAAACGGCCTACGCGTTTCGAACGCCGCCTGCGTTCTTAATCATGGCTCTGTGAATACTGACTGCGAATGTGGAATTTTATATATCCGGGATGACACCTGTTTATTTGATTGCGTTTCAGGAGGAGTTCCCCGTTGAGACGCAAGCGTCAGTTCTTTGTTGCCCGCCTTCATTTGATCAAAGGACCGGGATTCATCTGGTTGGTAAGTATTTTGAACTTTTTATATCGATGTTGTTAGTTAATACTTATTGTATTCGTGAGAAAAAAGTAAGCTCCTTCGTTTGTATACACATTGTGTGTAGGAGCTGATGGTATGTTTTGGAAAAATTAGAAAACAGGTGTGTACATAGAAATCGCTTGTTTCGTTTAGTCGCACATAGTCAGTGTAATGTGTATGATGGCTGAATATGGGGAAAAAAGAAAAAACTAGACACCTGAAAAGGTGTTATGGTGATTGAGGAACAATGTGTGAGAAAGGCTAAAAAGGCATGTATATATTATCTAAATGGTTATTTTATCGGTATTTCAAAATATATACATGACTGGTTAAAACAGAATTAAATTATGATTAAACAACATGTGTATAATCTTGTCAAAAAAGGAGAAAAACCCTGAAAATCTTGACTATGTTCTATATGATCCTACAAATTATTTTCATTGAAAAAAATAAATAAATATATATATATATAGCCCTTAATGTTCTTTGTAGTCCTACAGGTTAATTTCATTAGAGGATATATCACCCTTCGTTTTCGGACATGTATGTAGGTTGATAGTTATTAGGTATTAAGTATGAGAAGTTGAATTATAATTGAATAATATTTTATGTGCATTATATGAATACTCATATTTCATTGTTTATATTATATGTTGTGTTAGTAAAGAAACATAAGCTCTTTTTTTAGATTAAGGCCGTGAGGTACTCTGGTGTTTAATCGGAAAATCCAATAAGCTTCCCTTTGATGCATTTTGTGTTTTACGTCTCCCCCTCTTTTAGATCTGTGAATTTTTTCGATTGCATAGCAGGCGAACGTATTTGTTGATCTTTTGTGATGTTGGATAAAATGCCTTCCTGCATTGGATATGTTGATAATATTGGTATTTCTAATGTAACTGAGGTGTTCGAGTATACGGGTTTTTAATTTGCGGCTAGTGCACCCGACATATTTCAACTTGCAATCGGTACATTCAATTAGATATATTATTGACTCTGAGTTGCAATTTATATAAATTTTGTATGGTAAAAATTTCGGAATATTTTGAGTTTGAAAAGGTTTTGGAAGTGAGGGTATATGTACAAACTTTGATGGTTTTCTGTGGGTTTTTGTTTCGATAATTTTATCGGTTTCACCTTTTAAATCTAAGTCCAAATATGTGATCGAGTTTTTGTTGTTATAATGGGTGAATCTTAGATTATAATTGTTGTTGTTTAGGAACTTGATGAATGGCAGGATAGTATTGACGTCTCCCTTCCATATAAATAGAAGGTCGTCGATATACCTGCCATACCATTCCAAATTGTTATCATACGGATTAATTGCTGAAAAGATGAATTTTTGTTCCCACCAGGACATAACGAGATTGGCAATTGATGGGGAGAATTTAGCTCCCATTGAAACTCCTGCTATTTGAAAAAAATATTTTCCATCAAATTGAAAGTAGTTGTGTAAAAGGAGAAACATCAGTATGTCCAGGATATATTTCTGGAAATCTGGACTATATGTACTGTAGGTATCCAGATGGTATTTTAGTGCATCATGTGCAACTTGGTGTGGGATTGACGTGTACAGTGAAATGACATCACAAGTAAGCCAAGTAAAGTTGTTTTTCCAGATTTTTTGTTGGAACGCACAAAGTACATCTCTAGTGTCTTTCAAAAATCCTGGTGATTTTTGGGCAAGAGGCTGTAGTAAAGAGTCCAACCATTCAGATAGTTTTTCCAATAACGACCCTATGCCTGACACTATGGGCCGCATGGGTGGAGGAGAAATGTTTTTGTGGATTTTTAGTGTATGATCGGAGTAATGGGGTTCTCTATATAGATGTAATTGAATTGTTTCTGTGTAAGAAAACCTTGAGTAAAACCTTCAGTTAGTAACGATTTCATTAGGAGTTGAATCTTTTCAGTTGGATTGACGTCCAGATGAATGTAAGTGTCTTTATCCGATAACAGGTCCAGTATAGCCTGTTGGTAGTCTTTTTTGTTCATTATTACTATTGCTCCTCCTTTGTCTGAGTTTTTGATGGTTATTTCTTTATTTTCTTTAAGTAGTTTGACAGCATTTTTCAGTCGGCTAGGGATGTTTGATTCGACTGTGTTTTCCTTTATTTTGTCTGATAACTCTTGTAACTCTTTTTCCACCAGTAGTTGAAATTGATCCATCGATTCGGTTCTGGATGTTTTAGGATAAAAATGAGGGTTGGTGGTTGAGAAGTTGGTAGCTGTACATGTGGTCTGTGATGATGTTTCCGAACTTAGGGTCTCGAGGCAGACTAATGTTTTTAGTTCTTGAAAAGAAAATGTATTGATGTGATCATGTTGTGTACTTATTGCTTCAACATTATCTTCAAGGTTAACAGACATGGAAGGTACATTTGCTATATCAGTAACTATCATAGGCTCATTATTTATTACTTGTGGAATCAAAAAATGTCGTTTTATGGTTAAGTTACGTACAAATTTGTTTATGTCCAGTAATGTATGAAAAGGGTTGAAATTGTTACTGGGCGCAAAATTGAGACCTAGGGACAGTGCTTCTATTTGTGTTTCTGTAAGAGATGTGGAAGATAGATTGACTACATTGAGATTTATTGGTGGAACTTGCGGGATCGGAGGCGGCGGCTGTGATCTTGGACCATTTCGTTTGTGTTTTCTGCCGCCCCTCCTACCGCGTTTTTTGACATAATTGTTGTATTGTTGTGTCTATAGTTATTTCTGGAGGGTGGAAATCTAATGTTCTCGTCTTCGGAAAGACCATCCGTAGAATCCAAGTCTGTAGAGCTGAAGCTTACTTTATTTTGAGGATCTCGGTATTTGTTGTAACAGTTATGGTTTTTTAGAATAGGGCGTAATCTGTTGCGATTTGTTTCCCTTTTGTTCCAGTCATAAACTTCGTTTTCTTTGTAGTCTCTTAAGTCTCTTTGGAATTTTCTGTTCTTCGTTTCTGCTATGAGTTTGTTAAGTTTTTCAATAGATTGTGTTGTTCGTGTGTCCATTAGTGTTATGTCAGGTGAGCTGGGTATAGCATCAATTTGTGACTTGATCTCTGCGATGTTAATCTCGAGTTCTTTCAATTTTATCTCTTCTTCGTTAGTAATCAAGTGCATAAGTTTTAAAGAACATTCAGAAAGGGTTTCGTTCCATTTGAGATTAAACTCTGCCGAATAGTTAAAAGTGGGTATTTTGCGAATTCTTAACCCTCTAGGTATCATTTCTTTGGATAAGTAGTTTCTTAGGGTCGTCATGTCCCACCATATTTTTGCTTCTTGATTTAGAAACCTTTCCATATTTTGAAACATGTCCTTGATGGTATGGTTACATTCAACAGACGTTTCCGAGTTACCGAAGACTTTCGCGGCCATTTCGGATCTAGTCAATTGAATATCTTGGTTCATTTTATTAACTGGTGTGAACAGTTGTCTATGTTTCAGGTTTTTACACCGGAGAAATTCTGGTATGCGTGAGTTTTAAAACCAATAGAAAAAATTAATGAATAGCCTCGATATTTCTGAACACAATGTGTAGTATTTGCATTTTTCTTTGATAGTAATAATATGTATTGAATCTTGGAATAATACAGGGAACATATATTCGTTAAATACATAAAAAGTGCTTATTTCTGATCCTTTGTTAATGATGCTTGAGGTGTGCACGTGAGGAAAGAACCGATGTGTGGAATACAAAAAAGAAGAATGGATGCCTCCAGCTCACCTTATTCAGACATGGGTAGTTTGATCTCTGCGCACGTATTTTTCCCTCTAGGAGACATTGTGTATATTTTTATCCGCCCATGTGCATGATTGACGCTATCTTAACTTGTTATGCTGCAGCGACCTTCGAACTATTAGACTAGACTTATGCATTATATCGGTTATGACAAAATTGACCTGTATGACTGCCCTTTCTCCTCTTTGCCGCTCTACTCATGAATGTCCTATTATGTATCCATTATTCATAACCACGTTATCTCTCTATGTGCTTTAAGATTTGATGTTTGCCTTAAGGTGTTAAGGGCCTTTTCCACCTGCTGATATTCGTTGATCGGCGCTCGTTTGCTCCTGTCACACGGAGCTATGTATGGGGACGAGCAGTCGTTACTCTGATCGCTCGTCCCCATACATTATAATGTCGGCAGCGCGTCCATTTGTTTACACAGTGAGATGTGCTGCCGACAACTAGAATATATCACTTTTTTTAAAACGATACCATTAGCAGATGATTGTTTGCTCGTTCATCTGCTAATCGCTGACCTGTTTACACAGGGAAATTATCGGGAACGAGTGTTCTATGAACGCTTGTCTGCCCGATAATCACCCAGTGTAAAAGGGCCTTTACTCGATTACATGTTTTTTTTTCTTTGGTCTATGCCTTTATTATGACAAAATAAAAATACTTGAATTGGGAGAAAAAAATAAAATTTGTTTTGTGTCGCCATATACTGAGCCCCCTAACTTTTCCAATTTTGTGCCGATGGACCGTTGTGAGGGCTTGTTTTTTGTGGGCGAGCTGTAGATTTTTATTAGTACCATTTTTGGGTACATGTGACTTTATTCCATTTTTTTAAGAATTGAAGTGATCAAAAAACAGCAATTCTAGTGGTGTGAATTTTCTTTCCTTCATCGTTCACCTGGTGATTAAATAATGTGATCTTTTAATTGTGTGAACTTTTATGGACATGGCAATGCCAATTATGCTTTCTTTTTATTTGCTTACACTATTTTTACGAAAAATAAGAAAAAAGTGTTGTTTTCAACATCGCCTACACTGCAGCTCTACCTCTTCAGATTGGCTGCTACGTATAAGGTCAAGCCAATCAGAAGTTTAACAGGAAGTGCATGGAAAGCAGATCTCCATTACAGCATGTGCAGAATGTTTATAAAGTATAGACTACTAAACCCACAGTGAGAAAAAGATGATCAGGTAAAAGCCAGACATAGACTGAGGCTAATAACCCCTGAGTAAGGGGGAGATGGGAGAGTCACTTTATCTGATTTGGCAATGGTTCTGGTCTTCTAAAAGCCATGGTCTGAAATTCTACCCCTTCTGTGTGTAACCCTGAAGTGTTTGGGTGCAATTTGTGAACAGTTTGTTTTATTTGAATGCTCCTAAATTATTACATTTTCAGGTTTTTACTACAATTTTATTTTCACTTTTATTTGGAGGTGTGCAACTCCACACTCATATGTAAAAAGAATATTTAGAGGACTAGAGGCGGTGATGTCTTTCTCAGCTCATATCATTCCTCTGGGATAAACTATACTTTGCTCACTGCATCACCAATGTAATTACTAGGCAACGCTGATTGCTTTTGGAAGATGTTTATTAATTGGTGGAAAGCAGGTGTGAGATAAATACCTTCTCTTCAACTCTGATCTTCTTCTGATCCAGATCAGTTAATCTCGGCAGCATAAACAGCACTGACAGCCAATACTCAGCTTGTTCCTAAAAAACAACCCTCTTCATGGAAAATCATCTTCATTTTTTTGTTGTACTATACACAGAAATATTCAGCAGATCGGCAAGTATAATTCGCAATAAAAAGCCAATAAAACGTTTTCTAAAACTGCGATACTGCGGATTTTTAATGTTTACCACAAATGGCAGTGATGTACAGCAAGAAAGAACATCTGAATGTAATAGACATGAAAATATGCATGACTTTGTATTTGTGGAACATCATGTATATTCTACATCTTAAAGATAACCAAAATTAAACCTCTATCAAAAATATCACAAAAAAGAGGCTTTACAGAAATGTGACATTTCAAATGCTAGTGCTATTCTAGAAGGAACATTCAAAACCCTGTCAGATGTCACTCTGAATTTCAAAGTAAGTCGGGAGTTTTAATAGGTATCGGTGTATTGCATTTATACATAATGGGTTACAATTATATAATAATACTTGACAGTGATGTAAAAATGTTATCCCTGGGTAAACTCAAAGGCCACTATTTCAGATGCATTTTTCTAGTATTGGACAAGAGCCCCTTATACTCTAAAAACAGCCGCAATTCATTGTGGCGCAAATTGAATAAGGTGCTGGAAACATATTCTGGTCAATGTTGACATGATAGCATCCTACCGCTGTAAATAAGTCATCAAAATATACATGCTCATCCCAAAGGCACTCTATTGAATAACGTGCTGGTAACTGGCATCTGTAGTACACTAAACTCATTGCTCTGTTGGCGGAACTAGCTTATGATGACATATGCTTTGTGACAGGACTTATTTAGTATACAAAAAAATTCTGGTCCATCACTTTGCCTACTATCTCAATGGTGCAGTTATTCTCCAACATTCAACATCAACACGAGAAGTATTTAAGATATTCATTAATTTCATGATCAAAACTTAGATAACATTCAGAACACATTCACACAAGGCAGACTTGGTGCAGCGACTAAAAAAATATTCCATTCGTCTTTTGCAGCATATGTATGGATTTTTGAAAGCTCCATTCAGATGAATGAGACAGTCACAGAAGTTTCTGCAACTCATCTACCGAGTGTGAATATACCCTTATTCTCTATTCTGGTGTTTGGTCTGAAATTTACTTAGGACATGGGGTATGGGGGTTAATAACTTTTTACACCTACACAATGCATATTTTGTGACCTCATGAGCCATATAAATCATTCAATCTCGAAACCCTTCTGTATACACACACTATAAAACAGATCTGATCTTTTTTTTTTATACATAATTACAAAAAAAAAAAAAAAAAAAGTGTCCAACTTGGTGCATTTCAGTTACTATATAAACAAATATGGTATTAGAAAGGAAAAATAAAAGTTGAGTGACATCACTTACCTGCAATGGATTTTTTAGGAGATTTAGTATATGTAGCAAAGGTAGGTCTTCAATAAAAGCAATTTCACTTATCTGACAGATCTGTCAATGGAAATATTTTAAACAAGATCACAAAGACATAGAAAGCTAAATACATGGTATAAGAAAGCATACTAAAACTTTACTTTAATGGGGATACCCAGGGTACACAAAGAAAATATGGATTTTGTAACTAGAGCATGTGGTTTCTAACATATGGCCAAGCTCTGTAAGTTACTAACTATTACTGCCATTATGCTATGGTCTGCATGTTACGGCAAGCCTCACAAACCGACCCAACATCTCTGACCAGAAGGCAGAAACCTCCAGACCATAAATTCTTAATTATCTGATCCATGCATTTCTCTAGAATAATGGATCGATTTACAAAAATGTTGTGCTTTCCTGGACCAATGCTATAAACAAGATGAGGATAAAAAATTGCCCTAGTTCATTAGTCAAGTAGAAAGAAAAGAAACCCAGAAGTGTTTACCTCATTATCTTGAAGGCTGAGTGTCTGCAGAAACTCCAAATTCTCCAGACCTTCCAGACTAGTGATCTGGTTAGAGGAGAGGTCCAGTGTTTGTAATGATTTAAGATTTTCCAAGCCAGTGATGTCCTTAATTTGATTTGAAGCCTTGAACATAAATTTGGTTCCGTAATGTTAAAAAAAGAGAGATTTATAAGTAATTAACAACATGCTTCAATAGTAGATAATATGAAATAATCAGGACACATGTCGCGATAAAACTGAAGTAAATGTCCTTTTATAGAGCAGTATTATAATTATGTTATGATAAGGGCTGCATAGCCTGTAACTTTTTTTGCTTTCCGGAGCAATGGCTATTTTTAAGTTTTCCTAAATTTTATTTCACTATTGTTATATTATCTTTTATCTATATAAACCTAGGACATTTGTATTTATTTTGTTTTGCCAACTATAAACATACATACACATAACTATAAGCATATGCATACACTATATGGCCAAAGTATGTGGACACTTCTAATACGGTAATTATTGGGTTCAGGTGATACAGCCACACCCATTGCAAAACGGTGCAATCTCCATGGACAAACATGGGTAGCTGAATGGTCATACTGAAGAGCTCACTGACTGTTAACATGGCACTCATCAAGTAAAAAATGGGGTAGACGACAGCATCTCCATAGCAAAATTAAGTACATTTTTCATGCCAAAAAACAGTGCATACAAAAACGACGACGTTTCAGCAACAAAACAAGTGAGCCTTCCTCAAGCCTGGACCAAGGCTTGAGGAAGGCTGAGTTATTTTGGAGCCGAAATCTGTGGGTGCTTACCCGCAATCTGTGGGTGCTTACCCGCAGACCGATCAGCGCGCCCTGGCTGACCCCTGTCCACCGCCAAACGTACCTACAATGAGCATATGAACATCAGAACTGGACCATGAAGCAATGGAAGAAGGTTGCCTGGTCTGATGAATCACGTTTTCTTTTACATCATGTGGACGGCCAGGAATGTGTGCGTCGCTTACCTGGGGAAGAGAGGGCACCAGGAGGCACTTTTGGTAGAAGACAAGCCGGCAGAGGCAGTGTGATGCTCTGGGAAATGATCTGATTGGAAATCTTGGGTTCTGGCATTCATGTGATTGTTACTTTGACACGCACTACCTACCTAAACATTGTTGCAGACCAAGTACACCCCTTTATGGCAACGGTATTCCCTAATGGCAACAGCCTGTTTTAGCAGGATAAAGTGCCCTGTCAAACGGCGAAAATCTTTCAGGAATGGTTTGAGAAACATGAGAAAAAGTTCAAGGTGTTGACTTGACCTCCAAGTTCTCCAGACCTCAATCTGATTGAGCATCTGTCGAATATGCTGGAAAATCAAGTTCAATCCATTGAGGTACCACCTCGCAACTTACAGGACTCAGGATCGGCTGCTAACATGCTGGTACCAGTTACCACTGGACACCTTCAGGTGCCTTGACTGGTCAGAGCTGTTTTTGTGACATGAGGGTGACCCACACAATATTAGGCAAGTGGTTTTAATGTTATGGCTGAACGGTGTACTTTACTTTAAAAAAAAGTTGGGTATATGAGTAGCATTTATTGAATGTAGTCAGTGGAGGGGTTGAGCTTATAGGAAGAAAGCGTTTGAAATTAGAGGGGTATAACAAGACGGCATGATGCTGCTATCTTTCATAATATATCCTTGCTTCTGGCAATAGGAGATTCTATCAGAATTTGTACCGTTTCATAAATTGTTTCACAAACAAAAAGACATGATTCAAAATCTTATCAGATAGAAGAGATCCATATGACAGGGGGGATAAACTGTGCTCGCTGAAAGTGAAAACATTTATATAATCCAGTTCAGAGATTTCACCTCCTGCTGATACTTAATGCATTCTGACTGAAACAAAGCCACGGACAACATCTACTAAAAGACAGATGAACAAGTGGATTCATAATATATATTGGTGGAAGAGCGATAAAATAACTACTAAAATGATCAAGCCTGGAATGTACAATAGGCTTATTCATCCAATGCAAAAAACAGCTCCCGCTCTTGAGGACTCGGCCCAACCATGCACTACATGGTCACCCATTCAGTTGAATAGGTGTCATGGTATATAAAATTTCTCCTGCAGCCATGCCACAAGTGTCTGTATTTCTCAACACAATGTCAATGTTTATTATACATCAGCTATATAAAGAACACTGCATACCAGGCTGAGCATTCTGATGGGCAAGTTACCCAATCCGCTGATGGTATGGATGTTATTGTGAGCCAAGTTGACATGTTTCAAACTGGTGCATTTTTCCAAGCCTATTATTTCCTGTATGTTATTATCTTACAAGAAAGGAAGAGGTTAAGGGAATAACACTTATATGTATAGAAACAGTATTTAAAAAGGTGAGAGATCAGTCTGAGTAATATAACCATATGTTTAGTATTAAAGTAACCCTGTAATACTATTCATTTTCAGCTACTTTAGTTATAAGTTACTGCTGGGAAGTTAGCTACCAACACATGTGGATTTTGCTGCGGTTGAAGACCTTCTCCTCAGCACATGTCATAAGTCTTTTTAACTGCCAAAAGCTAATGCATTAGAAAATAATGGATGAAAAGTTTTAGGTCCGCTGCACACGGATGGCCGCGGACTGTCACCCACATTTATGGGCCGCGCTCCCATTATAAAGTATAGGAGCACGGTCTGCAAAATCCAAAAATAGGACATGTCCTATTTTTTGCGGGTCATTTCTACATCCCGGACACTTACTCGTAAATATACCAGAAGGTGTCAGTGGGCCATCGAAATGAACGGATCAGTATTTTGATCCGCAATTATGGATCTGTAATTGTGGATCAAAATTAGGTTGTGTGCATGGGTGATTAGAGGTATTAAAACAGCAATTCTCAGTCAGTAAAGTTTGTAAAATCTGCTAACTGAGAAAAAAAAGAAAAGAACAATACAACTTTGGTAAGAATTCTGCAAGCAGACACCTCACACCTTGTCTACAGGCCATGAGATAACAAATAAACTTGATTATATATATATATATATATATATATATATATATATATACACACACACATACCTCCAGCCATGTAATAATCCAAGTAGTAATATTCCAGTAGTGTATCCGCATAAAAAAAAAGTATTTTCAATCACAGGCTGACGTTTTTAAAAGGGGTTGGTCAGGCACGGGGCGGTTTTTTTATACGGATTATCTATCCACAGAATAGGTCATCAGTATATGATTTGTAGGGGTCCGACAAAGGGATCCGGCATCAATCAGATGTTCCGGCTGCCTCCGGGCACTGGATGGCATGCAGTGGCCAGTGTCGGAAGCAGATGGCTCTGGTCACAGTAGAGCGGCCGTACTGCAGAACTGCAACTCTGCTTCTATTCACATGAATAGGAACAGAGCTGCAGTACTGCGGCACAGCCGCTATACTGTGACCAGAGCCATCTGCTGCCGACACGGACATCCGGAGGTAGCTGGAACAGAGGAGCGGTGCAGGGTCTGGGTGTCGGACCCTGATGACATAGCCTGTAGATAAATCATCAGTATAAAAAAAACGCCCCGTGCCCAGACAACCCCTTTAAGTGGTCGAGTACTCTACAGGTAATGTAACTGGATATCCCTATTTAGGCCTGCTTGCATTTTGTATACTTAGTGTTATCATAACCATTCCATTGTACTATGTATTACAGTCAGTGCTTATGGCATTCTATGTTTGTAAAATAAGAAAAATATATAAGATTTAAAATCAGCATGAACTATATTTATTTATGACACATGCATGCAGTAAATTTGGAAAGGACTATTCATACTATATGATAGATTCATTTTAAAGAAACACTCCACTCTAAACACTTTAATAAATGTAATGAATGTAGGAAAATGCAGAATATTACTTACCAAGTATTACAGGTCCTCTACCTAATGTCCGTTAGACCCACCCTACACCCGATTTGTTACTTTACAACTAGTCTAAATAAGTGCTGTCCCTGCCATGTAGCCGGTTAGCTACCAGAGGATGGCTACTGGCAATTTCTGCTTAGAACAAAGTACTGCTTCTTGTAACAACGAGGAGTGAAGAATGGGGTTGGAGAAGCACCACAGCACCAGACCTTGGTGCCCACAATCTAGATTTTGGTTTAGATATGTAATACTTGATAGTTTATTCTAACACTTCCATAATATTATTTGGAAAATAAGTACTAATATTATAATTGATAATGATATAGAGAATGATGATGATAAGTCATATTTTATATGGTTCCTAAGCGGTAAGAAGCCTGATGGATTCAGAGCAATTACAAAAAGGATACTATTTAATATGAGTGTTGTCAGAGTTCTGTGAGCAGATAAATCCTTCATACAGGTTATATTATTGAATGACAAATCCACAACCTGAAAAGAAAAGAAAGGGAGAAAGAAATCCATTAGGTTATTGTACATACAGTATATATATATATATATATATATATATATATATATATATATATATATATATATATATATACATATACATATACACACACACACACACACACACACTATATACAAAATGAGGAAAAGCCTCATAGATCATTTAGAGTTAGTTGTAAGGTGATAAACATTAACATAACGTTTCCTTCAAAAATTTGCCCTTGAACAATCATAATGTATATGCTTACCATCAGATTCTTGGGAGGGATAAAGTTAAAGAACGTGGTCAGCTTATTCTTTGAGGCATTTAGCTCAATCAAGTATGTCATGTAACTGACACAAGACAAATCTAGAGAAAAGCATAAAAAAATGGAAGAACTTTGGTAAATCCATATTTGCAATATAAGGTTAGTTTCAACTAGGATTATATAAGTTTGGGTCATTACACCCGCAGTCAGGCTAGGATTTGCAGCTGTAATACGTATTAGGGCCGGTTCACATCAGCGTTCGCTTTCCATTCAGGGGTTCTGTCGGAGGTTTCCGTCAGTTGCAGTCGACTGCGCTATTGATTCAGTCGGAAAAACTGAAACCTGCCGGAACGGTGACAAACGGAAACCATTAGCAAGGTTTCCGTCACCATTGATATTAATGGTGATGCAAACGGAAGCTGTGGTTTCCATATGACTTTCCGTTGCGGGGTTCCACGACGGAAACCTCTGACGGAACCCCTGAACGGAAAGCCAACGCTGATGTGAACAGGCCCTTATGCTGGTGCGAAACTGGTCACAGTTCTTTCTATATGTATACATACAACATCTACAGAACTGGTTGGGATGTCTTTTAGATCAACGAAACTACATTAACCCCTTAATGACCGCTGATAAGCCTTTTCACGGCGGTCATTAGTGGGCTTTATTCTGATGCAATAGCCTTTTCACAGCACTGCATCAAAATAAAGTAAACAGAGCAGGGAACTGTCAAATCTCCCTGCTCTCAGCTGCCATATGTAGCTGAGAGCTGGGGGCATCCCTGCTCGAACATGTGAGATCAATATTAGTATCGATCTCACCCGTTTAACCCTTCAGATACGGTGCTCAATAGCGGGCGCCGCATCTGAATTGTTTTGGAGAGAGGGAGGGAGCTCCCGCTCATCCCACTGACTCCCGGCGATAAGATTGCAGAGTGTCTGTGTCTCCGATGGCAGCCGGGGGCCTAATAAAGGACCCCAGGTCTGCCTGTAGTGAATGCGTGCTAGGCTATGCCAGAGGCATGTCCTAGCAGATGCCTGTCTGTTTTAAACGGACAGGCAGTAATACACTGCAATACAAAAGTATTGCAGTGTATTATAATAGCGATCGGAGATCGCATATCAAAGTCCCCTAGTGGGCCTAGTAAAAAAGTAAAAAAAAGTTGAATAAAGTTAATGGAAAAAATTTTGAGAAAAAATAAAAGTGAAAACCCCACTTTTTCCCCTTACAAAATGCTTTACTAGTAAAAAAAAAACCACAATAAAGCAAAAAAGTTACACATATTTGGAATCGCCGCGTCCGTAACGACCCCGACTATAAAGCCGTTACATTATTTAACCCGCACGGGGAACGCCGTAAAAAATAAAATAAAAAACAATGGAAAAATTGCTGTTTTCTGTTAATCCTGACTTTAAAAAAAATTTAATAAAAAGTGATCAAAGAGTCGCATCTACGGTCAAATAGTACCAATAAAACTACAAGTCGTCCCGCAAAAAAAAAGCCCTCATACAACTGCATCGGCGGAACAATAAAATAGTTATGGCTCTTCAAATATGGAGACCCAAAAACAAATAATTTTTTAAAAAAAAAAGATTTTTTTACTGTGTAAGTAGTAAAACATACAAAATCTATACAAATTTGGTATCTTTGCAATCGTAACAACCCGTTGAATAAAGTTATTGTGTTATTTATAACACACGGTAAACGCTGTAGAGTTATGACGCAAAAAAAGAGTGGCGAAATTTCAGGTTTTCTTCTATCCCCCCAAAAAAGTTAATAAAAGTTAATGAATAAACTATATGTACCCCAAAATGGTGCTATTAAAAAGTACAACTTGTCCCGCAAAAAACAAGACCTTATACAGCTATGTCGACGCAAAAATAAAAAAAAATGATAGCTCTTGGAATGTGACGATGGAAAAACTTAAAAAAATGGCTTGGTCATTAGGGCCCAGAATGCAAGCAGGTGGAAGGGGTTAAGGCCTATTTAAATGTTTGAAAGTGTTTAGTATTTTTTAAAATAGAAATGCGTATTAGTGTGGGTTAATAAACTTCGTAAATACATTTTATTAAAAAATATTTTTGCTTTTTAAGATACAGCTGCTCTGTATTCTTTATACAGAGCAGCTGTATCTTTCGCCAAGGCCTGAATCCATCAGTCCCGCGGACATGACGGGTTCAGTGATAGACACGCAGGATCCACCTATAATCCATCACAACTAAGTTATGAACTTAGATGTGATTGATGATAGCTCGATCCCGCGTGATAGACACGCAGGACCCGCTATCACTCAACCCGTCAAGTCCACGGGACTGACGGATTCAGGTCTTAGCGAACTACACAGCTGCTCTGTATATAGAATACAGAGCAGCTGTATCTTAAAAAGTAAAAATAATTTTTAATAAAATGTATTTATTAAATTTATTAACACACACTAATACACATTTATTTTTTTTAAAAACCCACTTTCATACATTTACATAGCCTTTAAGCGAGATTTATAATAAGGCTTCGTTCACATCTGCGTCAGGGCTCCGTTCAGGGATTCCGTCTGAGCTTTCCGTCAGGGGATCCCATGAACGGTACCCTGACTGAAACAAACGGAAACCATAGGTTTCCGTTTGCATCACCATTGATTTCAATTGCGACGGATCCGGTGCAAATGGTTTCCGATTGCCTCCGTTGTGCAAGAGTTCCCTCGTTTTGACGAAAGCAATACCGCAGTCGACTGCGCTATTCATTCCGTCAAAACGACGGAACCCTTAAACAACGGTGACAAACGGAAACCACTTGCATCAGATCCGTCAACATCACTGTCATTGAAATCAATGGTGATGCAAATGGAAAAGATTGATTACTTACCAGTAATCGGTTTTTCATGCACCTATGACAGCACCCCTCTTGGGGAGACATCCCATTCGCTGGACAGGAAGCCTGAGGTTATATTAAAAAAAAGGACACACCTCTCCACACACCCAGTCTTAGGCCTCATGCACACGAACGTATTTTTTCCTCCCGTAAATACTGGCGTAAATACGGGTCCTTTGTCACACGTACTGAACCCGTATTCCACCAGTCTTTACGGACCCGTGCCCGTAAATACGGATTCGGTGTCACCAGTATTCCACCCGTATTTACGGACCCGTTTTCTCTGAACTAATCAGCAGCCCCTTCTTTCTATCAGTGCTGGAAAGAGAGAAGGGTCAGCCTTTTCTGGCAGAGTTTCCGCAGTGATTGAAAGTAAAAGAAGTTCATACGTACCGTTGTCTTGGTGACGCGTCCCTCTTTTGACATCCAGTCCGACCTCCCTGGATGACGCAGAAGTCCATGTGACCGCTGCAGCCTGTGATTGGTCTGTAGCGGTCACATGGGATGAAACGTCATCCCGGGAGGCCGGAATGGAGGAAGAAGCAGGTAAGTTAAAGAGGCTCTGTCACCAGATTTTCAAACCCCTATCTCGTATTGCAGCAGATCGGCGCTGCAATGTAGATTACAGTAAGGTTTTTTTTTTTTCAAAAACGAGCATTTTTGGCCAAGTTATGACCATTTTTATATTTAGGCAAATGAGCCTTTCTTAAGTACAACTCGGCGTGTTTAAAGTTATGTCCAAGTGGGTGTGTATTGTGTGTGTACATCTTGGCGTTTTTACTTGTTTTACTAGCTGGGCGTTGTGAATAGAAGTGTATGATGCTGACGAATCAGCATCATCCACTTCTCTTCGTTAACACCCAGCTTCTGGCAGTGCACAGACACACAGCGTGTTCTCGAGAGATCACGCTGTGACGTCACTTCCTGCCCCAGGTCCAGCATCGTGTCGGACGAGCGAGGACACATCGGCACCAGGCGACAGAGGCTACAGTTGATTCTGCAGCAGCATCGGCGTTTGCAGGTAAGTCGATGTAGCCTCTGTCGCCTGGTGCCGATGTGTCCTCACTAGTCCGACACGATGCAGGACCTGGGGCAGGAAGTGACGTCACAGCGTGATCTCTCGAGAACACGCTGTGTGTCTGTGCACTGCCAGAAGCTGGGTGTTAACGAAGAGAAGTGGATGATGCTGATTCGTCAGCATCATACACTTCTATTCACAACGCCCAGCTAGTAAAACAAGTAAAAACGCCCAGATGTACACACACAATACACGCCCACTTGGACATAACTTTAAAAACGCCCAGTTGTACTTAAGAAAGGCTCATTTGCATAAATATAAAAATGGTCATAACTTGGCCAAAAATGCTCGTTTTTGAAAAAAAAAAAACCTTACTGTAATCTACATTGCAGCGCCGATCTGCTGCAATACGAGATAGGGGTTTGAAAATCTGGTGACAGAGCCTCTTTAACTTTTAATACTATTAACTCCAGCGGTAGTCACTGTCCCGGGTGCTGAAAGAGTTACTGCCGATCAGTTAACTCTTTCAGCACCCTGGACAGTGACTATCCCCTGACGTCGCCTAGCAACGTTCCCGTAATTACAGGTGCACACACGTAGCCACCCATAATTACAGGAGCCCCATAGACTTCTATGGGCCTGCCAGTGCCGTAATTACGTAAGCATACGGGAAGGTACCCGTGGCCAATAGAAGTCTATGGACTTGTAATTATGGGCGTTTTTACGTTCGTGTGCATGAGGCCTTAGGAAGAACTCCGGATGAGAATTTGTTTTTTTGTGCAACCCATGTGGAATTACCTCACGCCTTTATATATACAGTATTTCCAAGGAATCACTTATATTTATGTTAACAGTTTATAGTTATAAGGACTATATACTACAATAATAGGGAGGGTAACAGAGAGGTGCTGTCATAGGTTCATGAAAATCCAATTACCGGTAAGTAATCAATCTTTTATCCTTTCACCTATGACAACTCCCCTGGAGATGTAAAATAGAAGTCAATATTTAGGGTGGGACCACAGCTTGTAGTACCTTTATACCAAAGGCCAAGTCAGAGGCTGTATGCAGTTGTAATCGGTAATGTTTGAGGAAGGTGTGAGGAGAGCTCCATCTAGCAACCATGCATATCTGATTTAGGGATGCCTCTCCTCTCTCAGCCCAAGAAGTGGACACAGTCCTGGTGGAGTGAGCTCCGAAGAACTCTGGAGGCTGGAGATTGATTTACATAGGCTAAATGTATGGCCTGTTTAATCCATCTAGCTATAGTGGATCTACTGGCTGCCGAACCCTTGTTAGGACCTTGGAACTGAATAAACAAGTTTTCTGAGGTTCTTAAATCTTTAGTGATTTTTAGGTACTGGACTAGACATGTTACGTCCAGGCAGTTAAATTGCTGCATCCTCAGATTTTTAGAGGAATCACAAAAGGAGGGGAGAATAACCTCTTGGTATAGATGAAAAGGACAGACCACCTTAGGAAGAAATCCCAGTAAGGTCTTCAAGATGCCAATCATCTAATAGTAGGGAATATGGGGGAAAGGCAGAAAGGGCCTGTATCTCACTTACCCTACGGGACGACGTAATGGCTAACAAGAACGTCATTTTGAATGTCAGCATCTTTAGGGTTATAGAGTCTAGTGGTTCGAACGGTGAGTTTGTCATAGCCTGGAGAACGATATTTAAGTCCCAAGGAGGAACTGAGGATCTAATCTGGGGTTTAATACTAGAAGAGGCTGCTAACCCAGGTGTTTTCCATGAATTTGAAATAAAATAAAAAAGGAACTTAATGCGGATATCTGAGGTTTTTATTTAATCCTGCTTGGAGAAAATCTAATATCAAAAGGGATATCTGGTTTGGTTAGAGGATTTATGTCTACACCTGCAAAATTTGTAAATGCTTTCCAGGCTTTTAGATATATTTCTGAGGTAACCAGACTCTAAGAACCCTCTCGTCTAAATGATTACCCTTTCAGTCTCCAGATTGTCAGATGAAGCTTTTGAATTTCAGGGTGCATTATTGGGCCCTGGTATAGGACATCTGGTATGGTCGGGAGAATCCAAGTTTGGTCTGAGGACATTCTCTTTAACCATGTGAACTTTTTGACCAGAAGGGGGCTATTAGAATTACTAAAGCCTTGTCTTCCCTGATTTTTTTTGATCACCCTTGGGAGAAGACATAGGGGGGGGGGCATAACCCCTCTCTTGACTCAAACACTGCGAAAATGCATCAATTGCTGTTGGGTAGTCTGCGGGATCCAGGGAGAAGAATCTCCTGACCTTCCTGTTTTTTCTGGATGCAAATAGGTCTATTGAGGGACCCAACCCATTTGTAAACAATCTTCTGAAATATCTCTGCATTCAGAGTCTATTCTGACTGGTGTAACCGTTTTCGGCATATGAAGTCTGCCACCTGGTTGTCCACTCCCTTCAGGTGGACAGCTGAGATGGTCAATAAGTGGCGCTCTGCCAGAAAAAATATCTGGGAAGATAAATCCATCAGTGGAAACGATCTTGCCCCCCCCACCCCCTGATAATTTATATAGGCTACTGTCGTCGTGTTGTCTGAATATATTTTTAAAATCTGACCTGAAATTGCTGGTATAGAGTTTTTCATAGACTGAAAAACTGCTTCCAGTTCCCTGAAGTTGGAGGACCTCTGTGCGGCCTGGTGGTCCTACTGACCCTGGAGAAAAGAGGAGTCGTAATGAGCTCCCCAACCCAAAGGACTCGCATCCGTAGTTATATTGAGAGTAGGGATTGTTATCCATGGAATGCCCCTCTTGAGGTTCTCCCTGTTCAACCACCATCTGAGAGACAGTCTGGCTGTGGATGAAATGTAGAGGGATTGATCTAGGGAGAGATTGCTCTTGTCCCACTGATCTAGAATGTCCCATTGTAGAGCCCTGGATCTGAACTGAGCCCATGATACTGCTGGAATACATGAAATCATGATTCCCAGAACTGACATAGCTTTCCTGAAAGATTTCAAATGGGTTATATAGAGCTCTGAGACTATGTCTATCAGGGGATTGATCTTACCTTCTGGAAGGAAAGACATCTGCCTGGAGGAGTCTAGAAGAATCCCTAGAAAGACATCTGTTTTAGGGAATCAAAACTTGTTTTTTTTCAGATTTATGTTCCATCCTAAGTTCGTTAGGATAGAACAAATTATTTCTATCTGTTGAATCAGGGTCTGAGTTGTTTCTGCCACGATTAGGAAATTGTCCAGGTAGGGAATCAGGAGGATGTCCCTCGTCTCGATGTATGATGTAATTTCCGCTTCTGAAATGCCAAAAGGGGAGGACTCTGTATTGTAAGTGAAACAAAGTACTGTTGAGGGCCACTGCTACCCTTAGATATTTCTGGTGAGGACTGCATATTGGTACAGGATAACATGCATCCTCCAGATCTAGTGATGCCATCACACAGTCTTTGGAGAGGAGATTTATGGTTGATGCAATGGTCTCCATGCAAAAATTTTTGAAGGTCAAATAAGAATTCAGTTGTTTTAGATTTATTATGACCCTGTATTTCCCTTCTGGCTTCTTCATCAGAAAAAGAGGGAAATAAAAGCCTTGGCCTGTTTCTACACTTGGGACTTGAATTAGAATTTTATTTTATAAAGGGACATCATCATTTCCGACTCTAATGCTTTCTGTTTTTCTTAATTTTTTTTAGGGTCTTTGTGGGATAGAATCTGTCCTGGAGAAGAGATTTGAATTCTAGAACATACCCTGTTTTTTATAATTCCTAGGATCCACCGATTTGTTGACATTTTTTCCCAATTTTTGAAAAACAGGGATAGACAACCCCCCCACCATGGATCTTCTGGCATCATTGTTGGGGGTCTCTGTTTTTGGGATCGTTTTGAGGCCTGAAAAGGAAGCCCTTGATCTTCCTAGGAAACTTTGGGTTTTTAAACTCCTGTCCCCTAGAATTAGGTCTTTTATTAAACCTTTTGGGACTAAAGGAATCCATTTGTTTTCCTTGTGTAGGGAACCTCTTTTTTCTATCAGACGCTCTTTCTAATAGGTCATCTAGCGGGGGCCCAAACAAATAATCTCCAAAGCAGGGAATTGCACCATAGCTTCCCTTTTGATCCAGTGTCCCCTTCCAGGTTTTTAGCTAGGTAGCCCTTCTAGCGCACAGAATCTACTGAGGTGTCGGCCAAAAAATCTGCTGCCTTAGATAGCAATGGAAGGCAGGAGAGGATCTGACCTCTTGAAGTTTCGTGTCTAATGTGAAGCTCTAATTGTGATAGCCATATTTTTAGAGACCTAGCCACACAACTGTCTGCAATGCCTGGCTTAAAAGCCCCCGTAGAAGCTTCCCAGGTTCTCTTGAGGTAGTAATCAGCTTTTCTATCCATTGGTTCGGATAAAGAGCCTAGATCCTCAAATGGAAGAGCATTCTTCCTTGATATTTTTGCCACTGGGGCGTCAAGACTAGGGGTATTATCCAAGTCCTTGCAGACCTCTTCTTCGAAGGGATATTTCCTTTTAAGAAATTTGGGAATACCAACTTTCCTATCTGGATTTATCCATTCCTTCTTAATGAGGCTCAATACGGTCTTACGAATGGGAAAGGTTCTCTGTTTTCTAGGTCCGAAGCCTTCGAACATTATGTCCGGGACGGAACGAGGTTCTTTGGGGTCATCAATATTCATAGTTGCTCTTACTGTTTTAAGAAGCTGGTCTACGTCCTCTGCTGAGAACAAATCCCCCCCCCCCCCCCCGTCCTTGTCTGAGGAATTAAGTGAAGAGCTCAGCTCTCCTTCTACATCTAGCTGAAAATACTCTTCAGCAGAGGAATCTGATAAATCTACCCGACTGAAAGAGGTGGACGGTAGATCCTTCTTTTTCCTTAGGGAGTTCCTAACTTCTGCCCTCACAATCTCTTTAATACTTGAAACCAGATTTGTAGATTCTTCAGTGATGATCTTATCTAAACAATTCTGGCAAAGTCTTTTATTATAGGAGGCTGTTAGTTGTTTTTTTTTTTATTACAAACTGCGCATTCCTTGTTACGTGTCTTATCCAGTTTCTTTCTAGGACCTTCTCTGGCCTAAACATATGTACAAGAGAAGAGGACAGTATTAGCAAAGAGAGGTTTTTTTTGTCCTACCCTATATAAAGTCCTGCCTTCTCCTCAAGTAACGGACAGGAGGATCTTGTGGCATCCGAGCGGTCAGCGTGTCCTGCTGCTTCTCCTGGTGTTTCCATTATGGGAGGAGATGCTGGAGCCCGAGGCTCCATATCGTTCAGGCCTAAATAGGCCTTGGATTGGCTGGGGAGGTACTCTGCTCCAGACGCCTTGAGCCCACGTTGGGGTCGCCGGAACCAACGCTTCCTGGAGTGTAGGACGCGTCACCCCGCCGGAAGCGACGCGTCGCCGTGACTGGATGTTTTGCACAGAGTGCGCCGGAAGTCGCCAACGATGGGCATGTATACCGGCTCCACCAGGGAACAAAGAATGACGCTGGGAGAACCGCTCTCCCACAAGAGGAAGGTCCCACCACGTGGGACCTAAAACCACCTCCAGGGAGGCAAGCGATGTACCGGGAGAGAAGGGAGTAACCGTCCCAAGGCTTAAGGTTGCTCCCTCCAGAGCACCCCTTGGTGGAAAAAGGTAAGAACCTGCTAGGGGGTCTGCAACCCAGGGAGAAGTGCTTTTTTCCTAACCGGAAAATGCCATACGGAGGACAGGAAACCTGACTGGGTGTGTGGAGAGGTGTGTCCTTTTTTATATCCTCAGGCTTCCCTTCCAGTGAATGGGTTGTCTCTCCAGGGGTGCGGTCATAGGTGAAAGGGTAAACCTATGGTTTCCGTTTATTTGAGTCAGGGTTTCGTTCATGGGTTCCCCTAACGGAAAGCTCCGATGGAACCCCTGAACGGAGCCCTGACGCATATGTGAACGAAGCCTAACTGGTACAAAGGAAACGTGGAGGAGACCCTCATAGAAACAAAGTCACCAACTGTACAATTACAGCTGTAATCCAAGCGATCACTATACACAAAATCACGGTTTTTTATTGTACTAGTATTTATGAGACTCACTGACGGTATAGCACAAGGTAATCACAGTGAAACAGTACATACAAAATGATTCTTCCTGGCAGATGTAATAATTCACTGTTAAATATGATTATTTCAGTGCTGAACAACCTTGATACATGTAGCGCTCAGTAAAATTTCAGCTGCAGCCACAATGAAACACAATAAAAAGTGGTCCCTAATATAATATATTGTCCATCTGACAATAAGAGGGACTTATTTATAGATCATGCATCAATGCAAAAGTATAGCATGCTTACCCTTAAAATTGTACCCTCTACGAGAACAATTATAAGGGACTTGTGTGACTTTTGCACGTGTTAAATGTATTTAAAGTTTATTGCACACAGGACTTCAGGATAGACCCCTTTACAGGTTTTAGGCCTCATGCACACGACCGTAGCCATGTGCACGGCTGTGATTTTTGGGTCGGTCGGTCGGCCGGCCGCGGAGTGTCACCGGCGAGCCACCCGCAAATCATGGGCCGTGCACATGGGCCGTGCACATGGCCGCGTCCATTATTTTCTATGAGCCAGGATCGCAAAACACGGCCGTAGTAAGACATATCTGTTCTTTTTGCGGTCCAAGCTCCTGGGCCATGCACAGACCGTGGAAACGACGGTCGTGTGCATGGGCCCATAGAAATGAATGGGGGATTTTCGGGGGAATTGCGGCCGCAAAAGCACGTTCATGTGCATGGGGCCTTAGGCGTGAAAAACGCCATAGCTTGTATCCAGTGGATCCATCTAGTGTCAATCAGTGGGTTAGAAAATCTTTCCACATATACCACTCCCTATTGTTACTATTGGGCACTTCATATTCAGTATACTGCCTCCCTGTGTGTGGCTCAGTTTCTGCCCCCTAGAGTGCCTCTAGATACATACCAGTGATTTCATTGCAGGACAGATCCAACTTCTGTAGGTGAATGTAACTACAGAGAATCTGGATATCATCTAATTTACGAGCCTGCAAAAATAAGGATAGAACGCTATAAAAAGAAAATGTTTTTACTATGACATGGTAAAAAAAACAATGTATGTAAAACAAATACATGCTCTGTATGTGCCCTCATGTTGGCATGAACGGAGTTATATTTTCCATGCTACAATAAATCACTCTTCCTGCTAATAAAAAATAGGTATTTTTATTGTGCTGAATAATAATAACAACAGAATAATTTAGGTTAGAGAATAGACTGTCAGCATACATATTCTGTGCATAGCGAGTACGGTCATATGGAAGAAAATCGGTGTGCTCTAGGAGTCTGCTGACTAATCGATTTTAGACTGTTAAAGGGTTTGTCCACTTTTAAACAGCTGTTTGCTGGTGAGGACCGGTCACCCCTCCGGACATGTCTGTTTTAGTAAATAACACTTATTGAGCACCTTTTCTTAAAGCTCTGCATCCGTTCCGTTGTTATCCCTCCTGGACATGTAAATGTACCATTCCCCTTGTCAATAGGATGAGTCCCTACGTAGTCTGACACGGTCATCAGTGATTGGACACTTTTGTTGCAGGGAAACTAATATCAAACTCACAATATACAGCATACAAATCTTCTTTATAAAAAATATTAAGAGGATAAATATAATTCTACAAGAATCAGAACCCATTGATAAAACTACAATTTAAGTTCACCCCGAGCCAAAAAATGGCAACCTGACTTTGCTCCTGAAACCCCTTGTGTAGTAACCCTTTGTGTAGTTACTGTATACAGACTTCTCCTGCCTTCACTTCTCACTCTCATGAGGCTGCTTTTTCTGTCACCCAGTCACCCACAGGGTCTTCCCTGCCTTATGCCGGTAGTCAATCATAGCGACAGAAACCTTCATCCCAATCACTAAACAGAGCACATTTACTCTAGTCTGTGGAAGGTAAGACATGATCTAGTATCAGTGGGTACATTTTGATTTTTAAGAAATACATGTAGCAGTGTACACCTTGTGTGAATCTACAGGAACACTCTTTAAACCTCATTTTTACATCTGCAGGAGACTTTCTTTGTTGTCTTAACAATTTTCTTGATCTATAGCTTTAAGAAAACATCTTCCTATTTTTGTAATGAAATAAACACAATGTATTTTTAAGAATTTAAAGATATGTTTTATTTAGTTGAGGGATTTGTGCAGGATATTAGAATTCCTCACCAGGCCTCAAGCGTGAAGAAACAACTCCTAGTGGAGATATCGGAGGTCTTGAAAGCACATTAAGGATAAAAGATTCTCCTCTATTTCTAGTATAACTATCACAGCAGGAGCTTATTAGGTCCCATGATCCCTCATGTATTTTTCTACTGAACACAGATTATGTCACCAGAGGACACTAGCTTGCAATATGCTGTGGCGAGATCCACATTCTACTTGCATTAAACAATCCATATCTTTTGACAACTGATTTGATATTATGACTTTTTTTTCTTTCTACATTTAACTGCATTGAGACCCCAGCAGCAGATTTAAACAGTTTTTTAAAGCATCAATATTTGTACCCTTGAGCATTATTTGATATTTTTATTCCTTATTGACTTTCCAATGTACATTTAATAAAAAAATAAAAAAAATGTATCTTTAGTGTGTGTATGGAGGAAAAACATACACTCTTCAAGAGCTGGGCGACACTTCATTACTGAAACGGATGGAATTTGTAATGTATGGAAAAGAACAGTGGATACAAAAATAAGAGCTGAAATTAACTCCGGAGCTGGGAAGTCGGCAGGATACATTGCCGCAATCCAAGCCTTCATCTAGAAAAGCAAGTATTCTTGCCCAAATCCCCTGTTTGAGGGAATGCCGGGGTCTGAACCTTGACCCGTATTTTATGCAATGGACTAGCATCATATAAGAAGTTAGCTATATGCTTCACTGGATTACAAGAGCCACAAAAAGTTCTACACTTTTCTATCTCACATGGAGTTATCTAAAAATTCCTTCTATTTTTGGAGAGATTTATTTAAATCTATTTCACGTGCAACATTACTATGACAATGTGTAAAGGCCCTATCACACCGACCAATTTTGGCCGATGCAACGAGCTGTCTCATTGAGCGGCGCTCGTTTGCTCCTGTCACACAGAGCTATGAATGGGGACGATCGTTCGTTACTCCGATCGCTCATCCCCATCCATTATCATCATGTCAGTAGTGCGTCTCCCTGTTTACACAGAGAGATGTGCTGCCGACAATGATAGTTTACTTTTTTTAAATGATACGCTCAGCTGATTATCGAGCGTTTGCTCGTTCATCTACTGATCGCTGCCCTGTTTACACAGGGCAATTATCGGCCTTGAACGCTTGTCTGCCCGATAATTGCCCAGTGTAAAAGGACCTTTAGTTTTCTAGTGAGAGAATGTCTAGTGATCCACAACACGTGGCTTGTAAGTCACATGTGGATCCACAGGATATGCCATGACTGCCTGATAGGTGAGTGTCCCACCTTTGAGTTCCCCGCCTGTTAAGAGAAGAGGACTCCCTTCATCTCCGTTCCACAAAAGCACGAATGGCAATTTTTCCATTCACTCTCCTCCTGAATGCAGTTGCATCACCTTGGCAGAACAGAGGTCGAGAGAGCCACGTTCTCTCAATGAGACATTTATTGCATATCCCATGACAGGTATTGACACTGCTGATACTTACTGACAGGACCAAATGCAGATAAACCTGTTCACTTCCAGGGGCTGAACGACCGAACATAGAGAGTCCTTCAGAAACCATTTCCTCTTTCAGCACACCATCAAATTGTTCCTTAACACAAAACGAGAGAAATCACATTTAAGGAGGATTAGACCCTTTGGGGGAGATTTGTTAATACTGTCCTGACGGTAGACAGAATAAACTAGAGCAGACAAGCAGAAACTGTGCAACATTTATTACAGCGAGGGACGCAGCATAAAACATTTGGCGCATCCTCCTACATGTGTTAGACTTTTTCCTTCCTTACGCCATCCCTTGGCTGGTATACTCTACATCAATATTTTGTAAAAAAAAAAACAAAAAAAAAAACGCCGTATGCCATTAATAAAACATAGCCCATTTTACGGCTTCTCTTAGCCATGCCCACTTTTCTAGACACTTTTCAAAACGGTCAAGTGAGGCATCTAAAAACAATAAGTTTAGCATATGGCATGTACACAGTATAATGCCCCCCCCCCCCCCCGCACAGTATAATGTCCTTCCTCCCCTCCCCTGGGTGTCACACACAGCCCTCCCCTTGTAGATAGTGCCCCCCTGTAGATTCTGCCATACAGCCCCCACCTCCCCCCTGTAGATTCTGCCAGTCCCCCACCTCCCCCTTGTAAGCAGTCCCACACAGCTCCCCCACCTCCTCTTTGTAGATAGTGTCATACAGCCCCCCACCTCCCCCTTATAGACAATGCCCCCGAAACAAATAAAACCCAAAAAAATTGTACTTACCTAGGCCCCGTTCCGCGATGAACGGAGCTGCTCTACAACTCAGACAGGATCCTTGCGTAGGCCAGCGTGATCCAGTGGCGTTATTATGCCAGCCTGCGCAGGGATCCTGTCCCTGATGGGCTGCAGGCCGAATAGCCTGTAGCCTATGACAGAGCAGGGAGACATCTCCCTGCTCTGTCATAGGATTCAATAGTATCTGCGTCCTAAGGAATGTAGCGTTACTACCACTTTAGCAGACATAGTGGCTGCTATCGCTGCCACCGGGCATGGGAAAGCCCATCCTGTCGAGCGGCACAGGCGTCCTCATGCCCACTGGCGCCACTTGCAGCAGCTATGGCTGCTATAATGGTAGTTACTCCACTGAGAAGAGAAGGTGTGCCCGGGCAGAAAGGCAGCTGCAGAGGGGAAGGCAGGCAGGAAAGGGGAAGGGAGGCAGCGCAGCTGTGTGATGGTCAGGTTTCCACATACTTCTGGCCATATATTGTAGGTAAAGTTGAGACTTTTTATTTTACAGAGAATTTCCTAAAATGGATACAAATAGGGTCAGTTCACATGTAGTGTAAACGCTCCAGATATTCTGCGGCATGTCAATTGTATTTACATAAACGCTGCTTATTTGTTACGGGTCTTCCCCATTGAATTCAATGGGGAGGTAAAACCTGCAACAAATGGCAGATGTTGCATTTTTTTGTGCAGAAAATGCAACTCAGAAAAAAAAAAATCTTATACTCACCGTGAATTCTGCGTTTCTTCATTCAGGCCGGCCTCCTCGGATGACGTTTCATCCTATGTGACCGCTGGAGCCAATCATAGGCTGCAGTGGTTACATGGGATGAAACGTCATCCGAGGAGGCCGGGCTGCAGGACAGTGGCCATGGCTACGTAAGTATGAATCTTTGTTTTTTTTTGTCAGGTGCAGTTTTGCCCAGTGTGAACAAACCCTTACAGAAAACTCTCAGCTGTCAGACGTATAAGGTCCAATTTACACATAATTTATTGGTGCTGTTTTTGACATGGAAGCCGCAATGAAATCAGCGTCAAAAAAGGGCCGAAACCACCTCCCATTGATTTCAATGGGAGGCAGAGGCATTTTTTTTTCCCGAGCGGCACTGACAGTAAAAAAAGCGGTATGTGCTTTCTTGTCGCAGTTCTGCCTCTTACCTCCCATTGAAATCACTGAGAGGCAGAAAAAGCATTTTTCACTGTTTTTTTGCCAGCAGCGCTCAATGGCCGTGGGCAAAAAATGCCACAAGAAAGTGCAGGCAGGTGAAAATCTCACTCAATATTCCTGAAGGCATTTTGAGGCACATTTTTTCTGCCTGCTAAATACTCTGTGTGAACAGGGACTAAGGCTGGAATCAGTTTTCAGCCTCTGTAAGTAAAAAACAATGTCTGATTCACTAAGTGCAAGCAGAGATCTTGAAAATGGTGCGGAATTGAAACACAGAGTATATTAATACGTCACATAACTGTTCATTATACAGTGATTAAAGGGAATGTGTTGCCAGAAAAACATGTTGTTTTTTTTTAAATTAAACATTTAGTGTGTGGGTGATTAAACATTGTTCAAATTTTTTTTATTTTTTTCACGAGTCAGGAAATATTATAAATTAATTCTAATTTATAGTATTACCCATTTCTGGTCACTAGATGGAGCTATTCCCAAAATTGCAGCATTGCAAAATTGGGTAAAAAGCCCTCGCTCTAGTGAGCTCTCAGCATCCCCCCCTCCTTTATCCTGGCTAGTGCCGGGATAAACGAGGGGTTTGAACGGTGTAACCTCCTACACTGTGTGTCGCCATTTTTTGAGCTAACACACAGTGTAGTAGGTTTACATACAGTAGTAAACACACACAAACACGAACATACATAGAAATAACTTACCTGCTCCAGTCGCCGCTGCTCCCTCCGGCCCGTCCGCTCCGTCTGCTGCCGCTGGTCCAAGTGCACAAGTCCGGAAGCCGCGACCGGAAGTAGTAATATTACTGTCCGGCCGCGACTTCCGGTCCACAGGAAAATGGCGCCGGACGGCGCCAATTTCAAATTGGACTGTGTGGGAGCGGCGCATGCGCAGTTCCCACACAGACGCCGTACACACAAGTGAATGGGACGGGAGCCGTTCGCAGTCCCTATGGGACTGTGGCTGCCGTATTCCATGTCTGTATGTGTCGTTAATCGACACATACAGAAATGGAACAAAAAATGGCAGCCCCCATAGGGAAGAAAAAGTGTAAAAATAAGAAAAAGTAAAACACAAACACACAAATAAATATAAACGTTTTTAATAAAGCACTAACATCTTTAACATATAAAAAAAATAATTTGTGATGACACTGTTCCTTTAAGCTTTATTTGCATAAACCCAGATACCCCTAGGTATGTTGTTCAGACGCAGCGCATAAAATCAGCGGCAGATTTTGCAAAGAATCTGTGGCAACTCCACAAAAAAAATCTGCATGTGTTGCTGCAGATGTGCGATTGATTTCACCCTTCGCATTGAATCCGCAACGAATGGATTTAACCCCTTCTTTTAACGGGTTAAAACTGCAGCATAATCCACGCGTAACACAGGCATATTTTGCTACGGAAATGCTGCGGACACTGCGGGAAATCAGCTACGTGTCGTGCCCTTGTTGCAAACTGATTTCTGTGCGGAAGTTCCGTGGCATTTGCAATAGTAGCAAAGTGGATGAGATTTATCAAAACTTAGGCCCACACTGCGACAAGAAATAGCAGAAAAGTCATGCGGAAAGTATTCTGCGGTGCAACTTTCATATCCGCAACATGTCAATTTATGTCGCGTATTCTGTGTGGAGATGCAGCGTGTTGGGCCCAAGACTTCAATGGGGAGCAGAAATTCTGCACTAAAAATCGCAGGTGGAGTTGTGTTGCGGTTTGTACAGCAATACCGTAGCGGAAACGCTGGAAAACCGCAGTTGCACATGGAGTTTTTTATGATCAATGCATCTCACTAAATCTGCAGATAAAAACGATACAGGAAAAACGGCAGTGTTTCCGCAGTAATATGTGAAGCAAAAACGCACGACTTTCTGCGCATTTTTGTTACTAATTTTCCAGCAAGGTTTTTTTAGATTCCGCTACAGATCTTTTGTTGCAGAAAATCTGCGTCTCCTGCCTGTGAGAACAAACCCTGAGGGTATGTTCACACGTACACGTCCGTTACGGCTGAAATTACGGAGCTGTTTTCAGGAGAAAACAGCACCGTAATTTCAGCCGTAAAGGCATGTGCAGGCGTCTTTCGCTGCGTCCATGGAAAACAGCTCCAATTACGTCCCAAGAAGTGACAGGCACTTCTTTGACGCGGGCGTCATTTTTACGCGCCGCCTTTTGAAAAAAAATGACCGTCGGCACAGAACATCGTAAGACCCAATCAAATGAATGGGCAGATGTTTGCCAACGCTTTTGAGACGCATTTTCGGCCGTAATTCGAGGCTAAAACGCCCAAATTACGTCCGTAAATAGGGTGTGTGAACCCAGCCTGACAATAAAAGAAATTCACTTTGTAATGAGAATCGGTGACAAGCCAGACTAATAACATTCCTTAGGATGACTGGGATTCTGTCAAAATACTTATATATTCACTGACATGAAATGAGAACGAGCCCTGTAGTGAACAGCAGTGACTCTCCAGCTGCTGGGAAACTAGAACATGCCCTCCATGCTGGGAGTTGTAGTTCCCCCACGGCTTGAGGTTTGCAGCTGGCAGACCGCCGGTAATATTCTGCATAGATCATCTCCGGGAAGCACTAATACGTCTTACCTCCATCTTGTCCTCCTGCTCGCTGCTGTCACTGTCAGACTCCCTGGGGTCCCCACAGTAGTCAGGACTGGGAGTCCCCCAGGTGCCTGCACTTCGCTCCCGTTGCTCAGCCTCCATTTCGCGGGGTATTATATGACAGAATTCTTCTTGGAACCCAGAACCAAGCACCGCCGCCGCCGCCATGCTCCTTGCACGCAGACGAACGTCTCCGGTGCAGCGTTTACTTCACCGTGCTGCTGGGAGACGGGCTGCGCTACTGTCAGCCGCCATGTTGTGTACACACTAGTTACCAAGCGACCAGAACCTGGCGTGACTGCAGAGCAATGCATGCCGGGAACTGTAGTTCTTACCCTCGTCTTCTTAGTGGAGATTTGTTGTAGAGATTTGTTGGCGGAATGTGGCGCTGTACTCCGCTTTATGTGAGGTACAAACATATAACGCCACATTCCGTCTACAAATCAATAGCTCTGAAAAGATTAGAAGATGTTAGGAACTTCTGTACAAAAGTTTATGTTCCAATTTAAAATAGTTTGTGGATGAATTTCCCACCCAAAATTCTAAGGCCCTGTTCATACGGAGGTTTTTTGCAGGCAGAAAATTCTGACTGGAAAAATCAGCTCCGGTCTTTTTCACCACACGCGGGGAAAAAAACGCCTTTGTCTTCCATTTTCGACCGTTTTTTGGCTCGGTTATCGCTGTGGTTTCTGCGTCAAAAAACGCGCCAAAAAACACTGAACAGGGCCTTATACCTGAGCTACAAGTGTTTCCCTTGAAGGTTTGTATTCAGTATGTATATAGAACACTGGGAGAAATGTATCAAAACAGTTTAAAGTCAAACGCAACCAATCAGATTCCTGCTTTAACTTTTCTAAGGCCCTTTGGAAATTAAAAGCAGTGTTCTGATTGGTTGCTATCGGTTACACTTTTTTTTGCACTACTTTTCCCAAATTTACCTAATTTTTATTTATTAATATTCTGCGTATTCAGAAGCCCATCCATCGCTGTGAGGGAAGAGGTGGGGTGCGCTCTCATAACTATGAGGCGTCATGCACACGACCGCAGTTTTGCGGCCGTATACTATCCACAATTGCGGATAGTATAAAATGCATAATTTCCTATTGGCCAATGCACAAAATTGTCAGAAACAGGAAAAAAAATGTTTATAGTAATTTTTTTTCATGCTATGTTTTAAGGTAGTTTGTTCAGTGAATAATATTTACCCCAAAAATTAAACCTTTAAGGCCCTGTTCACACTTTTTTTTAACACGTTTTATGATGCGGAAAACGCGACAAAAATTTCCGAAAATGCCTCCCATTGATTTCAATGGGCGGTTGCGGCAGTTTTTTCCCACGAGCGGTAAAAACGCTCGGGGGAAAAAGAAGCGACAAGCCCTATCTACGGGCGTATTTTGCGGTGTTTTTGCCCGTGGCAGCGAAAGACGCGGCAAACGGCGTGCAGGCAGATCAAAATCTGCTTCAAAATTCCAAACAGAATTTTGAGGCAGAATTTTCTGCCTGCAAAAAACTCAGTGGGAACTCTGAGCCTTAGGCTGGATTCACACGAACGTGGCGTTTTTGCGCGCGTGAAAAACGCGGCGTTTTGGTTGCGTTGTAGTTGCGTGTGGCATCCGTTAGGGCTGCGTTATTGCGTTTTTTACGAGCGTATGGCATGCGTTTTTTACGCGCGTCAAAACAACGGAGGGTGGAGTAATGGAGAGGGCAGCCTACAAAAAGACACCTGCTTGATGTGAGCACATGTTCGCATCAAGTTTGCACCTTTCAAACTACTTTTGGTCGTGTAGGCTGTTTTTTGGGATTTTGCCAGGTATAAAATCTACACTATGCCCTTGACTCCGCTGGGCCGTGTGCTGATATCCTGGATGGTTTCTCGGAGATTTGGTGAGCGACGACCCATGCTTCAGGAGGGAACCCGGAGCCGACCCATGCTTCAGGAGGGAACCCGGAGAAGAGGGAGGATTTGGGTTCATCCACTTGTGGCCCAGCGCACCTCCAAAGGCCATTTTCATACTCTATATGATGACCTTCGCAGCCACCACGAGAAATTTCGGTCGTTTTGCCGCATGTCTGTGTCGACTTTTGATATTCTGCTGGACCTGATTCGCACAGGAATAACCTACCAGGACACAAATATGCGGCGCTGCATTTCCCCCGAGGAGCGACTCCTTGTGACGTTGAGGTATGTGTGTTTTAAACAATTGCAGCTTACAGGATGGTGTGTGGTTGTCATGTCCTACATCACGTTTATTTGTGTGTTGTGTTTTTGCATCTCGCCCATGTAGATTTCTTGCTACCGGAAACAGCTATCATTCGTTACATTTCGAATTCCTTCTTGGAGTGAGCACAATTTCGGGCATTGTGACAGGCACCTGTGTTGTGATGTGGCAGCGATTGAAGGCCACAGTGATGCCTCAGCCCACGACAGAGCACTGGCTTTCGATTTCTGAGGATTTTCTCACCACCACCCAATTTCCAAATTGTATTGGGGCCCTAGACGGCAAGCATATTCGGGTCAAGAAGGCCCCCCCCACTCAGGATCCCGATTGTATAACTACAAACAGTTTTTTTCCATCGTCTTGTTGGCCTTGTCCGACAGCAATTATTGTTTTACCATTGTACATATAGGGTCCTATGGAAGCTCAGCTGATGCCCGCATCTTTCGCACATCCAGGATGGGCCATCGTCTGATGTGCAAGCTACTTTCCGTGCCGGTACCGAGCCTCCTGCCTGGCTCGCAAGGACCACCAGTCCCTTATGTAATCGTGGCAGATGAGGGTTTTGGACTCACAAGTCAAGTAATGCGCCCATTTACTCGAAGAGGCTTGGATGACCGTCGGCGCATATTCAATTACCGGCTTAGCAGAGCACGCCGATGTGTGGAATGTGCATTTGGCATAATGTCCACCAAATGGCGTGTTTTTCTCACCACGATGCAACTGACGCCGCAAAATGTCACCCGTGTCATACAAGCGTTTGTCGTGCTTCATAATTTTTGTCGCATACATGACGCCGGTTGTGATGCCGAATATATTAGGCAACATGTTTCAACATCAACCATTCCGCAGCAAATTCCACTCGGAAGGGCTCAAACATCTGGGATTCGAGTACGCAATATATTTGCCCAATATTTTGACAGCCCCGATGGAGCTCTGCCATGGCAGGAGGATGTTCTGTGAAGGGTGTCCTAGTGTAGATTAGTGGCCCAATGTGGCATTTGTTCTTTTAATTTGTCATTATTTGGGGAGGGGATATTATTATTAGGGACTCGCAAGACATGAGGACCCTTGACGTGGGTTGCGAGCTTATATCTTTGGTGGTTTTTCTGTTTTGTTTTCATGTCCTCTAAACGAATTAGCATGGGAGGCACATTGCCTTAGCCAATGTTCACTAATCCCAAGCCAAAAGACATTAGGTCAGCATTTCTCACACCACTGCAATGCAGACGAGCACAATATGAGGAATTGAGCAAAACCACAAAAGATACACTAATACCTCAATCATGGCATGCAACAATCTTGGTACGTGGGCATAATGTTCGAACGTTACGTAAAAGAACCTGTTGGGGAACCTGGGTTCCAGCACATAGATGGAGGCAAACACATCAAATCTTACTTGCAACCAAAAACACACTTTAATGTGTAATTTAGAACTGTAACTTTAAACAGAAACCAGTAGGCATCCAAAAATGGCAAACGCACCAACATGATGCTAAATTAACCTCCTCGGTCTTCTCTGTTTAGCTCACAACATCGAGCCCCCCATAATCTGCCTACACACAGCTACAAATCTTGAAATCTCTGTGATGGCGACTGATAGCTCTGCATTTCAGCACCACTATACTGTCCCTGGGCCTGCTGAGGATGTTCCTCAACAGCATAGTGGTGCTGATACAGAGGGTTGAACCCTGCCGGAGGGGCCCTGGGCAAAGGGTTGCTGGGGTCTGCCGTAGGGGGCGAAAGGGCGGTCCCGAGGCACCACATGACCAGGTGACATGATGCTCACCATTGGCCGTTGGTACTGTGGCCGTGGAAAGGGGTTTGCAGGCTGGGAAGGGTGAGGTGCAGTAGAGGGCACCGAATCCTCAGGCAATCCACGCCATTGCTCTATTACCTGGAAGAACTGGCGTGGATTGTTAGGAGGAGTGGCGGAGTCAATAATGGCAAGGATGGAGCCTTGGACGCACGCCATCCGGTAGTCCGGTACTCGCCGGAGTAGCAGCGCTATGCTCCGGCCAAATGCATCACAGGCATCCTCCTCAGAACAGCGGCGGAGGTACTCCAGGACTCTGGAGTCCACGTTGGCACCTGTTGTGGCAACCTGGCTGCGCCAGCGCCTGGCTGGTGGCGTCCGGGGATTGTTAACGTCCCGTGGCAGCTGTGGTTGGCTGCTTGACTGGGTGGCAGCATGTGGTTGCGTTGGCTCGGGGGTCAAGGGCAGCACGGGATGTTGTTCCGTGACCGGCTGCGACTCCGCATGGCCAGCCTCCTCCTTGGTGTCGTTCAGATTATCACTGCATCTGCCAGAAACATTTTGCGTTACTCCTTTTAACATGTCCACAAGGGACAAACAACCATTTTTGGCCGATTATACAGTGAACACACACATGTCATCTAGGTACAGTCAGTACTTACGGCCGCATCTCCATTATGTCCTTCAGGAACATTAGTTGTTTCATGTATATGTATGGCCGCTTTTTGGGCGCCCCATCCCCACTTCGCCCTCTGCTTCCAAATTCCCTCCGGAACTGACAGCTCCTCCACCGGGTTTTAACATCATCAACTGGACATAGGAACAGCAATCAAACAAAAAAAGGACACCATGTGACATCACAGAAAACTGCACTTGTCCGAAACGTCGCCATTCCTTAAACACATCTAAACATTATACACCTGTCTAATGATGCTGTGACACAAATATGAATTTTTATGCAGTTTTTTCAAATCCATACACTATGATGTAAAATTAAACAAAGATGATCCTTTATTGTAAAGTGCTGGGTTTTAATTAGGCCTCATGCACACGACCGTAGCCGTGTGCACGGCCGTGATTTTCGGGTCGGCCGGCTGCGGACTGTCAGCCGCGGGCCGCCCGCAAATCGTAGGACATGCACATGGCCGCCGTCATTGTTTTCAATGAGCCCGGACCGCAGAAGACGGCCGTAATAGGACATGCCCGTTCTTTCTGCGGTGCGGGTTCCCGGGCCGTGCAAAGACCGCAAAAACTACGGTCGTGTGCATGGCCCCATAGAAATGAATGGGGCCGCAATTCTCCCGTGGATTTTCGGGGGAATTGCGGCCATAAAAACATGTGCGTGTGAATGTGGCCTTAGTGTTTGCCATAAGTGATTTAAAAAAAAAGGTGCAGTAACCCCTGGCAGTGAAAGAATAAAATATAATATAAACAGTAATCACAAAATTGTGCCCTATACAAGAGAGAGTGATAAGATAATAACCTACAGGAAGCCTTTAAACCTGCATTTGCAGCATTTTTGTTTTACAGCAGCCTGTATTGTGCGGACAAGTCCTGCAGGGTGAGGGTGGAGTATTTGAAATTCTCTGCAGTTTGTCAGTAGATTATTATATTAGGCATTGTTATTTTTGGAGTTCCCTGGCTTTCTTGTACACACCCGGGTATACGTTGGTTCTCAGTGATTAGGGGAAGCAATGTGTGACTTGTGCCGCAGAGCTTCAGTGGGATTGTTAATCAACATGTGGTTCTGCATTGACTTGCAAATATGATTGCTCACACGCATCCGTTATTTACTAGTCAATTCTCGTATTAAACCTGCAAGACACGGAATAGTTTTATGCGCTGAAATTATTAATGGGTTGTATAACTTGACTTCTGTGATTCATCTTTGCTTACATACTAAATTCATTCTGGTCTGTTTTCTTTTTTGTAGATATTAAACACTTGTTCAAAAGTATTTAACCCCTTCAGGATTGAGCCTGTTTTGGCCTTCAGGACGAAGCCGATTTTTCAAATCTGACATGTGTCACTTTATGTGGTAATAACTCTGGAATGCTTTTACCTATCCAAGCGATTCTGAGATTGTTTTCTCGTGACATATTGTACTTTATGTTAGTGAAAAAATTTGGTCGATAAATTCAATATTTATTTGTGAAAAACATCAAAATTTAGAGAAAATTTGCAAAAATTACCATTTTTCAAAATTTAAATCTATCTGCTTGGAAGACAGATAGTATTACCACACAAAATACTTACTAGTTTATATTTTCCATATGTCTACTTTATATTTGCATCATTTTTGGAACATTCTTTTATTTTTCTAGGACGTTACAAGGCTTAGAACTTTAGCAGCAATTTCTCATATTTTCAAGAATATTTCAAAAGGCTATTTTTTCAGGGACCAGGTCAGTTTTGAAGTTAGTTTAAGGGCCTTATATATTAGAAAGTCTGCATAAATCAACCCATTTTGAAAACTACACCCCTCAGAGTATTCAAAACAGCATTCATAAAGTGTTTTAACCCTTTAGGCATTTCAGAGGAATTAAAGCAAACTACAGGTGAAATTTACAAATTTCATTTTTTTGGGCAAAATTCATATGTAATCCATTTTTTTCTGTAACACGGAAGGTTTTTTCCAAGAAATGCAACTGAATATTTATTGCCCAGATTCTGCACTTTTTAGAAATATCCCAAATGTGGCCGTAGTGTGCTAACGGACTGAAGCACAGGCCTCAGAAGCAAAGGAACACCTAGGGGATTTTGGGGCCTCCTCTTTTTAGAATATATTTTAGGTACCATGTCAGGTTTGAAGAGTTCTTGTGCTGCCGATACAGTAAAAACAGAGAAAAAGTGACCCCATTTTGGAAACTGCACCCCTCAAGGAATCTTTCGAGGGGCATAGTTAGCATTTTGACCCCACAGTTGTTTTGTGAAATTTATTTGAATTTGTGTGTGAAGATGGAAAACTCCTTTTTTTCTGAAAAAACATAGAAATTTTAAATTTTTACAAGGAATAAAGCAGAAAAAACACCACTACATTTGTAAAGCAATTTCTCCCGATTACGGCAATACCACATATGTGGTAATACACTGCTGTTTGGACCCACAGCAGGGCTCAGAAGAGAAGGAGCGTCATTTGGATTTTGGAGCACGGATTTTGCTGGAATAGTTTTCAGTGCCATGTCGCATTTGCAATGCCCTGGAGCGATTAAAACAGTGGAAACCCCCCAAAAGTGACCCCATTTTGGAAACTGGACCCCGCAAGGAATCTTTCTAGGGGTATAGTTAGAATTTTGACCCCACAGTTGTTTTGCAAAATTTATTTTAATTAGTGTGTGAATATGAAAATCTACTTTTTTTCTGGAAAAACATAGACATTTTAAATTTTTACAAGGAATAAAGGAGAAAAAGCACCACTACATTTGTAAAGCAATTTCTCCCGATTACGGTAAAACCACATATGTGGCAATACACTGCTGTTTGGACCCACAGCAGGGCTCAGAAGAGAAGGAGCGTCATTTGGATTTTGGAATCTGGACCCCTCAAGGAATTTTTCCTAGGGGTGTGATCAATTGTTTAACTCCATAATTTTTTTGCAGAATCTTGTGGATATCTGGCGTGAAAAAGAACATTTAAATTTTTTTCACAACTGCTTCATTCATAGGACAGAGTTTTCAGACACAGAGCATGCAAGTGAAGAAAAGCACCTTAACATTTATTGGCGCATTTGTACCGAGTTCAGAGATACCCCCAAAGTGGTCCAAATATGTTGTGTGGACACTTGGCAGTGCATGGAAGTGAAGCAAAAGCCTTAGTTTTTCAGGACTCAAGTTTTGCATGAGACTCTGAGTCCCCATAATGATGGTAAACCCCTAGAAATAGTCCCATTTTGCTAACTACACCCCTCTAAGAATTTTTCTCGGTGTGCGATCACATTTTTGACCACACATTTTTTTTGCAGAATCTTGTCGAAATCTGGCGTGAAAAAAACTATTTTCAATTTTTTTCACCAATGTTTAATTTATAGGACAGATTGTTCAGAGCATGCAAGTGAAGGAAAACACCTCAAGATTTATTGGCTCATTTGTACCGAGTTCAGAGATACCCCCAAACTGGTCCAAATATGTTGTGTGGGCACATTGCAGTGCCTGGAATTGAAGGAGCAGCCTTAGATTTTCAGGGCCCAAGTTTTTGCATGATTGGTTCAATGGCCCCATTTGATCTTTGAAGAGACTCTGAGCCCCATAATGATGAAAAACACCCAGAAATGACCCCATTTCGAATACTACACCCTCAAGGAATGTGGCGTGAAAAAGAACATTTTCAATTTTTTTCACAAATGCTTCAATTATAGGACAGATTTTTCAGACACAGAGCATGCAAGTGAAGAAAAGCACCTCAATATTTATCAGGCTATTTCGAGTTTAGAAATACCCCCAACTTGGCCCTAATCTGCTGTTGCTGGACATATGGCAGGGCCAGAAAGTATTGGAACACCACAAGGATTTTGAGGCCTTATTTTACTTGAATGATTTTTGGGCACATGTCATGTTTGCATAGGCCTAAAAAATTGAGCAGATACTACACCATATTACAAATCCTAGATATTCATCTAGGGGTATAATGGGTATTTTTAGTTTTGTTATGGAGGGGATGTTCAATTTTTAAATGGTTATGGTAAGGCGCTGTAATTTTAAATGAAAGGGATGATAATTATAATTGAAAGGGGCAGATACAAATTTAATTTAGAACTCCAGAGAGGTGTGATATATTTGGAAGCACTCCTTTATACATAGTCCAGGGTGGGTGGGACAGGTGTTACACTGGTATGTCGTGTCTCTTCTTTTGCCTCTTCTGGCACAGACACGACACCTTTTCTGGGGGCGCTTTTTTTTTCTGTGGACGGCACTTCACCAGGAAAGTGCTGTCCTGGAACTATCCTGGGGACATCACTACTTGCAGAGGTAGAACTTTCCCCTAGAGAAGGGATTTGATTACCTTCTCCTGGTACTCCAGGTATGTCCCCTCCTGACCAATGCTCCTGTATATTACAAAGGAGTTGTACAATGCCATTTGGACAAAGTGCACCGCCAATTTTTTGTACCAAATTTTTGATTTCCGCATGGCATTGTACGGCTTGAGCATCTGGTCAGAAAGGTCCACTCCACGCATGTATTTGTTATAGGCCTGGATGCAGACAGGCCGTGACGTGTTGGTGGGTGTTGCACCACGCACAGGGACAAGGGAGCAGGTGGCGTCATGAATGGATGTCAGCATTAGGACATCCTTCTTGTCCCTGAAGTTTAAAAAAAGGACCCCTTCACTATGGAGCGCCCTGCTCTCCACACGCTGCAGGGGTTGACTGAGAAGGGTTTTTGGGAGCTGTCTCTGTTTTTTGCGGACCGTCCCACACGCCACTTTTTTTTGCTCCGCCAAGCATTTGAACAGGGGTACACTTGTATACCAGTTGTCTATATACAAGTGGTACCCCTGATTAAACAGTGGGTGCAGGAGGTCCCAGACAATCTTCCCAGTTGTGGTCAGGACAGGTGGGCAGTTTGGGGGCTCAATCTGACTGTCCCCTTCCTCATATATTCTAAAAGTATGTGTGTAGCCCAACTCCGACTCACAAAACGTATAGATCTTGATGCCATACCTGACACGTTTGTTGGGCAAATACTGCCTGAACTTCACCCTTCCCTTGAAATGCACCAGGGACTCGTCAATGGCAATTTCTCTTCCTGGGGTATAGGACGATGTAAATGTTTGGGCCAAATGGGAAATAAGGGGTCTAATTTTATGCAAGAATTTTTGGATTGCCTCAAAACGAGCCCTGGACATTGTGGTGCGGTATAAGGGGCAGTGGTACAAAATATCCGTGGACCAATAGGCCCTCACCGATGGCTTCTTCGTTAGGCCCATATTTAGGACCAATCCCCAGTACTGAAACATTTCTGCTTTGTCGGTGGGGTGCCACCTGTATGGGGGGGCATAAAAACTACCAGGGTTAACTGCAATAAATTGTTGAGCACAGAGATTAGTTTGTCCGACGCTGTCCGAAAAAAAGAGCTGGAAAAACTCTATTTCGGACAGTCCTGATGTCTGGACTTGGACCCCTGCAGCAGCAGTAAAGTCCGGTACTTGGGGGGTGTAGGAGGTTGGGGGCAACCAATTGGGTTCAGGTGCAGGTGTAACCTGAACACTAACCCTCCTGCGACTGCGAGGTTCTTCTGTGTCGCTTGAGGAGGAGGACAGCACAAAAGCGGACCAAGCATCACTCGCAGTATCGGTGTCCGATGCGAGCATCTCATACGCCTCCTCTGCAGTAAAGGTTTTGCGGGCCATTTTTATTATTTTTACTAAAGTGTATACTAAAGTGCTGTATACAACAAATGTATAATATAACTTTTCTTGTCTTTTTTTTTTTTTTTTTACGTAAAACACTAAATACTAACACTAATGTACACTAATATATATTTTTAATTTATTTTATTTTATGACACTAAAACTCTCACTAACACTGACAAAAAGACTGACTAACTGACGCTGACAGACTGACTAAATTTACGCTAACACTGACTAAAGTACACTGACAAAAAGACGACGTCTAATGGACGCTGACTGACAATCACACACTGACTGATGCTAACTGACACTGATTGACTGATGCACTGATCTAACACTAACGTACGCAAATTTTTTTTTATTTTCTGACACTAAAACTGGCTAACGGTAACTAAACTACACTGACAAAAAGATGATGACTAATTGACGCTGATTGATTGACAAACAGACGGTCTGACGCTGACTAACAGACGGTCTTACACCGACTAAATTGACGCTGACTAACACTCACTAAACTTTTTTTTTAAGCGTTTTATGATTTATTTTTTTCTTAAAAAAGAACAGAAAAAAATCTCCCTTATAGACTGGGAGAGGAAGGGAGGGGGTGATTACAGTTAAAGGCTGTGATCAAGGGGTTAATGTCTGTTTTTGGGGGGGCGTTTTTCACTTCTTCTTCACACGACGTCCACAGGCTCCGATCTCAACTTCCTGACTCCAACAGGAAATCAGAGCCTGTGACGTCGTTCTTCTAAGATACTAAGCTCTGATTGGAAAGTCTGAACAGACTAACCAATCAGAGCGATCTCCAGCAAGGGACCGCTTTCATTGGTCCCTTGTAGTCTGCCCGGACATCAGGGCAAACAGACTGTAAAGTTAACCGCCGCTGCGGTGTTGCGCCGCGCGGCAGTTAACTTATAAAGTGAACGAACTGCACACATTGACGTGCATTAACGTCAAGGTGCGGGAAGGGCTTAAAGAGGCTCTGTCACCAGTTTATAACTGCCCTATCTTCTACCTAATATAATAGGAGGTTTAATTTAGATAAGTAAAGTGTTGTTTTTTTTTAAAACTTTTATTTTTGACAAAGTTATGAGCATTTTAAGTGTTATGCAAATTTGTTCTTAATGCCCAAGTGGGCTTTTTTTTTTTTACTCTTGACCAAGTGGGTGTAGTAAAGAGAAGTGTATGACGCTGACCAATCAGCGTCATACACTTCTCTTCATTCATGTTCATCTTAATCTACATCACTGCGTGATCTCGCGACATCATGCTGTCACTTACTCCCATAGTTCCTTCACACAAGCGACGGGAGTATGACCAGACATCGCCTCCAGGCGAATGAAAATGATTTGGTCCCACAGAGTATCGTTATGAGAAGACTGAACAATCTGGGCACAGAACAGAAAGTGTTGTCATGAGCACATAGAAATATGGGACCCGCAGGGCTGTATCTGAGCGCATATATTTTTTATGTATACTAATCATTGCTTTGCTGATGAACACCAGAAGTTGCTTAGGTAAAGGAATCCGTTGTTTTGAGCAGGCCCCCCCATACCCAGTGGCCCCGCTAGCGGCAGGCATCGCTGCTACAATTGTAGCGATGCCACATTCAGTAGTATCTGCGTCCTTAACAGCGCTCTGCCTGGGACTTTGGCTCTGGTATTGCCCCTGACATCACATATATGGACAGTGATGTCAGGGGCTTCCCCAGAGCCAGAGCACCGGAGCACAGCCTTTACTAGTGCTCTGCCCGGGACTTCAGCTCTGCTCCAGACATCACTATCCATATATGTCAGGAGCAAAGCAGCAGTCCCAGGCAGAGTGCTAGTAGCGCTCTGCCCGGGAATATGGCTCTGGGATTGCCCTTGAAATCACTGTCCATATATGGACAGTGGTGTCGGAGGCTCCTCCTGAAGCGGAATCACGGGCCAGAGCGTTGTTGGGAATTCCACTCCTAGAGCAAGCCCTAAAGGCTCTACCTAAAGGGAAGGGGCTGTGTGGCACGATTTACAGTGTGCGATAAATTTATGGGGGTACAAACGGGGGGCCTAACTTCTTTATGTAGGCATAAATAGGGCCTAACTTATATATGGGGGCACAAAGTGACATTTTCTGCCATTTTACTTCCGCCGTGAGGTCCCCCGCAAAGGGGCCCACCTAATTTGTGTCGCCCAAAGGCCCACATAAACCTGAAGCCATCCATGATCTTAAGCTTTGTTGCTGTATTTGTACAATATCTGGCTATTTGTAATTTTATCAGGTGTATATGCGGTACAGTTTCTTTAAGGTGTTCACCTCTAAAATGAATTGTTTTACTTTGTTGATGATGTTCAACAAAGTAAGCACCAAATTGTGCACCTCCATTAAAGTGTAATAAGAAAACCAATACATTAAGTGAATGGTATATGATATTATCTCAGGTTTTTTCTGGATATAGTCATCAAAAAAATGAGGCCTTAAAAAAACAATATGGCTGGCCATCTAGCGATTGACAGCAGAATTGCCCCCCTGCTTCTGCTTATTTTAGTTCCCATTACGACCCATTAGCCAATTGAAAGAAGATTAAAGTCAACCCATTAAATGAGCAGTGGGATGTGTTTGACCTCATGTATCTACACCCCCCCCCCCCCCCGAGTCATACGTCAAGACTTTTGACCCTACAGGCAGGATTACGACATGGGTTTATTCTGTGATGAAACTGCAGCCATCTACATCTAAATGATGCACTTAGATTATCATAAATCAATCCTAAAATCATTTCTGCATTTGTTGCTGTCTCATGATTTATGTTTCAGGCCGGCTAATTATACGTTTTTCCTGTTTGGGATCAATGTAAAGATATGCTTGTATTAATTAGAATTTCGGAGCAGAAATTCCTTGACAGTGATTAATGCTGGTGGCTGCTAAGCTCTACATATATATATAGGTTTATGCAATACTAATTGGCTATTTCAGTCACAGTGCATGCACAGCCAGGCGTTTGGTGAGATACGTTCTGCTCCCGCTTCCTCTGGGAAAAGGTTTGCTATTTTGTTTTAAATGTGCTTACTTGCACTGAGCATAATTTCTGACTATGGAGAACTGGTTCAGTTATAGGGATGTGAATTCAGAGTTATTGTGCACTAAAAATAGTTTACATCAGGACACTTTCCATCGGCTAAATATTGGATTGGATGGCTCTTAAAATATGGCGACACAAACAAATAATTAAAATAATTTACTGTGTAAAAGTAGTAAAACATACAAAATCTATATAAATTTGGTATCGCCACAATCGTAATGACCCACTGAATAAAGTTATTATGTTATTTATGAATTATATGTACCCGAAAATGGCGATATTAAAAAATACAACTTGTCCCGCAAAACACAAGACCTTATACAGCTATGAAGACACAAAAATAAAAAAGTTATAGCTCTTGGAATGCGACGATGGAAAAACGCAAAAAATAGCGTGGTCATTAAGGACTAAAATAGGCCGGCCATTAAGGGGTTAACATTCGAAATTACATCACAATGAATTGTAAGATTGTCTGGGGTACAAGCCTGCAGCACAATATATGTGGGCAGCTACTAACTAAAATGTTACGAGAAACATTCTTCATATCTCCGTCTCACATAGTTATAGAACCGATAAAAAGTCCATCAAGTTCAACCTTTTATACTCACAAACCCCAGTTGAGTCTGAGAAATGCAAAAACCACCTAGCAACGATAAATATTACCACTAGAATGTAAAATTCTTTCACCTATTTTGTGGGTCAGGTCTCGGGACAATGCTATTGTGATAGTCGTTAGCTTAGTCAGGGACCACTATTCTTTATTGTGAGTAAATGGGTATAGGTCTGCATTTTACAGTTTTAGTGCTTGATAGGGGTTCTCTTGAGAATTTAATGTTTTGCATTCTTCTTCTCTTTGTTGTGGTGTATATGTGTGTGAATTAGTGCGCTCTTACTCCTTCTTCCCCTGCATACTCTGGTTATGGTTGGTCTCATTCATTTACTGTAGATGTATTATGGCACCCATTAGAGTTCTAAGCTGGAATGTTCACGGCCTTAATTCCTTTTTTAAGAGTTCCCAATTACGTTAAAAAGCATTCTCTGCATATAATATGCTTGCAGGAGACTCCTTTAACAGGACAAAAAATTCTGGCCCTTAAACGTGCTTGGATCGGAAAAGGTTATCATTCCTCTTACTCTAATTACTCTTGTAGTGTGTCATGACTGATAGCCAAGAGTTTGCCCTTGCAAGTAGCCTGTGACCACTTTGGCTGGTATGTTTTTTGCTCATTGCTCGATTCTTTGCTCTGTCTTCACCATAGTTAACCTCTATATCCTTCCCCCTTTAGATCCGACTTTATTGAATTTGGTGGCGGAGAAGCTCTTCATCTTTCCTGTGGGCCCTGTCTTATGTGTTTGGGATTTCAACGCAGTACCAGATGCCTTGGTGGACCGTACACGTGGCCTTGACCTGGCTTCTACTCATCTTAATCTATGGTCCACAGCGCTGCATCTTACAGATGTGTAGCGTTGGAATTTCCCAATGGATAGGTCTTACTCTTATAATTCCGTTGCCCATAAAACATTCTACAGAATAGATCTTGCTATGGCATCTACAGACCTCCTCCCAGCGATTTCCTCTATTACCCTTACTCCTAGGGGGATCTCGGACCACTGTCGTTATTTTCATTTTTTTGACTGGTCCTTCAGTAGTTTTCCAGGTCTGGAGATTGCATCTAGCATGGTTAACCTCTCCTGTGGTCTCATCTTAGGTGTCTGCATCTCCGAATGCCTTGTGCCTCTATCCCATCCGTAGTTTCCCCTGAAGGGGTTGTACATACAACTCTGAAGGATACTAATATGGTATTTTATAATCTTCATAAGGCTTTATATAGTTCCAGATGCAGTGTTTTCCCAAGGGAGATTAAGAACTTTTTCGATAAGCTTTCTCTATGGCGACTTTCTTCTGCTCAGGCAGCTGAGTTGGATACCCCGCTCACGGATAGCGACATAGAAAATGCAATTCAGTCCCTGCCATCCGGTAAGATGCCTGGTCTAGTCGGATTGCTGGGTGAGTGGTATAAAATTAGCTGTGATATTCTGGTACCTAGGCTTCAGGAACTTTACTCTGCTGCCCTTGAACGGGGCATGTTGCCCGCCTCAATGTGTGAGGCACTCACCATGGTCCTGTTGAAACCAAGGAAGGACCCCACTCTTCCGGATTCTTACTGCCCCATTTCCCTTCTTAATTCGGATATTAAAATCCTTGCTAAAATACTTGCTACAACACTGATTCAAATTATTTTGTCCTTTATACACCCCAATCAGACCGGCTTTATGCCTGGGAAGGGCAAGGTCAGCTCATTAATAAATATACAGTGGATATAAAAAGTCTACATACCCCTATTAAAATGCCAGGTTTTTGTGGCTGTGTTCAGAATTAGTCAATCACATTTAAACTCATGTTAAATTGTAGTCAGTACACAGCTGCCATTTTTTAAAGTGATTCCGAGTAACCCCATATAAAGTTCAGCTGTTCTATTAGGATTTTCCTGACATTTTCTTTGTTTCATGTGACAGCAAAAGCCATGGTCCGTAAAGAGCTTACAACACATCAAAGGGATCTGATTGTTGAAAGGCAAGTGTAAGGGGGGGTGATGCTGCCCCTTTAAATTGAACTGTCTGCCCAGTGCAGCCTCCATGTTTGTTGGTACCTGCGTTTTGTGTTCCCTCCTGTGTGAGGTGATGTTTACACCTATATGTTATCTGTTGCATGCCTGCAATGTTACGTGCAGCCACTAGGGGTCACTGCAGTATGAGTGACATAGAGATGGAGCTGCCTGGCAGGAAACAGGCAGGAGTGTGTGTGTGTGTAGCACACAGGGAAGTCAGAGAGGACTGATGCAGCTTGGAAGGGAGAGAGTGCGGCCTCCCAGTACCTGAGCCTGGCAAGAAGCTGCAACATGGAAGTCCTCCCTACAAGAGAGGGACTGTGGGGGAACAAGGAGGTTACCCTGTGAGTAGTTGGAGATGCCTAGGAGGATTTAGAAAGTGGCGTCCACGTTGGAGTATGCCCAAGAAGAGAGAAGTAGGGAGATGTCTGTTGCTTGTACTCCTGCATTATTGAGAAGAGACCTGTCAATGGGTGAATTAATGTAAAGCAACTGCAATTATTTTGACCGGTCCTTAAAGAGACGGAACCCGATTTAAAGACTTGGACTTAGAACTGTGTGAGCGTGTCACACCGTGGCCGGGTAAAGTTCTCGGAGTGTTGTGTGAACAGTACACGACGTGCACGTTGCACGTGCGCAGCTGAGGGAGTAGGAATTCGTGAAGGTAGTGGTGTAGCAGCCACCGTGACCAACGGAGGCGCAGAGCATTTTCTCCAAAGTGACTGGAGCACTCCACGCATAGCATGGCAGGCTGTGGGTAGAGGGTAGCCCCTCAGCGACCTGTAGCGGCACGGTGGGAACAGGCTGCGGAGCCTGCAGTCACTTTGGCACAGCCTGACTTGGTTAGAACTCCTGCAAAGTGGAGAGCCCAATCCCGGTTTAGGAGCGCTCGTGTTGTTTGCCACTTGTTTAAATAAAACCCATTTAAACTGCTGCCCTCTGTGATTATTGAAGAACCACCCCGTACACATCAGTCAGGAGAAGGGTACCAAAGAATTTCCAAGGCATTAGATATACCATGGAACACAGTGAAGACGTCATCAAGAAGTGGATTACATTTGGCACAACAGTGAAACAACCAAGAACTGTATAGAGAAAAGAGACCACAGCACTCAAAGTAGAAAAAAATTTGTTTTCTTTAATTCATCAAAACATGGACATGCAATGTTTCAACCCTGTCAGGGTCTTTCTCAAGCATGATCTCTTTTGGACCGGGTATACTTACCTGCATACAGTCTCCATTAAGTTGGGATACTTTTGTTCCATCTCCATTGCTTGTTGTGCTGCTGGATATCCAAGTATTACCAAGAACTGGACGTCCCTCAAAACTTGATGAAAAGATAAAATGGAAATTGGTCTGGGAGGCTACCAAGACGCCTACAGCAACATTAAAGGAGTTGCAGGACTTTCTGGCAGATACTGGTTGTGTAGTGCATGTGACAACTATCTCCCGTATTCTTCATATGTCTAGGCTGTGGGGTAGGGTGTCAAGACGGAAGCCTTTTCCAACTAAGAAAAACATCCAAGCCCGGCTATGTTTTGCACAGACCTACATCAAGTCTGCCAAATGTATGTGGGAAAACATGTTATGGTCTGATGAGACCAACGTTGAACTTTTTGGCCATAATTACAAAAGGTATGTTTGGCGCAAAGAACACCATACCCACAGTGAAGAATGGTGGAGGCAGCATTATGCTTTGGGGCTATTTTTCTGCACCTGGAACTTGGGCTTTAGTCAAGGTGGAGGGAATTATGAACCGTTCCAAATATCAGGCGGCACAAAACCTGCAGGCCTCTGCTAAAAGGCTGAAGATGAATTTCACCTTTCAGTGCGGCAACGACCCAAAGCATACCTCCAAATCAACAAAAGAATGGCTTCACCAGAAGAAGATCAAAGTTTTGGAATGGCCCAGCTAGATCCAAGACCTGAATGACATTGAAAATCTGTGGGGTGACCTGAAGAGGGCTGTACACAGGAGATGCCCTCGCAATCTGATAGATTTGGAGCAAGAAAAATTGGGCAACAATTGCCAAGTCACGATGTGCCATGCTGATAGACTTCTACCCAAAAAGACTGAATGCTGTCATAAAGTCAAAGTGTAATTCAACAAAGTATTAGTTTAACCCCTTAATGACCAGCCTATTTGAAACCTTAATGACCAGGCCATTTTTTAGGTTTTTCCATCGTCGCATTCCAAGAGCTATAACGTTTTTATTTTTGCGTCGACATAGCTGTATAAGGTCTTGTTTTTTGCGGGACAAGTTGTACTTTTTAATAGCACCATTTTGGGGGACATATTATCTATTGATTAACTTTTATTTGGGGGGAAATAGAAAAAAACCTGAAATTTCGCCACTCTTTTTCGCGTCTTAAATCTACGCCGTTTACCGTGTGATATAAATAACACAATAACTTTATTCAGCGGGTTGTTACGATTGCAGCGATACCAAATTTGTATCGTTTTTGTATGTTTTACTACTTTTACACAGTAAAAACGCTTTTTTTTCAAAATTATTTGTTTTTGTGTCTCCATATTTGAAGAGCAGAAACGTTTTTATTTTTTCGCCGATGCGGTTATTTGAGGGCTTTTTTTTTGCGGGAAGACTTGTAGTTTTTATTGGTACCATTTTGGAGTAGATGCGACTATTTGATCACTTTTTATCACATTTTTTTAAAGTCAGGATTCACAGAAAACAGCAATTTTTCCATAGTTTTTTATTACATTTTTTACGGCGTTCACCGTGCGGGTTAAATAATGTAATAGATTTATAGTCGAGGTCGTTACGGACGCGGCGATACCAAATATGTGTAACTTTTTAACTTTATTTTGTTTTTTTAATAGTAAAGCATTTTGTAAGGGGAAAAGCTGTGTTTTTAATTTTTTTTCAAATTAACTTTATTAAACTTTTTTTTTACTTTTTTACTAGTCCCACTAGGGGACTATAATATGCGATTCTGCGATCGCTATTATAATACACTGCAATACTTTTGTATTGCAGTGTATTACTGCCTGTCCGTTTAAAACGGACAGGCATCTGCTAGGTCATGCCTCCGGCATGCTCTAGCAGGCATTCGCTCCAGGCAGACCTGGGGGCCTTTATTAGGCCCCCGGCTGCCATTGGAGACACAGACACTCGGCGATCGTATCGCCGGGTGTCGGTGGGAGACCACTCAGATGCGGTGCACGCTATTCAGCACCGCATCTGAGGGGTTAAACGGGTGAGATCGATACTAATATCGATCTGACCCGGTAGAGCAGGGACGCCCCCAGCCCTCAGCTACCTCTGGCAGCTGAGAGCAGGGAGATTTGACAGCTCCCTGCTCTGTTTACTTATTCCGATGCCGCGACGTAAAAAGTCTATGGCATCGGAATAAGGCCCGTTAGTGACCGACGTAAAAAGACTATGGGCCGGTCACTAACGGGTTAAGGGTGTGCATATTTATGCAACCACATTATTTTTGTCCTTTATTTTTATTTTTCCACCCTAAAAGATATCAATTTGTTTTTCAATACAATTGTACAGATTATGGGTGACATTAAAGGTGGAAAAAGTTCTGAAGTGATTTATCTTGGAGTGATTTTGTAACATGACAAAAACCTGGCATTTTAACAGGGCTGCGTAGGCTTTTTATATCCACTGTATACCTCTACATCAAAAGTTATATCTTCATAGGGGACGCCCTTATAAATTTGAGAAGATTTGGACACAATGGCTGGAGGTTTCTGAGACTGTGTTGTAATCCCCCTTCTTGTTCATTGCTGGGGTCGTGGGGTGGTGGTGTGGAGTAGCGCACTTGTTTAAATGTGTGTGAATGTGTTGTGACAGTGATTGCATGGCCATGGATGACGCCTTTGTTACACTGCCTGCTATTTTGCGTTCATGATTATAGACTATCTGCTCTTGCGTTTGTATTATGCAATACCTTGGTGTTCATTCATTGTCATACTGTGCCATGTTTTTATTGTTTTGTTATGAAAATATAAATAAAATCTTTTAAAAAAAGAATGTAAAATTCTTTAATGCCTGTAACAAGACCCTGGCCGAAATCATCTCACTGTGTTCTTGGCTCCACCTAGCACTATGCTGGGCTTCTTAAAGCATACTTCCCAACTTTCAAATATCGCAAAGATGGACAACTGGCAATTGTTTTCCTTTTAAGCCATGCCTCTAATCCCGCCCAATCCCCGCCCATACACATCCGATTCAGCCCACACAGTATCATGCTCCCATAGTGCCTCCCACACAGTATAATGCCCTTTAGTTGCCACCATACAGTATAAAGCCCACACAGATGCCCCCATGCAGTATAATGCCCAAATTCCCCATACAGCATAATGCCCCATAGCTGCCCCCATATAATATAATGCCCACACAGATGCCCCATAGAGTATATTGCCCAGAAAAATTCCCCCATACACCATAATGCCCCCATAGCTTATAATGGAGTATAATGCCCTCATAGCTGCCCCAATACAGTATAATGCCCACACAGATGCCCCAATACAGTAGAATGCCCAAACAAATTCCTCCATACAGCATAATGCCCCATAGCTGCCTCAATACAGTATATTACCCCCCAGATGCCCCCATACAGTATAATGCCCCATACATTATAATGCCCCACACAGTATAATGCCCCCTTAGCTGCCACCATACAGTATAATGCCCCTACAGCTGAACCATACAATATAATGCCCCTACAGCTTCCCCATACAGTATAATGCCTCCTTAGCTGCCCCATACAGTATAATGCCCCATAGCTGCCTCCATACAGTATGCCATCTTAGCTGCCCCTAGTGCCAGTGTCCACATAGATCGTGCGACAGTGACTATGTTAGTAGTGCCACATTATCCCCTGTAGATAGTGCCCCAATAGGTAGCACCACCCCCACTGTAGATTGCGCCCTTGGGGCGCTAGAAGCGGAATCACCAGCCAGAGCATTGGCCATACTGTGGCAGGGGAATCCGCTGCAGGAGGAGCCCCTGATGCCATATATGGACAGTTACGCGAGTGGTTCTCTCTTGGAGCGGAATCCCCGACCAGAGCGTCGGCAACGCTTTGGCAGGGTATTCCGCTCCAGGAGTAGCAAATGTCACTGTCCAGATATGAATAGTAACGCCAAGGCCTTCTCCAGGAGAGGAATCCCCGGCCAGAGAATCGGCAATGCTCTAAGCCGGGGATTCCGCTGCTGGAGGAGCCACTGACCTCACTGCCCATATAAGGATAGTAACGCCAGGGTCTTCTCCTGGAGCAGAATTCCCGGCCAGAGCGCCGGCAATGCTCTGGCCGGGGATTCTGCTCCTGGAGGAGACGCTGACCTCACTGCGCTCTGTACTAATGCAGACGGTTCCCTGCTTCAGCATTGGGTTCAACTGTATCTTGGTCCTGAGGACACAAATACAGTTGAAACTGGGACATACCACCGGCCGCCCGAGATACAGTCTATAATCTGGGACTGTCCCGCTGAATCCGGGATGGTTGGGATGTATGCTTAAAGAGGCTCTGTCACCAGATTTTGCAACCCCTATTGCAGCAGATCGGCGCTGCAATGTAGATAAGAGTAACGTTTTGTTTTTTTTAAAAATGAGCATTTTTGGCCAAGTTATGACCATTTTTATATTTATGTAAATGAGGCTTTCTAAAGTACAACTGGGTGTGTTTAAAGTTAAAGTACAACTGGGCGTGTATTGTGTATGTACATCTGGGCGTTTTTACTTCTTTTACTAGCTGGGCGTTGTGAATAGAAGTATCAGCCACTTCTCTTCACAATGCCCAGCTTCTGGCAGTGCACAGACACAGCGTGTTCTCGAGAGATCACGCTGTGACATCACTCACTTCCTGCCCCAGGTCCTGCATCGTGTCGGACCAGCGAGGACACATCGGCACCAGATGCTACATTTGATTCTGCAGCAGCATCGGTGTTTGCAGGTAAGTCGATGTAGTTACTTACCTGCAAACGCTGATGCTGCTGCAGAATCAACTGTAGCCTCTGGTGCCGATGTGTCCTCGCTCGTCCGAAACGATGCAGGACCTGGGGCAGGAAGTTCCACAAATATAAAACCCCCTAGTCCAAACAATGCATTGGTCTTTTTTTTTTTTTTTTTTAACGATTTGCTTGGTTTACACAACTTTTTTTCATATGCTGTGTTAAATGGGATTGTCTCATCTGGAAAAGCCATATCCAGCGCAGCCCCTGGTTCTGGAAGACTACAGGCACCCATTGCTTCACTTATTCAGTGCTTTCCCCAGGCAAATAAGCGGATTCTGGGACTCCCAGCAGCACGGACCTCTGCGATCAGACACTTTTAGGAATCATTATTTCACATGGGGGTGTCCAAATTGGGCAAATGCCATAATGCTCTTCGAATGATTGTTTACTATCATGATCCATTGCAGACTTCCACTAGTACCTTCCTTTCAGCGTATATTTATAAAGTAGACATAACATTTTATCTTACTCATAGCCTCCTCTTAAGTATCTGTCTACTTACCTTAGTGATTTTTAGCTATGTATCCTGGTTCTTTTATTGCCTTGCATGGTTATGCAGCGCTGTCTGTATTCCACTGCATCTCCCAGATGAGCAACGTTATTGGATGAGAACGTATATCTCCCATTCAGATTGCATTGCGGTTTCAGACCATGCTATATTGTTTTTATTCAAACCGCAGTTAACTCTAGGTGACACCGCCCCCCCCCCCCCAAGTAATTTAAATCGGAAAAAACAAATATTGAAAATTACCTGTAAAAAACACCTGTTAATAAATAGAAATGTTTTGGCTGTGTTTCTTTAAAAACTGTTCTATTGTAGCATACAATTTTTGCTACTCTAGTGGTTTGCCCTATGTGAACCCATTCTCACTGACATTACTGCAAATCATTGCCGGTTATGTGCTAGAACTGAGCTGCCTCTACAATTCACAGCTGTATATAACCACGACGAGAGGCATGTTTTCTCTAGTGTCCAAAGGTTTGTCGCCTGTGCTGCTGTTCTCGCAGTTCAGATCTACATGTCTAGTGGGACGAAAGCTTTTACCACCTCAGATGAATATGAAAGAACATCTTCAGTTACAATAGAAAAACAGCAAATGTACTATATATATATATATATATATATATATATATATATATATATATATATATATATATATAACAAGGGTTTTTACATTTTTTCCTTTTTGAAATGTTCCACCAATTCTCCACATGCGGGAGCATTCCAGGTAGAACAGAAACACAGCAACAGAATATGCAATGATCAGAAATGAAATAGGAAGATAATGAATTGGTAAGATCACGTCTGCCAAGTGCTGCTAATAACAGAGGCCCTCGCTTTATAGCATTAAAATCTGTACAAGAAGATGGTGGAAGCGCTCAGATAAATACAGGAAAATGTTAAACGCTTTTGGGTACCCACACACCAAGCGGATTCGGCCACAGCAAAATCTGCACGTGTTAGATACGGAATTTGCTGCAGATTCACTTGGGAATTCACCCCTTCTGCATTGAAAAGGGTGAAATCCACTATGAACATCTGTCACAATGAGCTTTTACGCCTCTTGCCACTTTTCAAAAGCGGCAAGAAAAGGGGACATGTTAGGCAGGGCCACCTTTGGCCAGACACATATACTAAACCCCAAAATTTGCATAAAGGTTAGCGCAAATCTACGCCTGTTCACAAGCAGTCGTAGATTTCAATCTCCGGCGCACGGACAGCCAAAGATGCTCCAAATTTATGTGTCTCTCAATCAATTTGGCATTTTTTTTTTAATGAAACCCCAATCTATGTAAATCTGCAGGTTACTGTTTATTGGAGCCAGAGCCAGCGCCAGCACTACTATTCTATACTAAATAAGGTGTATGAAGCAGCACGGCTTCATCGTAGCAAACATTTGTGTGCATTTCAATTGGGTCATGCCATTCTGAACTCTTCAGACACGTGATCGTTTCCACTTAATCGGCTAGGGCTACACCTAGACTTTTTATCACTCACTACAAAACAAAAGAACTATAAAATCATATCCATAGAAATGCATTCAGTAGCTTGAAAATCTCTTCAAGATCGCTCTAGTCAAGTGAGTTGCTAGCGATTTTTTTTTCTTATCGCTACATGATGTTGATTTTTAAAAAGTAGTAGTTACTCTTTGCCTTTTAATGTTCCGATAACTCCATGGGAAAATGTTTTAAGAAAAAGAGGGTAAGGCTAGACTTTTTGTTGTGTCTATATCCTTGATATCATTTAACGGAGAATAGTGAGCGTGAGTTTTAGAGAGTTCAAGGAAACTAGGTTTATCTCCTGCAGTCATCCTGGGATCATGAAAGCATTACTACAGCTTACATGCAGTATATTAGTGGATAGCTTATAACACAGACTATTGGACAGGAAAATGGGAACAGAAAACTGCCGACAGGCTTTCAGAATGCAGAGGTATACGTATTTTTCTTGTTTCCTCTCCGTACACAGCATTGCATATGATATTCTAGTTTGCTTATTATTATTTTCAACAAATAAGTTTCAAAGTAAATTTTCACTTTTGGAAAACTTTTTCGGAAAAGGTAGATAAATCAAGATTTCTTGCATTATGTATTTATGCATTTCATTTTTTTAAATGTTTTTCAGCTCTACTGAAGCTAGTATCCAGATGGTATATCAGAAATCTGTACAGTGTTTGCTGACATGATCGACCAGCAAGAATATTCAAACCACGTATGTGTGGCAGATTTAGTTTCAAACTATAGTAATACACAGTGTAAATTTCCGCAGCGGATTTTTCCGCTAGGAAAATCATGCCACATGTGACTGAAATGTGAGAGAAATGTTTCAGATTTTCTATCCGGATTTGCACATGGAAAATCTGCAGCCGAATAGAGTAGCAGGCAGGGGGATTAGATTTTAACAAGTCTCATCCACATGCTGCAGCAATTTTCAGCCCGTAATTGGACTTGTGGTGCAGATTTTTAAATCCTCAACATATCAATTTCTGTCGGGGAATAAGCACGGATTTTTACAAATTATATAGGAGGGGAGGAGGGGGTTTAAAATCCGCAATCAAATCCTAGTGTTGTGGATTTTGCTGTGGAATAACTGTGGATCCACAGCAAAATCCACTCGTGGATTTTAAATGAGTAACTTTTGTGAGGGATTTCTTCATAATGCGGTGCAGATTCCACGGCGGATTCTTGGTTGGATTTGCGGCAGAATTATCGAAAGCCAATCATACCTGTGTGGATACATGGTTCCCACAGTGCAGATTTCCTGCAGATTTTGCATGTATGTTTTAAGACAAAACCAGGAACGGGACCTGAACAGAAGAAATATATAAAGAAAGGCCTTACAGCTCTGCTTTTTTTCTGGATCCAATTCTGGTTTTGACTTACTAAATGATAGGAAAATCTGCAGCAAATGCCCTGTGGGAACCCAGTCTTTAGGTGTATTCGCATGTTTCGGTCATATTGTAGGTTTGCAAAATTGCAGAAAGAAGTATGAGGCAAACTGTGATTAAACCCTTAGCGAATAACGCTAAAGCTGTACTGCTTTGATCCTAATTCAGACAGTATAGATTATGTAGTTGAACAAGAACCACTAATAAATTGAATTTGCAATTTATTTATGAAAAATTCACAGATCGTGTGTTATTTCCTTCCTCAAATTGCATTTTTTACCCAAATTTTCGCAAAACCAAATATTAGTAACCAGCGCAAATAATAACATCTTTAGAGAGTGTCTCGGAGGTGCCGGTCTTAGTTAGGTCTCCTTTACACACACTTTGTATTCGGTCCTTTTTTTTTTACATGCGTTTTTGGTGGTGTTTTAGCGTCATTTTGTACATGTAATTCAAGTCCTATAGAGAAGCCTGCAGAAAAAAAACAATACTTAGAACATGCCACGCTTTGGAAAAAATGCAGCGAACCACCAAAACGCTGCAAAAATTCTAAACCGCAAAAGTAACATCTGGCCGCAACTTTTTTTTGGGAAAAAAAAAATGTTCCAAAAGGAAACTGCTGTGAAAAAAGCCACCAAAAACATGAGTAAACGCGGTGTGTGAATTTAGCCTTAAACCTCACACATTAAGTTTGGATTTCTCATTGTTTTTGGTGCATGTGGCATCATCATACCTAGGTCCAGAGAGCTGAGGCCTTCCGAAAGCACCTTAGATGCCTAGGATTCTGGAATTTAAAAAAGATTGGCAAACATCTGGACATTGATCATTTCACTATCCAGAAGATAATCTACAAGTGGAGATTTTAGACAACTGGAATTTATCCTAGCAAGTTCAGCCCAAGTACAGAACTGAAGATGCTATAAGAAGTGACCAGAATTTCATCATGGGATCTGCAGGTAACTACGAAAAGTTTATGTGAGGGGATATATGTGCAAAAAAGTATTTTTTTATTTTTACCAAGTGTCTGTAAGTAAAAGCTTTGGAATACTTACAGAAATAATCAAATGACTGCTAATTCAATAATGAGCAGGAATGTCAGACAAGTGTAGAAAGGCTCACGCACGTCCGTCATATACAGAGCCATAAAAGGGCTGCCATTTAGGTGCATAGAAGCTTTACTTTAAGTCGGTGTGCCTAGGTATTTTCTGAAAATAAAATGTGGCATTCAGATGCCTTATGTAGAGGTATTCTTCCCTAAAAGCATTGTTTCTTCGTGACAATGCCTCCACACATGCAGTACCCGACGGAGCCGGTATGGCAGCACAGGCAGCCCTAGAGCCTCTGTGTGTATTGTGCTAAGGCCTTGCACAGTGTAAATGTGCAGCTGCTGGCAAGAAATGTACCTGGCTCTTTTTATGACATTTAAGGATTGTAGATTATTCATTTTATGTAAAACGATAAATAAAAGTGTATTAGACAAGGTCCTCCATCTGTTTTGTAAAGATGACTCAAGATTCAGTCCAACCGCTTTCTGTGAGATGAGTTTTAGATTACCTTGTTTCTGGGAGGGCATCACCTAAAATTTCTTTTAAAGTCATAACCCTGTACCCAATCAAAATGTTTAGGTATTATTCATATATTATAATATGTAATAGCGTTTTTTCTGACTGGATATCGGACATATTTTATTTTCTATATGTTCTTTAAAACCTTAAATACGCAAACATCTTAATTTTCCTTGCTGATTGTCTCAGCCCTGGCCTTCTTGTACTTGCAGTGGTCTCTCTCATTCACCCTCTTACCTATGGAGGAAATTAAGAACCATCATTTCCTAGCACACAATCACATGCTACTCGTTTATGGAACTTTAAGAACAGTCAAGAATAAAACAGACAAGACAAATACAAAATGAAGTAGTGCCATAGTGATTATATTGGTTCTATATCTGGGAAAACAGTGGACAGTTTTCCAAGAATTAAAAAAGCAGACAATATCAGATTAAAATACAGAACATGCAGATCCAAAGGAACGTTACAGGACAATATTCAATGCGACAATCAGATCTTGTTGTTTCTAGTAGTTATATTTTCTATTAAATGAAGATTTTCTAGACTCATGCGTGACATAGTAGTGTGCGAACACAACCTTGCTTCTTCGGTTTCTGTTCACACAGTGGTTATCTTCTTGTCTTTGGTGGCCTGCTTGATGGCAGCCTGCTCACAGATGATCTCCTTGAGTCGTTGCAGCCTCATGTTTTGGGTAGTCTGGTCTCCCACACCCGTCTGACTGCGATGAAGGAGGCTGAGGGCATTGATGTACTCCAGCTCTGTGTATTTCACTCCTTGGTCCACCACTAGATTTAGCAGCTCGTCAGCTGTGTTGTACATCATTTCATAGTACTGCCTGCAGAATGACAAGACAAACCGGGTCAAAACATACCATCTGGTGTAGACCGCTTACTAGAGGATAAAATGAATGTAGTGCTTTAATGGCAGAATAGAAATATTTTTTTTAGAGCCAATGTTGAATCCTTGACTCAAAAATCATGCCAAAAATGTACTATGTACTATTTGAGATTTGTGCAGTAATAATTTCCTTCTGAGAAATACAAGATTTAGTCTTCTTCCAGTAAACCGGTATTCAGTTGTAGATGGTTCAAAGTAACCCATTACTGTCTTAGCATTCTCCTAAGAATGAACCGTATAGCTCCCATGTCTTCGATTGTAAGCTCCTTTGGGCAGCGGTCGCTTGTCCTCATGTATCATGTGTCTATGTATTGTTTAAGCCTGTATTTCCACCCCTGTATCATGCAATATAATATGTTGTCACTTTATAAAAGAAAGAACAATGATACATAATCTGTTCATTACTAGGATGAACACAAAACCAAAGCAAATCTTTTTGCTGATGAACAAGTTAGGCAACATTATAGATCACGTGATTGACCAGACAGGAGAATATATCCATCGGGGGCATCTTTTCTATTAGGATGGTGGTGTTATAGAGACACTGCTCCATGTAAATATCTGATAATGGGAGAATAAGTAAAACAACGGTTTTAAAGCTTCCAAAAGAAATACATTTTAGATAACAATCTGATAGAGAGAATGTATACAACCACCGCTGTAAAGCAAGACACTTTTGTAAAGCTGGTCACAGAAAAGTACAATAGGTCTTCTAGTAATGGTCAATAGGGTTTATCTATAGCACCAGCAACATGCTCAATTCAACGGACCTGCTTCTTGAGAGAATAGGTTGCATAGTTGCTGTAAAGCCAGCCACCAATACCCCAGTCTTACATGATCAGTGAGTGCAATGAAGTCGGCCAGCAAACATTAGTCCAGGGCAAATACAACCCTTTATATATGCTTAGTACCAAGTAAGCAGACTGTACTGCATGTAAAATAAGTTGGCTTATTTACCTAATGCACAAAATAAAGGACACAAATGGTTAACCTGACAAGATCAATTAACTTTGGCTTTACCATAGCAAACTTTTTAATAAGTCCCAACCCCCCCCGAGCATTTATCAGATTGCCGGCCGAGTCAAGTACAACTCCTCATCAGCTTTGCTTTTCTGATCGAGAGCTCGAAATCTTTTGTATTGACGTGTCTTTAAGTGACAAAATTCAGCCTGCCTGCAGCTACCACTAGAGGGAGCTTCAGAGTTTACTGCGGACTATTTTAATATTGAGTTCGATGTATAAACAATATACAATAAGCTCCTATTGCTCCCTCGGTAGCAGAAACAGCCAAAACGTTATCATTTAATTTTATTTGCAGTACATTTTGGAGCTGCGTACCAGAAAAATGGAGCCTTGACTGCTATGATAATATATTAAGAAATTAATCAACACAGAATTTTGTACCTATTTAGATTAAAAAATAAAAGGAGTATTTCCATCTCAGACATGTATGGCATATCCACAGGACAATTCCATAGCTGTCTGATAGGTGTGGATCTTAGCTAACCGCCCCGTCCCGCCCAGTGATGTTCCCCGTTCTCGAGACAGTTTCGGATTCCTGAGGTGGGACCCGAAACTAGATGGCAATACCCCTTTAAGAGCATGTAGGAAACTAAAATGACTGCTTATATACAATATATTATTCTACGAATATGATGATCTCCATATACACAAAAAACACATTATAGGACAATGCACATTATTGATGGTGGTAAGTTTATCATTCAATCCAGTCTAGTTTCCACCAATTCAGTGTTGACACTTGTCGTCTTCCATGAAAGGGATAAAGATTTCCAATCAAAAAAAAAAAAAAAGTTTTAATACATGTTATTTTGCCTAAACGGTAAATATATACTTCTAATGCTGTAAATGTATGCATCTTATTTCAAGGCACAGTACGAAAATAAAGTATTTTGTGAAAAGATCACAGCCGCAAAGTAAATAGGTAAGAAAATGAGATTGGAGACTTTGTGAAAGGGGGTAATAGAAAAGAAACAATGGCTGCATCGGATATAGAAAAGGTAGGAGAATGATCTGAGGAGCCGCAGGAGCTCACATGTGCTATTAATACCTCTCTATTTAAATGCTAATTCTCACCTCTCACCTAGCACAGGGGGAGGAGGGCCTTTAAGAGAGACCCAGAGAATTCACAATGAAATCCTAATTTCTGAGAGAGATTCAATCTCTGCTCCACAGAATGACCTGAGCATTTATGGCAAGTCCTGATACATCATTTTCTTATGCCGCCGCAAGAATGAATTAAACGTTGGTGGCCCTAGTTACCATTCACTTGAAACAAACGTCTCCCAAAATCTGAAGTGTCACTTGACAATTTCTGAATAAATTACCAGTTGGCAGAATTAATAGTTATTCGATTATAACTGCATGTGGATATTAACCCTAAACTGCAGACAAGGTGGAAGACGCATGACAGGCACAATTCAAGTAGATCACTAAGGCCTCATTCACACTTGCGTATTTTGGTTTGTACTTTGCATCAGTATTTGTAAGCCAAAGCCAGGAGTGGAACCTACATAGAGAAAAGTTATAAAGGAAAGATTTGCTCCACATCCATGTTTTGGGCACACTCCTGGTTTTGACTAACAAATACTGAAGAAAAATACTAACAAAAAATACTGCAGTGTGAAAGAGACCTAAAGCATTTTGTGATTTTGTAGCCGTTTCCAAACACTGATGTCATGCACATGCACATGCCCCTACTGGTAAAATGTACGGATTCGCCAACTGTACTTGTGAAGTTCTACATGATATTGTATATTATGATGGTGTTCCAGACGGGTACCGCATGAGTTCTCAAGCTTTAAAGCCATTCCTCCTTGCCTGTAGTTAGCCACGAAAAACAGTACTTTAAAGAGATAAAAAAAGCTATGTACACCTTTGAACCCCAATTTTTAATAAACAATGTTTTAGGCGATTTAAAACAACTTTTCAATTGACTTTAATTTTTTTTTTTTTACAGATACAGCTTCTATGCATCCTGTTTACATAGAAGCTGTATCCTTCCGTCAAAGCTGATTCCGTCAGTTCAGGTGAACTGACAGCTCGGCTGAAAGCTGGTCCTGCGTGTCTCTTACAAGCAGAACCAGCTAATCGCAATCACACTAAGTCCATCAACTTAGATGTGATCACCAGCTTTCAGACGAGCCGTCAGCTTGGCTGAACCGACGGCCACGGCTTTGACAAACCGATAGAAGCTGTATCTTAAAAAGTATAAAAAAAATGAAAGTCAATATAAAAGTTGCTTTAAATCACCTTAAAAATTGCTTTATTAAAAAAAAATGGGGTTCAAAACGTGTACATAGCCTTTAACTATGGCTATATGAAGAGATTTAGGGGATTCAGCTAAGTAACAAAAAAAAATATTAAAAAAGGCTGCACCCATGTGACGTTATATATATTACATTGCACAGGAAACTAGAGGAGTTTATTGAGAGCGAATGAGCACAAGCATCTCCCAGGGCTCATCATACTGCAATGTATTTATGATGTTACATATTGATATTGCACACTGAATACACTTCATAACACAGTCTGTCGTTCATTATATACACTACAAAAAAGCTTCCGTTCAGAAAGATGAAACAGTAATGAGAATTGAGTCATATTTTAAACATTAAGAAGCCCATTAAGTGCAATTAAATCAGATTTCGTTTTTTAAATCCACTGATACGGGCACTGGGTTTCCGGAACTTCACAACCGTCTGAAGTACGGCCTTTTTAATTTTCTACATTGAACTTTATGGGGTATTAAATAAGCTCTCTCAGCACTTATCTAAATCTTTAATTAGTTCTATAATATAGTGATGATATCAAGGCTAATTAAATTTATATAGATAAAGAGCTCTAGAAATTCCAACCGACTGAGCTGGAAAACCTAGCCCTGATAATAAATGTAATGGTTTGGGTTGATAAGTACAATTTTATATCACTAAATTTTAATTCAATTTACGTGTTGTGCGTTAATAGTCTGGAAATATGGAAATCACAGGCTGGGCAGGTAATCTTTCCTGAAAAGACTGCTTGAAGTGGTCCAGCTGCCCATCTCAAGCCTGGGTTATTAATGGCACCCTTTCTAAATAAGCTGCGACATTTGCATATTTACTGCATAAAGAACAGAAATTATCTCAACCATATGCCACTTTGTTACAATTTCCTCAGCCCTTCCCTTCTTGTGCATAAATTAGGATGGGGGGGGGGGGAACCGGTAAGCAGAGGATGCCAAGGAGGAGTCAGCATTTTGCCATAAGGCGTTCTCGAAACCAGCTTTCCTCAGCATAATATGAACAAGGTTTGAGCCATCCCTGGGGAGTTCGGATTAACCTTCCATTCTCTTTAGCCAGTGAGAAGTCAGAGTCAGACAGTGTGACGTGGTGAAAATGTGCTAAAAATGGCTGCTCTGTGATTCCTCTCCCCGGAGGCCCAATTAATACATTGGTCCCGTATGGCCATAGTCTGTTCCAGGCATTTCCCAGACTTGAATATTATTTTAAAGCCTAAATAAAAACTGCATATATAAAAAGACCCATATTAATTAATGTGCCGTTCCAATCTTACTGCCAAGCTAATTTTGAGATAACATAACCGATTATGACTGGTAATGGGATTCTTTCCCACCACAGTGAAGATGCTCTTTAAAAATTGATGGGTTAAAGTGGTTTATGTTGACAGAGAATCAAAGGCCCCATAGGAAGAGATGATGGATTGATGGTCATGTGACCTACGTCTACCGTTCTCCTGGGACCAGTGAAAATAATATTCTACTCGCATCGCTATACAATTGTGTAAGTCAACTTGCCGGAGATGAGACAGCAAGAATGGATTGTAAGATCTTTAGAAAAATCTAATTCCGTGAGGTTTTATAATCCTAACAAATATTAATTTCTCTATGACTGCACAATAAATATAACCTATATTAGAACTTTACATTGTAATCGAGAGACACTACTCCTAAAGAAATCTAAAACTAAATCCAGGCACTCTGATATGCAGAAAAAAGTTTGTTATATCTCCAGCTTTGGATAATACTGGGAATAATTAAGGGGCGTTTTATTAAAGAAATGGCAACACCTATACCTCAGTGATCAGATTTGGGAAATGGTGGGCGATTCAAAATGTGCTCCAAATCTACATGACACATTAGTAAAGTCTGAGTTCCGATGATCTGAGGAGACTATGCATAATTGGCATAGTTCCAAACCTTTCAATAATAAAATGTTGTATTCCCGGGTGGTTTTCACAATCCTTTCAATAACACCTTCGAATATACAGGTGTGCCCGAACCTTTCAATAAAACATGTGATATGACAAATGGTGCCCATACTTTTCAATAGAACCTGTAATATGAGTACGGATGTCTAAATGATAACACTTGCAATATGTGACGTGTCCAACAGATGTGTCAAAACTTTTTTTCTTTTATAAAACGTGCATTAGAATTTAAAATATAATACATAATATGACCAGGGTGGCCAAATATTTGCATCTGTATTCAGCGTGTAATAAGGGACACATTAAAAAAAAAATAAACAAAAAAGAAAAGGACCTTGTTTTTGTCAGACTGAGCGATCCCTTATAGAGGATCTTATTGTCGATCCTCCATAGAGTGGAATGTATTTTCATTTACCTATTAGATACTAGTATGCAACCACATCTAACGCGCCATTTCTTCTACTACTGCTTATATCCCGGTTTGCTCTAAAATGGTATTTAATCCTCATAACATCTTCTTATAAATGCTTAGAGGTTTCTGTCTAGAGACGTTTCTGTCACACGCATAAATCCATCACATTATCCCAAGGGGCTGGAAGAGTCACTCGCTACATTTTTATAGCTCCACATGAATATGCAATCTTGATGCGAACACGGATCTTGTCACTTTCTCTCTCCCCCATATGACAATCAAAACTTTCTTCTCATGTAACGTATTCGGAAGAGCTATGGATTTGTCAATGTCTGCTGAATCTGGGAGAGAAGGCATCGACAGAGTGGGATGAGGTAGCCAGAAGAAACAACTATAACTCAATGCGGTTTACTTTATGAAAATATCAGAAAATGTCTCTAAAATGCCACACTGTAGTGTTTGGGATAGTCCGTAGTCTATCCCTGAGTAAAGCATGGGGGTGCTAATGGTGGTGGCACATTACAAATACAGACCCGTCATTATTTGCTATCAAGTGGTGTAACAGAGTGAAAATGATAAGTTGTAAATTGGAACATAAAATGCTAGAAAATATGGATGACAGTTCTGGTTGATGTAGACAATAGTATTGGATTTACATAGGAACAGAGTCTACAACCAGGTAATAAGTGAACCAAATCTACAAGAAATTAGTAGCAACTCTCTGAAGCTCACCTCAGTAGTGGATAAGGCGACCTCCTGGGGAAGCACTTGAGGATTCCGCTTAACGCCCGTAACACAGGAGTCCTTGGCCTTTCTCCTGCAGCAATCCCCAAAAATGATGTCAACGCTGCTCATGCGCAACCAGCTCATCCTCTAAACGCTTGACCCAGCGAAGCACACACATACCGCACCACTGTATAACCCTGTGACACCTATCTACCATGACGAGACAGCAAGAACAGAGGCAGTGAAGTAACACATTATCTCCAATCTTGGCCAGCGCAGTGGGATATCGGCTGTATATTACAGCGGACACCTGCTAGCAATGGCTCGGACACAACTTCTGTGCCTGCCTCATCACTACAGTGGTTCATGGGAATAACCCGTACGACATACAATTAGGGTATGTTCACACGCATACTAAAAAACGTCTGAAAATACGGAGTGGTTTTCAAGGGAAAACAGCTCCTGATTTTCATAAATTTTTGAAGCCACTCGCGATTTTCGCCGCATTTTTAAGGCTATTTTTGGAGCCGTTTTTCTATAGAGTCTATGAAAAACAGCTCCAAAACGGCTGAAGAAGTGACATGCAATTCTTTTTCGCGGCCGGTTTTTTTACACGGGCGTTTTTCAAAACGGTCGCGTAAAAAAACGGCCCATCGGAACAGAATTCAGTTTTTCCCATTGAAATCAATGGGCAGATGTTTGGAGGTGTTCTGCTTCCGATTCTCCAGCCGTTTACGGCCCGAAAATAAGCCGTGTGAACATACTCTTACAGTGCCTAATGGAAAGGGGTTAGGAAGTTTTCAATCCCCAAAGTGTTTATATAAACATATCTTTTATTTCTTGTCAATTAAGGTGTAGATGCCATAAAACTCTAAATGGTAGAGGTCAAGCGCATTGACTTCTATTGTTATAATAATAATGGTGTACGGAGTTAAGGAGGTAAATGATAATTTTTTATTTTTTATTTTGGCAGGGATATTAAACATAGAGGCCCAGGTGTCACTATTTAAGTGGTTAGGTCTTATTAGAAAAAGGTTTAAGATACCTAGTATTAAATAGACCAGTAAGGGCTGGCCTAAAATCCTGCCTTTTGAACACTTGAAAAATAGCCCTGAGACATCATGTACATGACCGCAAAACACAGATCCTAGTGACTTCCATGTGCTGTTTTTTTTTTTTTTTTGCGGATCCATACATTCAGGGGTGGGATCCGGCAAGTTTGCCCCGGTTCTCCCGAACCAGTTGTTAAAATTACAGCTGGTTCGGAGGTCCGGGGTGAAGCGGGATCCAGTACCTGCCCCCTGCTCTCAATTGTACAATTACAATACAACTGATTAGTGCAGCGCTGCCTGGCGAGTCACGGGAACTATCAGCTCCTTGTCTCGCCATTTGCTTTAGCAATGATGCAGTCGGCGCAATGATGTCATTACGCCAGCTGCGTCGTTCTGCTGGATGAGGCCTGGTCTCTGAGCAGACCTGTGTCACTAGAGGACGGCGTGGGAAAAGGGACAGGTGAGCATGTAATTTATTTTTTTCAGTGGGCAGTGTTCAGATCACTATCGACAAGTGGCACTATCTACAGGGGGCTCTATGAGGGCACTATCTGCAGAGGGATCTATGGGGGGCACTATCTATAGAGGGCTCTATAAAGGGGCACTATCAATTGGGGGCACGATCTACAGGTGCTCTATTAGCGGCACTATCTACGAGGGGCACGATCTACAGGGGGCTCTGTGAGGGGCACAATCTACAGGGGGGACTATAAGGGACACTATCTACAGGGGGCTATATAGAGGGCACTATGTGCAGTGGGCATTGTGAATGGCATTATCTACAGGGGACTGAGTGGTGCTATCTACACAGGCACTGTGTGTGGTGCGTTACTTTACAGTGTTTGACAATTTTATTAATGGGCACAGTGTATAGTACTATTATATTCAGGGGCTAAATTTATGGTACTATTATATTCAGGGGCAAAGAGAATGGCACCATGAGAATTTTATCTTCGTTTATAGATGCGGAATTGTTGGAAAAGTGAGGAGTCGAAGACATCTGAGTGGCAAACTCTGCAGAAATAGGTTGTGGCCAAGAGACTTCATCATGGAGGTCTAGACCGGATGGAGAAGAAAAGAGAAAGAGAACTACTCCAATCTGAGAAGACGTAACATGTGAGTCACTATATTTAAATTTTTATTCTCCCTGTAACTGATCAGTGCTATCACTGTATGATCTGCAGTGAGATGATGGGTGGTAGCATTCGTTTTTTATGAAATAGCAACTCCCAGCAAATCCTTACCATTGTTCACGCCATGCTGGGAGCTAGTTTTAGGCCGTACAAACGTATATGGCAGGTGTTAAAGGCGTTGTACAGGCATGGGATGTTTTTTCCGGACCCCACACCGATCAGCTGTTCCGGCTGCCTCTGGCACTGTACGTTATGCAGTGGTCGGTGCCGGAAGCAGAAGGCTCCGACCACTGTATAGTGGCCATGCTGCAGTTCTGCTCGTATTCACTTGAATAGGAGCAGAGCTGAAGTGTTGCAGCACATCCACTATACAGTGGTCGGAGCCTTCTTCCGGCACCGACCAATGCACAACGTACGGTGCCGGGGGTAGCTTATCGGTGCGGGGTCAGGGCCCCCACCGATCGTATATTGATTACCTATCCTGCGGATAGGTCATCCGTATGAAAAACTGAATTTGCAAATGATCTCTATACTGAGATGTATTTGTTCTGGTGCTGTATTTATGTACCGCGCTTGGTTCTGGTGCTGTATTTATGTACCGAGCTTTGTTCTGGTGCTGTATATATGTACTAAGCTTGGTTCTGGTGCTATATATATGTGTTGAGTTTGGTTCCGGCGCTGTATATATGTACTAAGCTTTGTTCTGGTGCTGTATATATGTACGGAGCTTGGTTGTGGTGTTGTATTCATGTACTGAGCTTTGTTCTGGTGTTGTATTCATGTACTGAGCTTGGTTCTGGTGTTGTATTCATGTATTGAGCTTGGTTCTGGTGTTGTATTCATGTATTGAGCTTGGTTCTGGTGTTGTATTCATGTATTGAGCTTGGTTCTGGTGTTGTATTCATGTACTGAGCTTTGCTCTGGTGCTGTATTTATGTACTTTGCTTTGTTCTGGTGCTGTATTTATGTACTTCTCTTGGTTCTGGCACTGTATATATGTACTGAGCTTGTTTCTGGCACTGTACCTGTGCATTAGCCAGGAGATTTGTCACGGCTTACTGTGCACGCCGCACTGTTCTCCACCCTTCTCACAGTGCACAGCCTAACTAAATGGGCTGAGCATGCTTAGGATATTGAATGTGCATATTTGGGTCTTTACGTAATGGGTGATTTAATATAATGAGTGTAGGCAGGTAGGTATGTATGCTTATGTAATTACATACATAGTGTGGCAATCCAGTTAAACATTCTAGGACAGGGAGTTTCTTTATTTAGAGTCCCCTTTAGTATAGGGTGTTCTTTTAATATTGTAATTGTTTTATTTGATAATTAGAATAATTTTCCAGGATGCGATACACTGTGACCCCCCCCCCCCTCCGACACGTAAGTCTTTGTCGGCAAAACAGAGAACCTGTTAAAAAATTTAATCCCACCCCTGCATACACTAGAATGGGTGAGATGAACCACAAACACGGACAAGAATAGGACCTGTTCTATAATTTGCAGAACAGACACTCCTATCCACTAAAAAATAGATGTGTGCATGGCGCCATAGAAATGAATGTATGTTACCTGCAAAAAAAAAAAAAAGATAGGACACTGAAGAACTGTCATGTGCATGAGCCCTAATGCTGAAATACTAGTAAATCACGTAATGATCTGACATTTTCAATACCGCAGCATGCATATAAAAAGAGTGTAATCACTGTAAAGTGTAGAACATGTTTTCTCAGGGATGGAGACAGCCAAGAGATGACCGGTGATAAATGGTGTATGGAATAAAATTCATTGTTACTCATCTTTTCCCTATGAAATGGGCCAGACTGAATGCATTGTTTATATAGCGTCGCCATCCTACATACAACTGTACAATGTGCTACAGAACAGTGATAGAAACACAAGTACATTAGTTAAAATAAAAATCAGTGCCAAATACACAGAAGTCCATGCCCATGCCATCTTTTGAGTTAAAGGATATATCAGCAATGTTCAGTTCATTGTAGATGCCTGCCACGTATTTCAATTCTCATTTGTTTTACTTTGGCTTTCAAAGAGGTGTTTTATCTGATAAATAGCTAACCAAATTTTAGCAGACATAGTACTGAGTAGACAATGGAATTCATGCATCAAAAACATCTCACTGAAAGTGTCCCTATTGCCCATAACAACAAGCGTTGATACCTAATTTTTCTAGTGCAACATCGGAAAGAAAAAAAGTTTCTGTGGTTATTGTATATTCTATATTGTGTTTCTACTTCATACAAAAAAAAATGCTGATAATCCACCACATGACAATCTGAGAGGTCTGCAGGCCAGGGAGCCATAAGATACTGCCAATAATCACTTTAATCTGGAGCGGTCAATCAGGTTTTGTGCCAATGATATTAGGACTGTTTTTTTATACTTTTTTTTTTGTTTGGACTAGCAATATATTTTAAAGGGGCAAGGATTTGAGAGATGGTTTCCATCACCAGGTTAAAGCAATACTAGTTCACACCAGAGCGAAGAAACAAATGTAACTAATCTAGAGAACCACACAAGACAATAAAGCAAGCTACGACAGAAAGGGGTGGTCTGGGAAATGATGGTGAAGTGTCACATGATGATGCTCATACATGGAGCTGATAATGAGCCAAAAAACAATATTAAATACCAAATAAAATGATTATCTTCACTCGATCAAGAGAATAAAGTGAACAACAGAGTGCTATGATCTGAAGACACATTTTTATGGTTCAAATAATGTTTATGGATTGTGTCATTTCATTTCCTGGGTCCCGGGGCACTGGTTGCACTGCAGGGATACTGAACACTCATATCCCAGTATGAGAATAACGCGAACAATGATGTCACAGCACACGGGTAATGACCAAAGTGAAGAAAATCACAGGAATTATGGTCACATTGACGTCACAGTACAGGGATGAAACACAAAATGAAGTCACAGTACATGGAACATAAACATTGTCAACTCATAGGAGAGAGTTATGTTACAAACGGATGTCACAGTGCAGAGAGCATAAATATTTTTTTTCTTCTTTTGTAGCAGAGAGGCCATTGGACCCTCTAAGGGTGCGTTCACATCAGCGTCGGGCTTCAGTTCATCGGTTCCGGTCGACCATTCCGTCAGAGGAACCAATGAATGGGAAGCCAAACGGAAATCATAGCTTCCGTTTGCATTACCATTTATTTCAATGGTAATGATTCAGTTGGAGTTGGTTTCCATTCCGTAAAGTTTTATTCACGTGAACAACAGCGTAGTCGAGCACGCTATTGTTTCCAAGAAAAAAAAAACGGAGAGTTTACGGAACGGAAACCAACTACAATGGAAGCATTACCATTGAAATTAGGGGAATAATGCACATTCCTCATCTTCCACCAGCCTGCAGTTCCCCTGTACCTGACCGCAGAACCTATGTAAATGTTCAGAAACCACCAGATCTGTCCAGTCTAATACAGTAAATAGCAGACATTGCGAAGTGGGGAAATGCTGCAGTATCTCTCCCTCTCCGCTCGCATTCTGACAGACGTGCTGAGGGAAAGCAGCAGGGGAAAGACTTTTTAATTGGCACAGAGCATACAAAGTACTTGCACGTAGGGTTGTCACGATACCAGAATTTGGACTTCAATACCGATACTTTGAGTAGTATTGTGATTCTCGATACCAAAACGATACTTAGCCAGCAATAAAATAAAAAGTCCTTCCAACTTCTGATGTGAGGCACATGGTGTTAAGAATTTTGAACCTCGATGTGCCTCAAATGAATATTAATTAACCCCATCATGTACCTCAGTCAATGGGCAACATTGGGTTAATGTGTGAGGTACATGATGGGGTTAATTAATATTAATGTGAGGCACATGGAGGTTCAAATTTCATAACACCATGTGCCTCAAATTAATAAATAAAAGAAAGCAGTGTATATATATATATATATATATATATATATATTTATTTTTTTACAGTATACATTGATGCTATAAATTTGTTGTGCGAGTGATTATGGTTGCGACGATACGAAATATGTGTATATTATTTTATGTATTGACACTTATTATTTTAATAATGTTTATTTATTGTAAAAATGTGTGAGTGTATTTTTTATTACAGATTTTTTTATTTACATAACTTTATTTTTTATATCTTTTAGATTTTTAAACCTTTAATGTACTGGCATATATCTATAATGGACCCTGGGCTGTCGGTCCATATAATGTATGACCCTCTATCTCGTCACACAGATTCCCTGTGACCCGATCAAAGGGGGTGGTGTCGCCATTCACATTTTCCCTTTAACTGCTGTGGTCAGCTTTGATTGCGGCATTCAAGGGGATAACCGCGGAGATCAGAGGTTTCTCTGATCTCCGCTGTTCGATTAGGGCTTTGTATTATAGCCATTGGGCCGCTCCTGATCGTGTGGACACACTTGATGTGCCCGCGTGATCAGCATGATGTGATGCGGCCAGCGTTGCACTTATTAGCGTCAGCGTTGAAGACAGAGAACATGAGGGCGCTTTGCAATGCGCGCACCATGCTCTTTGTCTTCAGGGCCAGCACCGCCGCATCACATCATGCCAATGACCAAATTCATGTATTACAATACTAAGCTGTCCCGGCAGCACAGCTTAAAATATTGAAACTGAACAGTTTGAGGGGGCACGGCATCGAAATAGTATCACCATTTCGATGCATTGTGCAATCCTACTTGCACGGTATGCAAATGTGAGCCCTCTCTGTACTTCTTGCCGATAGGGTTCACAGGAGGGCTCCTTCATTCTTTATTTCACATGCCTATATTTGCATACAGTACAGGTAATCTTTCAGCATGTGCACCCTACTTTCTTCAAATTAGCAGGTCATCTTATAGATCTCATAAAATAAAGTGCTATTGACAAAAGCTCTTTTAACTACAAATGCTGGACTGGACACCTGCTCTGTCAGAGATGTCAACCTGCTGATGTTATCAATTATTAGCAAAAGTCCTTCACCTGAAAGGTCTATGTAAATGAGTGCATTAAACAGATAGAAGTAAATGTGCCTAAAGCCTTTCGCCAACACGCAGAACCAATGTATGCACGCTGTACAAGGGGGGGGGGCGCGCGGCGCGCTGTACAAGGGGGGGGCCGCGCGGCGCGCTGTACAAGGGGGGGGCCGCGCGGCGCGCTGTACAAGGGGGGGCCGCGCGGCGCGCTGTACAACGGGGGGGCCGCGCGGCGCGCTGTACAACGGGGGGGCCGCGCGGCGCGCTGTACAACGGGGGGGGCCGCGCGGCGCGCTGTACAACGGGGGGGCCGCGCGGCGCGCTGTACAACGGGGGGGGCCGCGCGGCGCGCTGTACAACGGGGGGGCCGCGCGGCGCGCTGTACAACGGGGGGGCTGCGCGGCGCGCTGTACAACGGGGGGGCTCTGTGGCACTATCTACAAGAAGGGACGTGTGGCACTATCTACAGGGGGCACAACTGGGGCATTATTACTGTGGTTATGGTGTGGCGGTATTACTCAGTAACAGTATGGGGTATTATTCAGTCACTATGTGGTTATGGTGTGGCGGTATTATTTAGTCACAAGATGGGGGTATTATTCAGTCACTATGTGGTTATGGTGTGGCAGTATTATTCAGTAACAGTATGGGGCTATTATTCAGTCACTATGTGGTTATGGTGTGGTAGTATTATTCAGTAACAATATGGGGTATTATTCAGTCACTATGTGGTTATGGTGTGGTAGTATTATTCAGTAACAATATGGGGTATTATTCAGTCACTATGTGGTTATGGTGTGGCAGTCTTATTCAGTAACAGTATGGGGATATTATTCACTCACTATGCTTGTTATGGTGTGGCGGTATTATTCAGTAACAGTATGGGGGTATTATTCAGTCACTATGTGGTTATAGTATGGCAGTCTTATTCAGTAACAGTATGGGGATATTATTGAGTCACTATGTGGTTTTGGTGTGGCGGTATTATTCAGTAACAGTATGGAGGTATTATTCAGTAACAGTATGGGGGTATTATTCAGTAACAGTATGGGGATATTATTGAGTCACTATGTGGTTATGGTGTGGCGGTATTATGTAGACCTTATATTGTGTTTAGATTGGTAATATTGGTCTTTTAATAGTGAGTTGTGTTTAGTAACAGTATGCAGGTAATATTTAATCTGGTATAGTGGTATGATTTATTAACTGTACATGTATATAGATAATTTTGTGTGCGAGTGGGATGACATATGCTTTGGGGCTTACAGCACTCCGGGACGCACTAGAAATTAGCGATGCAGTTCTCTGCACTCCGCCTTCTGAATTGATACAATAATTCAGCATTTGGGGCCCCACTTTTAACGTTGCCCAGGGTCACACGTTGTATAAAACAGGCTCTGGCGGTAGCGGGGGTATTGGAGTGAGTGGTGAACGGACTCACCAATCCCAGCCCCGCTTGCAGCTTTCCCGTGCTAAGTTAGAGTGGAAAAGCTACAAGCGGAGCTGTGATTGGTGAGTAATTCCTAGCACACTGCATAGGCAATGATTTTGTAATGTGTCCATAAAAACTTTGGTCTGTCTGTAATTTTTAGCTCAGTTGTCCAGATATTACTAAAGTGGAGGTTGGCAACCTTGGTATAAGGCCATATTTCCTTGGCCAAAATGTAACTACCCTGGAGAATGTCAATCAAATGTGGACCATATCTTCGAGAGCTAATCCCTAAAACAGGAGGAGGTGTAGCCAGGGACATAATTGCAACGCGTGTGGTTAGAAGGTACCGTGGCATTAGGACTTTTTAGGCGAATTACAGGGATACAATGTTTACCAAACATTTTGATACAGTCTGCCACATGTCGTTCCAGTCAGATGATTCCCTGCTGAACATCAAAGGGGTTTTCCCAGTCATGTAAAAAGGGATAAATCCATCTATGATGTAATAAAAAGCAATTTGAAAAAATACTTCAATTTTGGGGATTGCACGGTTTCAAAGTTATTAATTTACTAGTCCTTCATGTGTCTCCCTTGTTTATAAATGCAGTTGCTGTGGGTAACGTCCACCAACGGCAATATCTTCTGGTGGTCACTTATTCGCAGTAAAGTCTCATGCGCCATTGGTGCTTACAGGTGCCTCTTTGCAGGCATGCTTACACCATCTCTATCCTCTGCTGCTGATGCCAATCAAATACAGAGCAGGACGGCTCCAGCAATTCTCAAAAGCTAAGGTTCATGGTGGCACATCCCAAAACGGCATGTGCAAATGTAGAAGCAGGGACTGCAGCCTAAACAGTGGAATAGCTTTCTTTAGCCTTTACCTGGTCTTACATAACTAATTTGGAAATAAACTCTGGTGTGTCAACCCCTTTATGTCACTCTCCCATGCACGAATTTATGAATGTTTGTGAGCATTAGATTTACTCACAGAAGAATATGAGGAAGATTAGACCAGAGGAGTAGGGGCTTGTGACACAAATGTGTTGAAAGGGAGTGCATGTTTGGGAATCCCCCCCATTGATCAAAAGATAGAGGCCCAGCACTTCAATTAAAGAGTTTTGGGCATTATGGGAGGCCTGCAGAGCAGGTTAGCTGGTCAGCCCCAAATAAGATGATAGAATATGAAGCTCTGGGCTCAACCTGAAGTCCACCAACGAAATGAAGGGAAGGCGGTCATGTTTGGAGAAAAGCTGGGGTTTCCCAAAATATCTGTGAGGGGCATGTGGGGTGAGATGAGGTCTCCATAGTATTTGACAGAATCCGAGGAAGTGGGAATGACACATAAAAGGAGCGGAGTGTATAGTGGACGGGTACATTTGCAAAATAGAAGTCTGAATAGTAAGGAGTAAGTTTGACACCCAGGTAAGTCAATTGGAATGCCACACAGCAAAAGGGGTAATTTGGTTTCAAAATGGAGAGTTCAGAATGGCCAAGGGAGATGTTGAAGGTAATGGATTTGTTGTGGTTAATAGTAAGGCCCAAAACACTAGCAAAGCGGGATAGTAGTTATTGAAGGTTAGGCAGGGATATGTGGGGATGAATCAGGAGAATGTCATCCACAAGAGATTAAGTTTATGATTGACACCAGCCATCCCAACACCACCAATATCTGGATTTGCAGGAATAAGCATGGCTAGAGGCTGCATCACAAGTACAAATAGTATAAGGGATATCCTTGCCCCTTGTTATGGGAGAAGAGGGTGAATAGAAGTCTGCATATCTAACCTTGGCAGTAGGATGTGTGTATAGGGCTGACAACCATGTCCGAAAGGAAGAACCAAATCCCCATTCTTCGAGGACCAGTTGCAAATAGTCCCATGCCAGGGATTCAAAGGCTTTACTAATGTCAAGAGGCAGAAACATGCCTTGGAGTCTCCTGCTGGACATAGCGTGGGATACACGAGTACATGGCCTACCACTTCATGGCCCGGACAAAGCCTGTTTGGTCTCTATGTATTAAAGGACCTAAAATGGTGTAGAGTCTGCAGGACGAGTATTTTAGCCAGCAATTTGATATCTATATTCAAGAGTGATATGGGGCAGTAGGTAAAGTGGCTTAGGGGTCCTTGTCAGGTTTGGGGAGCATTGTGATGTGGGCTGCTAGTGAGGATGAGTAGAGGGAAAATGAGGTATGATGGCAGTCAAAGAGGAAAACCAAATGGGGACCCATTAGGTCTGCATGTTTCTTATAGAAGAGGGCGGAGAAGCCATCTGGTCTGGGAGCCTTAGCTCATTTAAGAGATTTAATGTCGTCAAAGAAACCGGAGTGTCCATAATGGATTTATGATTGTCAGACATAACACATAATATATTTCTAGAGGCATCTTCTTTTACTGAAAGCTACACAACAGCTTGCATACAAGGCAGGGGGTAAGCCCAGGGATACACCTAGACTTTTTGTAGCGCTACTGATTGATTTTAACTATGGAGCTTCAGCTGCAGTCCAAATGAATACAATGAGTTAAATGCAGTCTTGTGTCGCTACAACAAGTCTAGGTGTAGCCCAGGTGTTAAGATAAAGGTCTGTAGCGTAACAAAATGTGGGGAAAACAAGGTGAGGCATGGAGAAAATCCAACTGCTGCTTCAATCTTATAGCTACAAAATGTTTCAAATATGATAAACAGTAGCAGCAACGCCACAAAATATTTATAATATTGTCATTTCTCTATCAAAGTCATCTGTAAAAGAAAAGGACGTCAAAACAAGCCACTATATTGAGACAATGACACTTAAGGCATCGATGCGGGCAGCACATTGGGCTCACCCTGCCACTCTCCAATCACTTTTGCAGAAAGTTCTCACCAAGTATATAAAAGCATGAAGTTTACACACCAACAACAGGTAACAAAAAAAAGACGGAGGTGCTTCAGTAGAGCGTCTCTAATAAACCGCTCACACATACAGTACAGGCTTATTATTTATGCTTCTTGTTTCTTTTTGTATACTGTTTGCAGTGTGTGTGTTGTGTGCATCACAATTTAGCGAAAACAATGAAAATACAAGAGATATTTGAATTAGAATAAATAATAGGATGTCCCTCAGTCATATTTACCAGAAACTGGCACTAGATGGCAGTATCACCCCAGGAATTCTTCTCAGCATGTAGTGGACAGGGAGACTGCCCTGTAGCTGTATTGGGCCATCTATAATAACTACACAAACAGAAATAACTTTACAGTTTGTGAGGCCATCTGTTGTTTTCCTGGGCTAAAGAAAAAATCAACCACCATTGCTGGACCAAACTATTTTGCCAATATCACAGCACACAGTTTAATGCTCTTCATAATGAAATGAGCTCCAAGCAGGGAATCAACTAATAAAAAAATCCTGGTAGATTGCTATTAACATCATTTAACCAAAGAAATACCACCATTAACGCAATATGAGTGGACTGCAAAATATTGTAAAAAACAAAAAGCACTTGATGTGCACAAACATTACAACACTGCGCCAGCCAATATGAAAACATAACTGCAGACCATTCATATCCGCCATTAGGGCATATGGACGTCACAGATGGGATAGTCCTGATCGGGACACCCCTGTATGAGCTGGAGTGGGGAGATGTTAAGTAAAGGTCCTTTTACACAGGCCAATATGGGGCGTGAAAACGCGTGCCCATCAACGAGACAGAAGGTAGTTCGCGCTCCCTTGCTCCTTTCACAAAGAGCAATGATTGGTTATGTATGTATGTTTACACAGGGAGATGTGCTGACAACAACGATAATATTTAATGCTGCATAAACGATACAATTAGCCGACGAATAAGCGTTTGCTCGTTCATCGGCTGATCGTCGCCTGTTTATACAGGGCAGCGTTGCCCGTTTATTCATATGAACGCTAGTTTGCCTGATCATTTTCCCATGTAGAAGGGTCTTAAAGAGAAACTTTCACCTGCCCATACATGTGCAGCTGAGTGCAGCATGTAATGGGCAGGGCTGCACAAACCCTGGGGCACTTGACATTTGTTTTCTACTCTCCTCTGTTATTTAGATATCGGTGCTGTTATATTTGGTGCCCGATATTTAAATAACCCCGATAACTGTCAATGGGGCGTGTAATAGCAAGGGGGCGTGTTACTATGGCTGTGACACTGTGTTACAGCAAGACCTGGAGGGAGGAGAGCGTGTGCACGCGCGCGCGCGCGCTCCCACTCTTCAGCTGTCAAGATCAGTCTTCTGCCGAACTGGCAAGGGGGCGTGTCTCTGCTACGGACAGTGCAAGAGCTGAAGAGGAAAGCGCACATGTGCACTCTCCTCTCTCCAGCTTTTAAACTGTCCGCAGCAGTGACACGCCTCTTGCCAGTTCGGCAGACAAAGTACAAGACTGATCCCTCGCAAGAGCTGAAGAGAGGAGAGCCCCCTTGCCAGTTCGGCAGAAGACGGATCTTGACAGCTGAAGAGTGAGAGCGTGAGCACGCGCGCACGCTATCTCCTCTCTCCAGGTTTTGCTGTAACACTGTCCGTATCTGATTGGACAGAGTCACAGTCACAGTAACACGCCCCCTTGCCATTACACGCCCCATTGACAGTTCAGAGGGTTATTTAAATATCGGGCGCCAAATATAACGGCACTGATATTTAAATAACGGAGGAGGGTAGAAAAAAAATGTCAAGTGCCCCAGGGTTTGTGCAGCCCTGCCCATAACATGCTGCACTCAGCTGCACATGTATGGGGAGGTGAAATTTGAAAAAAATCCATTATCATTAGGAGATTAGTTCAATAAAATTCACATTATACTCCTACGGTTGATGGCTTGAAGATTATACTGACTGTCATTTGCATCGACTATTTAGGAAAATCACATTTGCATAATAATTTGGAATGCGGTGTAAATATGTGAACCTAAAACTGGGTATCTAAGCTAGGATTACGAATCTTAGTGGTTTGAAACAAGTAAGCGTGGTCCCGGGATTTTAATTGTTCCGTTTTTTTAAATGACGAAATAAAGCCTATTTTTTTTACAGAGTGCTGGATACACCATTTTTTCTCTCTTCATGAAACAACCCCTTAATATGGAGGGTTGGGCTTAATTATGTATATTTTAGAGGTAGTCAGGAAGAGAGTAGAGAAAAGACAAGTAGAAAAGAAAATGTAAGGGAAAAAAGGGGAGATGAGGGTAAAGAACAAGGGGATGTGGCAAAGATACTGAATGAGGAGGGCATGGGATATGCAAACTACCTTATAGAACTTTACTGAAAGGTATAATTACTAGTAGGCAGCAAAATATTGCACATAGAAATCCACCTAAAGCAGAAGTATTATGCAGTATACAAACCCACCATGACGGATACACTGAAATATCCCTAGTGTTCCCTAGATGCCTTGCACCCTGCAGCGCCAGAGACATTTTCAACTGGATACATGTCTTAAAGTGGTATTCCTATCTGGAATCATATAACGTCAATATATGTATTTTAGCAAATACATTTTCAAAATCTGTACCGGTTTGCAGAAATTATTCTCCAGCCAGGCTCCCTTCATTGTTTGTAAGTGGTTGCCTATGGTTACAACCACTGCAGCGGTCCAGCTTGCACCGTTTTTCCACTTAAGGCCCTGTTCACACTGAGTTGTTTTTTTTTTGCAGGCAGAAAAATCTGCCTCAAAATTCCTTCAGGAGTTTTGAGGCAGATTTTGACCTGCCTGCAAATTCTTGCCACGATTGTCGCTGCGTTTTTTTCCCGTGACAAAAAAAAAAAAACGCTGTGAAAAATGCTTTATCTGCCTCCCATTGATTTCAATGGGAGGTCAGAGACGAAAACGCAGCAAGAGAGCATGCCATTTTTTGTTTTTTTACCGCGAGCGGTTAAAAGCCACCCTGGAAAAAGAATGCCTCCATCTCCTATTGAAATTAATGGGAGCGGTTTCGGACTTTTTTTGCCGCTGATTCCGACGTAGTTTCCGATTCAAAATCAGTGTAAAAAAAACGCAGTGTGAACAGGGCCTTATTTTGCAGTGAAGATGGCAGGAATCTGAGGAGCGCACATGCGCAGTAGCTCCCTGCAGTCCTATTCAGGTCTATAGGACGGCCATCGGGCATGTGCAGTAGCCATAGAGCAGTCCACTACTCGGCACATTAGGTAGAGTCCTTATCAGGGCTAAGTATGTAACATTGTCTGTTACATACTGATGCTACACAGCAGCACATAATGGTTGTCCATGCTGTAAGCTATTCATGAATCAGCTGCATGAGACAGCGTCCTGCTCTGTCTCCAGTGCTCTCACATCTACTGTAATAAAGCCAGCCCTATATTAGTGTTGGCTTCTGTACTGCCGACAGAGCAGGACGCTGTCTCATACAGCCGATTCATGAGCAGCTTACAGCTCGGACCCTACAGTGATGGCCTGTATTTAGCAGACAGGAGCCAATGAAACAGAGCAACAGGGACACTGAAAATCCCAACGCCGCGAATATTACTGCGTGGCAGCATCAGGAGTGCGCACGAGCATCAAGCCGTCCTTGCATTGTGAAGTCAGGGGAGGGCTTTGTACCTTCCCAAAACGTGTTTAAGCCAGGGAACAGGGAGCTGAACAGCAGTAGCCGTTAGTGGCATATAGTGTTACATCAGTGAGAAAAAAATAAAGTTTAAATAGGGAATAACCCTTTAAGGACGTGGATAACCCTTTAAGGATGCGGATACAATTGAATGCAGGGGCACAGTCATAATTAAAGGGGTTTTCCCATGAGACATTTATGACATATCCACAGTATAGTGGATATACTGTATAGACAGTCATAAATGTCAGATAGATGGGGGTCTCACCTCTGGGACCCTCACCTATCACTAGAATGGGGTCCCTTAAACCCCTTTTTGTGCTCACGTTGCCTCCCGACCGCTTCCTGATTGCATGGTCGGGAGTTATGGAAACAGCGTAACTCGCTGAAGAGTCAAAACTTAGCTTTTTATATACTTGGGACGTGTTCATAAACACAATTATATTTTGCCATATGCATGCTGTCCTCAAGTTTGTGTACTAGTAATCTGTCCGGATGGGATTTCTGGACATGGAATTTGCATCTCTTTCCAAAAATTTAAGTGGCGAGAACCCGATCAAGTGAGTGCTGTGGAATACTTTTTACAATATCCCGTGGATATGTCATAAACGTCTCTGATGGGAAACCCCTTTAATGAGGCGGGACAGGTCCATTTGACCCAGGGCCTCCCCTGCCCATGGGCCCCATAGCGGTGGAGTGGCCACTAAGCACAGAGCAGGAGTCACCATGCAGTCTCCAGACAGTGTTAGTGCATATTCTTAAATAATAATGCAAAAATGCAGCTATTCTCCGGTACATAGGGAAGGAGTAGCGCGTAATATGGAGAGAAAAAAAATCACGGGAGTGTTGCTTTAAAGGCTATGGACACCTTTGCAACATTTTTTTTTATTGCAGAATAATGTATTACTTAAAGAAAAAAGCTTTCGTAATTGGTTTTATTAAAAAAATATATAAACCGATTTGGTTCTGCAGCAAGAATGTATTACAATACACCGCAAGCTACCGGATCCCATTCAGTGTCAATCCTGGCAGCAGCGTTAACTGTCGGCTCACTCTACAGCTCCTCTTATCTTCTGAACGTGAAGCAAAGCTCAATTCTGATCAGATTTGATTGATCTTAGATTTGCATTCAGGGGGTTCAGGCTTTCGGGATTGACACTGAATGGCATCGAGCAGCTTGAAATGTATTGTAATAGATGCAGAAGCAAAACTGTGTAAAATGCTGAAATAAAACCAATTACATAAATGTTTATTTCACGTTATACATGTAATAGAATAATAATAAAAAAACAATTGCTGCAATGATTTTGAGAGCATTGGCCTGAAAAGAATCCCCAAAATGGAAAACTCACCTTTGTCCTAAGAATCAATAACCAGAAGTATATGTCTAGGTTTATACACATTAGCACAATGGAGTCAGTTATGATGGTTATCCAGAGATTGCTGCTGTCAGATAAAAGCTTGTTTAGAAGGAGAGATCAGCATATGATCACTCATGTCAAAACGGCCTCCCCAGCTGCACCGCACTGCTTGAGAAGCACTGCATTAGATTATAGGTGAATCTCACCAAAACGGTTATGTATATGGGTGAGACAAAGTGGAAGGTCTGTTAAGCATGACGTGCCAAAATTCTATTATTAAAATACACCCAAAATGTCAATTTTTATGTTTACCTCGAAAGTTTACAAAAGTGACAAGCAAAAGTATGACTAGGAGTGGTAGAAAGTGCCACGTTTCTTAAAGATGCATGCAATTTTTTGGTGCAAAATATTGGTGTATATCTATATTAACCTTGAGGTGGTGTAAGGAAGAGAATGGTCTGACATGCCTATTAGAGAATTCTGAATTCATTGAGGGGGGAGTCATCTTTTCAGGATCCTCATCTCTTAAGCCCCATGCACATAGCCGTGTCCGTAATCACGGGCTGCGATTGAGGTAGTATGGGAGCACGTTCTGTAAAAAGCAAAAGATAGGACATGTCCTACCTTTTTCGGTACACTTCTATGGCTGTGGACAATAGAAGTGAATGGGTCCGTAATTGCAGACCGTAATCGCAGTCCGCAATTACGGACGATTTTTACGGTCGTGTACATGGGGCCTTACAAAGAGCGTCTCTCGCTCTGGAGGACCTGTCTGATCCTGCATTAGACAAACAGCCTTTTGATTTTAGTGGGTACTGGAGCCCCTTGCCTGGAAGTTCAGACCAGACTCCTGCGGGTAGTCGGGTCATTTGCATAATGTCCTTGACACCCATAAAAAAATAACACACTAACACACACACACACACACACACACACACACACACACACACACACACACACACACACACACACACACACACACACACACACACACACGTAACAGCACCAGGACTTCAAAGATGGAGAGATGTTGGTTTATTCACCACAAAGTGAACAGAATAAGCAATGTTTCGGTTCACATCCGAACCTTTCTCAAGCTGATTCAAAAGTGCATAGTGCCAGGTATATATAGGAAATACATAAAGTATACAGTGTACAATATAATGAATTCATAATAAATAACCATATAAAGACGTATTGATATACAAAAAAGTGGATTCATGTGGATCAGTGTAACAAGATTAACATATTAAAGCACAACATCTCTCAATAATGCAAAATTAACATGTATGAATATACAAAGAAGCGATTATTATACTCAATTATATCAATGACTCCTAATGAAGGGGGAGCGCAGAGGCCAATCATATATTAAAATTAATACGGAAACTTGATCAAAAGACTTACAATGCCACATCTCTGAAGGTCCATAGTGCGCACGTGCAAGTGCCGGATATGCGTAATTGGAACGCATCTCTGGACTGCAAGGGAATTGTGCATTCGCAGAAAATAAATACCTGAGAACCGGCAACCACTCCAGAATACTAGTGTCTGCTCCTCACATTTTTTGTAGTTGTAAAACCAAGCATCATCCTTTCATTGGTAACGTGCACATGGCCGGATATTCAGCGTGCTTTGAGTGCTGTGTTATTTTCTATATATTTTGTTATATATATTTTGCTATATATATATATATATATAAAAATATAAACTTTTAAGGAATACGATCAGCAGATGAACGAGCAAACGCCCAATCATCTGCTGGTCGTATTGTTTTAAAAAAAGTAAAATATTATCGTTGTCAGCAGCACATCTCCCTGTGTAAACCGCTGCCAACATGATAATAACATATGGGGACGAGCGATCGGAGTAACGACCGCTCGTCCCCATCCATAGCTCCGTGTGACAGGAGCAAACGAGCGCCGATCAACGATTATCGGCCGGTGTAAAAGGGCCTTAACGGCCAGGTTTCCCAAAGATAAAATCTGATTGATGGGGATTTTAGCAGAAGGACATTTTTTTCTATCAGCTTACTGTCAAAGATCCCTTCTAAAAAGTAGTGGACATCTCCTTTAAACGTCAATTAATTTTAACCCCTTAATGACCAAGGATTATTTTTAGTTTTTTCACGGTCGCATTCCAAGAGTCGTAACTTTTTTTTTATTCCGTCGACATAGCCGTATAAGGGCTTGTTTTTTGCGGGACGAGTTGTATTTTGTACTTGCACCATTTTTGGATGCTTAGAATATATCGATTAACTTTTATTAACTTTAATTTAGGAGAGAATTCAAAATAAGCAGCTATTCCAGCATTAATTTTCACGTTATAAATTTACGCCGTTTACTATGCAGCGTAAATAACATGTTAACTTTATTCTATGGGTCGGCACGATTACGGGGATATCAAATATGTAAAGGTTTTATATGTTTTTCTAAGTTTGCACAATAAAAACCATTTTAGAAATAAATTACTTGTTTTTGCATCGCCGCGTTCCAAGAGCCGTTATTTTTTTATTTTTCCGTCAATATGGCCGTTTGTGGGCTTGATTTTTGCGGGCCAATGTGTAGTTTTCATTAGTACTATTTTGGGGTACATAGGACTTATAGATTAACTTTTATTAATTTTTTTATGGGGGGAATGGGAGAAGAGAGAGAATTTTGGCATTGTTTTTTGCGTTTTTTTTGGACGCCGTTCATCCGGCGGTTTAATTAATGTGTTGATTTTATTGTTCAAGTTGTTACGATCGCGGGGATACCATATATGTGTATGTATTATTTGTTTTGGCACTTTTACTTAATAAAACCACTGTTTTATTTGATTTTGACTGTAAATTATTATAAATTTTTTTTCACAAACTTTATTTAACTGCTTTACATTTTTTTTTTGTCCCACCAGGGGACTTCACTATGCGATCTGCTGATCGCATATATAATGCTTTGGTATACTTAGTATACCAAAGCATTATTGCCTGTCAGTGTACGGGCGGATTTACACGAACGTGTAATACGTCTGTGCAACGCGCGTGCTTTTCACGCGTGTCGCATGGACCTATTCTAGTGTATGGGGCAGTGCAGACTGTCAGTGATTTTTGCGCAGCGTGAGTCCGCTGCGTAAAACTCACGACAGGTCCTCTATTTCGGCGTTTTTCACGCATCACGCACCCATTGAAGTCAAAGGGTGCGTGAAAATCACGCGCACCGCACGGAAGCACCTTCGTGGGACGCGCGTGGGTCTTTGTTAGGCCCCCGGCTGCCATGGAAACCCGACGGCGACCCGCGAGTTCTTTGCGGGGGGCGCCGATGGGGTGACAGAGGGAGCTCTGTCAAACACATTAGATGTCGCTGTCGCTATTGACAGCGGCATTTAATGGGTTAAACTGCTGGAATCGGAGCGCGCTTTGATTCCAGCAGTTGCAGCAGGAGCCAGGCTGTGTATAACAGCCATGCTCCTGCCGCTGATCGCGTGGGTACAGTGGCAGTACCCGCGCCATCACAGGACGGATATATCCGTCTTCCTGCGCGAACTAGCAGCTGCAGAGGACGGATACATCCGTCCTTCGGCATTAACAGGTTAAAGGTGAAGTCCACTGTTGATCAACAGATTTAAAACATTTCACAGTTTAAATCTACATAAAAAGTTTGATATCTTTGCAAATTCTTTGATTTACTTTTTGTGTGTGCAATATTTACGTTTTAATTATATGATGTTATATTGACCATGTGGGCAGAACTGTACAGAATTTGTTACTAGGGAGCGGAGCATTGTGGGAGCTCAGATAACTGCTACATAGTTGAATGTCAGTGGAGTTTAGACAAACCGTAGAGAGATTCTGTGATTGGACTTGTTTATCTTAATGGCATTATTCCCTATAAAATCATGTGTATGTAGCATTTCTGCCTATACATACCTATACGGTACACAACCACGTAGACACAATCTAAGAGTATGTCAGGTTTTGTCAAATGATGGGAGGCACGGCAATGGGAAGTAGAGGCATTCAGCAGCGTGAGGAAAGCTGGTACACGGTCAGAGAACATGTGTGGGATAACGTTCATTAACACAGACAGCGGGGGTTCCCTTCCAGAGGCTCGTGTGCCATGGATAATTCATTTCCTGTTGTACATATGACTCCTGACACATTGTCACTGACGGATAACAAGACAAACTGCAGCAATTAGCACCCCCCTTTTACAAGATTTGGCAGCTGCACCCAGCTCTGGCTCCCACCACACTACATGAAAGAAGGAGGTCAGGGGACTACTGTCTGTTATTACAACAGAGCCGTAAGAAGCATCCAAGTGCAACACACTTAGCGTTGAATATTCATTGAAAAATGTTGCTGCTCGACTCGTATCACGAAATGTACAAGGGCTGTATTTCCATTTCACAGAAGATGAAATGCCTGACAAAGACACTCTGTGCTACACTAGACCATTTACAATAAGCAAATGTATGCCCTAAATGGGTAAGGGCATGCCGGTTTCTTATTTCGGTTTTAGATATTCACCACTGACACCACTAGCCCGAAAGTGTTAAGTGGCAGAATCACGTAAAGTGATATGAGCGCCTCCTGCGTCACTGTTATCTGGCACACAGGTACTCAAACAGCTTCCTAACGCTTGGTTATCAATATCAATTTTAGTGCATGACACTTGTTGACTTAAAAACTATGGTCAGGTCTTCTCCCAACTATCCCCAAAAAAAACTTGCAAACTGATGTTTTTTTTTTTCTTGCCATAAAAGGAAAGTTTTTAATTACTCACTTTTAAGGCTGGATTCACACGAGCATGTTACGTCTGTAATGAACGGACGTATTTCGGCCGCAAGTCCCGGACCGAACACAGTGCAGGGAGCCGGGCTCCTAGCATCATAGTTATGTACGATGCTAGGAGTCCCTGCCTCTCCGTGGAACTGCTGTCCCGTACTGAAAACATGATTACAATACGGGACAGTTGTCCTGCAGCGAGGCAGGGACTCCTAGCGTCGTATATAACTATGATGCTAGGAGCCCGGCTCCCTGCACTGTGTTCGGTCCGGGATTAGCGGACTAAATACGTTCCGTCCATTACGTACGTAATGACCTCGTGTGAATCCAGCCTAACTGTGAAACGTTCTATAGTGGAGTTTTCCTTTAAGCCTTTTTGGCTTTGTGCTGTTTGAGTATATGATAACTGAACTGGAACGATTCTATATTTTTCTGTAGGAAACGGTTTCTGGAAGTCAGTCCAATATTAGACTATTAGATCGAAGTACAATTGTGTCATGATTTTTACATATATTCTGAGTCTAAAAGCTCGTATGTTCTCTCAATGGGTTAAACATGCCTTGCTCTTATCTGGAAAGAAACTGACCACCACTTCTGCTTATAAACATTGATTCATGGAAATGCTATTGTTGCAAATTTTGCTGTCTACACAAAATCACATCCAAGCTTCCAGAGCACTGTTAACCCATTTTCTCAAAGTGTCAGCAAAGCTATGCCGATCTGCAACGTAAGCAAAAACACCGCAACATCTCACAAGGAGGAAGGTTCTCTTTGCTTCATTGATAAAACGGGTCTGGCAATTATTTTACTAGTCTTCCACAGTTCTATAGATAACCTCCTTGCATACTTGCCCAAGTGAAAATGTTATGGAATGCGTGTAGCAGAAAATACTGTAGATCAGAGGTATGCAGCAATTTTATAAATGGGTCTAGTAAAAAGATGACGGCCAGACATATTTGCAGTAGTTTTGATTTCACATATAGTCTTCCTATAACCATATAGGCAGAACATGCAGCTGCTATAGGACCCATGGAGAGTGGAGCTCAAGTTGTCACCCAATTTGTGGCGAGAACCCGCAGAGGACCTCGCTATAGGCAACACGACCAGCCTTTTACGAAGGCTCTGTTAAGGTTTTAGACTAAGGCCCTTGATAACGTTTTTTTACTCCCTCAAGATGTTGTTATATAAAAAACATATTACTGGATTATTTAAATGCGAAGACTAATCTATTAACCAGTAAACTTCTAGTATACTAATGTCTCTTCAATACATGCTTTGTTGCTACAGATTCTGTGATACATGAAGTAAAGTTAGGCAAAGTCATGAAGTAATAACTAAAACAAATTCTCAATGGTCCATTAAAGCTAAATCAGCTTGAGCATATTGTGACGACAGTGATCAGGTTGGGTTTTTGTAAGAAAACATTTAGGGTAAGGCCACACGGTGCGTCGTTGACACGGTTTTGTTGCGTTTGAAAACTTCATGCGGTCAACTGCATGCGTTTTTTGTCTCTGTAATGCTGCAGTTCTGTTGCGTTTTTAAAGGAAATAATTGATGGACATAGTTTTCACCCGTGTTGAAGTTTGTTAGGGGCTTCCTGTATATAGTTCATTACAATGCATTGCAGAACTGTTAGCAAAAACGCAGGCAGTTCACCAACAACTTTGGCAGCGCGGTCATTAACTGCATGCGGTCGGACATTATGAAGATGCAGTTATCTGCACAAAGAACACATTGTAATATAATAGCAGCAGTCTGTCCATAACAAACATTTCACCATTGACTTCTATTGAAAAATGACTTGCTGCGGTTTAAAAACGCAACATAGACGCACTATGACCGCACCGTGTGGCCTTACCCTTATCCAAGTTAAGTCCCATTCTTGTCCATGTCACATTGAGTAGTGTAGCCTGCATATGGTAAAGGAAACAAACAGAATTAGCTACATTACCTTGCGAAATCCAGATCTGCTTCACGGGACATAGTGATATTGGTAAGGTTTTGCTGGAGGACAAATATATTGCGACACATCTTTTTGATCCCGGATTCACTGATGCGCTTGAAGTACTGGGCTCCATTAATGAGGATGCAGGAAATTAAATGGCCTAGACCTGTGGAAGACCGTGTGTGTAGAAAAAGGAAAACATGATTAGTCAGATTCAAAATTTAGAGTACCCACACACGTAACGGGATCTGCAGCAAATCCACATGTGTTACACTGAGATTTTGCTGTGGATTTCACCCCTTCTACATTGAAAATTATCAGATCCTAAATTATCATCCGGATTTCAAAATCCACAGCATGCTCTGATTTCTGTCTGGAAAATGTTCCGCAGAGCGTGGATGAGATTTTTTAACTCTCATCCACTTGCCTTCAACAGTCTTCCGCTGCAGATTTTCCATCTGGAATGAAAACCTCAAATTTTAAAAAAGTAGAATATTTTTTACAACTCAATTTCAGGTTTAAATCTTTTTACATTGTACAGAAACATTGTCTTGTATAAGCTGCATGCAGAAAAAAAAAGAATTCAGATGACTGGTCGGCTTGTCACTGTGCATATGATTTTAGGGCCGAATAGTTACATTTGGCCGTGACATCTTTCCCTGAACAAACGCTGCTACCCCGATCCCAACTGTAGCAATAGATGAGGCAGTGACTTCAGCCTACCATTTCCCCTCAGTTGTAACATGGTGCAGTGGTAGTCTGAGACAATCCCTACACAGTGCTGATGCTTGTAATTAGATTGAAGTAAATGGTGTGGGTGGCGACAGCTGATGACATCACTCACCAGCGTCTGCCCGTCTACTCCCTCCTGAACCAGAGTGCTGAAAGAGGAGCAACAGAGGAACGGGGCAGATTTTTATGCCCCCACTAGCACTTAATATACCCTACTGGGCCCAGGAAACGGTGTGCAGTCGCTATAACAGATCTATAGTAGTACGAAAGCACTAAAACTAACTGTAAGACACAGGAGCGCATGGTCTTTAAAACACAGTAGTACATTTTTGACTAACCAACAAAAAAGCCATTAACCGTAAAACACATTTTCATAAATAGCTGGCTCTGAGGCAACTTGGAAAGACATTAGGAAATACAGCATATATGGACTCATCCGTTGAAAAGGACATTTTGTGATATGATATATAAGACTATAAAAATGATTGAGAAGATTGACATCATCATCTAGAATGATGATAAAACGAATCATAAGGCAAGAACAAAAGCAATCCAAAAATGCCACTGCAGCACGAGATACGAATCTCACTGAATGGACTTTGGCCGTGTAAATTGGGATAATGGGGGTTTAGAGTTTTATTGTGGTGCTCCAAGATTAATAACTGCCGAAGTCCTTGATAAAAAAAAACATTGTGCACTTGTGAACAAGCACAATGTATACATAGGTTTGAATAACATAAAGCTGTAGAACTAAAGCATGTATTAAGGAAACAACAAATCTATTCATTAAATCACTAAAACACACAAAGTATGTAAGGGCAGCATATTACAGCAAAAGGTATTGACTCCTTAGTAGCCAAAACGGCACAAAAATATTTGTACCGTTTGGCTAATAGGAGCGCTGAAAGAATACACAGGATTTCTAGTTATGCTCCCCCCGCCCTTCAGGCCAGTGATTAACAGGATCCTGTGTATACATAGCAGCCTGTCAGTCACCACACAGATAGGCTAAGAGAGTGATCCACTCATGAATACGTCAAACTCAAACTGTGAGTCCTGTGTATTCTTTCAGTGCTTCTATTTGCCAAATGGCAAATTTTTTAAGCCAATTTGGCTACTAGGAGGAAGGACATGTAACTGTAGTATGCGCCGAACAACAGCGGTCAGCCGCCATACGAATGCGCCATCCCTACAGGATCATACATTGACTAAGCGCCTGAGGAAGGTCATGGTATTGACCGAAACGTCGCACTGTCATTGGCTATAAATATAATAAATTATTTATATGCAAAAGAATATCCACTTTGGTGTGCATAGTGCTTTTTCTCCCATGTAATATGCTGCCCTTACATAGGCAGCATATTAAAGAAGCACTCCACTTTTTTATTTCCCCCTCCATTTGTACATTGGCGTTTCAGTGGGGTGCGGTGTGAAGAAATACTTACCGATCCCCGCATCTTATCATTTTCTGGGTCCAGCGCCGCTCACATGATCTTCCCTCTGACCTGTCTGGAATCGCTGCTTTTTGAGTAAACCGGAACTCAGGCTCTCAATGCATTCCTATGGGAGCCAGAACGAGTTCCAGTTTTCTCAAAAGCAGCGATTCCTGTCCAGATCAGAAGGAAGATCACATGGGCAACGCTGGACCCGAAAAACGACAAGATGCGGGGATCGGTAAGTATTTCTTCACACCGCACGCCACTGAAACACCAATGTACAAATGGAGGGGCAACTAAAAAAAAAATAAAGTGGAGTTGTTCTTTAAGCTGACAGATCTGCTTTAATATTATTTCCTATTTAGCTCTTTTCTATTACGGTCCAGCTATGGTCAGTGACTGCACCTTAGTTGTATTGTCTAAATAAAGTTTGCAAGCAATCTCCTGTTTCATCAGTGGCTCAGTCTGCTGATCTGTTCATATTCCATGCTTTACACTGCAGCTCTTTTTGCTTAAATTGGCTGCTGTGTATAATCAGACACTCAGCAGGAAGTTATCACAAAGAGAGCTAATTATTAGAATGATTATAAACTACCAGTGAGAAAAGAAGATTATCAGGTAACTGCCACCCCTGAGAACCTCTTTATGGACTTAAAGGTTATGTACACTTTTGGATGGATTTTTTTTTAAATTAAATCAATGTGTTTTGTTTAATAAAAAAAAATATATTCAAAAGTGTACATAACCTTCAATGTTATGTTGGTCTATTATAAAGTCTATGGATCGGCTATAGTTTAGCGACATCAAGGGATACCACCTAATATTAATGGGGCCTAACTTGTAATCATGATTCTACGAAAATGCTAAAGATTTTTATTTCATTTTATTCCTGCCTTCAGAAAGTCTCTTGTATGATTAATAGGTCTGCTTTTGTTGACGAACACGGTAATACAATGAAGACCGCGAAATCAAAAAAGAATAATGTCATATTATACCTTCAAAGATGTACTGGAACTTGTGTTGCTGGAGACTGGCCCCCATTGCCTCTTCTATTCCACTTATGTCCTTGTTCAGTCGCACAACAAGAGAGTCATAATCCATGCTTTCCACATTAGCCACGATTGCGTAGTTACCTTGCTTGGCCAAGGGAATTAGATAATGAAAGCAGTGAACTCTGTGAATAACAAAAACCCAAATCCATTTCTATTCAGTGACACACGTCATATTCTCGACTTCGTACGAGTTCTCTTTCAAATGTCATTTTTGAAAACATTCATTTTTGCAACGAAAAATTATTTTGATTAAATGTTAGAAATCTCATGCAAGCGCCAAACTAAAACACTTTTTGTAGCAGAGTATTAGGGCCAGATAATGTTGCGGAGCTTAAAGAAAATGTAATTTCTTGACGCTTTTGATGACAGTGCCGCAGGTCACATTTTCTATAACCTCAGTCATGTTATTGCGACAGATTTTAATTTACCTGCACGGAGTTTCTCAAAGATCACCTGGAAAATAAAGCTTGTGATTGATGCCTTCATAGTACACTCTGTTAATTCCTAGCACAGAGAACGAAAACTCTCTTATGAAAGGCTGACCCCCTGGGTCGCGCACAAAATGTCAAATGCCTCTCAGTCTGGCACGTTACACGCAGGTTTGCAGACGCTTCCCTCCATGAACTTTTCAGAGACCTCCCTATTATAGAGAACTTGTAATAGAAATGTTTTGGGCAAGATTGCAGCAAACGGAAGCTTAACTTGCTCTGACTGCAACCTTTACCCAAAACCCTTCCATATGGATTAAAAATGTTAAGTGGAAATGAAGCCGCAGAAAAGAATCTCTGCTCCACATACTCCACAATTCAGAAGCAAAAAAACTGAGACGCACAAAAATAACGTTAGAGGTTTAAACACTAGAAACTACACTAGATCACATCGTATGGGACCAAGATTTGCTCTATAAAGTAAAATCCTTTTAAAGGGGTTCCCCTACACTTATACATTAAACACCGATCTGCATAATTAAGGGGCCGTGTCCCCTTCTTTTTTACACCGGCACAGGGGCTCGTCCATACAGATCGCCACAGCACCTTCATTGTGCGGATTAGCTACTGTCCCAGGGGAAAGAACCCCACCCAATCAAACATTGGATGGTTGATGTTAAAGATCCAACGCCATGCCGATCGGCACAATGAAAGGGATGTGTCTGTGGCTTATTCTAAAAAATTATACACTATGTCCGAAATGTTGAAAATGTACTAAGATATTACTTCTTCCAGGTTGTTTAATAGTTTTTAATCCAAAATATGTTTTGGATCAGAGGTCACTGATAATCTTGCATGTATAATAACGACTATAAAAAATACCATTATCTACAGTATTTCCATCTCTCCCCTACACGGATGAAAAAAGAACTAAAACTTTCACAAGATCCATTTATGTAATAACAGAATCTTAATATAAAATGTGCACCCTTCCTAACCTATCCACAAGCTTTACGCTCAGTTCTTGAGATATCTAATTCGACAAGACGGCATTGTGCACTTCTAAAAGAGGACTACTAAGGTCCACTACAGGTCCCTGTAGGCAGCAATTTCAGCCTTGGGAGAGGCAGACTTCAATGGGATTACTGATAAAATCATCAAAAATATCTCTGCCCTCACGATCCTTACATTCTCAAAATGATGGCAACCTGCTTGATCTGTCCTTCACCTGACTATGCTCAGTCTCTGAATTTCTCCAATTCACCTTTCTCGCTTTATAACCATCTCTTTACTATCCCTATCACTTTTGCCCCCCCCCCAAAAACTTACCACTTACATCCATAGAAATATACGCCATCAACTTGGACCATATTACAAAAACCCTAAGACCTGCACGCTCTTCTATCTCCACCCTCTTTTGCCCAAACCAGACCACAGTGAACTATGACCTTACTCTAAATTGTAGGGCCCCCTACTGTCCGTACCTGTAGATAGCATCCTTGGTACACAGCCCAAACCCACTACTTGTTGTTACTCACATCGCCCGGCTCCAGCGACCAGTCCCTGCGAGCAGCTGTTGCTCCTGCTGATGTCCAGACACCTCCTTCTCTGGCAACCGGACGCCTCCTCCTCTGGTCCCATGTTCAGTCGCGGTCCAGCTAGATCTGGCCCCGGCTCTCCTCTACACCATGGTCGGCAGTGTCATGTTGCCGGGGCAACAGACACTCTAATGATGTCAGACCTTGCGGCCTATTTAGAGGGGAATCAGCATCCCATCCCTTGCCTGCAGATTAAAGTACATCCTTTGTTTGGCTTTGTTCTTAGTGCTATTTGACTCTGTTCCTGACCTTGACCTTGCTTCTGGATCACGCTCCTATTTCACCCTTTGGATTTGTCAAATTGTTCCTGTGGTTCTACTCGTGTTATCAACTCCTGGCTTGACTCCGGTTCTGTCTTATCCTTCAGCTTGCTGCTTGCTACTTCCTGACTACTGACCCCCGGCTACATTCCTGACTTCACTACAGCACACCCGCCACCAACTGGTGACTATTCTGGGGATCACGACCTGGGAATCAAATTGTATCTTTCATTTTGACCTGAATCCGTCAGTCCCACGGACCTGACTGGTTCAGTGTCAGCGGGTTATGAACTTAGATTTGATGGATGACAGGTGGATCCTGCGCGTCAGAGACACGCAGGATCCGCTGCCACTGAACCCGTCAGCCCCGCGGACCTTAGGATTTAGCAGTACATACAGCTGCTCCGTATACAGAATACAGAGCAGCTACATCTAACAAAGTAAAACAAATGTTTAATAAAAACGAATTAATAAGCTCCACTAAACACACTGACTAAACTTTTTATTAAAAATAAATAAAAATGCTCCTCAAAAGGTGTACATAGCCTTTAAAATAAACTGCCCTATGCTCTCCCCCCCCTCTCTCTTTGAACACACTTTCAGTGTGTCTTTCAAGGGCTCTACTTCCTCTCTCTTGTCTTGGTACTCCAAGATTCAGTATTAAGCCCTCTACGTTTTTCTCTCTACACAATCCCAGTTGGACAAACTTTAGAGCAGATATAGTTTCCAGTGCCATCGTTATACAGATGACACCCAAATATACACAACCTCTCAGGACAATTCTCCTGGTCTCTTAAACACCACTAGTGAGTGTCTGTCCGCGGTCTCTGCTGTTATGTCCTCTCTCTGACAAACTATAGGGCAGATTTGGTTTCCAGTACCATCTTTATGCCGATGACACCCAACTACAGTGCTTTGCAAAAGTTTTAACGCCCCTTGGTGTTTTTCCTTTTATTACAAGCTGGAATGAAAATGGACTTTAAATATGATTTTATGCAAAGGAATTGACAAAATAGTCCAAATGGTTACAGTGGAATAAAAAAACCTTGTTCACCTAAACCTGATGTTTTTATCTCTGTCTGTAACACTGTCATCCTCATGTCTCAGGGTTATACTCGACTCTGATCTATGCTTTATTTCTCACATTTCATTCATTGCCAAATTCTGTTATCTCTACCTAAAACATCTCTAGTATCAGTCCCTACCTCACTACTGACACTGCTGAAACACCAATCCAGGCTCTAATCGTTTCTCACCTGGACTACTATAACTCACTAGACAAACTGGCTCCGTTTAGCCAGGCTGATCTTTCGGTTTAGTGGTTATACTCTGATTAAAAAACAAAATTTCTTTAAAAAGACATATCACACTTAAATAGGCTCTGTCACCAGTATATAAGTGCCCTATCTCCTACCTAATCGGATATTCGCTGTAATGTAGATAAAACATTTTTATTTTTTTTAAATGTTTATTTTTGACGGAGTTATGGCTATTTTTCGTTTTATGCCAATTTCTTCTAAATGCCCAACCAGGCGTTTTTTTTTTACTTTTGAGCAAGTGGGCATTGTAAAGAGAAGTGTATGACCCTGTCCAATGTTCAGAAGAAATTAGAATAAAACAAAAAATAGTCGTAACTCTGTAAAAAATAAGGTGTCTTTTTTTAAAACCGTTATCTACATTACAGCGACTATCAGATTAAGTAGGAGATAGGGCACTTATTAACTGGTGCCAGAGCCTCTTTAAGGCCCTTTTACATGGGCAAATGATCGTTCATGTGAACGCTCGTTCCTTATCATTGCCCTGTAACATGGGCAAATGCTCATTCATCGGCGGAATGTATCGCTTATGCTGCAGAAATATTATCGTTGTCGGCAGCACATTTTTCTATGTAAACAGGAAAACGTGCTGTTGACATAATAGAAAAGTATAAGGACAAGAGATCCTAGTAACGATCGCTCGTCCCCATACATTACTGATCATAGCTCCTTGTGAAAGGAGCAAATGAGTGCCAATCAAAGAGCTGTTTCGTTGATCGGCACTCATTTACACGGCCCATGTCAGACCGTGTAAGAGGACCCATAATCCATGGCCCATACACAAACTAACCTTGTCACAGATCTCTCCACCCCACTGTCTTTAACAAGCTACCCATGTTGCATCACTCTGCACTTATATCTGTGCTGGCTCAGTTGAATGGCTGGGTGACTGGTTCATGCAGCTTTAATTATATTCCCCATGCCAACACATGGTGCTGATCCCTTGGACAAAATAAACACTGTGTACCTATTGTGTCAGTGCTCCCATTCCATTTAAATGGAGAGCTCTTATGGGAAGGAACTTTTTTTAATCATATATATATATATATATATATATATATATATATATATATATATATATATATATATATGTGTGTGTCTATCAGTGAGTTTGGTGCAACTTTCTAATTACATTTTATTAAAAATTATTTTTACTTTTTCAGATACAGCTGCTTTGTATCCTGTATACAAAGCAGATGTATCCTGAGCTGAATCCTGTATCCGTCAGGTCAGCGGGTTCAGTGTCAGCGGGTCCTGTGTGTCTCTGACACGTAGGATCAATCGGTTACCGATCACATCTAAGTTCATAACTTAGATGTAATGGATTACAGAAGCCACTGTCAATGAATCAGTCAGTGCTGCGGACCTGACTGATTCAGGTCTCAGCGCTAGATACAGCTGCTTTGTATACAGGATACAAAGCAGCTGTATATCAAAAAGTACTAATAATTTTTAATAAAAATGAATTAGAAAGTTGCTCCAAACACACTGATACACATTTTTAGAAAATAAATAAATAAATGTTTTCAAAGCTGTACATACTTTTAATCACATGCTAGTTTGGCACTTCCCCAATTGTAACACACTGCAGAATTTATTGGTGCTATATAAATAATTATTATTAATAGAAGCCTACATTGATTACTTCCAGAGGATAAAAACCTATTCTGGTCATGCGATGATCACACAGTACCTGTACCACTTGAAGGCAGAAGATGAAACCTACCTGACTTCCAAATGCAAAACAAGGAGACAGCGGTCAGACATGTCTTGGAAAGAATTGGCCAGCTCACTGAGCGTCTGCAAAATACTCTCAGACACGGCAGGAATGTCCACACTGCTGAGACTGTCACTACCAGGAGACATTGCTACAAGGTACAAAATTGAGAGAAAACATCATATTAGTTTTCTTATTACTTGAGTAAACCTTAGGATACAATTAGATTATAACTCTGTAACTGGCATACATGATATTGTGGGACACCATTTACTAATACGAATGTGAAAACAATGATTTGCCAACATAGTGCTTACATTGTAACACGTTAAGCTTATTTATGCAATCATAACGTACAGAATCTCGTTAAATATGTAGATTGGAATCTTGGGCCGATCAGGCTGCACAAACCATAAATAGGTGGGCTTATAGCTATTTTTTACTTTTTTCTTCTTTGAGTCGATTAGACTGTTCAAACAATACAAAAAGTAAGGCTGGCCATACACATTAGGTTTTACTAAAGGGCAGTTTCTGATGCTTTCAGTGAATTGGGCACATCCCGAGGCCCTTAGGCTACATTCACATGGCTGTTTTCAGAACAATAAAGTTCTATGGGTGTATTTACGTGGCCGTTTTTTAATGGCCCGTGATCCCCAACCGTCAAAAAATAGGACAGGTCCTTTTTTTGTCCGTTTTCACCGCCAGACGGCTCCAATGGGAGTCAATGAATCCGTTTTTACCGGCCGTTTTTCAGGAATCAATCCTTGTAATGGCTGGTATAAACTGGTCCCTAATGAGAAATCCCACACACAGCGCTATTTTGGGCGTTGAACCCGGGGAAGCCCCTTACAGCACTGTCCATATATGGACAATGAAGTCAGGGCTTTCAACTATGGAGTCCCCGGCCAGAGCATCACAAGATCTCTGGCTGCGGACTTCTGTCTTGGGAAAGCCCTTGATGTCACTGTCCATATATGGATAGTGGCTCCCTCAGACCCCCTACTGTAGATAGCACCCCCCATGTAAATAGCACCCCTCTGTAGATAGCTCCAACCCCCCCCAGTAGAGAGGACCCCCCTGCCTGTAGATAGCAATTCCCCACATAGAAAGTGCCACTATAGTTCCCTGTAGTTGCGGAATCCCCAGCTGCCAGACCCCACTCTAGCCGGGGATTCCACTCATGGAGAAGCCCCCGGCGTCACTATACATATATGGATAGTGACGTCAAGGGGTTAGTCCTGGAGTGGAATCCCCGGCCAGGGCTTTGCCGTTGCTCTGGCCGGGGATTCCTCTCCTGGAGAAGCCCCTGGCGTCACTATCCATATATGGACAGTGACGTCAGGGGCTGCTCCTGAAGCGGAATCCCCAGCCAGAGCGCTGCTGATGCTCAGGCAGGGAATTCCGCTCTTAGCGGAAGCCCCAGATGTCACTGTCCATATATGGACAGAGAAGACAGTGGCACTATCTACAGGGGGTGCTATCTATAATGGCCACTGTGGCACTAACACTTTATATGTGGGCACTATGTCACTTTATATGTGGGACTATGGTACTATGTGGGCACTATCTATAGTGGGCACTGTGGAACTATCTGGGCGTGATGACACTTTATATGTAGGCACTGTGGCACTATCTACAGTGGGCACTGTGGAACTATGTGGGCATTATCTACAGTGGGCACTGTGGTTCTATCTACAGGGACATTGCGGCACTATCTACATGGGCATTGTGGTGTTTTCAGGGGGTTGGGACAAAAAAAAACCCCTGACAAATGAAATCCATCTTTTTTTTTTTTTAAACGCCCATGAAAAATGGATAGCAAACGGATAACAAACCGCCATTAACTGGTTCCCGACCGCTGGCTGTATATTTACGGCCTGCGGTCAGGGTCCTTAAAACCCGAGCCATAGACTTTTTACGGCTCGGGTTTTAACTTGCTGCCCGCGCGATCGGGCAGCTGAATATCTGGTCTCCGGCTCTAAGTGACTGCCGGGGACCCTGAGGAGAAGATAGAAGCAGCTTTCACTGCTTCTGTCTTCTCCGATTTCTTTTTACACAGCGTTCAATGAACGCTGTGTATAGGAATAGAGACAGCAGCGGCGGCGCTGTCTCTATTCCTCCCGGTGATCATGTGACTGGTCACATGATCGCCGGGTGCCATTAGTGGCAGACTGCTGCTAGGTCTTACAAGACCCAGCACAGCCCTATTAGTGACAATCGTCACTATGAGAGGGCTGATTTCCCCTGTAACTGGGGCTGCTGTGCCCTGTGGAAAAGATGGTGTAAAAGAAAGAAAACAAATATATAAAGTTCCCCAAAGGTCTTTTTTGACCTTTGGGGGACAGACCATAGTAATAAAAAAATAATAAAGTAAAGTGCAAAAGTAAATTAAATAATAAATACACATAAAATACACACCCCAAAAAAAACGTTCCCCCCCCCCCGCCAATCATTGCTGTAACGCTAGCGCTGACCCAATTACCCTAATATAGACATGTAATATATTAAAATTTACGGTAGACAATGACGATCACAAATAAAAGGTCTATTTTAGGGTAAAACTATGTTATTACCCCAAACAAAATAGCTGAAACGTAAAAAAGCTTATTTATTTACTATTATTTTCAAACTTTATGAATAAAAATTCTAAAATAGCAAAAAAGGTGTGTATAAAAACGATAAAAAATGAAACCTGCATTGTCTACGGAAAAAAACATCGCAAAAATCACGTCGTTAGCCCAACAAATAAAAACGTTATAGCCATTTAACTAACACGTGCTAAAAATGGCTAAACGGTGTCTGGTCCTGAAGGCGCAAAATAGCCCGGTCCTGAACTGGCTATAAACGGACAACCGGACTGGAAATGATGCAAAATGGGCATAAAAAACTGACAGTTGATCAGTTTTTAACAGCCATTTTTTTTTCACTGTCGTGTGAATGTAGCCTTAAAATCTCACTCATCAGGGAAAATAAAAATCGGATATATGTTTACGTTTTAAAATGTCCAACCTGTGTTTCAAATTGAGATAAATGGAATCACATGTGCTAGCAGCAGCTTATCCCCTTTCCCTATTGAAATAAATATGCATGCTTGTCTTATCTGAGAATATATGTTTATAGGGCAGTTGGGCAAAATTCCAGCCAGCCCGAAGTAGAAAGAACTATAAATACTCTTACATATTTGTATAACCTATCAATAAAAGGCCATATATACACAGTATTCCAAGAGGTTACTTATTAAATTAGAATGTAGCGAATAGCAAATAAAAAACTGGAAGAAAATAAAGAAAAAGTCAGATTTATCAATAGAGCAGCATGCTACTATAGTAAAAATTGGCCAAAGCCACAAGAGATAGGGTAAGCTGTGATTTAAAAAAAATAAAAAATTCAACGCATTGTATAAAAGTCGATTTTATAATCCCTTTCCTAACAATATGACATCTGGTATATATTACAGTGGCGAACAAAGAACATCTTGAGAATTATATCTTCCACATTACTTCAATAAGGTCATTGGATATTCCGTCAGCCCCATAATGTTTGAATGAAGCTGCAGCGAGCATGTTCGACCGCCACCCCATTCAAGTGGTGGGGATGGCTGACTCAGGTCCCCCATTCTAACAATCAGTGGTGGCCCAGCAGTTGGACCCCACCGATCTAACACAGTGAATAAGTGATAAATGTTTGAGGTTAGAATACCCCTTTAAGTATCCCCTTTTCTTATTTCACATTATATGCCCTTATTCTATCAAATATTCTTGCATCATTAATTAGTTAAAGGGGTTGTCCCAACATCCCATGTTTTTTTATTTTATTCTTCGATCATTTCAGATTTATTTTTTGAATGCCCACTAACTATGCCTTTATCCACCTCCTATATCTTCTCCTTTTCCAATTTGGCACCCCAGCGGCTCTGTTACATCTTCAAGGAAAGCTTTCAGAATGGGCGGTCCAGCATTTTAGATCACATTACCGCTTGCAAACTACAGTACCTAGACACACCCTGCTCTCTCTTTTGTGTGCTTGGGTAAACTGCGCATGCTCGCCCTGTTCAGTGAGAGTCTCACTGCACAGAGAGAAGAGCCCTGCTATACTAAAGTAGTGGAGAACAGAGAACCACTGCAACATGCTCAGCATGAAAGTATACAAATTACTGCAGGACGTAACCCTGGACAACATGGCAACAACAAACTAATAGGATGGGCTGTTTATGGGGGTGATCTTTTAAAACATTTATCATTTATGTTATTAGTTGTATTTGCAAAGATTAATGTTTTTAAAAAATTGGTACAATGGGGCATTAAAGGGTAAGCATCAATTTATCTGAATCTGTTCCATTAACTTCCATTATTTTAAAATAAAGGATAAAATGCCTTTTTTCGTTTTGTTTAAGATGCACTTAGAGAATGAAATATATAGATGTGTAGAGTAGACCAGTAACTTGGAAAAGATGGGCAGAATTAGTATTTATACCAAAAAATTTGTTCTTAGAACTGGTTGGTAGTATATGAAAAGACAAACTGTAGGACAAGAAAATGAGGAACTGCTTAAAAGAAAAAAGTTTTACTGAAAACGAAGAGTAAACTGGCCAAATGCTCGAAAGAAGCAAATGTTTGTTTTTAATTATAGCGGTGTTTGAGGGAGGCAAACTTTACTCCGTACCATTTTCAGATTTCTAGCAGTATGTGATTTATAATTCATTTATCATGTTTTAATAATAATTAGGTTTGTTAGAAAAGATGAATAGCAAGTACAGACAGAAGCCGCGGGCACTCCATGTGTCAGCTCTCACAATTCTTGATTGGGAAAAGTAAACGTGAACTATTGGATTAGGAATTTTTTTATTTTTTGTTTGGTGCACGGTCATTATCTAAAAAGACAAAAGAAAATATACAGGGTTTTTTAAACATGTCTCACTCTTCACAAGTGGAAAACAAAAAAGTTTGTGAACACCCTTAAAATATGATAGCATACATGAACACATGCAATGTATTTTCTCCCAACTATAATTTATATATTCCAGAAATAATGAAGACCCATAGGCTTTGTATAAAGGACATGATAATATATTAGACATCTCACATCAAGTACAGGAGATCTGTTCTCCCATACAGTACGTCTTTTTAGATCAAGAGGAGGATTAATTCACGGTGCAATGAACGGAAACATTTCCTAATATCTTCTTAGGGAGAGATTCCCCTATCCTTTGTGTAGGCAAATGTACGTCAAAGTGTGGGAACTACCTTTTTTCTGGGTTATTAATGAAAACAGACAGATTCATTTGGTGAAATCCCAGGAAAATTGTATATTTTTGGGGCATGCAGCTTCTTATTTTAGTTAATGATGCAGCATACCGTACCGGTAGTTTTATGGTGTTTTTCTCTGTGGTTTGCTCTGTTCACATCTGCATTGGGTTTTCCGTTATTCTATTCCGTCATAGGAACAGAAAAATGGGATAAAACGTTTGTCAAAGTGCCCATTGATTTCCATGATTTGTTTTTAGCCGCAGTTATGCTCAGTTCAGCTCTGTTCTGTCAGGTTTACATTTTTTTGCCAAAAATGATAGCGTAGTCTGCTGCGCTATTTTTTTCCATCCAAAATGGTGGAAACTTTATGGAAAGGCGCTTACAGGCTTTTAAAGTCAATGGATGATGGATACAAACGAAAGACAATTAGTTTGTATCCATCATCCACTGACTTTAAAAACCTGTAAGCGCCTTCAGTTCTTTAGGTCCTGTTCACATATGCGTTAAAGGCTCAGTTAGTGGCCTCGGTCACAGATACAGGCATACATACCGAAAACAATACCGCAGCATGCTGCACTATTGTTTACGGTAAAACTACGGACACCCTGACTAAAACCCGACGGAACCCATTAAAGTCAATGGGTTCCGTCGAGTGCCGATGGAGTCCGTCATACAACTCTGACAGAGCAGAACAATGGTAACAGACGATGGTGTAACAGGCCCGCATCCGGAAAAAACTGAGTATAACAAACAGAATGTAAAGTTTCCGTTTTTTGACAGATGTGGCTAATGGATCTGTCAAACAAACAGAAAGTTTATCTTCTGCTTGTTTCAGTTTGACAACCTTTTTGCATTTGTCTCTGTTAAATTTGACATATACTTTCAAAACAGAAGGGCCAATGGAAACGTGAACGGATCCTTAAATGGGGAAAAATTTGCATTTAAAACAACGTGTAAAAGCCTCTGTTATTAGATACAATACAATAATGCAGCGGTTGATGGACTGATTCTAGGTAACTTTTCCTACATCTGAGTCTTTTATAAAACACTGACTAATAATTCTTGTTTTTCCATTCATTTATTGTAAAGTATTTACCTCTTTTAGACTTTATTTTATGCATTCGACCTGCCACTATAATGTAGTATTTTAGATTACGTGTAAAGGGGATGTCCAGGAGTATACATTATACAAAAAAAATTATATTCGATTAAGAGAAGGCCAATTTTGCGATACAAAAAAAAAAGCTAATTTATTCTGTACTGGTTATTACCACTCTGGTCATAGTTAGGCATAAACATCTTCCATTAATACAAGTTTATATTTTTTTAAAGCAGCCCCAGAGTGAAGAACACAATGTACATTAGTTGTTCACCTTGATGATTGTGGCCTATTAAATGCTATTTATCAGAACACATTTAATACACGAACACAATAAAGACTACAAATAATGTTTCTACCTATTTTTAGTTCACTTAAAAGTATAAAGAATACCTAGAAATTAGAAGTAACAAAAAGGACTTGGTAATTACTTACTTTTACAGAAGGTCTAAAACATAATAAAATATGGAAGCAAAGTGGCGTGTGGTACCCAGGAGATTCTATTTCCAATAAGGGAAGTGATAAGCAGTACCCACCATCACTTCAGTAAACAGTGATGATGGAGAGAGTTCAGACTGTCACCCATGATAAAGAGCCCACTAAACACTCTATTAGTTTTTCATTTGCTGAATTAATGTTCTTTACGGGCCGTGTGCGCCGGCTGCTTAATGAATTGTCTCGTTAAAGCTGCCTGCGGGGCTGTTGGGCTGCCGGTACTCCAAGGCATAAATTCAGACGAGAAATGAGCCATTGTAAAGGAGGACATAACTCCTCTGGAAAAGGGTTTTGTTCTTCAGCATTTGTGCAGCTTTTGGAACAACCGGATTATCAGTAAAAAAAATTACACAGAGCGATTTCTGAAACCAAGTTTGCCATTACTGGGCCTACATCTACATAATGTGCCAGGAGATGGTTCCTCTGAAATATGGGAGTGTCATTCCTATTCAAGTACAGCTTCCATCCTCTTATGCCTTCCTAACATTGTAGCGGAGTTACGTACTACACATTAAAGCGTCTCTATTCGCTGAATATGCTGGCCTCAATTATGATTCTAGTATATTCAAAAAGAGAGCGCTGTCCCCCACCTCATAGTGAATGAAGGCTGGCTGCTGTGTGTGTCTACGGACACAGAAGTTAGTCAATCACCGCTGATCATCGACAATGTGTACATACACATTTCTGCAATCGACATTTATGACATATTTTATTGGATTTTTGCACTGCAAAGCCGCAGTAAAGTTAATCCGTCATTCAGCTGTACTGACGGTTCGGATGAAAGCGGCTCCTGTGTGCCTCTGACACTGAATATAACCCTAATCTAAGTTTGTCAACTTAGATTTGATCGGTATTAGGGTTAAATTCAGTGTTAGAGGGCCAAGTTAACACCTTGAACTCTTTGGCATGTTCCTCAAACCAGTCCTGAACTATTTTGTGGTGAGGCAGGGCACATTATCCTGCTGAAAGAGGTCACTGCCGTTAGAGAATACCTTTGCCATGAAGGGGTGTACTTGGTGTGCAACAATGTTTAGGTAGGTGGTATGTGTCAAAGTAACATCCCACATGAATGCCAGGACCCAAGGTTTCACAGCAGGACATTGCCCAGAGCATCACATTGTCTCCACCGGCTTGTCTTCTTCCCATAGTACATCCTGATGCTATCTCTTATCCAGGTAAGAGATGCACATGCCCACTGCCATCCACATGATGTAAAAGGAAACATGACTTATTAGGCTAGGGCACCTTCTTCCATTGCTCCATGTCCAGACTCTCTAACTGGTCTGCATATATAGATCATCCAACAAGTCTTTCAGTTTTGGAAATATTTTGATCCAGTTATCTAACCATCAAAATTTGGCCCTTGTAAAAGTCACTCTGATCCTTACGCTTGCCCATTTTGTCTGCTTCCAATACATTAACTTCAAGAACTGTACACTTACTATCTAATATATCACAGTCCTTGACAGGCAGCATTGTAACAAGATAATGAATGTTATTTATGTCACCTGCCAGTGGTTTTACTGTTATGGCTGATCAGTGTAAATAGAAGATTACAATACTTACTGCATTACAATCCGGAGCTGCATTCACAATTTCACATGTTTTAGAGCTGCAATCCCCCAGTAATTTCTGTAGTGATTTGCATTCTGCAAAGTGAAGTCTTTACACCAGGGATAATGCAGTAATGTAGATGTATAAAAAAAAAATTAGCTGCACCACTGAATTATAGGAGCTCAGCTAAGCTGCTTGGGTTAGGTCTGTCAATACAATTTGTAACCATTTCCAATAACAACAAACAGGAGTGTGATGAAAAGTATTGGGTTCCAATCAGTTTGTTATCCAAGACCATGATACGAGCAGCGGGTCTATTCCTGCACGGTCGTCATTTCCCAGCTATTAAGCAGCACATAGGGCAGTTGCTAAAACTAGCTGATTCATCAGTACAGGTCAGATGACCACACTAAAGTAAGTCACTGGCTCGTTTAGAGAGAGTGACCTGATTGATCTGCCTCTTTAGAATTATATAGAGTTTGCTAGGTATGTTTGGTTGTGCTATTCTGTGCAAGATCATGTGTTACCAGCTTAGTCTTGGGTTTTTCCAGCTCTGTCTAGTATTTCCTCAGACTTTGTTTGCTTCAGTGTTTGGTCCCGTTTATTTGTTCTGTTTTATCCTGCCTCAATAGTTCCCTGTTCTGCTTGCCTTGTTAAACTGAATTTTGGATCAGTTTGTTTTGTTTTAATTGCCTCCGGTTCCTAGTGTTTTCTTGGGGCTGTGTTAGGCAGAGTATCTGCAGTTTAGGGACTCCATTAGAAACAGAGTTTAGGATAGTGAGGGTTATGGATAGCTAGTTAGGGTTAGCTTGTTATCTTCACCATTTAATTTTGATTATTTGGTTATTATCACCATTCATCTGTGGTTACTACACCCAACTGATATTAACAGCTATCCTTCATCTGTTTGACATCATTATCTTGTTACCATTTTTCAAATCACTGAGTCAGTTTCTTGTATGCCTGTTAACCCCTTAATGACCAGCCTATTTTAAACCTTCATGACCAAGCCATTTTTTACGTTTTTCCATCATCGCATTCCAAGAGCTATTATCTTTTTATTTTTGCGTCGACATAGCTGTATAAGGTCTTGTTTTTTGCGGGACAAGTTGTATTTTTTAATAGCACCATTTTGAGGTACATATTATTTATTGATTAACTTTTATTAACTTTTTTTGGGGGGGGAATAGAAAAAAAACGGAAATTTTGCCACTCTTTTTCGTGTCTTAAATCTACGCCGTTTACCGTGTGATATAAATAACACAATAACTTTATTCAGCGGGTTGTTACGATTGCAACGATACCAAATTTGTATAGATTTTGTATGTTTTACCACTTTTACACAGTAAAAACACTTTTTTTTCAAAATTATTTGTTTTTGTGTCTCTATATTTGAAGAGCCGTAACGTTTTTATTGTTCTGCCGATGCAGTTGTATGAGGGCTTTTTTTTTTGCGGGAAGACTTGTAGTTTTTATTGGTACCATTTTGGAGTAGATGCGACTTTTTGATCACTTTTTATCACATTTTTTTCAAGTCAGGATTCACAGAAAACAGCAATTTTTCTATAGTTTATTACATTTTTTACGGCGTTCACCGTGCGGGTTAAATAATGTTATAGATTTATAGTCGGGGTCGTTACGGAAGCGGCGATACCAAATATGTGTAACTTTTTTACTTTATTTTAGTTTTTTAATAGTAAAGCATTTTGTAAGGGGAAAAGGTGGGTTTTTATTTTTTTTTCGCATTTTTTTTTAAATTAACTTTATTAAACTTTTTTTTTACTTTTTTACTAGTCCCACTAGGGGACTTTAATATGCGATTCTCCGATCACTATTATAATACACTGCAATACTTTTGTATTGCAGTGTATTACTGCCTGTCCGTTTAAAGCGGACAGGCATCTGCTAGGTCATGCCTCCGGCATGAACTAGCAGGCATTCGCTCCAGGCAGACCTGGGGGCCTTTATTAGGCCCCCGGCTGCCATTGGAGACACAGACACTCGGTGATCGTATCGCCGGGTGTCGGTGGGAGAGAGAGGGAGCTCCCTCCCTCTCTCCAAAACCACTCAGATGCGGTGCACGCTATTGCGTACCGCATCTGAGGGGTTAAACGGGTGAGATCGATACTTATATCGATCTCACACGGCAGAGCAGGGACGCCCCCAGCCTTCAGCTGCCTCTGGCAGCTGAGAGCAGGGAGATTTGACGGCTCCCTGCTCGGTTTACTTTATCCTGATGCAGTGCCGTAAAAAGGCATATGCATCAGAATAAAGCCCGTTAGTGGCCGCCGTTAAAAGGCGTATTGGCGGTCACTAATGTGCTCCATAATTTCTTACCCTACAACTGTATGGTTGGTTCAATTTAGGCCCTTAGGTGGTGATCAGTTCTGCCGTTTTCTGGCCAGCCAATGTCGTTACAGACCAGAGCTAAATAACGAATGCAAATATATTTAGAAAGCTACTCAGATTTTTAAGAAGGTTATATCTACAACACGTAAAATGGTGTTCAAAAATGAACAAACAGAGTTTGGATAAAATTAATAATAGTATAGGATATATCAAAAAGACCAATGCCATTTCTAACAAACCCAAAAGAATACCTACATTACAAGCCTAGTTTCTCACTCATGGAAAGGTCTGATACTACACCACTACCTGATGGGCTCCAATATTACCATAAAATGATTGTGACTAGGCAAGTTCAGGAAAGGTTTACATCTTCCTTTTTTTAAGAAACCAAATCTTTGAAAAAAATCAGTACTGCACTTTAAAATGTACTTATCGTTTGCATTTGTTCCATATATCAATAATAAATACAATAAAAAAAAAATAATAATAAAAGAATACATTTTGTAATATATCTTGTTAATGAAAAATGCCTCTCTCCACTTATCAGATTCAGCATGCCCTGTATATCCAGCTATGCATTGTCTGTAACTGAAAACCCAACTAAGGTATCATATTATGGCATATTTTAATGGTGTGGTCAAATTGCGGTTCTTGCCACAATTTTGAGACAATCACAGCAAAAAAACTAAATTTCATCTCTCCGGGTGAATAGACCTTTACACAGAGCAAAGAAACGGTGTGAATGGAAAAACAAATCATGTTTGTACACACACACACACACACACACACACACACACACACACACACACACACACACACACTACTGTTGAAAATATCATCTTCTAATAAGTATTCGAGCATATCATACGATCAAATATAGCTCAACTTTACCATTGGTCAAAACGGACATCAGATAGATAAAGAGAAGAATGATTGAATTCTGCATTGAATTACCTAAAGCTACAGTAATCATTCCTATAGCTGTGAAATATATCCTGTTTTTCTGAAAAATCAGATGAAGAACACAAATCACATTGTAGTAACATTTTATTGTTAGAATACTAACAGAGACAACAAAGTAAAAAAACAAAAACAAAACACGGGTTACACTCACTGGCAAAATAAGATTTGTATTCCAGCTCCGTAGAATTTGTGATTTGCTGACCAAACTGGAAAAAGACAAATCTTAGGAATGTTATCTATTATAGGAGACTGTATTTAATGAAACAGAACTTTCCACATTGCTTTTCCTTGTTCTTTTTGTGCTATGTAATTTAATAAATACACTTCTTAAAAGAAGTCAAAAGAAAAGTAACCAATGGTCCATCCATTATTAATGTGTTTTGTAGTTTTCAAATGTTAATTGCAACAAAGAAATATAATACCACTGAATGTGTAATGATCTGTGACTTACAGCCGATCAGTTTATATATAGAGGATCTCATTAATTATTATGCAGCATAGCTTTCCCAGTCACATAAAGATTACATTTATTTAACCCTTGCAATGGCTTACATTGTACGCTGGAGTCATAATGGCATTATCAAGCGACTTTTATATATTAACTAGAATATCTATCTATACTGATCAGCCATAACATTAAAACCATGGAAAGTTAAAGTGAATAACATGCTCTTTACAATAGCGTCTGTCAAGGGGTGGAATATATTAGGCAGCAAGTGAACTTTCAGTTCCAGCTTTTGATGGGTTGGAAGCAGTAAAAATAGGCAACGGTAAGGATCCAATCAACTTTGACAGTGGCAAGACTGTAATGACTAGACGATTGGCTCCATGCATCTCCAAAACAGCAGGTCTTGTGGGGCATTCCTGGTATGCAGTTAATAGTACCTTCCAAAGTGGTCCAAGGAAGGACAACCGGTGAACCAGTGACAAAGTAATGGTCGCCCAAAGCTCATTGATGCGCGTGGGGAACGAAGTCTGTTCTGATCCCACTGAATAGCTGCTGTAGCACAAATTGCTGAAAAAGTTGATGCTGGCTATGATAGAAAGGCATCAGCTTGCTGTGTTTTAGGCTGTATAGCTGCAGACCAGTTAGAGTGCCCATACTGACCCCTGTCTACCGCCGAAAGTGCCTACAATGGGTACATGAGAATCAGAACTGGACCATGGAGCAATGGAAGAAGGTGGCCTGTTCTGAGAAATCCTGTTATCTTTTACATCATGCGGACTGAGGGGTGTATGTGCGATGCTTACCTAGGGAAGAGATAATACCAGGATGCACTATTGGACGAAGGCAAACAGTGGGAAGGCAAGGCAGTGTGATATTTTGGGCAATGTTTTGCTGGAAAACCTTGGCTCCTGGCATTATGTGGTTGTTACTTTGACACATACCACCTAATTAACCCCTTCCCGCTCCTTGACGTACTATTACGGAATGGCAGCTGTATCGTTCGCGCTCCATGCCGTAATAGTATGTCTCGGGAGTAACGGCCGTTTCGGCCGTCCTCCCGACACATACAGGAGCTGTGACGCTGCTGTCTTGCTCAGCAGCTGTCACAGCTCCTACAGCGGGGACCGATCGCTGTGTCCCCGCTGATTAACCCCTTAAAAGCCGCGTTCTATAGAGATCGCGGCTTTTTAGGGGTTAAGCTGCCATCGCCGGCCTGCTACGCGATAGCGGCCGGCGATGGTGACTATGGCAACCGGACACCAAACAATGGCGTCCGGCTATGCCATAGACGGAAGCCTAGTGGGTCCTGACAACGTCAGGACCCACTATGCTTGCTGTCAGTGAGTAGCTGACAGCTCTAATACACTGCACTACGCATGTAGTGCAGTGTATTAGAATAGCGATCAGGGCCTCCTGCCCTCAAGTCCCCTAGTGGGACAAAGTAATAAAGTAAAAAAAAAGTTAAAAAAAGATGTGTAAAAATAAGAAAATAAAAGATTTAAAAGTAATAAAAGTAAAAATCCCCCCTTTTCCCTTATCAGTCCTTTATTATTAATAAAAATATATAAACAAACAAATAAACTATACATAATTGGAATCGCCGCGTCCGTAACGGCCTGAACTACAAAATTATTTCATTATTTATCCCGCACGGTGAACGCCGTAAAATAAAATAATAATAAACCGAACCACAATCACAATTCTTTGGTCACTTCACCTCCCAAAAAATGGAATAAAAAGAGATCAAAAAGTCGCATGTACCTAAAAATGGTGCTGATCGAAACTACAGTTCGTTACGCAAAAAATAAGTCCTCGCACGGCTTTATTGATTAAAAAATAAAAAAGTTCTGCCTCTTAGAATAAGGTAACACAAAAAGTGAATGATTGTTTACAAAACGTATTTTATTGTGCAAACGCCATAAGACATAAAAAAAACTATAAACATCTGGTATCGCCGTAATCGTATCGCCACGCAGAATAAAGTGAATAAGTCATTTATAGCGCACGGTGAACGCTGTAAAAAAAAACGAAAAAAAAAACAATAGTACAATTGCTGTTTTTTAGTCACCACGCCAACTAAAAATAGAATAAAAACTGATCAAAAAGCCGCATGCACCCCAAGAAAACTACAATGGATTCCTCAAGGGGTCTAGTTTCCAAATTGGGGTCACTTTTGGGGTGTTCCCAATGTTTTGGCACCACAAGACCTCTTCAAACCGGACATGGTGCCTAATAAAAAAGAGGCTTCAAAATCCACTAGGTGCTCCTTTGCTTCGGAGGCCGGCGCTTCCGTCCATTACCGCCCGAGGGCCACATGTGGGATATTTCTCAAAACTGCAGAATCTGGGCAATACGTATTAATTTGCGTTTCACTGATAAATCCTTTTGTGTTATAAAAAAAATGGTATAAAGAGGATTTTCTGACAAAAAAAAAATGTAAATTTCACCTCTACTTTGCTCTAAATTTTTGTGTAACACCTAAAGGGTTCATAAACTTTCTACATGCTGTTGTGAATACTTTGAGGGGTCTAGTTTCTAAAATGGGGTATTTGATAGGGGTTTCTAATATATGGGCCCCTCAAAGAAACTTCAGAACTGAACTGGAACCTAAAAAAATAAATAAATGAGGCAATACTTCGCTTCTTACATTATACTGATAATGAGCCGTGCCCACCCCGAGATGACCCCAGTTTTGACCGTTTGTATAAACGGAGACCCCTATTAGACCGTTCCAGTGCCCGGTTTTCCCAAGCATACACCCCCGAGAAGTGTATTTCTATTGATGAGTCCCTGGTACATTTTAAAGGGAGGGTTCAATTCCGCGAGTACCTGCCAGGTAAGAGGGCAAGGTATGGCGTGAAGATGTATAAGCTGTGAGAGTGCATCAGGGTATATCTACAGGTTTAGGATATATGAAGGAAAGGCCACCCCCAAACCAGACTGCATCCTGGACTACAATAGGTACATGGGAGGGATGGACTTGTAAGATCAAGCCCTGAAGCCCTACAGCGCCATGCGGTGTGGTATAAGAAGCTGGCCGGGCACATCATACAGATGGCATTGTACAATGCAGGTGATTATCAAGAACCTAATCTTTAGGGACCAAGAAGGGGGGGGCACCCAGTACTTCTGGAAGCGAGCCCACACGCATCGTACCAGGGCAACACTTTCCAGGAGAAGTTCCCCAAACTGGCAAGAAGGGAAAAAGTCAAAAGAGGTGCAAAGTCTGCTATAAGAGGGCGATAATGGATGACACAATATATCAATGTGACACGTGTCCCGAATAACCAGAGCTCTGTATGAAAGTGTTTTAAAATTTATCATACATCCCTTGGTTTATAATTCACCCCAATTTTACTTACCCTGATGCACTCCACACAGCTTATCCCCCCTCGTCTTTCCCCTCTGGGCCCTGCTGTGTGTCCAGGCAGCTGATAACAGCCACATGTAGGGTATTGCCATACCCGGGAGAACCCACATTACAGTTTATGGGGTGTAGGTCTCCGGTCAAAATGCTCACTACACCTCTAGATGAATGCCTTAAGGGTGTAGTTTTTAAAACGGGCTCACCTCTTGCGGGTTTCAACTGTACTGGTACCTCAGGGGCTTCTGCATACATGACTTCGCACTAGAAAATCCCCAGTAGGCCAAATGGTGGTCCTTTCCTTCTGAGCCCTCCCATGGGCCCAAACGGCAGTTTATCACAACAAATGGGGTATTGCGGCACTCAGAACAAATTGCGCAACAGAATGGGGTATTTTGTTTCTTGTGAAAATAAGAAATTTTCAGCCAAAACTACATATTATTTGAAAAAAATAATTTTGTTTTCATTCCCAGCCCAATTCAAATAAGTTCTGTGAAAAAACTATGGGGTCAAAATGGTCACAACACCCATAAATGAATTCCTTGAGGGGTGTAGTTTCCAAAATGGGGTCATTTGTGATTGGTTTCTATTGCTTTGATAGCTCTGGGGCTCTGCAAATGCGACATGGCACCCGAAAACCAATCCAGCAAAATCTGTACTCCAAAGAACACACAGCGCTCCTTTCCTTCTGAGCCCTCCCATGGGCCCAAACGGCAGTTTATCACAACAAATGGGGTATTGCCGCACTCAGGACAAATTGGGCAACAAAATGGAGTATTTTATTTCTTGTGAAAATAAGAATTTTTGAGCTAAAATTACATATTATTGGAAAAAATATATTTTTTTTTAATTCCCAGCCCAATTCAAATAAGTTCTGTGAAGAAACTATGGAGTCTAAATGGTCACATTACCCATAAATGAATTCCTTGAGGGGTGTAGTTTCCAAAATGGGGTCACTTCTGGTGGGTTTCCTTTGCTTTGATACCTCTGGGGCTCTGCAAATGCGACATGGCACCCGAAAACCAAACCAGCAAAATCTGTACTCCAAAGAACACACAGCGCTCCTTCCCTTCTGAGGCCTCCCATGGGCCCAAACGGCAGTTTATTGCCACAAATGGGGTATTGATGCACTCAGGAGAAATTGGGCAACAAAATTGAGTATTTTGTTCCCTGTGAAAATAAGAAATTTTGATCACAAATGACATTTTATTGGAAAAAATGAAATTTTTTTCATTTCAGAGCCCAATTCAAATAAGTGCTGTGAAAAAACTGTGCGGTCAAAATGGTAACAACAACCCTAAATGAATTCCTTGAGGGGTGTAGTTTCCAAAATGGGGTCACTATTGGGGGATTCCTACTGTTTTGACACCTCAACACCTCTTCAAACCTGGCATGCTGCCTAAAATATATTCTAATAAAAAAGGAGGACTCAAAATGCACTAGGTGCTTCCTTGCTTCTAGGGCTTGTGTTTTAGTCCACGAGCACAGTAGGGCCACATGTGGGACATTTCTAAAAACTGCAGAATCTGGACAATACATATTTAGTAGTGTTTCTCTGGTAAAAACTTCTCTGTTACAGAAAAAAAAATGAATAAAATTGAAATTCAGCAAGAAAAATTAAATTTGCAAATTTCACCTCCACTTTGCTTTAATTCCTGTGAAATGCCTGAAGGGTTAAAAAACTTTCTAACTGCTGTTTTGAATACTTTGAGGGGTCTAGTTTTTAAAATGGGGTGTTTTATCAGGGTTTCTAATACATAGGCCCCACAAAGCCACTTCAGAACTCAAGAGGTACCTTAAAAAAAAGGCTTTTGAAATTTTCTTAAAAATATGAGAAATTGCTGTTTATGTTCTAAGCCTTGTAACGTCCAAGAAAAATAAAAGAATGTTCAAAAAACGATGCCAATCTAAAGTAGACATATGGGAAATGTGAACTAGTAACTATTTTGGGTGGTATAACCGTCTGTTTTACAATCAGATGCATTTAAATTCTGAAAAATGCAATTTTTTCAAAATTTTCACTAAATTTTGCAATTTTTCACCAATAAACACTGAATATATCGACCAAATTTTACCACGAACATGAAGCCCAATGTGTCACGAGAAAACAATCTCAGAATCGCTTGGGTAGGTTTAAGCATTCCGACGTTATTACCACATAAAGTGAAATATGTCAGATTTGAAAAATGAGCTCTGAGCCTTAAGGCCAAAACTAGGCTGCGTCTTTAAGGGGTTAAAGAAGACCTCCAGTGGAAACACAGCTTCCCATGTCTGCATTCCTTACCTGACTGAATACCACACTCTACACTTTTATGTATACTGTACTTACTTATTGAACTGCAGCCTTGTCTGTGCTTCAAACAAAGCCTACATCTTGATTCTTAGATTTCCCCAGCTTTCTCTTCCTCTCTGCTTTGCTATCAATCCCATGATGCTTCAGCACAGCAATACATGACCAGCTAAAGACAAATCCATTTCTGCATGCTGGGGGCACTGTGATCATCATTCTCTCTATATTCTCCAAAATAAGCTGAGAAACCATAAGTATGCAGACAGGGAGGCTGCACTATATTCTTAGAAACGTTCCTGTCACACAGGTATAATGTAGAAGTATCAGTGGTAGCTGATGATAAAAAAATTTGTCGTCCACACTGTGCAAAACAAAACTAGTGTGGTACAGGAACTGCTGAAGCCTATGATGGGTGACTCGATAGACTCAAGTAGAGAAAGTGTGTCACCGAGCCTGATACACACTGCTGCCAAGCAACCATGCCAGTCTGATATATAGAGATTGAAGCAGCAAGAAATATAACAGGTGAGAGACTGACACATGGAATACCATAATGGTACACATGGGATCGTTTAGTTTTGCCCGGAGTCCCTTTACACATTGTTGCAAACCAAGTAAAACCCTTTATGGCAACAGTATTCCCTAATAGCAGTGGCCTCTTTCAAGAGGATAATGTGCCCTGCCGCACTGCAAAAATTGTTCAGGAATGGTTTGAGGGAGAAGACCATGTTTAATATGACCTGGCCTCCAAATTCCCCAGATTTCAATTTGATCAAGCATCTGTGGCATGTGCTGGAAAACCAAGTCTAATTAATGTAGGCCCCACCTAGCAACTTACTGGACTTAGAGGATCTGTCACCAGTTTATTAATGACCTATCTCCTAACTAATCTAATAGGCGCTATGATGCTGAGAACTAGAGACATTTTTTTTCAAAAACTTTTATTATTTGCAAAGTTATGAGCATTTTTCTCAATATGCTAATTTGGCTGTACTTGCCAAATAGGAGGTTACTCTTTCATTTCTCTCTGGGTGGTGTAATGTTTTCTGTATTACGCTGTCCAATCAGCATCATACAGTTCTCCTCAACCCAGCCCAGCAACACAGCCTGATCATATAGTATACAGCTTCCATTCCCAAATGTGTTTTCAACTGGTGATACCTCCAGTTGTTTCATAGCTAGAACTGCGATGCTGGTGGCATATAAAAGATTAGAATCTCATATTTCATATGCCGCCAGAACCCCTGTTCGCTGTTAGCGGTTTCAAATGATCCCCCTTCCCTCCAGCCTCAGTCTCTCACACTGTGTGAAGCAGCTTCATGATGATAGGGCAGTGTCAGTGACTGTGACGTAGCTCCACCTGAGGAGAATCGCTGGTGTTGACACCCACTTGTCAAGTATAGCTTTATTTGCATATTTAGGAAAAAGCTCATATTTTTTTTAAATAACAAATGTTTTGGGACAGAATTTTCACTAGCATGATCAGTGTGACACCGCCTATTATATTAGCAAGGATATAGGGCACTAGCTTTTATACCCGGCGTTGCTCGGGAGGTTGACTTACGGTATAGATAGAGTAAAAGCTCACTATTTAAATACCCAATCATGTGTTGCAAGGCCCCATGCAAACGACCGTAGAATTCGTCCGTAATTACGGACCCATTCACTTCTATTGCCCATGGACACCTTCCTGTATATTTACATGAAGGTGTCCGTGCCGTAGAAATGCTCCGCAAAAGATAGGACATGTCTATAGGACTTTATATGGGAGCATGACCCGCATAATAATTAGAGAGTATTAAAAGTTGACTTCCCTGCTTGTTCCTCCCGGGATGACGTTTCATCCCTTGTGACCGCTGCAGCCAATCACAGGCTGCAGCGGTCACATGGAGTGCCGCGTCATCCAGGTTGGTCGGACTGGATGTCAAGAGGTACGCATCACCAAGACAACGGTATGTATGAACTTCTTTTACTTACTCATTGCTTCTCCATGCATTTTAGTCCCTGAATTATACGAGACAGGACAACTGTCCTGCCTCTGTGTAAACCCGCTGTGGCCAACATCGCAGTGCTGCTGTTAGGCAATTCAGCGAGGAATGATGTACGTTGCAGCCAATTATGGGCTGCCACGTCATCAATAGGGTGCGGAGCCTATTCACTGATTTTAAACCAATGAAAAATCGGGCTTCAAACAAACTTTCGAAAATATATATAAGATTACTAAACTAGTGACAGATCCTCTTTAAAGTATCTGTTGCTAATGTCTTGGTGCCAGATACCACGTGTCCCGCAGAGGTCTTGTTGAGTACATGCCTCGATTGTCCAGAGTTTTTTTGGTGGCACAAAGGGGACCCACACAATATTAGGCAGGTGGTTTTAATGTTCTGATCGGTATAATATATATATATTTATACACACACACACACACACACACACACACACACACACACACACACACACACAGCGTCTTCACATTAGCATCAAGGCTTCAGAAAGTTATGACAAATATGCTCTTGAACGGATCCGAATGGACCCCATCGACTAACAATGGGGTTCGCCAGGTTTCCGACAGTGTTCAGGAACTTTTAATGGCAAGGATAGCACTGCAGACTGTACTATTCTTGCTGTCAAAATACTGGAATTCATGACTGAAAGAACATAATGCATGTGTGAACAGAGTCTAAATACATCAGTAGCGCATATGTCTGTCTTCTGTCTTGATAGTTTGCTACAATGCATCAGTGTAGTTAAAACGTAGACTGTTCATCTGCCTGTAATACGGAAAAGAAGGCGCAAAGGTCATCTCAAAATATTGGTGGGATTGACATGGACATTCAGTTGATGCTTACGGCAGCACATTTAGATCTCCAGCTCATTTATCTTTCTTTTAAATCTTTCCCTTTTTGGAGGGGAAAGAAAAGTATGAAAGCCTGACTGAATGCTAATGAAATACAAGCAGATGAGAAGATGTGTTTTTGATTCTGGCCAAGTTATTTATTTCTAAAGAATATTTTCTACAAAACAATTAGGTCAGAAGATAAAGGGTCAATTGATTAATGACATGCTGAGCCCATTTACTTTCAGGGGTATACGGACTGTGACAGTGTTGACCCAAGGCTTTCTAATTGGCTATAAATGATCACATGGGTCACAAGACCATCAAATGTTATTGATGAAATTATGCTTTTTGTCCCCTACATTTCAACTTTTTCCTGATTAAATGTTTCATTTCCAGAAAGCATGCTGGCTACGATAATTAATAGCGCGCATAAAATGATCTCGGTTTCTGGCTGTCTTTTTCACATTTATTGACCTGTGATTTGTAAGGGACAGGGGCGTAGCTAAAGGCTCATGGGCCCCGATGCAAAAATTCTTACTGGCCCCCCCCCCCGCAAACTTCTCATGGCCGACGGTCCGCAGCTTTCAGCTGCATCGCTGGGTCTAAGTGACCCAACAATGCAGCACTAGCAGCCAGGGGCGTCACTAAGGGCTTAAAATGTCAGGGGAAATAGCCCCAATACATATGTGTCTGCCCAAAAAAATGTGTGTATAGGAGACAGCATAGCATATCTATAGCACTACGACCCTATAAACTATGGATAGGATTAGATACAGTGGCTCAGCAGAGAGTATCACACATGATAAGATTAGATACAATGACTCAGCAGACAGTATCACACATGATAGGATAAGAGATAGGGCCCAGCAGACAGTATCACACATGATAGGATTAGATACAATGACTCAGCAGACGGTATCACACATGATAGGATTAGAGATAGGGCCCAGCAGACAGTATCACACATGATAGGATTAGATACAGTGGCTCAGCAGACAGTATCACACATGATAGGATTAGATACAGTGGCTGAGCAGACAGTATCACACATGATAGGATTAGATACAGTGGCTCAGCAGACAGTATCACACATGATTGGATTAGATACACAGCTCAGCAGACAGTATCACACATGATAGGAGTAGATACAGTGGCTCAGAAGGAAGTATCACACATGATAGGATTAGATACACAGCTCAGCAGACAGTGTCACACATGAGAGGATTAGATACACAGCTCAGCAGACAGTATCACACATGATAGGATTCGATACACAGCTCAGCAGACAGTATCACACATGATAGGATTAGATATAGGGCCCAGCAGACGGTATCACACATGATTGGATTAGATACACAGCTCAGCAGACAGTATCACACATGATTGGATTAGATACAGGGCCCAGCTCGCTGACATTGCGGCTCCAGCGCTGGACCCAGGATAGGTAAGAATAATAATTTTGCTTCTTTATGTGTTACTGATTATTTTTGTGTGTTTGTGTTTTTTTTACAAGTTCGGTTGTTGGACTTCGGATTCGAGGACTTCAATGACGGCGTTTTTTATTCCCAATAAAATGGTTAATGAGGGTTGTTTTTTTATTTCAATAAAATATTTTTTCTATGTGCTTGTATCTTTTTAAACTTTATTATCACCGCCTTAGTAATGGCCGCTGGCTGATTGACAACCTCCATTACTAAGGCGGGGCTTAATGTTAGCAGGTGCAGAGGCTAATACTAACCCCCATTATTACCCCGGTACCCCCCACCACCAGGGGTGCTGGGAAGAGCCGGGTACGAACCAGTACCCGACCATCTGTAGTGACGGGCAGGTAGCCCGGGTGGCCGCAGGCTGGTAGTATTAGGCTGGGGAAGGCCAAAAACAGTGGCCCATCCCACCCTGGTAATGCTGCCTGCTGCTGCTGTGTTGTATCTGGCTGGTTATGAAAATTGGGGGGGGGGGGGACCCCACATCGTTCTTTCCAATTATTTTTATTTTTTTTTTTTTAAATGACGTGGGGTCCCCCCCATTTTTCATAACCAGCCAGATACAACACAGCAGCAGCAGCCTAGCATCACCAGGGTAGGAAGGGCCACTGTTTTTGGCCTTTCCCCTCCTGATACTACCAGCCTGTGGCCACCCCAGTGGCCGACCATCACTACAGATGGTCAAGTACTGGATCGTACCCGGCTCTTCCCAGCACCCCTTGTGGCGGTGGGTACCGGGGTAATAAAGGGGGTTAGTGATAGCCTCTGCACCGGCTAACACTAAGCTCTCGTATGAGTGCTGCGGCCCCTTCAAAACAGCTGATCGGCGGGTCCCGGGAGTCGGACCCCGCCAGTCAGGGCAACTAATCTTACCTTCCCCTTCAGCCGCGGCGGGAGTTCTGTCCTCTCGATGTTGTGCGCGGCGCATAGCGCTGTGACGTCAGGACCTCCGCTGCGATCCGGAACCAGGAAGGTAAGGTCAGTCTGTTACTATAGTAACAGGGGCCCGCGGCCCGAGTTACTATAGTAACTTTTTATTGATGTGGTGCGGGGGGCTGTGTGCCCCCCTGGCTTCGGGCCCGGTCGCAATTGCGACCGCTGCGACCCCTATAGCTACGCCAGAAGAGGGCGCTATCATTCTGGGCCCATCTACACAGCAGCAGGCAAAGTTCCTATCACCATAAAGCCCTGTTACACCAAGGGGTCCCAGGTAAACCAGGCCCCCCAGAACATCTCACCCTGACCCGGCCTGAAGAAAATGTCACCCAGCGCGGCCTCACAAAAGCCGAAATCAAGAAGACAATAAACAAAGGCCAAGAGGAATATATCAGTGACTGGAGGAACGACATAAAGATATCCCAGAAACTGACAATATACCGGAGTCTACAGCGGGAATATAAACTAGCGCCATATCTGGAGAAACTGCCAAACCCCAGAGACAGACAGATCCTGAGCCGCTACAGACTGAGCGCCCACAACCTGCTCATCGAATCCGGGCGCCACAGACAGACCTACAAGCCCAGGGAGAGCCGACTGTGCCAACAGTGCGACCAGGAGGCCGTGGAGGATGAGACCCACTTCCTGCTACACTGCTCCAAATACTCAGCAGTAAGGGACACTCACTTCAGGAGACTCTCTGATCTCTTACCGGACTTCAGCTCCATGGAAGAGGAAGAGAAACTCTACATCCTGCTGGGTGAAGAGGAAACCACAGTGGGCACAGCGGCACAATATGTCACTGCATGCCATAAACTGAGAGAGACATGATATGCCATGGACTTGTATAACCCCGACCCTAGATGTGTCCCTATCCCCAAGCCCTCAGTCCCTATCCCTCATTCCCTTACTTCTTACTTGCTTTGGCAATGCTAATATGTATTTGGTCCTGCCAATAAAGCTTCTTTGAATTGAATTGAATTGAAAATTGATAGATAGATAGATAGATAGATAGATAGATAGATAGATAGATAGATATGAGATAGATATGAGATAGATATGAGATAGATATGAGATAGATATGAGATAGATATGAGATAGATATGAGATAGATATGTGATAGATAGATAGATAGATAGATAGATAGATAGATAGATAGATAGATAGATAGATAGATAGATAGATATTAGATAGATAGATAGATAGATAGATATGAGATAGATAGATAGATAGATAGATAGATAGATAGATAGATAGATAGATAGATAGATAGATACCGTAGATAGATAGATAGATAGATAGATAGATAGATAGATAGATAGATAGATAGATAGATAGATAGATAGATAGATAGATACCGTAGATAGATAGATAGATATGAGGTAGATAGATATGAGATAGATATGAGATAGATAGATAGATAGATAGATAGATATGAGATAGATAGATAGATAGATAGATATGAGATAGATAGATAGATAGATAGATAGATAGATAGAATAGATACTTTGTTATGCTAAACTGTCAGCCCTGAGGTGTGACTGCTCAGCATGACAGACATACATACACACACACACACACACACACACACACACACACACACACACACACACACACACACACACAGTGAAGGGGTTAAGAGCTGGATTACTAGTTGCTACTTACATCTGCTGTGGGGTCAGAGAGCAGCTCGTACTGCAGGGGAGCAGCAGACACGCACACCATCTTCTTGCTGTAGCCATTCCTTTCCCTCTGAACAGGTCACGAGGAAGAGGGAAACAGCAAGAAGTGAGCTGATTGGGTGGACAGTACAGTGGGCGGGCCTGGGTCTCGTAAGATGAGTGGATTCATCTATCATTCATTTTCCACCCTCTTGTTCCCCCTCCACGCAATGAGTCTCTGACAGCTCAGCTGCCACCAATGCTTTAAGCTACATTACTGGGTCTCTTTTGTACCACAGCAGGGACCCAGCAATGTAGAGCAATCATTGCAGCGCTAGTGTGGTGAGGGGGGCCTGCGGGCCCCCCTAGCTACGGGGCCCGGTCGCAGTTGCGACCGCTGCGACCCCTATAGCTACGCCACTGGTAAGGGACTACTTACCTGTCCCAATACAAACTTTGCTTCCTCTATAGACATTCAAACGCCTGAATCATTTGACCTCAAATTTGGCACATAGGTACATTGGGTGTCAGGGAAGGTTTTTATAAAGGTCCCAGACCCTGCCGTTGTTCTGTTATCAGCCATTATCACTGGATTACGAGCGAATACTATAAAAGCGACTTCATGTTTTTATCTGGCAGCAGCAGGTAGTGCACTTAACTAGGTAATCCTAGATGGGAAGGTACAGCGGAGTGGTTACCCATAGCAACCAATCAGCTTACTACTTTCATTTTCAAAGGGGCCTTGGAAAAAACGAGAGCTGGAATCTGATTGGTTGCTATGGGAAACTGCCTCATGTTTCTTTTACCCAAGTGTAGATAAATTATTTCCCATTGCATCTTATGCTTTTTGGGCACATATTAAAGTTTTCAGTAATAAATCTTGAAGGGGCTGACTTCAGTGGGATCTTTTGGACCCATTAAGTAGTGTTGAAAAATAAAAGCAAGACCAGAGGAGGCTTAAAGCCACTCTGGCCGTGAGATTTTGATTTCACATTTCTAAAGTGTATTGCACTTGGCTTGTAAGCCAGCCACTACACCTTCAGGATCTAAACTTAGCAAATTTGAAGTGAACTAACCGTTCACTTCAATTTGCAAAATGGCACCAAAGAGAAGTCCCTCAATTGGCAGGTATTCTCTAATGGCCAGGAGGAAAGCTGCATCACAAGCTGTAGACTCTTCAGCAAACTCAGGCCCTACTGCAAGTTTATCACATGCATCATACTGCTGCTCGAGCTGCTGAAACTCCTCAGCAAACTCGGGCCCGGATTTCTCAGCAACAGATCAGACAGGCGGCTCCCAGAAGCGCAGAGACTTCTGCCAAAACCTAGGTAAAAAACATGCTGATTGAGCACATCATGTTGTTCAGCGGGTTTCTCGCATGGACAATTGTATGTTCCCTGCTCCAGCGTTGGACCAATTAAAAATATTTATGTCTATGAACCTGCCAATAAAACGTATAACTTCATCTCCTACCAGTGTAGCTGTTCGGTATTTAGGAGGTTAAAAATGAAATAAACAGTGTGTAATTGCAGGGGTATATAGGGCTACTAGCGATTTTCCTGTAAACAAAAAAACTATGGCATGGATTGGCCACCTGGGCAACCTGGGAACAAATCCAATGAGCACATAAACAGATAGACAGACACCTTATACTTGGGCAGCGCTAATACTTTTTCTAGTTTAAAATATTTGACAGTGTCATGAAGAGTTACATTTCCTAATTCACCAGTGTGACCATATCCATAATACCTGAATGTAATTGTTAAAGAAGAAAGGGGAGTTTGTATTCCTTTAAAAACACAAGAGGGAAGAAAATGACTTGTCGCACCTGACTGCTCCGGTAATATAAAATCCAATTGTGAGTGAGGGGAGATAAGAGGAGAGAAGTGGAAGGGCCATCACATCAGCAAACACTAAGTAATGAACAGGGCTGCCACTGTCTGCCATGATAAAACACTCCATTAGCTGCGCTGGTTTTAAATGAGTGATAATTGTGGCACCGCAGCAGTGGAAGGTGATTGAATTTTTATCTCTAGTCTAGCATCTTGACAAGCTGACCATGAGGCAACGATGTCTCCAGTGTACAGCATTATACGCAGTGTGTGTCCTTCTCTATTGCCACTGTGGGGAACAGTTCTGCAAATACTGCCCCTATTAACACATTAACAGCACAACTTAAAGCAACATATGCAGTAATAAAGTAGCAGGAAAACAGGATTGCCTCCTTGGTATTCTGCTCATCTAAATAATTAGTCTGTAAAATGCAGTTATCACATGGAAATAGCGAAGTTATTCTCAATCAGGCTATGTAAACCTTTGAGGGGCATTTTTTTTTTATGAACAGGTCAGTCGGTGTGTTTGGTGTAACTTTATAATTAGTCTTTATTCAAAAGTATTTTTACTTTTTGAGATACAGCTCTTCTGTATTCTCTATAGAGAGAAGCTGTATCGTTCGCTATTACCTAAGGGTTCAGTAACAGCGGGTCCTGCGTGTTTCTGATACGCAGGATCCACCTGTAATATATCACATCTGTTATAAACTTACATGTGATATATTACAGGTGGATCCTGCGTGTCAGAGACACGCAGGCCCCGCTGTCACTGAACCCGCCAGTCCCGCGGACCTGACGGGAACAGGATTTAGCGCTATATACAGCTGCTCTGTATAGAGAATACAGAGCAGCTGTATCTAGAAAAGTAAAACTAATTTTTAATAAAGACTAATTATAAAGTTACACCAAACACACTGACTGACCTGTTTATTTATAAATAAAATGCCCATCAAAGGTGTACGCAGCCTCTAAGGTGTTAAACCCCTCAAGGACAAAACTATTATGTGACAATTTTTGGTTTTACTACTTTTGCGCAATAAATAATTTCTTTTTCTCGTTGCATTCCAGGAGCCATATATATATTTTTGTTTTGTTGATGTAGCGGAGGGATTGTTTTTTGCAGGACAGGTCCAAACTTTCTTTGGTACCATTTTGTGGTACATACGACTTCTGATCACTTTTTATTATTTTTTTTTGGGAGGTGGGATGCACATATTTCGTTTTTGTCAGGCCAGTTGTTTTAGCCTTAACCGGTTGACAATTTTATGCACTTTTTGCACCAGTCCGGCATCCATAGCCGGGCAGAAAATCGCTGCATGCAACATTATTCTATCCGGCAAGAGCAGACATCTGGCATTACAACGGATGCAACTGCTGCCAGAGCTTCCCCTATAGGAAAGATTGGGATCAGTTCTGGCATTACTTTCCCTCCATCGTTTTCGTACCACAACTATGCTGGATATATGGATCCCAGCCGAATTAATCATTAAGAGAGGGTTCCTTTGAATGTTTCACAAGTAAAAATTTCTATGTAACAGTTAGGAGAATGTCGATTTTTATTGACAAATTGTATTTAATTCCCCTCTGCACAGACAGTGACTATCATGCCGTTCTAAATACCTTAACATCCCCTAGTTATTGATCAGCAGTACTATAATTTAACCCAATAGTACAATGAATGGTATCACTGCGATCAGAATAACACATTATAATAAGGCTTGTATAATTTTTCTCATCACCTTTAAGCTTGCATAGGTGAGTAGGGCTGCAGTGTGCATCTGGCCCTATCTTCAATGCTGTATTGCACCTCATCATATATTCCATTTAAATCTGCAATTTCCTGACCCCTGTTGAGTGATTAAGGACTTAAAGATTTCTTAGGGCTCAGACATTATAACCTTTACTTTCTACAAAGGAGTAAATAATTCTAGCTGAACTTCGAGATCAGCAGTCAGTGTCAGGAGCATGATCCTGTGCGAATCTGCAAGCCATATTATTAAACTACAGACACAGTGGCCACTAAAAAGAGAGAGAAAACGGAAATTGTAACCTATTAAAAAAGGGAAAACAAGTCAATCGCCTAATTACAGTCATCCAAAAAATTAAAATTTCGTAGTTGGTAATCTATGATCAGACTGAACAAGTACATTAAAACTTCTATAATCTGGCATCAATGGGATCTGATAACTGCAGAACTATCCGATATCCTGGATTATTGAAGAGTCATTGAAAAGTATATAAAGCTCATTTATAAAATACAAGGTCAGGAAGAAAGGCCAAAATAAAATGTTGTACACTAAGGCCCTGTTCACACAGAGTTTTTTGACGCGGAAACCACGCCGCAAAACTCCTTAAAAACCGCTTGAAAATGCCTCCAATTGATTTCAATGGGAGTTGGAAGAGTTTTTTTACCGCGAGTAAAAAAAACACGTCGCGGTAAAAAGAAGCGTCATGACCCATCTTGAGGCGGTTTCCGCTTCCAAAACCCCATTTCAATCAGTCAGAAAGAGGAAAAAAACGCCTCGACGAGTGTTTGAACGAGTTTTTGTCAAACCACTGTGCAAAAAGCGTCTGGAGCAGTTTTTGCAGGAGGAATTTTCCTCCTGCAAAAAACTCTGTGTGAACATAGCCTAACTATGTCACATCAGATGACACCTTCACCGGTCACAAGAATGGGTGTTCCATTCCCTTTTGTTGTGGAGAGGTGGTCACACTTGCGAAGTCACTCTCCCCTGAAATTAATAGGTGCTACAAAAACCCACAATATCTTAGGCTGGGTAGGGGTGTCAATTGCCACACTTGATTTCCTGGAAACCCCCTTTATGATTTCAGCTCTGAATATCAATAAAATATCAATAAACAAAAATATATATAAAAATATATATAAAATATATGAAACCTTCTGCATTAATTGACCTCTCATAGATCTTTCTTACTCCCTGGATCTTGCAAAGACCTCGCATAAAATATACACATTTAATACTGCAAGAATCAGATTTATTTGTTCGATAAAACATCAAATTAAGTTTCATTAGCAATTTATAGCATCTAATAACGAATAGGATATTCTTTATAACTTTTACAATTTATTAAACAATTACAAGTCTCCAATAAATATATACACAGTGTTGTGAAAAAGTATTAAAGGGAACGTATCACCTCCTTTTAGTTTTTTTACTAATTAACGCCAAATAGTGAAATTCTTTTTTTCTCATTTTTATTTTTTGATAGATTTTTTTTTTTTGTAATCCCATCTTCTGTACAGGATTATGGGGGCAAACATCTCGCCTGAGCTTCTGTTAAGAGCATTTAGAGATATGCTGGACAGCAGCCACATGGACCATAGGAACCAGTGAACAGGAGGGGGCCCATTGACTTCTATGGAAGAGTTTTCTGGGCATGCTCTGTGACCTGTGCAGAGGTCATTGGGCAGGAATGAACAGTAGGAGAGCTGTGTCCATCACCTATTGTCACTGCCTGTGATGATAATAAGATGACAAATGAGAAGTGATCTCTACAGAACAGGAAGTGTCAGTCTATCATGGGGTCAGTGGCCAGAGTGAAAACTGCTACATTTAAGGATTATTATTATTTTTTAAATATAGATAATGTCATGGAAAAACAAAACAAAAGCATCACCAAGAGTTCTTTAAAAATATGTCTAACATAAAAACTTTAAGCGTTAGATTTAAACCATAGGGAATTTTCTCATGATACATTACCTTTAAGGGGTTCTCGGTTATTGCATATTTTAAGCACTTATACGAGGGTGAGTCAAAAATTATCTACTCTCTGACTGTATAAATAATTTTACTTAACTTCTAGAAAAGACAAATACATCATTTTTCAACATAATCTCCTTGCTATTTAATACACTTTATCCATCTGTCAACAAGCTTTCATATTCCCACATTAAAAATATGTTTTATACTGAGCTGCGGGCCACAAATGCACCGTTGTCTTGGATTATTGCACAGGCAGAGCCATGGCTGATTTGCAAATTATTTGTCACATAATCCACTTATACTAGGCTATCCAATAGAATCAGTTCACGCGCACGCTCAATGTTGTCATCAGTTGTGGACAGGCGTCCGGCTACTTCATGGCTGACACTTGTGCGACCTTCCTTGAACTTGTCTATCCATTTATACACACTTTGTGACAAAACACTTTAAGTGTTTGATAAATATTGGTACCAGACACACCCTTAGACCACGAAAAACAAATCACTGCATGCTGTTCTTCTTTCGCGGAAATGACAAGTGGGGACAGCCATTGTTTCCCGCACCGCAGTCACTAACGGACGTAAGACGTTTAAACCTGCACAGCAGTGACTGGGGAGACAGCGACCTCGTACGGAAAGCGCTGATAAGGCAGTGCGGCCAACAGAAGTTTTAATATAACCGGAGTGCGGATAATTTATGACTCACCCTCATGTAAAAATAATACTAATAATAGCAACATAGCTATAAGAAGATGTGATAAAAACAATGCTATATAAAGTTGTGTATAGGTTCAGACAGCACCAGGGCGTGGTTTTGCACGGATAGGGGCCCAACCCAAGTATAAATATAAAAGAGTATCCGGCACACCAATATTGAAACAAAGGTATTTTTATTTTGTTTTTAATGCCAGTGGCAGAGTGCGACGTTTCGGTCTAAGTGACATTCATCAGGCCCTGAGCCGTGCTGGAAACTGCATAGACGAGCGCTAGTGGTTTTGAATTAATAATACTTACTTTGTGTACTTGGTAGATTTGAAATGGCAAATTTCAGTCTTCCTGCAAGCCACTCCAGACTCTCATGCAGATTGGCAAGGGCTTTTAAGTCACTGACATCAGTCATTATCTCATTCTGTGGAATTAGTTTATCTCCAAGGTTTCCAATAAGGACTTCTGACTCTTTAGCAAATGCAGCCCTAAAATTAGAAAAGAACGGCCACAGATATTTAAAAAGAGATTTATTAGCAAAACAGTTGTGTATATGAGAGTATGAGAATGCGGAAGCCATGTAAATTGAATATTGCCATAGAACATAGAAAAGAATCCCTTGAGTTTACCTCTCAATACAGAACACTTTTGGAATATATATATATACATACACACACACACGTACACGCACCATCTGGACAAAAGTACCGGGTCGCCGAGTGCGGAGGCGCATAGTGCATAAAAATCGCCAATACTCTGCTGAGTCAATCACTGCAGAGTTCCAAACCTCCTCTGGCATTAACATCTGCACAAAAACTGTGCCCATAGCATAGGTCTCTCTGGCCGAGCAGCTGCATGCAAGCCGTACATCACCAAGTACAATGCCAAGCGTTGAAAGGAGTGGTGTAAAGCATGCCACCACTGAACTCTGGAGTAGTGGAAACGTGTTCTGTGCAGTGACGAATCACGCGTCTCTATCTGACAGTCTGATGGACTAGAGGAAGTTACCTGCCTGACTTCTTTGTGCCAACTGTAAAGTTTGGTGAAGGAGGGATAATGCTATGGGGTTGTTTTTCAGGGGTTGGCCTAGGCCCCTTGGTTCCAGTGAAGGGAAATCTTAATGCTTCAGCAGACCAAGACATTTTGGACAATTGTGTTTTCAACTTTGTGGAAACAGTTTGGGGAAGGCACTTTTCTGTTCCAGCATGACCGTGCCCAAGTGCACAAAGCAAGGTCCATAAAGTCATGGTTGGATGAGTTTAGTCTGAAAGAACTTGACTGGCCCGCATAGAGCCCTAACCTCAACCCCATCGAACACCATTCTAATTCTTCCCAAAGGAGATTGTGAGCCAGGCCCTCTCGTCCAACATCAGTGTCTGACCTCACAAATGCTCTTCTGGATGAATGGACAAAAAAATCTCACAGACACACTCCAAAATCTTGTAGAAAGTCTTCACAGAAAAGTGGAAGTGGTTTGATCTGCAAAGGAGAATTAATTCCTTATTAATGCCTATGGATTTCAAATGGGCTGTCATTAAAGCTCATGTAGGTGTAATGACGGCCCCCTGCTGAGAACTTGTCTGTTAGGTTATGTTCACCCCTGCGTCGGTGTGTTCCGTTGTTCTGCTCTGTCAGTGGAGCAGAACAAGGGAACAACAGAAGCAATGTTCGGGGAGTCCGTCATTTTACCTGCACTATGGTCTCCGATAATCTCGGCCTGATCTGCGACGGAGGCCCTTAACGGAGCCTCCAACGCAGATGTGAATGAGGCCTTTACTTGACTTTAGATCAGTAAGTATGGCCTTTTTGTGGTATGAAGTAGTTTTTCAACTAAAGTATGTAACAATATATCTGTCCATAGCATAACGAAGCCAATAGACTAGTGATTAATTTTTCTGTTCAATAATTTTTATTAGATTTTACACAAAAAGAATGGATGCAAACTATACATGTAACATATTATTGAATACATATATCAAAAACTACAGCATCTTATTCATCGAAACATCATTGTTTCGGTCCAACATAATAACATTTCAACAAGACAACAGAATAACATCACTAGCAGCTTGTATATCGTCAAAAGGTTTTGTTATGAATATGAATCTAATTAAGATGTCAGTTGTTTATATAAGAGCTATATTTGATGGCACAAAGGGCTGGCTGACCAGCTTTCACAAATGTTGGAGAATTTAGGGAAACTAAGATTGCCAAGTGCTATTATTCTTTCATATGCATAAGAGGAGTTAATTAGCAACAACAGTTCGGCCTGGGTGGGTATGTCGGCACTCTTCCAATGTCTAGTCACCACTAACTTTGCCATAGCTAATATTTTACATGACAGTATTCTGAATTTTGGAGGAATGTCTTCCATGTGTAAAAACAGTAGAGCTAAATGAGGGGATACAGGAATCCGTATGTCAAACATAGTTTCTAATAATGCAAATACCTCTCTCCAGTAGCTTAGTATTACTGGACACTCCCACAGTACATGTATTAGAGCGCCTCTGTTACCACATCCCCTCCAGCATGTTACTGAGACATCTGGGAACATTATATGAAGTTTGTCCGGGGTATAATACCAGTGTAGATGGGTTTTTAGAGCCGCTTCTAACTGGGAGCTACATTGCAGTGAACTATGAATCTGGTTATATGCTTTCCTCCATGTTTCTTCCCCGAATGACATTCCTAGCATCCGCTCCCATAATAGAATATTGTGAGTTTTACAAAAATCTGTGTGACTTGACAATGTATCATATACTCCTTTCAATATCTTAGTAGATTTGGCCAGCAAGCTAAAAAGTTTTGTATTATAGATAGGGTGACGATCCTTTAACCCCTTAAGGACGCAGCCTAGTTTGGGCCTTAAGGCTCAGAGCCCATTTTTCAAATCTGACATATTTCACTTTATGTGGTAATAACGTCGGAATGCTTAAACCTATCCAAGCGATTCTGAGATTGTTTTCTCGTGACACTTTGGGCTTCATGTTCGTGGTAAAATTTGGTCAATATATTCAGTCTTTATTTGTGAAAAATTGCAAAATTTTGAGAAAATTTACAAAAAATAGCATTTTTCAGAATTTAAATGCATCTGCTTGAAAAACAGACGGTTATACCACCCAAAATAGTTACTAGTTCACATTTCCCATATGTCTACTTTAGATTGGCATGGTTTTTTGAACATTATTTTATTTTTCTTGGACGTTACAAGGCTTAGAACATAAACAGCAATTTCTCATATTCTTAAGAAAATTTCAAAAGCCTTTTTTTGAAGGTACCAGTTCAGTTCTGAAGTGGATTTGAGGGGCCTATGTATTAGAAACCCCCATAAAACACCCCATTTTAAAAACTAGACCCCTCAAAGTATTCAAAACAGCATATAGAAAGTTTTTTAACCCTTCAGGCACTTCACAGGAATTAAAGCAAAGTGGAAATGAAATTTGCAAATTTCATTTTTTCTGCTGAATTTTAATTTTATTCAATTTTTTTCTATAACAGAGAAGGTTTTACCAGAGAAATACTACTAAATATGTATTGTCCAGATTCTGCAGTTTTTAGAAATGTCCCACATGTGGCTCTACTGCGCTCGTGGACTAAAACACAAGCCCTAGAAGCAAAGAAGCACCTAGTGCATTTTGAGGCCTCTTTTTTATTAGAATATATTTTAGGCAGCATGCCAGGTTTGAAGAGGTGTTGAGGTATCAAAACAATGGAAACCCACCAGAAGTGATCCCATTTTGGAAACTACACCCCTCAAGGAATTAATTTATGTTTTTTGTTATCATTTTGACCGCACAGTTTTTTCACAGCACCTATTTGAATTGGGCTGTGAAATGAAAAAAATGATATTTTTTCCAATAAGATGTCATTTTTGATCAAAATTTCTTATTTTCACAGGGAACAACATACCCCATTTTGTTGCCCAATTTGTCCTTAGTGCGGCAATACCCCATTTGTGGTGATAAACTGCCGTTTGGGCCCATGGGAGGGCTCAGACGGAAAGGAGCACTATGTGTTTGTTGGAGTCCAGATTTTGCTGGATTGGTTTTCGGGTGCCATGTCGCATTTGCAGAGCCCCAGAGGTATCAAAGCAATGGAAACCCACCAGAAGTGACCCCATTTTGGAAACTACACCCCTCAAGGAATTCATTTATGGTTTTTGTTATCATTTTGACCGCACAGTTTTTTCACAGCACCTATTTGAATTGGGCTGTGAAATGAAAAAAATGATATTTTTTCCAATAAGATGTCATTTTTGATCAAAATTTCTTATTTTCACAAGGAACAACATATCCCATTTTGTTGCCCAATTTGTCCTTAGTGCGGCAATACCCCATTTGTGGTGATAAACTGCCGTTTGGGCCCATGGGAGGGCTCAGAAGGAAAGGACCACCATTTGGCCTACTGGAGCTTTTCTGGTGCTAAGTCATGTATGCAGAAGCCCCTGAGGTACCAGTACAGTTGAAACCCGCGAGAAGTGACCCCATTTTAAAAACTACACCCCTTAAGATATTAATCTAGAGGTGTAGTGAGCATTTTGACCGCACAGGTACTGTGTAAAAGATAATGCGCAGCAGATGGTGCAGAGTGAGAATTGCAATTTTATATATATATATGGCATGTCAGTGTCCGATATAGTGTGCCCAGCATGCGCCACCGGAGATATACACCCCTTAAATTGTAATGTGGGTTCTCCTGGGTACGGCAATACCCTACATGTGGCTGTTATCAGCTGCCTGGGCACACGGCAGGGCTTAGAAGGGAAGGACCACCATTTGGCCTACTGGAGCTTTTCTGGTGCTAAGTCATGTATGCAGAAGCCCCTGAGGTACCAGTACAGTTGAAACCCCCGAGAAGTGACCCCATTTTAAAAACTACACCCCTTAAGACATTCATCTAGAGGTGTAGTGAGCATTTTGACCCCACAGGTACTGTGTAAAAGATAATGCGCAGCAGATGGTGCAGTGTGAGATTTGGAATTTTATATATATATATGCCATTTCAGTGTCCAATATAGGGTACCCAGCATGCGCCACCGGAGATATACACCCTTTAAATTGTAATGTGGGTTCTCCTGGGTACGGCAATACCCTACATGTGGCTGTTATCAGCTGCCTGGGCATACGGCAGGGCTCAGAAGGGAAAGATGAGGGGGTAAGCTGTGCGGAGTGCATCAGGGTAAATTAAAAATCAAGGGATGTATGATACATTTTAAAACAATCTTTTATACAGAGCCCTGGTTTTTCGGGACACGTGTCACATTGGTATATTGTGTTCTTCCTTATCCCCCTCCTATAGCAGACTCTGCACCTCTTTTGACTCTTTCCCTTTCCACCGGTTTGGGGAACTTCTCCTGGAAAGTGTTGCCCTGGTACGATGCGTGTGGCCTCGCTTCCAGAAGTACTGGGTGCCCCCCCTTCCTGGTCCCTAAAGATTAGATCTTGAAATTCCAGGAAAGTTCCCCTCTGGCCTGCACATCGACGTAGCACGTACGCATTGTACAAAGCCATCTGTATGATGTGCCCGGCCAGCTTCTTATACCACACCGCATGGCGCTCTGTAGGGCTTCAGGACTTGATTTGACAAGTCCATCCCTCCCATGTACCTATTGTAGTCCAGGATGCAGTCTGGTTTGGGGGTGGCCTTTCCTTCATATATCCTAAATCTGTAGGTATAACCTGATGCACTCTCGCACGCATACATCTTCGCGCCATACCTTGCCCTCTTACCCGGCAGGTACTGGCGGAATTGAACCCTCCCTTTAAAATGTACCAGGGACTCATCAATAGAAAAACACTTCTCGGGGGTGTATGCTTGGGAAAACCGGGCACTGAAACGGTCTAATAGGGGTCTCCGTTTATACAAACGGTCAAAACTGGGGTCACCTCGGGGTTGGCACGGCTCATTATCAGTGTAATGTAAGAAGCGAAGTATTGCCTCATTTATTTATTTTTTTAGGTTCCAGTTCAGTTCTGAAGTTGCTTTGAGCGGACTATATATTAGAAACCCCCATCAAACACCCCATTTTAGAAACTAGACCCCTCAAAGTATTCACAACAGCATGTAGAAAGTTTATGAACCCTTTAGGTGTTTCACAGAAATTTAGATCAAAGTAGAGGTGAAATGTACTTTTTTTTATTTGGTCAGAAAATCCTCTTTATACCATTTTTTTTATAACACAAAAGGATTTATCAGAGAAACACAACTCAATATTTATTGCCCAGATTCTGCAGTTTAGAGAAATATCCCACATGTGGCCCTCGGGCGGTAATGGACTGAAGCACCGGCCTCCGAAGCAAAGGCGCACCTAGTGGATTTTGAGCCCTCTTTTTTATTAGGCACCATGTCCGGTTTGAAGAAGTCTTGTGGTGCCAAAACATTGGGAACCCCCCAAAAGTGACCCCAATTTGGAAACTAGACCCCTTGAGGAATCCATTGTAGTTTTCTTGGGGTGCATGCGGCTTTTTGATCAGTTTTTATTCTATTTTTAGGTGGCGTGGTGACTAATAAACAGCAATTCTACTATTGGTTTTTATTCTATTTTTTTTTACAGCGTTCACCGTGCACTATAAATGACATATTCACTTTATTCTACGGGGCGATACGATTACGGCGATACCAGATGTTTATAGTTTTTTTTTATGTCTTATGGCGTTTTCACAATAAAATACGTTTTGTAAACAATCATTCACTTTTTGTGTTGCCTTATTCTAAGAGCCAGAACTTTTTTATTTTTCAATCAATAAAGCCGTGCGAGGACTTATTTTTTGCGTAACGAACTGTAGTTTCGTTCAGTACCATTTTTCGGTACATGCGACTTTTTGATCTCTTTTTTTTCCATTTTTTGGGAGGTGAAGTGACCAAACAATTGTGATTGTGGTACGGTTTATTAATATTATTAATATTTTTTTTTACGGCGTTCACCGTGCGGGATAAATAACAAAATAATTTTGTAGTTCAGGCCGTTACGGACGCGGCGATACCAATTATGTATAGTTTATTTGTTTGTTTATATATTTTTATTAATAATAAAGACTGATAAGGGAAAAAGTGGGACTTTTACTTTTATCACTTTTAAAACTTTTATTTTCTTATTTTTAACTTTTTTTTAACTTTATTACTTTGTCCCACTAGGGGACTTGAGGGCAGGAGGCCCTGATCGCTATTCTAATACACTGCACTACATGCGTAGTGCAGTGTATTAGAACTGTCAGCTACTCACGTTGTCAGGACCCACTAGGCTTCCGTCTATGGCATAGCCGGACGCCATTGTTTGGTGTCCGGTTGCCATAGTCACCATCGCCGGCCGCTATCGTGTAGCAGGCTGGCGATGGCGGATTAACCCCTAAGAAGCCGCAATCGCTATTGAACGCGGCTTCTGAGGGGTTAATCGGCGGGGGAGCTCCGCGATCGGTCCCGGCACATTGAGCAGTGATAGTCTGCTGTCGGAAACAGCAGCTATCACAGCTCATGAACACGCCCCGCGCGAACGGCGCCGTGTTTACTCCATGACCTACTATTAGGTCACTGAGCGCGAACGCTACAGTTAGCATGACCTAATAGTAGGTCATGGAGCGTTAAGGGGTTAAAGTTGATATAAAGTGTCTGACCTGTAAATATTTATAAAAATCACTCCTTGGAAGGGAGTATGTAAGCTTCAAATATTCAAAGGAGTGCAGTTGTTCCTTGCAATATAACTGAGATATTTGGGAGATTCCCCCAGACTTCCAGTTGTTTAAGTTTAAATGAGGGATGGCCAGTTCCAGCACTTCCAGAGGGACCTGCGAGTTGGTAAGAGGCACACGATTGGAGGAGTGTTGTTGTATGTAGGACCAACACCTTAAGGCTGCTTTAGTAATTGGGGAGATGTGTGCAGGGATGGCTATGTTCCAAAGTTCGAGAAACATGAGAGCTTTCAAGCTAGACGGATAAACATAAGATGTTTCTATTTGAACCCAATGTGTTGAGAGATTAGTCGTCCACCCTGGACTTAAGAGTGCCACCAAAGTAGAGGAGTAGTATGCATAAATATCTGGTATTCCCAATCCCCCTAGTCTTCTATCCCTAGTCAAAATATGTGCTGCGACACGTGGTTTGCGATAAGACCAAATAAATTTCATGATAGCCGTTTGGATACATTTGAAGAAAGATTTTGGTACGGCTATTGGGACCGTTCTAAACAAATACAGCAGTTTAGGTAGTAATAACATTTTGAATGCGGCAATCCTGCCTATCCAAGACACTTCAACTTTATGTAATCTAGCCATTTCTACTTGGATTGTTTGCAAAAGGGGTTCATAGTTAGATCTGTATAAAGATTTGTGAGATTGTGTCAGAGTTATACCCAGGTATGTGATACCCTTTTCTTTCCAGTCAAATGGATATCTATACTTAAGGAGATGAAGTAGAGAGGGCGAAATGTTCAGTGGTAATATTTGAGACTTCTGGGTATTTAATTTGTATAGCGAGACTTGTCCAAATTTTTGAATACAGTCTAGAGTAGCTTCGAGTGAATCTTCTGGGGAGGATAAGGAGAGTATTATGTCATCTGCATATAATGAAATTGTATGTACTCGATTGTCAATGTATATACCGTGAATGTTTGCATGTGTTCGTAAGACTTGAGCTAAGGGTTCCATAGATAATATAAACACAAGGGGGGATAAAGGGCATCCTTGTCTAGTGCCGTTAGTAATTTGGAAAGAGTCCGACAACACTCCATTAGTATATACCTGAGCTGACGGGCATGAATATAGAGCTTTAATAGAGTCAATTATACATCCTCTGAACCCCATCTTTCCTAACGTCGAAAAAGCGTATTCCCAATGGATACGATCAAACGCTTTTTCAGCGTCTAGGGCTAGCATTACCGAAGGCATCTCTGATTGTTCTATAGTATATAGAATACCCAACACTCTACGAGTATTGTCTGAGGCTTGTCTACCCTTTACGAATCCTACCTGGTCTTCTCCTATCAGCGTGGGCAGCAAGTGGGAAATTCTCATAGCTAGTATTTTTGCGTATATTTTAACATCTACATTTAATAATGAGATAGGACGAAAGTTTTGAGGGGCATCTGTAGTTTTTCCTGGTTTCGGGATGGTGACAATTAAGGCAGATTGATTTTCGGCCGGTAAAACCCCTGAGTCCATTGCTTTCTGGAAAAATCTACACATAAACGGTAATAATATACCTTGTAGTGATTTATAATACATGTTGGTAAGTCCATCTGGGCCAGGAGACTTGCCGTTGGGTAGTAACTTAAGAGCGTCAGATATTTCCTTTTCTAAAAACGGGGCATTTAAATTCGACAGTTGGATCTCAGAGAGGTGAGGTAGATTTATTTTTTGCAGAAAAGCCTGAATATCTGCATCCGACGGGTGTGGGGAAAATGGGTCTTTCCCCAAATTGTATAAATAATAGGAATAAAAAGTTCTAAATTGGTTAGCAATGTCTGTGGGGTGTGTTATTTTCGTTTGGGTGTGGGGGTCTATCAGAAATGGAATCTTGGATTTTTGGTGTTGCGTCTTCAATCTAGCTGCCAACAACTTGCTGGCCTTATTGTTCTGCGAATAATACCTTGCTTTGGTTTTTTTGAGATTTTTCTCATAGTCAGAAAGTAAGCTACATCTTAAGCGTTGTCGGAGAATAAAAAGTTTTTCGGCGTTTTGTGGCGTCTGCTTAGTTTTATTTTGGGTTTCCATGGAGCGAATTTCTTCTGTAAGGGAAGAAATTAAGGCCATCCTTTGTTTTTTAACTATATGTCCCAAACGAATGAGAGTGCCTCTAACAAAGGCTTTGTGGGCATTCCATAAGGTGAAATCATTGATTTGGGAATTGTCGTTTTGTTGGAAATATTCTCTGAGGTCATTCACAATGGTTTGTTTATGTTCCGGATGGGACAATAAAAAAGGGTTGCACCTCCAGAGGTAAGTGGGTTTGGACCTATTACTTTCCTCAATTATCAGGGTTATTACCGCATGATCCGACCATTTAATGGTCTCTATTGACGAGTTTTTAGTGGCAAAGAGCGATTCTTTATCTACGAGAAACATATCTATGCGGGAATAACTATTATGGGTTAAGGAGTAGAAGGAATAATCTTTCTCTGTACTGTGCTGTGCCCGCCAGACATCATATAGTTCTTGTTTCCCCACCAAGGGTCCAAGCTGGGCTTGTGATTGACGTGTGGGGTTTGTGGTATCCAGAGAGGCATCAACTATAGTGTTGAAGTCCCCACATATTATCACCCTTCCTTGACGTAGTTTGTTCATTAGTCGGAATATTTTGTGGAGAAAACGAATTTGGTGACGGTTGGGAGCATAAACGTTTACAATTGTATATGTTATGTTGTTAATTATGCAGATTAATATAATATATCTACCATTTGGGTCAATATGGGCCTGAATTTTCTGAAACGCTACCGAGTTTTTTACAGCAATTAGAATGCCTCTGGACTTAGCCGTGTAGTGTGATTGGAATATGTGAGGAAATAAATGGTGATTTATGCGATTCGCATCTGTTTGTAATAGGTGCGTTTCTTGGGCACACAAGATGTCACATACTATGGATTTAGATTCTTGCCACATATGCGCTCTTTTATGTGGACTATTAAGCCCGTTCACATTAAGTGAGGCTATTTTAATAACCATTGTAGCTGTAAAGAAATGCGGTGTAGTATCCTATCTGAGGAGATATTAGTTTGTTTTCCCCTGTACCTGTACACAACGTGATCAGCTCGTTCAGTTTCCATCGACCATATTCACAATCGGTGTCTCTGCTGCTAGCACAAAAATATAAAAAAGAAATAAACACAAAACAGTAGATTCTACACAAATCTAGTACGAACCATGGACAAATGAAACTGTCCATCAGAAAAGGGGCAAAGACAGTCAGCTTGATGTCGGGCCAATATGACCGCAACTGCACCAAAATTAGCTAAACCTCAGCTAATACTTTGAAGAGGGATGTTCCGTCATATCCGAGACCATCAGAGAAAAGCGGAGAAAAGAAAAACACATATCATTCTTTTCATCATTTGTGTTGTTTCCGGCGATCTACCATCTGCCATTCATCCCTTACTCTTTGGGGGGGGGGGGTGGTTAGATGGCTGCTCTTGCAGATGTACCGTAATGTCCCATGTTTTCAGTAGGACTACTCCCTCTGAGATATTTCGGATCACGTATAGAGAGTTATTTCGGTGAATAAGTAGGCGAACTGGGAATCCCCAGCGGTATAAAATCTTGTTGTCCCGTAGGGCATTTGTGATAGGAGCTAAACATCTTCGTAGCTGCATCGTCGCAGCTGAGAGATCTGTAAAGATGGATATCATACTATATTGTGATGGCGTAGCATCTTTTCTCTTGAGACATCATCAATTGTTCCTTGATATGGTAAAAATGAATCCGGGCTATTACGTCGCGCGGTATGTTATCTGCAAGATGTTTTGGTTTTGGGAGTCTACGAATTCGATCTATAATGAGATCCCTCGGAGTACATGCCGGAAGCATGGTCTTAATAAATTCTTGCGCAAATTTAGGCAGATCTTGTGTAGCTACATCTTCAGGGATCCCTCTTATCTTGATATTGTTTCTACGAGATCTGTCTTCTAGGTCAGCCATTTTTGCTTTTATTTGAGATACTTCAGTTTCTAGGTCGTAGTGTGCATCAATCAGCTCATTATGAGACATGACAAATTCACCGAGTTTGGTTTCAGCATGTTGAACTCTAAGTTCTACGTCTTGTACTGCTGCTGACAGGGGATGTAGCATTTTAGCAAAACCTGCTTGCAGGGAGGTACTGAGAGCCTGAAGCATGGTCTTCATTGCAAGCTCTGTGACTAAGTTAGCTGAGGAGGGCATGTCATCTAGATTTTTTTCCTCTGACAGGGAGATCCCAGGGGGTATGCATTCTCCTACCTGGGTTGATGGAGATTCCGGAGAAGACCGTCTCTGTCTCTGTTGAGATGTACTCCTGGAACTCAGCAAAGGTGGCGATAAGGAAGCAGAGGTAGGTGTTGATGATTTAAGATGGCGCCCCCGTCGTCCTGAATGAGTGAGGCCTGTAGCTGGAATATCCCGGGTAGACTTCACTATAGTTGCCGCAATGAGTGGAGGAGCTAGCGACGGGACAGAGGCACTCCTCCTCTGCGTAGCTGCAGCATTATTGAGTCGAGACGGGGAGTGTGGAGGCGGCTCGGAGGTAAGGGAGCCAGTCAGGGAGCACGTGTCCCCTCCATCTTGGATCTCCTCAGTGTGGCGCGGAGGGAAGAAGTCCGTGAGCTTGGAGGGTCTCTGTACGGGCCTTCTGCGTCTCGGCATATCTGCTTGATATTCCGGTCTATGCAGGGAACTACCTTCGGTTCGGATTTGTGCTGCTTTTGAGGCTTTAGTCGCGGTAAAGTCGAGTCTGGTGCAGGAGCTCTGTACTCACACAGCCATTCAGACCGACCGCCAAGCCACGCCCCAGTGATTAATTTTTCAAACGGACGGTGAGAATCTCTTAAAAAGGGAATGTCTCATGGGTTTAATTTTAGTTTCATTCATTAAACGTAAGTATGTAGAAGAGAAATAAAGTGTTTGTTCTTTTGTTAAAATGTTGTAACGATTTATTTTTTAAACTTTCGTGGGGCGGCTATATTGGAGGCACATTTCCTTCCTGTTTTTTCTGTATAGACAGTACAGCAGTCCCGTAAGTGTACGTCATGGTGCAGGGGGAGAAGTATGGAGCGCACTCACGTGCTGAGCACGCTCGATACGCTACAGGTGTCAGTTGTGTATTACAGCCGACACTAACGGCCAGGAACAGCGATCGCGTTTAACCTATCAAATGCTGTGGTCAATCGCGACCACAGTATCTGAGGTGTTATAGGGAGGGGGCGGCCCCTCTGACATCTCACCGGTGCCCCCACAACGCGATCGCGGGTTTCCGATATCATGGCAGCCCAGAGGCCTAACGAAAGCCCCCAGGACTGCCTTCACTCTGCCTCTGTTAAGCCCTGTGGCAGGGCTTAACAGAAGACGGTAAAAATTACTATACACTGCAACACATTAGTATTGCAGTGTACTGTACCAGGGGGGTTCAAGTCCCCCAGCAGGACTAATAGAATGTGTAAAACAAAAAGTAAATAATGTTTTTAGTAGTAAAAAAAATGTAAAAGTTAAAAAAATTCCCATTTTTCCTCTGATGTAAAAAGTAAACAAAACTGGTATCGCATCTGTAAAAGTTCAGAACGATTACAATATAGCATTAATTCATGCGCACGGTGAACGCTGTAAAAAGAGAATAATATATAAAAACGCTAGAATCGCTGTTTTTTGGTCAACTTAGCGGTAAAATGAAATAAAATAAAAAGTGATCAAAAAGTCCCAATAAAAACAAAGCGGATGACGCAAAAAAGAATCCCCCCACCGGTCAAACCGACAAAAAAATAAAAAAAAAGTTATGAAAAAAAGTTGTCTTTCAGAATATGGAACAGAATAATAATTTTTTTTCTAACAAATCGATTTTTCTTTGTAAAAAGAGTAAAACATTAAAAAACCTATATAAATTTGGTATCGACATAATCGTATTGACCAGCAGAATAAAGTAAATTTGTCGTTTTTACCACACGGCGGAAGACGTAAAAACGAAACCCAAAAGAAAATGGGAGGAATCACGTTTTTTTTCCAATTACACCCCACATAGAATTTATTTTCAGTTTCCCAGTACATATGGTACTTTAAATGGTGCCAATAGAAACTACAACTCCTCCCGCAAAAAACACCTCTTCAATGATGGAAAAATAAAAAAGTTATGGCTCAGACGGCAGGATGCGTAAAACAAAAATGAAAAAACAAACATAAATGGCTTGGACTGTAAGGAGTAAAAGGGGTTTCAGAGTTATTTAGCAGGGATGCAGTTTCTCCTCGCCGCTGTGTATTGACATAGCTGCAGCGATGATGTGCATTTATACCCACATAATCGCTGTAGCCAAATCACTAGTCTCAGTGGGTATACGGCACAGTTTTGCTGAGGCCAGTGCTTGGCTGCAGCGAGCACGTGGGTATACGGGCACCTTATCGCTGCAGCTATGTCAATAAACAGCGGCAGGGAGGAACTGAGCGGCAGCGCTGAAACGACTGGGATCTGTGGGGTAAGTAGTACCTTTTTATTTGTTGTTGTTTCTTTTCGTCCTCAGAATTTTTTTTTTAAAAACTCGGAAAACCCCTTTAACCCCTTAACGCTCCATGACCTACTATTAGGTCATGCTAACTGTAGCGTTCGCGCTCAGTGACCTAATAGTAGGTCATGGAGTAAACACGGCGCCGTTCGCGCGGGGCGCGTTCATGAGCTGTGATAGCTGCTGTTTCCGACAGCAGACTATCACTGCTCAATGTGCCGGGACCGATCGCGGAGCTCCCCCGCCGATTAACCCCTCAGAAGCCGCGTTCAATAGCGATCGCGGCTTCTTAGGGGTTAATCCGCCATCGCCGGCCTGCTACACGATAGCGGCCGGCGATGGTGACTATGGCAACCGGACACCAAACAATGGCGTCCGGCTATGCCATAGACGGAAGCCTAGTGGGTCCTGACAACGTCAGGACCCACTATGCTTGCTGTCAGTGAGTAGCTGACAGTTCTAATACACTGCACTACGCATGTAGTGCAGTGTATTAGAATAGCGATCAGGGCCTCCTGCCATCAAGTTCCCTAGTGGGACAAAGTAATAAAGTAAAAAAAAAGTTAAAAAAAGATGTGTAAAAATAAGAAAATAAAAGTTTTAAAAGTAATAAAAGTAAAAGTCCCCCTTTTTCCCTTATCAGTCATCTATTATTAATAAAAATATATAAACAAACAAATAAACTATACATAATTGGTATCGCCACGTCCGTAACGGCCTGAACTACAAAATTATTTTGTTATTTATCCCGCACGGTGAACGCCGTAAAAAAAAATATTAATAAACCGTACCACAATCACAATTGTTTGGTCACTTCACCTACCAAAAAATGGAATAAAAAGAGATCAATAAGTCGCATGTACCTAAAAATGGTACTGATGGAAACTACAGTTCGTTACGCAAAAAATAAGTCCTCGCACGGCTTGATTGATTGAAAAATAAAAACGTTCTGGCGCTTAGAATAAGGTAACACAAAAAGTGAATGATTGTTTACAAAACGTATTTTATTGTGCAAACGCCATAAGACATAAAAAAAAACTATAAACATCTGGTATCGCCGTAATCGTATCGCCCCGCAGAATAAAGTGAATATATCATTTATAGCGCACGGTGAACGCTGTAAAAAAAAAAAAGTATACAAAAACAATAGTAGAATTGCTGTTTATTAGTCACCACGCCACCTAAAAATGGAATAAAAACTGATCAAAAAGCCGCATGCACCCCAAGAAAACTACAATGGATTCCTCAAGGGGTCTAGTTTCGAAATTGGGGTCACTTTTGGGGGGTTTCCAATGTTTTGGCACCACACGACCTCTTCAAACCGGACATGGTGCCTAATAAAAAAGAGGGCTCAAAATCCGCTAGGTGCTCCTTTGCTTCGGAGGCCGGTGCTTCAGTCCATTACCGCCCGAGGGCCACATGTGGGATATTTCTCTAAACTGCAGAATCTGGCCAATACGTATTAAGTTGCGTTTCTCTGATAAATCCTTTTGTGTAATAAAAAAAATGGTATAAAAAGAGTAAATTTCACCTCTACTTTGCTCTAAATTTCTGTGAAACACCTAAAGGGTTCATAAACTTTCTAAATGCTGTTGTGAATACTTTGAGGGGTCTAGTTTCTAAAATGGGGTGTTTGATAGGGGTTTCTAATATATGGGCCCCTCAAAGCAACTTCAGAACTGAACTGGAACCTAAAAAAATAAATAAATGAGGCAATACTTCACTTCTTACATTATACTGATAATGAGCCGTGCCCACCCCGAGATGACACCAGTTTTGACCGTTTGTATAAACGGAGACCCCTATTAGACCGTTTCAGTGCCCGGTTTTCCCAAGCATACACCCCGAGAAGTGTTTTTCTATTGATGAGTCCCTGGTACATTTTAAAGGGAGGCTTCAATTCCACCAGTACCTGCCAGGTAAGAGGGCAAGGTATGGTGTGAAGATGTATAAGCTGTGCGAGAGTGCATCAGGGTATACCTACAGATTTAGGATATATGAAGGAAAGACCACCCCCAAACCAGACTGCATCCTGGACTACAATAGGTACATGGGAGGGATGGACTTGTCAAATCAAGTCCTGAAGCCCTACAGCGCCATGCGGTGTGGTATAAGAAGCTGGCCGGGCACATCATACAGATGGCTTTGTACAATGCGTACGTGCTATGTCGATGTGCAGACCAGAGGGGAACTTTCCTGGAATTTCAATATCTAATCTTTAGGGACCAGGAAGGGGGGGCACCAGGGTACTTCTGGAAGCGAGGCCACACGCATCGTACCAGGGCAACACTTTCCAGGAGAAGTTCCCCAAACCGGTGGAAAGGGAAAGAGTCAAAAGAGGTGCAGAGTCTGCTATAAGAGGGGGATAAGGAAGAACACAATATACCAATGTGACACGTGTCCCGAAAAACCAGGGCTCTGTATAAAAGATTGTTTTAAAATGTATCATACATGCCTTGATTTTTAATTTACCCTGATGCACTCCGCACAGCTTACCCCCCTTATCTTTCCCTTCTGAGCCCTGCCGTATGCCCAGGCAGCTGATAACAGCCACATGTAGGGTATTGCCGTACCCAGGAGAACCCACATTACAATTTAAGGGGTGTATATCTCCGGTGGCGCATGCTGGGCACACTATATTGGACACTGAAATGGCATATATATATATTAAATTGCAAATCTCACACTGCAACATCTGCTGCGCATTATCTTTTACACAGTACCTGTGGGGTCAAAATGCTCACTACACCTCTAGATGAATGTCTTAAGGGGTGTAGTTTTTAAAATGGGGTCACTTCTCGGGGGTTTCAACTGTACTGGTACCTCAGGGGCTTCTGCATACATGACTTAGCACCAGAAAAGCTCCAGTAGGCCAAATGGTGGTCCTTTTCTTCTGAGCCCTCCCATGGGCCCAAACGGCAGTTTATCACCACAAATGGGGTATTGCCGCACTAAGGACAAATTGGGCAACAAAATGGGGTATGTTGTTCCTTGTGAAAATAAGAAAATTTGATCAAAAATGACATCTTATTGGAAAAAATATCATTTTTTTCATTTCACAGCCCAATTCAAATAGGTGCTGTGAAAAAACTGTGCGGTCAAAATGATAACAAAAACCATAAATGAATTCCTTGAGGGGTGTAATTTCCAAAATGGGGTCACTTCTGGTGGGTTTCCATTGTTTTGATACCTCAACACCTCTTCAAACCTGGCATGCTGCCTAAAATATATTCTAATAAAAAAGAGGCCTCAAAATGCACTAGGTGCTTCTTTGCTTCTAGGGCTTGTGTTTTAGTCCACGAGCGCACTAGAGACACATGTGGGACATTTCTAAAAACTGCAGAATCTGGACAATACATATTTAGTAGTATTTCTCTGGTAAAACCTTCTCTGTTACTAAAAAAAATTGAATAAAATTGAAATTCAGCAGAAAAAATGAAATTTGCAAATTTAATTTCCACTTTGCTTTAATTCCTGTGAAATGCCTGAAGGGTTAAAAAACTTTCTAAATGCTGTTTTGAATACTTTGAGGGGTCTAGTTTTTAAAATGGGGTGTTTTATGGGGGTTTCTAATACATAGGCCCCTCAAATCCACTTCAGAACTGAACTGGCACCTTCAAAAAAAGGCTTTTGAAATTTTCTTAAGAATATGAGAAATTGCTGTTTATGTTCTAAACCTTGTAACGTCCAAGAAAAATAAAATAATGTTCAAAAAACGATGCCAATCTAAAGTAGACATATGGGAAATGTGAACTAGTAACGATTTTGGGTGGTATAACCGTCTGTTTTTCAAGCAGATGCATTTAAATTCTGAAAAATGCTATTTTTTGAAACATTTCTCTAAATTTTGCAATTTTTCACAAATAAAGACTGAATATATCGACCAAATTTTACCACGAACATGAAGCCCAAAGTGTCACGAGAAAACAATCTCAGAATCGCTTGGATAGGTTTAAGCATTCCGACGTTATTACCACATAAAGTGAAATATGTCAGATTTGAAAAATGGGCTCTGAGCCTTAAGGCCCAAACTAGGCTGCGTCCTTAAGGGGTTAAGGCAGCCGAAATGAATGTAAAGTAATTTGACAGAGAAATGTCAGGATTATTAGTCTCCAGGATGTGAAGGAATACAGCCACATACCTCAAAGACTGTAAGGAGAGATGCATACAGAGCCTTATATGTGTGTATAGTGATACTATACTACCTTAGCTAGGCCTACAGCAGTACAAAAGAGCTGTCATTAACTCGCCCACCCTCTAATGATAATGAGATGACTCTGCTAACTCTGTAACAATCTATATAACACAGGAACGGTTAGCCTATTGTGTGCTCTAATGGCATTGTGAAAACTGGAATATTTCAATATTTGTTTTATATAGATCGTCATATATATATATATATATATATACATATATATACACATACACACTACCGTTCAAAAGTTTGGGTCACCCGGACAATTTTTTGTTTTCCATGAAAACTCACACTTCTATTTATCAAATGAGTTGCAAAATGACTAGAAAATATAGTCAAGACATTGACAAGGTTAGAAATAATGATTTTTATTTGAAATAATAATTTTCTCCTTCAAACTTTGCTTTCGTCAAAGAATGCTCCATTTGCAGCAATTACAGCATTGCAGACCTTTGGCATTCTAGCTGTTAATTTGCTGAGGTAATCGGGAAAAATTTCACCCCATGCTTCCAGAAGGCCCTCCCACAAGTTGGATTGGCTTGATGGGCACTTCTTGCGTACCATACGGTCAAGCTGCTCCCACAACAGCTTTATGGGGTTGAGATCTAGTGACTGCGCTGGCCACTCCATTACAGATAGAATACCAGCTGCCTGCTTCTTCCCTAAATAGTTCTTGCATAATTTGGAGGTGTGCTTTGGGTCATTGTCCTGTTGTAGGATGAAATTGGCTCCAATCAAGCGCTGTCCACAGGGTTTGGCATGCCATTGCAAAATGGAGTGATAGCCTTCCTTATTCAAAATCCCTTTTACCTTGTACAAATCTCCCACTTTACCAGCACCAAAGCAACCCCAGACCATCACATTACCTCCACCATGCTTGACAGATGGCGTCAGGCACTCTTCCAGCATCTTTTCAGTTGTTCTGCGTCTCACAAATGTTCTTCTGTGTGATCCAAACACCTCAAACTTCGATTCGTCTGTCCATAACACTTTTTTCCAATCTTCCTTTGTCCAATGTCCGTGTGCTTTTGCCCATATTAATCTTTTCCTTTTATTAGCCAGTCTCAGATATGGCTTTTTCTTTGCCACTCTGCCCTGAAGGCCAGCATCCCGGAGTCGCCTCTTCACTGTAGAAGTTGTCACTGGCGTTTTGCGGGTACTATTTAATGAAGCTGCCAGTTGAGGACCTGTGAGGCGTCTATTTCTCAAACTAGAGACTCTAATGTACTTGTCTTGTTGCTCAGCAGGTCCTCCCACTTCTCTTTCTACTCTGGTTAGAGCCTGTGTGTGCTGTCCTCTGAAGGGAGTAGTACACACCGTTGTAGGAAATCTTCAGTTTCTTGGCAATTTCTCGCCTTCATTTCTAAGAACAAGAACAGACTGTCGAGTTTCACATGAAAGCTCTCTTTTTCTAGCCATTTTGAGAGTTTAACGAACCCACAAATGTAATGCTCCAGATTCTCAACTAGCTCAAAGGAAGGTCAGTTTTATAGCTCCTCTAAACAGCAAAACTGTTTACAGCGGTGCCAACATAATTGCACAAGGGTTTTCAAGTGTTTTCTAATCATCCATTAGCCTTCTAACACAGTTAGCAAACACAATGTACCATTAGAACACTGGAGTGATGGTTGCTAGAAATGGGCCTCTATACACCTATGTAGATATTGCATTAAAAATCAGACGTTTGCAGCTAGAATAGTCATTTAGCACATTAACAATGTATAGAGTGTATTTCTGATTAATTTAATGTTATCTTCATTGAAAATAAACTGTGCTTTTCTTTCAAAAATAAGGAAATTTCTAAGTGACCCTAAACTTTTGAACGGGAGTCTGTGTATATATATATATATATATATATATATATATATATATATATATATATATATATATATATATATATATATATATATATATAAAATGAATACTAATCAAAATAAAAAATGATAATTAAAATTAGATTTAAATACTATGCCATTTTCTGATGATAATAAAAACAGTACAATCCTTTCTCAAAGCAATGCCAGTCCAATTTGTCCATGGATTATTATTAAATTAATCTTGAATTTTCTTAAATCTATTAAACTATACATTCGACAAGTATGGTCCAGGTTAAATAGCTAGAAATAAAAAAAATCATTAAATGGGCTCTCTCATAAGCAGTCATCATCCATCATCGGGCTTCGGAAGAGCACTAAAGTGGTGATGAGTAAGGTAATGCTACAGAAAATATCTGCATTTAAGCTTTAGCACCTTGACATGCAAGATAATAAGACTGCCTGTTAACTCACAGTTGGGTGCTTCTGACACAATGAAAAAAAAAACAAGCCAAGAAAACAAAGTGCTTAGATGAAATATAATGCAGAAGTCTAGAACACCTGAAATGTGCAGAGAACATTTGCATGTAATGGCCCAGCTAGATCAACTAACACATATACTGTAAACCATTGACAGATCTCTAATGCCTTGTCTTTCCAACACCAACCACTACTGCCTGAAAAACTTCTACTGCCATCCTAATGGTCTTAAAAAATAGCTTCAAGCTAATGGGGTTTAACTGAATTAGCAGATAGATCCAATACAAGGGCGGCATTGTTTCTAGGGAAAAAACAAAGCAGACCCTCCCCTCCTAATCCTGGACAACCCTTTAAAAAAAAAAAAAAAAAAAAAAAAAGCTTCACATAACTCCTTTAAAGGGTAACTAAACATTCGACAAACTCCTGACATGCCATAGTGACATGTCAGAAGTTTTGATTGGTGGGGGTCCGAGAACGGAGACCCCCACCGATTGCTAAAATGAAGCGGCAAGAGCGCTCGTGAGGCAAATCTTGTAAAATCCCTGACTGTTCTGTGACTGTGTGTGGCACAGCTACATATAGGGAAAAAACAATGCCTTCAAGGCGTCTTAACACCACAAAGGGGATCAGCAGCAACCATACTGCGGCTGTCATAAGAATAGCTGCATCCAGAGCATTACCCAAATGGAAGTTAATACTTATAAGAGTTTGTTTATAGAACAGATGTACAATGACGGTGCTGCTATTATGGTGAAGAAGGCATTTTGAATTGATAAAATTAAATTGAAGCCGAGGACAGTATACTGCGCATGCGTATTGAACACAGGTGTACGGTCCCTTGCTTTATGTGCGCATTGAGCATGCGTCCGATGCTACCAGACTTGGACCGGTAAGTTTTAACCTACTTTACTAATTATTCCCTGAATGTCTGTTTTAGAGGTAGGCATGTTTGGAACACTAAACGCAAGCTGCATAAAGCGGCATGCTGGTGGTTTAGTGACTCCAAATGTACTGACAGGTTCCCTTTAAGCACCTGTAAGTAGAACTTGATGTCAATGTGAACTAATGCATTATTACAATAACTGGCATTAGAATCTAGGACTTTAGTGATGTGGCTGTGGTCCCACTTTGTATAAAATTCACCCAAACTTGGTTAAAAGATGGATGGTTCACCCTCTGCTCCCAATTCAGACCATATTGTAGCTGCAGGATCAAGGTTCTTCAATGTTTCAGACCAAGTTCACTAGCATTGCAGTAAACCTGCTTGGTGATGTGCTGTCCTATAGAAGGTAGCCTCAAGCCATTGAATTATGCATTGCCTATAAAAAAAATCGTTATTAAAAGTGTTCAATCTAAAAAAAAAAAAAATTGTGAATATTTAGAATTCATTTTATCTATATTTCTGAATTACAAAACACATTCTCTCATACGGACGATTTAAAAGACGGCTTTTTATTTTAGCTGTAGATTTCCTGCATAAAATAAAAGCATAAGACATTTTATAAATAAAAAGGGGAAGGAAAAAATAAAAGGACAATGTTCAGTTACTTGAATATAAAGGTACAAAAACGATTCAGTGTCCTTGTCGGAGCAGTTCATTTAGTGTCGGCAATTATTCTGGATGTTTGGATTGTACTGATTAAGAAGTTAACAGCCTCACATGGTGTAGAATAAACTCTATGGACACACATTTCCCTCTACTAATATTTGCTCCTTCCATCCTAGGCAATATTTAAGTATAGGGGAGTTTAATCTGCATAATATACATTAACAGAGATAACAGTGACTTGGCCATCATTTACTGATAGCACGGTGACTGCCTGAATATGCCTTTTGACTATGACAGTGCAGGGGACAGCTGTAATGATTTGTTATGCCTCCTACGTCTCCTCGTCTTCTGTTCTCTCACATCAAAGTCAAGTCTGCTAATAATAAATGTACTTCTAAGGCTGAAATTTCTGTTCTGTTAATGAAATGAGAGGTAACCTTTATATGACTTGAAGGACACCGAGTGCCAAACAGTCCTTAGGGCTTTAAAAACTAATTATACAAGGAGAATCCGTCCATTATTACTTTCTTTGCCCTGCTGAGCAAAATGTGCTTAATATGCTGAAACCGTGACTGCTTACCTTGCCTGGGTGATGGCTGTTGACTCATGCATCCCACAATCTGAAACTCCAAGCACAAAACTCTTGAATGCTGGAGTGATCAGCCAAGTATGGAGTCAGGGCTGGATTAACAATGGGGCAGATGGAGCTATAGCTGTAGGCCTTCCCCAAAAAAATGGCCTATGGGCTGAGCAGCAGCAGGCCCGGATATGTAATCTGCTGAACAGAGCAGCTTCCCGGTGGGCTGGGCCTGTATCCCCCGGCGAGCAACACCTTCAACTGTATCCGTGTCCCCAAAACGCAGATACAGTTAAAACATTTTGTAGAGCAAGGAGCCTATGCCATTATCTGTCTTGTAGGCCTGCAGTCTACAAGTTACCAGGACCACGCACAGGACGCCGGCGTCCTGGAGAAATGATGTCACTGCATCGTGCCACAAAAGTCCAGAAGAGGCCTCAGCATTCTTGCGCATTGTGGGATCGGCCAGGTTTGAGGAGTATAAGTAAATTTTTTCTTATAGGGCCTTCTGACCCCCAGAGGAAGGCATTTGCGCCGAAACGCGCGTTGGGGAGGCTGTATTCTCTCCCGTATCTACCATGGGTATGATATATCCTGTTTAATATGTTTTGTTAAACTCTGCAGACTATTGTCTTTCCTTCAGCTTCTATTGACCACATATTTGCCTAAACCTATGTCAATGATGTACATGGCTTACTAATATTATCATATACACTTGTGTTTATATAGCACTTTGCTGCATTTATATGTGGTCAGCATATTGCCCTCATGCCCTCTTTTGGGCTGCATTTGCATTTTTCTGAAGGCCTGCTATGGATACAAATTTGTACTCTGTATTTATCTAGTAGATACACAGCTTTTTGTCCCGTTTTTAACTGTGGTTTATGGATTCCTCATTTGAATCTATTGTCTATTTTTCTTTATCATGTATTTCAATAAAGTATTTTTCTATTTTCATTATTTCTCTTGTCTTGCGAGCATCTATTTTTTTCTAGGTTATATATATATATACATACAGTCTTGATGCTTTTTGGGTATACACCCTTGAATCAGCCCATATAAGTTGAATAATTTTCATTTCTCATGCTTTATATGTTTGGGCCATATTGATTCATGCTGCTTTTTCGGTTAGGTCATCTGGTTTCTGAGAGTGCCCAGAGGCAAACCAAACAGTATTATAAATGGCACATGGTAAATGGGGGGCCCTGTTAAAGATTTTGCATTGGGGCCCAGGAGCTGTAAGTTACACCTCTGCCACAGCTAAATGTCTATAAAGATAGTTTTTCATCATATCAGAGACATGCGTGTGATTTAAAAAAAACAAAGTAAAGAAGGGAAAAACTTTGTACCAATTAGATTAGTAGAAATAGTATATAACTGGCACCCATTTTATGGATTTTTTGTTTTCGGCAGATGGATCCCAGTATATTTTGATCTGTCAGCTATTGCCTTTCATTCCATAAAAATCTATTAGGAAACTGTTTTTCATAGAACAGGGTAGCATGGTTGATACAGTTTTCTGTTCAGCTAACAAAACAAAAACAGAATCCTTACAAGGATACTAGGACACGTTTTCCATAGATTAGAAACACCCATGTATAGTGTACATATTTTTTAAGTATATGCAAGAATTGACATCTGATAAATGGCCAAAAATGAGATGTAGACCTAAGCTGTATATTTCCATCCACCTGTTGCGTTAAAATATGGACATCAAATGACAATTATTCTCCTATATTAGAACTTTTAAAGACGTTGTGAACATTATTATTAAACAATAATATTTGTGCGCATTATATAATACTGATGAAACTCTGTAAGCGAATACATAAATGGCAGGATCATACTCACATCAACTTTAAATAATTTATTGAGAAGCGAGGACAGGCCAAGTTTATTCAGTTCTGCATTATCTCTTGCCTTAGGTAGCAATAACATCATTCTAAATACGGACTATGAAGCAGAAAAAGTTGCACGTTAACTACATTCTGGAATTCTAATCCCTAGAGCTGGTGCTTTTTTTAAATCTGTGTGCAACTGAAAAATAAGTTTTAACCCCCAAATTTTGACATCTCCTGCAGCTACACACATCCTAATCTGAAAACACATGTGCTTATCATGGTGCCCAACCTGACAGGAGGAAAGCAAGATTATCAATTTCACCTATGGACAGGGGGCAAAAATGAATAAGAACTAGATTAGCGTCTGTACCACGTCTGACCTAACTCAGATGAAGGTTTAACCTTCAAGTGTATCTTCTTCAATTAATAACAACAAACCATTTTGATAGGATCGGTTTTAGGTTGTTTAAAGCAACACCATAGAGAAGTCCCTGTATATTAACCCCATCATTCTTGTATATAACCTTATCATCCCTGTATAGAACCACCATCAACGCTGTATAGAACCACCATCAACCCTGTATAGAACAACCATCAACGCTGTATGTATATAACTGCCATCAACGCTGTATAGAACCGCCATCAACCCTGTATAGAACCGCCATCAACCCTGTACAGAACCGCCATCAACCCTGTACAGAACCGCCATCAACCCTGTACAGAACCGCCATCAACCCTGTACAGAACCGCCATCAACCCTGTACAGAACCGCCATCAACCCTGTACAGAACCGCCATCAACCCTGTACAGAACCGCCATCAACCCTGTACAGAACCGCCATCAACCCTGTACAGAACCGCCATCAACCCTGTACAGAACCGCCATCAACCCTGTACAGGACCGCCATCAACCCTGTTTAGAACCGCCATCAACCCTGTAGATTACCTTCATCATTCCTGTATATTACCTTCATCATTCCTGTATATTACCTTCATCATTCCTGTATATTACCTTCATCATTCCTGTATATTACCTTCATCATTCCTGTATATTACCTTCATCATTCCTGTATATTACCTTCATCATTCCTGTATATTACCTTCATCATTCCTGTATATTACCTTCATCATTCCTGTATATACCAGCCATCACCCCTGTATATACCAGCCATCACCCCTGTATATACCAGCCATCATACCTGTATATACCAGCCATCATCCCTGTATATACCAGCCATCATCCCTGTATATACCAGCCATCATCCCTGTATATACCAGCCATCATCCCTGTATATACCAGCCCTCATCCCTGTATATACCAGCCCTCATCCCTGTATATACCAGCCATCATCCCTGTATATTTTTTAAGGGATGGGAAAGGGGACGTAAAAACAATTATACACATAGGAGCTAATATTTTTTTGTTCTAGAAAATTATCTAAGCCTTTTTTAAAGCCATCTACTGTCTCTGCTGTGACCAGCTCCTGCGGTAGACTATTCCATAAATTCACTGTTCCCACAGTAAAGAAGGCTTGTCGCCTCCGCAGGTTGAACCTTTCTTTTTCCAGACGGAGGGAGTTCCCCTTGTTTTTTGACGGGTTTTTACATGGAACAGGATTTCACCATATTTTTTGTATGTGCCATTCATATATTTATAAGTTAATCACGTCCCCCCTTAGTCGTCTTTTTTCAAGGCTAAATAGGTTTAGTTCTTTTAATCTTTCCTCATAACTTAGATTCTCCATGCCCCTTATTAGCTTCGTTGCTCTTCTCTGTATTTTTACCAACTCCAGGGCATCCTTTCTATGAACTAGAGCCCAGAACTGAACTGAATATTCTAGATGAGGCCTTACTAATGCTTTGTAAAGTGGTAATATTACATCCCTGTCCCGTGAGTCGATGCCTCTTTTAATACACGACAATATCTTGCTGGCCTTTGAAGCAGCTGATTGACATTGCATGCTGTTAGTTTATGATCTACAAGTACACCCAGATCCTTCTCAACAAGTGACTCCCCCAGTGTAGCTCCCCCTATCCCCCTAGGACATATGATGCATGCAGGTTGTTCGTACCCAGGTGCATAACTTTACATTTATCTACATTAAACTTCATTTGTCAAGTGGACGCCCAAACACTTAGTGTTCAAATCAGCTTGCAATTCACGAACATCTTCCATAGTCTGAACTATATTACATAGCTTGGTGTAATCTGCAAAAATAGCAATAGTGCTATTAATCCCATCCTCTATATCATTAATAAATAAGTTGAATAATAGTGGTCCCAGCACTGAACCCTGGGGTACACCACTTATAACCGGGGACCATTCAGAGTAGGAATCATTTACCAGAACTCTCTGGATACGGTCCTTGAGCCAATTCTCAATCCAATTACAAACTATACTTTCTAAACCTATAGTCCTTAATTTACCCATTAGACGTCTATGAGGGACAGTGTCAAATGCCTTTGCAAAGTTCAAAAACACTATCCACAGCGGCCCCTTTGTCTAGGCTTCTGCTCACCTCTTCATAAAAACAAATCAGGTTGGTTTGACAACTTCTGTCCTTAGTAAAACCGTGCTGGCTATCACTTATAATACTATTTATTGTCACAGAATCCTGTATATAGTCCCTCAATAGCCCCCCAAACATTTTCCCCACAATGGATTTTAAGCTTACTGGTCTATAATTACCCGGGGAAGACCTAGAGCCCTTTTTGAAAATAGGCACCACATTTGCCCTGCGCCAGTCCCTTGGCACTATACCAGTCACTAGAGAATCTCTAAATATTATGAAGAGGAAGACAGAAATAACTGAACTAAGCTCCTTAAGAACTCTAGGGTGTAACCCATCTGGTCCCGGAGCCTTGTGTACATTTATTTTATTTTATGTAGCTTGCACCATATCTACATTCATCCAATTCAGTATATCAACTGATATATTAACAGCACTGGCACCGGCTACATCAGCTGCACTTTCTTCTGTTGTATATACAGAGCTGAAGAACCCATTTAGTAACTCTGCCTTCTCTTGATCCCCTGTGACCAACTCCCCATTACCACTATTTAGGCGTCCTACATGTTCATACCTTGGCTTTTTGGGATTTATATACTTGAAGATTTTTTGGGAATTTGTTTTACTATCCTTGGCTACCTTCCTTTCATTTTCTATTTTTTGCTGATTTTATTAGGCTCTTTATATTTTACAAAGGCTACAGCTGTACCCTCAGATTTGTATTTTTCAAATGCCCTTTTTTTGTCATGTATTGCCCTTTTTACAGAAGGTGTAAGCCATGTGGGGTTTAATTTTAGTCGTTTATACTGGTTACCTATAGGAATAAATTTTGCACTATAATTACCCAAAGTAGATTTGAAAATCTCCCATTTATCATTTGCACCGTTATTTGACATTAGTTCTTCCCAGTCTATATCCTGAATTGCAGCCCTCATCCTGGGTAAATTGGCCTTCTTAAAATTAAGTGTTTTTGCCCCCCCCCAGCCTGTGTTTGTTTTTTACAGTATATGTAAAATATAACTATATTGTGATCGCTGTTATATACCAGCCATCATCCCTGTATATAATTCTTATTCTCCCTGTACATAAAACTCTTATCATCCCTGTATACAGGGGTTATGGGGGTTATATACAGGAATCATGAGCTCACGGCTCAGCACAGACAGGTGTGAGGCAGTGATGTATTCGGAATAGTAGAGCACGGAACTGACGGTTCCCTGGTCTACTATAGGGTTCAACTGTATCAGCGTCCTGACGACGCAGATCTAGTTGAAACTGGGGAAACAAATAAAAAACTTTAAATGTGAAAATATGACCTCAGTTATCTGCGCTGAATTTCTGTTCTGTTTTTTTTTTTCAGATTAATTGCCCAGCCCCAGTTGTTATAGTTAATTTGTACAGAGCTGGATAATTGGTTTACAAATATGAGCTACTGTGCGTATTGAAAAATGCAAGACTTTATACTAGATCCAAGACAAAGTTTCCAGTTTACACAGGTAGAACATCCGAATCCAAATACAATAGTTCTTTATAGAAAGTGAATCGTTTCCCCAGCAGCCATGTCGCTTGATTGCGACTTCTGTAAAAGCTTGATTGTGAAGAGTTGTAATACAGGATGATTATCACAAGAGATTAAAGCCAAGGACTATTCTCTGTTTACACTACAATTTACAACTACCTACAGGGCTGCAATCAGACAAAAATTGCTCTAGTACATTTTGTTTTGACCTGGATTTGAGAAAAAAAAGCAAGGATGATAATCCCTAAATATGTATATTGCCATCATCAATCAAAAATATTAAAATAAGCAATCAGTTATGATTATGCAACAACATGCACGCAATATCACAAAGGATTAAGTCAGTAAAGGGCAGGATTGTCTATTCAAGGGACCGAATCTCTTCAATGCCAAGTCAACAATGCCTTTGGAGAAGGAGCTTTCTGTGAAAGTTCAGAAAACAATATATGGGGTTTATAAAATAGGAATTCATAACTTATTATAGGGTTAAAGAGAACTGTAATTAAGTCTGTATGTTCTCCTTACGCCAAACAGCAATAAGGAAGATGTTAATGGTCTAAATGTATTATAACAATATACTCAGTAAGAAGGTAGAAATATCAGATCAACAAACTCTACATAATGCTATAGACAGGGTAGGACCTGCATATTAATTGTGGATTTACAAGGTGTATGCAACACTCCATTTAATCACACTTCTCAATAACTAAGCGAGGTAGAAAATGATTCGAGCTGATGTGTCCCCAAAACACCAGGTTAACGATATAGTTCATGGGCACAACAAACACCGCTACCACAAGTCTTCCTACGAAATGGAAGGATAGTAATTATGACATCTCGTCTTATATTCACTGAACCATAGTACAAAAAGAGGACTGAAGTCTAATCCAATTGAGTTGTTTTTATACTAAGCATCCATCAAATTCATAGGGTGCTCTGCTAGTATAAAATACAAAGAATAATACTCAAAATATTGCAGAAATGAACTAAGTGAAGAAGAAACTTTTGGCCAAAATGTGGAGCACAGTTTGCACTATGTATCAATATGAAAACACTTGCTTTTCAGACCGTATGAATATGGACACGAGCGCCTTTTGCTGTCAGTAAGTGCCAAAGATTTATCAGGATAAACAACCCAACAACACACTGACCCCAGCAAGGAGTAGAATAGCAGAGAGGATTTAAGGTAAGGCTACGGTCACATCTAGTTTTTTTCCATCCTTTGAAAGAATACGTCGGGAGAAGTCCCGACTTATACCTCCGACCGAAATGTACAGACGATTCCCACTGTATAGGCATACAGTGGGATACGTCACCTGAACTACACGGGCACAGCGCTACTTTAAGCACTGAGCCCGGGGAAGCTCCTGACGTCACTGCCCATATATGGACAGTGACGTTAGTGGCTTTGAGATGTCGGCAACACTCTGGTCAAGAATTCCGCTCCTTGAAGAGCCCCTGACGTCACGGTCCATATATGAACAGTGACATTAGGGGCTTTGAGATGCTGGAGCATCGGCTACACTCTGGATGGGGATTCCGCTCCTAGAGGAAGGCCCTGACGTCACTGATCATATATTGACATTGATCTCAAGGGCTTCAAACGACGTAGTTCCCAGACAGAGCATCGGAATGCACTGTCCGGCGACGCCAGGACTGGAGGAGCCCCTGACATCACTGTCCATATATGGACAGTAACGCCAGGGGCTTCTCCAGTCCCAAAGTCTTCGGCCAGATGCTACAGATGCTCTGGCCTTTCTCTCCCTAGTTGAAAGTCCCTGACATCACTGTCCATACATGGGCAGTGATGTCCGGGGCTTCCCCAGCGCCGGAATTCCTGGGCCAAGCGCTACCTGATGCTCTTCCTAGGGATTTCAGCCCCGGAAAAGCTCCCCAAGGTTTACGTTTAACCTATACTTATGACGGATGCCATACAGTGGCATCCATCACACACAGGCTACCAGATAAAAAAAATATAACACACTGTATACTTTTTTTTGCGTGACCCCCTCAGGATGGGAAAACTTAGCCTACTACGTTATTCCATCCTTCAAAAAAAGTTTTACCGATGTATACGAGTTCGTCAGAGAACACTCTTTTTGACTCCGTTGGGCTAACGGGCTGTTTAGCATGTACGTAGGGAGCTTTACCAATGTGAATGCTAAACGTAGGGCGAAAACAAGATGTGAACATAGCCTAACAGAGCTTCATGATACATTAAAATGGAACTTTATTGTAAATATACAGTAAATGCACATGATTTTTTTTTATAAAGAATATATTACACTGCCATAGAACTCACACTCTAAAATAGTGAATCCCACTGCAGTAAAATTCTCTTTCCACTTTAACAAAATATATCTGCATACAACCAGATATATCATATGTTATGACATAGATGTATGTGCCTTTGCCGTAATAAAAACCCCAATACTACATGTATAGAAGGGCTCGTTTGACTTTTAGTCTGATCGGGGGAGAAGGTGCGGGGACTGGTACGGGGCCTGGGACGGGTCTCTACCATGTTATGCCCCACAGAGTGAAATCTACTCCAGCTCCTAATTTTCCGCTATTATTTAAATTATAGTAAATTTCTCGGCCCATGGGTGGCCCTGCCCTTTCAGCTAAGCCCCACCTCCGTTTTTTTTTGTTTTGTTTTTTTAAATGCTGCAAACTGCTTATAAGTTGACATTTTCCCTGAAAATGAAAAAAAAAAAAAAAAAAAGACACATCGATCAAGTTCAACCAGGGGATCTTTGAAAGTAAGGGGTAGGACAACATTTTATAACTTTAGTGGTTATCATTTTTTCCCCATGGAGGCAGAGGATGGCAAAAATAAATCCATAAGGCTTGAGAAAATCTGCCCTAAAAGGGAAACATTTACTCCCTGATCTCAAGTGGTGATCAGACTAAATCAAACAATCTTTACATAAGCGTTGACGTTATTTTACTCTAAGAAAACTTTTATGCCTTTCTTGAAGCCATCAACTCTTCCTGCCAAAACCAGTTCCTGAGGTAGACCATTCCACAGATTCACAGTTCTTAAAGAGGCTCTGTCACCAGATTTTGCAGCCCCTATCTGCTATTGCAGCAGATAGGCGCTGCAATGTAGATTACAGTAACGTTTTTATTTTTAAAAAACGAGCATTTTTGGCCAAGTTATGACCATTTTTGTAGTTATGCAAATGAGGCTTGCAAAAGTCCAAGTGGGTGTGTTTAAAAGTAAAAGTCCAAGTGGGCGTGTATTATGTGCGTACATCGGGGCGTGTATTATGTGCGTACATCGGGGCGTGTTTACTACTTTTACTAGCTGGGCGTTCTGATGAGAAGTATCATCCACTTCTCTTCAGAACGCCCAGCTTCTGGCAGTGCAGATCTGTGACATCACTCACAGGTCCTGCATCGTGTCGGACACATCGGCACCAGTTGATTCTGCAGCAGCATCGGCGTTAGCAGGTAAGTCGATGTAGCTACTTACCTGCAAACGCTGATGCTGCTGCAGAATCATCTGTAGCCTCTGGTGCCGATGTGTCCCCGCTCGTCTGACACGATGCAGGACCTGTGAGTGACGACACAGCGTGATCTCTCGAGAACACGCTGTGTCTGCACTGCCAGAAGCTGGGCGTTCTGAAGAGAAGTGGATGATACTTCTCATCAGAACGGCCAGCTAGTAAAAGTATTAAAAACGCCCCGATGTACGCACATAATACACGCCCACTTGGACTTTTGCAAGCCTCATTTGCATAACTACAAAAATGGTCATAACTTGGCCAAAAATGCTCGTTTTTTAAAAATAAAAACGTTACTGTAATCTACATTGCAGCGCCTATCTGCTGCAATAGCAGATAGGGGCTGCAAAATCTGGTGACAGAGCCTCTTTAAGGTAAAAAAGGCTTTTCACCTTTGGAGACTGTACCTTTTTATCTCCAGAAAGAGGAGGTGCCCCCTTATCTTTTGAGGAGATTTTACATGGAATAGATTTTCACCAGATATTTGGTATGTGCCATTAACCCCTTTCCCCTGCTTGCATTCTGGGCCCTAATGACCAAGCAATTTTTATAGTTTTTCCATAGTCACATTCGAAGAGCTATAACTTTTTTATTTTTGCATCGACATAGCTGAATAAGGTCTTGTTTTTTTGCAGGACAAGTTGTATTTTTTAATGGCATGATTTTGCAGTAGATGCGACTTTTTGATTACTGTTGATAAAAAAAATTTTAAGTAAGGATTCACAGAAAACAGCAATTTTTCCATTGTTTTCTATTTTATTTTTTACGGCGTTCACCGTGCGGGTTAAATAATGTAATAGCTTTATAGTCGGGGTAGTTACGGAGGCGGCGATACAAAATATGTGTAACTTTTTTGCTTTCTTTTGTTTTTTTTCATAGTGAAGCATTTTGTAAGGGGGAAAAAAGTGTTTTTCATTTATGTTTTTTTTTCACTTTTTTTATTAACTTTATTAAACTTTCTTTACTAGTCCCACTAAGGGACTTTAACATGCGATCCTCCGATCGCATTTATAATACACTGCAATACATTTGTATTGCGTGTATTACTGCCTGTCCGCATAAAACGGACAGGCATTTGCTAGGCCATGCCTCTGGCATGACCTAGCAGGCATTCATTACAGGCAGACCTGGGGGCCTTTATTAGGCCCCCGGCTGCCATCGGGGAGACACACTCGGCGATATTATCGCCGGGTGTCAGTGGGATTAGATGGAGCTCCCTCCCTCTCTCCAAAACCACTCCGATGCAGTGCTCGCTATTGAGCGCCGCATCTGAGGGGTTAAACAGGTGAGATCGATACTAATATCGATCTCACCTGTTCGAGCAGGGATGCCCTCAGCTACATCTGGTAGGAGAGAGCAGGGAGATTTAACGGCTCCCTGCTCTGTTTATTTATTCTGATGCAACGCCGTGAAAAGCCTATTGCATCAGAATAAAGCCCATTAGTGGCCGCCGTGAAAAGGCTTAACAACGATCATTAAGGGGTTAAATAGCGGGACGCCCTGTCTAGAAATCTGTGAAGGTCCCACTGGTGGGGCCACTAGCGATCATACATTTATCACCCATACTGTGGATAGGTGATAAATGTCCTTTGAGGGACAACCCTTTTAATATACTTGTAAAGATTTATTATGCCCACCCTTAGTCGTGTGTCTTCTCAAGACTAAATAAATATAATTAAACTGTCCCAATAACTTAAGATTATGCATTCCTCTTATCATGTACCTTTTCCAACTTCAGGGCATCCTTTCTATAAACTGGTGCCTAGAACCGAATTGCATATTCCAGAGGAAGCCACACCAATGCTTTGTAGAGCGAAATATTATGTCCAGTTAAGTCCACTTTTAATACACAACAGTACCCTACTGGCCTTAGAAGCAGCTGATTAACATTCTATTGCATGATATTTCGTTTATGATCTACAAGTACACCCAGATCCTTCTCTACAAATGACTGTCCCAATTGTATTCCTCCTAGGACATATGGTGCATGCAAATTGCTTGGATATTCAAGAAATCAGCAGCACAGCCAGGTAAGTTTAACCAGCAGGTAAGGACAACTCCCCAATCATGGGTGGTGCACGCAGAAAAAAAGATATCCCCGGTCCAAGGGAGACAAATGGCATACAAAGCGAGGAAAGGAACTGCAGCACTCAAGATTATCCCAAAAAATGTGTAGGGTTTTATTCACTAAAGCATAAAAACACTTGCATTGTTTCAACCCAAATTGGGTCGTTATCAAGCATTTATAAAATCCTACACATTTTTGGGATAATCTTGAGTGCTGCAGTTCCTTTCCTCGCTTTGTATGCATGCAATGACTAGTACCCAGATGCATAACTTTTATCCACATTGAATCTCACTTGCCACGTGGATGCCCAGACACTCAGTGTGTCAAAGCCCGCTTTTAATTTATGAACATCTTCCATAGACTGTACTACATTACATTACATTACATAGCTTGGTGTCATCTGCAAAAATAGAAAACATGCTATTATAATAGCGGTCCCAGCCCTGAACCCTGGGGTACACCACTTATAACCGGTGACCATTTAGAGTAGGAATCATTGACCAAAACTCTCGGGATACGGTCCTTGAGCTAATTTTCAATCTAGTATTTAAAGGGTAAGTAAACTTTTAAAAAACTTTTGACGTGTCATAGTGACATGTCAGACGTTTTGATCAGTGGGGGTCCGAGCCCTGAGACCACACCGATCGCTAAAAGGAAGAGGCAGAAGTGCTCGGGTGAGTGCTATGCAGCTTAGTTCGGGTTGGCTTTCTTCGGAAAGCCGAGCGACCAGTGTATGGACTCAGACTTTCTATTGAGCCTGTACACTGTTCTGAGGAAAAAGAAACAAAGTTGCACAGCGCTCAACCGAGCACTTCTGCCACTTTGTTTTTGGGATCCGTGGGGGTCTTAATGCTCGGACACCCACCGATCAAAACTTTGGGCAGGTCACTATGACATCAAACATTTTTTAATAGTTTAGTTACGCTTTAAACTGTTGGGTTTAAACAATTAACCCATAATAAAGAAACATACTGATTGATCGGAATTCCTTTTTACGTTAATTGATTTATTGTTAAAGGAATTTTTATAGGCTTTGCTTTTGTGTATACTTGTCTCCTATAAATAGCCTAATATATAAATTAAAACACAGTTTATGAGTTTATAAGCTAATAACCTTGGGTGATATGGCAGAGCAAATCAAATTTGACTCAGCTTCTCTACTTGAAGCTGTTGAAAGAACAGAGGCACCATGAACGTCCCCATATTCTCTCTATAGAGTGATCAGATTGGCTGTAAGCACTAACATAATACAGGCATGAAAAACAGTATCTGTATTATGAAGATGAAGTTAAAGAGGCTCTGTCACCAGATTTTCAAACCCCTATCTCGTATTGCAGCAGATCGGCGCTGCAATGTAGATAAGAGTAACGTTTTGTTTTTTTCAAAAACAAGCATTTTTGGCCAAGTTATGAGCATTTTTATATTTATGCAAATGAGCCTTTCTTAAGTACAACTGGGCGTGTTTAAAGTTAAGTACAAGTGGGCGTGTATTGTGTGTGTACATCTGGGCGTTTTTACTTGTTTTACTAGCTGGGCGTTGTGAATAGAAGTGTATGATGCTGACGAATCAGCATCATCCACTTCTCTTCGTCAACACCCAGCTACTGGCAGTGCACAGACACGTGACGTCACTTCCTGCATCGTGTCGGACGAGCGAGGACACATCGGCGACAGAGGCTACATCGACTTACCTGCAAACGCCGATGCTGCTGCAGAATCAACTGTAGCCTCTGTCGCCTGGTGCCGATGTGTCCTCGCTCGTCCGACACGATGCAGGACCTGGGGCAGGAAGTGATGTCACAGCGTGATCTCTCGAGAACACGCTGTGTGTCTGTGCACTGCCAGAAGCAGGGTGTTAACGAAGAGAAGTGGATGATGCTGATTCGTCAGCATCATACACTTCCATTCACAACGGCCAGCTAGTAAAAGAAGTAAAAACGCCCAGATATACACACACAATACACGCCCACTTGCACATAACTTTAAACACGCCCAGTTATACTTAAGAAAGGCTCATTTGCATAAATATAAAAATGCTCATAACTTGGCCAAAAATGCTCGTTTTTGAAAAAAAACAAACTTTACTGTTATCTACATTGCAGCGCCGATCTGCTGCAATACGAGATAGGGGTTTGAAAATCTGGTGACAGAGCCTCTTTAAGAGGCTGCAGGGAATTTGATTTCCTCTATTACCAGCATCGGTTCCTTTATTAAAGGAGTAACATAAATAAGAGGCAAATAGAAGGGAATTTAATGAACTACTTCTCAAACATTTAGTATTTATTGGTAGGAAATTGAGGTGAAAATATGGACCCTATAATACATGTATCCTCAAAGTCAGAATAAAGTGATGATTTACCAATGTATTTACAAGTTTTGTGGCATTATCACAATACAAAAGATGACATTTGGGCTGAACGTCATATTTATAAAGCAGCTGAACCACTATTTCTGACACATTTAAATGTGTAAAAATAGTGGGGGCTCAGGGTTGCGCCAAGTGCAACTATTTTATCAAAACAATGCCATGTCCGACATGGCAGGGTTTTAATTAGTGTTTTTTTTTTACACAATACTAGATTAATTTTGTTGATGGACCTGGTGCACGCTGGACTGGGGGACAGACTGTCATACCATTCAGTGCACCAGCATTAATAAATCTCCCCCAATGTGTTAGCATGTATATAGAAATGTGCTGTGTAAGAACAGAAATCAAATTTACCGTATAAAATCCTCTTCATCTTCTCTTTTGGGTCTTAACTGCTTAGGCTGAGTCATGTTCAGCCAGTTGGGAAGTGACTTTAAAAGACGTGTAATGTCATCATCCTTGGCCCAGGAAGCACTGATCACCAATTTCTCATCAGACTGAACTATACTCCTAGGAGGGAAAAGAATAGAATGAAGATTTACTGTATCTAAGATTTGAATACCAATGACGACATTTTTCATAGATAAGAAATTCAAGAATTGCACAGAACTTCAGACTTTTGTTGCAATTAGATTGTATTTATTTCATGCAATTGCAAAGCAGCAATTGAGGAGAGTATAAAACACATGCTAACCTTTGGGCCAATGCACATGATCGTGGTTTCCACGGTCCAAGCATTGCCCGGAGCTCATTGAAATCAATGCGCACGACCGTGGTTGCCAGGATCTGTGCATTGTCCGGAGCTCATTGAAATCAACGCACATTTTGGGTGTGCATGGTCCATGATTGTGGACGGCCCGCAGATGACACTCCGCTGTCTGTCCGTGCCGTAATCACGGTCCGTGCACACAGATTGTTGTGGCGCCATCGCTTCTGAATGGAAGTGTTGACCAAATACAAGCACTGGTTTAACTTACACATAATGATAAGCTGCAAAACACTGCCTATCTGGCTAACAGAGGCTTTGTGATCATGGGGTGGTTTTTCATAATGATTACTTATCCAGAAGATAGGTCATCAGTATAGAACACCTGGACCTCGCACCAATCAGCTATTCCGGCTAAGGGAGTCATACAGGTTTCAGAGCCTGAAGCAGGCGGCTCTGCACACTGTATAGCGGCCATACTGGGTTACTGCTACCAAGTTGTGTAAAAAACAAAGTAAAAATAGTTGTGATATTCAAAGCGGTTGCAAGGATATTATCGTTTAAAGAAGTGCATATCAAAAATGGAAAATTTGACCTGGACACAGGAGCATTAATGACCCTTGGCCATGAATGGGTTAATTAAGAAACACATGAATACAAGTCCACAACAGCATCTACCTATTGTGGTTCCATTTACGTACAAGTTATATCAACTTAAAGGAGTTTACTGGGCTTTGTAAAAAAAAAAATTCCTTGCAGATTCGATCCATGTCCTCCACTGGTATGTGCGTACATTGGTTGTAGCTATGAAGTGCCATACCATCACGTCACTCCTCCATTAAATCACTAGCTGCAATGGTGAGGTCAGTAAGTACGACATATGACTGCTGCCGCCTGTGATTGGCTAGAGAGGTCATGTGTTGTTACAGCCCATCACAGCCAATGTCTTCCCTCAACTGATTTCGGATAGTGTCCTTTTATTCTTTTTTTTTTTTTGTTTCTTAACAACACTTCCCTTTTAAATGTTGACATATTTTAAGGTTTTGCTCATGCCCCACCTGTCCTCAAGGTTTTCTCTTTCCTCACCATTATTAATGGTTACATTGCTACAGTATGTTTAAATGGGCCCATTGTGCCCACATAAATTATATTAGCCCCTTTTTAAGTGTTGCGGTCTGCAGGGCACTGAAAAATAAAGTAGTACTAGCAGTTGTAACTCTGCACTCAAACCTTTAGCAATTTAATGGAAATGAAAAATGACAAAGGAACAACCGTGTTCATATAATAAAGCAATGCCTGGTAAATGGACATCTCTAGTAAACAATAACCTAGGAGTGTAATGGTCATTTGCAATCATTAAGTGTAACTAAAGCTAATAGCAATCATTAGTGGCAGTATTTGGCACCATCGTTTAGTGAATAGTCCAATTAGCGGTAAACAATGGCAGCAATATATGGTTATGGCTTAATATACTGTATAATCATTACCGGATAAATGCGAGTAAGGATGATAAAGCAAAGATTCTCGTGGAAGAAACACTTGGAAATATTCTTTTATAATTTCTATAACAAGTAAAATCCAATATAATTACATAGACCATCCGACGGGAAAAAAAAAAAAGATGCACGTGGCATGGAGCTTAGCCAGTATAATTAGGTTAATTGTTACTTCCAAAAGCGATTATCAGCTAATTAATTCACAGATCTCTACAAGAAAGACAAAGCCTTCTGTAACAAATCCTTTATCTTACTATCAAAGCGGAAAGGAAACTGGTTAACCTTAATAGCCAATAATATTCAATGTTCACATGATAAGTAAAGCCGGTCAGAGACATGATTATTTTTAATAATAATCGTAATGGTGATAAAAACTATTGGTTCCAATTGATGGAAATCTGCTCTATTTGTCTTCCGCTTTCGCCTCTAGAGGGAGATGAGGGCAAATTCATAGCTGAAACGACCCTATCTCTGTACGTATGCTCATACAGGGAAGGCTGTCAATCACTGGTTGGAACCGCCCACTGGACTCCTAAGCCCAGAATGTGCAGAGGTTTAAAAAATAAAAATAATAAATGACAGGTTATACTGAATCTTACACTACAAAAATACATATTAATCTTCTCCGATCCTGCACTATAACATGCTGCTCGCAGGTTGGACTGCACTTTCAACGTGACAGGTTCTGGCTTCTCTATGGACACCAAAATATCGTTCAATGCTTTCCCAAGTGTTGACTCGCTTAAACTGCCTTGTAAATTACAATTATTTAAAATTTCTGATTAATCTCATTCGGGTACAAGCGATATTAGCTTACGAAGAATCTGAACTCTCTCTAGTAGATCAGATCAACTGGTATCCATGAGCTATAAACCCCACTGTTTTCTAGACTGAAGGAGGTGCAGTGCTCTGTAGGACTTCTGAACTTCCTTGTACTTATTGGACGTTACTGTAAAGGGTTAAAAGACAAATTTCTGCTAGTATTCCTGCATCAAAATTTGCATGTTAGACAAAGATTTTTCTGCGGTTTTCACAGCAAAAGTCACCCCTCTTATTGAACAGAGTGAAATCCATGGTGAAAATACGCAATATAAATTGACATGGTGCAGATTTAAAAAATCCGCACCGCAGGTTCGGTTCATCTGCAGCACGTGGTTGAGATATGCGGATTGCTGAGGATTTTTCACCGCCGAATTCAGATGGAAAATCTGAGGGGGTCACTTTAGAATACAAGGTAGTTTCCTATAAAGGAATGTTTCAGAGACAAAAGTTAATGAGGTGCAGCAGGTAAAGTCAGTAGCCGGCAGATGTCCTGATCGCTCCTGATCTCACCTGACATCAGTGACAGGATAGCACAATACTGGACAGCTCATGTGTCAACCTGGCTGCAATGAGCAGAAATCAAGACGGTCTGCATCATATCAGAGAGAGTTCAATATAAGGGGAGAAAAACAGAATACGTCTAACAGCTAAGGCTCTGTTCACATCTGCGTTTGGGCTTTTCGTTGTTCTGCGCCGCCAGAGGTGCAGAACAAGGGGAAACCGGAAGTGACGGTTCCGTTGCACCATGGACACCACCGGTGGCCGACAGAACGAATGGACTTTAATGGGTTCCATCGGCTTTTCGTGGGGGGGTTTGTGGTTTTACTAGAAACAATAGCGCAACATGGTGTACTATGGTTCCTGGTAATCACTGCCGGACCTCCGATAGTGGCCCCTAATGGAGCCTCCAATGCAGATAGGAACAATTGCATCCAGTCCAGGTTTTAACCGTCATAACGGTTGGTATTTTTAGTAGAGAAGAGAAGAGATTGATCCAGCGCTGATATTGGTTTAAAAGGGAAAAGCACGTCCCATGTTTATTGTAGAAAAAATTAAAATTGGAAAGGAGACGCAGTCCCAAGGCAAAGGTAGGAGATGTGTGGGTAGATACCCAAAGCCTACGCGTTTCGAACGCGGTCTGCGTTCTTAGTCATGGCAGGAAGGTGTATTTTTAACCCCTTCCCGCCGCAGCCCTTTTTCAGATTTTCATTTTAGTTTTTCCCTCCCCACCTTCCAAAAGCCATAACGTCGTTATTTTTCCGTCTATATAGTACTATCAGGGCTTAATTTTTGCGGGACGAGTTGTCGTTTTTCGTAGCACCATTTATTTTGCCATATAATGTACTAGGAAACTGGAAAAAAAATATTTGTGGGGTAGAAAATGAAAAAAACAGCGATTCCTCCATGTTTTTTTTGCGTGCCGTTTTTACGGAATTCACTGTGCAATTAAAACAACATATGAACTTTATTCTCTGGGTCAATACGATTACGGCAATATCAAATATATATATTTTTTTCTATATTTTACTACTTTTACAAGAAAAAACCTAAGCGAAAATTTTTTTATTTATTTTGTATCGCCAAATTCCGAGAGCCATAACTTTATTATTTTTCCGTCGATTAAGTGGTATGAGGGCTTATTTTTTGCGGGATAAGGCCCCATGCACACGACCGTAAAAAACCTCAATTTTTGCGGACCGCAATTGTGGCCCGCAAAAATGGACCCATTCACTTTCATTGAACGCGGACACCTTTCCGTAGCGCTGGTGTCCGTGCCGTAGAGATGTTCCGAAAATTATGGAACATGTCCGTTCTTTTGCATTTTGCGGGCCGTGCTCCCATACTTTGTATGGGAGCACGGCCCGAAAATGCGGGTGGCAGACGGCGGCCGGCCGTGCCTGCATTCGCGGGCCGTGATTGCGGGCACAGTCGTGTGCATGGGGCCTAAGCTGTAGTTTTTAATAATACGATTTTGGTGTAAATGCGACGGTTTGATCACTTTTTATTTCCTTTTTTGTGGGAGATTAGGTAACAAAAAAATAGAGATTCTGGCGCTTAAATTTTTTTTTACGCCGTACTCCGTGCGGGGTTAAATAATGATATATTGTAATAGTTCTGACTTTTACGGACGCGGCGATACCAATTATGTTTATTTATTTTTTTACTATGGTCTAGGGGGAAAATGGGAAACGGGGGTTTTTTTTGAACTTTTAATATTTATTTATTTTTTTACACAAAAAAAACAACTTTATTTAACTCATTTTTACTTTTTTTTTTTATTAGTCCCCCTAGGGGACTTCAACCAGCGATCGTTAGATCGTTTACACTATATACTGCAATACTAATGTATTGCAGTATATCGTGATTTTGACAGGCAAGTATTAAGCCCTGCCTGAGGCAGGGCTTAATAGGTGTACAAAGATGGCGGACCTGGGGGCCTTCATTAGGCCCCCAGGCAGCCGTAGCAACCATCGCCCCCCCCCCCCCGCGATTACGTTGCGGGGGGCGCGATGAGCTCTTAGAGGGGGTCGCCCCCTCTTTCTAACGATTTAAATGCTGCGGTCTCGGTTGACTGCGGCATTTAACGAGTTAAACTAGCGGGATCGCGCTCAATGCCGCAAGTTACTCTGGAGATGTCGGCTGTAACAAACAGCCGACATCGGCATCGTATGAAGCGGGTTCACTCTGTGAGCCCGCTCCATACTTCCCCTACCCGACTTTGGCGTATGGATACGTCAAATGTCGGGAAGGGGTTAAAAAACAAAATTTTAAGAATAGGTTTCTAGAACCCTTTCTTGTTTTAAACAGTTTTTAATGTTGCAGTGTTCCCCACTGATGCCAATGAGAAAACATGACTAATAAGGGCATGCTGTGGTTTAAAAAACATATAATGCAGCATGCCCTGAAAACCACAGTTTTCAAAGTAGTATGTTAATGGAATTTATTAAAACCACATTCACAACGGTGTAAAATCCGGCCACTGCTGTAGTTTACCACAATGGCAAAAATACCATCTGTCAGTTTGGCCTAAACAGCCTGGACTCCAGGATGATATATTTTAACTACACTAAAACATTGCAAAAAAACTAAGCAGGAGAGAGATTTGTGCCGCTGCTGTATTTAAGCAGACTGGATACAATGATGGAAAACACTCTCCACTCCGCTAATAGAGCGATGACATTAATATGCCTTAGCCCCCATGCACACGACCATAGATTTCATCCATAATTGCGGATCGCAAATACGGTCCGCAATTACAGACCCATTCAATTCTACTGACCACTGACACCCCATAAATTTACGGGAAGGTGTCCGGGCCATAGAAAGCCTCTGTAAGAGATAGGACATGTCCTATCTTTTGCTTTTTTTTGGACTGTGCTCCCATACTGTATAATGGAAGCACAGCCCGCAAATGCGGATGGCTGTGCGCGGCAGTCCACGGCCGGCCGTGCCCATAATTCCTGTCATGTGCATGGGGCCTTAAAGAGGAATTTCCAGTGATGACATATCTTAAGGATATGCCATCACTTTTTGGTCTGTGGGGGCCCCACCAAATCAGTAGCGCTGATTCAGAGCTGCGCCTCGATTTAACGTTTTCCCTTGCACAGCGGCGCCCCGGCCACCAATCCTGTAGGGAACTGCATCACGGCCTAATTTAAGTAAATGGTAAAACTTAGATGCAGTTTCATATATGTGAAATTATAACAATACGGCTAAGAAATGCAAATTTATATCTTTCTTTTCTTTAGTAATTTGTTATTAAGTGAGCCACACAAATTTAATTGACGAAACAATCCCTGTTCCCTTCTGTGATAAAACAATATCAAATACATGTGTTTTGCCCAACCGACATCATTGTTATAATGTCTAAGAACACAGGTCTCCAATCTTTTCTCGCACACCTCAAGTCTTTAGGTAGTATTTGGGATCTGTGATATGGACACACTTATTATGTGGGTCTATGACATCCATGAGCGTCCATGTCCCAGAAGATGGAACCTGGCAGTATGGGTTTGTTGCGTTGGGGGAGGGTTTTGAATTTTATTTTATTTCACAAGCTTTTTATTTATTTTTTTATATATTTTTTTTACTTCCACTTTTTTCCTGGGCCGGAGGAAGCTTTCATAACAAGATCTGTGTTATCCCAGTATGTAGACTAGATAATATTGATCTAATGCCATTGCAACGTTAAGGGTGAAATCCGCAACAAAATCCTCATGGTACACATATAGATTTTAAGGGAGATTCACTGTATAACAGATGGCCTTGGCCAGAAGTTTGTCTACGTACAGCCTCACAAATATATATACCCCTCATATATAATCTTGCGAGATTACGATGTAACCTGTCATTTCAAACGAGATTACGCTTGCCTTGCTGGAATCTCACAGAAAAGATTCAGAAGTGTCAGGATTCTGAATACACATCACGTCCAGGCTGGAGGTAATGTATATTCATTATCAGGACACTGCAGTAATGTTAGTGTTTGTGTATGTAGCTGCATATAACGATATAACTATATCGCTAGTGCAGTGTAAATGAATGGAGAGAAGTGTATGACGCTGATTAGTCAGCGTCAAACACTCCTCTGTACAACGCCCACTTGGTCTAAAGTAAAACACACCCACTTGGGCATTAAGACACATTAGCATAAAACTAAAAATCGCTCATAAAGTGGTTTAAAATATATAGTTTTTCTAAATTAAAAGCATTACTGTCACCTACATTACAGCGCCGATCTCTTTATCTAGGAGATAGGGCACTTATGTGGTGACAGAGCCTCTTTAAAGTGATTTTCCCCATCAAAGACATTTATTATATATCCACATGATACGACAGATAGGTGCGGGTCCCAGAGGTGGCATCCATCTCTAGAAAGGGGCCCCCTAAATCCAGTTCTAGCTCTGTGTTCCGGCTGATATCCGACCATGAAGAAGAAAACAGCATAGCTCCCTGAGCTGCGCTGTTTCCGTAACTCCCATAGTAGTGAATGGCAGTTACGGAAGCAGCGTAACATGCGGGTTACGCTGTTTCCATAACTACTATTCAGTTCTATGGGACTTATGGAAACAGCGTAGCTCAGCAAGCTACACGGTTTCTTCGTCATGGTCAGAAATAACAAGCTTCAGCCACAACACAAAGAGGTAGAACAGGGTTTAGGGGGCCCCGATCTAGAGATAGATCTGGGACCCGCATCTATCTGACATATCCTGTGGATATATCATAAATGTCCTAGATGAAAAAAACCCTGTAAGTCACCTGACCACACTTCGAGTGAGTAGGGCGGGCGGTTGGAGACAAGGAGGGAATAAAACGGTGGCAGCGGCGGTCAGAGTGAGGTGAGGATATGCTGTGATGGGAGTGGACCAGTCCAGTCACCTGATCTCACGTCACTGACTCCGGTCAGGTGACCGGGTAGGTCCACTCTTGGCCCGGCACGCACCGACCTCACTCAGACCGCCGCCGCCATACTTTGCTCCGTTTGCCCTTCTTCTGCTCCTAAATGCGAGTAGGGCGGACAGAGCCAAGTAGCGAATGACGCGGAGGCAGAGCGGTCTAAGGGAGGTGAGGCACGACCAAATGATCTCGCAGGCTTTATACGGCCCGCACATTCCCCATCCCGGTCTTAAAATATCAAGATCTAATAGTATGGTCAACAGATTAAACGGAATCCAAATACACTTTAGAGTGTTATTTTTACCCCTATTTTGGAATTTGGTATAGATATACCCTCAAGAAAAGAAAAAAAATTAATGAAGAAGTACATCAAATTTAAAAAGGAGTTGAAAGGTTTAGTTAATACTGATCACACATTAGAAGATAAACTCAATATTGTATCAAATACTGTTAAACTGAAGAATTATAATAAAGCTGTCGAAGAACACCAGTGTATGGTTCTACAGTATAATTATGTGTCAACATGCCTTACGTAAGGGCGCAGTTGGGAAGGTAGGGTACGTAGCCTAGGTGCTGGGCGGCGTATCATTGTGATGCCGGCAGTCCTGCAGGAGCAGTCAGAACTCACCGAAAGAACACCTAGCTACGACTGTTTCTTTGTAATTGCTAGTACTATATACCTTAATGGAAATTAAGTTCTAGCTTAAAAATCACAAGTGTCTCACTAAAAAAAACATTTAAAAACAGATGGCCAGTATTTATTTGTAGAAGAATAAACATATGACATGTGTCACGTAAAAGCCAATGTGAGTGATAATAACACTGAGCGATTTCATTTTCCACACGAGAGAATTAGCCCGTGCTACAGGAAACAAGGATTCTAGATGTCTATTAGCATCGTGCCTGGCAATGTACTCTGCTAATCCAATCATCAAAGCGATCACCAATAATTTGATTTCTTATTACCCATTTGCAAATGCACTAACGTAACTAGCATGCAATTTCACTCTGAGCCCTTGGAGAACCAGAGGGTACCGCAGACAAAGCTGTCCTGACGTTACAGGACAGTCACACTGGTGTTCATGTAGAACATTAACTACAAAGTATAGATTGTTCATGGCGTATGTGTGAGTAATTGCTTTCTCCCGGCATCCAGCATGCAAAACTAATTAAGTTCTGCAGGTCCCCAGTGACACGCTAAACATACAATCCATTTAAAGATTTCATGATTTAGTTATGTTGAGGTTGGTATATAATACTGGCCTTTAACAAAGCAGTTAAGAATATGATCATTGAGGAGTTAACCTATTTATCTTACACTTCCATGGATGCATATACCAATATATATAACAAGCTGATAAGAAGATATCATCTACAACTTTATTATACTATAAACATATTTTCAAGTCAGCTATGACTGAGGGACTTGATGGTCTATCCTTAGGATGAGCCATCCATATTTGATTGGTGGGGGTCCGACCTCCAGGATCCCTGCCAATCAGCACACTTATACCAGTGCCGTATCCTATTCATTGTTTACTCAGGCTCAGTGGCTGTGACTGGTTTTACATCTGTAACTGCTGCAAATGGTGGCTCCCAGGCCATCAGGGCAGTACAGCTGGTACTGCAGTCAGGGGCCTGGCCACAATGTTGAAAAAAAGGGGCCCGCCCACTTCTTAGTATCAGGGCCCCAGCGTTAATTACTTGGAGAAAGCAACGAACCCTTCAAAGTAATAGGGCCCGATCCTTCCTCCGAAGTAACACTGGGGCCCTGAGAGGACTCAGGGGAAGCTTCTGCATGAGCAGCATGAAAGCAAAGGCTTCGTGTAGAGAGAGCCCGCCCACCAGACAGCTTTTTGTCTACACAGCCGACTATACTCTGCAAGACTGGTGAGTGGCCAATCCTACACACACGGTTCTAGATTGTGAGAGCCAGCCTATTGGTTTATCATATGCGCTCCCAATAGCGCTGTAAGGCATGCTTGGAAGTGTGGGCAGGAAGTAATTACTACCGTACTGGGAGATTTGCATATCAGAGACATGCCCCCCACTATGGAGAGAACAGAAAATAGCGGAGCAGCTGGAAAGGAGGAGAAAAATAATTCTGAAAGCACTAAAATGCGGGTGGAACGCCATAACATCGTTGGCGAGTGAGGAGCATGACGATCTTGAACTTTTTGCTGAAAACTCAGGTAAACATTAAAGCGGTTATTGCAGCGAGAGAGTTTAAAAAAAGAAAATAAATGATTGACGAGCATACTGGTTTGAAATACGAATAGTGGCGAAAACAATCCAGTATCATTTGTATTTCTGTTCTGTTGATTTTTTTCTGGGGTTGTATACTTTTACAAGGCTGTCTGCCTGTCTGTTTATCCTATAAAGAGAGTCTAAAAAGAAAAAATATATACATATAATCTTATATGTAGCGAACTATATGTGGTGAACAAGAGGTTAATGTGGTGTGGCAGGTAGAGTTGCCAGATAGCAGATGCCCCAAAAGTTCCTGATCTCACTTGACATCAGTGACAGCGTTGCACAATGCTATCTTTGCTGGACACCGCTGCCAAGCTTTACGTGTGAACCTTGCTGCAATAAGCAGAAATGAAGACACTTCTTTTCCCCCCTCATTTTTTTGTTAGATGTTAGAAATGTTTTTAAAGCTAAGGTCATACAATCATAATCCGTGTAACAAGGGAGGATTATAACCTATGTGAGCCCTATTTGTAAAATCAAGTGTTTGTCTTGATACGGATGGCCAGATTCAGCGCCCAGTCCCTGTCAACTCCCTACCCAAATAGTTTCCTACTTAAATGGATTCATCAGGGGATGCTTTTTAAAAACAAAACAAACACACACAAAAAAAACAAACACCAACATGTCCGACCCGGCAGCATGACCTATATAGTGTGGTTAACTTAGGGTGCCACATAGCAGTCTCACATTGCCCCCCACTGACACATCTACAATACCATCTCAGAGTATAGAGCCAATGCTGTTTCACCACCTGTGATGGCTTCTTAGGTAAGGCTCAGTGTATGTGTTTAAAGAGGCTCTGTCACCAGATTTTGCAACGCCTATCTGCTATTGCAGCAGATCGGCGCTGCAATGTAGATAAGAGTAACGTTTTTATTTTTAAAAAACGAGCATTTTTGGCCAAGTTATGACCATTTTTGTATTTATGCAAATGAGGCTTGCTAAAGTCCAACTGGGCGTGTTTAAAGTAAAAGTCCAAGTGGGCGTGTATTATGTGCGTACATCGGGGCGTGTTTACTTCTTTTACTAGCTGGGCGTTCTGATGAGAAGTATCATCCACTTCTCTTCAGAACGCCCAGCTTCTGGCAGTGCAGACACAACCGTGTTCTCCAGAGATCACGCTGTGACGTCACTCACTTCCTGCCCCAGGTCCTGCATCGTGTCGGACGAGCGAGGACACATTGGCACCAGAGGCTACAGTTGTTTCTGCAGCAGCATCGGCGTTTGCAGGTAAGTAGCTACATCGACTTACCTGCAAACGCTGATGCTGCTGCAGAATCAACTGTAGCCTCTGGTGCCGATGTGTCCTCGCTCGTCCGACACGATGCAGGACCTGGGGCAGGAAGTGAGTGACGTCACAGCGTGATCTCTCGAGAACACGCTGTGTGTCTGCACTGCCAGAAGCTGGGTGTTAACGAACAGAAGTGGATGATGCTGATTCGTCAGCATCACACACTCCCATTCCTAACGCCCAGCTAGTAAAAGAAGTAAAAACGCCCCGATGTACGCACATAATACACGCCCACTTGGACTTTTACTGTAAACACGCCCAGTTGTACTTTTGCAAGCCTCATTTGCATAAATACAAAAATGGTCATAACTTGGCCAAAAATGCTAGTTTTTTAAAAATAAAAACGTTACTGTAATCTACATTGCAGCGCCTATCTGCTGCAATAGCAGATAGGGGTTGCAAAATCTGGTGACAGAGCCTCTTTAAGTTGTATAGCATTATGGAATATGTTGGCGTCTTGTAAGCAACAGGAAATAAATCAATAAATAAACATGATATAGATCCATTACCTGAATGCTGAACTGCAGGTGTCTTTATACTCCTGGAGTTTCACAGACACCATGTTCAGAAATTGATCTGAGTAAGCACTCAAGTCACGCATTAAATTCATCAGGTCCTGAATACTCTTCTCCACAATGACGGTGCTCTAGAAGATAATATAATAACACAGCACATTAGAAATTGTCCAGCTGAAGAATAAGGTGAATGTGCAGTTTTTGGGTTTTTATAGTCAAAGATTCATATTCATAAATAGAGTTACTTGTAAATAGTAAATAGATTATCTTAATAGTCAAAAGTTTCGAGAATATCTTTTAGGACTCAAATTTTGTCCCTTTCATACAACTTTTTACACAGCTACTTGCGGACCAAGTTTTCTTGCTACAGTATTCTTCCCTCTGCTTGGATCTAGCCCTGTTTTATCCAAAAGGATACCTGGAAAGAACATGAACTGCGAATATGGCCGTGTAAATAAAAGATAAGTCAATGGTTTGACTACATAAAAGGATCACTACACTGCACTTTATCAGGAACTTTGCAGGCTGTTGTTGAAAGGCCTTTTTACACTGGCAAATAATCGGACAAACGAGTGTTCAAAGAACGCTCATTCCCGTTAATTGCCCTGTGTAAGCAGGGCAGCGATCAGCAGATGAACGAGCAAACGCTCGTTCATCAGCTGATCGTATCGTTTTAAATGTGAAAAATATCATTGCTGCCGGCAACACATCTCCCTGTGTAAACACAGAGAAGCGCTACCGACATGATACAAATGTATGGGGACGAACGATCTGAGAAAACGACCGCTCGTCCCCATACTGAAAGGAGCAAACGTGTGCCGAGCCGGTGGAAAATTACCTTTAGGGTGACCAGACACTTGCATGATACATTGACAAACATAACTGTAGATAACGTTCTATATGTTTAAAACTAGACACCACAAAATTTTCCATACAATGGGGGAAATCCCATACGAAGAGTATGCCGACTTCTGCCCCATTGCAGCGTGCGAAAGATTCGTTAACAAGGTGCATGTCTTAAAACAATGCCAGGTCGGACTTGACATCTCGTCAGTGTGCTGTCCGTTTTCACAATGGACAGTACATTGACTCATGCAATTCAATAGGACTATTCACACATCCATATTTTTTCTGTATCGTGTCGTTTGTGAGAAATTCACTGCATGTCCTATTCTGGTCTATTTTATTTGACCAGGCTCGCCCATTAAAGTCTATAAAATCTTAAGGGGTCAGGTCCGACCTGACATTGTGACTGTTTTGTCAGTGTGCCGTCCGTTTTAACAATGGACAGTACACTAAGACAAAAATGACACCAAAACTGTGTGTGATCCTGGCCTAAGGGTGTGTTCACATGTGCAGGTTTTGATCAGTTGATCAGGTTTTGTTCATGTTTATCTAATAAGGGTTGTTGGAAACCCAAACCAGGAGAGGATTCAAATAAGATTAGAAGTAGTATCTGTCCTTTCTACTTTCTCTCCACTCCTGGTTTTGGCTTCAAAAACTGCATAAATAAACCTGAACAAAAGCTGCACACCCTGGAGACAACAGCCAGAGCATCAGTTCAGAGATGAGTGATGCACTCAGTATAAAGAATAATCACTACACTATATCTCTCCATACGGTATATGTCCATACTGTATATAAAAACCACTAGTTACAACAAACGCGAGAGCCAAGACTTAAAAAAGTTACTTGGTGAAAAGTTTAATAAAAAGTTTAGGATTAAGTCAGAACCATTAGAATAAATTCTAAAACAAATGTAGTCGGGTAGTTAAATGATCTGAACGGTAAGATGTCAACATACGATTTGAATCTAATTAAAAGCGTACCATCCAAAAATCTATCACGCTACGTGTCTCATCTTTCCTTCATTCTTAAGTTGCATGCAGTCACTTCCTAGTATCCGACAAGCATTAAATTCCCACTGAGAGATTTTCGAACATTACTCATTCCCACTGTTGTCAGTGACTGGGGCTCTTCGGCAGGGGGCTCCGGTGACCCGAGGTGGCAGCTCTCATTAGGGAAGAGATGCTCATCTATAAATCAAAATGTCAGCATCGCAAGAGCCTGCTGCTGGTGGCAGCCTGGAAGACTGGTGCGTTCTGCTCCATGCAGCTTCACCTGTCTTTGGGGATGGGCTGCAGCTAATAATCCATTATACACTGACACCTTTTGCTGACTCAGCTCCCACTGTCCTCCTTCTAGCACACACTGAGGGATGTCTGATTCAGCTGATGGAATCTTGATAACTTCTACACTACATTGCTAGAAACTTATTGGAAAACGTCCCCGACTAGTCAGAAATTATAACTGCGATGATGCCTGCAAACCAGAATGCATACCTTAAATCATAAAATAGAGAAATCAAGGGTATGTCATTTATCATTTAGACGAGTGCAGAAAAAATAGTTACAAAAATACAAATTAAATAAATTGCTGGAGTCCTTTGACATTCAGTTTTAACTTATTCCAGCCATTAACCTGTTGCGCTAGAGTATTTATATAGGTTATGCCTCACAGAAATAAATCATGCTTTGCATCTGCTGTGTACACCTGGGAATCCATAAGGCATTGTTCACATTGACGTCACGGCTTCTGTTTTTACAGGAGCCATGACGGTTAGGACCCATGGGTTAAGATCCGTTTTGTAATTAATGATGACAGATCTCATTCACTTATGAGTCTTTTTTTAATTTTACTGGACAGAATACAGCAAAATCCGAACACAGAAGAACCAATAAAGTCTGAACATAATAATAATCTTTATTTATATAGCGCCAACATATTACGCAGCACTTTACAATTTAGAGGGAACATGAAACAAACAATATCAGACATTACATAGTGACAAAGTTCATTTAAAATTCAAATCTGAGGAGTGAGGACCCTGCTCGCAAGAGCATACAATCTATGAGGAAATAAGGGAGACACAAAGTGTAACACTGTTTGTTCTGTACAATAGTCCGGCCATTTTTATACACATGCGGCGGTAACATAAAACATAGTCTAAATAAAAAGTTAAACGGTGGGCACCTAGTCTGACTTCAATACATTTTTTTGCTTATTAATTAATTATTGTAGATAGAAATAGGTTATGTCTGTCTCCACTAATGCTTGTTGGCTAGGAGGGCGACATGTGGAGAAAGGCCTAAGGATTGACATGTTCATAGGGCTACACCACTGTATGGTATACGTCATGGGCTTTCCCACAGTCTTTCTATATTACGTATCCATTAAATGGATACCATTATAGTCTATGATTGACAGATCCATTAAACAGATGCCTAGTAGTGGCATCCATCACCCATAGACTAGAATGCTATGCATTTAACGGATACGTTACAAACTCTCATGACCCCTGTACACGAAGCAGCCTATTAACGGAGGAACCCGTCACAGTCTATGTTTAATTTATACGTCGGGAGAGTTTTCCCAACATATTTACGTTAAACATAGGCAACAAATGTAAACCTAGCCTAACCTGTCTCCATTGGTTACGTTCTCTGGGACATATAGTACAGGTTAAAAAGACCAAACCTGATGCTCTTTGCAAGAAACCACCATGGATGCCCACCTGGACAACAAGCCGATCCAGCACAGCAGAAAAGATCTTTAGACAATGGGCTGATAAGTATCACAAAGCCTCCACTCCATATACAACCTGCATATATTAAAGTACTTACTCTCACACCACTTTCCCTCAACTACCTAACTGCACTATCTCCCTCAACTACTTCCCTTTCCTTTCTAGTAATGCCAAAAACCATATTCACAAGCACATAACAAGTGGGATGGGTCCATCTATAAAGTAAAGTTAGCCGAGCTTGTTCTCCCAGAACTCAGAGAGTGTGTGAATTTAGCTCTATAATGCCCAACCTCTTTTGCCACTATCATCTAATACTATAGTTGTCTTTAAATGTGCAAGACATAAAAAGAAAGATTACCCACCTAACTCTAGTGTAACAAAACGGCACCTGGCATCTTCTTCCTACCGTTTCCAACGCCGATGCTCCTTTAAGTGGTCAGCGTGTGGTACTACACAATGGAACTTTCTAGTGGTCACTCAGAGGAGCTACCTTCAAAGTAGAAGACCTCTCCCTGGTGCCACATGCTGTAATTAGACTTCCCATATAAGTCTCTCTGAGCACCAACAGGTGCCAGAGTATTAGGTTCCATCCTTACTCCAGCACTCTTGCTCTATAACCTGTGATTGACTATTCGTGTACCTGACCATAGCTTGTGACCATTTCTGAACCTCTGCCTGTGACTCTGACCCATGCCTGTTTACCATCTTTGAACCTGAGCTGGGGACCCTGAGCTAGGCATTGTTTAACTTCTCTTTGGATCTTGAATTGGCCTTTGCCTCTTCATACGGTGATCTGTCTATCTCCAACTAGCCACGATAAGGGGACGGTTAAAAGGGCCACAACCTGCAGGTTCCCGGCCGCTAAATCCATACTGCCTTGCGGTGGTCCCTGGTGAAAACAAGGTGGCTTGTTAGACTCCAAGCCTTGAAAGTGCCTGCAGTAACCCTAAACTTGGCAATTGGAATCCTGTACGTCCAGAGAGGTTCATGACATCTACTGACTGGCATTGTACTACTTGTTATAATCATCCAATATTCCGACTGCTCATGTCACAACTAGCTCAATGAAATTGGTATATTGTACTGGGTCACTATAAAATACAATATTGCCTTCATAAAGCAGAGTCATTTGCATGTCATCACTTTCCATTACACGTTAAGGCTTTACTTCTCTTTTACGGATAGTGGGTGTTGCCATGCAGTCATTTGCTTTAGACCCTGTGGTTCAGTATGAATCCAGAACCACTATCCAATAGCACAGATAGAGCTAAAACTAAAACCAGGCCTTCTAAGACTTCATTCACGTGGCAGTATTTAGGTCAGTATTTGACATCACTATTGGTCAGCTAAAAAAAATAGCAAATGGTCCAAAATACAGGTGCAAATATTTCCTTTATATCTTTTTCCTGTGTCCACTTAGGGCTGGTCGATTAATTGAATTAACTTGATTAATTTGACATTAAGTTTGCATGATTCTGAATTTACTCAGTTTCGTGATATCAATGTAATCCCCACACCCACGACAGGTGGTTAAAAACATTATTAACAAACAGGCACGCTGCAAAGTATGCCCAACTGCCTCACTGAACGCTGTTCCATACTTTACTAATCTGCGGACAGCTCCGGTAGAAACCGTCCGGGAAGCAGGTAAAGTTGTATTGACTAGCAGGCGCTAAGTCTGCCTGTGTCCTAATAGATTTATTACCAGAGCCAATAAGAGGCAGTGAGAGGAAGCCTCCATCTGTGCTACTGATGTAAAACGCAGCTGCCGAGGGTAACCAGCTCCCGAAGTGTCCAAAGGGCGGCTCATAAATCAAAACAAGCAGATTTCATCCTCTTACCTCAACTAACAAAGAGTCTGAAGTAATGTGTATGTATGTAGTGTCCCCATAAAATGGCCCGAAGAATGTCCATATACAGATGTAGCCATCTTTATCTTGACTTTGACACATTAAATACACAGTGCCAAGAAACTTTAACTTGACTTTTCAATGGCTTTTGTTGTGTGATATCACGCTGCAGCAAGTTATCAGAGTCAAGATGACTACATCTGTATAGTGTGAGCAGTGTGCCACCTCAGATATAAAGTACTAGCAGAGGGGCACCATATCAAAGTGCCAGCATAGCTTCAGAAAACAGCCATTTTTTTATTTTCTTTGAAGTTAAAAAACCCAGTAATCTAGCATAAAAATAAGCGTATTCTACCTAATTGTTCTGCCATATTACTGGTGATATAATACCTGACTGTGCTGCTGTATTATTGGTACTTATTACAGAACGAGCAGTAATATAGCAGCACAATACCACCATTTATGTCCTCTGCTATGAGTAAAGACCTACAGGCACAGCACACAAGTCTCTTATAATAACTATAAAGGGGTCTTCAAGAGCTATAACACTGATGATATGCAGGACCTCCAATGATCAGCATAATCAAGAGGACGTGGCGATCATTATAACAGAGGTTGGACACCCCCCCCCCCCCCCGATCAAACATTGATGGCCTATGCAAAGGATTGGTTAACATTGTTATTGTCCAGAAAAACCCTTTCATTTCTATTTTTTTTTATTTGCCCACTAAAAAAATGATTTAGATCCTAACTTTTTTTTTTTTTTACATAGGAGCCAATGGTGCCCAAGTAAAATACTTATATTATAAGAAAATATTTAATAGTGTTTTACTACTTTCTTTAAAAGGAATCCATCAGCAGTTTTGAGGCCTCAAAACCGCTGACAGAGCGATGTAGAGGAGGGGTGGGCATTGTAAATAATAATTCTAGTCTCGGTAATGCAAGCTGCATGACAGAGAAACTGCAGTTGGTTTCCCCAGTGCTGCCACCGAAAGTGCCACAGTGGCGGGCACTTGATGTGCAAGTGCTTCTGCACAGGATAGGTGATAAGTGTCTGAAGGCTGGTACCCCCACCTATCACAAGAACGGGGGTCCCGTATACCCCTTTTGAATGGAGCGGTGGTTGGGCATTCATCTCTATAAAACCGATCGGGGTTTCCGAGCGCTGTACTATACACCTACTATGGATAGGTGGTGTTTGTGGGAAAACCCCTTTAAAGAGGCTCTGTCACCAGATTCTCAAATCCCTATCTCCTATTGCATGTGATCGGCGCTGCAATGTAGATAACAGTAACGTTTTTTGTTTTTTAAAAACGTTCATTTTTGGCCAAGTTATGAGCTATTTTATATATATGCAAATGAGCTTTGAAATGGACAATTGGGCGTTTTTTTTTTCGTTATGTCCAACTGGGCGTGTATTGTGTTTTTAACTGGGCGTGTTTACGTGTATGACGCTGACCAATCAGTGACCAGTCAGCGTCATACACTCCTCTCCATTCATTTACACAGCACATAGTGTTCTTACTAGAACGATGTGCCACCACATACACAAGTGTCCTGATAAAGAATACACATGAAATCCAGCCTGGACGTCATGTGTATTCAGAATCCTGACACTTCTGAATCTTTTCTGTGAGATTCCAGCAAGTCACGCGTAATCTCGCAAGATTACGGAGGTAAACGAGATTTTGTTTCCCTTGCTGGAAATCTCAAAGAAAAGATTCAGAAGTGTCAGGATTCTGAATACACATGACGTCCTGGCTGGATTTAATGTGTATTCATTATCAGGACACTTGATTAACGTTAATCTCTGTGTATGTGGCTGCACATCGCTGCTGTGTAAATGAATGGAGAGGAGTGTATGACGCTGACTGGTCACTGATTGGTCAGCGTCATACACGTAGACACGCCCAGTTAAAAACACAATACACGCCCAGTTGGACATAACGAAAAAAAAACGCCCAATTGTCCATTTCAAAGCTCATTTGCATATATATAAAATAGCTCATAACTTGGCCAAAAATGAACGTTTAAAAAAAAACAAAACGTTACTGTTATCTACATTGCAGCGCCGATCACATGCAATAGGAGATAGGGATTTGAGAATCTGGTGACAGAGCCTCTTTAAGTGGTTTTGCTCTCTCCATAGAATCATCTATTCCACCTATTGTTTGTTTTTAAGCTGTAGACGTATGCTAAATAACCATTCGGAAATGTAGTAAATGAGGTTGAGCCATACCTTTCACGCTGGTATTCAGAATTAACAATTAGGGTATGTGCACACACACTAATTACGTCCGTAATTGACGGACGTATTTCGGCCGCAAGTACCGGACCGAACACAATGCAGGGAGCCGGGCTCCTAGCATCATACTTATGTACGATGCTAGGAGTCCCTGCCTCGTTGCAGGACAACTGTCCCGTACTGTAATCATGTTTTCAGTACGGGACAGTTGTCCTGCAGCGAGGCAGGGACTCCTAGCATCGTACATAAGTATGATGCTAGGAGCCCGGCTCCCTGCATTGTGTTCGGTCCGGTACTTGCGGCCGAAATACGTCCGTAAATTACGGACGTAATTAGTGTGTGTGCACATACCCTTAATCAAACAAGTCAGTAAATAAAAAAAAAAGTCTTATAAACAAATATTACACAAATTTAATTGCGAACGGAAAATACGCAGCGGAATACAGTAGCAGCAAAGTGGGTGAGATTTAACAAATGTCATCTCCACGCTGCGGAAATTTAGTCCAGAGATTCACCCGCGGTACAAAATTTTACTGGATTGACTTCTTGCGTTTTTCTGATGCACTGTGTAATTTGCTGCAGAATTTCTTACAGGGGGTGAAAATGACATCATAGGGAAAATAAATATAGCCAATAGCCCTTGAAATAACCACCAAAAAAACAAAAAACGCAGCAAAAATCTGCACTATTTTCCGCAGCATGAAACGGTGCGGATGTTCGGCAATGAATTGTATGGCAGTTGATTCGTAAATGCTGTGGAAATTTTCTGCAGCAAATCCATTACGTATGGACATGCCCTAATAGTGAAATCGAGAGCCATTATTATTTTGCATTATGAATGAATTATGAATTAACATGATGCAAAGAAATTCCGTCTTACATAGTATATTTTATTTTTATTCTTGTAGACTCAAAAAATGGATCCTGCAGAAAAATACAGAAAATAAAAAAGCTGACTTGGTAAAAGAGCATAACCCTTCACTAACTGCAGAAATCTCACTTCACTCCCATTGTGCTGAGTTTATGGTTTTATGGCAAATTGCATTAACCGGCGATTTGCTGATCATTAAGTAGTTCTAATCAGTCATTTACTATATCTCGTGCCCCTGCCATTCAGGGGACGCAGACTGCTGTAAAAAGCTGCATTGCGATAGTGTTGTAGTTGGCTCTGCAGATCTCTGCAGTGAAGATTGGTGCTGTTCACGCCTTCTCTGCGCAGCTCAATAATACACTGAACACATTGCCAGCCACTATTGTGTCTGAAACCGAACACATCCAACAAATAAATCAATCATTGCACATTTTCTCCCAGATTTAATTGAAGTTTACAACATCTCTGATATTATAATGCAGCTATAACTGAATAGTTAAATGATTCTATCTGGCCCCCAAGACACCCAGAGTCCCAAGAGATTCTTCAAGTAAATACAATTCTTTTGTAATAGATATTACCTTTCTCTGACACTTAGGCCCCATGCACACAAACTAAGTTTGCTTCGATAATTACGGAATCCGTAATTACGGATGAAATTGCGGACCCACTCCTTTCTATAGGCATAGCATAGCTATGATTAAGAACCCTAGAGGTTTGAAACGCGTAAGCGTGGTCCCGAGATTATCATTTTAATTGTTTTGTTTATAAAATGACCAAATAAAACGTATATTTTTTTATACGAGTGCTGGATGTATACCGCTTTCCTCCTTTCATTGCCTTATATACCGGCTGTCGACTCAGGATTTCTCTTGGAATATCTTCGAGCACAATCATCATTCACATCGTGGTCTGGAGAAACTTATGGACTAATGCAGTGGAAACGCGGTGAGCGAACCCTTGTATATTTTTTATATTTTTCTTAATTCACATGTAAGACAGTGAAAACAGAACATATCTAGCAATATAGAACACCTGCATTATAAGATATATGTGCCACATATATTAATCACTGATAAAGACATGTAAATAGACCACAAAGTAAAGTGTCAGTGCTATGAATAAGAAAAGGCCTGAAGATGCAATGGAGTACATAAGAGCATGTAGCCACAAATAGTGGATGAGAGCTGAAACGTGAGAATTGGAAAAAAGATTATACACATACACATATTTAGTATAATATAAAGGAAGGATTATTTATAAAACTTAGGCCCCATGCACGCGAACGTACTTTTGCGGCCGCAATTCCCCCGAAAATCCACGGGAGAATTTCGGCCCCATTAATTTCTATGGGGCCATGCACACGACCGTAGTTTTTACGGTCTGTGCATGGCCCGGGAGCCCGCACCGTAGAAAGAACGGGCTCATTGAAAATAATGGCCGCGGCCATGTGCATTGCCCGCAATTTGCGGGCGGGTTGCGGCTGACAGTCCGCTGCCGGCCGACCCGAAAATCTGTGCACATGGCTACGGTCGTGTGCAGGAGGGCTTAGCTTTTATTAAGCTTGAATAATACATGGCACATCACGTTCTTTTATGAAACATGTACTGAAATACAATCATATAAGTATCAAGGAGGCAGCGGTATATATCACTGAGCTTTGTGGACAGTGTTACTATCTATATCTGTCCTATTTATTATCAGGTCTGCATTCAGAACGGATAGACTATCTCAAAGCCGGATAACCTAATCTGCCTAAGTTTAAATTCTGAGTGCAATAAGCAACTCCACCTCCTACGCGTTTCACCCTATTCTGGGTTCGTCAGGGAGACGTCAGGAGGATCTGACTCATTCGTGTTTGGCAGTGGCAGCGAACGCTTCATTTCCGCGTCTTTTTGTGTATCAGTAAGACCCTCCCCTTCCGGAGGTTTGGCTGTCCCATAGCCAATCACTGGTAGGTTCACTTGCTTCATCACCCTTGGTGATTGCCAGCATCTCATTGGGCCGATTCTATTAGCGTCCTCAGTGGGATGTTTATGCATCATCCCTACTGGCCTACAGCTCTGTCAGTCACTGTGCGATTCTGAGTATTCGTTCCCATGCAATATGTTATTGCAGTTAATTCAATCATCAAATATGAGGCAAATATCAGGGGGCTTCATTAATATCCCATATCTCCACGTGTATTATCTCCTCAGTGAAACATGTTGTAATAGACACCTTACGATTTTTGGCAGCACCATTAATGATAATATCTAGCTGCCCCCTTGGCTCAATATATTCTGATGTAGATTAAGAAAAAATTCAAGACGACTCATTGTGGGCGGTGCTATAGTATCGTACTATAGATTACCTACAAATAACCGTTAGTCATGAGGATACAAAAGAGCTGAGAGACTTCTCGTTATTACACAGCTCTGGATAAATATATTGTATTGGTCACAGCCCATTAGATCTTCTCTTGGTAATATTTCACCTTGACTAGTATTCTATTACATTGCCATTAAGTAGCTCTACACGAAACTTGCAAGTTTACATTATCATTGATACCTTCTGGGGTGACTGATCTCATTTTATATATCCATCTTGACTCAGTCTGCAGCAGCAGTTTCACCCATTCACCCCCTCTTGGGCTAGGCTCAACTTGCTGAATGCCCTGAAATTTTATGGCTTTGGGGTCACCCTCATGTGTCTGCCATACTTGTCGTGATATTGTGGTGTCCCTTCTGTTGAGGATGTCATTGTAATGGCATCTAATACGTCTTCTAAACTCTCTTAGTTTTACCTATATAATCCTTGGGGCATGTACATTTTGCCAAGTATATCACCCCCCTGGACTTACAGTTGATAAAGTGTTTAGAGAATCCTGCATAGGGAATGATGCCAAGCCCTGGGTCGCTCATAAGATCCAAAGGCCCGTATGGGTCGATCTCTTACATTTACTCTCATCTTATACGTGCAAAGGCAAACAAAGCAGCCTTTCCAGCCCTGGATAAGTGGAAGGCGTTGATTACATCCCTGGATGAGGAGTCCAGTTTGGATCTCTTAGAATCCCATGGATTTGTTTAGTTTCACCAGCAATAACAAACTTATACAATTTTATATTATCCATCAAAGATATCGCACCCCCATTCGACTTCATAAAAAGGGTAGAATACCTGCTCCCCAGTGTCAGATGTTCACAACGTCCTGCAGACTTACAACACATTATATGGGGTTGCCTTGTGTTGCAGCATTTTTGGGCTGAGGTCACTGGTCTTTTATCACAGATACTAAATATGTCAGTGGCATTGGATCTGGGGATCTGTTTGTTCGGATTGATGAAGGAGGAGTTCTGCCCTCATCATACCCGCATCGGTCTTAGGGAGACTATTAATGGCCAGGAAGACCGTGGCCCTTAGATGGATGTATAGGAGGTCACCCACAAGTACTATGTGGATTCAATTGGTGAACTCAATGATTCCTTATGAATATATGGCCTATATTAATAGGCGATGTCCAGATAAATTTCACCGGGTCTGGGACCCTTGGTGCGGATCAGCCATTACATCCTACGCCGACATTCACATATCCTCTTACCCTTTGATAGGCATAAAAAAATCACAGGGCCCCAACATCCTACACCACTGCAGACCTAACCTGTGCTATTAGAGTTTTCACTGCATAATCCCCCGATGTCATTGGATATAAGCCCCTCAGAAGCTATGGGGTTGTGGGTGGATCTCCTCCTAACCTATACTAGTTATTGTATGTTTAAATATACTGCCTCTATACTGCTCTTTGCCTCAATATTTTTTCTATAATTTCAGACACTGGGTAGATTAAGCACCGCACGTTACTAATGTTCATGTTTAAAGTTTACTGTATGGTATTGTTAATGCTGATCCTTGTAACACGTATTTATATGTCTTTGATAGGCCTATTAAAACCGCCCATACTAAACTGTTAAATGCCCGCCGATCCAAATTTATTCTCTTTTTGCATATTTGTCACACTTGAATGTTTCAGCACTGAGAGCCCCCACCTTCGCAAAAACGAAGCGGCAGAATTGCTTTGTGTCTGTTCGGCTTTTTCCGGAAATCAATGTATCGGAGTATGGGCACAATAGAAAGTCTATGAGCCCGTACTCCGATACATCGGCTTTACGGAAAAAGCTGAACAGAAATTAAGCGGCTAAGCGCTCACATGAGCATTTCTGCCGCTCCGTTTTAGCGATTGGTGGGGGTCTCAGTGCTCAGACCCCAACAATCAAAACTTCTGACATGTCTTTAGGACATGTCAGAAGTTTGTCGAACATTTAGTTACCCTTTAATGAGGATTTCATTTAATAATAGAAAAATGCTGTTCAGCCCTACCTGGCCCTATGTGAAAAAGTACATGTCCCCTTAGCTACTAAATAAGCCACTTAAACAAATTCAATTAACAATTGGGTTGAATTTGACTAGCCGATTAGAGGCAGGATTACGGACAGACCTGTTGAATCCTAACATAACTCAAAGGTGTTTTTTTATTCTTGGAAATTTATTGCATATCCACAGGACAAATGTGAATAAAAGCAGTTTCGGTAGCTCTCGAGTTCCAGAAACATTACTAAAATAGAACCTGTCTGGCAATGTGAAGCAGGCTAGAAGTTCTTAAAAAGTTGCACATGATACCACGTTCTAAAGAGATTCAAATACAGATGCAAGACAAAATAATTGAAATATAATGGTTTGGAAAGGGTCGGAAGCATTTCCCAAACCGAACACACTGCAGGGAGCCGGGCTCCTAGCATCAGTTATCTGTGACGCTAGGTGTCAATGCCTCTCCGTGGAACTACTGTCCCGTATTGAAAACATGATTACAGTACGCGACAGTTTTCCCGCAGCGATACAGTGAGACCTAGGGTCACAGATAACCATGATGCTAGGAGCCCGGCTCCCTGCAGTGTGTTCGGTTCGCGAAAATGCGGCCGACGTACGGACCGTATATCACGGGCCAAACACGCGCATGTGTGGGAGGCCTTAGGCTTCGGAAATCCAGTGAACCACAGAGAAAACCATAATCCACGAATGGAAAAACAGTGGTGAACCTTCCTAGAAATGACCAGCCTACCAAAATTTCACCAATAGCGCATTGAAGCTCATCTAGGTGGTCACAAAAGACCCAGTAAAATATCTAAAGAACTGCAGGCCTCACTTGCCTAAGTTAAAGTCAATGTACACGGTTCCACAATAAGAAAGACACTGGGCAAAAATGTAATCAATGGGAGAGTTGTTAACCAAAAAGAACACAGAGGCACGTCTTGCATTTTCCAAAAAACATCTAGATGACCCACAAGACTTTTAGGATAATATTCTGTGGACTGATGAGTCAAATGTGAATTTTTTTGGAAGACATGGGTCTCGTAACATCTGCTGTGAAGCGAAAACCGAACTTGACTATAAGAACAGGATACCAACAGTCAAACATGGTGCTGGCAGTGTGATGGTTTATGGCTGCTTTGCTTCTGCAGGACTTGCCATAATTGATGGAACCATGAATTATGTATAAGAAATAGAAAATAAGAAAACATCTACCCGTCAGTTCGTGACCTAAAGCTCAAGCGCAGTTGGGTTATGCAGCAGCGCAATGACTCAAAGCACAAAAGCCAGTCCACCTCTGAATGGCTCAAAATAAACATAATGCAATGGACACGAAGCTTTCAAACAACTTATGCTAATCTAATAGTATACCTGATGTCAATTTTGTATTTTACTTAAAATTTAGTTCTTTATCCATGCATATTACTGCCACTAGGTGTCTCTACCTTTCTGTAACCTGCTGTCCACACCCCGTTATCAAGAAAATGTTTAATTTGCATTGCAGTCGGTCAAGGGTTTTGCTAGCATGTTACGATATTGTTTTGAATTGGTTTAATGACAAATTGGAGTCCTTAATCAAATTCAAGCAAAGGCAAGGATGGAAACATCTGTAGTGCCCGCAGAGGAGAAAGCTGCTAAAAAAACGTCATATACAAGTCAGATAATGGTCAGGTATTGTGTTATTCCTCATGTGCGCACATATGACCGCTTTTTCTGAAAAGTCACCTGAAAAGTTAGGTACGGTATAAGGTTTTGAAATGGCAGAGTCAAAGTCCTGACTTGAATCCCATTAAGGTGCTGTGGCAAGACCTTAAACGGGCAGTTCAAGCTCAAAAACGCTCCAATGTAGCCGTATTAAAAAAATTCTGCAGAAAAGGGCCAAAATGACAATGCAGCGATGTAAAAGACTCATTAAAAGTCATCACAAATGTTTGTTCTTCCTACTAGGGGTTGCACAATCAGTTATTAGGTTTAGGAAGGCAATTACTTGTCACCACGGGTTAAATACACTTTAATAAAAATCTATATCCTCAATAAATGAAACGGTCATTTTGTGTTTAACGTGTTGTCTTTATCTTGTATTAAAATTAGTTGGATGATCTGAAACATTTAAATGAGATGAATTGGAAAAAACAGAAGACATCGGGTAAGGGGCAAATACTTTTCCACAATAATTTATAAGATAGCCACTAGGTTATGCTTCATTTTTCTTTAATGCAAGAGGGTCTTCATGTCAATTACTACTCTTCATAAAAGAAGCACTACAGGAAAAACATATGGTTTCTTTTTTTCTAATGTACATGAGGTGAATTGTAATACTATTAATTTTCTTACTGAGCACTTTATTTGTGAATTATGAACTCCATTCTGGTACTCCGTTATACCATGTGGCTCTGACTCTTAGAATTACGCAGGCTCTTATGTGTGGTCCGGAAGTTAGTCTCTCTATGCATTCTTAGGAGACGTTCAATGTGAGTCATAGGAGTGCAGAGAGACGGACTTCCAGTCCACACATAGGAGCCTGTGTAATTTGAAGGGTCATAGTCATGTGGTACAACTGAGGACCGAAACAGAGCTGATCAATCCCGATTAAACTCCACTATTTACGTCATGTACTGTACAGTGCTTGTATTAAGAGGCTATAAGATTCTACAGTAGCTGGGGAACCATACTGCAAATGCTCTGCAAAAACTGTGTAGTGAAGAGTGGAAACTATATACTTCTACAGCACATTTCCACAGATGCTACAGAATCTCTTTTAGAGGATGAAAGTGGAATTTCATGTCAATCACTAGTTTGAAATGAACAAGAAACATGAAAATGAGAGTCCTGTCAGCTAAAAAACAAATTAAAACTTCAGTGTTAACATAGTTAGGGAAACGGGGGTCTGAGACAGCAGCTTTGCCCTCGACTGGTTAGCATCTCTATATAAAGTTGCCTGTATAACTTAAGATCGTTAAAAGCCAATCCCCCCCCCCCCCCCAACATTATCTGACAGTCCATTCACCTTCCAAATAAATGGTGTAGTGGATTATTAAAACAGAAATTGCTCCAATACATGTGAAATATAAAAATGTCTTATTGTCCGCAGCGACTTAAGTCCCTATTACATCGGCCGATTTTGGCTGGTGCAGCGAGAGCCGATCAACGAGACATGGTTGATCGGCGCTCGTTTGCTCCTGTCACACGGAGCTATGGATGGGGATGAGCCGTCGTTACTTCGGTCGCTCGTCCCCATACATTATCATGTCGGCAGATCGTCTCCCTGTTTACACACGGAGATGTGCTGCCGACAACGATAATATTTTACATTTTTAAAACGATACAACCAGCAGTTGATCGAGCGTTTGGTTCATCTGCTGATCGCTGCACTGTTTACACAGGCCAGTTATCTGCAACTAGCGCTATATGAACGCTCGTCTGCACGATAATCGCCCAGTGTAAAACCCCCTTTAGTCTTTGATAAAATATTTGAAATTAAAACTCAACATTGGCAAGTAAATATCAATTCCTGGTAGCTTATGTGTCAGTACGCAGGAAAAGGAGATAGCAGAGGTCGCCACATCACATAATATGACATGATATCATGAAACATGCATGCTTGCATTTAATATCCATGGGTTAAAAGACAGATTGCCCAAAATAAATATGAATGGTTTGCACCTTCCACACTTCGCAGACAGTTACAAACACTCCTCAAATCAATTTTCTCATCTTAGGTCAACACATTGTTCAAGATGAAGCTGCGTTTTCTTCCTACAAATATTGCTCCGGATGCAGGTGTTAAATAAATCACATTTTCTTGGTCCTAGATTGCCTTTTTCCTTCGCAGTTTCATCAACTCTGGACAGTTGTGATGTCAGGCTTCATTTAAAGGAGACAGTCCTTTCTCTCAGCTGCATATCTAAGATGAGAGCGAATGAAGATGGAAGATGTGAGCGACATTCTGTGCTCTCTCTATCTGCGCTGCAGGTGAATGACAGCTGGATCTCTATCACAGGAGAGCTTATTATAAAAGAAGATCAAATGTGACTCCGGTCCCAGAACGATGACTGGCAGCAGGTCAATGAGATGACCTTTCCATATGAACAGCCCACCAACACCCTAAGGAGTGTTCAGAAACAAAGTATGTAATATTTGGCTAGTTGCACCTCTCGAATTCCAATAATATGGGTCATATACTGCAATGTTAATGTAATTACCTTCTTACAATCTGCTGAATACGGACAAAAAAACATTTGGTCTCTTGTCATTTGCCGGCTCTTTATTGTAGGCCTAAAACATGAAAAAATATCATGGAGACATTTCTTTCTTACCCTGTAGACTACAAAATCCTATTAGATAGTAGTATAGCGCAATACTACAACGTGGACTTAATTACTTAAAGTGAACATCTAGAATTTAGAGTTTTCGAAAAAGTTCTGTGCGGATTAATTTTTTTAATATATCTTAAACGGGGATGGAGCTTTTTTTTCTGATACAGAGCTCCGAATGCTGAGCATCGACACATTTAACCCTTTAGTGACCAGCCTATTTGGGCCTTAATGACGGAGCAATCTTTTCAGCTTTTTGATCGTCCCATTTTGAAAGCCATAACTTTTTTATTTTTCCGTAGACATAGCTGTGTGAGGGCTTGTTTTTTGCAGGACAAGTTCTATTTTTTTAATGGTATCATTTTGGGGCACATCATTTATCGAAAAACTTTTATTAACTTTTTTGTTGGGGTAATGAAAAAAAAAAAGCAAACATTTTCGCCATACCTTTGCGTCTTAAATTTTCGTCATTTACTCTGTGGTATAAAGAACATAACTTTATTCTGTGGGTTGTTATGATTATGGCAATTCCAAATTTATATATATATTTTTTGCTTTACTACTTTTGCACAATAAAAATACTTTTTATAAAAAAAAGTATTTATTTTTGTGTCGCCATATTCTGAGAGTTATAACTTTTTTAATTTTCCACCGATGTAGCTGTATGAGAGCTTATCTTTTGCGGGACTACTTCGATTTTATTTGTACTATTTTGGGGTACATAAGAATTTTTGATTGCTTTGGGAAAACAGCAATTCTGGTATCGTTTTTTTGGGTTTGTTTTTTTACGGCATTCACCGTGCTGGTTAAATAATGTAATAACTTTATCGTTTTGGTCAATACGGATGCCGCGATACCAAATATGTGTAGCTTTTCTAAATTATTTTTAGTTTTTTTTCCATATAAAGCATTTGGGATATTCAATTTTTTTACTTGCGATTTTTCATCTATAAGTAAATGTATTAAACTTTTGTTTACTATTTGTTCATCCCACTATGGGACTTCACTATGTGATCGATCACTGTTATAATACACAGCACTATTTCTATACTGCAGTGTATTATGACTGTCAGTGTAAAATAATAGTAATAGGCAAACACAGATGTTTGACCTGGAGGCCTTTGTTAGGCCACTGGCTGCTATAGAAACCATGGACACCCCACAATCGCGCCTTGAGGGTGCCGATAGAGTGACAGAGGGAGCCCCATCCCTCTGAAACCACTTAGATGACGCAGTCGCTAATGAGGTTAAGTATTGAGGTTGAGTATTGGGCTGAACGGCCGGGATTGGCGGTAACTTGGAAACAACTCCGATCGCAGCAGTTAGAGGAGTCGGGCTGTCTATGAAGTGGGTTTGGAGTTCTGTATCAGAAAATCTGAACTCTGACCCCATTAAAGATATAATAAGAAATACATTTTAAAACGAAGATCGGTCGAAATGGTCACGAATGCCGCACATTTCGGACAACTTTCATCTTGTGTATGTCGCGCTTTATGTCTGTTAGGAGACTAAACACTGTGGTCACTGTAACAGGAAGTGATGTAATTTGATTGATAGATGTAGACAGGAGGATATAACATTTGAGGCAAAAAAGGACAACATGCCAAAAAAGGACTGTAATCATGTTAACATCCTATCTGTTAACATAGTCGAATGTTTTGTCACTTAGTGGTCCAAATATCTTAACGGCGATTTAACACGCAATGATTACGTGAAGATCTTACTCTTGATCCTATTACCATATTTTTACAGATATTGTTTTCATGTAGCGATTGTTTTATACATGGACATTGCTGGTCATTTCTATTGTAAAGAACTAAAACACAAGACCCGTCTGCAAAAGACAGTTAGTCAGCTACGCCTAACAGAGTGAAATAAATAGGTAAATCTGCTGTAACTGCAGGGTAAAAGCAAACAAACATATTGCAGCACTCTGCCGGGATGAAGATTGAATACTTGAATTATTTGAAATGAAAAAATAAAAATAAAATTATTAAATCCTCTCTCTTCTACCCCTCTACTCCTCCATTATTCCACATTCACCATGAACCGAGGTCCATGGATACCAAATTTCATAAAATGTATGTTTTTTAATTTATTTTACACCAATAAATATACTCAAATTGTAAGGCCGAATTAACATCTCTTTCTCAATCTAAACTATTGGAGGCCTCAATGCCTATCCATTTGGACATTACTACTTTCCTGGAAAAATAAAGCAACTTTGTAGTAGCCTTTTTCTTGCGTCCCTTCTAGGTCCCCTAGTTTGCATACTACGGCATTTTCCTGTTTACTTCATAAATAGTTTTAATTCGGTCCAACACCATTCTCCAGTATAGTTTGATCATCTCATTTGTCCCATAACACGTGGAAAAGACTCCCTATAGCTACTTTACATTATGGACAATCAGGGTTCCCATTTTTTTTAAATGTTGCCACCCTATAGGGGGATTAATAAGCTCTATATAGTATATATAGTTGAGTCACTCTATACGCTGGGTTCTTAGACAAGTGAGGGATGTCATTTGTTATTCTATCCCATTGATTCAGTGAAAGGTCACCTACATATCTTTCCCATCTAACTCTTACATCTATCGGTAATTCCTGCCTACTTCCTTTTATCAGCATACCATATATTCTAGATGTTAACCCTTTCATCTTAGTTTGCCCATCTATATAGTCGACTTCGGGCAATGTTTACATTTGAGTTGTACATTTACTTTGCCCAAGAGCTGTTCTAATCTGTAAATATCGGAAAAAAAAAACTCCTTGGAGAGAGTCCATACTCAACTCTTGATATGTATGAATATTGTTCTCTCTATATAATTGTGATAGTTTATAAATACCTTTATTTACCCAAAAAGTATAATGTAGTTGAAAGTACTCATTATCCAACCTTTTATTCCGCCATATTGGGGCATTATTCCATAGTCCATAATTACTCAGTTCGTCCTTTAGAGCTTTCCACACTTTTTGAGCCATGACTGCTGTTGGAAACTCAACCTGAACTAAGTCTGCCACTATCTCTGTTTCCAGTAACTCGACAGCACCATACCTCTTCAAAAAGGGAAACTTCCTCTCTATAAGTTCTGTATAGACTATATTTTCCTTTCCCTCACACATCATTTTAACCTGGGCTGCAATATAAAGTAATTTCACTACAGGAATAGCCCCCCCTCCCCCCGATCAACCGGCCTCTGTAGATGACTCAGTTTTATTCTGGGCTGCCTTTCTCTCCAAACCAGGTCCCTAAACAAACATTCTATGGTTCTGAATACTTTATCAAGAAGCCATATTGGGCAATTAATCATAACATACAAAATAAAGGGAATCCGTACCATTTTAATAAGAGATATTCTCCCCGCTATATTCAATCCCAGTTCAATCCCAGTTTAGACCAAATCTTTATCTTGTGTATGAGTGGATCAATATTGTATCGATTATAGTCAGAGCCAACATCATCGATTTCCCCCAGTTAATTTGAAACCCTGATACTCCCCCAAAATCCATTAAGATATCGATTACCCTCCCGACCGATAGGTAGGACCCCAAGAAAAGTAGAATATCATCTGCATAGACGGCCACCTTTTCCTCCCTGTCCAGATATTTCAATCCCACTATCTCCTCTAATTCGAACCGTCAATGGTTCAATTCCTAAAGCAATCAATAATGGAGAGGGTGAACACCCCTGCCTAGTCCCCCTACAAATCGGGGAGGTCTCCGATACTATCCCATTAATTTCCAATCTGGCCCTTGGTTCAGAATACAACAATTTAATCCAATTGATACCAAAGCCCATACCTTCCAGTACTTCCCATACATAAGACCATTCAAGCGTATCAAAGGCCTTGGCTACAACTAGGGAAAAACTCAGCCTTTGACCATCATCATCTGTTTTTTACTGTACACTTATAAACAACCTTCTAATATTGGTCGAGGTAGATAAATTAATAAAGGCCGTCTGATCTTTATGAGTCAGCCATCATCACTGAAAGACAAGAGGCTAATTAATTCTTAATTTTATTTCCTCCTTCTCATTATGTCTAATGTGAAATGGTTTCTCAGGATTAAAAAAGTAAATAAAAAAAATAAATAAAAAAAATAATATATATATATATATATATATATATATATATATATATATATATATATACACACACACACACACACATATTTATAAAATATTTGAAATTGCATTACAGCTTTATTTACTATACTTAAAATGTGAGGTTCTTAGCGCTTTTGCATTGCAGTCACAGCAGATTAACACCTGCCCATTTTTTTCACTTGGTTAGGAGGCGTGGACTAGCTTTGTCTAAAGAATTGTACATTTGGGGGTGTTCTTTGCCTCCATTTCAGTCATGCTCTCCTCCCGTCTCTCATGTCGGGTTTTAATTAGAGCAGAATAAAACTGGTCCCTACCTACCTATAGGTGCCCAGGCCCAGAATAGACGTGTCTGTTTAATTTAAGGACTCATTTGCATGAGGTTGCCTTGTCGTGACAGGTGGGCTCACACAATTTGATATAAAACGCGCACTAAGAACCAGATATTTATAAGTATAGTAAATGTCAAAGTAATGCAATTTAGTATAATCCATATATTCAATGCTTGCATATATATCTTAGTGACATGTATGAGGAAAGGGAAGAGGGAGAAAGTATGTGATCTGAATTAATATATAACTTTTATTGATATGCATTAAGAAAGAAATAAACACTAAAAAGTCCAATGGTGTAAGAGGTATGTGTGAGTGACCCCCAGACTCACATACCTAGGCCATGTGTGATGGAGATGTTATAAATTGTGAATTGTATCAAAGGTGTTAAACCTAGGACACATAGGTTACTATGCTTGCATGCGGCAATTGTTGTCTCAGATTGCGGCAGTGCAGAGGTTGTGCAAGGTAGCCTGTTGCACCACCATGCAGCTGCACTGCGGCAAAGTGTGAACAAGAGCCAACAAACTGCACCCCAACACTGGGCATCCTGTGCACCAGAGCAGGGGCACAAACCACAGCCCGCAGCAGCACTGCTATGATATGCAAGAAACCGTGCTATTGATACTGTTGTGTAAAGAACCAAATGGTAAGTGATTGGTTTGTTAAATAAACAAAACAGTCGGTTACTTAATAAGGTGGCGGCAGCTTACATGTCAATTGCACGAGTTGGAATAGTTACTCGTGCCTGTAATATACTTGCAGGGCAAGGCAGTGCTATGAGTCAGGGTAACTGCCCTGCCGCACCTCCGTGCAAGGCTGCCACAGAGAGTGTGGACGGTCGGCAAATAGCTGCACTCTCACGCCGCCGTCCCTGTGTGCCAGAGCGGCAGCATGGAGATCAGCTGTGGTTCCCTTGCTGTCCCCGCGCCCTGTCTCCAGCTGAGACGCGGCACAAGCACTGCACCAAAGCGCAAGTCCACTGAGTGGAAATGAGCTAAGCGTGTGACCCTATTCCCGTAAGTAACCGGGATAGGCGGCAGTGGGGGAGCCGCACGGCAATTACACCGGCGGTCAGATTAGAACGGCGGCTGGAAGGAGCCCCCAACCGGCCGCTCGTGTTTGACAGCAGGGTGCGCTGCGCTACCAGCACAGTCGCGCTGTCAGCTGACAGTCAGCTGCTGTCAGCTAATAGTTAGAGGCAATAGTAAGTTCACAATTGATTGGCCTGAATAGGGCAACTAAGGCCAAGTATTACACCATGGAGAGTTTTAAAATGATTGAGCACCCGACGCGCATTTCGCCAGCATTCTGGCTTCTTCTAGGGGTCTAGAAAAAGCCAGAATGCTGGCGAAACGTGCGTCGGGTGCTCAATCATTTTATGGTGTAATACTTGGCCTTAGTTGCCCTATTCAGGCCAATCAATTGTGAACTTACTATTGCCTCTAACTATTAGCTGACAGCAGCTGACAGCGCGACTGTGCTGGTAGCGCAGCGCACCCTGCTGTCAAACACGAGCGGCCGGTTGGGGGCTCCTTCCAGCCGCCGTTCTAATCTGACCAAATATGTGATTTTTTTTTTTATTAGTTAAACTACATAATTGCTTTAATACAACACAGGTCTCCCTTTTTATTTTAGCATGTGTTCGTTACCATTAGCTGGTACGTGAGGCTTGTAGAGAGAAATTTTCTTTGCATGTCCTAAGGCAGTTAAGGTCGGGGTTGGATAGACAAAAATTTGTGATGTACATATGACTACCCTCCAAAACGTGTCCACATTAATGATGATCGTCCTAGCAGTACTGATGGACTGGTGTCCGGCTGTAATGCTAAACAGAGTGCTTGCTTTAAAGGGGTTGTCCGAGATTTAATGACTTTGTGTTAATGCTTGTAATTTATAAATGTAAATACATTTGTAATATACTTACATTTTCCAAAGTGGCCCCGTTTCCAGATCCTGCCGTGTGGTACATGGCGGGTGACGTCACTCTCTGCACTGGCTCTGGCCGTTTTGTTGATCTTGAATTATTTGCCGGTACACGACACGTCACTTGTGAAGCAGAACAGCCCATGCACGGCACGTCTCAAGTGACGTGCCGCATACCCGGCAAAGAATTCAAGATCAACAAAGTGGCCAGAGCCAGTGCAGAGAGTCACCTGTCAAGTACCCCAGGGCAAGATCTGGAAACGGGGCCACTTTGGAAAATGTAAGTATATTACAAATGTATTTACATGTATAAATTACAAGCATTAACACAAAGTCATTCAATCTCGGACAACCCCTTTAAGCACTTTGTTTAGCACATTTTGTCGTTTGATGCTGATCACTTCAGTGGAGTCCGTGTAAGCCCCATTACTTTAATGGATGAGCACTAGTAAAGGTCCTGTTTTTCAGTGATCTGGGAGCTGCTAACGTCATGGGAAAAAAACAAAACTCGCCTCATATATCCCACCGCTCCAGCACTGTAGGCTCTGTGGTCCCCTTCCTGGTCTCTGTCTACATTGCTGCAGCGACATTGCGCCATATCGACACGTGTCTCCTGCAGCCAGTCACGTGTGGGTAAAGCATGTCATCAGCGCACCAATGTTAAAAAAACTGGCAGGCACCCACAGGACCGGCAGCGCAGTAGCGGCAGGGGATTTAGGAGGGGGTATGGGTTTGTTCTTTTATAACATAAGCAGCTCACAGTAATTTTTTTCTTAAACCCAGAAATTCCCTTTAGTTAAGGGCAGAATATTGAATGTCCTAATCCAAAGGGTTTCTAGGGCTAATGGCCTATTCATGGTAAGAGTGTTGTCCCCGCTTTCCCCAACCTCTATCAGCCCTCCTCACATTTGAGTTAGGTCGGGGAAGTGCTCACCTAATGAATATGACAGACTCATGTTTATTCCTTGTAACACAAATGGCACAAAATATAATATTATACGGACAGATGTGCTTTGCAGTGGTAGAAGTATATTAAGTTATAGCTGCACGGGGCATTGACAGTTATGATGTAGTTATACAAACCGGGTTAAATCATAAAGACCGTGATTAATGTTAATTGAAAATAGTTACAACAGTTTTTTCACATTGAAATTTGTCAAATTGTTCAAAAATCTGTTACATGTAAAGACAATTTGCTACACAATTTGCTACCAATATAGGAATGGCAATATGTCAATACAGTCAACTTGCATTGTTCATATAAGGAATTATCAGCCCATTACACAAATATTACGTTTTCTTAGAACAGACAATAGAAATCCCTAAAAGTTATAGCATCTATAGAAACGTCACTTTTTTTTTGTTTTTAGTTTGTATTTTTTCCCTACTCAAGACACTGTGAAACATCCTAAATAATATTAAAAGTGGTGTTTGTAAATTGTCATTCTTATGCTTCGAATTTCATAGAGGCTTTTTCTGCTGGATTTATACACAATGCATTTCTTCTAGGGGAAAATCTCTGCAATATTGTTCGGGACAGAAGGCACCATTGCAGAGGGATATTTGAAATTTGGGCTGACCGCAATGAGCCCGGTATTTTTACCTAGTGAATGCTCTTGTCTAGAACAATTCTATAGTGTGCATTGCTAAAAAATAGCAACTTACACACATTTTAATAGATCCCTCTACCTTACTACTGATACTGGAAAAGAACATCACACTGTCTAAAAATGCTGCCCCAACAGATAGCTTTGCCTGGTTTCTAGGAATTGATGTTAGCGACTGATCTGACAGTAACCAAGTGGTATCAATGCTTTTAACTAGGACACGGAATATTACTTCCCTCTGCAATGATTATCGAATGACAAGATCTTACACAAACAATAGTGGGACTGGTTCCAATTTTTGCTCAATTAACACCTTAATGACTGCCAACAGTCTTTTGATGGCAGGCAGTGCAGGTGCCTCGTCTACAGCGACGTCTTTTGGCGTCACTGTAGAAGAGGCTGATGAGCACTCCTGTGAGCGCTCATCCTGTAAGCAGGAGCTGTAGCTTACAACTCCTGATCTTCGAGCAGCCTGCTAAATACAGCTGGGGTCAGAAAACCCCAGGGCTGTCTGTTCAGTTTGCCTGCTGTTAGGGCACACTATGTGCTGCCCTAACAGCAGCCGGAGTCAAAGTGACATAGTATAATGTATTAGCATACAGGTGTATGCTAATGCATAAGTAAAAGAAAAAGTTGTAAATAAAGTTATCCCTTAATGGGATTTAAAAAAAAAGTAAAAACTAATAAATAAAAAAAGTCCCCCAAAAAATAGTCATTTTGCATAAAATATATTTTATTGCCCCTACATTACATAACAAAAAACTACACATATTAAGTATCTACACGACCGTAATAACCTGAAGAATTAATTTAACAGGTTATTAAATAAACTAGAAAAACGATGCAGAGAATCGCTTTTTCTTATATTCACCCTGTAAAAAAAATAAACCCCATTTCCTGCATAAAACAAGGCCTGATACGGCCACGTCAATGGAAAAATAAAAAAAGTTATGGCTGCTGAAAGGCAGAAAGGCAAAAACAGAAAAATGTAGCTGGTCATTAGGGCCTTTTCAGGGCCCAGTCATTAAGGGGTTAATGTAACTTCAACAAAAATACCACGCGTGTGAGAACATGTTAACCCCTTAATGACCAGCCTACTTTAAACCTTAATGACCAAGCTATTTTTTACGTTTTTCCATCGTCGCATTCCAAGAGCTATAACTTTCTTATTTTTGCATCGACATAGCTGTATAAGGTCTTGTTTTTTGAGAGACAAGTTGAATTTTTTAATAGCACCATTTTGGGGTACATATAATTTGATTACCTTTTAACAACTTTTTTGGGGTGTAATGAAAAAAAAAACAACAAATTTCGCCACTTTTTTTGCATCTTAGATTTACACCGTTTGCTGTGTGATATAAATAGCATAATAAATTTATTCAGTGGGTCACTACAATTGTGGCGATTCCAAATTTATATAGATTTTGTATGTTTTACTACTTTTACACAGTAAAAACACTTTTTTTTTAAATTATTTGCTTTTTTGTCGCCATTTTTTTAAGAGCCATAATTTTTTTGTATTGCAGTGTATTATTGCCTGTCGATGTAAAACCGACAGGCACCTGTTAGGTCATGCCTCAGGCATGGCCTAGCAGGCATCCACTACAAGCAGACCTGGGGGCCTTTGTTAGGCCCCTGGCTACCATAGCACTCTCCCTCCAAAATGACTTGGATGCAGCGCTCGCTATGGAGAGCTGCATCTAAGGGGTTAAACAGGCGAGATCATTGTTATCGATCCCGCCCGTTAGAGCAGGTGCCCGACACCCGCTTTAGCTGGCACAGGACACCCGTGCCGGGTTTATGTCACAGCACTGTGAAAAGCATAAGTACCCCTAACGGTCGCCGTGAAAAGGCGTATTGGCGGTCGTTAAGGGGTTAAATTATTATATAAAATACATTGGATGCTTTAATGCAGATGCAACAGATGTTTGTGGGTTATGGAGTGTGTTAATTTATTTGTATAAAAATACTTGATTAAAAAATATATATATCTCTGCTACTGTTGAAATGGAGGATCATTGGTGCTGGTACACCGTTTGTGTCGACAAGGCCTTTTAAAGGGTTATTTCCAGGTTATAATGTGATGGAATATTGCTAGGACTTGGATATTGCTAAAAAATCGCCATCATTGTGATCCTGAGAATGAAGCAGTCCCATTAGTGATTTCGTGTTTTCACAGCGCGGAGAACTGCAGCCGGCCCTATTCACTTCAATGGAACCATGCTGCAGTTCCTTGCACAGTGGGTGGCCAGGCACTGATGTTCAGGAAACAAAATAGAAAATAAACTTATCATTCTGAGAATTGGTGCGGTTCCAGGTCAGATCCCCCACCAATCAAAGCAATGGCATATGCTGTTTAAGACGTGAATAGCCCGTTAAAGCTTTTTCTTATAAATAACGTCAGCTGCATTGTTTAAGTGAAAAAATATTATATATATAATTTTATTCCATGAGTACATCAGTGGAGTAAAGGTTAAAAACAAATATCTTTTACAGCCAAAACTTTTCAGAGGGGAAATATTGATCACTACTCCAGCTGACAATCTGCTCCAACATTAGTGCTTGGATTTGCAGAAATGAGAACTCACGCGGGTTTACACCAAGACAAGAAAATCGATGTGTCAGCCTAGGAAGAAATGCGGGCATAGTCTGTCGATCAGAGGGGAACACGGGTTACTGACAAGGAAATGCTCTACAGAGGAAACGCCATGTTCAGTGTAATGTCCAAGCTGTCACTATTTGCTGAGCATATCATGGGGTAATGGGGGGGGGGGGGGGGTAAGGGCACAATTCTAACCTGACACAAAGCGAGTTTCAACTACAGCTAAGAGGAAATGTGTGAAAAGGCGCAATGCTGCAGTTTACTGCTTCAAATAAGAGTCATCCACATATAAGAGAAGATCATTCAGAATTGTTTTGTTGAGCTCCGCACTATGATGAGAACACCATTTTCCTCACCTGACTGGGAAGCTCCTAATACAAAACTGATGTATTAACTGAGAAATGCACCACAAAATCAGCCATTCAAGTCAAGAAGAGCGCAACTCAAACATGGTCAGCAGGTAGAAAAGCAGCAGTCCCAATCCAAATCGCCCAGATCACTGTTACATGGGCCCTTTGGCGATAAGTTATTATTTACAGGGATAAATGCAAAAGTACATCAACCCGGATAATGACATGAGAATTGTTGCAAAATGGACAAGGAATGTATTTTCCAGTGTGACTGGTTGCTTCCAGTTCCGAGGTAATCTCAATAAAACATTAGCAATTTCCCTTTATTTTGTTATTAATGGAAGCAGTAACAGTCCATTAACCCCTTAATGACCAAGCCAATTTTTACGTTATTCCATCATCGCATTCCAAGAGCTATAACTTTTTTATTTTTGCGTAAACATAGCTGTAGAAGGTCTTTTTTGCGGGACAAGTATTTTTTAATAGCACCATTTTGGTGTACATATTATTTATTCATTAACTTTACACAGTAAAAACGCTTTTTTTTCAAAATTATTTGTTTTTGTGTCTCCATATTTGAAGAGCCATAAATTTTTTATTGTTCCGCCGATGCAGTTGTATGAGGGCTTTTTGTTTTGCGGGACGACTTGTCGTTTTTATTGGTTCCATTTTGGAGTAGGTGCGACTTTTTGATCACTTTTTATCACATTTTTTTAAAGTTAGGATTCACAGAAAACAGCAATTTTTCCATAGTTTTTTATTAATTTTTTTTACTGCGTTCACCGTGCGGGTTAAATAATGTAATAGATTTATAGTCGGGGTCGTTACGGACGTGGCGATACCAAATATGCGTAACTTTTTAACTTTATTTTGTTTTTTTAAGAGTAAAGCAGTTTGTAGCAGGCATTCACTTTACAGGCAGACCTGGGGGCCTTTTTTAGGCCCCTGGCTGCCATCGGAGACACAGACACTCGGCAATCTTATTGCCAGGTGTCAGTGAAATGAGAGGGAGCTCCCTCCCTCTCTCCAAAACCACTCAGATGCGGCTATTGAGCGACGCATCTGAGGGGTTAAACGGGTGAGATCGATACTTATATCGATCTCACACGTTCGAGCAAGGACTCCCCCAGCCCTCAGCTACATCTGGCAGCCGAGAGCAGGGAGATTTGACAGCTCCCTGCTCTGTTTATTTATCCTGATGCAGTGCCGTAAAAAGGCTTATGCATCAGAATAAAGCCCGTTAGTGACCGACGTGAAAAGGCGTATTGGCGGTCACTAACGGGTTAATGGAGCGGGGGGAGCATTTTTCTAGGGTTATTTATATAGGGGAAAATAATCCATAAGGATGATGTAACTACTATGTGTAAACGCTACATGGCCAAAAGTGCACGTGTCCACCTTTAACTTTTCCTGAATTGCGTGAAGTTATACAATTTGTCATGATAATAATTCAATCTTGCGCCATCCAGTTAAAAACGTATACGTTAATGCGTACATTATATTTATTTTAACATAGGAGTCTATGGGCAACGGATGGCATCTGACAGAGGTATACGTTTTTTACATGTTTATTTAACATTACGCGCCACACATCTCGGGATATGTCGAGTTCTGGTATAAGTTGAAGTAGGACACATCTGTATATGCACATTTCTTCTAGTGGATTTTGACCACTTTAGCTTCAAACCCTAAATAGGGGACTTCATGCATATAAAAATAGTATAAAAAAACAAATATCATGACAAAAACAACACAGTTGCACCAGATGTCTATTAAAGTCCCAACTAAATCTTTATCAAGGTAGCAAATAATACAGACAGACCACTTTCTATAACCATCTCAGGATACCCACATGTAGGCCGATATTTCTGCATCTGTCTTTCCCATACATTGGCCTCTGGTTGTAAGTCTTATCACAGCCTGAAATAACGATTAAAATATATCTTTATTGATTCCTTAATAATAAAACTGTCTCTTAAGCCCAATAATACCTAACACAGGCAAATGCAAGTGGTCAGAAAGGTGAGAAGCGTCAACGGGTAATAGGAAATGCATCCACCCGCAGATCGCAATCTCTCCTTAATATATAGAAATTCTCTGAACCCTTGCCATTAGATAGACAATCCTACGTGTTTCAGTATCCCCTAGTTTATGAGATACGTCATCAGGGATTATATTTTTATTTAGGCTGGTTAGCACGGTTTCTGTGCTTATTTAGTCTCCCGACTCTAATGTATTGGCCGCCTCTGGTTGTCACGGCAACGATATAAAGCCTCACTGAATCACTTCCATTTCGGATATTGCCACTTTCACATAGCTTTTTCACTGGTCCTCGATAGGTCATAAAACTCAGATATTACCTCTGAGTTTATTTATTTATTTTTTTTAAACAATATAATTTTAGCGGGAATTTTAAAGGGTAACGATCATTTAATTTTTTTGTTTTTGTAAATGTATAGGGCAAGTAATTTCAGAAAATATTGCAATCTATTTTATTAACCAATTCAGCCTCCTTTCATTGTAAAACTGTCCCTGAACCGCTGCCCCATCCACTGAACTACTGGTGGTTGCCAGGGAAAATCCATATTCAGTGCCGATCACAGCTACTCTATATGGGGGACACTTCATCTGACTGCTCCTGAAACCCTATGCACCCGATGTTTTAATGCATCAGGTATTTCTGAAACAGACTATTTCAGTCCGTTGCTAACAACCAGCCACCTGCCGGATGCTCTAAGTGGGGAACGGGCGAGCGAGCAAGTCCAGCCGGTGGTGCGCATTCCCCACTCATCAGAGCATCTGGCAGGAAGAGCAGAGAGATAAGATCAGTGTGGATCATTCATGTTCACTGGAGAGACCACCGAAAACATTCTAAACACAGTACCACCAACTAAGGATTTTTTTTCTAATTTCAGTGGCACATGCTGTATAATTTAACGCATCTTAATAGAAAATAGGAAAATGTTAGGGTATGTTCACACGATGAGAGGCATTTACGTGTGAAAAGACAGACTGTTAACAGCTGCCTCGTTTCACACGTAAATGCTCCTCCTCGCATTTTGCGAGCCGTCTGAGATGCTCGTAAATCTTGAGCTGTGCTTCATTGAGTTCAATGCAGAACAGCTCAAATTACGTGGCAAAGAAGTGCCCTGCACTTCTTTGCCGAGGCAGTCCATTTACGCGTCGTCGTTTGACAGCTGTCAAACGACGACGCGTAAATTACAGGTCGTCTGCACAATACGTCGGCAAACCCATTCAAATGAATGGGCAGATGTTTGCCGACGTATTGGAGCCCTATTTTCAGACGTAAAACGAGGCATAATATGCCTCGTTTACGTCTGAAAATAGGTCGTGTGAACCCAGCCTTAATGTTACAGCAGACAGTGACATTCTATAGAATTGACAATGTCTCTACGTACAAAATAAGGTCTGTTTTGTTAAAACATACCAGACTATTTACACAACGACACGCTACTAGAATGGACTGGTTGAACAGAAACGGAGACAACTGCTGAATCACTCTTACATACCTGTAACAGTGGCCGCTGGACACCCAAAGTCTTCATAGTGTCAGCACTTGCCAAATGCTTCAAAGGATCTGACACCTTGGTGACTCCTTCAATTTCTTTGTTGATCTCCGCTAACACCTGATTTAGAAAGATGTTTTTGATGTACATAGTAAGAAATTCCCGCAAGGGACATTGTTTAGTTGGTCCAAAACCAATGGCATGCTCAATCTCTTGAATAAATCTGAAAAGATAAAACAAAGGGAAATAGGTGATGGTTTTCATTATAACGAATATCAGTGTATTCATTCTGTTCTATACACTCAATGATCTTTCTATATATGGCAGCTTTACTTTAAAAAAGGAGCTCAAGTCCAAAGTGTAAAATGCCCACTGTGTTCTTGACGATTTACATATGCTTGATGTTTGGGGTGAAATCCAAGCTGTATTTCTAGCATTTCCTATGCAGTATAATTTAGATTTAATGTTTTTTTAAGTGATTAACTTCAATTAATCCTATCGCATAATCATTTTTACTCTTCGTGTAGCAGTGATAGATGTGTTTATATCCCGAGAGCACTGCATATGTATAAATGCACCTGTATCCAGATCCCCAGAAGCGGGTGATGGCAGCTGTGGTCTAAATGGGCCTTTCAGAAATCTGAATAAAATGTAAGTGGGGGTGTCCTTTACAGAGGCTTAATATTATCTCAACGTAAACATAAAATGGGCACACTATTATTAAGAATTTATTCTGCCCATGAAAAAAACTTGACTGCATATTTTTTGAAAACCACATTATTAACATGAAAAACATGGATGGAAATGGAGATAAAAAACCATCAATACAACCATCCATCTACCACATTCTAGTATATAACAATGATATTAATGGCATTATTACATAATGAGAGCTGGTTACGGGGAAAAAAATGTAAATTAAAACATAATTCAGATGTTGGTAAATTTTGGCCTATAAAATTCCCTTTGGTATAGGGACTGCTTTTGTACTAAATAATGGTGAAGAAGCACAATGTGAAAATAATGGAGTGTGGTATTGCAGCATGTCGTCGTTTTTATACTTATCACATGACTAATCTTGACCTGATAGGTGCCTGCACGATTAGTTTTCCCTTGGATCGAAGGATGCCTAGACATGGAAAAAAGCAACACACAAACTTCTGAATGTCCTTAAAAGTGTTGACCCCCAATAGTGTACAATATAAAACAGTACAATATGCAGCCATAGCGGCTGATACGGGGCCCGTGGCATGAGGGGGCCTGTGCCCCCCACATTCAATAGTATGTGCATCCTTAGGACGCAGATTTTATTGAACACTATGGCAGAGCAGGAAGATATCTCCTTACTCTGCCAATTACTAGGTTACAGGCCACATTCGGCCTGCAGCCTATCATGCGCAGGGACGGGATCTCTGCGCATGCCGGCGTGATGACGTCACTGGATCACGCCGGCCTACGCAAGGATCCTGTCAACATTGATTCGTTCCGTTCGTCGCGGGAACAGGGCCCAGGTGAGTATGAAGTTTTTTTGTTTTATTTGTTTGGGGGTCGCTATATGGCGCTATCTACAGGGGGGGGGGCTGTATGGCGCTATCTACAGAGGGGGCTGTAGGGAACTTACTATAGGGGATTCTGCGTGGCACTACCCGAGAGGGGGGGCTGCGTGGCACTACCCGAGACGTGGCACAACCCGAGAGGGGGAGTGGCACTACCCGAGAGGGGGCGGGGCTGTGTGGCACTACCCGAGAGGGGGCGGGGCTGCGTGGCACTACCCGAGAGGGGGCTGCGTGGCACTACCTGAGAGGGGGGCTGCGTGGCACTACCTGAGAGAGGGGCTGCATGGCACTATATACAGAGGGCACTAAATTTATGGGGTTACGAACTGGGAGACTAACTTTTATATGGGGGCATAAACAGAGCCTAACTTCTATATGGGGGAACAAAGTGACTTTTTCTGCCATTTTACGGCTGCCGTGAATTTACCTGCAAAGGGGCCCACTAAGTCTGTGTCGCCCAAGGGCCCACATAAACCTGGAGCAGCCCCTGTGCTGTCATATGAATAATTATATTCAAAATTAGGTATGAAGTCCTTTCTGTCATGAGAGGGGAAAAGTTCACATAGATGATATCTATAAATCTTTCATGCAGTTATGATGTGGCTTTCAAGGTTCTCTACTGATGGTTTACAATTAACAGATGCTTTGTTTGATTTTGGCTAATTCTACAAGCTCCCTATAAAAGCATCAAGAGTAATGTATATGAACAATTAAACAGGTGACACTTGGTTACATGAAGGCATGATACATTTCCAAGTGGTTGTAAGATAGCTGGGAGGTGGTGTTGTGGGTATTTAGGATGAATTACACTTGTTGGCACATGCTGGGTTAGGACTGGGAATAGCTCTCCTCGAGTGAAACCCCCCACTGTTTCTGCATAAATGCAGAATTCCACGCTAGACACACAGCTTCTTGTCTTGCTTCCTCAGCGCTCTGGTTCTCAGCAGCTGCCTTTATTATCCCTATTTACAAGTTATGTCTCCCTACGGTCTTTCCATGCATTAAAAAGGAAAAAGTTTTGCAGTGCTGCATACCATGAGCAGGTTAAAACTTGTAACCAGACGTTCTAGAGTTCATTGCAAAAATGTCCTAACAGGCTTACTAAAATGTTTTTTTTTTTACATATGCAAGTGTAGTAAACTAAAATGGAATAAATGACATGAGGAGAGAGAGAGAGAGAGAGATTGAGAGAGATAATCTAGAGAAGAGAGAGAGAGAGAAAGAGAAAAAATATAGAAGAAACCAAGGGGAAATATAAAAGGAGAGAGACCGTGACTGAGACAAAATAGATAGATAAATAGAGATAGATACAGAAAAATATAGAGGAGAGAGAATAGAGACGAGAGAGTATAGATTAGAAAGACTATAAAGGAGAGAGAAAGACTAGAGAGTGAATACAGAGGAGAAGGAGAGAATATAGTGGAAAGAGGGGATATAGAGGAAAAACCAAGGAACGAGAGGGAATAGAAAGGAGAGCGAGGATATAGAGAAGGGATGAAAAAAGGAGAGGGTTTATAGAAAAGCAAACGAAAATAGGGGAGAGAGAGGAAATATAGGAGAGGGATTATAGAAGACAGAGTGGGAATATAGAGGAAACTGAGAGGGAATATAGAGGCGAGCGAGCACGAGAGAATGTAGAGTAGGGAGAAAACACTGAACCCTTAATTGAACATATTACCTTAATATATACAAAAAAGAATGCCTATATAGTTGGATCCAGTTGACATTGATTTCCATTGTAAAAGAAAAAAACAGTAGAAGCCTGCTATGCTATTCAGTCCTGTCATTCAGACGTACATGGTTTTTTGCACCATGGAAGTAAATGGTAATAGGATGCAACTGTACAGACATTTTTTTGCCATGTACATTTTTTGGGCGTATACTTTTTTGTGTGGTGAGAACCTAGCCTAACCCAAGCGAACATCTAGGAATTGTAAAAATGACTATAGTTACTCTATAACGAGGACAAATGATTAGTATACGCATGCATATTAATAAAACTAGCACTAATCAGTAATACAGCAACTAGGGGGGGGGGGGGGGAAGAGTAGCCTTAGAATAAAAACCATATAAACAACCTAATTAGAAATGGGATGGCATAGTCAGCAATGGTATCAAATGCATTTTATTTTCTACTTTATACAATACAAATTAAATTTGTTTTTTTTTGTTATAGTTAATCTTCCAATAGTTATGTATGGCAAAAGAAGAGAGTAAAAAATGTAGATGTAAGCTACATTTATCTGAAGTTTAGGTCTCCACTTTGTGGTCTACATGTCTGTACAGAGCATTGGTAAATCACAAAATCTGGGTGGGCCGACTACTACTTATCTGCTTTCAATACCCAAGTAAGCAACACACGCTTCTGGGAGCGTGGACTTCATTATTATCAGATTAGTTATGCTACAGTTGCCTGAGCTTCTGCCGGCTTATTTCAATCAGATAATAACGGTATAATAACTGGCTTTGTGTCTGTCAATCCAATTACTTCCTACTTTGTATGTGCCGACATTCTATTAAAACTCACAGACACATGTCAGGCTTTATTATTACCATCCGATTGTATAATTAGCTTCTTCGGTGGGAATGCTTATCAATTAAATCAGAGTTTGCCACCTCCTGGTAGAGCAAAAAAATGAAAACAAAAAAATGTATTAAAATAGATATATAAACAAAAACAAGTAGAACTAATCACAGAGGGAAAATAACAATGCTGATGAAACCCCTTCATTTATCAGGGGTCATAAGGCTTAACATTCCTTTAAGTATATAATCATTAAATATTGTCTTGTCACCTTATTCAGATGCACAAGAAAATAATTAAAGAGCAGGTTCGACCGCTAAGGCAAATAAATCATCAACTTCCACACTGATGAATTTGGAAAAGAATCAAAAAGTAAAGCTCAAAACGATTTTTCAGTTACTGTCTTATTGTTAAATCTTAGAAAAGATATTGATGCCAATGTCCATACATTTTTGCGCCCGGGATAAAAAAATTATAATTGGCGATAGGAAAACATTTTATAGGCATAAACGGTTCAAAACACATAAACCAGTAGTCCACAGATTTTATAAAGTCAATAGTCAAACACGTACTACTAAAACATATAAGTTTAAGTTCACCTTGAAACATAATCTGCAGCTTAAATCTAGATACAATCTACTTTTAATATGGTGTCATTTTACAAATATTTTAAATTCCTCACCATGTACTAATCTTAAACTATGCCACATCTTATAGTCTAGCGTCGATGAGCGTTCCGAACTAGGACGACTATTACTGGGGATCAGTCAGCAGTGTGTTGACAGACACACCCCCTACCTGCTTACCTAAGATGCTGTTGCACAATACACTCTTTCCTTTAATCATCTTTCCCAGATATCTAAATAGTTCATTCCTGAATAGGGAATTCCATATCAAATGTACTGCAGATAGGCTTTTAAAAATAAGGTAGATGTAGCAGGAACCTCAACAACTACATTAGAGGGCTGACCGCTTTGTCTCTATAATTAGTGGTATAAGCATTATTCTTTGTAAATTCAGAACAATTATCAGGTTGAAGTACATACTGCTGGTAAGTCACTGTAAAATGACATTGAACAGTTAATGTACTTCAGCTATAACGGATACCCTAAAGTCAATGTTGAATATAGAAATTTCCAGCTGGTCACAACTCAGAGCACTCCTACTCCGGTCCCTCAGTGTAACCAGTATGTAGCAATAATTTATTAGTCGTTTCAGGGAAGACTGACACTTTATTTTTCAATAGTAAACTTGGGCTTGTACACATTGTCACCCTAACAACCTTAAAGGGATCCTGTCATCAACATCTTACATTATAAAACCTCCTGACCCCTCAGTGGCCGCAGCTGTCCATAGTTCATTTATCTGTTCTTCTCTCCTCACGTCCTCCTCTTGCACGAAATATTGTAATTTAAACGTTTAGCGCCTTTTATGGTAATTTATTTTTACTTTATGACACAGGATCTTAACTCCGCCCACCTATGCCGCCTGTCCAGCCCTAAATGCCGAAATTTCGTTACAAATATCGCCCATGCGTTCACCACCACCCTTCCCTGCTTCATTCATACAGAAATAGTTAACTAGCGCATGCGTCACGTGGGTACAGGCTGGATTAGGAGAGGAACCGACGGCATATGATGACATCACACTAAGCGCCGAGCATGCGCATTAAAATAATGTGAGAACAGCTGCTTTAGTGTCTCAAAGTGCAAGCGCGCGATTTCATGTGCAGTGGAGTGAGAGAAGATATCAAAAAGAAGGAGGCGAAATTGAACTCTGAAACAACGGAGGAATGAAAATCGGACTCTCTTCGAGTGAAGATTTGACTCTTTTCTGCTCATTTGCATACAGCTCGGGACCGCTGAAAAACAGAATACTAACTGTACAGAGCTTACTTAGAACATATTTATAGGTTAACGAACAATGATTTTTTACCCATATTTCACAAGGTATTGCTGGCTTGATAGCGAAAATGCTGGTGACAGGTACCCTTTAAAGCAATAATTAAAACTAATGCATTCAGCGTATTTGGAACCTGAATTTCTCTCATGCTTTCAGCGATCAGCTACCTATTTCCAACTAATAGTGGTTGTTTACTCAACAACCGTTTTAATAAAAATGGGCACACAAGACATGGGACATCCTATAGTAGTCCCAGAGGGTGGAGAAAATAAAAGGAAAAAGCACATAATGTTCAGCTGACTGCAACTCTTACAACCCAAAGAATAAATCTGGTAAAATTTAGTGAAGGTGTGCACCGAAACCCAGGTAGCAGCCTTGTAAACCTGAGCAGCCGAAGCTTGATGCCTGACTGTCCAGAAGGGCCCCCAACAGCCCTTGTGGAATGGGCAGTACACTGAAGAGAAAGAACTTTAACCTTGGACCAAGAGGCTGCCGAAATCAAAGATTGGATCCAACGCACAATGGTGGCCTTGGATACTGCCAACTCCTGCGGGGCCCTTCAGGAACCACAAAAAAGAATATAAGCAACAAAATTTTGTCGCAGCAAGATAGAGGTGGACTGTTCTCCCCATGTCAAGGCAATGTAAAGTCTGTTCCCTTGGATAAAATGGGTAAAAAGGCAGAAAAAAGGGAGGGCAATCTCTTTATTGATATGGAAGATCAAGACTACCTTCAGAAGGAAGGATGGAACAGGTCGGAAAACCACGTTATTCCTATTGATGACCAGTGAGGAAAAGTCAGTACAGAAAACTTCCTAGTTTCCCTGGCCCTGCAGCGGGTTGACTAGCCTGGTGGCCAGGCTGGCAACCCTCCTGCAGCGGAGGATAAAAAATAAATAAAAATAAAATAAAAAATACCAACAGACCTGGTTACCCGGTTATGTTTGCCTTCCAGGGACACTAAGCTAAAATGATTAAGCCCATGTCTGTGGGAATATGACGTGTCTGGGCGGAGCCAAGACATTTTCTACCTAATGTCAGCCTTCTAGTGGAAAGGACTTATACCCACGGTGCTGCGTCCCAAAAATTATGTTAAAGAGAAAGCTAATTTGAGAGAGATTACTTTGTGGTACTAGTGGTAAAAGTCAACAAACAATACCCTCATGATACTGTACAAGTTAAGTACAGCAACAATCTGTAATCTATGGCATAGCTCTATGGTCTCTTCGCCTACTGCTGAAGTTGGAATCCAACTAAGGGCAACATTTGTTGGAGTTTGTATGTTCTACCCGGGATTACATGGGTTTTCTCTTGGAACTCTGGCTTTCCTTCGGGTACTCCAGTTTCCTCCAAAACATACAGATACATAAATTGGCCCCAGTGTGTGGGAACATAGGAAATTAGATTGTGAGCCCATTTGGGACAGGGACTTATGTGAGTTATGAAAATATAATGTAACTGTACAGTACTGAGTAATATGTTGGCGCTATATAAGCAATGGTAATAAATGTATGTAATGCTACAGTTTTACCATAGAAGCAACATTATCTTTTTGGCAAAACAGTTACATTTTTGACTGCACCTACAGTTTTGAGAGCAATGTGAGATGGAATTACTTGCGTTCATCAAATTAGGTAGAGAGATTCATTTGCTTTTCTTTGATAATCTGTTCACTTAAATCTACTTAACACAGTAAAGGTCTCTTCCTGAAACAAGAATGCCTAAATAGAAAAAAGTTAACATTTTTATTAGAAGAGGGGAAGGAGAAACATGAAATAAAGCCTTGTGCATGAAATGTGATTAACGGCTTACTGTGGAATGGCCACAGGAACAGCAGAATACCCCTGGCCTTTCATTTACGTTTGGATTTGACAGAAAAGTCAATGTATTAGGACTTAATCAAGGACTGTGTTAAGGAATTATTGCTGTGCAATTATGATACAGCCTGGGGAAATATTGGGAAGTTGTTAACAGAAATTTACAAACCGCTATACACCCGAAAATATCTACTGAAATATTCAATTTCACAAGTAAGCCATTGCTTTCCATGATTTGCAGAACCTGTTATTTCACAGAAAATTATCCTCTAACTTCTCATTCCTAGAAGCAGAGCAGCCCGAACTAATCCATGGTTCATTAACTCTCATGTCCATAGGTCCAAAATGATGTGCAATTTAATTTCATAATATATCTTTATATTGTCAAAGCTCCATATTTTCAGCATAGACACATCCACTACTAAAGGGGAGGTTAGGAGGATATGGTTTTATTATTGGATTCAATATATAAACAGTATACAGTAAGTAATTCTGGTCAGCCAGAATTGTATCATTTTGGCTAGGTTTACATCTGCGTTGGAGGTTGCGCTATTTTGTCCAGCAAAACAATGTAAACCATGTCAGAAACCCAACGGAACCTTTTAGAGTCAAAGGGTTCTGTCAAGAGGCTATCAGTGTCCGTCATGTGACTTAGGGCCTGTTCACATCAACGTTCGCTTTCGGTTCCGGGGTTCCGTTGGAGGTTTCCGTCGGGTGAACCCCGCAACGGAAAGTGAAAATGAAACCACAGCTTCCGGAGTCGACTGCGCTATTGATTCCGTCGGAAAAACGGAAATCTGCCGGAATGGTGATGAACGGAAACCATTAGCAATGTTTCCGTCACCATTGATATCAATGGTGACTGAAACGAAAGCTGTGGTTTCACTTTCACTTTCCGTTGCGGGGTTCACCCGACAGAAACCTCAGACGGAACCCCAGGACGGAAAGCGAACGTTGATGTGAACAGGCCCATATTCAGTGCTTCTGTTTTTTTCGTTGTTCTGCTTCTATGATGGAGCAAAAAAAAAACACAGATGTGAACCCAGCCTTAACTCCACGTCCATCCAGATGCTTTGTTGCGCTGGAGGAGAAAAACAAAGCTCCAACCACTATTAAGATATATAAAGAAATAATCAGAACATAAACCTAAAAATTGCTAGGTGTTAAAAAGGTAGATTTTCCCTTTAATTATGCTGTTACAATAAGAACTAGGGTATCTCTCATGAGAATTACAGTAGTCTATGCATGCTGACATATGTATTATAAACATAGAGATGTGTCCAACCTTAACTTTTCTTGACTAAGTTATACAATTTGTCAGGATACCACTTCCTATAAATCTCGCGCCGTAAAAAACACATACGTTAACGTATATTTTTTTTTTTTTACATGGTAGTCTTTGGGCGCAGACGGTCAAAGAATGGCATCAGTCAAAACAATCAGAACAAAAACTTATTTGTTAAACGTATAGGTTTCGTTACATGTAGCCTACAGGGTCGGATGGCTTACAGATAGTATACGTCAGAGGCATCTAGCGGAGGGATCAGGTTTTTTCTTTACATGCTTAACATCTCACGCCACACATATCGAGATATGTCGGGTTTAGAGATAAGCTAAGGGAATACATATCTATATGATCTCTCGTATACAAGCCAACAACTCAGACATTTATAACAGGCCCTCAGGACCTATCTCACAGTCGTAAAGGGTCTACTGCGCAGGCGCCGATTAAAAAGCAGAGCCTCGCGCGCGCGTTCAGAAGACTATGGGGTCAGGCGTGAACTCGCCTATTACATTGCCTGGCCCCTATCAATCAATGATGGAGGGAGGGGGGTCCGGACTGGGGAAAGAAGACATAGCACATTTGAGCTACAGTGCCGCCTCATTGCTCCAAAATGCTCATTTGCATATACTGAATAAAACTATTTTCTCTGCAAAGGAGGCACTCATGTGAAAAAGGTAATAAACGTTAGATTTAGGTGAGCCTACTCTAGATTACTGTGTTGCTATTTTGATAGGTAAATTTTTGGCGACAGACTCCCTTTAAGCACCTACCAAAATAGGTAAGGGAGACCTAATAGATTCAGTCTTTAGCCTATTTGGTGTGCCTGCTATCATTGGGACTACTACTAAAAAGGCATAATCTTTGAAGTCTTGACCACGAACTTCACAGTTTTATTTACCTTATTGCGGATTAATAATGTAATACAATCTATTATGCATAAGCACTATAATTTGCTGCGACTGTACAGTATAACATACATTCTAGGAACATAACAAAGACATACAAAGGAAAGACATTGTGCACTGACAGAACAAAGACTATCATTTAATAGCTGTGCTTGAAAGCCCAAGTACAAAAGGACAAGCATTGTGGCTGCTTCAGTAGTTACGGTTCATGTTACCTCAATTTTTCCTGCATTTGTCAATAAAACAATGAAATGAGCAAGAAGAAAATAAGAGCGAGGGTTTGACGGTGTTGCATGGAGAATGTAATGAGGAGGCACCACGCGAGTCTGGGCGGCAACATTTTTTTTTCTAATAAGATGCTGTCTAAAGCAATGACTACTTGCCGTATGTACATCTTGTGTTATGAAGGACAAACTTGTTCTCTCCCCCCTCTTCCCACAATTACACACCAGGTTCATGCTGACAACAGGTCTCATTTCTCATTTCCACACTACATTACTCTTATGCAAGTAGAAATAAAATGTCCATCACTAGAAAGCATGTTAGGAAATTAGAATATCATTGGAGGAAAAGCCACTGTAGATACAGTATGCATGGCAGGCTAACATAGGAAAAGCACAATGCTAATAGCATTTTAATATACATATAATATGCAATTAACACAGGTGTGCGGGAGGACTGGTGGTCTAAACGAAAGAAACGGGGCGCCGTATCCTTATCAAGTCTATTAGGAAAATTCTCCAATTCATTTATGTTGCGGATTCCTTAGAAAATTCTAACAGTTGGTCCACTTTAAGCATCAATATATAAAGAGCAAGTAAACCCACTGTGCATACTAATGAATATCATAGTCAATGGAACGCTACGATGAGGGTCAGAAGAATAACGTTTCTAGTCAATTTACATCCAGCGGTTGCAGCTCGATGAGTACAAACTATGTGGGTAGTATACACATTTACAGGAGGTTATACAACAAAACTTTTTCTCTACAGCAATTGAATAGTTGTTTTACAATGACAATTTCAAGGTCTTGATTTTAACGTATAACTGTAATGAAACCGTTCACGCTGAATGAAAAGCACCCAAACGCCTGCTCTAAATAACAGCATGTGGTGGGCAGGACAACTTAACCATAATTATTACTATGTTGGACGGTGTAATGTGGGAAAAAAAATATCCTGGAAACTCCTTACTATTAATAAAGATAGTCGGGGTCTGTAGCACATGGCGTAAAGAGCGCTGAAAAATGTGGGGATCAGCAAGAGTCATCTGGACAAGATAATATTTTTTAAACAATCCCCCAAAAATATATCTTATTAGTCAAATTCAGTCCTCCCACTGACATGATAAACCACCTTTGAATTAGTATTTCTAGTTCATATATATTTCTCAATGCATGCCGTTGAAATCTTATAGTCTGCTACAGAATATCCAAATGATTAAGATGTCTAAAAGGGGGTTAAAAAGAGTATTAGTTAAGTCACAGTTAATAGAGGAGAGGTCCTCCATACAAGACTCCTCTTATAACCAGAGCAGCGGCTGCAGAGAATGTTTCTTGCTCTGGTGGACGCGGCCGGTTGGTGCGATTAAGAAAAATGTCCATTGACTTAAATGTTAACGGAGTAGTTCTCCTGCAGCACCTCTACAGGGGAAATGAACCACTGATGCCAGGTTCCCCGACAGATTAACGCTGAAGGTCCAAGAAGCAGAACAACCTATTGTCCGCTTATTGTCAGGGGACCCTGCTAATGTTTGTCAACAAACTGTGACAGTTTAAAAGTATCTATAAGCGTTTATTCAACAAAAGATTTCCCAGTAACATCAGACTAACAAACAAAAGGATCGGGCATATTGAAATTCAACATGTCCAACCCTTCCCTCCTGCAACAACTACCATCGGGGTAGAGTCCGGCACCGCCATACACAGATGGTCGGCTGTTCCCACCAAAGTCGGCGGGTTCGGCTGACATACAGATGTAGCCTTCTTTACCTTGACTTTTAATGCATTACATAAACAAACAATGGCTAGATCTCTTATCTTGACCTTTTCAATGACTTTTCAATGTCTTTTGTTGTGTGATATCACGCTACAGCAAGTTATCAGAATCAAGTTAAAGATGGCTACATCCGGACATCACACAGTATATACCCCTCATAGCCTCCCTCCACACAGTATAATGTCCCCCATAGCTACCTCCACAGAGTATAATGCCCCCATCGCTGCTGCCACAGAGTATAATGCCACTATAATTTCCCTCCACACAGTATAACGCCCCCATAGCTGCCCTTACACAGTATATAATGCTCACTGCTCTACCATTGGATTCAACAGTATCTGCGTCCTGAATATGCAGATACAGTTTAACCCCTTCGCGCACCCAGACATGCTATTACGTCCGGGTGCGGGGGTTGATGTTTGGAGCGCGCTCCATATGCTGCGGGTGTTGGCTGTATTTTACAGCGGACACCCGGGACTAATATGTGCTAATATAGCTAAAATACAAACACATGCAGCACAAAAGCTGGAACAATTCTCTAGGCCTATGCACCCACCTGCTTCTCCTGACCCCTCACTATCGTTATTTGATGGTTCATTGAGTCCTCTGAGGCCGCTATCTCCACTGGAGCAGCCGATTTCTTCCTCGCATATGGGTAACACATTTGCGGAACTTATGACCGCTATTAACTGCCAATCCATGTTAGTTACTAAAGTGGATGAATTACGCCAAGATTTTGTTATTCTGCGGCATGATATGCAGAAAATCCAGGAACGGACTAATGAGACTGAGCGCAGAATTTCTGATGTAGAGGATACTCTAAGGCCTATCCCGGCCCAGATTGTGGAATTGCGGAGGCAGGTGGAGACCTCGGTCGGACGAGCAGATGACTTCGAAAAACGCCTTAGGAGTAACAATATTCGTATTGTCGGGTTACCGGACAAGTCTGAGGGATCAGACCCAGTGGGTGTCCTGGAAAGATGGTTAAAGGATACCCCTGATACAACAGCTTTATCTACATTCTTTACTATTGAACGGCCACATCGGGTCCCTTCCCGCCCGGGTCCTCCGGGTGGACCTCCACGTCCGTTGCTTGCTCGCCTGCTGCACTTCAGGGATAGGGATGCGGTCCTGCAGGCGGAACGAAAAAAGGGGACTATCCTGTACAATACCCAGTGAATCTCCATTTATCCGGATTTCTCCGTTACTATTAGAAAGCAACGGGTTCAGTTTACGGAGGTCCAGAAAACTCTTTGGGAGAAGGGGTATAAATACGCCATGCTTTACCCTGCCAAGCGGAGAGTGATTGATGGCTCCAGATCTCGATTTTTTCTTTCCCCGGCTAAGGCCCTGGATTGGGCGGCACTGAATGCTCCTGCAGCAACTTTTCCACCTGACTGAGTATTTTGACTGCTGCAGAGTTCTGTCATGGTTATATTCTGCTTAAAGAGGCTCTGTCACCAGATTTTGAAACCCCTATCTCGTATTGCAGCAGATCGGCGCTGTTTGGCGTGTGTGGGGAGGGGGGTTGGGGATATGGGGAAGCGGGTGTCGCTGATTTGTGAATGTGTGTTTCATTGTGACATGCTAACGGTTCAGTGCACCCTATCTACACTATTGTATCAACATGTATGCCCTGATGTATTACTACGTAAACCTTACTGATATTTGTGTTTTGGTGCTTATATGCTTATAAGTGTGTGTTGTACACAAAAAAGTTGAATAAATACTTTTTTTTTTTTTTTAAATGCTGATATACTGCATTACGTTAGTAATGTAAAAAATAAAACCGTAAACAAAATTGGTATAGTTGCGTCCGTAAAAGTCCGAGCTATTACTATATAGCGTTATTTAACGCGCACGGTGAACGCAGTAAAAAAATTATAACGCCAAAATCGCTGTTTTTTGGTCAACTTCGCTCTAAAAAAATGTAATAAAAAGTGATCAAAAAGTTCTACGTACCAAAAAATGGTACCGATAAAAACTACAGCTAGAAAAATAAGTCCTCACACCGCTCAATCGGTGAAAAAATAGAAATGTTCTGGCTCCCAGAATGTGGCGACACAAAACATTTTTTTTTTTTTAACAAAAAGTTTATCATCAATAAAAGTAGCAAGGTGAAAGCCGTAAAAACAAAACCCCAAAAACAATTGAGGAATCACAATTTTTTCCAAATTCAGCCCGCAAAATTTTTTATTTCAGTTTCCCATATGGAACTATAAATGGTCCCAAAAAAAACTACAACTCCTGCAAAAAATAAGCCCTCACACCACTCCATCGACGGAAAAAAAGAAGTTATGGCTCTTGGAATGCAGGGAGTGAAAAACTAAAATAAAATAAAAATGGCTTTAACCGGCGGGGTTTAACCGTGAAAAAAAAATTTAAAAACCGATTCGCGCAAGATGAAGTCTGTTAATTGCGCTGAATTTCGGTTTCAGCTTTTTTTCGATTTGCCCAGTCCTAGGGCTAACTGCATTTACTGAATAATACTAGAGAAGCAGGATGATTTATAATCCATTTTTTAATGTTGTTGCTGTTACAAGTAAACTTGTTGAGAACAGTAAGGCCCCATGAACACGACCGTAAAAATCGTCCATAATTGCAGACCGTAATTACAGCCCGCAATTACAGACCAATTCACTTCTATTGACCATGGACACCTTTCCGTATATTCAAGGGCCGTAGAAGTGTACCGCAAAAGATAGGACATGTCCGTTCTTTTGCTGATTACGGGCACATCCGTGTGCATGAGGCCTAAAACAGTGGCCCACATTTACTAATGTTGTCTAAGGCCCCATGCACACGACCGTATTTTTCATCCGTAATTACGGACCTATTCATTTCTATGGGCAACTGACACCTTTGCTTATTTTTACGTACGCGTGCCCGTGCTGTAGAAATGATAGAAAATGTCTTTTTTTTGTCCGTAATTACGACACGGACTCCCCATAGAAGTCTATGGTCGCATCCATAACTACTGGCAGCTATGGATCTGCATCCGTAGCTGTCCGTATTTACAGAAGAATCGCTATGCGACGCCACGGGATTATCCTAGATTCCTCCCTGTTTTTTTGTGGAAATGATTTACGGATGACTACGGTTACGTATTCACGGACAGTATTTATGGATGGATTAAAAATACGGTGATGTGCATGGGGCCTAGAAGTTAGACAGCTAAACTAAGACCAGGCAGGCACGAAATGCACCAAACTTATTACAGTGGTGCATGCTGTATGATAATTTTGGCACATCTTGAATTACTGGTTAGACTCCATTCCCTTCCTTATACCACTTTTGATTTGGCGTATTTTGCCCTAGAATTTTGTGCCAGTATTTTTGCACACATTGACATATTCTGACCCCAGCCCCTTTCCAGAATGTCACTCTCCTGTTTCAGAAGAGTTTTAAAAAGTGTCTAGCGATGTGACACCAAAATTGGGCCAAGCTTTGGCACATTTTTCAACATTTTCTAGACCCAGACACCATAGTACATCTGCCCCAATGTAGTTATGAAATTAAAAAAACTTGTTTCCAAAATTATAAAAACTAATATAATAATCCATTTATTTAGTATCCTTAGCATCAATTCATACTTGTGTTCTCCCTATTGATTTAGTTAAAGTGTAGCTAAACGTTTGACAAACTTCTGACATATAGTGACATGTCAGAAGATTGGATTGGTGGGGGTCCGAGCAGTGAGACCCCCACCAATCGCTAGAACGAAGCAGCTGAAGCGATGTGAGCGCTCAGCCGCTTCGTGTCTGTTCGGCTTTTTCCGCAAATAAATGTATAGTGTACGGACTCAATAGAAAGTCTATGAGCCCGTACTCCGATACATCGGCTTTCCGGAAAAAGCCGAACTGACACGAAGCAGCTCAGCGCTCACACAAGCGCTTCAGCTGCTTTGTTCTAGCGATTGTTGGGGGTCCCAGTGCTCTGACCCCCACCAATCCAATCTTCTGACATGTCACTATGACATGTCAGCAGTTTGTCAAACGTTTAGCTACACTTTAACAAAAAAAAATAATACAATGTTTTCCTTTCTTTCATATCGGAGGACAGACCTCTTTTACGCTAATGTAAACGGAGTGTGCGTATAGGGTGAATTAACCACAGTAGTACTATATGCTCTGTTAGGGTGCGTTTACATATATCAGTTGTATCAGCATCAGTTTTTTTGATTCTCAATTGATTACAACTGATTACACACCCTGTAGATAATACAGCAGTGCCCTCTGTAGATAGTGCCACACCCCCCTGTATATTGTGCCACACCCCCTGTAGATAATACCGCAGTGCCCTCTGTATATAATGCCAGACTACCCCCTGTAGATAATGTCGCACAGCCCCTGTAGATAGCGCCACACACGCCCCTGTAGATAATGCTGCAGTGCCCTCTGTATATAATGCCACAGTACCCCCTGTAGATAATGTGACACAGCCCCCCTCTAGATAGCGCCACACAGCGTCTCATGTAGATTGTGCCACATAGCGCACCATGTAGATTGCGCCACCCCCACTGTATATAGTGCTACCCCACTTTCCCTGTAGATACGGCTACGGAAGGTCCCTCTAGCAGAGGAATCCCCAGCTAGAGCATTGCGGACGCTGTGGCCAGGGATTCCCTCTCGGAGGACCCCCTGATGCCACTGTTCATATATGGACAGGGATGTCAAGGGCTTCCCCAAGCACAGCGCTTAAAGTAGCGCTGTGCCCGGGGAATTATCGGCGAGCGGAGGAGCTCCCTCTGCTCCTCCGATCTGAACTCATTCTGAAGCAGGGACCTGATCGTCCTGAGGATGCAAACACAGTTGACAACGGGACATACCCCCATCCACACAGAGCAGCGAGACACCGCTCGGAATTCGGGACGGTCCCGCTAAATCCGGGATGGGTGGGAGGGTAGTCATCAGGGTCTCCGCCTGGAGTGGAATCCCCGGCAATGCTATGACTGGAGATTCTGCTCCTAGCTCACATCCACCTTCCCGCCGGGTGCTGCCGGAAGGTGGATGCAACAGCACCCGGCGTTCATCCGGCCACAATTTACATAGATAGGATATGGCACCGGACCTCCCTGGGAGCCGGAACTAAAAATGCTACAGGTAACATTTTTGGATCCGGCTTGCAGGGAGGTCCGGCGCTACAACTGATGTCCCCTGTGCCGGAACAGATCCCATAGAAAGCTATGGGATCTGTTCTAGCATCAGTTTGCTTTCCTTCAACACGCCGGAGGTAAACTGAAGCAGACGCCGGACATATGTGAACGGCCCCTTACATTGCTATACTTCTCTAAATGGGTTAACTGACAACCAGCCCTTGCGTGATATAAAAAGTTGAGCTTCTTCTTTTGTCTAGCACAATATATGTATGCTTTCTTTTGCACAGTCTTTAAATGGATAGCGCCACGCAACTGCATTTTCATACTAAGAAAACATCTCAGGCCAAAATCCTGTGTCTTTCTAGAAACCATTTGCTACATAAAGACAGTTATGCGGTGAACAAATGTATATTAGGAGCATAAGCGCTGGATTTATAAATTGATGCAGCTGTACTGGAACTATGAGATGAAAAGATTTAATTATATGGTTTGGGCACTTAGAACAGAGGCGTAATTGGAAATAACAAAGCATAGAAATGCTAATAAATGCGATTGTGTTTGATGGAAAAAGACAGGAGATGTCTACATGTAAGCAATTAAAGAGGGGCTGCAAGTCACAAAGAAAGATCACATTTTCAAAACATTGTGATTATTTTATTTGTACACGTGAGGTCGCACTTTGTCTCAAATATTATATTCGGTATAAAAAGAGAAGTGGAGTTTTCTAAAGTAACATGTATAAATTAATTGAGGCCTGGTTATATAGGATTTTTTTTTTTTTTTTATAAATTGGAGCTTTTCTACAGTATTCAGAATCCGGATTCTTTCACATAGAATAGATCAACAATACAGCTGTTATTCTATGGAGCTTTTTACACATTCATATTTGTATGTGTCTGTTTTACTACACACATTGTGTATTTTCAATACACAGCATACTTCACTGGATTATTACATATGATCACTATATTAGCGATTATACATCTGTATGACATACGTATCACGTATCAGTAAATGTATCCACAATATAGGGCTCATGCAAACGAGTGTGCTTGGGATCTGTTTTATTCAAATCCCTAATAAGACATGTTATCCTATAAACCCTTGGTGTTTGCCTCTGTATGATAACATATGGACCGAACGGATCGGAAAAAAACATCTGTGTAAAGTTCAAATTCCTCTGTGGTGGCGCAGCAGGGAAATTGAGCATTTACGGATAGGTTTCTCCACCGATTACAACAGATTACTTGGGATTGCAGCAGGGGGAAACTCTGTGATCAGGTTATTGTCCAACCTTTAAAAAGTAGGGATTATTCAAAACAGACAAGCCCTTTAAAGTGAAGCTACACATTAAAGCAGATCGGTCATCAAAATAAGCTGCCCTATTTAACCCCTTCCCGACATTTGAAGCACATTTGACACCCTTTAAAGGCCCAGATTGGAGATAACTCGATCCCACCCAACTGCTTAAATGCCACTCTCAATTGTGACAATGACATCTAAGCCATTAGACAAAGGGAAAGGCTCCCCATGTTAACCCATTGGCGCAAATGTGGGGTGCCGCTAGGTTATCCTTGCAGCCTGGAAGCCTAACGAAGGCTCCCAGTTCTGCAATCTTGGTCCTTCTATTATGCCCAGTAACATCATTGGTATCACCGAGTCCATAAAAGTCTGAACTGTTACAATAGAACAAAATTCATCCTGCACAGTGAACGCCCCCCAAAAAAACACACAACAGAATTGCGGTTTTTTTATCACATCCCCCAAAAATGTTATAAGAAAAAAAAAAAAGTGATGAAAAGTTGCATGTACCCCAAAATGGTATTAATAAAAACTACAGCTCGTCCGGAAAAACTCAAATCAACTGTTTTTATTTTGTTAAAGTAGCAAAAACCTAAAAAAAATAAAACATTTGCATTCGCCATAATCTTATTGACGTATAGAGGAAGTGCAGTTTTATTTCAATTCCACCGCACTAACTCTAGATTTTATTTCGCAGCAAATTTTATCGCGGCACTAAAAACGACAGCTCATCCCGCAAAAAAGCCTGATGGAAAAATAAAACTAAGTTATCGTTTTTGACCAAAAACCTTGTGAATGGGGTGCGCCCCTACATACTCTGACACTGTCCAATCAGTGCTGACAGCGGTTGTATGTTTAGGGACATGCCCCAAGTGGATTGGTACAACACCCAGCTCTCAATTTATTCATACATTTCCAGGAAGGAATAACAGAGGAAGGCACAATTCAGAGTTTTAAAAAAAAAAAAAAAAGTGGTGCAGAATTGTTACTTTTAGGGGGAATGCAAGTATTTACTAAAACCGAAATGTAAGGAGAACTATCAGAATACGATGCCCTAGAGGCTGGTTTCACAAGGGACGTAAATAATACTAATTTTCCGTGCAGAAAATCTGCAGCGGTTTAGGCCCAGATATGTTTAAGAGATTTGCACAATCTCATCCACATGCTGCTTAAAATTTTCCAGACGGAAATTAAAGCATGCTGCGGATATTCAAATCAGCAACATGATCATTGTGTTCTGTATGTTCTCTGATGATTTCACCCTTTTTAATGTAGAAGGGGTGAAATCCACAGCAAAATTTGCACGTAACGTACAGATTTTGCAGCGGAAACCGAGCAGAAAACCATCCGCATTCTCGTCCCACGGAAAGCCAGTCTAAGGCCCCCTGTAAACGCTGCAGATATTGTTGGAGAAATTTCTGCAACTAAAAATTTGTTCCATTCATTTGAATAGGGTTATTTCTGCGGCAAACACAAAACTTGCAATGTGTGCGGGGGGCCTAAAAGAGGACCTGATGGCAGATCCGCTTTAATCTTGGTTGTAAAATAACTGAAATAATAAGTTTTCGTTCACTTGTAGATCTGTGGGGTTTTAACTACTCTTTGTCAATCTTCGTATGCTTTATATAGACTGATTTTCAGCTTCACAAAATATATAAGCTATGAAACAATCTTGTGATTTCAAATAAACTATTGTGAACCATTATCTCTACGGCTAATTGTCATATTTAATGGCTTTTCCAACAATGCTCATTAGGATAATGAGCCAGCAGGCTACCAGTGATCTGCAGCCGTCTTTTCGAGAGTGTATCAGTAATATTATTACATTAGAGCTTCCAGGGGAGGTTATGAGATCAGATTTGCCAATTATATTTTCCTCTGCGTCAGTGCGGCTGCTGCAGGGGATACCTTTAACGCATAGATGCTCCTTTTCCTACGTCAAGTCAAGTTTCTATAATGAAATTAGATCACACTATTGCTGCATGATTATGATCTACCGCAGGGATATACGTCTAGGTTTCTATAAGCCAGAAATAAGTTTGTCAATCTTGTTTGTAGATTGAGCTCCTGTGAAATCTTTGATATACTAGGACATAGTATTCAGGCCCTTTTACACAGGCCAATGATCGGGTAACCGAATGTTCGTACAAACGCTAGTTACTGATCACTGCACTGTGTAAATAGAGCAGCGATCAGTCGATGAACGAGCAAACACTTGTTAATCGTCTCATCGCATCTATTATGCGGCAAATAAAATGGTCGCAAGGGATATGTGCTCTCGATACAATGCAAATCCATGGGGATGAACGATTGTACTAACGATAGTTTGTCTCCATACTTAATGACTTAACGCTTAACCACTTAGCGCACCAGGACGTACCGGTACGTCCTGCATTGAAGTGCTTTAAGCCACAGGGACGTACCGGTGCGTCCTGGCTAAAAACTGTCACCCTGTCAAAGGACAAGGTGACAGAACTGTGCCGTCAACTGTTTATGACAGTTGACCGTCACAGTAAGACGGCAGGGGACCATTCACAGCGGTCTCCTGCCGGCGATCGCTGTGATTGGTCAGTCAAAGCAGACTGACCAATCACAGCTCTATGACGTGGGTATGTGAGGACGCTGGCTCAGAAGCTGAGCCAGCGTGATCACCGCCGGGAATCAGATGTCCGGCACCCCTCTGCAACGGCCAGGACCGGAGCTAGGCTCCGATCAGGTCGATTAACCCCTTTGATGCATCGATCAACGTGGTCGATGCATCGAAGTGGATTGTAGCCTGTCTGCAACCACGATGGTTGCCACGGGCGCGGGTGTCAGCTGTTTGTCACAGCTGACATCGTGCCCTAACGGCCAGGACCGGAGCAAGGCTCCGATCCGGCCGATTAACCCCTTAGATGCAGCTATCGCTGCATCTAAGTGATTAGATCGTACCCTATGATTGCTAATAACAACCATCGGCACCCGCGAAGGTTCCGATGGTTGCTATGGCAACCATAGCCTAACAATCGCTTCCTAGTACGGAAGCCTATTAGGCCCCGCCGGGAGGCGAAGCCTAATAGGCTTGCTGTCAGTGAATAGCTGACAGCTCTAATACACTGCACTATGTAGGTAGTGCAGTGTATTAGAATAGCGATCAGGGCTTCATGCCTTCAAGTTCCCTAGTGGGACAAAAAAAAAAAGTTAAAACAAGTTAATAAAAATGTTGTAAAAAAGTAAAAAAAAATACTTTTCATGTTAAAAAACACTATAACAGCCTTTTTTCCTATAATAAGTCTTTTATTATAGGAAAAAACAAAAAACATAAAAAAAGTACACAAATGTGGTATCCCCGCGTCCGTAACGACCCAAACTATAAAAATATCACGCTATTTTACCCGTACGGTGAACACCGTAAAAAAATTAAATAAAAAACTATTCCAGAATCGCTGTTTGTTAGTCACTACCCCTTGCAAAACAGAATAAAAAAAGGGATCTAAAAGTTGCATGTACCCCAAAATTATACCATTAAAAAACGCAGCCCGTCCCGCAAAAAACAAGCCCTCCCGCAGCTTTTTTGAGGGAAAAATAATAAAGTTATGGCTCTCAGAATATGGTGACACCAAAAATAAATTATTTGAAACAAAAGGGATTTTATCGTGCAGACGCTGCAAAACATAAGAAAAACTATATACATCTGGTATCGCCGTAATCGTACCGACCCGCAGAATAACGTAAAATTGTCATTCATAGCGCATGGCGAACGCCGTAAAAAAATAAATAAAAAACATCAGAATTGCAGGTTTTTGGTCACATTGCTTGCCAAAAAAATGAAATACAAAGTGATCAAAAAAATCGCATGTAGCCCAAAATGGTACCAATGAAATCTACAGATTGTCCCGCAACAAATAAGCCCTCACACAGCTCCGGGGGAGAAAAAATAAAGACGTTTTGGCTCTCAGAATATGGTGATGCAAAATGTGCAAAGTGTCCAAAAGCGGATAATATCGGGCGCCATTTATCAGTGTGACACCGGCCACATATCTGCGGATTATTATTTATTTACACCATTATTATACCCTCTTATTATACCCTGATGTACTCCGCACAGATAACATATTCCCCCACATCATAAACTCAAATACCAGCAATACCCCTAACAGAACAACTAGCGAGCAAAATCCACGCTCCAAAAGCCAAATGGCGCTCCCTCCCTTCTGAGCCCTGCAGCGTGCCCAAGCAGCAGTGTACGTCCACATATATGGCATTGCCATACCCGGGAGAACCCGCTTAACAGTTTGAGGTATTTGTCTTCAGTGGCACGAACTGGGCACAAAATATTGTGCACTAAAATGGCACATACCTGTGGAAATTTTCACTTTGCACCATCCACTGAGCATTCATTTCTAATTGAAAAAAAACAAAAAACCTGTGTGGTCAAAATGCTCACTACACCCCTTAATAAAATGCCTTTAGGGGTGCAGTTGCCAAAATGGGGGTCACTACTTGAGGGTTTGTTTTCCTATTTGACCCCAGAGCCCTGCCATTGTGGGCTAATGCTGCGAAAATCACCATAATAGGTCTCACATGCGCCTTTCACTCCTAAGCCCTGTCATATATCCAGGCAAATGATAAATGCCTTGAGGGGTGTAGTTTACAAAATGAAAACCACAAAAAAGGCCATACTCACTAGGTAGGTGGGTGGGTAAAAACCCGTTCCCATCAGGACGCAGACGGGTCAAAGAATGCTGCAGAAGGAGTGTGCATTAAATAGTGATAGCCCCTCCCACTAGTCTTGAGGGGAGTGGCGGACTAAGTGCTCAAAGGTGTGCGATAAATGTGTGTCAGTGTAGTGCTAGGGTGTGAATGGATGGTAAAAAATAAATATGTATGTATGAAAGTGTCAGAACTGTGTAATAATGTAATAAAAATAAATACATAAAATAAATGTGATGAATAGGGGTCAGTGCTGTGAATAGTACATGGGGTGTCAGTACTATGTGTAATACGTGGAGGGATAATGTGCTGGTCGTCAGGCATGGCGTATCTTGCCGAATAACAGCCTATTTGTAACGCCGCTAGTGTTAGCTAAAGCGGGCTGCTCTGCATTCCAAACCAAACGCCAGCACATCATGCCCTCCCAGCATATAAGACCCGGCTGCGTCCTGAAAAAAAGTGTAGTATACGTAGTAAGAAATATCCATGAAACATGGGGTATTAGTTGTTATTTTGGCCAAAATACGCAAAGCTCGCAACCCAACGTCAAGGGTCCCCAGTGCCTTGCGAGTCCCTAACCAGAACTTTTCGTTCCTAATTTAAAAACACAAACAGAAAAAATGGGACATAAATATCAAAACCACAAAAAAGGCCATACTCACTAGGTAGGTGGGTGGGTAAAAACCCGTTCCCATCAGGACGCAGACGGGTCAAAGAATGCTGCAGAAGGAGTGTGCATTAAATAGTGATAGCCCCTCCCACTAGTCTTGAGGGGAGTGGCGGACTAAGTGCTCAAAGGTGTGCGATAAATGTGTGTCAGTGTAGTGCTAGGGTGTGAATGGATGGTAAAAAATAAATATGTATGTATGAAAGTGTCAGAACTGTGTAATAATGTAATAAAAATAAATACATAAAATAAATGTGATGAATAGGGGTCAGTGCTGTGAATAGTACATGGGGTGTCAGTACTATGTGTAATACGTGGAGGGATAATGTGCTGGTCGTCAGGCATGGCGTATCTTGCCGAATAACAGCCTATTTGTAACGCCGCTAGTGTTAGCTAAAGCGGGCTGCTCTGCATTCCAAACCAAACGCCAGCACATCATGCCCTCCCAGCATATAAGACCCGGCTGCGTCCTGAAAAAAAGTGTAGTATACGTAGTAAGAAATATCCATGAAACATGGGGTATTAGTTGTTATTTTGGCCAAAATACGCAAAGCTCGCAACCCAACGTCAAGGGTCCCCAGTGCCTTGCGAGTCCCTAACCAGAACTTTTCGTTCCTAATTTAAAAACACAAACAGAAAAAATGGGACATAAATATCAAAACCACAAAAAAGGCCATACTCACTAGGTAGGTGGGTGGGTAAAAACCCGTTCCCATCAGGACGCAGACGGGTCAAAGAATGCTGCAGAAGGAGTGTGCATTAAATAGTGATAGCCCCTCCCACTAGTCTTGAGGGGAGTGGCGGACTAAGTGCTCAAAGGTGTGCGATAAATGTGTGTCAGTGTAGTGCTAGGGTGTGAATGGATGGTAAAAAATAAATATGTATGTATGAAAGTGTCAGTGGGAGGGGCTATCACTATTTAATGCACACTCCTTGGGGACCCTTGACGTTGGGTTGCGAGCTTTGCGTATTTTGGCCAAAATAACAACTAATACCCCATGTTTCATGGATATTTCTTACTACGTATACTACACTTTTTTTCAGGACGCAGCCGGGTCTTATATGCTGGGAGGGCATGATGTGCTGGCGTTTGGTTTGGAATGCAGAGCAGCCCGCTTTAGCTAACACTAGCGGCGTTACAAATAGGCTGTTATTCGGCAAGATACGCCATGCCTGACGACCAGCACATTATCCCTCCACGTATTACACATAGTACTGACACCCCATGTACTATTCACAGCACTGACCCCTATTCATCACATTTATTTTATGTATTTATTTTTATTACATTATTACACAGTTCTGACACTTTCATACATACATATTTATTTTTTACCATCCATTCACACCCTAGCACTACACTGACACACATTTATCGCACACCTTTGAGCACTTAGTCCGCCACTCCCCTCAAGACTAGTGGGAGGGGCTATCACTATTTAATGCACACTCCTTCTGCAGCATTCTTTGACCCGTCTGCGTCCTGATGGGAACGGGTTTTTACCCACCCACCTACCTAGTGAGTATGGCCTTTTTTGTGGTTTTGATATTTATGTCCCATTTTTTCTGTTTGTGTTTTTAAATTAGGAACGAAAAGTTCTGGTTAGGGACTCGCAAGGCACTGGGGACCCTTGACGTTGGGTTGCGAGCTTTGCGTATTTTGGCCAAAATAACAACTAATACCCCATGTTTCATGGATATTTCTTACTACGTATACTACACTTTTTTTCAGGACGCAGCCGGGTCTTATATGCTGGGAGGGCATGATGTGCTGGCGTTTGGTTTGGAATGCAGAGCAGCCCGCTTTAGCTAACACTAGCGGCGTTACAAATAGGCTGTTATTCGGCAAGATACGCCATGCCTGACGACCAGCACATTATCCCTCCACGTATTACACATAGTACTGACACCCCATGTACTATTCACAGCACTGACCCCTATTCATCACATTTATTTTATGTATTTATTTTTATTACATTATTACACAGTTCTGACACTTTCATACATACATATTTATTTTTTACCATCCATTCACACCCTAGCACTACACTGACACACATTTATCGCACACCTTTGAGCACTTAGTCCGCCACTCCCCTCAAGACTAGTGGGAGGGGCTATCACTATTTAATGCACACTCCTTCTGCAGCATTCTTTGACCCGTCTGCGTCCTGATGGGAACGGGTTTTTACCCACCCACCTACCTAGTGAGTATGGCCTTTTTTGTGGTTTTGATATTTATGTCCCATTTTTTCTGTTTGTGTTTTTAAATTAGGAACGAAAAGTTCTGGTTAGGGACTCGCAAGGCACTGGGGACCCTTGACGTTGGGTTGCGAGCTTTGCGTATTTTGGCCAAAATAACAACTAATACCCCATGTTTCATGGATATTTCTTACTACGTATACTACACTTTTTTTCAGGACGCAGCCGGGTCTTATATGCTGGGAGGGCATGATGTGCTGGCGTTTGGTTTGGAATGCAGAGCAGCCCGCTTTAGCTAACACTAGCGGCGTTACAAATAGGCTGTTATTCGGCAAGATACGCCATGCCTGACGACCAGCACATTATCCCTCCACGTATTACACATAGTACTGACACCCCATGTACTATTCACAGCACTGACCCCTATTCATCACATTTATTTTATGTATTTATTTTTATTACATTATTACACAGTTCTGACACTTTCATACATACATATTTATTTTTTACCATCCATTCACACCCTAGCACTACACTGACACACATTTATCGCACACCTTTGAGCACTTAGTCCGCCACTCCCCTCAAGACTAGTGGGAGGGGCTATCACTATTTAATGCACACTCCTTCTGCAGCATTCTTTGACCCGTCTGCGTCCTGATGGGAACGGGTTTTTACCCACCCACCTACCTAGTGAGTATGGCCTTTTTTGTGGTTTTGATATTTATGTCCCATTTTTTCTGTTTGTGTTTTTAAATTAGGAACGAAAAGTTCTGGTTAGGGACTCGCAAGGCACTGGGGACCCTTGACGTTGGGTTGCGAGCTTTGCGTATTTTGGCCAAAATAACAACTAATACCCCATGTTTCATGGATATTTCTTACTACGTATACTACACTTTTTTTCAGGACGCAGCCGGGTCTTATATGCTGGGAGGGCATGATGTGCTGGCGTTTGGTTTGGAATGCAGAGCAGCCCGCTTTAGCTAACACTAGCGGCGTTACAAATAGGCTGTTATTCGGCAAGATACGCCATGCCTGACGACCAGCACATTATCCCTCCACGTATTACACATAGTACTGACACCCCATGTACTATTCACAGCACTGACCCCTATTCATCACATTTATTTTATGTATTTATTTTTATTACATTATTACACAGTTCTGACACTTTCATACATACATATTTATTTTTTACCATCCATTCACACCCTAGCACTACACTGACACACATTTATCGCACACCTTTGAGCACTTAGTCCGCCACTCCCCTCAAGACTAGTGGGAGGGGCTATCACTATTTAATGCACACTCCTTCTGCAGCATTCTTTGACCCGTCTGCGTCCTGATGGGAACGGGTTTTTACCCACCCACCTACCTAGTGAGTATGGCCTTTTTTGTGGTTTTGATATTTATGTCCCATTTTTTCTGTTTGTGTTTTTAAATTAGGAACGAAAAGTTCTGGTTAGGGACTCGCAAGGCACTGGGGACCCTTGACGTTGGGTTGCGAGCTTTGCGTATTTTGGCCAAAATAACAACTAATACCCCATGTTTCATGGATATTTCTTACTACGTATACTACACTTTTTTTCAGGACGCAGCCGGGTCTTATATGCTGGGAGGGCATGATGTGCTGGCGTTTGGTTTGGAATGCAGAGCAGCCCGCTTTAGCTAACACTAGCGGCGTTACAAATAGGCTGTTATTCGGCAAGATACGCCATGCCTGACGACCAGCACATTATCCCTCCACGTATTACACATAGTACTGACACCCCATGTACTATTCACAGCACTGACCCCTATTCATCACATTTATTTTATGTATTTATTTTTATTACATTATTACACAGTTCTGACACTTTCATACATACATATTTATTTTTTACCATCCATTCACACCCTAGCACTACACTGACACACATTTATCGCACACCTTTGAGCACTTAGTCCGCCACTCCCCTCAAGACTAGTGGGAGGGGCTATCACTATTTAATGCACACTCCTTCTGCAGCATTCTTTGACCCGTCTGCGTCCTGATGGGAACGGGTTTTTACCCACCCACCTACCTAGTGAGTATGGCCTTTTTTGTGGTTTTGATATTTATGTCCCATTTTTTCTGTTTGTGTTTTTAAATTAGGAACGAAAAGTTCTGGTTAGGGACTCGCAAGGCACTGGGGACCCTTGACGTTGGGTTGCGAGCTTTGCGTATTTTGGCCAAAATAACAACTAATACCCCATGTTTCATGGATATTTCTTACTACGTATACTACACTTTTTTTCAGGACGCAGCCGGGTCTTATATGCTGGGAGGGCATGATGTGCTGGCGTTTGGTTTGGAATGCAGAGCAGCCCGCTTTAGCTAACACTAGCGGCGTTACAAATAGGCTGTTATTCGGCAAGATACGCCATGCCTGACGACCAGCACATTATCCCTCCACGTATTACACATAGTACTGACACCCCATGTACTATTCACAGCACTGACCCCTATTCATCACATTTATTTTATGTATTTATTTTTATTACATTATTACACAGTTCTGACACTTTCATACATACATATTTATTTTTTACCATCCATTCACACCCTAGCACTACACTGACACACATTTATCGCACACCTTTGAGCACTTAGTCCGCCACTCCCCTCAAGACTAGTGGGAGGGGCTATCACTATTTAATGCACACTCCTTCTGCAGCATTCTTTGACCCGTCTGCGTCCTGATGGGAACGGGTTTTTACCCACCCACCTACCTAGTGAGTATGGCCTTTTTTGTGGTTTTGATATTTATGTCCCATTTTTTCTGTTTGTAGTTTACAAAATGGGGTCACTTCTCATGGTTTTACACTCTACTCTGGTACCTAAGGGAGCTCTGCAAATGCGACATGGCGCCCCTACACCAGTCCAGCAAAATCTGTCCTCTAAAAGCCACATGGCACTCCTTCCATTTTGAGCTCTGCCATGTGCCCAAATAGCAGTTTAGGGCCACACATTGGGTATTGCCGTACTCGGGAGAAATTGGGTAACAAATTATGTGTTGTTTTTTCTCCTATTACCCCTTGTGGGGAAAAAATTGGTTGCAAAACTACATATTTTTGGGAAAAAATTATTTTTTTCATTTTCACTGCCTGATTCTAATACAATCTATGAAACACCTGTGGGATCAAAATGCTCAGTACACCCCTAGATGATTACCCTGAAGGGTAAAGTTTCCAAAATGGATTCACTTCTCAGGGGTTTCTACTGTACGGGTACCTCAGGGGCTCTGCAAATGCGACATGGCGCCCAAAAAACAATCAACCAAAATCTACATGCCAAGTAGCACTCCTGCCATTCTGAGCCCTGCGGTGTATCCAAGCAGCAGTTTATAACCACATATAGGGTATTGCCGTACTCGGGAGAAATTGCTTTACAATTGTTGGGACGCTTTTTCTCCTTTATTCCTTGTGAAAATGAAAACAATTCAACATTTTAGTGGAAAGAATGTAGATTTTCATTTTCACTGCATAATCCCAATAATTCAGCAAAAAAACTGTGGGGTCAAAATGCTCACTATACCGCTAGATAAATTCCACGAGGGGTATAGTTTCCCAAATGGGGTCACTTTTGCCGGGTTTGCACTATTTTGGCCCCTCAGTGGCTTTGCAAATGTGACATGGGGCCGCAAACCATTCCAGCAAAACTTGAGCTCCAAAAGTCAAATGGCGCTCCGTCCTTTCTAACTTCCGCCATGTGTCCAAACAGCAGTTTATTACCACATATGGGGTATTGATGTGCTCAGAAGAGTTTGCTTTACAAATATTGGGGTGTTCTCTCCTTTATCTGTTGTAAAAATGAAAAAATCTGAGCTAAAACGACATTTTATTAGAAAAAAATTAGATTTTCAATTTCACGGCATAATTCCCATAGAGTCAGCAAAAACCGTGTAGGGTCAAAATGCTAACTATACCCCTAGAAAAATTCCTTGAGGGGTGTCGTTTCCAAAATGGGGTCACTTTTGGGGAGTTTCCACTGTTATGGTCCCTCCAGGGCTTTGCAAACACGACATGGCACCGAAAACCATTCCAGCAAAATCTGCGCTCCAAAATCCAAATGGCCCTCGTTCCCTTCTGAGCCCTGCCGTGGGTCCAAACAGCAGTTTATTACCACATATGGGGTATAGCCGTAATCGGGAGACATTGCTTTACAAATGTTGGCGTGCTTTTTCTCCTTTATTCCTTGTAAAAACGAAAACATCGTATGTTTTTTCAGAAAAAAAGTAGATTTTCATTTTCACAGACAAGTTCCAATAAATTTAGCAAAAAACCTGTGGGCTAAAAATGCTAACTATACCCCTAGAAAAATTCCTTGAGGGGTGTAGTCTCCAAGATGGGGTCACTTTTGGGGGGTTTCCACTGTTTTGGCACCACGAGACCTCTTCAAACCTGACATGGTGCCTAAAATATATTCTAATAAAATAGAGGCCCCAAAATCCACTAGGTGCTCCTTTGCTTCTGAGGCCGGTGTTTCGGTCCTTTACCGCACTAGGACCACATGTGGGATATTTCTAAAAATTGCAGAATCTGGGCAATAAATATTGAGTTGCATTTCTCTGATAAAACCTTCTGTGTTACAGAAAAAACTGTATTACAAATGAATTTCGTAAAAAAAAATTGAAATTTGTAAATTTCACCTCTACTTTGCTTTGTTTCTTGTGAAATGCCTAAAGGGTTCAAATAATTTCTGAATGCTGTTTTGAATACTTTGAGGGGTGCAGTTTTTAAAAGGGGGTGATTTATGGGGATTTTCTAATATATAAGGCCCTCAAAGCCACTTCAGAACTGAACTGGTCCCTGAAAAAATAGCCTTTTGAAATTTTCCTGAAAATTTGAGAAATTGCTGCCAAATTTCTAAGCCTTGTAACGTCCTAGAAAAATAAAAGCACGTTCAAAAAACGATGCAAATATAAAGTAGACATATAGGAAATGTTAACTAGTAACTATTTTGTGTGGTATTACTATCTGTTTTACAAGCAGATACATTACAATTTAGAAAAATGCAGATTTTTGCAAATTTTCTCTAAATTTTTGTATTTTTTACAAATAAATATTGAATTTAACGACAAAATTTTTTCAGTATCATAAAGTACAACATGTCACGAGAAAACAATCTCAGAATCGCTTAGATAGGCAAAAGCATTCCGGAGTTATTACCACATAAAGTGACACATGTCAGATTTGCAAAAATCGGCTGTGTCCTGAAGGCCAAAATAGGCTGTGTCTTTAAGGGGTTAAGCAACAAGCGCCGATGGACAAGCTGTATTGTTTATTGGCGCTCGACATAGGTGGTGAACACAGGCGGATATCTACCCGTGCAAAATATTACTTTTATAATCTTTAATAAAGATATAACGTAAAATTCCCTTCCTCCAGCATATGATAATCCAGCACTTGCTTTCAGCACTCAACTGCACTGCAATATAATGCAAAACTATACAAAACTAGAAGTTTAAAAGATTAGAAAAACATGGCTGCTTTGTTCAAAAACCAGTGCCACACCTGACCATTAGGGAGAGCTCACACAGAGTTTTTTGTCGAGTTTTTTTTACGCGGAAACCGCGTTGGAAAACGTGCCAAAAAACATCTGAAAATGCGAGCAGAGAAATGCGAGCAGAGAAAACGTCTCGCGGGAAAAAGTACATGCCCTATCTTCGGGCGTTTACTCCTCTGACCTCCCATTCACATCAATGGGAGGCAGAGAAAGCGTATTTCGCTGCGTTTTTTGCCGCGCCGCTAAATGGCCCCGGGCGAAAAACGTGCAGCAGAGCAAAATCTGCCTCAAAATTCCAAACGGAATTTTGAGGCAGATTTTCCTCCTACAAAAATCTGTGTGTGAACCCCGCCTTAGCCTCATTCATTTCAAAGGAGTTGAGCTGCAAGACACAAACATGGAGCTATGTTTTTAAAATCCTAGATAACCCCTTTAAGACTTAGCAGAGGTAACCTATTAAAAATTCCATAGTAGTATATTTTGTGTTAACCTTTAAACTAAAGTGAGTTTTAAATACGATTTAGTGGGATTCACTAAAATTTTACCTCAGATTTCTGCAGTAAAATATACCCGATGTAAATAAAACCTTACATTTCTTTTGTGGAAACAATGAAACCTTCAAGAAATAATGGTTTTAACTGTATTTTTAATTCCCTACATATTTAACATACACAGGACAAGGAAACGGGAAGGGGAGGAGCCTTGTTTAATGAGGAAAATCATGTTATAACATCATATCCTACTGATGAGGAGAGGCGTTCCTCTCAAACACACCTAGGACAGAGGACCCGCTAAACATTAGCATGTCTTCATATTATGGACTGAGTAATTGAATATTGATTCACCGATGGCATACGTCCAGAGATGATTTGAGGAGTATTTCATGACAGTGGCCCAGAGCGGCCTGGAGTCAGCAGACAGAACAAATAACGCGGGAATGACTATTATTAATCAAATATAAGCATACAGCCACAAGCATATTGATAACACAATCCCTATATCAGACATATTGGGACTGTTATTGTATTGATCATGTTTTATTGTAATGTTTTTTATGAATGAAAAATGTATTACATGATAACTGATGGCTATTACTGTATGTACAGTGTTTAGCGCCGAGCATTTATTGTTTCACATACAATATAGCACCCATTTATCCCCTGAAAATGTAATTCTTACACAAGTAATAACTTTACTTACTTGATCTAAGTGCTGAAAAAGAGGAAAAGTGTGGGTTTGTTAGCACGTAACCTGCATTCTATATTTACTGTACCTCCGTATGATTCCAATCTCATACAGAGGGTTTTTTTCTGTTGAATTCCATTTAAATTGTGGCATGTGCATACGTTTCTTTTTATACGAAGTAGAATGGCTAAACGGCAAATCTGCCTATTATAGTAGTAAAACACCCCTAGGCGATGTATTAACTGCATAGTAGACAGATTTCCTTTTCACGGTCTAGTCTTATATTGGTTTTAAAATGGAATAAAACACCTTTAATCCAGTACCCAATGATTTGGAATTACTAGTCTAGCATCTGACAAAAAATTGCCAAATTTCACTAGTATCATTCGTGAACATTTAGAAATGATATCAAAAGCTTCGAAAAAAAAAACGTTTTTTAGGTTAAATTCACGACCGTGAAAAAAAAAAAGCCATTACAAAATGAACAACTGTCAGTTTTCATGCCCATTTTGCATCAGTGTCTCTCCAAAATTTCATCTATTTCCATTTCGTCTGTCCATTTTTAAAGGCCGTTGAAAAAACATATGGATTTCATTTGTGAGGTTTTTTTTTGGCCAAACTCTCTGAAAAAAACACAGTGCTCATGTAGAGTCTCGCAATGCCCCAGTAGATAATGCCCACATAGATAGTGACAGTGCCCACATGGTGCCATTGTGCCCACTGTGGATAATGCTCCAGTGCCCACATATAAAGGGCCATAGTGTCCAAATATAAAGTGCCATAATGCACACATATAAAGTGCCACACTGCCCATGTAAATAGTGGCACACACAGTGCCCATGTAGATAGCGCCATTGTTCCCTCTAGATAGTGCCACAGTGCCCATGTAGATAGCACCCCACTTTCCCAGTGTAGATGGTGATACAACCGCCCTGTAGATAGCACATCCCTCCCGTAGATCGCGTCACACACACCCCACCCTGTGGATAGTGCTACCCCCTGATCGCGCCATTGGGGCTCCCTTTAGGAGCGGAATCCCTGGCGTCACTGTCCATATACAGACAGTGACATAAAGGGCTTTCACAAGACAGGAGATCCTGGCCAGAGAGCTTGCGATGCTCTGGCCGGGGACTCCATGGTTGAAAGCCCTGACATCACTGTCCATGTATGGACAGTGACGTCAAGGGATTCCCCGGGCTCCGCACATAAATGGGAAATCATCTTGTGAGGGCCAATATCAATTTAACGGCCCTTACAAGGATGGATTCCTGAAAAAGGGCCGTTAAAAACTGATCCATTGAGTTCTTTGGGGCCCGTGTGGCTGTGAAAACGACCAAAAATAGGACATGTACTATTTTTTGGACGGACAGTATTCACGGGACGTTAAAAAACAGCCGTGTGAATACAGCCATAGAATAACATTATTCTGAAAATGGGCTGCGTGATGACCGTTAAAAAATTGGCCATCTCACAGCCATTTTTCCCTGTTGTCAAAATGTAGGCTTAATCCCGAGAGCTGGGACAGAGAGAAAGAATAACTTTGGGACTCTCTTCGGAATATAAAATCGGTGTCTTCCCATAGTTCGTGTGTGATTGAGAATCTCTCCCAATAAAGTGCCACTTTATCAGTGATCCTTGACATCAATATGTGATGGAATCATAAATAGTCTTTGTCTTTCAATTATGCAAACACAAAGTAAATGAAATACATATGCACACCGCCAAATACCACACTCCGCTGCAAATAATTTCACTAGAATATTTTGCCACATAAAAGTTTCAAGAACTCGTCCCAAAACCGCCAGTAGCAAAGTACAGAGCAACGCTCACCGACTCCTGTACTAAATTTCCCAGAACTACTCTCATCTAGCCCAGTGCTATAGCTAGTTTAATTACTTTTCATAAATGTGGACAAGAAGCACATCGACTGAAATGGAGTCTTGAGAAACTGGCGATATATTGTTTCACCCCCCCCCCCCCCATTCTATGTGAACTGAAAAATATCTCATAAACTTCCCAAGTTTGTTAATAAAGGAGTGACTGCTGGTTCTGTCAGCCTGCGGTAATAATTGTTCTTTAAGTTCCTCCGAAACTCAATGTTATTAAAAAAATATATATATATATATATTTATTAACATGTAGCCTGAGGGGGGGCAGATGAAATTCCAACCAAAACATTATCAAGAAAAATGTATATATTTCCCAGCACAGAACAGTAGGTTATGGCAGGTTATCTGTAATTTTTTTTTAAGTGATAGTGCTTAAGAACAGGACGAACTCTTATCTTAACGAGTTATTAAATTAGTCACAAATGGCATTGTTTCTATCCTCCCATATGTGATACATTACTTTTAGAACACAAAGCTATAGAAATTCCCCATTTCAGTCAGCATCTCACTGGCAGTAGTCATTACATTCATTGTGTCATCTCATCCAAAATGTGCTGTATACCCAATTCAGACAACAGGGAATGTTTTAACGGATGTCACACGGCAGCATTAAAATGAATGCATGTGTATGGGGCTATTCACACGGTCGTTCTTTTAACGGACCTTGTGAACGACCTGGGAAAAAATAGGGCATGTCCTACTATTGCCCGTTTTCCTATGAGGGACCCATGAAAACAGGTCACGCACGGGTGCAAGTCGGCAGTGAAAAACGTCCGTTTTCTTGGTAGATTTGACACCCGGTTGTCTAAATAAAGTCTTACATATCTGCCCCAAGACCGATATGAATTAAATATACAAATGTAACCAGAACAATATCACACACTTGTCATCTTTGAAAAAGTTGGTGTATGGAAAATTGGATAATGCATCTAACGTAAGGTCGAATTATATCACACTCCATGGGATGCAAAGACATAGAACGGTAACAGTTAAAACAATAGGTAATGCACTCAACAGAAAGTTGATGCTTGTGGGTCAACCCAAACCTATGAATGGGATGCTGTGCCCCAGACTGTTGTGTGTGGCTATACACTTAGGCAATGTTCACACAGAATATTTTCAGGCTTATTTCATAGTGTAAAACACCCCTATTACGCTCTGAAATACACCTACAAACAGTTTTCAAATTATTTCAATGGGAAATACACTGTGTAATTTATACAATGCATATTTTTCCGCTGCAGAATTAAAAAAAACTCCTCGAAACATACAAAAAAAAGTGTCCCTTCTTGAAGCATTTTACAAGCTGATTTTTCCCATATGCCATGGACACTTGGAAAAAAGCACTTCAAAAATACACCTCAAAATACATTTTAACAACGCTTGCAAAAATCATTAAAAAATGTAAAATCAGATTTAAAAAAAACTAAATTTCAGAGGCCGTTATCTTTTGAAATAATCCTTTTATTTTTCAACTTGAATATATGCCGTGCGAACATGGCCTTGGCGCAACAGCTATTCCTCCTGACCCCCTCTGCTCGGCCGAGCCTGTATGTGCATTAAACGGGAAGAGCATAATAAGCCACTGCCAGAAACCTTTGGCGATAGCTTCGGTTTTGCTCATACTGCGCTTTCGTCCTCTGTTTAACGTACACATAGGGAAAATCTTGCACCGTATACGTTAAATGGGGGCTGTGATGGATGCATAACTTTGGCATCCATCACCCATAGGCTATTATTGCATTCATTAACGGGTAAGTCATATACTCTCATGACCCTGTTCATGATGTATCCGGTAAACTAATATCATTATAACCAAATGGTAGACGGATGCCACGGTTAGGCTGGATTCACACGAGCATGTTCGGTCCGTAAAGGACGAAACGTATTTTGGCCGCAAGTCCCGGACCGAACACACTGATGGGAGCCGGGCTCCTATCGTCATAGTTTTGTACGACGCTAGGAGTCCCTGCCTCTCCGTGGAACTACAGTAATCATGTTTTCAGTACAGGACAGTAGTTCCACGGAGAGGCAGGGACTCCTAGCGTCGTACATAACTATGATGCTAGAAGCCCGGCTCCTTGCAGTGTGTTCAGTCCGGGACTTGCGACCGAAATACGTTCCGTCCTTTACGGACCGAACATGCTCGTGTGAATCCAGCCTTAGGCATCCGTCAACAGACTCTGTTTAATGGATACATAGGGAAGCTCTGGTGATATAATTGGCCATATATGGACAGTTATAACTGGAGCTTCTCCATTCAGCAGCAGAGGCAGCCCTGCCTGCAAACTGTAACCGCCTTCCCGTACACAAAGGGATTGTCTACCCGTGATGTAAGGAAAGGCTTATAGAATGTCAGGATTGTGGGATCCTCTAGGATTCTCACAGAGCTCTGCCACACAGACAACACATATGTCCACCCGCACGACGGCCGACTATCCACTGTGACGGCAAGACCTGCAGAACAAGCGGAGTCCCACAGAGTCTCTGGACTTCCAGCACACTAAGATGAGACGACCTGTGAGAAGCGACCAAGAGATGATTAAAGACCGGTATGCTGGGGACGGGTTTCCCATTTGCCTGCTCTGTAGAACAAACTAGCCACACTCTACCTAAAGCCTTCCCAGTTATATATGGACAGTTACATCATTATGGCTACCTCGGGGAAGCTCCAGTAACTTAACTTTTCCGGGCTGAGATAAGTAGTCGGGGACTTTGCCTGCTTTGAAGATCTTGAAGGGGGTGAAAGACTGCCAGCACCTCCCGTAGCAACCTCTAGTATAAAGTTAAAGTGAACCAGACTCAGGCTTATGATCGTGAAAAAAGATAGACCTAACGTATACCACCCGACGGAGGCAAAGAGACATCATTTTGGTCTCCTTCTGTATAAATGGAGCCTATGGGTACATTTTATGTATGCGCCGTGAGCTTTACCAACGCATATGTCAAACGTGCATGTAAAACGCAGTGTAAAGATAGACTGATCTCCCGTGAAAACAAAGTATCTGGTATTTTGCAATCTAACATGCCCGATCCTTCTCTCCCCCAACATCTACAATGAGATTACATTGTGGTCTTCTAATTGAATTGCATTTAAAATGACCCAGTACCATGCCAGAGAACTGCATTCAGCGACATAACATAATATCATCAATACCTTTTTATGCTGTACATGCATACAGGTATTTTGGTTGCTTCTACATACAGTAAGAATTCGTTTTTCAGTATCATTATTAAGATAAAAAATTTCTTTCAAGGTGTTTTGTACAGTATCTGGAGGTCATTAAAAGTACTCTTTACCTTGAGGCAACCCCGTTTAACATGCATGTTCAGTATTGAAACTGTCAGGTTGGTTGTTCTAGTCGCCACTAGCTCCGAGGGGAGAGACTGGTGCAGAGATTATCATCTGTTGATGTGGCATTTAAATTGGCATTATATGTCCCTTTATGTACTGTATTGTAAATAGTGACTTAAAGGAGTTGGCCAGGAATAATTTTCATTTTGACTTAATTTGCCATTTCCAAGTAATTTTGTAATATTCTATTAGTTTCGGTGTGCCAGCGTTTATGTTCTTCAATACTGTCACGTGACCGCACCTGCTGGAAATTTTTAACTTCCTCTGACGTTCCGTGCCTCAGCCCAGCCTGCACTTCCGTCTGAGCCAAGGCACAACTCGTCATCAATTGCGTGTACAAGCAGTGGGCCAGGTAGATGTTTCCTGAGCTCTTTAGGAGCTCTGCCTCTGGTTCCACTGCCTGCCCATCTCCTCTCGCAGCGTCCCGGACCCTGTATGGACAGTCACATCAGGGGCACCTCCTGGAGTGGAATACCCGGCCACAGTGTGGCCGATGCTCTGGCTAGGGCTAGAGGGAGTCCTAATGGCGCCATCTACAGGGGGGGGGGGTGGCACTATTTTCAAGGGGTGTGTGGCACTATGTGGGCACTGGGGGCAACTAAGGGGGAATTATACTGTATGGGGCAGCTATGGGGCATTATACTATACGGTTGCAGCTATGGGGCATTATACTATACGGTGGCAGCTAAGGGGGCATTATACTGTATGGTGGCAGCGAAGGGGCGTTATACTGTATAGTAGCAGCTAAGGGGGATTATACTGTATGGGGCAATATACTGTATGGGCAGCTATGGGGCAATATATTGTATGGGGGCATCTATGGGGCATTATACGGTATGGGTCAGCTAGGGGGTATTATACTGTGTGGGGGAATCTATTTGGCATTATGCTGGGTGGGAGCAACTGTGGGTCATTATACTCTGAGGGGGCAGCTGTAGGGGCATTATACTGTGTGTGTGTGTGTGTGTGGGGGGGGGGGTTCCATGGGAACATAATCCTGTGTGGGCTAAACCAGGTGTGCATGGGCAGGAATTGGGCAAGGTTAGAGGCGTGGCTGAAAAGGATTGGTTGTCCCTCTTTGAGATACTTAAAAGTTGGGAGGTATGGAAACAGAGAGAGACCTACATACATTTATGATAAATTATGTAAAAAACCCTTTACCATTGTGTGGAGAAGGGTTTGGTGTTTGCTTCACTGTAATGCATGATCTCTTGGCACAGATCCAGCAGCAGGTGAGGAAGACATTCTGACTGGATTGTGCGTACGAAGATAGGTGAAGTGGGTGACTTAAATCATCAGGCTGTGAAAGGGAGTGGGGGAGGGAGATGGGTGCCTGTAATTAGAGCAGGGACAGATGGAGACACAGAGGAGCATGATGATTATTAGTGGCTGTTTGTAACAGTGTGCATGGAGGGAGCTAGGTGACTAGGTTTACAGGGTCCCTCACTGCTCTAATTAGAGGGGCGTGACAGTAATCAAAGAGCTGGCTGGGATGCTGTGGAGGGAGGAAGGAGGGTGGGACCGTAAGCTGTCTTCTCAGCTACAGCAAGGGATCATGGGTATGGTGGGTTACAAGACAGGAAACAGCCAGGACAAGAAGCAAGGGATGTAAACTAACAGAAAGATCAGCAGTGACAATTGAGAGCAAACCGAAACTGGTTAGGAGGTTAGTAGGGGGTTTTAGGGAAGGCAAATCAAGGCGGTTATTATAGGTTACAATTATTAGAAAATAATTTTTCCCTGGCCAACCCCTTTAAGGAAGCAGCCAGAAAGTTTCACCAGTTCTTTGCATTCATGTGTATTCAATAAGTGTTTGCGTGCCTATAAGGTGTTGCTTGTTAGGGTATGTTCACATAAAAAACATCTGAAAACACGGAGCTGTTTTCAAGGGAAAACCGCTCTCGATTTTCAGCCGTTTTTTCAGCAACTCGCGTTTTTCGCAGTGTATTTTATGGCCGTTTTTGGAGCTGCTTTTCTATAGAGTGAAAGACAAACGTCTCCAAATTACATCTCAAGAAGTGACATGTACTTCTTGTTACTCACCGTTTCTTCAAAACCACCGCGTAAAAACACGTCCCATCGGAATAGAACGCCGTTTTTCACATTGAAATCAATGGGCAGATGTTTGGAGGTGTTCTGCTTTTTCGACCAGAAAAACAGCCTAAAATAAGCCATGTGAACATAGCCTCACAGCCAACGACCCGGTTAGCTTAGGTTCCTGTTTGGGCCCCCTCTTAGCAGGGTTAATGAAATTGGAGACAATCATTTTCAGATATATATATATATATACCGTATATATATATATATATATATATATATATATATATAAATATAAATGATGCCTGATGCTACACCATTTGATCTGAAGCTCATAATTCTATATGACCTTTTTTCACTGGAATACATAAAAGCTGTGTGCCATTAGGAAGCTGCTCGGAGAAAACTTCCAGTGATGACTAAACGAGCGCTTCATGAGATCAATGCTTCAATGTGGCCTGCATTATGAAGTTATTTGTTCAACTGTGCAGCTGAAATGCCAAAAATGCATCACGTCAGAGCAGAACGAAGGTTTTCTATAGCCTAGAGCTACTTTGGCTTCCTCACCCCGTCTTTGTGAGTGAAATATATTTTTATGTCAGTATATTATCAGAGGAATAGGACTACAAATCTGTCTGCTGTTAACTGTAACATTTATTATTTAAAGAGGACCGGTCACCTCTCCTGACGTGTCTATTTTAGTTAATACTTGTATTCCCCATGAAACAACAATTCTGGAGCATCTTTTCTTATAACTGCATTATGCCGCACCTCTGTTATTACTCCTAGAATAAACTGCCAACTGGATGTTACCATTCCCTTTGTCAAAGGGGCGTGTTCCTACACAGTCTCACTCGGTCAGCACTGATTGGACAGTGTCCGTGTGTGAAGGGACACAGCCTGACTGGTAACACCCAGTTGTCAATTTAGTAATACATTTCTAGGAGGAATGACAGAGGAATGACCCAATGTAGGCTACTAAGAAAAGATGCTCCAGAAGTTTTTTCATGTGGAATTTCTTATTTACTAAACAGACATGTTCGTAGAGGTGACTGGTCCTCTAAGATAAACTTTAATCAGCAAATTTTCACAATGATCACTTTATTATAATTTCATAATTAATCTGCATGTGTATAGATTCTCTTATCTAAGCCCCCCTTCAAAACTATGCATCTGAAATAACTAGGATAATCATAGCATTCGGCACTGTATTTGAGGGTTAACCGTGGCAGAGGCCTGCGTTTAGCCATATTTTCAGTTTAGGTTAGGTCCACAGATATCTTTCCCCAAAAATTGCAGTGGACATTTGGGAAAGGTTAAGCTTTACTTTCCTGTCTTTCGGCAGCAATAAAAATTCAAAATACAGTTGTGTGAATGGATTTCTCAAGCAAAAATCAGGAGTGGATTTTAGAGAGACCAGAAGTAAAAAGAAAGTCATTCAATGACTGCACAAAGTGAAGCAAAGGTCTTTACTGCAGCTTACAGATGGTACATAAATGAAATGGGAAATTATTTTAACTAATTCACGTTCGGCAAGAGAATTTATATTTCCCGCTGTGTTTTCCTCCACTTGTTTACTTCATTAGGGAAAACCGGAACCACATGTGTTTTTTTATATACAGTACCGCATTGCGGATTCAATATGTAAACGTTCTTGGAAAATGTTGTTTTCTGCACTTTATGTGCACTGGTGGTGCAGTTCCCAACTTCTATTATTTTGCCATATGTAAATGGGACGAAGATGCCAGAACAATGTGCACCACGGTTCATATCCATTACAGTAAGTGTAAAAAAAACAACAAAAAAAGAGTTGGCGGTAAGAAGTATGAAGGTATTGGTGAGGCATTCTTTTTCAAAATGTTTTTCCACTTAAGGGGGATGTACAGTATAACCTATATTTAGTTTCCTAACTAAAGCCAAATAGTGAAACTATTTAAAATAAATATTAAATGTAAAATGAAATATTTTTTTTAAGCACATTTTTTTAAATAATATTTTCTGCACGTGATTATGGGAGCAGCTATCTTGCCTAAGCTGCAAACAGCATAAATAGATATGCAGTAGGCAGTGTTCACATCACCGTTGCCCTTCCGTTCAGGGGTTCAGTCTGAGGTTTTCATCGGCTTAACCCCTCAACGGAAAGGCAAACGGAAACCTAAGCTTCAGTTTCTCTCACCGTTGATATCAATGGTGACAGAAACTTTGCTAAAGGTTTCCGTTTGTCACACGGTTCCGTTGTTTTTGACGGAATCAATAGCGCAGTCGACTGCGCTAATGATTCCATCAAAACAATGGAACACTGTCACAACGGTTTTTGTGTCTTGTCTCTAAAGTGCTCTAAAATTTCCTGGTAGACGGCTGCATTGACTCTGGACTTGATATAATATAACACAGCGGACCAACACCAGTAGTTGACATGGCTCCCCAAACCATCACTGACTGTGGAAACTTCACACTGGACCGCAAGCATCTTGGATTGATGCCTCTCCTCTCTTCCTCCAAACCCTGGGACCTTTCCAAATAAAATGCAAAATTTACTTTTATCTGAAAACAGGACATTGGTCCACTGTGTTATATCAAGTCCAGAGTCAGCGCAACGTCTACCAGGAAATTTTTGAGCACTTCATGCTTCCCTCTGCAGACAAGTTTTATGGAGATGCTGATTTTATTTTCCAGCAGGACTTGGCACCTGCCCACACTGCCAAAAGTGCCAATACCTGGTTTAATAACCACAGTATCACTGCGCTTGATTGCCCAGCAAACTCGCCTGACCTAAACCCCATAGAGAATCTATGGGGTATTGTCAAGAGGAAGATGAGACACCAGATACAACAATGCAGACGAGCTGAAGGCTGCTATCAAAGCAACCTGGGCTTCTATAACACCTCAGCAGTGCCACCGGCTGATCGCCTCCATGTCACGCCGCATTGATGCAGTAATTCATGCAAAAGGAGCCCCGACCAAGTATTGAGGGCATATACTGTACATACTTTTTAGTAGGCCAACATTTCTGTATTAAAAATCATTTTTAAAATTGGGCTTATATAATATTCAAATTTTCTAAGACACTAAATTTGGGGTTTTCATTAACTGTTACCATAATCATCAACAGTAAAAGAAAAAAAATGCTGAAAATAGATCTCTCTGTGTGTAATGAATCTGTATAATATATGAGTTTCACTTTTTGAATTGAATTACTGAAATAAATTTATTATTTGATGATCTTCTAATTCATTGAGAAGGGCTAGTATAGTTGGAACCAGTCATTGTAATCCTGCCCGCGATGATAGTGAGGAGACTGCTGGGAAGTGATCACTATAGAATAGGAAGTGCCAGTTTATTGAGAGGCTCAGTAGCAAAGTGAAAACTGCAAGATTTTAGGATTATTTTTTAAGGTACATATGGACATAGAAAATGAAAAAAACGACACCAAAGATAAATAAATATGTTTAACATAAAAAAAAAATTGGTTATTTTCCCTTTAAAACAATATAATGTAATTTCCCACTTGAGTCCATTTTGTACACTTGGTAGCATGTATGTAATTTGGAGAGCTTCCCTCTTAATAAGGCTTCGTTCACATCTGCGTTGGGGTCCCGTTCTGACGTTCCGTTGGAGCTTTTTGTCAGAATGGGACCCTGAACATACACAAACTGACACAGACGGAAACCAGAGGTTTCCTTTTCCATCACCATTGATTTCAATGGTGACGGATCCGGTGCACATTGTTCCCATTTGTCTCGGTTTTGCACCGGACTCAACGTTTTGCCGGAAGCAATAGCGTAGTCGACTACGCTATTGATTCCGTCAAACCGGCGGAACCTTTGTACAACGGAGACAAACGGAAACCATTGGCACCGGATCCGTCACCATTGAAATCAATGGTGATGGAAAAGAAAACCTCTGGTTTCCGTTTGTGTCAGCCAGGGCTCCGTTCTGACGAAACATCGGAACGCTGCCCTGACGCAGATGCGAACAAAGCCTAACAAACACAATAAACTATATAATCTTTTCCAGCATAAATAATGGAGAGTGCACTGCAGATATGAAAGAATATTTGGAAGCAATGTTTCATTTCGTTAGTGCAACCTGGAGTTCAAAATTCAATGTGAAAAATGTAGCAAATTGTTTAACGGGTTAAGTTATTGAGTATTTTTGTGAAAAGATAAAATTATTCTCGTTAAGTATATGAAACGTGGCTAAACATGGCATAAAAAAAAAGTGTTGTCTTCCATGCCACTGTGCCCTTCAAGACTTGTAGTTCGGTACCAATTTTGCTTTGCGCTAAACACTTCAGGTACATGAGAAACATATTGCTAGAGATGGGTTGCCTGACAACCCCATGTACAATGCTGTAGCTTTCAAGCAGTGTTTCCTAGAAACCGGTCTCATATGACTTAGCTGGATTGGCATTAGCCTCTGTATAAAATCAGAGGGATACAGAGGTATAGTAAAGACCCCATGTACCACTACGACCCCCATGTACAACTACGACCCCCATGTACCACTATGACCCCCATGTACCACTACGACCCCCATGTACAACTACGACCCCCATGTACCACTATGACCCCCATGTACCACTATGACCCCCATGTACCACTATGACCCCCATGTACCACTAGGAGTTCTGTAAAAAAACGGAGCAATACAATTTCCGGCCTAGGGTGTCATGTTTGCATGATTTATTCGCAACACCCGATTGTGTACACCGTAGTGATATCATGGATAGGTTTACACAAAATGAAGAAATAGAAGATTAATACAAGATATGTCCGTGCATAGCTGCATAACCAGAAATAAGCACAAATTAAAAGCAAGAAAGGGAAAAAAGAAAGGAACTAATTAAGAACCAACACAGCAGATTAATATTTTCCGACTTTGTGCCTCCCGTCATGTCTCTGCCAGTACCAGGCTGTAGATGGTAGCATTTCCAAATCTCTGCAGTGCACACTTGTAAATAAGCCACGTGAATGCAGCCGTGAGTTAATAGTATAATATCAGCAATGAGAGGAATGAAGTCTGGATGCACTCTGTTATACAACGATAATAGCATCATGTTTCATTATCTGGTTTCTCCCCTTGTATTCTATTTCCTATAACTAACCTAATTCATTATAGCTGTCAGGAGATTTTGTGACATATTACCAAGAAGCTGCTCTGTTTCATCAAGTTAATTGAGACTGTTTTCACTGGTTAGTCAGAATCTCAGCTAGTGGAGCAAGCAAGGGCACGAAGAAGTGCAAAAAGTACATGCCACAGATACCAAGATAGACGCACAATGCAAATTCTTTCCTCCATGTACATTATGTTTTCTGTTACACAAGTCTACAGCAAAGCCATTTGTGTAAGGTGATCTACTTTTATAGATCTCATCTTCACACATGGAAATGATAGATCCTATTTCGTGGCCTGATCAGATGATTGGACAACACCGATCCAGTTCTACGGCTCTTGAAGATCAGGTGGGAATCAAGCTTTCTAAATGGCACACAATACACAGCTCAAAAGAAAGGCGGTGCGTAGGGGCTCAAACAAAAAAGGTAGAAGTCTCACAGATTATCAGTCAGGTACCATCCAATCGATAGCTGGTATACAGAGTCAAAGTACAAAAGAAAATATCTACATGAAATGATGTTGCTAGACATAACCAATGAATGTTTCATCTATCAAGACACCCGAGATCCCTACGATCCAGTGTAGCATTGCTGCTGGGCTTGTTGTCACTAACAACGTCTGCACGAGTGCTACTGTAGTGCTACTGTAGTGCTACTTGTCTGCTCATTGGTTAAAAGTGAAACGTTTTGCTGTTGGCACTGTTGCCGTGAACCCTCCTGCTGCTTGACGTACTGTTTAACCAGCAACTTTAGGACTACATTTTTCTCTGTTTTTCTACACAGCTGATTTTCTGGGTGTTTGATTCCCGAGACAAAAACCCAGAGCTAGTTTTGTTGCTTTGCGAGTGACGGATTGCCAAGTAGCAAAGTAGAACAGTTAGATTTATAATTTAGCTAAGTGGAATTATTTGCAGGATTATGCGTTTTTTGTTCAAGAACGGTTTGTTGAGGATAATATATATATATATATATATATATATATATATATATATACACACATATATACATACATATATATATATACACACACACACACACACACATATATATATATATATACATATATATATACACACACACACACATGCATACTTACCCGCCCCCCCCCCCACACTCACACACACACTACTGTGCAAAAGTTTTAGACTGTTGTAGAGAAAAGATGCAAGGTAAGAATGTTTTCAAAAATAGAAGTGTTTTTTTTATCAATTAACAGAATACACACAAAAAAATACCCTTTGCCTTCAAAACAGCAGTACAAATGCACATTATTTTGTAGGATAATAGTCAGGTGTACGATGAAATAATTCTACCGAACAGGTGATAATAATTTTCATATGTAGGTTAGAAACACAGTCATTACCTGTAATAGAAAAAGCTGTGTAGGAGGCTTAAAACTGGATGAGGAACAGCCAAACCCTGCTAGAAAGGTGAGGTTGTGGAAGAGAGTTTCATGTCACAGGGCTACCATGGCAAGACTGAGCACAGCAACAAGACACAAGGTAGTTCGTTATACTGAATCAGCAAGGTGTCTCCCAGGCAAAAATTTCAACGCAGACTGGGGTTTCCAGATATGCCGTTCCTGCTCTTTCGAAAAAGCACAAAGAAATGGGCAACGTTTAGGACTGTAGACGCAGTGGTTGGCCAAGGAAACTTTGCGTAACAGATCAAATACACATCATGCTTACTTCTCTTCTAAATCGGAAGATGTCCAGCCGTGCCATCAGCACAGAACTGGCAGAAAACAGTGGGACCCAGGTACACCCATCTACTGTTCAGAGAAGTATGGCCAGAAGTGGTCCTCATGGAAGAATTGTGCCCAAAAGCCATACCTGCGACATTGAAACAAAGCCAAGAGACTCAACTATGCAAGAAAACATAGGAACTGGGGTGCCGAAAAATGGCAGCAGGTGCTAAGGACAACGAGTCAAAATGGAAACGTTTTTGGCTGTAACAGAAGGCAGTTTATTCGCCGGAGAGCTAGAGAGAGGTACAATAATAAGTAACTGTAGGCAACAGTGAAACTTGGTGGAGGTTTCTTGCAAGTTAGGGGATGCATTTCAGCAAACAGAGTTGGGGATTTGGTCAGGATTAATAATGTCCTCAGGGCTGAGAAATACAGGCAGATACTTATCCATCATGCAATATAATCAGGGAGGCATCTGTTTGGCTCCAAATTTATTCTGCAGCAGGACAACGACCTGAAACATACAGCCAATGTCATTAAGAACGGTCTTCAGCGTAAAGAAGAACAAGGAGCCCTGGAAGTGATATGACCTCTACAGAGCCCAGATCTCAACATCATCGAGTCAGTCTGGGATTACATTAAGGGCAGATACAGACGGATGTTGCGTTTTTGCGCGCGCAAACAACGCAGCATTTTGCGCGCGCAAAAACCATTTGACAGCTGCGTGTGTCATCCGTGTATGATGCGCGGCTGCGTGATTTTCGCGCAGCCGCCATCATAGAGATGAGGCTAGTCGACGCCCGTCACTGTCCAAGGTGCTGAAAGAGCTAACTGATCGGCAGTAACTCTTTCAGCACCCTCGACAGTTAATGCCGAACACAATATACAGCAACCTGTTAAAAAAAAAAAGAAAAAGTTCGTACTTACCGAGAACTTCCCGGCCGTTGCCTTGGTGACGCGTCCTTGGTGAGGCGCCTCTCTTGACATCGGGCCCCACCTCCCTGGATGAAGCGGCAGTCTATGTGACCGCTGAAGCCTGTGCTTGGCCTGTGATTGGCTGGAGCTGTCACTTGGACTGAATTGTCATCCCGGGAGGTCAGACTGGAGGAAGAAGCCGGGAGTTATCGGTAAGTGAGAACTTCGTTTTTTTTTTACAGGTTCGTGTTTATTGGGATCGGTAGTCACTGTCCATGGTGCTGAAACAGTTTAACTCTTTCAGCACCCTGGACAGTGACTATCTCCTGACGTCGCGTACCGGAAATTTTTTTGCCGGGTTCGGCCAAAACGAGTTCGGCCGAACTCGGTGAAGTTCGGTTCGATTGTCCGGGTTCGCTCATCTCAAAGACACTCCATTTGGATGTTTGGAAACAGAAAAGCACGTGGTGCTTTTCTGGTTACATTCATCCTTTTGACAGCTGGTGCGCTGTTTCAGTCGGTTCGCACGGAAGTGCTTCCGTGCGACCTGCGTGGTTTTCACGCACCCATTGACTTCAATGGGTACGTGATGCGCGAAATACGCGGAGATATTGAACCTGTCGCGCTTTTTGCGCAGCTGACAAACGCTGCGCAAAAAGCACGGACTGTCTGTACTGCCCCATAGACTTGTATTGGTCTGTGCGTGGCGCGTGAAAACCACGCGGCCCGCACGGACCGAATACACGCTCGTGTGAATCCCCCCTAAGAGTCAGAAGAATTCGAGGAAGCCTACATCCACTGGAGATCTGTGGTTAGTTCTCCAAGATGTTTGGAACAACCTCCCTGTAGAGTTCCTTCAAAAAGTGTGTGCAAGTGAACCTAGAAGAATTGATGCTGTTTTGAAGCAAAGGATGGTCACACCAAATATTGATTTGATTTCTCTTCTTATTTATTCACAAAAAAACCTATTAAACGCTCCTATTTTTGAAAGCATTCTTACTTTGCAGCATTTTTCCACAACTGCCTAAAACTTTTGCACAGTACTGTGTATGTATCGCTCTCTCTCTCTTGTAGGTTCTTTGCTGCTGTCAAATTCTAGGTTTTTATTCCAGTAAGTAGAGCATATAGAACAAAAAAAAACAAAAAAAAAAAACTGATTAACCGAATTTAAATAGTTGGGGAAAATCCAAGTGTTCTGTGGCAGAAATCCAAAGCTTATCTTGGATTCTGCCACGAATGTGCAATTTGATGTGCCGCGGATTTGTATGCAAGTTACCCCAATTCATTGGGCCTAAACTGCGTGTGGAAATCCACAGGATTTTTCGTGCAGAATCCAGAGGAATAAGTAGCATGCTACTTCTCACAAATGTTATTTTTTAGGAAGTACAAAAACAGAAATCCAACACTTGCGAACAAGACCTAATGTACAAACGTGGGAGAGAAGCTCATTATGGCTATTTTTGACTCTGACTAAAAGATCAGGGTTCTAAATGGGAGTCCCTCTTTGTTAACTTAGAATTGGCAAATGCCGTATTTTCTAAATCAAACAACCCCTAGTACTTTCTGTAACCATATTAAAAGTAAAAGTTATTTTTTTTTTAAGCTCAAGATTTACATAAATTTTTATGCCATAAAATGTATATGCATTAATACACACACTGAACATAGTGCATCACTCTCATTGCTACGGGTAAGCTTCTATCCAGCTCCACAGGTTGCAAATTGAAATGTTTAGTGGCCCATTGCAGATAGATTGAATCTGAAAAGAATATGGCAATAAGTGTGAACCGAGGCATCAATATAATACAGTGAACCTCTCAGCAATGACAGGGATGATGGAGGGAGAATGGGTGAGCATTTGTTAAACTTCTAGCAGTGTGAGAGCAACCTATCATTTTTCTGCTTGTTCTCCCAAACGCCTCAATCACCAGCAGAACAAGTCAGTGAGCAATAATGCAGTTCATTTTCTGATGGTTTTGAGCAATCCAGACAAGCCGTATGTTTTACTCCTCCCCGTCGCTCCCACTCATTTACTTGTACACGCTGAGTTTTTCCCTGGTGAGATGTTGCAAGGTAATTATTCTGCTATTTAAGAAACACTCCTTTAAGCACGCCAATTGTGCTACCTTTAATATGGTTACAGTATTAGGTGATTTAACATATTGTTATTAACTGCTCTGTGATTGTTTTAGTCGCTAGGTCTTTTCTTTTAAGCTGTCAATATCATGACAGTGGATCCAAGCGTAACTTGCAATGATATCAGACAGTTACCATGGCACTAAAATCACTAAGCAATTCCGACAAGCAAAATCATTTGTTACAGCTTGTAGAAAGGTCCAGAAAATACAAAGATGCAAAACTTATGTGGATATGCTCTGGCAAAATGATGCATTTTAGCATCATATATTCATGTTCTTTCATGAGTATATTCATATATTTTATGTAAAGGATTAACTCACAATGGGGGTCATAGATCAATGCAATTATGCGAGTTGATCTGGTGTAGTTGTATTTTCTTTTTTTAAATGGTGTTGGGCATTTATGGTAAAAAAAAATAGGTAGAACTCATTTATACATCTGGGAATAGAGCATGGGGCAGATCAGTCTTTGAGACTGGCATATCGCTCTTTACCAATGTGCCCCAATAACATGGGATGCAAAAAAAAAAAAGTTAGTTAGGTTAAGTTAAAGTTACGAGAAAATATTTCTAGAACTGCTTAAATTGATATCTTTGCCCTTTAGCCACTGCTTTAAATTCCAGTTAAAATAAATATATTTATATATAAAAAAAAAGAAGAATGTGTGATTGTAGATATAAAAACCCCCTCAACATTTAGTTATTTTCGAAGGGGACACTACAAACGTTAGGAGGTGAGCACAGGACACAGCACCTTGGTAAAATAAACTATTCATCTATTTAGTGGGAAGTGAAAAGTTAAAAAGGTTATCCCATCAGTACAACCACTTTTGTTTGCCATCTCACCCCAACATTGAGCAGGAGCCCCAAGCTATCAGCTGTTATTGCTGGGAGAAGCAGCGTGACCACACATTTCTGTTGGAAAAATGTATTACTCCACAGTGAAATCAATAGCTATCAATGGAATACATGGTAGCACAAAGTCCTGCAGAGAGAACATCGCTCTTTGCAGCAACTGTCCTCTTTGGCTAAAAGAAGGTGTTTTTGAATGGGGGGACTACTCTATAGGACATCTATATGCCTATTATTACTCCCAGATGCAAATAATGTCAAAATGTCTAGGTCAACTTGGAAACATCTTCCTTGGACTGTATTACACTGCATAGCTTGTACCTTCATGTACATCACTTTTAACAATAGAACATTCAGAGTATAAATCCTTGACCAAAACACACGTTTCAAACATTTTAAACCAATACACCTTAGCTTACACATTAGGCATCTATTCGGTACCTTGCCAAACACAAAACATTAACCAAATCGTGAATCTTCTGTTTAAAGCACAGTTCTAGTGTTTCCAAAAAGATTTGCTGCCAATCCAAGGGAGGAAAAGGTGTCTACATGTGTACATGGTCTCAAACACATATGTTTGGTTTCACACCGATGGAAAGCTTTCAGTTAAGAACAAACTTCTGTTTTCTTATTTAGTGATATAGCACCTACCACACTTATAAAGTAATACCCCATCCATCCTCTCCTCTTAAAGGGGTTAGCGGTCTTCATGGAATTTAAAAATAAACCATGTATTGCATGACTACATTCTTACAGGTCCCTTCCGAGTCCATTACAGTTATTTATTTTAAGATTCATGTTCTCTCCTACTTCCCCGTGGCTCCTTTGTTTACTTGCGGTGGTACATCTAATGGGGCGGTGCCACTGCACTAAAAACTAAATTTCCCAAGAGTCTTCGTTCTCCTCCTTTCTGAATTGACAAACTTCTCCAATTCATCTCTGCCCCCTGGACACGATAAAATGTGTGTCGGGGCTGCGCACCGACACACGATAAAATGTGTGTCGGGGCTGCGCACCGAAAGGAACCAGAATACAACACTGATCCGGGGGAAACAGAGCGGGGGTCACGATCATGCGACCACATTACAGAACAGTGAGATGGTACATTTTCAAGACAGCAATCATATTAGTCGGTAGCAAATATCTGTGGGATTGAGGGTAAATATACTATTTAAAAAACGGAAACAAATATTCAATAAAAAGCATAAGAAATTCCCCCTACAATAGTTATTCTTAAACACCTATCCAAATCTGTCTCAAGAGAGAAGCAGGTACCCAACAATTGAGCACATGGCATGTTTCCATGATAGACAAGTGCCTTGTATTATCCACGGAATTAGCTCATCACTAACATGAGTCCATGTATGAGAATTTTACAAACTGCTCAAGTCATAAAAAGCTTTGTGTGTTAAAGAACAATTTAATCTATTCCCAGCAGTGAATCCTAATGAAAAACTGCTTTATAGCACTATTTAAAGTGCTGACCTCTTTGGAAGAAGTGTTTTAAAAAAAATAAAAAAATAAAAATTAGAAAGGTGGACAGCTAGGGGAATCTTTCAGTGTGTAATTTATTATTGAATCATTTGAGTGGATTAGAAGATAAAGACTGGTCCCTTGTCAAAGTATGAAAACTTAGCAATGAAGGATTACCACAAAGAAATGACAAAAGGCTTTGTCAAAAGCTGACAAGTAAAATGAGGACGTGATGAAAGGCAGGCGTTCATTATCGGAGCACCTTGCAATTGTGTATTTTATCTTTTGTGTGTGTGTGACAAAGTCTTCAGCTGGCTACTATTAAAGCGCTCTGATTAAAAGAATCTGCATGCAAATTCTTACTGTCATACTTTCCTTAATTACAAGGATTTCAGAAACAGATGTTGGACATTAGGGATTGTGCTTATTCTTTTTTTATATTTTATCGCCATTTTCTGTACTGAAATACAATGTGGCAAACGATAGCCATGTCAAAATTAACACCCAAAGAGATCCAGTATCCACAAGAAGACTTGCATAAGAATGTTTTAGTCCTACTGTAAGAGGCATTTAAATTAAGACTTAAAATCAAGCACAGGCATATCCATAAACTCTTCAATTTCGGGTATACAGAATATATATAGGTCTATTAACAGACCGACTCCTTTCTCACTAGTTTGCGGCTCGTAGTACTGTTTATCTTAAAGCACAGAACATCCTGAAATACAAAGAAAAGAGGAGCTCGGAAAGTGAACAAAATGCCTCCAACACTAAATCAAAGAAAAGAAAGTAGCCCAAATACTCCAAGCATATGTTCAACATTGGACACTATTTTCCAGTTTAAAGAGTAACGGTCGTTTTACAAAACTTTTGACATGTCAAGTTTTGATTGGTGGGGGTTTGGGTGCGGAGACCCCCATCGATCACTGAAACCAAGGGGAAGAAGAGCTCAGCCGAGCGCAGTGCCCCTTCAGATCTAAAGGAATAAATTCAGCTCTTCTCAGAAGGACTAAATTAGCTAAAGACGGGCTTATAGAGTTCCATGAGCCAGTGTTCAGCTAACTCTGCCTCTTCAAGAGCACTTTTTCCCCTTTATTTCAGTGATCGGTGGAGGTCTCAGCACCCGGACTTCCACCGATCAAAACTTCTGACACGTCACTGACAAGTCAAAAGTTTTATGAAATGACAGTTCCACTTTAAATATAGAATTAGTGTACACTGCATTCACAGTTCTGAACATAACTAGAATTAGCCCACATTCTTGTCGTTAGACACATCCGTAAAGGGGTTTTCCCACAAACACATGTATCCCCTATCCACAGGTCCCAGAAACCCCATAAGTGCCATATAAATTAATGGCTCACTGGCCGAGCATGCGCACCAAAGCTCCATTCTCATGGAGCACATCGGGGAACATTTGGTCCCCAGTTCTCCAAATCGCTAGGGATCCCAGTGGTCAGAACCCCCAGCGATCACGCATGTATCTCCTATCCTGAGGATAGGGGACACATGTATTTGTGGGAAAGCCCCTTTAAGTTTAGGCTTTGTACATAATTTCATAGGAGGCTTTGTTCTTAGAGTAGACATGTATAGAGCTCTAGCCTTTTTACTTAAGGTGCCCATACATATCAGATAAACGTTAACCAAACCTGTGGGAACGACCATCTAATGTGTTTATGGGTGTCACAACTCTTCCCCCAAAAGTAGATGCCAGCGGAAAGAAGGATCAAGCATGTTATATTTCAACACGCCGAGACCTCTGTGCGCACAGGGGAGAAGCAGATGCCAAAGGGTGTCTGGTAGCGGTTTATTCCCCTCTCCTCATTGATTACATGCCGAGTATGCATGTGTGTGGGGGATTGGGAATAATAGCTGCTGGCTTAGATAGAGGACAGCTTTAAGGTGTCTGGCCATCTTTAGGTAATGGCCTAATCATATTTGGATGTTGCCTTGTAAACGGAAGGTATAACCATGTTTAATAGGGCATCCTAAAATGCTGAACAAGCCTTAAGACATAGTGGGGGAGATTTATTAAAGAGGTTATCTGGAACTTCTTAAATTCTCAGCAGGACAGGCGATGGCATAACATGGTCAACTAGCAGATACTCACCCCCTGAAAAACCTGGAGGCCCCATTCTAAGCTGCTCCGGTCACGTGCCTATGCAGCCAATCGCTGGCCTTACAGGTCACATGCCGTTCATGAGCATCACCGCTTATGTGCATAAACTATCGAAAGAATGTATGATATAGTACTCACACTTCCTTCAGAAACAAAGGACAAGTTTTGACATTGACAGAATAATGAAGACCCCTATTAGATACAACTTTTCAGCAACAGAAATGACCTCTAACCACTTTGCATGGAGCAGGGCACCATAAAGCATATATTACTTAAAAGTAATAGAATAAAAGGAAAATGGATCTTAATTTTTCTATCACTTAACTTTATGTTATCCTTCATCTGTTAAATCTATAAATTAACACTCTTCGAGTTCAATATCTTTTTATTTTGAATTCATTCTTATTGATGAAGTTTTCTGAGAAATGATGTCATTTGACCTAGCCATTAATCTCATGTCAGCCATTAAACAGTGTGACACAGAGACAATACCTAACAGCATTTATATACCTTTTCCAATCTTGAATATAAATGTAAAATTCTTGTGAATATCTTTCAAGAAGATAAAGACTTGGTTTTAAAGGGTATGTGGAACTGATGTTTTCTAGGAGAATACATATTATTTTCTACTAAAAAAGGACACTACATACACAACTTTACATTAGCTGCAAAATAAACCTTATGAAACATGTATCTAAAAATATATCTAATCAACTGAAGGCAGTGCTAAAATGCCAACAAATATAATTTAATAGTAGTAATATTGAGAGTACTAAAGTATCATCCTAATCATTGTAACCAACAGTGCCAATGCAGGATATTCAAGTAATACATATATTCTGTAAATAAATCGACGAAAAAAAATTCAGGTTTTGGATATAAAACCGGTATCGGTACAGATGGTTCTGCTGGTTTTGAATACAGGAAGGTGTAGGATATGGAGATGATGGGTTTAGATGGCGTCATTAACTATATGAACCATGCAAAAAGAAGAAGAGGCGTTTCAGTATTGGAGGACTAGAATATTAAAGCTGTTTGAAAGGAAAAAAAAAAACCTAGGGACATCCGAATACTACAACTTTTTCCAATTTAGAACCTGATTTTCTGGGGTTATTGACTGGTATCTATTTTACCAGTCTGTTAAAAGAAAAAGCACTCAAATGACCTATACTTTTTTTTTTTTTTTTTGAGGTAAAGAGCCCTATGGATATGTTTAGTACGTACATAGAGATCTTTCCCGACGTACACACTAAACAAACTAAAAAAATTTGATAAGTACAGGGCCTTATCCTGCTGAAAGAGGCCACTGCCATTAGGGAATACTGTTGCTATGAAGGGATGAACTTGGTCTGCAAAAATGTTAAGGTAGGTGGTACGTGTCAAAGTAACAACCACAAATACCAGGACCCAAGATTTCCCAGGATAACATTGTCCAGGGCATCACACTGCCTCCGCTGGCTTGTCTTCTTCCCATATGGCATCCTGGTGCTATGTCTTCCCCAGGTAAGTGATGCACACGCAGCCGGCTGTCCACATGACGAAAAAGAAAACGTGATTTATCAGACGTGGCCATCTTCTTCCATAGCTCCATGTCCAATTCTGATGCTCACGTGCTCATTGTAGGCGCTTTCGGCAGTGAACCGGAATCAGAACTCTAACCGGTCTGTGGCTATTCAGCAAGCTGCAATACACTGTGTCCTGACAACTTTCTGTCATAGCCCGCATTAACTTCTTCAGCAATTTGCGCTAGAGTAAGGCAGAGTTCCCAGGTTGCTTTTTTTGCAGCAAACTCACGACAAAATGACATTTTGACCATGACGTGAGATCTGACCAGAAGTGATAGCCTACATTCCACATGAGCATCAATGAGCCTTGGGCACACACGACTGTCACTGGTGTCCTTCCTTGGACCACTTTTGGTAGGTACTAACCACTAAATAGCAGGAAACTCGCACCAGACCTTCCGTAGTGGAGATGCTCTGACCCAGTCATATAGCCCTCACAATTTGGCTCTGGTTAAAGTTGTTTAAAACGTTACACTTCCTCTTTCTAACATATCAACTTCAAATTCTGACTGTCCACTTGATGCCTGATATAGCCCAGCCATATTACTTACAAATTAATTGGAGTAAGCCCTAAAAGATAAAACTGCACCAGAAAGAGCGGTGATTCAAAGCTGTAAGACTGGTGCTCATCAGTTCACACATCATTGGTTATTATTAGAAATGAAGCAGTTGACCTGGAAGAATTAGGGCAGAATGGTGTAATGATTTTATTGCCTTTTATCTACCTGATGACATTAACAAAAAGAGTCAGCTGCACAAAGAAGATCTGCCACTCCTGCGTACCAGCAATGAAGTACTGAGAAAACTATAAAGAAACTGGAAAAATACAGAACGATCGAAGACATTTACTCTTACAATGAGCAGATTAAGATAGCCTTATGCACACCGCAGAGCCTAGCACCCTTTCTGAAATTAGAGAAAGAACAGAAAACAAATAGTAGCAGTGGCAGATGTAAATGTTACACACTCAAAATTGGCTAAATATCTCAAATACGGCATTCCATTTTAGGCTCCACACTTAACACAATGAGAAGCAGAAGAAAACTTGGATATGTACAGCTCGTAAAAAAGACACCCTAGCGGTGATCTTATGAACGTGTATAAACACTGTATATGTGTGATCAATGCAAGGAATGGGCACGTTTTATTCCAACAACGGTACAAAGTACTGTACAAGGGGACATTCCTTACGAGTGGAGGAAAGGTGATTCAGACACACACACATATATACATACACAATATGGTCAAAAATATTGGGACATCTACAGGAGCTTTTATGACATCCCATTCCAAATCCATAGGCATTAATATGGAGTTGGTCCAGAAATTGCAGCTAAAACAGCTTCTGCGATAGATTTTAGATTGTGTCTGTGGGAAGTATTTTCCATTCATCCTGAGGAGCATTTGTGAGGTCAGACACTGATGTTGGACAAAAGGGCCTGGCTCGCAATCTTTATTTTATTACATCCTAAAGGTGTTCAATGGGGTTGAGGTTAGGTCTATATGCGAGCCTGTGAAGTTCAACTTAAGGAGCCTTCCCAAAACGGTTCACAAAGTCGGAAGAAGATAATTGTACAGAATGTCATGGTATGCTGATGTTCGGAAACGACTGTGTCTTTAAGATCGCCATGACTACTGATCTAGCTTTTGGGCGGTTCTGTTCACTTCCTGAGCCTATCCTGCTTCTCGGTCTTCTTTCAGTCAGGTGTAGGGTGGAGTATTTATACCTGTCATCCTCCCTCTTTCTTTGCTTGTGAATTTTTCTCCTTTCTTAGGTGTGATGATCAAGCTCTCACTTAACCTGTGCCCTAGACTTCTGGACTTCTTGGAAACGGACCTCGGGTTGTCTCTCGTTAACCCCTTGTTTACCGATTTTGATTATCTGCTCCCGGCTGGCTCGGACCTCTGCTGTACCGGATTTCCACTCACTCTGCTTTGGACTTTCTTTATCCTCCGGCTGTCTGGTTACCTGTTCAGGTAAAGCCTGCATTGCACCCCTTATCCAACACTGAACTCTGTTAGAACAACCTGTGTTCTGTGCAGCAAAAACCATCCTGCCTCGCGGTGGGCTCTGGTGAGTACCTCAGAGTAGCCTTGTGACAGATTTGGGGTTGCGGTTTTATCTGCACGCTTACTCCCGACAGTCTCCAGCAGCCGTTTGGAAATTGCGCAACAAGTGATTTCATAACAGCTGAAGCATTAAAGGGAATGTGTCGCTAGAAATGTATTTTTTTTTTTTCAGTTAAACAATTAGTATTTCAGTGATTACACATTGTTTTAATTTTTTTACAAGTCAGGAAATATTATAAATTAGATTCTAATTTATAACATTTCCATGTGCTGGGCACTAGAGGGAGCAGTTCCCAAAATTGCAGCATGGTCACTGTGGTAAAGAAACCTCATTGATTTATTCTGCAGATTTGGGGTGGACACACTCTCCTCTAGTGTCCTCACACAATTCCCCCTCCCTTCTTCTGGCTAGTGCCAGGAGAAGGAATGGTTTGAATCTTCAAACCTCCTACACGGTATGCCGCCATTTTGTGAGCAAATGCACAGTGTAGGAGGATTAGATACAGGGCTCAGGAGACAGTATCACACGAACATAATACACACATCACATACACGAACATAATACACACGAACATAAATTACCTGCCGCCGCCTCCGCTGGTCTACGCTCCTATTCCTTGCGCCTGAACATATGGCCGTAAGCCACGGCCAGAAGTAGTCATCTTACTGTCCGGCAGCGGCTTCCGGTCCACATGAAAATGGCGCCAGATTTTGCTCTGCGAACGAGCTTTGTTTTGGTCTGTGTGGGAGCGGCGCATACGCCTTTCCCACACAGACGGCACACATTTCTGAGAATGGAACGGCTCCCGTTCGCATTCAATCTCTGTATGTGTCGTTAATCGACACATAGATGAAAAAAAAAATGGCAGCCCCCATAGAGAAGTAAAAGTTTGAACACAGTAAAATTTAGAACGTGACAACACTAATAAATCAAATTTTTGTTTTTATTTTATTAAAAGCAATATAATAATAAAAAAAAAATCATGACACCTTCTCTTTAAGATTTACCTTCACACAACCCCATATTACTATTCCTCCTCCACTAAACTTTACAATTGGCACAATGCAGTCCCTCCTGGCATACCCCAAACTCAGACGCGTCCATCAGGCTGCCAAATATAGAAGCGTGATTCATCACTCCACAAAACACGTTTCCATTGCTCCAGATTCCAGTGGCGGCGTGCTTTACACCACTCCATCCGGCGCTTGGCATTGTGCATGGTAATGTAAGGCTTGCATGCAGCTGCTTGGCCATGGAAACCCATGCCGTGAAGCTTCCATGTCATAGTTTTTGTGCTGATGTTAATGACAGAAGAGTTTTTGGATTTCTGCAGTTATTGAGTCAGCAGAGCGTTGGCAACTTTTATGCACTATGCGCCTCATAATTCTATGACCCCGCTAAATAACTTTCCGTGGGCTGCCATTTTGTGGCTGATTGCTGTAATTCTTAAACTTTGCAAAAATGCCACACACAGTTGATCATGGAATAACTAGGAGCGAAGAAATTTCACAAACTCACTTGTTGCAACAGCGGCATCCTATTACCGTACCACGTTCTAGTGAGCTCTGTAGAGCGACCCAATCTTTTACAAATGTTTGTAAAGGTAGACTGCATGGCTAGGGGCTGGATTTTATAGACATCCCGTAACAAAGTATCGCAAAATCATGTTTTTATTCAAAGCTGGTCATGTCGCGCCATACATCTCAGTTTATGTTGAGATAAGAGGAAAGGAAGGACACATCTGTAAGTCACTATGAAACACAGGAATATAAACTGTTGTACAATATGTTCATTATTAAATTTGACCTATTCCACTGCACTGAAGCCATGTTTTTAAAAAATGCAATATGTGCGCACAAAATTTCATGCACTATGTGAACCATACAGAAGTTTCCACAGTCCACGTTTTCTTACTCATAATCTAGAGAACAATGGTATTATACGAGTCTCTTAGAACACGCCTACTAATATTCTGAAAAAAAAAAAAAATAGGCAACAAAATGAACGCCACCCATATAAGACAGCCAGTACCCCCATGAGAGCAAAATAAAGCCCCCCATAAGTTTGTCAATCTCCTCAAAACGGTCATTTACGGTGATCCCATGTGCTCCAGGTGTAGCCTCTTTAAAATCCCCTCAAGAAAGTAGGAACAGCGTTCTACTAATTTCTTGCATGCTTCCACGATGAGAAGAAATGTCACGAGGTACCTCAAATTATGCTACTTGCTTTGCGACAAACTCACATAGCCAATATTTTAGGATATCGGAAAACCATTGCCTAATGCTAGAGGTCTTCAAAAGACAATCACTGACAAAAGGAGCAGTAATAACAATGATAAATAAAAGTTAAAGGGGTTGTCCGAAATAACATAATATTTTAAATAACACCATTAAATCATTTAAGTTATAAAAATAAATACATTTGTAATATACTTACGTTTTCCAAAGTGGCCCCGTTTCCAGATCCTGCCGTCGGGAACTTGATTTATTGACGTCTCACTTGTGACGTGGTGTATATCGGCTTGTTCTGTTGTAACACGCATGCGCGGCCCCTGCTGTTATCTCGAGAACAGCAGGGACCGCGAGAACAGCAGTGACAGCGCATGCGCGTTACTGGATGTGAAGCAGAAGAAGCCGATCTACACCACGTGACAAGTGACGTGTCTTATACTATCCGAGGTCTCTCTGGTGCGAGACCATGTGATCGGGATACGACATGACAGTGGAGGTGGCTGAAAAGGTGACCAGAAGGAAGCTCATGTGACCAGAAGGAAGAAGCAGCCAGAGCGGAGAACAGAAGCAAGATTGCACGGGTAAGTATATTATGAAATTTTTAATATGTGTAATGTATTTCTAAATGTACTTAAAAAATAAATCTTGGACAACCCCTTTAATTGTAACTTTTATTTGAGTCACTACACTAAAAGAAGGAATTGCACTACTACTAATTATGCACTCCCATAAACTCACGTATCACCCTAGTAAGCCCTTGCATCACCTTACCTAGATAAACACCTTTCTTATGTACACTGTGCTCGAAATCCGTATGTCTCCTTTAGGGTCCTTTTACATCGGCCAATATGGGCTATAGCAACGCCGATAAACGAGATAGCTCATTGATCAGCGCTCGTATTCTCCTTTCACAAGGAGCTATGATCAGTAATGCATGGGGATGAGCGATCGTTACTACGATGCTCGTCTCCATGCATTTCCATCATGTCGACAGCACATCTCCATGCTGCCGACAACGATATTTTCTGCTGCATAAACGATACGAACAGCCGATAAACGAGCGTTTGCCCGATCATTGGCCCATGTAAAATCCCCTGAAATCTGGGCCTGTGCAGGCGATGCAAGCAAATAGCTTAGATATCCTTACCTGTGCACAAGCAGAGGGGAAAAAGCTTTTTGCTGCTGTATGTGTGTCTTGTGCTGTTAAGTTGGGAGATCACGGCAAACTGCCTACAGCACGATCATCATCATACACATATGTAATACCTAGAATATGTTTGTGTGTGTATAGAAAAGTATTTACAATACACGGTTTTTAGCGTTCCGCTAGCACATGTTGCTGCTGTAGGACATTGGACATGAGCCGTTAACAATGCAGCAGACCTACCTATATTCAACTCCACACATTGTAAACATGCAGCGGTTTGTTTTTTTAGGCCTGAGCTCCACGGTCACAGCGTCTCCCACAACACGCAAGCCCCCTCAATACTTCCCTAGAATGTAAAAAAAAGTCACCAGCGACTTGTGAATTTAACAATAATTCTAAATATGGCGCAATTGTGGAAAACTTTGAGGTCACTGTAATGACGGCCATACACCTTAGATAGCGGTCAGCTGAACGCTATCTCAACGAGTGTGCACGTGTACTCAAAGGGGATAGGGGAATGTGCACAAGGCCCCGGGACCAGATGGGTTACACCCTAGAATTCTTAAAGAGCTTAGTTCAGTTATTTCTGTCCCCCTTTTCATAATATTCAGAGAATCTCTAGTGACTGGTATAGTGCCAAGGGACTGGCGCAGCGCAAATGTGGTGCCTATTTTCAAAAAGGGCTCTAGGTCTTCCCCGGGTAATTATAGACCAGTAAGCTTAACATCCATCGTGGGGAAAATGTTTGAGGGGCTATTGAGGGACTATATACAGGATTATGTGACAATAAATAGCATTATAAAAGTGACAGCCAGCACGGTTTTACTAAGGACAGAAGTTGTCAAACTAACCTAATCTGTTTTTATGAAGAGGTGAGCAGAAGTCTAGACAGAGGGGCCGCTGTGGATTTAGTGTTTTTGGACTTTGCAAAGGCATTTGACACTGTCCCCCATAGACGCCTAATGGGTAAATTAAGGACTATAGGTTTAGAAAATATAGTTTGTAATTGGATTGAGAATTGGCTCAAGGACCGTATCCAGAGAGTTGTGGTCAATGATTCCTACTCTGAATGGTCCCCGGTAATAAGTGGTGTACCCCAGGGTTCAGTGCTGGGACCACTATTATTCAACTTATTTATTAATGATATAGAAGATGGGATTAATAGCACTATTTCTATTTTTGCAGATGACACCAAGCTATGTAATATAGTTCAGTCTATGGAAGATGTTCATGAATTGCAGGCAGATTTAAACAAACTAAGTGTTTGGGCGTCCACTTGGCAGATGAAGTTTAATGTAGATAAATGTAAAGTTATGCATCTGGGTACCAACAACCTGCATGCATCATATGTCCTAGGGGGAGCTACACTGGCGGATTCACTTGTTGAGAAGGATCTGGGTGTACTTGTAAATCATAAACTCAATAACAGCATGCAGTGTCAATCAGCTGCTTCAAAGGCCAGCAGGATATTGTCGTGTATTAAAAGAGGCATGGACTCACGGGACAGGGATGTAATATTGCCACTTTACAAAGCATTAGTGAGGCCTCATCTAGAATATGCAGTTCAGTTCTGGGCTCCAGTTCATAGAAAGGATGCCCTGGAGTTGGAAAAAATACAAAGAAGAGCAACAAAACTAATTAGGGGCATGGAGAATTTAAGTTATGAGGAAAGATTGAAAGAATTAAACCTATTTAGCCTTGAAAAAAGACGACTAAGGGGGGACATGATTAACTTATATAAATATATTAATGGCACATACAAAAAATATGGTGAAATCCTGTTCCTTGTAAAACCCCCTCAAAAAACAAGGGGGCACTCCCTCCGTCTGGAGAAAAAAAGGTTCAAGCTGCAGAGGCGACAAGGCTTCTTTACCGTGAGAACTGTGAATCTATGGAATAGCCTACCGCAGGAGCTGGTCACAGCAGGGACAGTAGATGGCTTTAAAAAAGGGTTAGATAATTTCCTAGAACAAAAAAATATTAGCTCCTATGTGTAGAAATTTTTCCTTTCCTTTTCCCGTCCCTTGGTTGAACTTGATGGACATGTGTCTTTTTTCAGCCGTACTAACTATGTAACTATGTAACTATGGAATAAGCTGCAGACAAGACACTTCTGGCAGCAGCTCATCTATGAGAAGAAAAGATCGGCCTGTTATACATTATTAGATAGTAATGTGTATGGTCACAATTCTTTTTCATGAAACAACCCTTTATATAGGACTTCCATTTCTATCCTATAGCAGTCACATACCGGTACAGTCTCTTGGGCAGAAACCGGAAACCTAACCAATAACGATAAACCAGTTTATAAGCACCTGACTGGAGACCACTCAGCTAATTTCACACCAATATACAAACATTACAGGGGACATGGTTGAAGAATCCCACAAGGGATTACATGCTACTGCATGTGCATAGAACACAAAGCAGAGGCTGACTCCTTGTGATTTTGCAGTCCTCTTCTCCTGCTGCTCGGTTTGGAAATCCCACTGGGTAATATAGTGTTAAGCACAAGGTGCATCTACAATAACTACAGCAGCTATATTATCTGGCATGATTCCTCTGTAGATCGGATCTTGATTTTTCTATTTTTATGTACAGAAATGTATACACCTCGCAGTCTATTACAGCAGGGAAGCTCACGCCATGCAAGCAGTGAATAGAAATGTAACCCATTATTCCCACTTCAGGGACACCTACTCGCTGAAATGAGAAAGCACTACAGGTTTCAGTATGCAATTGTATAGAACAAGTGGTCAACTTTCTCTAAGGCCTCATTTACACGAGCGTGTGCGTTTTGCGCGCGTAAAAAACGCAGCGTTTTGCGTGCGCAAAAGGCACTTGACAGCTCCGTGTGTCATCCGTGTATGATGCGCGGCTGCGTGATTTTCGCGCAGCCGCCATCATAGAGATGAGGCTAGCCGACGTCAGTCACTGTCCATGGTGCTGAAAGAGTTAACTGATCGGCAGTAACACTTTCAGCACCCTCGACAGTGAATTCCGATCACAATATCGAGTAACCTGTTTAAAAAAAAAAAGAGGAGGCGCATGCGCGAAGCTCCACGAACAGGACGCACCTGATGTGAGCTCCGCTCCGGCAGCACTGATCAAGCCGTATTAGCGCGGTTTTACACAGCTCCTTCACAGCCAAAAAAAGTCCGCTAATGTGCAGTATGACCCGGACCAACAAATCAAAGCCTCGGGGACCGGCAACCCCAGCTCCTTCGCAAACTATACCGGAGATCTTCCGAACCACGAGGCAATCCATCATGGCCGACCCGGCTGCAGCTCAGGTCAGTGAGAGTTTGTCAGCGGCAGAAACATCCTTACCGTCCTCACCTTCAGCGATCGTTACCCACACTGACACTGATGAGTTATTCAGGAATATTGCGGCATTGTTCCGCACGGAACTAACACAGGCAGTGGCCGAGTTTTCCCGCCAAATACATGAAGTGGGACAACGAGTCTCTGACATAGAGAACCGGGCCGATGACATGGCGGACGCCCTGGAGACGGACCGCAGAGATATCGATACACATGCAGCACAGTTGGAGGCACTGGAGCTGAAATTAGAAGATCTTGAGAATAGGTCCCGGAGAGGAAACCTACGTATCAGAGGCCTACCGGAAACCGTTACAGATTTGGAATCCAATCTCACCACGTTGTTCCGTACCCTCCTACCCCAAGCTGCCACTGATTTATTTCGGATGGATAGGGTTCACAGAGCCCTGACGCGACCACGCAACCAGGATTTACCACGCGATGTGATTCTAAAATTTCACTATCCAGAGGCGAGAGATCGGATCCTAATGGCGGCTTGAAGTCTAGCACCTCTACCGGGAATGCCACCCTCAGTCCACTTATATGCGGACTTGGCACCTTCTACACTCCAACGACGAAGAGAAATGCGGGACGTTACTCAAGCTTTACAGAAGGCCCAGATCTGTTACCGATGGGGATTCCCCTTTTCGCTTAATTTTCAGGTCGGCAACAGAACCTATGTGGTTAAATCTCCGGCGGAGGGTCGAGATGCCTTGCAGTCTGCTGGACTTCCATTGGTCCCTATATCAGCCCTTCCGCCCAGACCTCAACGGCCGACTAGGATCTGGACAGCCGGACCGAGAATCTCCAACTCCACTGCGGGGATGCCCGATCCTCGGGGAATAGGAGGACACAATGTATAAGGATCCTTGCTCGATATACAGATGAGTATCATGCCCTTTGGGGAGCCGCATTGTGTCTTTATATCTTGCCTCATCTAGGCCACCGTTGATATTTCTTGTTCCAAGGAACTTTCTGGCTAGATCCTGTCATCAGGCTTAGTGCTGCTGGCCACCATGCTGGCCTTCATTTTTGTGAGAATTGCTGTAGCAGAGGTGTGCACCCCAAGCGGTGCTACCTGTCTGCGGAATACTCCACGGAATAGTTGGACATTTGTCCATTGTTTTTTGTTTAACTTGTTTATTTCGCTCATTATGCCATGTACAAGCATATATGCCAAAAATATTAGTCACCTGCGTCTGTTACACTGTATGCCTAGAAATTTTCTGCTTGATGTATCTGCCGAGAATATGCCACTTCCTCCCTTGTATTATGTGTAGAGTACTAAGTCATAATGTGAGGGGATTCAACTCTCCGCAAAAAAGGAAAAAAGCTTTTCTCTCGTATATTAAGCATAATCCTGATGTTATTTGTTTGCAGGAATCCCATTTCACACCTACATCTCACCCTAAATTCTTCCATCCCCAGTACACTACATTTTACTCTGCTACATTTCCCTCTAAGTCACGCGGAGTGATCACCTTAATCAAGAATAGTCTTCCTATCCAGGTTACTGAGTCTATAGTAGATCCCCAGGGCAGATTTGTGATCATCCTAGGTGTATTATATGATAAAGTCATATGTATAGTGAATTCGTACGCTCCAAATGAAGACCCGCTTCAGTTTTTTGACGGGTTACATGATACCTTACTCTCTCTACAATACCAGCATTTAATATGGAATGGGGATTTTAATTTTGTGATGAACACTACACTAGACCGTTCCTCACCCGCTCCCTCTAGACGCACGCATACCTCAGGCAGCTTTGATCAAAAAGATTATGGGGTCGCTCTCTCTTGCTGATACGTGGAGAGAATATAATGGGGCGCAACGGGGCTATACATACTTTTCTCCGGCGCATCGTTTATACACCCGGATTGACATGATCCTATCCTCAACAAACTCCCTCCCCTCATTGGCCTACTCTAGACATATCCTATCAGCCTGGTCAGATCATGATATAGTACTAGCTGAATTCGACTTTTCTAAGCGAGGTGTCATGCCCTTTTCCTGGAGGCTCAATGAGTCACTCTTATCTAACCCTACTGTTCAGCAACAGATTCAGACTGAACTCTCTCAATACTTTGTGGACAACTCCACTCCTGATGTTAACTCACATACTGTGTGGCTTGCCCATAAAGCATTTATAAGGGGCAGGATAATAGCAATGGCATCTCCATGTAAAAAAGAAAGGTCTCAGGCGCAAAATGCCCTTGAAGCCAAACTAGCCCGATTGGTAGCGGCCAATCAACGAAGTCCTTCTTTATATCTCATTCGCGCTATTAAAGACACTAAGCTCCAGATTGATATGATACTAACCAATAGGACAGAAAAAGCCCTTAGATGGACTCAATCTAAATATTATAAATGGGCCAATAAACCAGATAAACTTATGGCCCAACAACTTAAAGCTCGGCAGCGAATCAATCAGGTGTTTCGTATACAGTCACGCCCGGGACAGATCACCTCCAACCCGGACCGTATTCATGAGGACTTCACCAGGTTCTACCAAACCCTATATGCCAACCCTCCCCCCCCCCTCTGAGGCTGCGGTGAGGGATTTCCTAGCCTCTGTCAACATCCGTCAACTTTCCAAAAAGGATATTGAATTCTTGAATGCCGAGATATCGAGTGATGAGGTAGAGGACACTATTAAGAAGTTGAAATTGGGGAAGGCCCCGGGACCTGATGGATTCACGGCCTTATATTATAAAAAATTCTCTCAGCAGTTAGTCCCGCATATAGTTACCTTTTGCACAGACCTGATGAGGGGTCGGCCCATGCCCACTGAATTCCTCTCAGCCATGATCACAGTTAACCCCAAACCTAACAAGGACCCCTTGATGGCAGGTAATTACAGGCCGATATCATTACTTAATCTAGACGCTAAAATATTCACCTCTATTCTGGCCAAACGGTTGAACAGGTTTATGTCCCAATTAATCCATAGAGATCAAGTGGGATTTATTCCAGGAAGGGAAGCACCGGATAATGTTAGGAAAATCCTCAATACTATACAGTCAGCCAACATTACTAAATCCAGGATGGTCCTTTTGGCGTTAGACATAGAAAAGGCCTTTGATAGCCTTTCCTGGGAATACCTATTTAAAGTATTAGAAAGGGTAGGGATTGGGGGCCCCTTTCTCCAGGCTGTCAAGACAATATACCACAACCCAGAGGCTCACCTTAAACTACCAACTACCACACTTCATCCCATATACATACGGAGAGGTACTAGACAGGGCTGTCCCCTCTCGCCAGCTTTATTTGCACTCGCTATGGAACCATTAGCAGAACTTATTAGGTGTAATCCAAATATTACGGGACAGAGAGTTGGTCACGGGGAACAAAAGATAAGTCTCTTTGCTGATGATCTCATCCTCACGCTCACTAAACCGTTGACTTCTCTCCCAAATCTGATGGCGGCTCTCGGCTCCTTCTCCGCAGTCTCGGGATTACGTGTGAACCAATCTAAATCGGAGGCCCTGTATTGTAACGTTCCACCTTCCCTGCAAAAATTGATAGAAATAAATTTTGGTTTTCACACCCAAAGGCATTACCTCCCTTACTTGGGCATAGCATTAACCTCCTCCCTTGATACAATGTACAAATACAATTACCCACAGGTATTTAAGACCATTAGGGCAGATATGGCAAATTGGGCTAAATTACCGATCTCATGGGTGGGTAGAATTAATACGATCAAAATGGTGACCCTCCCTAGATTATTATATTTATTCAGAACTCTTCCTATCCCCCTCCAGAAAGGTGATCTACAACTCCTCCAGAAAGACATCTTTAAATTTATTTGGAATAATAAACGCCCTAGAATATCGACACGTGTCATGATGTATCATAAAAGAGTAGGAGGACTGTCGGTCCCCAATATACTACTCTACTATAAGGCGGCTAGGGTGGCCCAACTGTTACTAACGCATCTTCCACCAGATAGGGCACCGGTATGGGTCTCGTTGGAGGCGGCTCAAATTACACCATATTCATGGGGCGCATTGATGTGGATGGTATCTCCCCTACCGACTACATTAAAGAATATCTCCCTTCTCTCATACCACTCCCTCATTCTGTGGCGATCAGTTAGATTCCGACATGGGCTGCAGTCCTGGTGCTCCCCGCTGCTTTCCGTGATTGGAAATCCGGGGTTCCCCTCAGGCCTTCAGAGCTCAAGCTATACTTGGTGGTGCTCTAAAACCCTAACAAAAGTCCATGACTTCAATAGGGCTGATCGTCTGATTTCATATGCACAATTCAATGAGACCCATGCCCCCCCTGCCCCAGAACACTATAGGGCTATACAGATATTTTCGTTTTTGCGCAAACTACTACCTGCCCAAACTAAAATGACATACACCCCACTGGAAAGAATATTAATCTTTTCACCCTCTCGGCAGGGGCTGTTATCTATGGTATATAGTATTTTTAATACCCCTCACCCTGATACCAAATTACCGTATATGTTGAAGTGGGAGGAGGACATGGGGGCCACGTTATCACCTGCACAATGGAGACAATGCTGTGACACTATTAGTAAGGGTAGCTGGCAGGTATCCCTGGTTGAGACATCCACGAAACTGTTACATAGAGCATACTACGTCCCGGCAAAACTTCACGCCATATACCCAACGGTTTCGGCCGAGTGTTTTAGAGGTTGTGCCTCGGATGGAACTATGTACCATACATGGTGGTCGTGCCCACGAGTCTCAATTTTTTGGTCAGATATCTGTACTTTGATCTCTAATATCTGCCAGTTTACCGTTCCAAAACGGCTCCCTACATGCCTGCTAGGAGCCATTCCTCCCAGAATACCGAACTCCAAATTTAAGCTCGCCCAGTTTATACTCTTAGCGGCTCGAATTTATATAGCGTCCAAGTGGCGTACAGCTGATCTTGATATCTCTATGGTTATTAATAGAGTCAATCGTATAGTCATATTTGAAAAAATGGAGGCGGTGAGAACTGATTCACTCCACCTCTATCGTGCGGTATGGGACCCTTGGCTCTCCTCCCCTCATTCACCCGACTTTCAGTATACTATTACCCTGTAAAGTGGGATCCCACAAGGTGATACTAGGAGCGCTCTACAGTAGTATGACTAATATGTATAATTTTATGGCATAGTTGGTTGGTTTATATTTTGTTATTCCTATGTCCCTCCAATCCCTTACCCCCATGTAAATCCATTTCGGTTTAAAACAAGCACTTATTTCTATATCCTCCTGCGTGAGGATTGATTACATGAAAATTGTGCATCACATTTCTGTACCGACATATCAATAAATACCTTTTGAAACTAAAAAAAAAAGAGGTTCGTACTTACCGAGAACTTCCCGGCCGTGTCCTTGGTGACGCGTCCTTGGTGAGGCGCCTCTCTTGACATCTGGCCCCACCTCCCTGGATGACGCGGCAGTCCATGTGACCGCTGCAGCCTGTGCTTGGCTTGTGATTGGCTGCAGCTGTCACTTGGACTGAATTGTCATCCCGGGAGGTCAGACTGGAGGAAGAAGCCGGGAGTTTTATCGGTAAGTCAGAACTTTTTTTTTTTTTTTTTACACGTTCACGTATATTGGGATCGGAAGTCACTGTGCAGGGTGCTGAACCAGTTTAACTATTTCAGAACCCTGGACAGTGACCGTCTCCTGACGTCGCGTCCCGCAACATTTTTTGCCGGGTTCGGCCAAAACGAGTTCGGCCGAACCCGGTGAAGTTCGGTTCGCTCATCTCTAAGACACTCCTTTTGGATGTTTGTAAACAGAAAAGCACGTGGTGCTTTTCTGTTTACATTCAGAGTTTGACAGCTCTTGCGCGAATCACGCAGTTCGCACGGAAGTGCTTCAATGGGTGCGTGATGCGCGAAAAACGCACGATTATAGAACTCGCGCTGCGCAAAATTCACGCATCGTCTGCACTGCCCCATAGAGTAATATAGGTGCGTACGACACGCGTGAAAAGCACGCACGTCGCACGCGCGTATATTACGCTCGTGTAAATGAGGCCTAAAAGACACGATCATATAGAACTAAATGTATTATGCACAATATCATATAGTCGGCAAATAGTAAGACAGTGTACCTCTAAGTACAGTAACTGAACACCCTAATAGTGGGACCAATTTACAAAGGTTATATATGCCATTGTAGTTTTTAATTCTAAATTTGTAATTGCAGATGATAGACTCAAAGAAAAATATAAAACAAATACATAAAATTATTACTAGTTATATTCAAATAATAAAATACAGGGGAACAACATATGTTGATCGAGTATTAAAAAGTGATTTTTCAAATAAAGACATCATTACTTTTACTTCAAGGAGTTTTTCCATCGTAGAAAGTTGTGTCATTTTGCAAGGATATGCTGTCTCTTTCTAATCGGTGAAGGTCTGAATGCCCGGATCCCTACCAATCCTGAGAATGAAGTGGCCACAGCGGTTCTCAAGTGAACATATTCATAGGGCCACATCTACCTGGTGTATGCCAAAAGAGTGTCATTTTGGCTTACACCGGGAAAATGTGCATCAGCATAACCTTGTTTTACTGCATAATAAAGTGTAGTCTGCTGCTCTTACCTATACAGAGGGATATATAAAAAACACTTTATATACCATGTGGTATCCATTTTATTTTATAATTTTTTTTACAATGGGAGTCATTAGGCAATGTATGCTACTGTATGCTTAAACGTCACAGTCTTCCTTCCGAGGTATACTTCAGAGAATACTCCTGAACTATGCCTCCGATGGAAAAAAAAAAAAACAAGTTGTCATCAGAGGCGAATTTGGCTGCCTTTTAACTTCCGTATCATGGCTACAAGACCCAGGCTTTCCCTATGGTTATTATGGACTAAAATTTAGATCACCATAGAAGTTCTCTCTTCAAGAACATGCAATAAAGGCGAGCCTGACTGATCAAGTTCCAGTGGAAGGTTTGTCGATTATAATATATAGGGACTATGATGCCGATGTGTAAACAATGGGACTTGCAAACAGGTTTAACATGATTTAATTGTAAGATTGAGATTGCTTTCCTGCACCCAAACCACACGCTTCACTCTCCTCAGACCCACATTAGGAATTGTAATTCTTCCTTTATTAGGTTCGGCTATATAAATGGTGACCAAGGGAGTCATGAGAATTGTGATCATTATTTCTTAGTTTAAGTTGTGTTAGTCTTCCTGCAGAGAAGATAATCACCAGACTTCTTCCTAGTTCTCTTTGCAGGGACCATGACTCATTAAATTGTGTCTTATAAGGCTGGATAAACAGCAGTGTTCTGCCGAACACAAAACTGGGCTGCAATTAACCATTTTTGTTTCTAAGATTACAGCAATTAAAAAAATTCATATGTGGGCAACTGGTGTCACATAAAGGAAAAATGCAGTCATCAATATGGAACGAAGTTATGCAACAACAGGCTTTCAATCGCAAGAAATGTGAGCATAACCAATCAAGACTGAAGCAGTGGAATGAGGACACAGGACAGTGAAATAGTGTACAGAGGTTAGAATTGTTAAAGGTTCCTGCTGGATAGGAAGAGTACAGCAATGTTACAAATGGGCAGCATTAGAAATAGCAAGGTTCTATGACATATGTTAAAGGGGCTGTCCGAGCATGGACCCGATTTTCATACGGATGACCTATACACAGGATAGGTTATTAGTATTGTTGTGTCCGCGGTCGCTGTCCAACAGCACGTCCTACTTACTGGCAGCCGCAGGACACGTTCTTGATGCCGGCGTTTCCCTCCACAGAGACGCCATACGCGGCTGCAGCACCCCTCTGTGTCCTGTAGGGACTGTAGTTCCCCAGCCAATCCCTTTACACCCTGGACTTTAAAAAGGGCTCTGCCCTTCCACTCCTTGCCCGAGCGTTGTTGTGTCTGCCTAATTTAGTCTTTGCAAATGGTCCCTTAGTTGTAACGTGTATCCAGTGTTCCCATTTCCTGTATCCCATATGCTAGAATTGTGTTTGTTCCAGTGCATCATCTAGTGTCGGAGTCGAAAGTATCATCTGTGCCACGTGTCTGCTACACTACGTGTTTGCCAAATCATCTATACACACCGAGTTTTTGCCAAATCATCTATGCGGACCCCACACCAATCAGCTGTTCCAGCTGCCTCTAGATCAACGTGTCGGAAGCATATGACTCCGATCACAGTATAGTGGCAGAGCTGCAGCTCTGCTCCTATTCAAGTGAATAGGAGGAGAGTTGCAGTTCTGCAGCACGGGCGTTTTGCAGTGTACGGAGCAATCTGCTTCCGAAACACTGCATAACATCCGGTGCCCTGAGGCAGCCGGAGCAGCTAAACGGTGCGGGGTCTGGTTGTCGGACCCCCACCGATTATATACTGATGACCTATCCAGTGGATATAATGTAAACTGCTATAGGTCTATAAAAATGAAAAGACCTCTCACAGACGAGCGTGTCCAAATCAGGGCGATGTGCGGGCCAGTCACGTTCTTCCACATCAAACTCACCTGCCCATGCCTTTATAGACCTCACTTTGTGCACTGGGGCACAGTCATGCTGAAACAGAAAGTCCCCACAAAGATGGGGGCATACAATTGTCCAAAATGTCAAAGCATTAAGATTTCCCTACACTGAAACTAATGTGCCTAAGCCAACCACTGGAAAACAACCCCGCATCATTATTCCTCCTCCACCAAACTTTACAGTTGGCACAATGCAGTCAGGCAGGTATTGTTCTCCCGGCATTCGCCAAACCCAGACTCACCTATCAGACTGCCAGATAGAGAAGCGTGATTCCTCACTCCACAGAATAAGTTTCCACTTCTCCAGAGTCCAGTGCTTTACACCACTCCATTCGACTTTGGCATTGTGCTTGGTGATGTAAGGCTGGCATGCAGCTGCTCGGCCATGGAAAACCATGCTATGAATCTCCCGGGGCACAGTTTGTGTTAATGCCAAAGGAGTTTTGGAATTCTGCAGTTAAGTCAGCAAAGCGTTTGCGACTTTTATGCACTAATCGCCTGAGCACTTAGCGCCCCCGCTCTGTACTTTACGTGGTCTGCCACCTTGTGGCTGAGTTGATGTGGTTCCTAAACGCTTCCACTTTGCAATAATATCACTCACAGTTGATCCTAGAATAGCCAGGAGCGAAGAAATTTCACTAACTGACTTGTTGCAATGGTTTCATCCTATTACAGTACCACGCTCAAATTCAGTGAGCTCTGAAGAACGATCCATTCTTTCACTGATGTTTGTAAATGCAGACTACATGGCTAGGGGCTAGATTTATACACCTATGTCAATGGAACTGAATGAAACACCTAAAGTCAATGATTAAGAGGTGTGCCCCAATCAATTTGTCCATATATTGTCTGTATCTCACCAGGTTAAGGTGTCACTATTTCTTACCAATTATCCTAGGACAATTATAGGCTCGGTTACCCATCGCTTGCATCTGATAGGACTCAGATTTCTCATATTGGCATCATATACAAATGGACTTTTTCTAAAATAAAATAAAAAATCTACAATATAGAAAATTTGCAATTTAACATGCATTCTCCTTCACGGTAATGCTCAAGCTGAGTGAAACAGAAAAACATGGATTGCTATTTCATTATAAATCACCTTTTGACGTAGAGTCTTTTGAAATAAATAGAACATGTCTGACACAGATTGAAAACAAGATGGACTTGATATTGGACTTGCAAGTGGGGGCTTTCAGAAGTTTATCACACCTAGCAATGCCTCTCTCAGCATAGCACACAAAAACAAATTCGTAAATGCTAATACAATCTGCAAAAGGTCAGGTTAGTACTTTAAAACATGTTTATTACCGAAAGCCAGTATCAAGCTCTGGAGTGGCGCAAAACATATATAGAAAAATAGTTCCTTTTACAGAAATATTACATGTGCCAATTTATTCTAAGCCTCAGGCATTACATACGAAGAAGGGAAGACATTATAAAAGGCTTACCAAATAATAACGGAAGCAAATAAACAATAATAAAGAAATCCCCTAAACAACCAGAATGCCCATATAGTTCTTACTGGTTAGTTTTAGTTTTTACATTTAGTTTGCCATGCAGCAGTGGTGTAGCATTCTGCCTATCTTGAATTTACATAGTGCCAACATATTCTGGTCGCGCTTTACAATTGGGGAAGTAACTATTAAGTAAAATAACATATGAACAACCAATGAGACAAAAGGAGAGTTCCCGAGCAATGTATAAACTAGAATCCCAAGCAGGGGTGTAGGTGAAGGGGGTACAGAGGTAGCAGTCGCACAGGACCCTCTGCCACATAGGACAACGGTATTATAAATAGCACACGGTAGGAGGGAGTGCTGTTACATATTTAGCAGGAGCTTCAATTTACGAATCGGGTCCTAATAAAAAACGTACAGACATAGGTGGAAGATCAAATGATCATATAGTGGAGGTCTACTATTTAAGAGGACGGCAGGTTGTTGCTTTTAGTGCACAACAAAAAAATGTCACTGCTACAAATTACGCTCAAAATCCTCTTTTCAGTACATGAATCCCTTGATTTATGAGCCGGATGTATTATTTCATTCTGGAACCTTGTTTTATTTTATTAATTGACATACAATAACTGGAAACACAATCATTTAAACTACAAATATAAAAGTACCCCCCCCCCCCCCCCCCACTGTTAGCTCAGTTTGACATTTAAAAGAGCAACTATTCTGCCTGTGTATCACCCCGGCTTCTTATGCCCACAGTGCACATTAGGCATCTTGCCGCCTATTGTCTCAGAGCAGGAGCCCTGCTGTGGGCAGCCTAATAAAATAAACCATTGTGGCTGCTGTCCCGTTGTTTTTAATAGATGTGCCTAATGGAGTCTGAAATACATGGCAAACCTCTGCTGAGGAATCGGAGTCACTATTCGCAAACATGTATATCGGGGGCAGCTTTTGACAAATGAAATCCCCATCAAAAGTCATTGGCATAAGGACTTCTTACATAATAATGACAGAACATTCTGAATGATTACAATGTCATGTTGAGGGATAGGTACTTACGTCCTCATTTTTCGGGAAACACAGATCTTTTAAAGCACCATTTGATACAAAACTTAAACCTCTAAACAATCAATGTAAAATAAACAAGTTTAATCATGAAGAATTGTGTAAAACCGCAACACAAAAACTTGCTATCCCAATGTTTGTAAGTGTTAAAGGCACTGCTATCTCTGTATCCACTCTTACAATATGGTTTATACCACAGGTGTGCCTACCATAGTGGCAAGCTATAGAGCTGGAAAGGAGAAAGGGGGGGTTCTGCTAAGCCTAGTCCTATGGGGGTGTGATAGTATGAGCCAGCACAAGCATGGCACCTCATTTTGAGAGCTGTTCATGAGCCCCCTCTGCCAGGGCCCGATTGGCAATACAAAGCAGCCCTGGCACATAGAACACCAGGTCACATAAAACCAAACATCGTTAACGGATTCAGTACGTGGTTAACTACCAGTCTCTGTTTAGCTTGCTGACAAGACAACATGTCCTACTGTCACGTAACCGCTCCGGCCCATCACTCACTGCAGTGGTCATGTCTTCGTGTACGGTATGTGACCGTTGCGGCACATCATTTATTTAGCAAGGTAAAAAGAGACCAGCAGGAGACTACTAAAGGGGTTGGGGCTGAAGGGGATTTAAAGCGTGAGTATGAGCTTTTTTTCCTTATATTATCATAGTTCTTAAGAGAACCCCTTTAACAGTCTATTGGAGCGCTCCCTGTGACAATGGCCCATTCGATTATATTCCCCTTTTATTGCACTTTGTTCATGCATACAGTGCCAATAGCTAGATTGAAACAATCCATTCCCTGTCTGTAGAAGGCTGTACACAGCAGTAATCCTGATGGCAGTTGCTCCTGAATTTTGGTGGTGGCCATGAAAAACAAAGTAAGGGTCCTGAGGAAGCCATACTTTCTGCTAGAAATATGCGTGGGACAGGGTTTTTGCTGTTAGCCCCCCCTGCTGGATTCTATATACCACACTATTGGCGGGTATGTGCTGGTTTCTATTGGATGTCACATTAATACATAGCTCTACATTTAAATCATCAGTCTCATCTTCTGTATAAATTCATTTTATAATTCGTCAGTTGAGATTTGTTTGGATGGTTGGTCTGATCATAGATTGCTGTTTTGCATGTCTGTATGTAGTGTTTTTAATTGTTTTTGGTTGTAAAAATAATTGTGAATTGTTCTTTAATGGTTGGATATGCATGCTTATTCGTTTTGCACTGCTTTTGTGTCCATTTTGAATATGCCTAATATAACATCAGAAGCTTTAAAAGGGGGTCTTCCGGTTTCAGAGAATTAATGTTAATTTGTTTAGAAGTAACAGTTACATCATTTTTAAATACATTTTCTGTATTGATTCCTCACGGTTTTTAAAATCTCATTGTTTACTTCCTCTAGATAAAATTCTGTCCATGATCATGTAATGGACACACAGGTGCTGGAATCATTAGAAGACACAGCTCTGATACACATACGGTAACTGCAATCATTCCTGCACCTGTGTGTCCATCACATGACCATGAACAGAATTTTATCCACTGGATGTAAACAATTAATGTTCCTACTGACTAACAACATGCAGAGATCTTGAAAACCGTGAACAATTAATACAGAAAGTAAATTGTATGACTTAATTATACAAAAAAATAACTATTTGTGGAACGCGGAAATACCCCTTTAATTTAAGAATAATTGTTAAAGGGATTTTCTAGGCAACAAACATTGATGGCCTATCCTCAGGATAGGCCATCAATAGCTGATGGGTCAGGGTTTGACTCCCGGGACCCCCGCCCATCAACTGTTTTGAAGGGGCCGCAGCACTCCCCTTCATTTCTTCTTGCTCACTGTAAATCGTTGGCACGCATTTAGTAGCAATTCACAGGTATTGCAGTCTTCTTCTCCCATTAAATGGGTGTTAAACATTCACAGTGAGCAAGTAGAAATGAAGGGAAAGCAGCGCTCGTACGAGTGCTGCGGCCCCTTCAAAACAGCTGATCGGCGAGGGTCCCGGGAGTCGGACCCCAACCCATCAGCTGTTGATGGCCTATCCTTAGAATAGACCAATTTTTATTGGCTGGAAACCCCCTTTAAAATGTTCAAAAGCTGCAACTTCTAATGTCATTAATCTTCTACTTATTGAATCATTTATTTTAGTCATATAATATATATATATCAGTAAGTATGGCCTTTTTCTGTGATTTTAAGTAATTATGATCCCATTTTTTGTGATTTGTTTGTAATGAGGACCCTTGGCATTGGGTTGCAAACTTGTTTATTTTGGCCAAAATATAATCTAAATACCCCTTGCTTATCATGTTTATTATTTTTGCAGAATGCAGTCCGGCCTCGTGTTGTTGGGGAGAATGGGGTGTCAGTACTGGTGCCGGGCAGCCCGTCTGATCAGGGGCGTAGATAGGGGGGGGCAGGCGGGGCATGTGCCCCGGGCGCAGCTTAGAGGGGTGCGCCAGCGCCACCTCCTCCTGCACTAATTGTACCTGTGTCGCAAGGACACAGGTACAATTAGAAGCAATGAATGACCGGGCACGTTCCGTGCTCGGCCATTCAGCACCTTTCCACGAGTGAAGCGACTGGTACCTTTTGTACCAGTGAAGCTTCCGTCGATGAAAGGCGCTGACTGACTTACAGGGAAAGTCATCCTGCCCAGCCAATCAGCGTCTTTCATAGACGCTGTGTTCAACCCCCTGGAGACCTGCGCAGAAGAGAGCAGGTCTCCATGGCTGCCGGACGGCGTGGGAGCGGGAATAAGGCGAGTTTGAATTTCTTATTTTTATTTTTTAATTGTAATAGAAGTGTGTGGCTGTATCTGCGGGGGGGGGGGGGGGGGGGGGCTTTATCTACGGGGGGGGGGGGGGTGTCTAGCTACAGGGGGGGCTATAAACTGGGGTGGGCTATCTATGGAGCACCATACACAGGGGTGGGCTACAGCTACAGGGGGGGCTATATAGTATATAGCCCCCTGTAGATATAGCTCACCCCTGTATATAGCCCCCTGTAGATATAGCCCACCCCTGTAGATATAGCCTATAGCCCACCCCTGTAGATATAGCCCAACCCTGTAGATATAGCCCACCCCTATAGATATGGTCCCCCTGTAGATATAGCCCACCCCGGTATATAGTCCCCCTGAAGATATAGCCCACCTCTGTATATAGTCCCCCTGTATATAATATCCCACAAATAGCTCCCCCTATAGTGCACCACAGAAAGCCCACCCCTGTATATAGCCCCCTTGTACATATAGTCCACCCCTGTATATAGTATATACAGGGGTGGGCCATCTGTGGAGCACTATATACAGGGGTGGACTATATGTACAAGAGGGCTATATACAGGGGTGGGCTATCTGTGAAACACTATATACAGGGGTGGACTATATGTGGAGCACTATATACAGGGGTGGGCTATATCTACAGGGGGGCTACATACATGGTTGGGCTATCTGTGGAGCACTATATACAGGGGTAGGCTATATCTACAGGGGGGCTATATACAGGGTTGGGCTATATCTACAGGGGGCTATATACAGGGGTGGTCTATCTGTAGAGCACTATATACAGGGGGCTATATACAGGGTTGGGCTATACGTGGAGCACTATATACAGGGGGCTATATACAGGGTTGGGCTATACGTGGAACACTATATACAGGGCTGGGCTATATCTACAGGGGGCTATATACAGGGGTGGGCTATCTGTAGAGCACTATAGGGGGAGTTATTTGTGGGACACTATATACAGGGGTGGGCTATATGGGGGCACTATCTACAGGGGGCACAGTGTTTGTGTGGGACACGGTGTATGGTGCTATTATAATTAGAGGTGCAGTGTATGGCGCTATTATATTTAGGGGCGTAGTGTGTGGTATAATGATAACTTTATCTTTATTTATAGGTGCAGAAATGTTGGTAAAGTGAGAAGCTGAAGACATGTGAGCGGCAAACTGCAGAAATGGGCTGTGACCGTGAGAAGTCATCATAGAGGTCTGGACCGGATGGAGAAAAAGAACTAGAATCTGAGACGTCACCGGTGAGTCACTTAATGTAAATGTTTATTCTGCCTCTAATCAGTAATGTAGTCACTGTATGATCTGCAGCGAGATGATGGGTGGAATGATTATGATATGATTTATTTTTTGTGAAACAGCATCTCCCAGCATATCTTTATCATTGTTCGGGCCATGCTGGGAGCTATAGTTTTACGCCGTACACACCTATACGGCAGGGGTTGCACTAAATTGAGCTGTATTTGTGCTGGTGCTGCATATACGTATTGAGCTTGGTTCTGGTGTTGTGTATAGAACCATATTGCTTGTAAAATGTACAAATGTTTTTATGCTCGCGTTACATAAAAAGAAATGACACGTCGATTGGTAGAGAAAACAAACACGGCGAGGGGGAAGGAGATGTCGGGAAAGAGGTTGGGGGCGGGGGCAAACTGAATCTTTGCCCCGGGTGCTGGAGAACCTAGCTACGCCTCTGCGTCTGATCTAATATTATTAGCGTAATTAACAAAATGTAAGCCAGCATAGTGCACTACACGCAACCCTGTGACTGGCACCTTATAGAAGCTTTATATGTTTGCAATGCGAATATTAAGCAGCCACCTCATAGATAATTGGGGTGAGAGTGGCTGTTCATTAGTATTTTGCACCTTCGTTAACCTGACCTGGTATAACTATGTCCTTTCTTATTGCATGAAAAACATATGTAACCATATTGAGATTACAATCAAGATATTTATTATTTTAAATAAATGATGGACTTTAATACTATAAATGTATTTTAACCCTTTAATGACGAGCCTATTTTAGACGTTAATGACCAAGCTATTTTTTAAGTTTTTCCATCGTCGCATTCCAAGAGCTATAACCTTTTTATTTTTGCGTCGACATAGCTGTATAAGGTCTTGTTTTTTGCGGGACAAGTTGTATTTTTGAATAGCACCATTTTGAGGTACATATTTATTGATTAACTTTTATTACCTTTTTTTTTTATTGGGGGGGGGGGGGGGGGAGAGAAAAATATCTGAAATTTCGCCACTCTTTTTTGCGTCCTAAATCTACGCCGCTTACCGTGTGGTGTAAATAACACAATAAGTTTATTCAGCGAGTTGTTACGATTGCAACGATACCAAATTTGTATAGTTTTTCTATGTTTTACTGCATTTACACAGTGAAAACACTTTTTTTTCAAAATGATTTGTTTTTGTGTCTCCATATTTGAAGAGCCGTAACGGTTTTATTTTTTCGCCGATGCAGTTGTATGAGGGCTTTTTTTTTTTTTGTGGGAAAACTTGTAGTTTTTATTGGTACCATTTTGGAGCAGATGCGACTTTTTGATCACTTTTCAATCACATTTGTTTAAAGTCAGGATTCAAAGAAAACAGCAATTTTTCCGTCGTTTTTTATTTAATTTTTTACGGCGTTCACCGTGCTGGTTAAGTAATGTAATAGCTTTATAGTCGGGGTCGTTACGGACGCGGCGATACCAAATATGTGTAACTTTTTAACTTTATTTTGTTTTTTTAATAGTAAAGCAGTTTGTAAGGGGAAAAAGTGGGTTTTTCATTTTTTTTATTAACTTTATTAAACTTTTATTTTTATTTTTTACTAGTCCCACTAGGGGACTTCACTATGCGATCCTCCGATCGCTATTATAATACACTGCAATACTTTTGTATTGCAGTGTATTACTGCCTGTCCGTTTAAAACGGACAGGCATCTGCTAGGTCATGCCTGCGGCATGATCTAGCAGGCATTCATTACAGGCAGACCTGGGGCCTTTATTAGGCCCCCGGCTGCCATAGGAGACACAGACACTCGGCGATCTTATCGCCGGGTGTCAGTGGGATGAGAGGGAGCTCCCTCCCTCTCTCCATAACCACTCAGATGCGGTGCTCGCTATTGAGCACCGCATCTGAGGGGTTAAACGGGTGAGATCGATACTAATATCGATCTCACCCGGCAGAGCAGGGACGCCCCCAGCACTCAGCTGCCTCTGGCAGCTGAGAGCAGGGAGATTTGACAGCTCCCTGCTCTGTTTACTTATTCCGATGCCGCAACGTAAAAAGTCTATGGCATCGGAATAAGGCCGTTAGTGACCGACGTAAAAAGACTATGGGCCGGTCACTAACGGGTTAAGAGGACCTGGCAGCTCTCTTGACAAGTCTGTTTTAGTAAATACTTGTATTCTCCATGAATTAACAAGGCTGGGGAAGTAATCTTAGTACTCTTCATTGTGCTATTCCTCGGTTGTTCCTTCTGGAAACTAATATAATTGACAACTGGGCATTACAATACCCCCCAGGGTATGTCCCTACATTGTCTGAGACTGTCAAAAATATCTTGCCTATGTTGTAGAAAATAAACTGCCTTTAAATACTCAGTCTGAATAGGGCCTAAAACATATTGGAATTTAATGTTCCCATCTACAAATATTTCATACAATTTTAATATAGTATTAGGTATTAGGGTATGTTCACACGACAGCGTCCGTAACGGCTGAAATTACGGGGATGTTTCCGCCTGAAAACATCCCCGTAATTTCAGCCGTAACGGCATGTGCAGGTGCGTAAACGCCGCCTCCATTACGGACGTAATTGGCGCTGCTATTCATTGGAGTCAATGAATAACGGCTCCAATTACGGCCAAAGAAGTGACAGGTCACTTCTTTGACGCGGGCGTCTATTTACGCGCCGTAATTTGACAGCGGCGCGTAAATATACGCCTCGTGTGAACAGACAAACGTCTGCCCATTGCTTTCAATGGGCAGATGTTTGTCAACGCTATTGAGGCACTATTTTTGGACGTAATTCGGGGCAAAAACGCCCGAATTACGTCCGTAATTAGTGCGTGTGAACATACCCTTACAGTCACAGTGACCCAGCGAGCTTCTAAAACTTTTCTAAAATCGCTTTTCTAAAATTTTGTGCCGGCGGTTTTACATGCTTCTAACAATTCCTGTATATGATTCCACAAGAGGAAAAAAAAAAAAATATATATATATATCAAAGAATAAACAGCATCAGTAGCCCAATAGCCTGAATTCTGCATGACGCCAATAAGTTACCATACAAACTAGCACAAATATTAAGACCCTAACCAATCTATACACTTTCCTAGTCGTACATAAACAATATCTGAGGACACAAAAGAAAAAATGGCATAACTATAATGAAAATCTCAGCGGTAAACACAGCACAGTTCAGACGGTAGCTATGATTACAAGGTAATATCTATAGACCTGAATGACAATCATCTTGGGATTACAGAACAATAGCCTGAAATAGAGATTAGGAATCTCTCATCAAGGTTACAAAAACTAGCCAATTGCACTGATGGCCTTTGTAATTGCATTTCAAACAGGATTTGCTAAATCCGCATTGCATGTGCATAGTGATATACACAAAGATAGAAAATAAGCGTGATGAGTTTTGCAGGTGGCTTGTCAGTCATGCTTTCCATGACCCAGTAAGGTGACTAACACAGCTGTGAAAAAATCTTGCCCTAGGACACCCTACATACACATTCCCATTCAGCGGAGATCCAGAACAAGCTGTCACATTCTATTCTATTCGGTTTCTGCAGTACTGGGAAGATAAGCTTTAGGAAGGTTGTTAAAGGCTGTTAGAGGCAACGCTATCCCTCTGAATGATGTTACAAATGACAGTGACATGGCAAGTGTGATCCGACATCTTGCTTCTCCTCTCAGCACTGCAGGGGGGGGGGGACTGCTTCGAGGCTTGAAAGAAGAATTTGGTAGGCAAGCAGTGCCTTGCACATGAGAGCAAACCCCAGGAAAGGAGCAAGCGGGTCTTACAAAGGAGCGGAAAGTCAAATTTGTGCTACATAATGAAAATCACTGATGAGCCTTGACAGACCATCTCTGCATGGGGTTTAGAAAACCGGACCAAAGTGTGTGTAGACTGTACATTCAAAATCCTTATATTTCCATCTCTGCTTTCCAAGTCATTAATACTGGGGAAAAATTACTAGAATGCAAGAAATCATTTGTCAATCCAAGTATCGCTGATGTAGACCGAGGTTCCAACGTTATGCACCTATATGACTGCAAAGGCTGCCTACCGGTGTCTGCACACAGCTTTTATGTAGCCCTGGGTATTATGAAGCCCCTTTGACAGCTAGTATCAGGATGGACATTATATTAGTGGGTTTTTTTTGTTCTGTTTTGTGTACTGTATACAGGGCAGATGTACAGTGAAGGAAATAAGTATTTGATCCCTTGCTGATTTTGTAAGTTTGCCCACTGTCAAAGTCATGAACAGTCTAGAATTTTTAGGCTAGGTTAATTTTACCAGTGAGATATAGATTATATATTTAAAAAAAAAGAAAATCACATAGTCAAAATTATATATATTTATTTGCATTGTGCACAGAGAAATAAGTATTTGATCCCCTACCAACCATTAAGAGTTCAGCCTCCTCCAGACCAGTTACACGCTCCAAATCAACTTGGTGCCTGCATTAAAGACAGCTGTCTTACATGGTCACCTGTATAAAAGACTCCTGTCCACAGACTCAATTAATCAGTCTGACTCTAACCTCTACAACATGGGCAAGACCAAAGAGCTTTCTAAGGATGTCAGGGACAAGATCATAGACCTGCACAAGGCTGGAATGGGCTACAAAACCATAAGTAAGACGCTGGGTGAGAAGGAGACAACTGTTGGTGCAATAGTAAGAAAATAGAAGACATACAAAATGACTGTCAATCGACATAGATCTGGGGCTCCATGCAAAATCTCACCTCGTGGGGTATCCTTGATCCTGAGGAAGGTGAGAGCTCAGCCGAAAACTACACGGGGGGAACTTGTTAATGATCTCAAGGCAGCTGGGACCACAGTCACCAAGAAAACCATTGGTAACACATTACGCCGTAATGGATTAAAATCCTGCAGTGCCCTAAAGGGCCCCCTGCTCAAGAAGGCACATGTACAGGCCCGTCTGAAGTTTGCAAATTAACATCTGGATGATTCTGAGAGTGATTGGGAAAAGGTGCTGTGGTCAGATGAGACTAAAATTGAGCTCTTTGGCATTAACTCAACTCGCCGTGTTTGGAGGAAGAGAAATGCTGCCTATAACCCAAAGAACACCGTCCCCACTGTCAAGCATGGAGGTGGAAACATTATGTTTTGGGGGTGTTTCTCTGCTAAGGGCACAGGACTACTTCACCGCATCGATGAGAGAATGGATGGAGCCATGTACTGTCAAATCCTGAGTGACAACCTCCTTCCCTCCACCAGGACATTAAAAATGGCTCGTGGCTGGGTCTTCCAGCACGACAATGACCCGAAACATACAGCCAAGGCAACAAAGGAGTGGCTCAAAAAGAAGCACATTAAGGTCATGGAGTGGCTTAGCCAGTCTCCAGACCTTAATCCCATTGAAAACTTATGGAGGGAGCTGAAGATCCGAGTTGCCAAGCGACAGCCTCAAAATCGTAATGATTTACAGATGATCTGCAAAGAGGAGTGGGCCAAAATTCCATCTAACATGTGTGCAAACCTCATCATCAACTACAAAAAACGTCTGACTGCTGTGCTTGCCAACAAGGGTTTTGCCACCAAGTATTAAGTCTTGTTTGCCAAAGGGATCAAATACTTATTTCTCTGTGCACAATGCAAATAAATATATATAATTTTGACAATGTGATTTTTTTTTATATAATCTATCTCTCACTGGTAAAATTAACCTAACCTAAAAATTCTAGACTGCTCATGTCTTTGACAGTGGGCAAACTTACAAAATCAGCAAGGGATCAAATACTTATTTCCTTCACTGTGTATATATATATATATATATATATATATACACATATACATATATATACATATATATATATATATATAAACAACAAAAAACTGGTACAATTGTATTGATAAATATACCCTACCATATCTTTACAGCCTTCGTCCTTGAGATCTCAGACTAGGGACGGAACTTGCATTTATTACAAAGCGTAACCAATTTTAGTCCTCAGTTTGAAGAGCACTTTTAATTTTCAGAAACCTTCACTGATGTGAGATGGTAAAATATTTTAATATGTATGATAAAAAGATACAGCAACTTAACCACCCGTTTCCAGACAGTATATTATAATATGAGAACATCTAAGCTCAAACGTTGAAGTTTTTTTTGACTACTATATCCCAATATATCTGTAATATAAACATCACCTTTATACTACATATCTATATATATATTTTTTTTCCATCAATGTGCAGGTAAATAACACAAGTATACGCATAGCACTTCTGCACCAGAGGAAGTTACTTGTGAGAGGTCACTAACTGGCCATCTACATTATAGGGAAAACACTAGGTGAGGGAAGGTGCCAAACTTTGGGGTTATAGAGGTTTGTGGGGAACCAAACCTCAGCTACTGCCAAAAATATATCTTTGCAAAGGAAGAAAGAGGTTCAAGTCTGTTGTGGGTAGGAGAGCCTCATGTCAGCCGCTCAGTGGCAGTCGAGTACTCCTCAAAAAGAGTTTCTGCGCCACTTGGGTTTGTATTATACATTACCGATTTACAATTTCTGCAAAATTTTGTCTTACAGAGGAAATAGGTGAGTCAGTTATTCAATTTGTGAGGGACATATAGCTTTTAAAGTAAGGTTTTATAGCAGATAAGATTATTATAACTATGTACACCTCTATGAATTATTATTATAGGTCACCTCGGAGTTCCATGACTTGTATAAGAACATTAAGCCTTGTACTTTTATACAGGACAAGGAACTCCTCATTGACTTCTTATATTCTTATACTTTAGAGTAGGAGGGTACGTTAAACATCGAACAAGGGGTTTACCCTTGAATCATTGACTTATTACAAACCACAAACCTGCTCATGCTCAAAATGTTAGGATATTAATGTTCTCGTAGTCTACAAGGTACAGGTCTTGAGTGCAAGATAAGTACAGGACACTACAGCACAGGTACTCACAGCCTTCAGTTCAACACGTTCACTAGGGACAAAGACAAAGTTAAACCTCAGCGCACCTGTCTGTTCCGCACTCATTAAACTTTTGCAGTGGGCCCACCATAGTGTTAAAATGGCCCTGTGCCCAGTAGTGAATTTCCTCCTCTGGTCTTAAGCACAGAAGAGCAGGAAGCAGCGTGAAGATACTTAGTCTAATTGAGAGAACAAAGGAGAGCTAATAAAAGACTTTCTTTTGCCGCTAGAACATCCACGTTATCACTGCTTTTTGATAAATAGCGGTCTTCGATTGATAGAACATAACATTTATATGACAAAAGTGTCTAAACCTTCCTAAATTCCTATGAAAGTAAATCTGTTACAAGCTATGCGTTTAATACATTAAATATTGATATATGCAAATTAATATTATTATTTTGAAACCGGAGTTTAAATCAGTAGATTTTTATCAACTCCAACTCCACCCAAAACGGACCCTAAATCCGACTCCACAGCCCTGACTACCAGACATCTTATACTGGCATGTCTATCCTTGTAAACAACTTATACGTCTACTTACAACTCTATCTTGTGAAGTTTCACTGCGTGAGGGGTGATTTAAGTCTGTGTATTTAATAAGAATGAAAATAGATTTATTGACAAAAATACAATTTATTTTTTAAGGAAGATAAATGAAGATGAGAAAAAGATTGACCAGTCTGTGCCATATGTCCTTTAGCGTGATAAATTGTATATTTTTTCAAGACAATATATGTCTTTACTGGGAAAGGATCACAGATGAGCCATCACTAAAGTGTAACTGGATAACCTATAATATTTCTCAGCCAAATAAGTTAGCCTTTACCAGGGTTAATAACATAATCCTTAAAGGGTGATAGAAAAGGGTGACTGATTAGAAAATGTCTCATCTTTATTGATCTGGCCAACCACCAGGAGAAAGTGACCTTTATTATATTATCATTCAATCACAATGAAAATCTAAGAGCTTCAGTCCATTATAGACATGATCTGTTTACGGAACGGGCAGCCAGATTCTACACACACATATACACTTGCTTGTGTTGTGCGTATGTGTGTGTAAATATTCAATAAATGTGTATGCACAACCTTATACTTTTATTCTGATTTCTGTAATAAGGAGTGGAGCATCATGAATGTAAGCCTTGCACGAGGTGCTTTTATATTAAACTCTTAACCGCGGTACGGAGAAGACCCTGGCCACTGAAGTCTCCAGCATTTACTAATGAACTTTGTGTCCCAATGATGTGGAAGCTCCAGCTTACATTATAAACACAAAAGCTGAAACCATTGTAAAGACATCAGTCTAGCTCTACTAAACAGTAATTCTAAAGACCAACATAGCCTTCAATAACACTTATCTGTGGATATCCAAAAACATACATATACTTAAATTTAGATTGGGAGCTTTACTAGGGACAATGAGCGATGGAAACCTCTGTACAGCGATAGGGAATATGTTGGCGCTATAAAAGCAACGAAAATAAATATTTTGATTATTTATTTTATCCATGTTTATTCCATAAGTTTACTACATGCATGATAGAACTATGCAGTGCTACAACAGGAATGACCGTGTATCTTTGTTGCCTGTACCAACACCTAATGTTCTATTAGGGAACAACAAACCAGGAACTTCTCTATTAACCAGAGTTTGGAGAACCAATTGGTCTGTATCTTACGTTCAATGGGCATCATAAAATGATCATCTACCCTCCAGATAGAAGTCTATCAATAATTGTCCTGACCACTTTAATATTACTGAGGAAGATTTGATAAATGAGAATAACCCAACTTTCATTAGTTCTTAAAGTGTCTGAAGCAAGCAGAGAAAAAAAGGGCACTTCATCAATGGAGGACCAAAATGTGAAGGGTCGGAGAATGGTAATATTTTCCAAAAAGAGTCTGAAATAATATGAGTAAATGGTTACTGAATGCATAGATTTGCCTCCGAGGATTTGTACGCAAAACATTTGTGAGCCTGGACACTAATAAAATCATTCCATTAGGTTAGCTAACACATCAATAAAATAAGCTATGAAGGATGAATCACAAGTCACAAAATGTTTTCTATTAAACGCACTTATTCAAAGGATCGGTCTGAAACATGCCTTGAAAAAAAACTTGTTTATCTCAAATATGCTTGATGCAACTTCATCCCGACTGCAGGGGGTGATGTCTCCTCCAGAGATCTTTTTGAATATATGGGGCATGCTCTGCTGAGGACTTGCCATTTCTGACCTATCAGTCAACGGATTAAATCTCCACCGACTTGTCTAATCAGCTAGATCAATGCAGTCTTGTTACAAGAATTCTACTTCCTTTCCGACATCACAAGGAATCTCCTCCACCAACACAAAGCATTCTCTCTACACTGAGGATTTTGTAGGAACACGCCTAAAGACTAAAAGGTGGCAATACACATAAGATCGTTGTCAGCTGCGAGCTATTGCTCCCGACTCACACATACATGCTCTGTTTGGACGAGCGTGCATGAGTATACAATGGGGAGAGGAAAGAAGCTGCTGACAGACACCTCTTCATCTCCTGCAAGAAAAAAGGATGGGGCATGTTGAAATTCAACATTAACAACCCTTTATCCCACCGAAAGTTGATACCCCCGAACACATTAAATAGTGGTCTAGTCCCGCCAAAATCGCCAGGTTCAGATGACTGTCATCTGATGTATATGGGGACCATTAAAGAGTAAATTAATCTATCAGATAATTCTACATGATCAGCATTCCATAAATACATGCATGTTTAGGGATAAAAATAAGGAACCTTAACTCCTGCTTAAGTGGAGTTTACAATATGATTTCCAAGTCCAGACACAAAAACATAAAACAGTTTTTCTTTTTGCACTTACAAAATCATCGTAGAGGCATACACAGAGCCTGTGGATTTGGTGGCAAGGGCGGACTGTGTTCTGGGTCATCGAGCAATAATGATCATGGACACCATAACAACCACCATAGTTATAACACACTTTAGCCAGGTTAGAACAATGGCTTTAAGCATCATTAAACTCGTTTATCGCTTTGTGTTTTCAGACCATGCACCACTTTAGCTTTAATACATCTGACTTAATAGCTATGGGCTCTTTCTTGCCATGGGCTCTTGGGAACTCCATAGCGGTCAGTTGACTCCTGCTATATGGTCTTGTGATTGTCATTTGTTTGTGAACACTTGATTCAGCTTCTGGACTAGCTAGGGTTTGTTCACATCTGTGTCAGGGCCCCATTCCGGCATTCCGTCAGAGCTTCCCGTCAGACCGGAACCCTGACTGAAACAAACGGAAACCATAAGTTTCCGTTTGCATTACCATTGATTTCAATGGTGACGGATCCGGTGCAAGTTGTTTCCGTTTGTCTCAGTTGTGCAAGGGTTCCGTTGTTTTGATGGAAGCAATACTGTAGTCGACTACGCTATTCAGTCCATCAAAACGATGGAACCCTTGCACAACGGAGACAAACGGAAACCATTTGCACCGGATCCGTCACCATTGAAATCAATGGTGATGCAAACGGAAACCTAGTGTTTCCATTTCTTTCAGTCAGGGTTCCGATCTAATGGGAAGCTCAGACGGAACGCCAGAAGGGAGGCCAAACGCAGATGTGAACGAAGCCTTAACCCTGCATTTTCGCAGGGCACAGGTATATAAATGGGGGCACTATCGGAATAAAGAATATAGAGACAGAATATGAAGACACTTCTGTAATAAACTGTGCAACAGTTTTAATTTCAAACCAAAAGACTCCAACGTAAGTTTTTTTTATATTTCAGAAGTTAACTGGAAGCAGAGAGAAGATGTAAAAGATATAAAAGATGCTGAGGTTTTTTATTTACTTTTTTACCATGGGATCCCAGAAAATTGTAGCCGATTTAACACAAAACACAGACTACTTCACTTAAGTATATTATCTCATGAATTCCTCTAGTACCAGGATCTGTTGGCACAGCTGGCTCCCCGGGGCACTGCTATAGCTGTGTGCTGATTTCAACATGCTGTCAGATTTTAGACATAAAAGGACAAAGTCGATTTACAAACCTGATCTTGACTAATCAAATGTTGCACCTTTTTTGACAGGCTGTCTAGGACTAATGTATTGCATATTAGTTTCCTTCTTTTTTGAGGGAGGAGGAGAGATTTTAGGTGCTGTCATCAAGAATGAACAGCTTTATCTTAACATTTTTAGAAGCTGTCATCCTCTGTAAAACAGAAAAATTGTCGAGGAATGTCAGCTTGAATGAGACACTAATATGGAAAATTGTTAAAAACACTTTGTGGCAATTTTCTCAGATGGTCTAAATATTCATTTACTATCTTATAAAAAAGGAGGATGCCAAGAAAGACACAATAGTAATTGTCAAAGCCAGTATGACAGATAATTTAAAGAATAGGGTCACTTTTGGTGAAACATGCAATTATATATTAGGGCAATTAATTTACAGGAATTCAATATATACGCTTATTAAAGGAATCATACTCTTTATGAACAGGAGCATTTCAATAATGGAACACAGAAACGATAGGGAATTTAAGTTTATTTGTAAAATGGTTTTACCCCGAAGTCCAAGGTAAAATTATGGTGTTACCGTGACTTGTGTGCCCCCTCAATGTTTCCGTATTGGGAGAAAAGTTGTGCAAAAAGGACCAAAATATTGACATGATTAGTATTCTTAAGATCATCGCTAGCAAGGAACCTTTGAGTTCACTCACGGGATGCTGTAACATCACAATGTAAAACGACTTGTGTGCGAACACATGACGCTGCGGAGTGCTTGCCTAAAAATGATTGGTAGAGGTTATGATTGTTGCCATTTTAAATATACAAGACTACCTGGTTTCTATGAATAATTATTTAAAAGTCATGAACAGACTCGGGACTCCAAGCGACTCTATATAGTCTGGTGCCCAAAAGCAAACTAATCTCTCGACATCAAAGACTGAGTGATCTTTGTTCACATTGGCATCATAGATTCCATTTTCAAAGGACACTTGACGAATATAAAGGATATCTGATGATCAATTACAATCTGTATTCGTTTGTCTTTTACTCTCTTTGACCTAGGTTCTGTTCATATCTGTGTCAGTCTTTCCATTTTTCTATTCAGGAGAGAGAGGGAGAAAAAATTGGATCTTGTGGGGGCGCTGCTGCGTGGCGAGATTTATATGAATGAAGTCCAGGGTATGATAAATAAGAAACGTTTATTTCAATAAGTGGCTACGCGTTTCAACGCTGAACAAGCGTCTTCCTCAGGCCATCTCCCTCTCTCTCCGTCAACAAAGCGGTCCCTTCGGGGTACCGACTCGGATCTGGCAGCAGCACTGTGGTTATATCCCCACGCTTCAAAACATCCTACCTAGGTGAGCATGACAATTGCCCCCCTGCCTCACCCACTCAACCTTTTGACCTGCACAAGGTGGCGCCGTGTGTTTTTTGCTTTCTTTCTTCATTTTTCTATTCAGTCATTGGAGCAGAAAAATGTACAATTATATTGTGCCAGATCCATCATCAATAGCACCCAACAGATCCGATTTGCTTACAATGGGTTCCGTCATGGTGTCCATCTTTTTGGCTGCAAAAAATAAAATGTGCATGCTGCGCTATTTTTTTCTGCCAAATATGACGACATCTGCAATGGGGAGCTCCTAGTAGTGCCTCCAACGAAAATCTGATTAAAGCCTTATAAATGGGTCCGCCAGGTTTCAGCCAGCTATCTTTTTTTTTACTGGATACAATAGCGCAGCATATATCTCATATGTCCTGGCAGGGAAGGACTTCTGAAGTCAAGGAGGTATCGGATATGTACTTGCTATAAACAGCGTTAGCACTGGCTAGATCACGCTTAGAGACACAATCTTGGTTTCGTGACTGGATACAATTGTATCCACTTCTTACCTGAGGGCAGGACTAACGATGTACTGGATTGCATCCTCTGTATCTAAATGAAAGGATACTAATGGCGCCCAATGGTACCCATTGGTTTTAATGGGTCCAGTCTGGTTTCTGTGAGGTTGTCTGTCATTTTATCAGAAGAAATAATGCAGCTATTTTTTAAGGCATTTATCACTGGAACTACGACAGAGGAGCCTGACAAAGCCTCCAACACAGTTGAGAACAGTGCCTAATGTTTTGAAAATGATGAGGAATTGAAACATAAAAGTATATTCGAAAGTTCTAGAACTTTTCATTAATATACTGATAAGGTGATTTATAGAAAAACAGAAGACTCTAATGGTAAAAGAGGTTCATGTTTTTAGAATAATATAATAACTGTATATTAGCAAAGGAGGACTAAGTATTTCAGGCTACATTTCCGTGCTGTTAATTATTAATGGATACTAATAAGACGTGGCTGGTATTTGTACAGATATCTACCCACTGGTAAACCGTGTTTGTTCGGAGCCCGTTAGCCTGACTGCCAGTTTTACCAATGCCCAGCACATAACACTCCCCTGGCTCAGTCCTGCAGACATCTGTAACTGAATGCTCTGTAAAACATATGTTTGATCATTACCAGTCTCCAGAGCCAAGGGCTTCTGGCTCACAAATTGTGAGAAACAAAAAAAACGGACTTCAAAAACACAAGTTCATATTACCTGAACAATTTAAAGCAGGAAAAAAAAATTCTACATGGAAAGAAGATTAGCAATGGATGTTATAACTACAAGAGTAAAGTATCCTGGTGAAATTCTCCACCAAAGCATGGGATGATACAGTCACACAAAAATAAAAGCAAAATAAAGAACAGCTCTCGCTGTAAATACATATATTGGTGTATCATTGAATCCAGATTTGTAACAATTTGCTTTAAAAAGCCACCCCAAGCTGAATGGTCGCAAACTTATTACTGCAGATATTACTTTACATAATAAACGTTACTTAAAAAGGCCATGTTAACTTTCCGTCTCATTTATGATTACGGCTCAAGGTCTATAGAGAAAATAGCAAAGCGGAAATAAAACAATTGTGTATCGCTACTCCATGAATGCAAAGACATAATGGTTTCAATGATGTTATAAATACACTATAGAAACAAAAGTATTGGGACACATACACATTATACCTACAGAAGCTTTTATGACATCCCATTCTAAATCACAGGTATTAATACGGAGTTGGTCCCCCCTTTGCAGCTAAAAAAAAGCTTCTACTCTTCTGGGAGGGCTTGCTACAAGATCTTGGAGTGTGTCTATGGGAATTCTTGCCCATTCACCCAGAAAAGCATGTGTGAGGTAGTGTACTCCTGGCATTCGCCAAACCCAGACTTGTCCTTTAGACTGCCATATAGAGAAGGGTGAGTCATCACTCCACAGAAGACGTTTCCACTTCTCCAGAGTCCAGTGGCAGCGTGCTTTACACCTCTCCATCTGATGCATGGCATTGTACTTGGTGATGTAAGCCTTACATGCGGCTGCTCGGCTATGAAAACCCATGCCATGAAGCTCCTGGGGCACAGTTTTAATGCGAATGCTAATGACAGAGGAGGTTTGGAATTCTGCAGCTATTGAGTCAGCAGAGCGTTGGCGACATTTATGCACTATGCGCTTCAGCATTCGGGGACCACACTCTAACTTTACAGGGTCCTCCTCTGGCTTGCCTTCTTCCCATAGTGCATCCTGGTGCTATCTCTTCCCCCAGTAAAGCGATGCATATGCACCCAGCCGTCCACATGATGTAAAAGGAAATGTCATTCATCAGACCATCCCACCTTCTTCCATTGCTCCATGGTCTAGTTCTGAGGCTCACGTGCTCATTGTAGGGGCTTTCAGCAGTGGACAGGGGACAGTATGGGCACTCTGACCAGTCTGCAGCCATGCAGCCCCATACGTAGCAAACTGTGATGCACTGTGTCCTGACATCTTTCCATCATAGCCAATAGTAACTTTTTCATCAATTTGTGCTATAGTAGTTTCTGTGGAATCGTGCCATACAGGTTCTCCTTCCTTAGAACACTTGAGACCCCACCAAAAAATTAATCTCAAACTAGACCCCTAAATTACATAAATTCAAATCCAATACCTCACACTACTTCTTTTTGATGTGAAGGGGTTCGCTGCTGCGCACTCTACATTCTACGTTACTCAACTGGATTCTTTGTTTACACGAACTTAATGTGTTCTAGGTGAATCTAAAGGATACCAGGTAGTTTACCATAGGTAATGTAAGTGGGAGTAACCCAATGCAAGCCACCAACAGTAATACAATACTATAACTGAACATGACACCATAAGTCATATTAGTTTTGTCAATGTACCAATATAGACAAGTCATTTCATTTACTCAGAGTCTAGGAACTGTTGCCGAATAGATAGTTGCATATTACTTTCCTCAATTAACTAAAACAGAAGATATATCAATGGTCAACTTTACACCTCATCTGGATAGAACTGGCATGTCCACCACACCACAGTACATTCTTGTGTTTGCCCAGGAGGAACGTTCCTCAGGAAATACTGGTGTGGGCAGGAGTCTCATGACAACAATGTTAATAGGGACAGAATCAAATATTTAGCAGATGATATATTTATATATTATATTTTAGTTAGTTTAGTATATTTTATGTTTGGGGTTCTGTAGTGTCTTATGTATTGTTTTAAAGCATGCTATATTGAAAACCTTATAAGTAGGCATAGAATGGTTAAGGCCCCATGCACACAACCATAAAACCACAGACCGTAACACGGTCTGCAGTTTTACAGACACATACAGTTGTATTGGCCGCGGACACCTTTCCGTATCGCTACGGATGGGTGTCCGTGCCGTAGAACGGTGTAGGGAATTACGGAGCATGTCCGTTTTTTCGTGCTTTACGGGCTGTGCTCCCATACTTTGTATGGGAGCACGGGTCGAAAATGCGGGTAACCGTCAGCCGACGGCCGTTCCCGAAATCGCGGGCCGCGATCACGGGCACGGTCGTGTGCATGGGGCCTAATAATGTTGTTGATTGGAGCTGATTGACGCAGGTTTGAATCCTTATTATCCAAATATAGCTGTATGTATATCCATGTGTATTAAGCATATGAACACGAACATCTATATACTCGGGTAACAAACAATCAATTCATTGCTGCCCAGTTTCACATCCGGTTATAGTTATACAAGACACAGACGCTCAATAAACAACACAAAGGTAATAATTCCACTTTTGATACAGCACTGGACAGCTGCAACTCTGTGGGTTAACGTTATTAAATTACACACTGATAGAAACAATACATTTAACAGATTGGTTCTGGTTTGTGTAATAAGTCTAAACTGAACATTTTAGAAGTTCATCAATGTTTACCAGAAAAACACTCATCAAGAACTTTGGTGAAACTTTGAGCTTTCTACTCCTCACAACGAGATGGTGGCTGCCACATTGTTCAAAATCAGGAGAAATTAATTTAATTTCACCTTTCCAGCTCAACCTCTGACCGTGCTCCAACTCCATCAGATCAAAATAGAAGCTTAATCATTTTTCTCTCTCTTTTGGTCTCTCTATCCCTCTTTTTGTTGACCTCAAAAGCACCAGCAGCATGCTTCAGCTAAATTGTCAAGATCAATGTAAGAAACTCACAGCACAGTAAATACTGGAATAAATGGGTCACCAGCATGGCAGTTGCAAATATACAGCTAAGCATCTGTTTTATATTTTTGATATTACGGAATACTGATCCACGATTTTGTAATGACTAGCAAAACTTTGACACATTATCCTTCTTAACCACTTGCCTACCGCTGAATAGCTATGTCGGTTGCAGCGGTAGGCAGTTAACTGTGGGCCGTCATGTGTAAACGGCGTCTGCTTTAATTACCCGCTGGCACTGAGTGGCGCTGCAGATTCCTGTGACCGCGTAGTTACAATACAGCAGCGGTCATAGGAAAGACCATGGAGGACCGATACTCCATTGACCCCCTAGATGCCGCAGTCTAGAGCAGCAGTGGCATCTAGGTGTTTAGACAGGGAGAATGTGCCTTTTGTCACCCAATCAGCACCCTGCAAAGCGATTGCGGGGTGTAGACGGGTTCTAATGACATCCGGGGCCTAACAAAAGCCCTCCACACCTGCCTTAGCTATATGCCTGTTAGGCCGTGCCAAAAGGCACCCTCTGGTAGATTGCCTGTCAGTTAATCACTGACAGGCAAGAAGGCTTTAGTATAGTGCAAAAAAGAGTAAAACAAGAAAAGTTAAAATAATAATTTTTATCCCCATAAGAGTGATTTTATTTTCAATAGGTGTTAATTATTTTTTTTACACATATATGGTATAGCTGCAATTGTAAAGGCCCATATAATAAAATGAACACATTTAAACCGCATGGTACGACATAAAAAAAAAATTTAAAATAAAAATTCTAAATTGATATTGCTATTAATGTGTAGTAAAGTAGTTAACCATAAAAAAGAAAAACGTTACATATTTCGTATCGCCGTAATCGTGCTAAACCATAAAGTACAGGAAAAAATATATTAATGCTGTACAGTAAATGGCATAAATGTCATAACAAATACGCTTTTTTCCCCTTTCTGAGCAACATGAATTACAATATAACAAATAATCACATTGAAAGTAAGCTTACTTGAGCAAAGGGTGGAATATGATGGTAATGTTCCTGGCTCCAGGTTTGCAGACAAATCTTGATCCTCCGCCAATTAAATTATCATGACCACCTATTTAATAGAAGAAAAATAAATAAGGAAAAATTTAACAGTATACTAGGATAAACGTGCTTTATTCATTACAATGTTATGTCTGAAGTTTACTATGCCAATGATAAATATACCTAAAATTCTGCATAATAGAATTATTGTGATTTTTAAATGAATGACAGTGGTAGAATGTAAAATAAAATTATTTTTTTCAGTTCTACAATGTGTTTACAGTTTAAACAGTCTAAAGTCTTTCAGTCTAAAGAAAAAAAAAAAATCAGAGAATAACACCCACAAGGTCAACTATTCCTAAAACCTAGAGTATGTCCGCCATTCTTGTCTATTTCATTGAAATAAAAAAGCCTATGACATTATTGATATTGGATCAGTCGATACAGAAATACTAATGTAATCTAGTGATTTCATATAGAATTACAGAATCCATGTAATACACAACTGTCTGAAGAATCTACTTTTTAGAATTAGTAGCTGCCGACTCTGAAAAACCTGATGCTTGGAGGATTAGGATGGCAGGTGTTATTGGTATACAAAACACAGGGTCAATGTCTGACTCAGCGGATTCTCATAAAATAATCTTCCAATAAAATAAAGATAGAACTTCACTTTTACATGAAAACACTGGGGGGGGGGGGGTACAAATGAACAGGTTTACAACCGTTTTCTGGTGTAAAATAGTTGAAAATGTTTGCATACACCATAATTGCGCTAAAAAGTGCAACTTTTTACTTCAAGGCAGAGTTTGGTCGAAGGGGTGGTGCCTCAACTGCAGCGACAGATTTATCATAATTTAGGCCAGAATCCGGTGTAAGTTATGGCGTAAATCTACACCTGCTCATAGAAGGCGTAGATTTGTTTTTCTGTGGCACAGGCAGCAAAAACACAGCCACAGACAGCCAAAGATGCGCCAAACATATAAAGGTGTGCACCTCTTAATATATTTGCTGTATTGACCACCAACGTAAATTAGTTTAAGAATGGTGTTTGACTGCCAGTCTTAAAATATTTCCCCCACTGACTTAGTGGATTGTATGGAGTACCCAAAAATCTTGCTTATAAGTACTGTCCTTTATGACAGCAGTGCGGTTTGTGGTCTATAATTGAGGAAAAATGGATTGACATTCATTTATAGTGTGTGTGTGTGTGTGTGTGTGTGTGTGTGTGTGTGTGTGTGTGTGTGTGTGTGTGTGTGTGTGTGTGTGCGTGTGTGTGTATCAGTGATTAAGCCACAGAATTTTCCCCTTACCATTCCTATATTAGTCACACATGTAAATTCTCATAAAAAATCTGAAGTAGGTCTGTATAATAAATAATTAGCCGGGCTTTAGAAACCAATTTATTATTTGGTCAGCAAAACAGAGTTGTCAAGAAAGTTAAAGAGAATCATCATGCTCCTGCCCTGGAAGATCTGCATGACAGCTGCTAGGGAAAGAGAGTTTTTTAATCTAGTTTATTAATTAGCGAGTACATTTTTAATCTGGGTTATGATCTGCCGGTTGAAAATGAAAAGAAATCCCTAGACAGATAAATTAGACATACTTCATCCTGAGACATCCTTTCCACATGGTGAATTGACTGCACATAGGGGACTGTTAAGTGACTTAAAACGAATGTTGGATATTCAGAAGCTATAAAAAAAAGGTGTCATGTTCTAAAAAAGATACTAAGCTTAGGAAAAAAAAAAATTATTATAGAAATGGTCCAGTAAGTGACTTCTGAAGGAATTACAATAGAAGACTTCCCCCTTTCACTATGCAAGGAAGGATTTTTTTTTTCTGTCTAAATCTGCAATAAAGGTTACGCTTCACTACTATTGAAATATATGTATTTATATTCCATATTAATATAGTACTAACATAGTATAATAACCTAATAGATCGTAATGATACACGAGAAACCATCCCCGGTGGGGTTCACGAGCTACTCTTCCTATCTCAGCCCCCAATAAACCAATTTCATAAATAAAGTAACCTATCACTATCTTTTTAGAGTTTAGTAGAAACCTGAAGTAACAAGAGGACAACCATGAAAACACAAGGACAATATAGACAAATGCAGATGTTCCCCCTTTATTTTTAAATTCAGGACCCCAGGGAATGGGCAATTGTGTGTTAAAGATACTATGGTGCTGGTACTCCTATGTAGCCTACATTTCTTTATGGGCACCACAGGAAACAGCTGCAAAGTGACACCATGTGTGGGCAGCATGTGGTCCTAGGGTGAGGACAGTCTGCCGAGTGCTACAACATTCTTCACTAGATCTGCACACAGGATTGTCTTGAGGATAAAGCGAAGGTTGGCTGTGAAGGCGAGGCCAGCGTAATAAATGTAGGGCATACAATGAAAAAATGTGTTGTGGCACATCCTTTAATGAATGAGGTTTCTGAAGGGCAACCAGACATTATTGTACTCTGAAAAAGCAGTCTAATCCTTTATATTATAATATATAACCAGAAAATGGTTTACTGTATGCAATTAAACACCCATTTCCCATGACCCCCACCATCACACCTCCTAGATAACGCCCTTAACCTTTGACTTTTACAATCGGTGTAAAAAATTACCACCACCGATCAGTTACACAAAGCAAATATTTTGCCTCTTCGTGGCCTATCAAAGCTTAGTTCTGAAGGTGTCCAGAAGTTCATGAAGCATATTTTTGGATATGATTCAACTACGCAAATCATTAAATTCAAACACTTTAATTTGATTATTTGTGTGGGAAGTGATGTAAGGCTATATTGTATGACAGATACCACCGACGCCCGACACATACCGATAACGGAACCTGCGATGGAGCCTCCAATGCAGATGTGATCAGAGCCAAACCTTATTCAGTTTTGGAGAAAGATAGGGAAGTGCAAATTAACATAAGATTGTAATGAACTTCCTATAATAGATATATACCAAGAAACCAACTGATTTGCCAAAACGACTAAAGAAATCATCCAAAAACTTTGACTAATGTTATTTTTTTTTTTTTTTTTTACAGCTCATGCTAAGCAAATTTTCATTGTGTCTCTAATATTCCATAAGATCAACACTGCCAAGCACATACTTTATCGAATCCCAAGTGAAGCGAGAGGAGATAAGTTATGAGACAATTTACGGAATTGATTGCATACGACAGACAGAAAAAATAACTCCAGCCCAAATGTTAGTATATTGACTGCTTGTCGGCTGGAATCCATTGCCCCTAAGTAATTATTGCTGCTGAGGCTCATACAGTTATTAGGCATCTTCAAACTTTGCACACATTCCAACTGGATAATTTAAATGTAAATGAGGAGTGAAACGCTCAAACAAAATCTGTACTTTGCTCCCAAGGTGAAGGCAATTTTCAATTTTTCTCCCTGCATCAAGGAAAATTAATATTTTGGAAACCTACATATTTGAAGTGTTGTGTTCTTTAAAAAAAAAAAAAAAGATAAAGTGCACATTTAAAGCAAGAACATTTTTATTGCATCGTACCAACATACTCTCAATTTTCATGCTAAATCACTTTCTTATTGTGAGCATTTCTCATATGTTGATCACAGAAAGGTTTTTGTATAATAAAAAAGAAAAGTTAAAAATACCTAATTTGTTCAATTAGACTGTAGAAAATGTAGCCCTAAGGGCAGATTCAGACGAACGTTGCGTTTTTGCGCTTGACAGCTGCGTGTGTCATCCGTGTATGATGCGCGGCTGCGTGATTTTCGCGCAGCCGCCATCATAGAGATGAGGCTAGTCGACGCCCGTCACTGTCCAAGGTGCTGAAAGAGCTAACTGATCGGCAGTAACTCTTTCAGCACCCTCGACAGTGAATTCCGATCACAATATCGAGAAACCTGTTAAAAAAAAAAGAAAAAGTTCGTACTTACCGAGAACTTCCCTCCCGGCCGTTGCCTTGGTGACGCGCCTCTCTTGCCATCGGGCCCCACCTCCCTGGATGACGCGCCAGTCCATGTGACCGCTGCAGCCTGTGCTTAGCATGTGATTGGCTGGAGCTGTCACTTGGACTGAATTGTCATCCCGGGAGGTCAGACTGGAGGAAGAAGCCGGGAGTTATCGGTAAGTCAGAACTTCGTTTTTTTTTTACAGGTTCATGTATATTGGGATCGGAAGTCACTGTCCATGGTGCTGAAACAGTTTAACTCTTTCAGCACCCTGGACAGTGACTATCTCCTGACGTCGCGTACCGGAATTTTTTTTGCCGCGTTCAGCCAAAACGAGTTCGGCCGAACCCGGTGAAGTTCGGTTCGGTTGTCCGGGTTCGCTCATCTCAAAGACACTCCGTTTGGATGTTTGGAAACAGAAAAGCACGTGGTGCTTTTCTGTTTACATTCATCCTTTTGACAGCTGGTGCGCTGTTTGTCGGTTCGCACGGAAGTGCTTCCGTGCGACCTGCGTGGTTTTCACGCACCCATTGACTTCAATGGGTGCGTGATGCGCGAAATACGCGTAGATATTGAGCATGTCGCGCTTTTTGCACAGCTGACAAACGCTGCGCAAAAAGCACGGACTGTCTGTACTGCCCCATAGACTTGTATTGGTCTGTGCGTGGCGCGTGAAAACCACGCGGCCCGCACGGACCCAATACACGCTCGTGTGAATCCCCCCCAAAATACCATTCCCTAGAATTAAAGTAAGATCTTTTTGTTTGTTCTTTAATCCAGCAAACAACGGTAATTTGAAAGCTTAGTTTTGATAAATTAAGGCTGGGTTTTTTTTTGCAGGAGGAAAATCTGCCTCAAAATTCTGTTTGGAATTTTGAGGCAGATTTTCCTCTCCCTGCACGCCGATTTTCGATGCGTTTTTCGTCCGCGGCCATTGTGCGCCACGGGCATAAAACGCCACGAAATACGCTTTCTCTGCCTCACATTGATGTCAATGGGAGGTAAGAGGCGTAAACGGCCGAAGATAGGTCATGTCCCTTTTTCTCACGAGCCGGTTTTTCCGCTCGCGGGAAAAAAACGCCTTTGCCTCCCATTGAAATCAATGGGAGTTACTTTCGGACGTTTCTTGACGCGTTTTCCACGTCAAAAAACGTGTAAAAAAACTCAGTGTGAACTGGCCCTTAAAGTACATGTGCAATTTGGAATGCTGCAAATCGGTCATATTACCCAAATAAGGTGATTATTATTCGTACCAATTTCTAGTGCTACAAGTAATCAGATCAACTAACTAAAGGCCCTTTTATCTGGGCCAATGTTTGGGCAAACGAGCATTCGCATGAAAGCTCATTTCCAATCATTGCTCTGTATAAACAGGGCGGTGATCAACTGACAAATGAGTCAACAATTGTTCATCACCTAATTGCATCTTTCATAAGGCCAAAAGGAATGGGGACGATCGATCATATTACTGATCCTTCATCCCCATACATTCATACATACCACCTTAAGATTTTACAGTTGCAGAAAACGATAAAAAAGATAAACCCCATCCCCGATTAACTGGATCTTGTGATATACAGCAGAAGACGTGGTACTTCTTAAAGACAACTCCGCGGATCAAGACAATATCATTCAGAAATCAAACTCTGGTGGAAGTAAGCCCAGAGAGCCCCTGAGATTCCCACACTCCAGGTAAGGCCCAATTCACACGGCCGTGCCCGTAATTGTGATTGCGGGCACGACCGGCCGCCGACTGCCATATTCGGGCCGTGCTCCCATACAATGTATGGGAGCACGGCCCGCAAAATGCAAAAGAACGGACATGTTACATCATTTTCGGAATATTTCTACAGCACGGACACGCATCCGTAGCGATAAGGAAAGGTGTCCGCGGCCAATAGCACTGAACGGGTCCGTAATTGTGTGCAATTACAGAGAATTTTTACAGTCGTGTGTAGAGATGAGCGAACCGGGACAACCGAACCCGGTTTCGGTCCGAACATCGTTAAAAGTTCGGTTCGCAGCGAATCCGAACTTCACTGGGTTCGGCCGAACACGTTTTGACCGAACCCGGCTTATGAGTCACTGATTTTACGGTACGCGACGTCAGGAGATAGTCACAGTCCAGGGTGCTGAAAGAGTTAAGCGATCGGCAGTAACTGTTTCAGCACCCTGGACAGTGACTTCCGATCACAATATACATCAACGTGTAAAAAAAATAGAAGTTCCTACTTACCGATAACTCCCTGCTTCTTCCTCCAGTCCGACCTCCCGGGATGACGATTCAGTCCAAGTGACCGCTGCAGCCAATCACAGGCCAATCACAGGCTGCAGCCAATCACAGGCCAATCCCAGGCTGCAGCGGTCACATGGACTGCCGCGTCATCCAGGGAGGTCGGGCTGGATGCCGAAAGAGGGACGCGTCTCCAAGGCAACGGTGACACGTCCCTCTCTTGACATCCAGCCCGACCTCCCTGGATGACGCGGCAGTCCATGTGACCGCTGCAGCATGTGATTGGCCTGTGATTGGCTGCAGCGGTCACATTGGCTGAAACGTCATCCAGGGAGGTCGGGCTGGATGCCGAAAGAGGGACGCGTCACCAAGGCAACGGTGACGCGTCCCTCTCTTGACATCCAGCCCGACCTCCCTGGATGACGCGGCAGTCCATGTGACCGCTGCAGCATGTGATTGGCCTGTGATTGGCTGCAGCGGTCACATTGGCTGAAACGTCATCCAGGGATGTCGGGCTTGATGTCGAGAGGGACGCGTCACCAAAGCAACGGCCGGGAGGCCGGACTGGAGGAAGAAGCAGGAAGTTATCGGTAAGTACGAACGTCTTTTTTTTTTTTTTTTTACAGGTTGCTCTATATTGTGATCGGAATTCACTGTCCAGGGTGCTGAAAGAGTTACTGCTGATCAGTTAACTCTTTCAGCACCCTGGACAGTGACTATTTACTGACGTCACCTAGCAACGCTGCCGTAATGCCGGGTGCACACATGTAGCAACCCGTCATTACGGGAGCTCCATAAATGATTTTTATGGGCTTTCTTGAATTACAGGTTCGGTCCGAATCGAACTTTTTCAAGAAATTCGCTCATCTCTAGTCGTGTGCATGGGGCCTAATAGATTTTGGAACAACAAAATCAACTTAGGCGAACATTTAATTTTCAATTTATACTTCAAAGTGTACATCTTTTGATTACCTTATGTAAGAGTGATAGCCTTAATATATTCGCAGCAAGAAAGGTTGTGCAATGAATCAAAATATTGATACTATTTCGATGATGTGCACCCTCAAACTGTTCAATATTGTGGATTCATGTATTTCGATACTATGCTGCGTGGCCGCACAGCTTAGTATTGTAATACATGAATTTGGTCACTAGCAAGATGTGATGCGGCTGGCGCTGCACTAATGAGATGCGCCGCCGACCCTGATGACAGAGAACATGGCGAGCTTACTACAAAGTGCCCCCATGTTCTCTGTCTTCAGTGCTGGCGCCGCCTTTCATAAGTGCAGCGCTGTTCGCATCACGTAATACTGATCGCGCAGGAACAAGTTTGTCCACGCGATCAGAGCAGGGCAGTGGCTGTAATACCTATGTAGTGGCAGATCTGCCTTGACGGCAAAGACCAGAGAACTTCTAATCTCCACCGTTATCCCCTTGAATGCCACGATCAAAGCTGACCATGGCGTTTAAAGGAAAAATTAAGGAATCCCTGACACGCGATCGAGGGTCATACCTTATATGGACATACAACCCAGGGTCCATTGAAGAACCCCAGGGCTGTCTGACCATATTTCCTGTTGTTAGGGCATACTTAGGTATGTTCTAACATCTGCCTATGTACTATCAGTGTAGAGGCTAATGTACTGGCATATAGATATATACCAGTACATTAAAGTCTAAAAATACAAAAGTCAAAGAAACAAAAAATAACGTTAAAGAGGATCTGCCACTAGTTTATTAATTCCCTCTCTCAACTAATCTAATAGGCACTATGATGCTGATAACTACAGTGTAATTTGTTTAAAAAAAACGGATTATTTTAAAAAGTCATGAGCATTTTTCTAAATAGCCAAATAGGTGGTGACTCTTCACTCTGGGCGGTGTAATGTTTTCTGTATGACGCTGTCCAATCAGCAAACAGCTTCTCCCCCTTCCCTGCCCAGCAACACAGCCTGATCTTATAGTATACAGCTTCCATTCCCAACTGTGTATTCAACTGGTGATATCACAAGCTAGAACTGGTGTAATATGAAAGATTAGAATCTCCTCTTTCATATGCCACCAGAACCGCTGTTCCAGATGGTCTACAGCACAAGATATGGCTGTTTGAGGTGATCCCCCTTTCCTCTAGAATGCTTCTCACACTGTGTGAGGCAGCTTCATGATGATAGGACAGTGTCAGAGGCTGTGAGGCAGCTCCACGTCAGGAGAATCGCTGGTGGAGACACCCACTTGTCTAATCAAGACTCAAGAAAGCTCATAACTTTTAAAATAATGAACTTTTTGGGAAACAATTTTCACTAGCATTATCAGTGTGACAGCGCCTATTAGATGATCTAGGAGATCGGGCATTACTAAACACAGATCCTGTTTAAATAAATAAAAAAAAACAGTTTTGGTATCGTGACAGCATTAGCAGCAAGAGCTGGTTTATGTTTCTTCTAATCACGGCTCATGCACAAGGCTATTCTGTGATTACAGCAGACTATGGCTGTTTGTGGACTGCACCACGTGTCTATAATATGAATACATGTCTTGCTATATGATCAACAAAAAAATATTTGGTGGAAGCCCCCAACCAAACTCTGGAAACGGACCATCTGACCCCTTATAGCAGCGTGTAATGGTAAGGGGGCATGTAACATCGTTGTGACACTGTCCAATCAGCTACGGACAGTGCCACAACAAGAGCTGTAGAGGACAGTGTGTGCGCGCATAGCTCCGTGCTGCGCGTGCTCTCCAGCTCTTGCTGTGGCAATGTCCGTAGCTGATTGGACAGTGTCACAACGATGTTACATGCCCCCTTACCGTTACACGCCCCATTGACAGTTCAGAGGGTTATTTAAATATCGGGCGCCAAATAGAACGGCACCGATATCTAAATAACGGAGGAAGGTAGAAAAAAATGTAAAGTGCCCCCAGGGTTTGTGAAGCCCTGCCAGTTACATGCTGCACTCAGCTGCACATGTATGGGCAGGTGAAAGGTTCTCTTTAAAGCCTACAGTCTCCATTAAATTGATACTCAGAAAATAAATTATGTTCATAGTATAAGAAGCCAACCCGTTATAAAATACATTTAAAGTTCTGTGAATTAAATTCTCACATTACTACAGCCAGGGCTGAATGAATAGCTCCCAGTAGTTCATCTACCTCCTTATATACAGATGTATAAGAATGCATTATACGAGATTGTGAAGCCTGCAGAACTCCAGACAATGCTGGATACATCAAGGAGAAATTACAGAGGTATACACAAATGTCCTCATTAAACCTCTCTGTGAAACACAACACTGATAAACTTGTACAAGTTGAACAAGCTCCACCAGAGCATCAAAAAGACACTTTACTTTGAAGCTGGCTCAGAACATGCGACCATGGTTGGTGTTCTGACCCTCCATGAAGACAATCTTCACCTCAAAGCAATCTACGGCTTATAATGGCTGCTGCTTTGATTACGATTCGGGATCAGAGAACTGAAGCACGATGCTCTTTAGAGTCGCGGTACATCACGTCTATGAACAACTGTGTGCTCTATAGTTTAAAAAGTAGTCTGCGTTTTCAGACATGGGCGAAAGATCAAAACTATAAGACTGGACCGAACAGCATTGGCTAACCTGATTTTACCTCGCACTGACATTTAACAACTGACTGTCTCCAAACACAAAGTTTTGTCACAGCTTGATATTTTGCAGTGGGTAAAGGGTAGCTCCTTCCCTCATCCGGAAAACAGAACGGACTTAGAAGATAAATATTCAGTCCATTAATAATATTATAGTTGTACTGATCTGTGGCAGTAATGTAAAAACGTGTGTAGACTCTTTAAAGAACATTACTTGTCATACCTACATGTAAGATTCTATATAATAATAATATTTTTTTTAATATATATATATATATATATATATATATATATAGGGAAACTAGAAGAGCATACGTACCTAATCTGATTTACAAGTTTGTAAAAAATTAACATGCTATTTTTCTCAAATGCGTATTTGTAATAAATTTGTTAGACTGGTTTCTCAAAGCCTATTGCAAAAATAGAAGGAATACAATAATAAACTAAAATGAATCGTAGCAGAAATGTTTAAAGCCCATCCACATTTGTAAAAATAAAATAAAAATAACTATAGATAGATAGTTTAATTTTGATAGTCGCTCTTAATCTGAGGTATGTGCGCCCCAGAGGGTACTGTCGTTAGGGGTTGCTCTAAGGCCCCATGCCCACTTCAGTTTTTTCCTTCAGGGTGCTAGCCATTTTTCTGACGGTTAGCACACTGACCCATGTACACTTCAGTTTTTTTGACGGTCCCGTTGCTCCGTTACGATCCAAAGTAGAGCATGTACTACTTTGGTCCGGGATTCCGTGACCGTGAGGCGCATGCAAGTCAATGGGGCCGTTAAAAAAACTGAAGGTACACGGAAGGCATCCGTGTGCCGTCCGTGTGTGACGGAGCCGTTGCCTAGCAACAGCCGGGCGGGCAGAAAAACATTACAGAAATATTACACTAATCGGCAGCCACTTGTCTCTATCAATCACTGATAGAGAAAAGAGGCTGCTGATTAAAAATAAAATAAAAATCAGTTTATACTTACCCGGTCGTTCTCTTGGTAACGAGTCCCTCTTCTTCCTCCAGTCCGACCTTCCAGAATGACGCGGCAGCCTGTGATTGGCTGCAGAGGCCGCTGCAGCCTGTGATTGGCTGCAGAGGCTGCTACAGCCTGTGATTGGCTGCAGAGGCGGTCACGTGGGATCTAGTGTCATCCCTGGAGGCCGGCCTTCTGACGTCATCCTGACGTGCGTGACCGCCACTACAGCCTGTGATTGGCTACAGCGGCGACATGGATGAAATGTCATCGCTGGAGGCCAGACAGGAGGAAAGTAAGTATGATTTTTTTTTTTATTACATTAAAATTGTATTTTCCGTGCGCCGAGCATGGTACTGTCCAGGGTGCTGAAAGAGTTACCGCCGATCAGTGCAGCCCATTAACTCTTTCAGCACCCTGGACAGTACCATGCTCGGCGCACGGAAACGGAAACACAGAGTGCACACGGCCACTAAAACGGACACACGGATCCGTCAAAAACGGCCGTAAAAATCGTGTCGGAAGTGTGCACGAGGCCTAAGGCTTCATGCCCACTTCAGTCTTTTCCTTCAGGGTGCTATCCGTTTTTGTCACTAATAGCACCCTGAACCCATTCATTTCAATGGGCCCATGCACACTTCAGTTATTTAAACGGATCCGTTGTTCCGTTCCGTCAAAAGTAGAGCATGTCCTACTTTGGTCAGTGATTCAGTGACCGTGTGGCCCATAGAAGTCAATGGGTCAGTCAAAAAAAACAGATGGCACACGGAAGGCTTCCGTGTGCCGTCCGTTTTTGACGGATACGTTGCCATAGCAACGGATGGGTGAGCCAAAGTTCACAGACTACAGTACACATTCATTCCTGAAGATGGATGTGGAGAGACTCATAGCATTGAAGCATGATCACCCAGAACTGTGGGATACGCGGGCAGAATGCTACCACGACCGCTATAAAAAGGACGCCGTGTGGGAGGAACTTGCCAAGGAGCTTTTGACGCACAGATGGCAGCAGGGAACTAGTGCCCAGCGTCACAAAATAAGCAAGTAAATGCACACATTTCACTCCAAAAATCCAAAAAAACCAAAGCAAGCCAAGCAGAGTAATCTCAAACTGTTCTCTATGCTCTGAAAGCTGCAGAAAACTGCACCAAAAACTTCTTGTAACCTTTCTATGGGTGTATACTGGGACATGTGACAAGTTCAAATGAAGTTTACCTTTTATAAACGGAAAAACGGAAGCCAAACGGAAACACAAAGTCCGTGTAAAACGGACACACGGAATCAAAAACGGACACACGGATCCGTCAAAAACGGCCGATAAAACGGTGATGGAAGTGTGCATGAGGCCTAAGGGGTACAGCACAAAGTATGTTCATAGTCTTGGTCTTATTTGATGTAATCTATTTGAGTAGAGGGTACTTGGCATATAGAAATATTACTCTAAATGATCAAAGAAGAGCTCTGAAAGAGTCTGACAAACCAGTCACTGTAGTTGCCAGTATAGAATACCTGGAAATTTGTCAATGTGCCAATGAAAGAGGGTACCGTGACGTCTTAAAGGCTACGTACACTTTCATACGCGTTGTTTTTTGTTTTTTTTTAAATCAATGTTTTAAGTGCTTTAAAAAAATATTTTACAATGGACTTTTATGTATCCCCTATACAGAAAAGCTCTATCGTTCTCTCTCAGCAGATTCCGTTAGTTTAATTCATTTCTGGCTCGGCAGAGAGCAGGTCCCGTGTGTGTCTAACACAGGACCACCATAATATTGATCACGTCTAGCTTGATAAATTTAGATGTGATCATAATTATTGGGATCCTGTGTGTTAGGGCACATTCAAACGTGGCAGAATTTTTCCGCTGCAAACGTTGGTGCAGATTTAGGGCAATTATGCAACGAATCTGCACCAACATTTGCATATTTAACAGATAATTCAGATGTTGCAGAGATCACAGCGGACTTGCCACAGATTTCAGTTTTTGCATTGCAAAGGCTGAAATCTGTAGTGAAATTCTGCTGAAAAATCTGCACCGCAGCCTAATTTCCGCACAGTTATTTTCTGCAACGTCTTATCTAACTTTCCTAAAAATGTATAGAAAGAAATGAAAAAAAACGGCTGCTGTAGAATTCCACGGCGGACTGTCCGCAGCGGAATTCAACAGCAATACCGCCACATGTGAATGTGCCCTCAGAGACATACAGGACCTGCTCTCAGCCGAGCCGTCAGTTTCCTTTACTGACGGATTCAGCTTATAGAAAATGACACAGCCTCTATGTATATATAGGATACATAGAAGCTATATTGGAAGAAAAAAAGTCAAATTTTAAAAAAATCAAAATCACCTAAAACACTGATTAATTAAAAAAAAAAAAAGTGTACATAGCCTTTGAGGGTTATTATTGGATGTGTGTGCAAAAGGCAGCACTTCCGCCGATTTTAGAATATTAAAAAGCGTACCTAACTTTTTAGATGACTTTTCAGAATAAGCGGTCATATATGTGTACATGAGGAATAACATGCAGGCTCTCTCTAAGTCTCAGTTGTCTCTAAGCTAGTTTGGGAAGTCTAATGCGATCATGTCTTCACACACATACACATACCGGCTACCCTCCCTCTATTACATACATATAGAAGCAGCATGGATGACATTATACAGCCATACAGACCAGTGTAGCTGAGAATCCAGGACTGGGATGACATAGAAATCTTACCACCAGTCTGTCTTTCTCACTCTGCTCCTGTTGCGCCCCCCTCCCCTCTCCATAGACTTGTATGGATAGGCAATGAAGTGACCCACCCCCACCTTATGCAGCCCTGTCAATTCTGCTCTGTAACTAGGGATGGACACTGTTTGACAACAGGGTATGGACAGCAGATTACAGGAAGGGAGACACCAAAGGGCAGTAACTTCACACAGAATTGGTATGGATAAAACTACATTTTAACATTAAGTAAATTACAAAGTTGATATTTATCAGGTTTCTTATTAGATTAGCATAAATTGTTTAAAAAGTTAGTGTGCATTTAAAAAAATGTAGTTATTCAGTTCCCACACCCACACCAGAGCTATTCTTTAATCAATAGACAACCTGAGATCAGCAAATCACTGTAGGTCCAGCATCAGAAACCCCCAGGCTGACCTTGCATTTTTCCTACATCACCCGCTACACGTTAAATATAGTGCTATATGTAAAAAAAACAAAAAAACAAAAACGGATCAGGTCTGCAAGTGCGAGATCTGATCTTTATCAGTAGCGCTCTACTCTGGAAAGAGGTGGGGGAGAGGGTTCATATAGTATAAATAAGGATGGTAAGAACTAAAATATTAGGAAACTGCTTTTGGTGTCATTATGACATCTGTCTATACAAAAAAGTCATCAAGACCATAAAACTAGATCATATTTAATCTTCAATATAATAAAAAAAAAAAAAAAGAAACATTACTATTTGTGTGCCTTGAGCAAGCCAGGTAAAATCACAGAAGAGGGGGATAAACTATATCCATTGCTATCCACAGGAGCTGACAATCTAATTTCCAGTACTTTGCATCAATTGCTCCCAAAAGGTAGAGTTGGTCATATTACCAACAAGACAACAAGGAGGGGAAGAGAAGGACAGATCCACAAATGGTAACTCAACTCGCGACAGACATTAGTCGTTTCAGTAAAAACAGGCAAGACTTTAATCACATTTCTTTTTAAACGCAGCCAGGGATTTGGAATTGCTGTTATTCCAGGAGATGACCCTAATACAGTGCTTAATCAAAGTCGTTGCCAGCGAGAGAGCATCCTGCAGGCTTTAATAAAAACCAATTTCACAAAAGTCACCATGTCAAAATCATGCTGAACCTGATTAAAAAAATACCTCTGTGGGGAGAGAGGAAAAATACGCAAAAAAGGAAAAGAACACTTTGCATTTATGGACAATAACACAATAATACTGGGAAAATCTCTACAGTAAACAGGTGTTTTACGATTTCATTTGATCAGGGATTTCCCATTATATGCGCTAATCACTTGAAATCTATTTCATTGCTTTCCAGAGTCTCAAAATGCTGGCATCAGATGCATACTGGAGGTCTTGTTAGCGTATATGGAAATGGAGAGAGAAATTACCCTATGCGGAGGTCAACATAACCTGCAAATTCAAAGGTTGCCAGCACAGCAAGGTCAGTCTTGTGTCTCGCTGATAAAGCAGAAGAAAAACACAATTGGTAGACTGGCGTTCCATGTGAAAACAGTCTTACAAATACCAGATGAGATTCTAATTTACCCTCTTAAAGGGGCAGTACTTTAAATGTATGATAAAAAAATTAAAAAGAAAAACAAAAAGAAAGAACATAGTTGGGGGTCCGCAAGACTTTCTACGAGCTTGTAGAAATATGGCAGGAAAAAAAAAAGACTTTTCTTTGACTGCTGGTTGAACGCTTTCAATTGGCAGTTTAATTAACACAAACGGATGGAGCTTAACTTGCCGTATCTCCATTGTAGAAAAAGCAGTGAGGCATGTTTCTAATATAGCAAGCGGCCTCCAATGGAAAAACAAGGCAGCTTAATAAACATCACATTTCCTCCAATATATCGTTTCATATTCTATAGTTCAGGGTCTGGCTCCCATCAGCTGAGCTCAGGTTCACTTGGAAGATACCAGATTGGCTTGACGACTATAAGGGTGCAGACACATGTGGCGTACTTGCTTGGTATTTCCGCAACGTAAATAAATAAAAAAAAAAGAAATAAATAATATATATATACACACACACACACACACACACACACACACACACACACACACACACATATATATACACATACACACACACTGCAACGCAAGAACTAGAGAATATTTGTGGCGAGTATTTTTCCTATAGGCACACATTGTAGTTATCCGCAGCAGAAATTCAAGGCACATACGCTACATATGAGCGCAGCTAACCTGGTGTCTCTCGATGCCAAGCGTATCTGATGGGAGCCCAGTGATTTGTATGATATACAATAATAGAGGCACATATGTTAGAGGTGAAATAAACACGGTCATAGTAACATGAAATGGATCAATGATTCCAATTGAAGGAGTATCAAAATACTGCCCTGTACGTTAGTTCAGGACTTATATGTGTCTTAGGCCTCATTTACACGAGCGTAATATACGCGCGTGCGACGCGCGTGCTTTTCACGCGTGTCGTACGCACCTATATTACTCTATGGGGCAGTTTAGACGATGCGTGAATTTTGCGCAGCGTGAGTGCGTTGCGTAAAACTCACGACATGTTCTATAATCGTGCGTTTTTCGCGCATCCACGCATCCATTGAAGTCAATGGGTGCGTGAAAACCACGCACCTCCGTGCGAACTGCGTGATTCGCGCAAGAGCTGTCAAAAGGATGAATGTAAACAGAAAAGCACCACGTGCTTTTCTGTTTACAAACATCCAAACGGAGTGTCAAATTAGAGATGAGCGCACCGAACTTCACCGGGTTCGGCCGAACTCGTTTTGACTGAACCCGGCAAAAAATGTTCGGGTACGCGACGTCAGGAGACAGTCACTGCCCACGGTGCTGAAAGACTTAAACTGTTTCAGCACCATGGACAGTGACTTTCGATCACAATATACATATACGTGTAAAAATAAAACAGAAGTTCGGACTTACCGATAAGTCCCGGCTCCTTCCTCCAGTCCGACCTCCCGGGATGACAATTAAGTCCAAGTGACAGCTGCAGCCAATCACAGGCCAAGCACAGGCTGCAGCCAATCACAGGCTGCAGCCAATCACAGGCTGCAGCGGTCTCATGGACTGCCGCGTCATCCTGGGAGGTGGGGCTGGATGACAAGAGAGGGACGCGTCACCAAGGCAACGGCCGGGAGACCGGACTGGAGGAAGCAGGCAGTTCATGGTAAGTTTGAACGTCTTTTTTTATTCAGTTTGGTGTATATTGTGATCGGCATTCACTGTCGAGGGTGCTGAAAGAGTTACTGCCGATCAGTTAGCTCTTTCAGCACCTTGGACAGTGACGGGCGTCGACTAGCCTCATCTCTATGATGGCGGCTGCGCGAAAATCACGCAGCCGCGCATCATACACGGATGACACACGGAGCTGTCAAGTGCCTTTTGCGCGCGCAAAACGCAGCGTTTTTTTGCGCGCGCAAAACGCACACGCTCGTGTAAATCAGGCCTTAGGCTGAATTCACGCACACAGAATTTTGCTGTGTTTTTGTGCAATTTTTTATATATTTTTTTTTAGAGCGACCAGATGTTACATTAAAGTCTACAGTGGAACATAAAATGCACTACATACAACTGCGTTTTGGTTTGTGACATTTTTTATTCAATTGTATGGTTAGTGGCATTTTCTCCAAACGCAGCATGCTATGTGTATGGTGTTTTTTCAGGTGTTTTTTCCTCAGGCTTCCCTATACAGCTTTAAAAATTCCAGAAAAAAAAGCACGCATAAAATGACAATAATTGAAAAACGCCATAGAAAATGGCACCAAAAAAAAGATACATCATAAATACTGCATGTTACAGTTTAATAACACGAACGTGTTTAGAAGCATTTTTTGATGCAGTTTAAATTGCCACAAAAATTGTGTGTGTGAACGAGGCCTTAGGCTGGAATCACGCATTAAAGTTTTGCGGTAGTTTTTTATGTGGAGACATGTCAGTCTTTCCTTCATACTTTTCAGATCTACTGTGGTTGGCTCCAAAAACTGCACATATGATTCTAGGCTTAGGTCTCCTTCACACACACACACATTTTTATCAGCGTTTGAGATGGACCTAGGTGGGGACAGGACTTTAGAGGAATGGAACTCTGCATTCAATTTAATGAAGCTCCTATCCAGGGGAGTCCACCACTGGGAGCTGTCTCGTAAATTGATTCTCCATTGGCATTCAACCCCTGTAAAAATTGACAAGGTTAATCCTAACTATACTACTTGTTGGAGAGGTTGTGATTTTTGAGGTACATATCTTCATGTTTGGTGGACATGCGCTGTATTGCAGCCTTTCTGCTCCTCTGTGTTTAAGAATCCTAACCAACTTCTAGCTATAAATCTGTCTCCTACACAAGCTCTAGAGTTATGATTCATATACAGGCAAACTTTACCTATCCATGCACGGACCGTAGTTTGAATTTTATCTTAGCTGCGAGAAGCGTTATTTCCAGATCGTGGAAGAGCCCGACTGTCCCAATATGGTCCGGTCATCAGTTAATCTAACTAATGATATGAAAAGGCGATATGCCTCACAGAGTCGGACATAAGAAAAACGAAGAAACGTTGGCTCAGTTGGAAACCCAGTCTATCTACTTAACTACTTTATCGTATACAAACAGCATTCTAAGCTTACTGTATACTAGTATTCTGTACTGGCTGTATCTGCATGTGATTGTCAAAACATTTCTGTAGGTCCCGTCATGTCTTATTTAAGGGGTGACTAAACTTTCACAAAATTTCTGACATGTCTGAGCACGGAGACCCCCACCGATCGCTAAAACGAAGCGGCAGAAGTGCTCGGGTAAGCGCTGAGCCACTTAGTTTCTGATCGGGTCAGACCCCCACCGATCAAAACTTCTGACATGTCACTATGACCCATCAGAAGTTTTCTTAAAGTTCAGTTATCCTTTAATCCTTTGCATTCACCGGGATGTCTAGCTTTTCTAGTTTTTTTTATTAGGTGAACCTTTTGTTCAGTGAACTTGTTATGCTACATCTTACAAAAATTGACCCTTTTCACTACACGTCGCGTTGCCCTTTTAATAGTAATTAGCATGTATGATACTTGCTTTAACCTCTCCTTGTACCCCCTTTCCCTTTATAAAATGGACCTTCTAATGTCTTGCTATATGAAGGAATACGTATTAGCGAGTTAAGTTAGACATGGATTTATTGCTTTTTTGACTTTGCTTATGTGCCCTTATAAAAACCTAATAAAAATAATTTGGAATAAAAAAAAAAACATTTAAGAGGGGGTGTCCACATACTTTTGGCCATATAACGTGTATCAGATGATGATTATGAATACGTTTATCGAGTCTAACTAAGAAGAACACCTATATGTTCACACTGTATGTGATTTCAAAGCAAAGAACATTATAAGATCAAGCAAGATGCTCCAGCAGACTTTGAGATCAACATTTCGCCCAGATGTTCCTTTGCAAATTAGAGTTAAATACGTGAATGACATCGAAAAACAAAAATATATACATCTTATTAACGGCATTCACTTGCACGGTTATTAAAGACGTCATAGCAGAGCCACAAGGGAAGAGATACAGGGAAGTGAGCAGGTAGGTGTCAAGACAAACCTTTGACACTGACAAGTAATTAGGCTTTAATACTTTTAATTGCACCCATTGGGTCTGAGCCACAATTATAAGGTGATTGAACATGTGTTAGGAGCCAACTTTCTTCTTGACTTGTGCTCTTCTTCTGTACAAATCCAAGACATACGTAATCAATTTTTCATTCCAGCCCAATCGCTTTGGTACCTGACAGGTCTAGAACTAGCTGCTAATGAGTGTTTGGAGACCCACCACACCCCCTCAAAAAGGAAGCAAATTAATATTTTACATTCAATTACCGAGTATGCAAAACCAAGTGTCATTCTAAAATAATTTCAGAATAACGATTTCACTGTATATTGACATATCCTCCTCATCAGCAAAAAGGAACAAATGGATGTCTGGCTTGTTCATTAATAATGAAATCCAAGAGATCTTTCTCCTCGACTATTCAAGGACTCGCAAGTGTTATCTAAGGCCTTATTTACACAAACGTGTTTCACGTCCGTGATACGCGCGTCGCACGGACATATGTAAGTCAATGGGGCCATTCAGACATTGTGTTTTTCACGCAGCGTGTGTCCGCTGCGTGAAACTCACAGCATGTCTTATACTTTAGCGTTTTTTGCGCATTACGCACTCATTGAAGTCAATGGGTGCGTGAAAATCACGCTCAGCACACGGACGCACTTCTGTTTGCTGCACGTGACTCGCGCAACAGTTGTTCAAGAAATTAAGGGAAAAATAAAACCACCTCCATTTCATTTTCTAAACCTCAAAACCGTGTCATAAGGATGCCATATGCACGAAAATCACGCAGCCACGCACCAAACACTGATGACACACGGAACTGCAAGGCACAAAAAACGCAGCGTTTTTTGCGCGCACAAAACACACATGTTCGTATAAATAAGGTCTATGTTAGAAGGTAAAAACAAGGGGGGCGTGGCCTGTACCTTGCGGTGTACGAGGCTCCTCATAACCACCTCCACTGGACTCCTGCCACACAGAGGTATTATACAGGTTTTGTGGACTTCCACCGTTCGGGCCTAGTTGCAGGGCAGAATCCCTGGCCTAGATTTGGACCGGAAGTGCGCTGGCCGCGCTCCCTCAAAATGGGAAGTCGCATTGCCGGATAGAGTAGCGCACATCCGGCGCTACCTGAGGATACAGGTACTATACCGTGCCCTTCAAGGCCATTTGTATCGCCGTGGACGGCATAAAATACTTGGAGAGCAACCGGAGCACCCTATATTGTGACCCTGCTAACAGTGAGTAGAACATTTTGCAGACCCACTCGCATGTACTGGATGTGGTAGCGTGCTATTGTCACACAACACATTTTTTAGCATGTACTGAAGGTGCTGTCAGCAGTGAAATATCATCAAGAAGCGGGACCTGTTATAACCTTTCCTATGGTCAAAATAGGAAAACAGTGGGGAAAGGGCTATGGAACCAGCGGTCCGCAAAGCATCACTCTTTCTCAAGGTGACTTAAATAAATACCTGTCTAAACAAACGCAAAGTGAAGGAGATATACCTCTTCCCTCACAAAAAAGCCACAAGAACCACCCGGTTGCAAAACCAATGGACACCTGTGATGACAATGAGGAATCGGGATCCAGCAGTGATCTACCTATTTCAAGATCCTATCAAAAGCACTACACTCGGTTCTTGACGAACTTGCAGATATCAAGAGAGATGTCCGCCACATAGGCAGTAGGGTGGATGGCCTAGAGTCGACGCAATCTGAAATTGTATTATACACCAAGACGACTGCAGAAAATGTATCTGTCAACAACATATCACTCGTTTATACGACTACATCTAGGACCAAGATAACCGTGGCAGGCAAAACAATATCCGCATACAAGGTGTTCCAGAGTCTGTATCCTCAGACGCCACGACCAAAGCAGTCAGAGAACGATGCCTTAATCTATTGGGTTCCTCATATACAGACCCTCTGATTATAGAGAGCTCACAGAGCCCTTCGCCCCGCTCCAAAACCTACTGATCCCCCCAGGGACATTATTTGCAGATTTCTAAATTTCCAACAAAAGGAACAGATTATGAAGAAAGCGAGAGAAGCAGATACGATTACCTATGAGTGCTCCAGTATTTCCCTTTTTCAAGACCTCGCTCCATCTACTCTGCAGAAAAGGAAATTACTTAAAGAGGCTCTGTCACCAGATTTTGCAACCCCTATCTGCTATTGCAGCAGATAGGCGCTGCAATGTAGATTACAGTAACGTTTTTATTTTTAAAAAACGAGCATTTTTGGCCAAGTTATGACCATTTTTGTAGTTATGCAAATGAGGCTTGCAAAAGTCCAAGTGGGTGTGTTTAAAAGTAAAAGTCCAAGTGGGTGTGTATTATGTGCGTACATCGGGGCGTTTTTAATACTTTCACTAGCTGGGCGCTCTGAAGAGAAGTAACATCCTCTTCTCTTCAGAACGCCCAGCTTCTGACAGTGCAGATCTGTGACGTCACTCACAGGTCCTGCATCGTGACGGCCACATCGGCACCAGAGGCTACAGTTGATTCTGCAGCATCATCAGCGTTTGCAGGTAAGATCGACTTACCTGCAAACGCTGATGCTGCTGCAGAATCAACTGTAGCCTCTGGTGCCGATGTGGCCGTCACGATGCAGGACCTGTGAGTGACGTCACAGATCTGCACTGTCAGAAGCTGGGCGTTCTGAAGAGAAGAGGATGTTACTTCTCTTCAGAGCGCCCAGCTAGTGAAAGTATTAAAAACGCCCCGATGTACGCACATAATACACACCCACTTGGACTTTTGCAAGCCTCATTTGCATAACTACAAAAATGGTCATAACTTGGCCAAAAATGCTAGTTTTTTAAAAATAAAAACGTTACTGTAATCTACATTGCAGCGCCTATCTGCTGCAATAGCAGATAGGGGTTGCAAAATCTGGTGACAGAGCCTCTTTAAAGAGGCTCTGTCACCAGATTTTCAAACCCCTATCTCGTATTGCAGCAGATCGGCGCTGTAATGTAGATTACAGTAACGTTTGTTTTTTTCAAAAACGAGCATTTTTGGCCAAGTTATAAGCATTTTTATATTTATGCAAATGAGCCGTTCTTAAGTACAACTGGGCGTGTTTAAAGTTAAGTCCAAGTGGGCGTGTATTGTGTGTGTACATCTGGGCGTTTTTACTTGTTTTACTAGCTGGGCGTTGTGAATAGAAGTGTATGATGCTGACGAATCAGCATCATCCACTTCTCTTCGTTAACGCCCAGCTTCTGGCAGTGCACAGACACACAGCGTGTTCTCGAGAGATCACGCTGACGTCACTTCCTGCCCCAGGTCCTGCATCGTGTCGGACGAGCGAGGACACATCGGCACCAGGCGACAGAGGCTACAGTTGATTCTGCAGCAGCATCGGCGTTTGCAGGTAAGTCGATGTAGCCTTTGTCGCCTGGTGCCGATGTGTCCTCGCTCGTCCGACACGATGCAGGACCTGGGGCAGGAAGTGATGTCACAGCGTGATCTCTTGAGAACACGCTGTGTGTCTGTGCACTGCCAGAAGCTGGGTGTTAACGAAGAGAAGTGGATGATGCTGATTCGTCAGCATCATACGCTTCTATTCACAACGCCCAGCTAGTAAAACAAGTAAAAACGCCCAGATGTACACACACAATACACGCCCACTTGGACTTAACTTTAAACACGCCCAGTTGTACTTAAGAAAGGCTCATTTGCATAAATATAAAAATGCTTATAACTTGGCCAAAAATGCTCCTTTTTGAAAAAAAACAAAGGTTACTGTAATCTACATTGCAGCGCCGATTTGCTGCAATACGAGATAGGGGTTTGAAAATCTGGTGACAGAGCCTCTTTAACCCCTTAACGCTCCATGACCTACTATTAGGTCATGCTAACTGTAGCGTTTGCGCTCAGTGACCTAATAGTAGGTCATGGAGTAAACACGGCGCCGTTCGCGCGGGGCGCGTTCATGAGCTGTGATAGCTGCTGTTTCCGACAGCAGACTATCACTGCTCAATGTGCCGGGACCGATCGCGGAGCTCCCCCGCCGATTAACCCCTCAGAAGCCGCGTTCAATAGCGATCGCGGCTTCTTAGGGGTTAATCCGCCATCGCCGGCCTGCTACACGATAGCGGCCGGCGATGGTGACTATGGCAACCGGACACCAAACAATGGCGTCCGGCTATGCCATAGACGGAAGCCTAGTGGGTCCTGACAACGTCGGGACCCACTATGCTTGCTGTCAGTGAGTAGCTGACAGTTCTAATACACTGCACTACGCATGTAGTGCAGTGTATTAGAATAGCGATCAGGGCCTCCTGCCCTCAAGTCCCCTAGTGGGACAAAGTAATAAAGTTAAAAAAAGATGTGTAAAAATAAGAAAATAAAAGTTTTAAAAGTAATAAAAGTAAAAGTCCCCCCTTTTTCCCTTATCACTTATTTATTATTAATAAAAATATATAAACAAACAAATAAACTATACATAATTGGTATCGCCGCGTCCGTAACAGCCTGAACTACAAAATTATTTTGTTATTTATCCCGCACGGTGAACGCCGTAAAAAAAAATATTAATAAACCGTACCACAATCACAATTGTTTGGTCCCTTCACCTCCCAAAAAATGGAATAAAAAGAGATCAAAAAGTCGCATGTACCGAAAAATGGTACTGATCGAAACTACAGTTCGTTACGCAAAAAATAAGTCCTCGCACGGCTTTATTGATTGAAAAATAAAAACGTTCTGGCTCTTAGAATAAGGTAACACAAAAAGTAAATGATTGTTTACAAAACGTATTTTATTGTGCAAACGCCATAAGACATAAAAAAAACTATAAACATCTGGTATCGACGTGATCGTATCGCCCCGCAGAATAAAGTGAATATATCATTTATAGCGCACGGCGCACGCAGTAAAAAAAAAAGAATAAAAAAACAATAGTAGAATTGCTCTTTTTTAGTAAAAAGAGAATAAAAACGGATCAAAAAGCCGCATGCATCCCAAGAAAACTACAATGCATTCCTCAAGGGGTCTAGTTTCCAAATTGGGGTCACTTTTGGGGGGTTTCCAATGTTTTGGCACCACAAGGCCTCTTCAAACCGGACATGGTGCCTAATAAAAAAGAGGGCTCAAAATCCGCTAGGAGCTCCTTTGCTTCGGAGGCCGGTGCTTCAGTCCATTACCGCACTAGGGCCACATGTGGGATATTTCTCTAAACTGCAGAATCTGGGCAATACGTATTGAGTTGCGTTTCTCTGATAAATCCTTTTGTGTTATAAAAAAAATGGTATAAAGAGGATTTTCTGACAAAAAAAAAAAGTAAATTTCACCTCTACTTTGCTCTAAATTTCTGTGAAACACCTAAAGGGTTCATAAACTTTCTAAATGCTGTTGTGAATACTTTGAGGGGTCTAGTTTCTAAAATGGGGTGTTTGATAGGGGTGTCTAATATATGGGCTCCTCAAAGCAACTTCAGAACTGAACTGTAACCTAAAATAATAAATAAATGAGGCAATACTTCGCTTCTCACATTATACTGATAATGAGCCGTGCCCACCCCAAGATTACCCCAGTTTTGACCGTTTGTATAAACGGAGACCCCTATTAGACCGTTTCAGTGCCCGGTTTTCCCAAGCATTCATCCCCGAGAAGTGTATTTCTATTGATGAGTCCCATGTACATTTTAAAGGGAGGGTTCAATTCCGCAAGTACCTGCCGGGTAAGAGGGCAAGGTATGGCGTGAAGATGTATAAGCTGTGCGAGAGTGCATCAGGGTATACCTACAGATTTAGGATATATGAAGGAAAGGCCACCCCCAAACCAGACTGCATCCTGGACTACAATAGGTACATGGGAGGGATGGACTTGTCAAATCAAGTCCTGAAGCCCTACAGCGCCATGCAGTGTGGTATAAGAAGCTGGCCGTGCACATCATACCGATGGCTTTGTACAATGCGTACGTGCTACGTCGATGTGCAGGCCAGACGGGAACTTTCCTGGAATTTCAAGATCTAATCTTTAGGGACCAGGAAGGGGGGGCACCCAGTACTTCTGGAAGCGAGGCCACACGCATCGTACCAGGGCAACACTTTCCAGGAGAAGTTCCCCAAACCGGTGGAAAGGGAAAGAGTCAAAAGAGGTGCAGAGTCTGCTATAAGACGGGGATAAGGAAGAACACAATATACCAATGTGACACGTGTCCCGAAAAACCAGGGCTCCGTATAAAAGATTGTTTTAAAATGTATCATACATGCCTTGATTTTTAATTTACCCTGATGCACTCCGCACAGCTTACCCCCCTCATCTTTCCCTTCTGAGCCCTGCCGTATGCCCAGGCAGCTGATAACAGCCACATGTAGGGTATTGCCGTACCCAGGAGAACCCACATTACAATTTAAGGGGTGTATATCTCCGGTGGCGCATGCTGGGCACACTATATCGGACACTGACATGCCATATATATATATAAAATTGCAAATCTCACTCTGCACCATCTGCTGCGCATTATCTTTTACACAGTACCTGTGGGGTCAAAATGCTCACTACACCTCTAGATGAATGTCTTAAGGGGTATAGTTTTTAAAATGGGGTCACTTCTCGGGGGTTTCAACTCTACTGGTACCTCAGGGGCTTCTGCATACATGACTTAGCACCAGAAAAGCTCCTGTAGGCCAAATGGTGGTCCTTTCCTTCTGAGCCCTCCCATGGGCCCAAACGGCAGTTTATCACCACAAATAGGGTATTGCCGCACTAAGGACAAATTGGGCAACAAAATGGGGTATGTTGTTCCCTGTGAAAATAAGAAATTTTGGTCAAAATGACATCTTATTGGAAAAAATATCATTTTTTTTCATTTCACAGCCCAATTCAAATAGGTGCTGTGAAAAAACTGTGCGGTCAAAATGATAGCAAAAACCATAAATGAATTCCTTGAGGGGTGTAGTTTTCAAAATGGGGTCACTTCTGGTGGGTTTCCATTGCTTTGATACCTCTGGGGCTCTGCAAATGCGACATGGCACCCGAAAACCAATCCAGCAAAATCTGGACTCCAACAAACACATAGCGCTCCTTTCCGTCTGAGCCCTCCCATGGGCCCAAACGGCAGTTTATCACCACAAATGGGGTATTGCCGCACTAAGGACAAATTGGGCAACAAAATGGGGTATGTTGTTCCCAGTGAAAATAAGAAATTTTGATCAAAAATGACATCTTATTGGAAAAAATATCATTTTTTTCATTTCACAGCCCAATTCAAATAGGTGCTGTGAAAAAACTGTGCGGTCAAAATGATAACAAAAACCATAAATAAATTCCTTGAGGGGTGTAATTTCCAAAATGGGGTCACTTCTGGTGGGTTTCCATTGTTTTGATACCTCAACACCTCTTCAAACCTGGCAATCTGCCTAAAATATATTCTAATAAAAATGAGACCTCAAAATGCACTAGGTGCTTCTTTGCTTCTAGGGCTTGTGTTTTAGTCCACGAGCGCACTAGAGGCACATGTGGGACATTTCTAAAAACTGCAGAATCTGGACAATACATATTTAGTAGTGTTTCTCTGGTAAAACCTTCTCTGTAACAGAAAAAAATGAATAAAATTGAAATTCAGCAGAAAAAATGAAATTTGCAAATTTCATTTCCACTTTGCTTTAATTCCTGTGAAATGCCTGAAGGGTTAAAAAACTTTCTATATGCTGTTTTGAATACTTTGAGGGGTCTAGTTTTTAAAATGGGGTGTTTTATGGGGGTTTCTAATACATAGGCCCCTCAAATCCACTTCAGAACTGAACTGGTACCTTCAAAAAAAGGCTTTTGAAATTTTCTTAAGAATATGAGAAATTGCTGTTTATGTTCTAAGCCTTGTAACGTCCAAGAAAAATAAAATAAATGTTCAAAAAACGATGCCAATCTAAAGTAGACATATGGGAAATGTGAACTAGTAACTATTTTTGGCGGTATAACCGTCTGTTTTTCAAGCAGATGCATTTAAATTCTGAAAAATTCTATTTTTTGTACATTTTCTCTAAATTTAGCAATTTTTCACAAATAAAGACTGAATATATCGACCAAATTTTACCACGAACATGAAGCCCAAAGTGTCACGAGAAAACAATCTCAGAATCGCTTGGATAGGTTTAAGCATTCCGACGTTATTACCACATAAAGTGAAATATGTCAGATTTGAAAAATGGGCTCTGAGCCTTAAGGCCCAAACTAGGCTGCGTCCTTAAGGGGTTAAACCTTTGACGGAGTGTTTGAGGGCCAAGCGCATCGCTTTTCGTTGGCTCTTCCCGTTTGGTCTTCTGGTCTCAGCTTCCAGCTGTAAATTTGTTATAAGATCTCCTCAGGTTGACCTCTATCTGCGATGATGGTCTTGGGTTTACTGAAACATTATCGACATGTTATGAAATCACACACTTGATTTTTAACTCTGTAGATGCTAGATAGGCAACCAGTAGATCAGTGATGCCTTCGTTCAACAAAGCAGCAGTAATTGGTATTACTATGGTCCACAGGAAACCTCAGTTTTTATGTTACCATACCGACTAAGACATTCTTCCCTCCTCTACTCAAATTAATTAGGCTGTATTTACACTTAATTCGCAAATACGCTAAACGTCTCCGTAGGGCCCCATTAAACCTCCGGATGTCAAAAGTGTACTTTTGGCATCCGTTAGGCCTGTACACGTTGGTATACTTTTTTCTTTTTTTAACCTGTATGGAATTATGCTATTCTATTTTGAGGAAACCATTAAAAAAAGGCATACCGTCTGGTATACCTTTTTTTATTTTACAATGGAAGCCTATTGGTGATGTATGCCCATGTCAGAGGTACTGTGTATGCTGGGGTATAGCTCTGATGTACTTCAAATGCAGTGTGAATAGAGCCTTAGTTCTTAGGTGCAAGTGTGCGGTGTTTCTGCTATATTTTTTTGAGAAAACCTTTTCAGACTTAAAATTTAATTTGGAACATGTATTTTTGGAAAAACGAAATAATGTGAAAATAGTGCCTTGTACAAGTAAAGTGTATGACCTAAGCAGGGTCCCTTCTTTTCTGTGTGCAGGAGATCTTAAGAACTTTCCATATTATTACAGTAGATCTCTGCCTTTCTTATAACTTGACATCACTATGAAAAATATTAATCTTTCTTTACTTTGTGCCAACATATTCCGCAACGCTTTACAGTTGTTTTACAGATGTTTTTATCAGCACTGGCCACATCTGTTTTTGACCCTTGTTATTTTTAGGGGAGTACAAGTGTTACTAGAAACAAATAAAAAAGGAATTTAATAAGGTGCTCATACATAAGATAGCTGTTGTCTAAACCTGTGATAACTTTCACCCTTTACACCAGCTCTTCCCTTTAACATGTTCTGCCCGCTTGGCTCAACATACATGTTAATGTTTGTAGTGGTAGAGGCTAGTAAACCTCGGAGGGTAAACCTGTATAAATTAACCAAATAAAGCCCAACACTGGCGATTCGCTACAGTCTTTCCCCTCCACTCAGAGTAAAAATGGAAAGACCTAGGGTTTGGTATTTCTTATACACAATTGGTTACTGTTGGATCTCAGCAAAAACATACTTTATTACATGAATCTCTTGTCTATGGTTGGCATGAGAGGTATTGAGGATACACTAATTTTTAAATTTGTTTTTTATTTTCTTTCTTTGACATGGTTGAGGAAATTTTTTGCTAGCCATCTTTACTATTCCATAGACTGTCCCAGTTGTTTCTGTGTAATGCAGTCTTATTTACATTGCTTATATGGCATCGCGATATTCTGCAGCATTATACAGAAGTAGTTCTTACTCTCTGTCCCTAGTGGGGCTATCTGTATATTTTTGGAGTGTGTGAGGATAATGGAGTACCCGGAGGTGAACTTGGAAACACGGGGGGGGGATCATACAAACTTGATGCTGATGTTCTTGGTCGGGTTCAAAACTAGGACTCCAGCCATGCAAGGCAACATTGATAACCACCCAGCCAGCATATTATCCTTCTACAAAAAACATGCATGCTGAAAATAGTATGTATGAAAAGTCCTAAATGCAGTCTGTTTTGCTACACACTATTGTCGGAAATGTTTTCTGATTCCTTTGTGTAGTGACATAGCATTCTTAATGTGGACTTTCGTTACATCTTTGCTCCTCTGTTTTTTCTATGGTTTTGTGCTGCGTGAACCATTTTCCCGTCATCTTAAAGTGGTTATCTGAGATTATGAATGTGTCGGAATACTCACCAGATGATTCCACCATTGCTCGAGTAGTAATTTTTCATTATCTTGCCCAGCTCTGTTCATTACAGTTGTTTTGATGCTGACCAGGTTTTCTGTGGCCAGGATTACCACTGTATTTGCCATGATTCCCCTCTCCTCTCATGGACATTGCCTCTGTTTACAGCTGCAGGCATACACTTCTATTACAATATATAGAAGATCCAAACATAGGAGCAGCACTGTGTCAATAGCCAGAAACGGTTGGTGCTAGCTTCAAAATATCAAGGAGTGACGAGCTTGAAAATGCTTCCATGGAGGAAGTGAAACGTTGCTGTGTTGGGTGAATAAATTCACATTTTTTTGCTGAGTGCTGCTTCCAGTCTCTTTTTCTTGGACACTTCTATTACAAGGTGTAAAGTAGTTTTGTAATTATGTAAAAAAAAATTGTCCAGAGCGAGGGAGGGGGGGGGGGCAGAGGTAAGTCATTTGACTTAGAGGGAGGCCTACCTCACACAAGCAGGAGATAAACACAATGATCATGGTCATGTGACTGCATGTGAAAATGGCTTACAGAAGCATTTCAGCTACAGACAGTACATGAGTAAGTGACTATTCTTACGGCATGTAAACCATTTGCACATCATTTTAGAAGATTAGATCACCCCTTTAACCCCTTAAAGCACCATGACGTAAGTGCACTTTAAAATGCAGGGGGAGCTGGTGTCAGCTGTGTATTACTGCTGAAACCCGGCACTAACGGGCAGGAACAGCGATCGCGATGTTCTTGGCCGTATAACCCCTCAAATGCTGCAGTGAATCGCGACCGCAGCATCTGAGGCGTTATAGGGAGGGGCGGCCCCCTGTGACAGCTCATTGGCGCCCCCACAATGCCATCGTGGGGTGCCAATGGTTGTCATTGCAGCCCAGGCGCCTAATAAAGGCCCCCAGGACTGCCTTCACTCTGCCTCTGTTAAGCCCTGACTGTGGCAGGGCTTAACAGAAGCTGGTAAAAATGACTATACTCTGCAATACATTAGTATTGCAGTATGTTGTACCAGCGATTCAACGATTGCTGGTTCAAGTCCCCTAGGGGGAATAATAGTTTGTGTAAATAAATAAGTTAAATAAAGTTTCTAACAGTGAATTTTTTTTTTTAAAGTTCAAAAAAAAAAACACTTTTTTTTTTCTTTGAATTAATGTAAAAATGAAACAATTTTCGATTGCCGAGCTATAAATCGCATTATTTAAAGCACATGGTGAACGCTGTAAAAAAAATAAATAATATATATATATATATATATATAAAAACACCAAAATCGCTGTTTTGTTTTTTTTATCAAATTAGCGGTGAAAAAAATGTAATATAAAGTGATCAAAAAGCTGTATGTACTAAAAAAAAAAATGGTACCAATAAAAAAAAAAACACAACCCGTGCCACAAAAAATAAGCCCTCACACCACTTGATCGACGAAAAAATGTAAAAATTTTTAAGAACATTTTAGCACCGATTGAATTGCTTAGGTCTAGTTATCGCTGGGCGTTTAATCAAATTAATTAGATTAATTCGCCCTCAAGGACTCTGACGATTCAGTTTTTTAACAGAATCGTAGAACCGACTCTTTAGGGGCGCCGTGCTGAGGGAGGACGATCTGCCCCTCTGCCCCGTCACTTCCTGGTCCACCTGTTCTGTCTCTGCTTCCCCATCGAACTGCTGTTCTGTAGTGGACAAAGTGATACAGTGAGGAACAGCAGTTCCGCAGGGAAGCAGAGAATCCTAGTACATAGCCACACTGCCCTGTAGATATCGCCCCGCTGTAGGTAGCACCCCCTTGCAGATTGCACCCCACCCTTGTACCTTGTAGATCGCACCACAAACCCCCTTATAGATCATGCCGCTGTAGATAGCATCCGCTTGTAGATCGCACCCCCTCTTGTGCCTTGTAGATCGCACCACAAACCCCCTTTATAGATCGCGCCACTGTAGATAGCACCCGCTTGTAGATTACACCCCCCCTTGTACTTTGTTGATCGCACCATAACCTCCCCCTTATAGATCGCGCCGCTGTAGCTCCCTCTAGGAGCTGAATCCCTGGCCAAAGCATTGGCAACCTCTGGCCGGGGATTTGGGGATTCAGCTCCTAGTGGCAGCTACAGCGGCGCAATCTACAAGGAAGGGGGGTACGATCTACAAGGGAGGGGGGTGGTGCTGCGATTTACAAGGGGTGGGGGTAGTGCTGCGATCTACATGTGGGGGTGAGATCTACATGTGGGGGTGCGATTTACAAGGGAGGGGGTGGTGCTGCGATCTACAAGGTGGGGTACGATCTACATGGGGTGCTATCTGGAAGGGAGTGTGGCACTATGTGGGCACTGTCACTATATGTGCGCACTCACTATATGTGGGCACTGTGACACTAGGTTACTATATGTGGGCAATGTTTCACTATATGTGGGTACTATCTACCCTGACAAATGAAATCCATCCTTTTTTTTCTTTATTACGACCGTGAAAGACGGACTGGAAATGGATGAGAATTTGGAGACACTGATGCAAAATGGGCATGAGAAACTGACCATTGATCACTTTTTAATGGCCCATTTTTTTTTTCACTGTCGTGTGATTGTAGCCTGAATGGCTATGATGCCAGGAGTCCCGTTCACATGTACCGTGATCAGGCCGCGAAATCTGGCTGACACACGGACCATTTTTCACGGTCCAATCAAGGTCATGTGAATCCGGCAATGTTAGAGACCAGCTGAGGTGGTGACGGGTAGAGGGGGATGTTAGTGCACGCAGTGCCTCATTGATTATAGATTATATTAACCTGTTCCCTGCCGAGGAACACAGAAGTTATAATCAATTCGATATAAATTTATTCGATTGTATTTATGATAAAATAAAGTATTTGCAGAGGTTAAAAGTTGTGAAGTTACGTACAATAAATTATAGCAATATATGTTTTAAAGTTATTTTATACAAAAATTAAATACATTTTCATCTCTTGGTATTACTGTTAAATAAACAGAAAAAAAAAATAAGAAAATCGAGATTCAAATCGAAAATCACCCAAAGTTTTGAAAAAAAAAATCCAGATTTAATTTTTGGGCAAAATCGCCCAGCCGTAGTTCTAGTTTATCAACTCAAAAGGTGAATTGACTGTCGCCCATATGTGGTATTAGCTTCTATCTTCTGCCGGCTTTAGTTAATCCTTTCTTGTTGCGCATTTCAAAAACATTTCTTGCAAATAAATTAAGAAGCTGAATTATCCATGAAAATGGAAGGGCACGAACATTTAATACAGACTGTGACTTCGGTTTTGCAGCTGCCGTTTCAGCAGTGAAGAGGTGTGTGCAATCTAGTCACAGATGAGCTTTCTAGTAATTGCTCTTGTTTTCTTGGTTTTATTGTCACCTCTGTTTTGCAGTGGATATTCAGTGCTCTCATTGGGCCACTATTGAAAATCCTCTCCCTGGTTTTAATCAGCCTGGAGCTGTCATTTCTCGACCGTCACCGCCGCATTAGCAGCTAATCGGTACTTGCTGATTAGTAAAGTGGATGGAAATCATCGCTCTGTGTGCGTCCAAATAAGATGCTCATCAGCTGTATCTGTGATGGACCCAGCTAGCTTGTGTAAACTTTAATCAAGGACAGACGATGTCACATCAAGAGGATCTATTCCAAACTTTGTTGTCCTTGTTTTATACATAGTGCAGGGAATCAAAGTCTATTAATCAACATTGCAGCAAAAATCCAATTGGAAGTAAATTATTCTGTTTATCAGCCAGCAGTGCTTCCATCATGTAAGGACTTCATTGTATTCTAGTTCTCTTTTTATTGGCTTGATAGAATGTTTTCTTCTTAAAGGTTAAATATGGTCATAACCAACAGATACCTCCATAATGTAATACTGTATTTACACACCATACTATGGCACACAGAGTACCTACGGTTTTGTAGTACTACGTTTTTGGGACTCTGTGTGCAGGCTCTGTACCGATCTCTGAAACGGGGCCGCTGAACCCCATTCTACCTTGCTCGGCTCCCCCTGCATTCCTGGCCACTTCCTGATTTAGGTGGTCGGGAATTAAGGGAACAGGCGAGCTTGCTGAGCTACGCTGTTTCCGTAACTCCCATAGAAGTGAACGGAAATTATGGAAAAGGCGTTGCACAACGAACTATGCTGTTTCCATAGCTCCTGACTTCCAGAAACAGAGTCGCTTGCCAAGCTACGCTATTTCTGTAACTCCCATTCACTTCTATGGAAGTTACGGAAACCGTGTATCTCAGCGAGCTCGGCTGTTTTCGTAACTCCCGACCACCTAGGCCCTGTTCTAGAGATAGGTGTGGGACCTGCATCTGTCATGTGTTTTATGCCATATTCTGTGGATATGCCATAAATGTCCAAGATGGTAAAAACACTTTATTTCTTTCTAAATATTTAAATTGGCTGAGAATTTTCTATTTGGAGAAAACCAAGGTAAGAATTTTAGCAACCATTGCAAAAATTCCTATCATAATAATATTAGGTTCTTTCACTGAGCAGCTGTTCCCGTATCTATTAATCTGTAGTTGTATAATCTGCACAATGTTTAAATTGGCGGATGTTCACTAGTAAGACCCATTAGACATGGCACATTAAAACATTTTAGTAAAACATTTTTGGGCACTATAGTCTAGTAGATATCCGTGTTTATTCACATGTGTATTCTGGGCAAGTTCTGAACATGGATATGAATACAATCTAAGTGCTTACTAAAACGCTCTGCAGCTGCATTCCTCAGGAACGGAGAACTGCGATGGACATTTCTCATATTTACCTTATAGAGTCCTAATTAATGGACAATGTTCCCACTCAACCAGTGGCGCAAATACCGCTGCAGCAACCATAGAGGCTGCTACAGGGCCCGCGCCATGAGTGGCCCTTTGCAGCCCGACCCTGCCCGGCACAAATCCTTATGGGACAGGCGGCACGGGCCTCTCATGCCCGGTGGCATCGCCAGCACCTGGCGTCCTTAGAACACAGATACAATTGAATACTATTGCGATAGCTAGCTCCCTGCACTGTCATTTACTAGGCTACAGGCCACGTTAGGCCTACAGCATCTAAGGCGCTGGGATAGGATCCCTGCATGACGTCACTGTTTTTTTTTCATTTGCTTGGATGGGCACCATTTACAAGGGGGGTTGTGTGTGGCAGCCTAGCTGTATTTTTACATTGCACACAGAACTGATGTTCATTGTCAGGAAGGTGGGGCGGGGGGGGTGGGGTTGTTGGTTGCGGGAAGGGGCAGTCAAATATTTGCTATGGGGCCCAGTCTTTCCTAGTTATGCCCAGGGGCGTAACTAGAAAAGACTGGGCCCCATAGCAAACTTTTGACTGGGAGCCCCCCCTCCCCTGGGTATCACACAACCCCCCCTTGTAGACAGTGCCTCCCTATAGATAGCGCCATACAGCCCTCCCCCTGTAGATAGCGCCATACAGCCCTCCCCCTGTAGATAGCGCCATACGCCATATAGTTTGTCCTACAAAAGAGATGTATCCCTATCCACAAGATAGGGGATACATGTATGATTGCTGGCAGCGATAAGGAGAACGGGGGACCGAAAATCCCCCGACGTTCTCCATGAGAAACCTCAGACTTTCGCGGTCTGCATAGTTCAATAAAAATGAAAGGAGCGCTGGACACGCATGAGCACAAGCGCGAACGGTGCACAATTAATTTCTATGGAGCTGCCGACAGGCCCCAGAAGTCCGAGGTTTGTCATGGAGAACTTCGGGGGACTTTCGGTCCCCCGTTCTCCTTATCGCTGGGCGTCCCAGCGATCACACATGTATACCCTATCCTGTGTATAGGGGATGCATGTATTTTGTAGGAACAACCCCTTCAGTGACGTCGCGCTGCAGCAGCAATAGCGGCAGGCGGCACGGGCCCCGTAGCAGCCGCAGGCCCCGTAGCAGCCGCTACGGCTGCTACAGCGGTAGTTACGCCACTGGTTACACCCCTGTACTTAACAGACCATTTTTGGGTATTTAACAATGAACTATGCAAAGCAGATCACTCCCCAGTTCACACTCCTAGCTGAGGATATAAAAAGTTTGTATATCACAAATTGGGTACCAATTTGAACTTTATATCTGTATAGAGAATGTGATTTTTTTTCTTATCTGCATTGAATGTTTATACCATTCTTTTTAATCAGTACTGTACAAGGTGAATTTGAACATGCTCTGCATTTGGAAGTTTTTCCTCATGTATTCAGAAAGTGAACGGATCTTAGAATGACCATTTTTTTTTTCCTTTCTTTGTTGGAGTAACTCTTCTAATATTTAAGGTTATGTGTCAAAAAAACTTTAAATGCTCACTTTAAAAAGTGATACTGCAGTCTGTTTGATTTTAAAAAAAAATCACTAATTGAAAGGATGTTTTAACAAATTTAACTTGCTGTCCTCCACCAACTCTAATTGCTGTGCCTGCAGCCTGACCGCTTAATCATCAGAATTTTAGAGCTGCATGGGCTCGCTCTTGTATGTACTTGGGTGCCTTTACAGTAGGAAGTGTATAGATAAAGGGAAATCCTAGACGTATTCAGACATATGCACACTACTACACAAGTCTTCTAAAAGGAAAAAGTTTTTGTCTTTTAAACTGCATAAGAACACTGTAGCCAGAGTAAAATTTTAAATACGTTTCACCCAAAAGAATAAGCTGTATTGGTGTCTATCAGCCTTTTCAAGGACTAATAGGTTCAGGATTTAGATTTGAACGGTGTCCAAAACAAAAGGAAAATCCAGTTGATTTGTATGTGACTTTATGGTCTCTCCTTGCACTCAGTTCAGCCATTTTTTTCTAAATATTTTTTTATGCATCTTCAGTAGGAAAAAATGGTTGATATGTGAACGCTCCAAACATAAGTTAATGTTTAATCTCCCTTATTTAAATTTTTTTTATTTTAACTATTTAACTAACAGAATTTGTATGTTGGGTAGCTATAGCTGCAAGGCCTTTTTTATTCTGTTGCATTTAAATCAATAGGAAAGAAAACTCCACAACTAGAGCATACAAAGTCAGAATAAGTGTAAAAAAAAACAAAAAAAAAAACAATAGGTTTCTACTTCGAAATTAATAATACACTTCTTAGAGGGCTATCACATTAGAGAGCTGAAACTCTGGATAGTCTTCCTAGAGTGGGGGCTCACCTCTTCAACAACTAGACCCTTTTTTCCAGTCTATATAAGGCCCTTTTATAAAGCAAGAGCTATTTTCCTGCCAAACAAATGGAAAAAAAGGGGAAAAACAAATTTCGGCAGCTTTAAAGGTAGGTAGACCCTTAAAATTATACAAACAATATATACAAATATGTAATTTTGCCAGGATACCTCGGTAGCTCCATCGGTATTTAAAAGTGCAGTTAACGTTTTAATATTACATAGTTACATAGTTAGTACGGCTGAAAAAAGACACATGTCCATCAAGTCCAACCAAGGGAAGGGAAAAGGGAAGGAAAAATGTCTACACATAGGAGCTAATATTTTTTTGTTTTAGGAAATTATCTAACCCTTTTTTAAAGCCATCTACTGTCCCTGCTGTGACCAGCTCCTGCGGTAGGCTATTCCATAAATTCACCGTTCTTACTGTAAAGAAGCCTTGTCGCCTCTGCAGCTTGAACCTTTTTTTCTCCAGACGGAGGGAGTGCCCCCTTGTTTTTTGAGGGGGTTTTACAAGGAACAGGATATCACCATATTTTTTGTATGTGCCATTAATATATTTATATAAGTTAATCATGTCCCCCCTTAGTCGTCTTTTTTCAAGGCTAAATAGGTTTAATTCTTTCAATCTTTCCTCATAACTTAAATTCTCCATGCCCCTTATTAGCTTCGTTGCTCTTCTTTGTATTTTTTCCAACTCCAGGGCATCCTTTCTATGAACTGGAGCCCAGAACTGAACTGCATATTCTAGATGAGGCCTCACTAATGCTTTGTAAAGTGGCAATATTACATCTCTGTCCCGCGAGTCCATGCCTCTTTTAATACACGACAATATCTTGCTGGCCTTTGAAGCAGCTGATTGACACTGCATGCTGTTATTGAGTTTATGATTTACAAGAACACCCAGATCCTTCTCAACAAGTGAATCCGCCAGTGTAGCGCCCCCTAGGACATATGATGCATGCAGGTTGTTGGTACCCAGATGCATAACTTTACATTTATCTACATTAAACTTCATTTGCCAAGTGGACGCCCAAACACTTAGTTTGTTTAAATCTGCCTGCAATTCACAAACATCTTCCATAGTCTGAACTATATTACATAGCTTGGTGTCATCTGCAAAAATAGAAATAGTGCTATTAATCCCATCCTCTATATCATTAATAAATAAGTTGAATAATAGTGGTCCCAGCACTGAACCCTGGGGTACACCACTTATAACCGGTGACCATTCAGAGAAGGAATCATTGACCACAACTCTCTGGATACGGTCCTTGAGCCAATTCTCAATCCAATTACAAACTATATTTTCTAAACCTATAGTCCTTAATTTACCCATTAGGCGTCTATGGGGGACAGTGTCAAATGCCTTTGCAAAGTCCAAAAACACTATATCCACAGCGGCCCCTCTGTCTAGACTTCTGCTCACCTCTTCATAAAAACAGATTAGGTTAGTTTGACAACTTCTGTCCTTAGTAAAACCGTGCTGGCTGTCACTTATAATGCTATTTATTGTCACATAATCCTGTACATAGTAATATAACTGAATAAAAAGCGAAATTATTCATAGGATATATTCAACTGTATAAGCATAAACACTGACTGCAGTGTGAATTTGGCTTAATTCATACACCTAAATAGGCTGCTGTATATTTTTAATAAATTCTGTGCAAAAAAGTAATTTATAGATTCATGATGAAGTTAAAATAATGAAAAAAGTTGTTTCACCGGATTCAGTAGCAACATATACAGTATATGGACAAAAGTATTGGGACACACCTGTTAATCATGGATTTAAGGCGTTTCATTCAGTCCCATTGCCACAGGTGTATAAATTGAAGTCCCTAGCCATTTAGTCTGTCTTTACAAACATTCGTGAAAGTATGGGTCGTTCTAAAGAGCTCACTGAATTCCAGCGTGGTACTGTAATAGGATGAAACTTTTGCAACAAGTCAGTTTGTGAAATTTCTTCCCTCTTAGATATGAGTGCTGAGGCACATAGTGCATTAAAATCGCCAATATTCTGCCGACTCAATAACTGCAGAGTTGCAAACCTCCTCTGGCATTAACATCCGCACAGAAACTGTGTGCCGGGAGCTTCATGGCATGGATTTCCACGGCAAAGAGGCTGCATGCAAGCCTTACATCACCAAGCACAATGCCAAGCGTCGGATGGATTGGTGTAAAGCACTGGTCTCTGGAGTGACTAATCACGCTTCTCTATCTGGCAGTCTGATAGACGAGTCGGGTTTGGCAAATTCAAGGAAAAACTTTACTTGTCTGAATGCGTTGTGCCAACTGTAAAGTTTGGTGGAGGAGGGATAATACTATGGGGCTGTTTTTCAGGGGTTGGCCTAGGCCCCTTAGTTTCAGTGAAGGGAAATACTAATGCTTCAGCATACCAAGACATTTTGGACAATTCTATGTTTCCACCTTAGTGGGAACAGTTTGGGGAAGGCCCTTTTCTGTTCCAGCATGACTGCGCCCCAGTGCACAAAGCAAGTTCCATAAAGGCATGGTTGGGTGAGTTTGGTGTGGTAGAACTCGACTGGCACAGAGCCCTGACCTCAATCCCATTGGGTTGAACTAGAAAAGAGATTGCGAGCCAGGCCCTCTTGTCCAACATCCGTGTCTTACCTGACAAATGCTCTTTTGGATGAATGGACAAAAATTCCCACAGGCGGTGTGCGAAAATATTGTAGAAAGACTTCCCAGAAGAGTGGAAGGTGTTTTAGTTGCAAAGGAAGGGACCAACTCCATATTAATGCTTATGTATTTAGAATGGGATTTCATAAAAGCTTCTGTAGGTTTAATGTGTTGGTGTTCCAATACTTTTGTCCATATAGTGTATATACAGAGGTTTGTAGCCTTTTTGGGAGCATGAAACTGTGAATTTTATTAGGGTAGTGAGTTAGCGGATGATATTGATCCGGGGAAGAGTATGAGTTGGTTGGGTTTAATGTCAATTGGGTTATTGAAATGTCAATTGCCTTAAAAAAAAATATAACCCTAACACTGAAATGTTTTTGTTGCTTGTATTTATTGTATTAAGCACAGAAATGCTGAACTAGTTTTACCTTATTTATTTTGCTAGAGCCCCAGTTATGTCTTAAAAAGGACAGCCATTATGTCGGTATTAAATCATTCTCTTAAGGTCTTGCTCACTAAAGTGTAAAATATTCGACCCTTCTGCATAAATGAGATGTCAAATGGTTTTAAAGATTTTTTAGTTTAAACCTAATTTTGTTTTTAAGCGTGTTATTCCATTTTTATTCCCGTCCTTAAACCGAGCTTTTATTAGATTATGGAAGGCACTTAAATCATTGTCAGAAAAAATGGACCCCATCAGATGCACTTACTTTTGTTCACTGAGCTATAACATATAACAGGAAATTTAGCGTTATCTGTAAAGCAGGATTGTTTTATGCAGTTTGCTGTAAAATTTGACACACTCAGCTTAAATAATGTTCAGCAGAACAGTAAAAGCGGCTGCTCTGTGCTTTTACAGGGTCATCATTCATGTTCTTTGTATGTCCAATTTTGCTTAGCTCCCAAGACGCAAGACGGAACTTTGGGAATGTAGAAACGTTTCTATATCGGGAACTTTTTGTAATAGTCACACTGTAATAAAAATAGATGTTTGACTAAAACATACCGCAAATGTTTGGAATTAAATGGGTTAATAAATACCTTTTCTAGTTTGTTTTCTCATAAAGACAAATTGTAACATTTATTGAAACAAAGAATATTGGAGATCTGTAAAATAAACAGATGTTTTTGCATTTTGCTATATAGAATTTTTCACTCTGTGTAAATGGTAAAAACATCCATGCGCCAATCTATGATTCAGTATTAAAGGGATATTCTGATTTCAGAAAATGAAGGCTATTCATTGTATAAGAAGTAGTTATACAATTTTTCAATGTATTATCTGTATTAATTCCGAACCATTTTCAAGATCTCTTCTAGTTGTCATTTAATAGGAATGTTTGTTTTCTTCCGGTGGATAAAAAAATTCTATCCGGGTCATCGGATGGGCACAGAGATGTAGGACTGATTACAGTAATAGTCTGTGTATAAGAGATGTCTCTTGTATTAAGCCCAGTACCTGTGTACATCAAATGACAAGGACATGTTTTTATACACGGAGTAAACCGTGATGGTCGCTAATGAATGACCGCAAGCAGAGATATCGAAAACTATGAAAAATTACTGCAGTAAGTACATTGCAAATTGTAAAAACTTTTCATTATGCAATAAATACTTTTATTGGCTGAATTCGGAGTATCCATTTGAATGCTATGTGCACTACCTATCTGTATTTAAAGAATATATTTTTATGTAATTTTATGACGATCTGCCACCGTTTTTTATGCCTATGAATGAAGCCAGGAGGACTGGACATTTTCTCTAATCCAGGGCTACACAAAATTTTTTGTCAAGACGGTCGCATTGTCAGATTGTAGTACCTAAGGTCTCATTCAGACCAGCGTAATACTCGTCCATGTGCTGTGCATTGAAATCACTCACAGCACACGGACCCATGCAATTCAACGGGGCCATTCACAAAGGTTGTTTTTCACGCAGCGTGTCCATTGCGTGAAACTCACTGCAAGTCCTATATTGGTGCGTTATCACGCACCTAGATGCCCAGTGACGTCTATAGGTGCAGGAAAACCCACAAATGCAGGAATGTAGCCTAAAGCTGGCCACAAAAGAATGTTAACATGTACACTGCAACGTACACCTTTTGAAATCTTCTACATATACACTACCGTTCAAAAGTTTAGGGTCACTTAGAAATTTCCTTATTTTTGAAAGAAAAGCACAGTTTTTTTCAATCAAGATAACATTAAATTAATCAGAAATACACTCTATACATTGTTAATGTGCTAAATGACTATTCTAGCTGCAAACGTCTGGTTTTTAATGCAATATCTACATCGGTGTATAGAGGCCCATTTCCAGTAACCATCACTCCAGTGTTCTAATGGTACGTTGTGTTTGCTAACTGTGTTAGAAAGCTAATGGATGATTAGAAAACACTTGAAAACGGGGGCGCTCGCGAGCTGCTAACCAAGATGGCCGCATGCTGAGGTAGCTCCGCGACTCCTGGGCACAACAGCTACAAAAAGCTTATATTCGAGGTGAATCCCCTCGCTCACTTACCCTTCTCCTCCTTCCGGAGGATCTTCTGCCCGTATTGTCCATGGTTCGGAAGAGTGTGGTGGGGCGAAAGGACTTGAAACCACCGGAGTCCTCCGTCCCTGCCCCCCCACCTGAGATTGCAACTTCGCCCGCCATGTCGACCGTCTCTGAAGACGAACTACAGGCCTCGCCTGAGCTCATCGCAGTCTCCCAAGAAGACTGTTCACAGCTACCTGAACCCCAGTTCACCACCAGAGACGCCTCTCTGCTGCAGAAATGTAAACAGCTCTTACAGCAAGAACTGCAACTTACCGCTTCTAAGCTGTCGAGAGATCTTACCCGAGAGATACGCGAACTGGGAGCCAGGACGAACGTCCTGGAAACCAAGATGGACAACACCATTGAAGGTCTGCACGCGCACGATACCGAATTTGACTCGATGAGAGCAGACCTAGATTCTACAATGCTTCGTTTAGAGGACTTCGAGAATCGTGCACGGCGGGGGAACCTCCGGATACGAGGTTTGCCTGAGACCTATGAGGACCTTAACTCTTCCATTACAGCCCTATTCCAAGAGCTGGCACCGGGTCTCCCAATAGACAGGCTGGAGATGGATCGGGTCCATAGGTCGCTCGGCCCTAAGCGTCAAGATGGCAAGCCACGAGATATAGTGGTGAAACTCACCTACTATACCACCAAAGAAACTCTGTCCCAGAAGGCCAGAGCTGCATCAACCCTTAAGTTTCAGAGCCACGAGTACCAGATTTTTGCTGATCTTTCCCCGATCACCATACAGAAACGACGGAATATGAGAAACCTGCTAGCTGTTCTACAAAATCGCCAGATCAGATATCGCTTGGGATATCCCTTCAAGCTCCAATTCTCTCTGGATAACAAATACTATTCGGCCAGCTCGGCAGATGAGCTTAAGCAAATTTTGGTCACCCTGCAGCTTTTACCGGCAGACGCTGACCGCTCGAGTCAACCTTCTCCGGTACGCCGGGACGGGCCGCTGCTACGTCCCATTTGGAACAAGGTACCTCCACGCAGACCGCCTGGGAGAGCTGGAGCCGTTTCTGATGTCCGAGACGATCCCGGCTGATGGATGAGTACTTTTAGCATGTTTCACCCTGTGTATTGGCTCACCTGCAGCGGAGACTGATCTATGTTCTGAGGAGTGGGCTGCCATGGCAGCCATGTTTTGCTGTATCTGAAAAGAGTTTGCCGTTTAACTGAAAGTAATGTTTATTAATCTGGTGCTGACCCTTTCCTCCATTAATGTGGTTGTCATTTTTTTTCTGTCTTGCCGGCCAGACACGCTTTGCCTTGCTTTTTGGCGGCATTGTGTGTATGGCCCGCAGGGGATCAACTTGCGCTATAATTTGATGTTATTGATGAGCCCGGCCCTGCCTTATGCTGACCGGAGCGGGGACTTGATTATTGACCGTGGTGCGGCCTGCCTGTCACTCACCGGCCCAAGGTCAGGGGTGGTGGGTGGCGGGCATGCGGCCCCGCGGCAAGCCACACAGTGCGGTGGGTTATATTCAACTGTACTGAATAACAGCCATGTTTAAACTTTGACCATATGATTGTAAGTGCCTCAGCGTGCCTGGTCCGCCATTTTATTTGGGGCAGAATGTTTTGGGAAATTATTGTTCTCTTCCCTCTGTCCACACTCCCTGGTTTGTTCTCCCCTCTTTGTCATGACAACGCCTTTGGGTTCGCCTCAACGGATTGCCGTAACCACACCTTTGTGCCCAGGTGTTGGCGACCCCGGATTCTATCAGTAATACCCCCTGTGCTACTGTCCACCCTTCTTGGCCGATTTTCGGACACTTTCTTTCTCTAGATTTCCAAATGCATATTTGTCTCTATACCCCTTTTTACTTAATCTGTTTCTCCCACCCCTCTCTTTCCGGCCCTTCTTTCCCTTTCCCCCTGTCGGTCAGAACTCATTATAAAACTACTAGACCCTACATATGGCAGCCTCCGCCTTAAAAATAATCTGTCATAATGTCCAAGGCTTCAATTCCCCACATAAACGATCGAAGGCATTTGATTTCTATAAAGCCTGTCATGCGGACATTGTCTGTCTCCAGGAAACCAGATTCTCTGTCACCTCCAGACCACAATATCTCAGCGCACATTTCCCTGTTTTCCATGGCGCATATGCTCATGAAAAGCGACGTGGGGTAGTTATTGCCTTCAGAAAGAATCTCCCTTTTCTTTGTAATACGGAAATCCTTGACCCTACTGGTCGTTATGTGATTCTTGTTGCCACTCTATTTGATATAGAAGTGACCTTAGTGGGATATTATGGACCAAATGATTTCCAAACAGGGTTTTTTTCTCACTTATTTAAATTGATAGATGCTAATTGTAAGGGCTTATTAGTGGTAATGGGCAACTCAAATCTGGTAATCAATCCCTCTATAGATAAATCCCCAGCCCCGACCTCACCCACATCTCAAACTCCTTCATCTACTTTTAGCGACATGTTACGCACACATGATCTCCAAGACCTGTGGAGGGAACTCCATCCTAATACAAAAGATTTTACTTTTTACTCCAACCTTCACTCCTCTTTTAGTCGCATTGATCACATATTCACGTCTCAGCGTTCACTACCATTATGCTCCGCTGCAAAGATACTTAGCACACCCTGGTCTGACCATAACCCTGTTGAGGTCTCCTTCTCTTCTCTGATCCCACGGGGGCTCTCCTTTAATTGGCGCCTAAACGACTCCCTATTGACATCCAAAGACTCATTTGCACAGATTGAAGTAGCCGTTAAGGAATACTTTGACTTCAACGTGGGTTCCACGTCATCGCCGATTATACTATGGGAAGCCCATAAAGCCACCCTGCGGGGGGCTCTCATTAGGATGGGGTCCATTAAAAAGAAAAACAGAGAAAAGAAGATAGATTTATACCGAACGTTAGACCAAAACGAAAATGCTTGGAAACAGACTCCTTCACTTGCTAATAAAGCTACAGTTGAGGCCACCAAATTAGAACTCGATCTTTTATTAACGGAACAGGCTGAACGTAAACTACGATGGCCCAAACAGCGCTATTACTTGCAAAGCAATAAACCAGGTAAACTTTTAGCTCGCCAGCTGCAAGTTCCCGTGGTGCCAAAAGAACCTATTAGATTGCGGACAGCCTCCGGCACAATAACAGCTGACCCTAATAAGATTGTCTCCCAATTTAAAAATTTCCTTTCCAAATTGTACTCATCCCCCCCACCTTTTGACCCCTTGAAGGCTGAAGGCCTGTTAGCCAATCTGATCTTTCCGGGCATCACCCCCGCCAATCTTGATGACTTGGAGGCCGAGATATCTGAGACGGAAGTTCAGGCGGCTATCAAGGAGTTAAAACCTTCTAAATCTCCTGGTCCAGATGGTTTCTCCACATTATACTACAAAAAAACTTTCCCCGCTCCTAAGCCCGTATTTAACCCAACTCTTTAACACTATCAGAACTGGCACGAGCCTTCGGGCACCAACCCCGACGGCCCATATTGCAATGATCCCCAAACCTCAAAAGGACGCTCTTCAAATTACTAATTATAGACCAATATCCCTCCTGAACACTGATATAAAAATTTTAGCAAAAATTCTGGCGACTAGAGTCAACCGCTTCCTTGACGGGATTATACATGGAGACCAGGCAGGCTTTGTCCCTGGCAGACAAACAAGCGATTGTACCAAGAGAGTTATATCCCTGGTTCATCTGGCACATAAGAGAAATGTGGCTTCAATGCTCCTTTCGCTCGACATTCAAAAAGCCTTTGATACAATATCCTGGTCTTACATGGATTTTGCCTTGGGGAAGTGGGGTTTTGGTAGCCATTTTATGTCATGGGTGCACGCCCTCTATTCTAACCCTACTGCTAAAGTTTGTTATGCGGGTTATCAGTCTGCTTCCTTTTCTATTGAACGGGGCACCAGACAAGGATGCCCTCTATCCCCTATTCTATTTATTCTAGCACTTGAACCCCTAGCTATGATGATTCGCCAAAATCCGAACATCAGGGGTCTGGAGTTAGGGGGTGTGCAACACAAATTGTCCCTCTTCGCTGATGATATGCTACTTATGCTCTCCCAACCCCTTGTCTCCCTTCCTAACTTAATGCAAACTCTATCAGAATTCGCTTCAATCTCTGGACTTGCTATAAACCCCACGAAATCCATCGCATTAAATATTAACCTATCACAACAAACTCTGCACTCATTACAAAGTCATTTCCCCTTTCAGTGGGCCAGACATTCACTGAATTACCTGGGTATTCATTTGACCCCCTCCTACGATCAGCTGTATTCCGCTAACTACCCCTCCCTTATCCGCTCTCTAACATCCTCGATGACATCCTGGCAATCCACCTATCCATCCTGGATGGGGCACATCTCTGCAGTCAAAATGACCATCCTTCCAAAGCTCCTTTACTTGTTTCAAACCCTGCCAATCAAAGTCCCACCACACATTCAGAACCGGATTTCATCATTTATTTGGAAGGGAGCGCGCCCTAGAATATCCAGGTCCACCCTTTGCTCGCCAAAGGTCGATGGAGGTTTGGGGGTTCCGAATGTTTCCAAATATTAGCAAGCAGCTATGATAGCATCCTTAACCAAATTGCACGTTTCTGCAAATATGCCTTTTATGGGTGTACCTGGATATTCCGGAGATGTCGCCAACCCCGATCCAATCACTGCCCTGGTTGCCCCCCTCCCTGCGCTCTCCTCATCTTTCCCCCCCACTTACGCACATTTTAACGGTATGGGACTCTGTCAAATATTCTAGCAGATTGATCTCGCCGCACCTTCCCCTCCTTTCCCTGTGGCATAACCCCCTGTTCTCCCCAGGCGCAGACAATTATCATGCCTTTAAATGGTGGTGGTCAAGTGGTATACTCAGAGTTCATCACCTTCTAACGCCCACTCACTCTCGGATTCTCTCGTTCTGTGAGCTTCAGACCTCTCAGCAGATCCCCAATGGCGAAGTATTCCGATATCTACAACTCAAGAATTGGATTACTTCTCTTCTCCATAACAAGACTGCTTCTGACTCTTACTCTCAGTTCGAGCGAATCTGCGAAACTAGCCCTAACACTAAAGGGATCATATCAGTCTTATATAAGTGGCTCCTTAACAACCCCACACCTGTTCCTCACACATATGTGGATCGATGGCACCGGGACCTGGGGGTGACGCTTGAACCAGCAGAATGGCACAATATCTGGAGCACAGTGTCGCACTGCTCAATTAATATGAATATATTAGAATCAGCTTATAAAGTCATGATGCGGTGGTATCTGGTTCCTAGCCGACTTGCACGTGCTTTTCCCACCTACCCCGACTCATGCTTTCGTGGTTGCCACACTCCTGGTGACATGCTCCATATCTGGTGGTCCTGCCCAAGGCTTATACGATTCTGGAGTAGGGTGTTTGGTCTCGCCCAAAGTTTATTTGGCATAATTATACGAAAAGACCTTAAGATAGGTCTTCTTCATCACAAACCCCCAGAGCTCACAAACGCACAATTTCGGTTATTTTCTTATATCCTATTGGCTGCAAAAATAACTATCGCCCACTCCTGGAAAAAACATGCAGTAACTTTTACAGAGGTCAAAACTAGAATGGACCAGATATTTGTGAACGAAAAACTTACAAGCATCTTATTGGAGTTGCCGGTTTTGAGTCGCTCTGGCTACCCTGGATTAGCTACGCATACCCTCATCTGCCTGCCACTATAATTACTGCTTATTAAAGTCCAACGACTTCCTTCATTCCAGATTTCTGGCCGACACCCCCCCTTACCTTTCCCAGCTTTCCGCTATATTCTTCCCAATCCTTCTACTCCCCCCTTCTCCGTCTCTTGTTTTTATGATGTTTCTTTTTCTTATATCGATCCTGCATTTTATTGTCACTGCAACCACGAATGTTTGACACTTTGTCTTTATAACTGCAATATAATTTGCTGAATGTAAAGATTTATTTTTTATGTTTTATATTTTTTCTTTGTGTTTTCGAAATATGCCCTTTACCTTGTTGTAAAACCTTTCAATAAAATTTGTTGAAAAAAGAAAACACTTGAAAACCCTTGTGCAATTATGTTAGCACCGCTGTAAACAGTTTTGCTGTTTAGAGGAGCTATAAAACTGACCTTCCTTTGAGCTAGTTGAGAATCTGGAGCATTACATTTGTGGGTTCGATTAAACTCTCAAAATGACTAGAAAAAGAGAGCTTTCATGTGAAACTCGACAATCTATTCTTGTTCTTAGAAATGAAGGCTATTCCATGCGATAAATTGCCAAGAAACTGAAGATTTCCTACAACGGTGTGTACTACTCCCTTCAGAGGACATCACAAACAGGCTCTAACCAGAGTAGAAAGAGAAGTGGGAGGCCCCGCTGCACAACTGAGCAACAAGACAAGTACACTAGAGTCTCTAGTTTGAGAAATAGACGCCTCACAGGTCCTCAACTGGCAGCTTCATTAAATAGTACCCGCAAAACGCCAGTGTCAACGTCTACAGTGAAGAGGTAACTCCAGGATGCTGGCCTTCAGGGCAGAGTGGCAAAGAAAAAGCCATATCGGAAACTGGCTAATAAAAGGAAAAGATTAATAAGGGCAAAAGCACACAGACATTGGACAGAGGAAGATTGGAAAAAAGTGTTATGGACAGACGAATCGAAGTTTGAGGTGTTTGGATCACACAACATTTGTGAGACGCAGAACAACTGAAAAGATGCTGGAAGAGTGCCTGACGCCATCTGTCAAGCATGGTGGAGGTAATGTGATGGTCTGGGGTTGCTTTGGTGCTGGTAAAGTGGGAGATTTGTACAAGGTAAAAAGGGATTTTGAATAAGGAAGGCTATCACTCCATTTTGCAACGCCATGCCATACCCTGTGGACAGCGCTTGATTGGAGCCAATTTCATCCTACAACAGGACAATGACCCAAAGCACACCTCCAAATTATGCAAGAACTAATTAGGGAAGAAGCAGGCAGCTGGTATTCTATCTGTAATGGAGTGGCCAGCGCAGTAGTCACCAGATCTCAACCCCATAGAGCTGTTGTGGGAGCAGCTTGACCGTATGGTACGCAAGAACTGCCCATCAAGCCAATCCAACTTGTGGGAGGGGCTTCTGGAAGCATGGGGTGAAATTTCTCCCGATTACCTCAGCAAATTAACAGCTAGAATGCCAAAGGTCTGCAATGCTGTAATTGCTGCAAATGGATCATTCTTTGACAAAGTTTTCTAGTCATTTTGCAACTCATTTGATAAATAGAAGTGTGAGTTTTCATGGAAAACACAAAATTGTCTGGGTGACACCAAACTTTTGAACGGTAGTGTGTATGTATATGTGTATATATATATATACATACACACACATACACACACACACACATATACAGTGAAGGAAATAAGTATTTGATCCCTTGCTGATTTTGTAAGTTTGCCCACTGTCAAAGACATGAACAGTCTAGATTTTTTTAGGCTAGGTTAATTTTACCAGTGAGAGATAGATTATATAAAAAAAAAAAAAAAGAAAATCACATTGTCAAAATTATATATATTTATTTGGATTGTGCACAGAGAAATAAGTATTTGATCCCCTACCAACCATTAAGAGTTCAGCCTCCTCCAGACCAGTTACACGCTCCAAATCAACTTGGTGCCTGCATTAAAGACAGCTGTCTTACATGGTCACCTGTATAAAAGACTCCTTTCCACAGACTCAATTAATCAGTCTGACTCTAACCTCTACAACATGGACAAGACCAAAGAGCTTTCTAAGGATGTCAGGGACAAGATCATAGACCTGCACAAGGCTGGAATGGGCTACAAAACCATAAGACAGACGCTGGGTGAGAAGGAGACAACTGTTGGTGCAATAGTAAGAAAATGGAAGACATACAAAATGACTGACAATCGACATCGATCTGGGGCTCCATGCAAAATCTCACCTCGTGGGGTATCCTTGATCCTGAGGAAGGTGAGAGCTCAGCCGAAAACTACACGGGGGGAACTTGTTAATGATCTCAAGGCAGCTGGGACCACAGTCACCAAGAAAACCATTGGTAACACATTACGCCGTAATGGATTAAAATCCTGCAATGCCCGCAAGGTCCCCCTGCTCAAGAAGGCACATGTACTGGCCCGTCTGAAGTTTGCAAATGAACATCTGGATGATTCTGAGAGTGATTCTGAGAAGGTGCTGTGGTCAGATGAGACTAAAATTGAGCTCTTTGGCATTAACTCAACTCGCCGTGTTTGGAGGAAGAGAAATGCTGCCTATGACCCAAAGAACACCGTCCCCACTGTCAAGCATGGAGGTGGAAACATTATGTTTTGGGGGTGTTTCTCTGCTAAGGGCACAGGACTACTTCACCGCATCAATGGGATAATGAATGGAGCCATGTACCATCAAATCCTGAGCGACAACCTCCTTCCCTCCACCAGGACATTAAAAATGGCTCGTGGCTGGGTCTTCCAGCACGACAATGACCCGAAACATACAGCCAAGGCAACAAAGGAGTGGCTCAAAAAGAAGCACATTAAGGTCATGGAGTGGCCTAGCCAGTCTCCAGACCTTAATCCCTTCGAAAACTTATGGAGGGAGCTGAAGATCCGAGTTGCCAAGCGACAGCCTCGAAATCTTAATGATTTACAGATGATCTGCAAAGAGGAGTGAGCCAAAATTCCATCTAACATGTGTGCAAACCTCATCATCAACTACAAAAAACGTCTGACTGCTGTGCTTGCCAACAAGGGTTTTGCCACCAAGTATTAAGTCTTGTTTGCCAAAAGGATCAAATACTTATTGCTCTGTGCACAATGCAAATAAATATATATAATTTTGACTATGTGATTTTCTTTTTTTTTTTTTATATAATCTATCTCTCACTGGTAAAATTAACCTAGCCTAAAAATTCTAGACTGTTCATGACTTTGACAGTGGGCAAACTTACAAAATCAGCAAGGGATCAAATACTTATTTCCTTCACTGTATATATATACACACACACACACACACACACTATATATATATATATATATATATATATATTTATTACACACACACACACATATGGGTATCTGTGTGACTAGTACAACTTTCGAAAAACATTTTATTTAAAAATTATTTTTACTTTGAAATACAGCGCTTATTTTTTTTGTATCCTGTATACAGATCAGCTGTATCTAGCACTGAAACCTGTATCAGTCAGGTCAGTGGCACGGTTTGGTTCAGTGAAAGCGGGTTTTGCATGTCTGACACGCAGGATCGAGCTTCTATCGATCACATCTAAGTTCAGAACTTGAAGTTATGTGATCGATTTTAGTCAGAGACATGCATGACCCGCTTTAACTCAACCCATCAGTCCCGTACACAGTATACAAAGCAGCTGTAACTCAAAAAGTAAAAATAATTTTTAATATACAGTAATTAGAAAGTTGCACCAAAGGCGTACATAGTCTTTAAAGAGAACCTTTCACCTGCACATACATGTGCAGCTGAGTGTAGCATGTAATGGGCAGGGCTGCACAAACCCTAGGGCACTTTACATATTTCTCCTACCCTCCTCCGTTATTTAGATATCGGTGCAGTTTTATTTGGCGCCCAATATTTAAATAACCCCCTGAACGGTCAATGCGGCGTGTTTAGGCAAGGGGGCGTGTAATAACGCTGTGACAATGTCCAATCAGCTACGGACAGTGCCACAGTAAGAGCTGGAGCGAGGAGAGAGTATGCGCACGTACGCGTAGTTTGGAGCTGTGCTCCATGGTTTGTGCAGCCCTGCCCATTACCTGCTGCGCTCAGCTGCACATGTATAGGCAGGTAAAAGTTTATCTTTAAGATACTTGCGTTAAATAACTTTATATAGAATCCTTTTAATTGTAGTATAAAAGACAAACTCTAGAAGACACTTAAAATCATACCCGACACCCCCTAACCAGGTCCATATTATAACCGCATTATTCTGTTTTAAAGAGTTTTTTTCTGTAATTTGCTACTTCAGCTCCTAGCTTGTTAACTTTTTGTTTCTTATTTCGCTTTCTTGGATTTTTATTATTTACTACATTCTCACTCCAGTCCTTCACACACCACAGTACTGGAAAGACAAAAACATATACGTGTACGGCATTGTGCAAGAACTTTATCTTACTGATGACATACATGTTCATCATTTTTCATTAAGGGGTTAAATTAAACTTAATCTTTTATGAGTAGTAAAGGGGTTGTCCAGTCTGGAAAGCCCCATTTTCATATACCCTATTAGGCAATGCTGAGTGAATAGGGTCTCTTTTTCAGGATCCTCATCCTTTGGCCAGAGTGGAGGACATGTAATAAGAATGTCTCAGGTGGACCTGTCTGTCCTGCATTACACAGACAACCTATTAATTTGAACGGGCACTGTGTAATGCTTAATTTCCCCTGTGGTGTCACTGTAGGAAAACTGAACTCTTCCCACCTACTAAAAGGCTTCCCCACATGTGACAGTTGATTTCCCTTCAAGGGAGCAATTTGTGGTCTACTTAATGTCAAGGGACACTTCTAACTAGCAGGGATTGTCCAAAGTGGACAACCCCTTATGACTATGCAGTTCATTAATGTAAAAGGGGTATTCCCATCGTCTAATATTATAATCAATGGGGGTTTAACCTCTAGGACCCCTGCCAATCCTGATAATGACTGAGGTCCTTTTCAGTATTTTTCTTGGCTTGTACTTGAGGGCTGTGCTGCAGTACCCAGCACATAAGGGGGGGGGGGGATGCTGGGAGCATTGTAGTGCAAATATTTGCAATATTGCACTTTTATCATATAATATTCACAATATTGCACTTTTAACATATAATATTCATATCGATATCCCTAGCAATTAAATAAAGGGCTTTGCTAAAGGACAGCAAATACGTGCTCTTCATGTTGGATTTTACAATATTCGTGTGTTGGAAGATCTGTTGCCAGAATTTTAAACGCCCACCAAATGTGTAGGAAGGTACCCATGTTACTATTACATCTCCAACAAATGAAGTAGAACCATACATCTGTTTTAGTCTGACAGGTGTAAGATCCCACCTAGAGAGAACCTTGTGAAAAGTGTGAACCGGTCACATACTGTAAGTCAGATCACCATGATCACTCATTAGAACATCCAAAAATGAATGCAGACAGGTTTTGTGTGACATCTTTGCATTTTAGATGTGTCTGATTGATTTCAGAGTAGTGTTATTGCCAACCAGTTTTGGTCATTTGAAGTAAGGCATTTACAATCACAATATTTTGTGCAAGACATTAAATTCAACAAGAAAATTAAAAAACTAAGGGGAACAGAAACAATAATTGTCCTCTGCATGTCTCTAAAAACATTGCTAGTGTTCAGATGAATCACTAATTTCATCACAGCTTCTGGTACAGAAATCAGAATGTCCCAGCAATTTAGTGGATACATAATTACAAATACTTAAACACTCCAAACGAACATAATAATGACTATTAAAGTAATAAAGAGGGTAATACTGTAGAAAGAAAGAAATACATACATTACGAAGTTCAAAGAAACACCACAAAATACATAGACTAGGAATGCGGACATAGAGGGAGTACAGATTTTTGGGGCAAAAAATGCTAATTTAAATGTGTCCTTAATGCCATGTCTGTCGGTATTTCAGCTAAAAGACCTTATTACCAATCCAATGAATAAGCGATAAATGTTAGACCTGTGCGGGTCTCACTGCTGGGACCCCAGTCCCCTGTTCCACCCAGCCGTACAAGCGCAGCTAGGAGTTTGAATGGAGTGGAGCATCCGCCCTGTCACTCCATTCAAAGTCTATGGCACTGACTGAAAGGGACGACAAATTTAACCTTTGCCAATCAACAAATAAAATGACAGACATACGGCCAAATGACATACTACAAAAGCAAATCTAGTATTGTGCAACAGACTTTCTTTAGTATCTGTGTTAGACATGAAAACAAAATGCAATGCTCAGTGATGAACAAAATAGGATATATTGTGAAAGTATTGCAATATTTATGGGGCATATGTAGCCTGCCCAACACATTAAAGCATGGAAGATTACACCCAGACAATTACTAAATTATCAATTCTAAGTACAGAATTTTCTATTCACTAGACATTGTACAATTTCAAAGCAACCAAAGATTTCCAATAGATCTATAAATGCTTTATGACAGCAAGATCATGGCTGCTACTGAAGGGAATAGAAAAATACCAGGATAATCCAATATCCTTAAAAATGTTTTTGGTGTAAGCCATAGGTTTTTCTTTTGTAGATAATTAGGGGTTTGAATCAAAATAGAAAACAGGAAATTATTATGGATGATATTTCAATAAAATATCTCAGAGACACCTCAAATCGCCCCCACCGCAAAAGGTTTTTGGCCACTCACGGAGAAAAAAACGTGACGAGCTCTTTCTTCATGTGTTTTCTGCCTCTAATCTCCCATTGAAATCAATGGAAGTCAGAAAAAAACGGCGGGGCTTGTTTGGAGAATTTATTGCAGCCTTTCTTTGCATTCGATTATACGGCCGTGGGCAAGAAACACGTGGGAAAAGCATCAAACAATGCTGGCAATTCAAGGATATGGCGGGACAAGGGTCAGGTGACCCCCATTCTGGAGATAGGTGCGGGACCAGCATCTACCAGACATTTATGGCAGATCCAGTGGATATGCCATAAATGTCTTCGATGGAAATAACCCTATAACCCCTGAAGGAGGCAGTCCCATTTTCCAAAACGGATGAGTCTCGTTATGAGGTAATAACTTTGGAATGCTTTTACTTATCCAAGTAAATATTAGAATGTTTTTTTCGTGACAGATACTTTAATTTGGTGGTGAATTTTCATCAATAGCTTTTCTATTTATTCAAAAAATATTAGAAACTCTGCTTCTAGTAGAAAAAAAACGATCCCACAATTTATTCCCATATGTGGTCGTAAACTGCTGTTACGGCACAGCAGGGCTCAGAAGGGAAGGAGAAACCTTCTGCTTCTGGATTGCAGATTTTGCTGGAATGGTTTTCAGGGAACCATGTCACATTTGCAAAGCCCCTGAGGTATCTGTACAGTTGAAAACGCAAGTAGAAGTAGTGGACCCATTTGGAAACTACATCCCTAAAGGAATTCATCTAGGGGTGTAATGAGCTTTTTGACCCCACAGGTGTTTTCAAGAATTTAACCCCTTCCCGACATTTGACGTGTCCATACGCCAAAGTCGGGTAGGGGGAAGTATGGAACGGGCTCACGGAGTGAACCCGCTCCATACGATGCGGGTGTCGGCTGTATGTTAGAGCCGACACTTCAGAGTAACGAGCGGCATCATGCTGGAGCACGATAACGCTCGTTTAACTCGTTAGAAAAAGGGGGGCGACCCCCTCTAACAGCTCATCGCGCCCCCTGCAACGCAACCCTCATACCACTTAATCAACGGAAAAATAAAAAAAGTTATGGCTCTCGGATTTTGGCGACACAAAATAAATTTTATTTTTTACACTTTACTTGTAAAAGTAGTAAAATATAGAAAAAAACTATATATATTTGGTATCGCCGTAATCGTAGTGACCCACAGAATAAAGTTAACATCTTGTTTTAATTGCACAGTGAATTTCGTAAAAACGGTGCGCAAAAAACCATGGAGGAATCGCTGTTTTTTTTTCATTTTCTACCCGACAAATATTTTTTTTTCCCGTTTCCTAGTAAATTATATGGCAAAATAAATGGTGCTACGCAAAACTACAACTCGTCCCGCAAAAACCAAGCCCTCATAGTACTATATTGACGGAAAAATAAAGACGTTATGGCTTTTGGAAAGTGGGGAGGAAAAAACGAAAATGAAAATTTGAAAAAGGGCTGCGGCGGGAAGGGGTTAATGTGCAGTGGATAATGCAGCGTGAAAACTAATTTTCAACAATTATGCCATTGTTATTAATATAGTGTGCATAGCTTGAGCCAACGGAGACACAAAACATCCCATAAATTATTAGTTATGCAGGTTCTCCTGGGTACGAAAATAACCCAATATGTGGTCATAAGCTGCTGCCTTAACACACGGCAGGGCTTAAAAGGGGAGAAGCGGAATGCGACTTAATTGGTACTACATCTGGGGATATGTGTATAAACTGGGCAGATTACATCAGGGTAAACAGGGTTTCGACTACATAATACATTTAAAATTCCAGCGATGTATGGTAAATTTTAAAAACACTTACACGCAGTTCTGATTTTGTAGTGCAGGTGTCATACAGAAATAGTGTGATGCATCCCATTTTAAAGCACGCACTGTTTTGGCTCTCTCCCTTCTTTTCAGTTCAAAAAATTTTGCTGTAAAAATGTTGTTCGGTGGACAGCTATTCCGGACTCCCCAACACACATGCACCTTAAGTTCACATCAGTGTTGGAGCCTCCGTCACAGATCCAGTCAAGAATGCCAGTCAAGGGGATCGGTCAGCCGCACCGTTGGTGCGACGTCCTGGATACTACAGTTTTTTCTGACGGCGCAGAAAAACTAAAACTTTAATGCAGATGTGAATCCAGCCTATGCGAAGAAAGTTGCCATCCTTCCTGATCCACCTAGTTTGAGCTTTTGGTGGCAGAGCTATCTTTGCAAGGACCCTGCAATTGAATGTTTTTCTACAAGCAAAGGTGGATTCCATATATTGGAGACATCTCTTGAAGTCTAAGTAATGGAAGTCTCTTTCCTTCTGTGATTTTGCCTCATTACAAAAGGAAGAAAGAACAATTTCCTGCAAATGGTGATGTTTAGAGGCTACCTTAGATAATAAGGTAGGGTCTGGTCTAATAAAAATGTTGTCTTCTAACACCATGGTGAAAGGCAGGTTTATAGAAATAGCCTTTAACTCATTAACCCCATGGGTCGATGTGAAAGCCATCAGGAAACCGGTCTCAAGCGTCAAAATCTTTATGGACAAAGAATCTAAAGGCTCAAAGGGAGGTTTAATCAGGGAATTGAGGACTAAATTAGGATCCTAAGGGAAGGACTTTCGGAAAAGCGCTACTTCTAGGTGCTGGGCCCCAACACAAATCCTGCAACAGGGACCCCTAAATATTACACATTTTTAGTATTGATCTCCTCATATGTGGCAGAGAGACTGCTACCTCTGCACCCTCTACAGTTAAGCCACTGACTTTCAGCCTATCAATAGGCCTGAACATATAGGAAACTTTTAGAAATCTCACTGTGCTGCCACCAAGACCAGGATCATAATATCTTGTCCGATACTTAAGGCAATCTCTTTAGATGACCGTTCTTGTCCTAGGCCGCCAGGATTTCCTATTGAAGAGCACTGGTATAGCCCTGAACCCAATAGTACTGGGTGATGGAAACAGAGATCCTAGGAGAGACATTGTGTATCCCTAAGGTAAGCAAAGACAAGAAATCTGGTTTGCTACTAAGCTGCAGTCTTTCTTTTCTTCCGCTATGTAGCATCTTTTGTTGCCAACTACATAGTTTGTAAATATATCCCTAGAAAAATGTTACTTCATTCCGATGCCTGCCTTGATTTTCTGGTATGGACTATCCATTCTAGTCTTAAAAGGATAAAGAATATTTGAGATACATAATTTGAGCAAGTCTATTCTGACTTCTCTAGGATTAAAAATTATTCTTCACACGTGGTGAAAAGAAAGTCTTTCTAGCGAATGTGGGCGGACATCTCTGCCACTAACTTGGTGGAGACTCGAGTGGCCATAGGAATACCAAAGGGGAGGGCATGGAGCTGAAAATGTTCAAGAACCCCCCCCCCCCCCCACAGAAACTTCTAATGTTCCTGATGAATCAGAACATGACAATCTAAGTCCTGTAAATCGATGCGATCTATGTAGCAGTGTGGGAACCAAAGGTTCCACATAGTCTTTACCGTCTCCATTTAGAATTCTTTATATTTTGAGGACTCTATTCAGGGTCTTAGAATTTATAACGGTCCTGAAGGAAGCACTCAGAATTTTGACTAGGGAAAAGACAAAGTAATACCCTCTCCATTCCTTCTGTTTGAAATAGGAACTTCTAGCCCTTTACCTAAAGAACAGACTGGCCTACCGCAGATGGTTGATTCTTTGTTATAAGGAACCTTTTTAAAAAGGGAAAAAACTAAAATCTAGCCTTAATCCCCAGTGTCTAAAATCCACATGCTTGTGGAAATAGCTGACTAGGATCCTCTACAGGCTGCCGATATGTCAACACTGATAGCATCGCGAAGGAGTTTAACCTATACTACGAGTCCCCCTTTAATATTGACATTTAATATGGTCTGGAAACCTAGATTCTAGATCCAGACAGGACATTATTGCCTCTTTTCTGGACTCTGTTAGTCTCCCTACACTGTCAGAAGCAGCGGCACTTAGACTTTCAGCCCCGATTACAGAAGCTGAAGCTTTAAAGGTCCTCTCGGCCATCCCGACAGGTAAAAGCCCTGGCCCTGATGGATTCCCAATCGCTTATTATAAAACACTAGCTTTTATACCCGGTGTTGCTCGGGAGGTTGACTTACGGTATGGATAGAGTAAAAGCTCACAATTTAAATACCTCTCAGTATGAATTTAATTGCTACCTCTCGATATGCTAGAGTCTAAATGTTATTGGAAGCATAAAAGAAATGAAATGAAGCAATATATTCATTACAGATTTAGGCCTCATGCACACGAACGTAAAAACGCTCGTAATCACAGGCCATAATTACGGCTGTAATTACGGGCCCATAGACTTCTATTGGCCACGGGTACCTTCCCGTTTGCTTACGGGAAGGTTCACGGGCCGTTGAAAAATATAGAACATGTCCTATTTCAGGCCGTAATTACGGCACCGGCAGGCCCATATAAGGGTTCATGCCCACTTCAGTCTTTTTCTTCAGGGTGCTCTCCGTTTTTCAGACGGCTAGTACCCTGACCCATGCATTTCAACTTGGCCACGCACACTTCAGTTTTTTTGACGGTCCCGTTGCTCCATTCCGACAAAAGTAGAGCATGTCCTACTTTGGTCTGAGATTCCGTGACCGTAAGGCCCATGCAAGTCAATGGGGCCGTCAAAAAAACCGAAGGCACACGGAAGTGTGCCATCCGTGTGTGACGGAGCCGTTGCCTAGCAACGGTCGGGCAGGCAGAGGTACACATACAGAAAGATACTGCACTAATCAGCAGCCCCTTCTCTCTTTCAGCACTGATAGAGAGAAGAGGCTGCTGATCAGTGCTGGAACGATATTAAGCGATATTAAGAAAAATAAGTTCATACGTACCCCAGCCGTTGTCTTGGTGACGCGTTCCTCCTCAGACATCCAGTCCGACCTCCCTGGATGACGCTGCAGTCTATTTGACCTTTTGCGCTTTTTAAGTCTAGGGTTATACCTAGACTTTTTTGTCGAACTAGATTAGGTGTCAACCTACAGCACTCGTGCCACAGCTTGCACACGGGGCCTTGATCTCTGCAACGCTCTCCCCGTGTCCAGAGCTGTTATATGCTGCGGCACTGAACACCGGGAGAGACACGGGGAGACACAGGGGGAGAGTGGGTTAGAGCAAAGAGATCGCTGCTTCCTTAGGACGGCCGAGCAGCGCTTCAGTTTTAACTATCAGATCGCCGATAGAATGAAGTCCTACACTGCCTTGCGGCTTGTGTTTCTCGGTGCTTAACACTGAGCGGCGCTGTGTTGTGTGCTTGGCAAAGACACAATGCAGCATCGCTCTTTATCCCGTTTAGCGCTGCCAAGCTCCTCTGTTCCCCTAGTTGTCATCGTCGCCGCTGCCATTACAGGTTTACCTGTAAAATAAGAGCTACAAGTTTTGAAGTTCTATTATAAATCACTGAAAATATAAAAAAAATTCTGAGCAGGTTTTTACAGTCCTCCAAACTGGTGTTTAGAACTCCCCAGAAAAATCTCTGTGCAGCCACCCCCGCCTTCCCACAAACTGGAGTTTAGTTGCCGCTCTCTTTTCCGTGAGATCTCCCACAAGTTGTTGTTTAGTAGCCGCTCCTCTCCTGTGAGCAGCCCCCACAATCTGGTGTTTAGTAGCCACGCTCTCCTCTGAGCAGCACCCCAGAAGCTGGTGTTTAGTGAGTTTTTAGTAGTTTTTGTGAGCTGTGCACATCACTTGAAACATCCAAAGAAAATGCACATTTCCTTTTCATGGGTCGGACACCACTTCCAGAGAAATTTGACTGTTTAAAGAAGACTGCATTGGCAATGCTGTCAGTCTTTGAGTCGACGTATCTGTGTGAGCAGATCTTCTCACAAATGAATTCCATCCTCAGCCCCTTACGAAGCAGGTTTACTGCAGACCACTATGAGGCCTATCTTCAGCTTAAACCATATGCACCACAGATGGATCATCTTGGCAAAGAAAGTCAAGGTCAAGGCTCACACTGAAATGTAAGTTTAATTAACTGACTTATATCACATACATAGCAACAGATTGTGTTATAGGACTTTCTTTTTTTGCATGGCACACCGAGTACTTCATCTTTAATTTTTTTATTTTTTTTAATTGGCACGCCATACAAAAAATGTTGCCTACCCCTGTACTAGATCATTGATTTCAACTATTGAGCGACAGCTGCAGTCCAAGACTGCATGCAACTCAATGGACTCATTTGGACTTCAGCTGTAGCTCAATAGTTAAAATCAATTATGTAGTACTGCAAAAAGTCTAGGTGTAGCCCTGGCCTAAAAAAAGATTTCCGCACTATTTATACAAAGGGTCTTTAAGTATACCCATGTCATCAAAAGGGCAAAGCCGATATCCTGGAAACTTTAAGCAATGGTCACATCAACCTTAGAGACTCTTTCCCAATTGGCACAGACATCGTCCTCGAAGGAATATTTTAAATTTCACCCCCTCAGGAATAAACACTTTTCACCGTAAGAGAATTTCTAATTTCAGATTTAATCATTGACTTACTCTCTTTGAATAGCGAAGGAGATTCCTCAGAAGTGTTATTTTCAATTAGCTTGACATAATTTTTTTATGACTATCTACCACCATATTCTAAGGACTATAATACCTTTTTTTTTTCTCCAAATCGGCAATACATTAAGAACTTACAATTGCTCTATTTTGTATTGTTTCACCTCCTTCAAGCCAAATTCCATTCTCCGTTCCATCCTTATCCCACTGCTACTATCCTTTGTTTTAAAGTTAAATAAATAATTTGAAACCTAAAAACTGGATTGGACAAACCTACTTCACACAAAATTGCAGAATCAGAACACATCCGTTTGTCATAAACAACTGACAAAACGAAGTACACTGTTACACTGATATATACAGTATATGCCACTTTAATTTTCCTGTATTGTACTGCTAGAAATGTGTCTGTTCATTGACCAGAAATTGCCCTGTGCAGACTTATTATCAAGGATTTTAGATGGATTTCATGAAGCCTTGTATCTTTGTTTTCTCCAACAACAACTCTACGTCCAGCTCTATAAATCACATTCCAAAAACATTCATTCATTCATTACTCTGAGAATGTTCTGACAAGGTTCAACAATGTATATTTCAGTGAATGCAGAGAATGCAGCAATGAAAGTTTTTAAATACGCACTGCAGATTAAATAAACGTAATAATTTAAGTTAATGAAAAAACTTTGTAATATATCATATCAAAGAAAAAAATTCTCATTTCTACTTGGCATCCTTTCCTCCCTCCTTACTGTTCGCTCACTCTAAATTTACGGTTTTCTCTATTTTGCCATAGGCTGGGTCCACACCTGCTTTTTTCTTGTTTTGGTTGATGGACTCCCATTTAGAGACATGGTAGATTATCTACCAGAACTAAAAAAAAAAAAAACCACGTGACATCAAAAACGCAGTGTGAACCCAGCCTTAGACAAGATGGACTCTCAACTCCCTAAGGCTGGATTCACACGAGCACATTACATCCGTAATGGACGGAACGTATTTCGGCCGCAAGTCCCGGACCGAACACACTGCAGGGAGCCGGGCTCCTAGCATCATAGTTATGTACGACGCTAGGAGTCCCTGCCTCTCCGTGGAACTCCTGTCCCGTACTGTAATCATGTTTTCAGTACGGGAACACAGTCAAACAGAGTTCTAACTGGGTATTTGCCTATTAATTTCTCCAAACCTCCCTGTCCAATAAATTAAGATTAATACAAGAAATTTCTCTTACTTATTCCCCAGTGAATTCAAATCCCAACCATTAAAAAGTAGCTGCACAATGTTAAGAAGATACACGAGCACATCAATAACCGACACAGCATGGTATCTTTCGCTTGAGCTTCAAGAAAAAAAACTCAACTATCTCCTTTCTATTCTACCCATGGCAATTCATAAAATACTTAAGAATTCATTTCAAATACATCCCAATGAGTCATTTAGAGGTTGAGGGGGAAAAAAAAAAAAGGAGGTACCCAGCCAAATTAATTGTGCTTTGTATGTTCCTTGAGTGAGCAGAGGGGTATATTTGGCATTTTCAAAGTAAAAACTGTGCTTTTTCTACGGACACAACTTCAAAAATAAAGTTATATAAAGCAGTTTCTTTCTAGGATTGGCTTAATGTTCTTTACAAAGAAACCGATAACAATTAGGAGTTGCCAAAAAGACAAAACAAGAAGACAAATACATAACATAATACAGCTTAGGATACAGCTTGTTATTGGTACCTATACAGTTAAATATATACCAAGATCTGCAAACCTGATCGCATACCCGATATATATCAACTTTTGTGAATTACTGTCTAAATGTTGTGGTTTCATCCATGCAAATACTAGCTCAGAGACCACTGAGAATTGGAGATAGAGCCTGCAGAGAGGAAATCTGCTAAAAAAAAAATGCAGACTACAAGTCAAATGATGGACAGAAATAGTGTTATTCCTCATGCACACACGTCCGCTTACTCTTAAAAGTCAGATGCAACGGTATAATTAGGTAATATATTAGGTATAATAAAGTTTATAAAAAGTGAAGGAATGATCCTCTGACAGCACAGTTCTGTAATCCTGAGGATTGGTGAAATGCCCAAATGTATCAAATAGATAGTAATACATTTCTATATAACTTGTACAGTGGAAAAATTATTTGGCGTTGCCAAAGTTGAGGCTGTTTTATATACTGATCACCTATCCACAGGATAGGTGATCCGTATATAAAATCGGTGGGGGTCCGGCACCCGGACCCCGCTTCGATCAGCTGTTCCGGCTCCCTCCAAGCTCTGGAAGCTATGCAGGGTCGGTGTCGGAAGCAGTAGGTTTCGACTATTGTATAGCAGCCGTTCTGGGTTACTGCAGCTCTGCTCCTATTCACTTGAATAGGAGCAAGCTGCAGTACTGCAGCACGGGCAATATACAGTGGTCCGAGCCTTCTGCTTTCGACACCAACCCCTACATAGATTCCAGCTCCCGGAATAGCTGATCAGTGCAGGTTCCGGGTGTCCGACCCCCACCGATCATACACCGATGACCTAGCCTGTGGATAGGTAATCCGTTTAAAAAACAGCCCCCCAACCCGAACAACCCCTTTAATATCATTGTTCTAGAGAAAAAAATGGACAAGATGAGGGAAATGTAGAAAGTTCTGAAAGCAGTAGTTTGGATGGGAGGAAGAATTGCATGAACAATGTCAATGCGTACAAAGCCTTCAGCTCGGTATAAACATGGCATGAAACAGAGCGGGGTCACGGAGTGTGAGGCTCATAGCGTATAAAAGTCGCAAACTCTCTACTGACTCAATGACTGCAGTGTTCCAACCTCCTCTGGCATTAACATCCGCGGCAAAACTGTGCCCCGGGAGCTTCGTGGCATGGGTTTTCATGGCTTAGCAGCTGCATGAAATCCTTTCATCACCAAGGACAATGCCAAGCATTGGATGGAGTGGTGTACAGCATGCTGCCACTGGAACCTGGTGCAGTGGAAACATGTATTGCGGAGTAACAAATCACGCTTCTCTAACCGGCATTCTGATGGACGAGTCTTGGTTTGGCGAATGCCAGGAGAACATTACTTGCCTGACTGCATTGTGCTAACTATAAAGTTTGGTGGAGGAGGGATAATGCTAAGGTTTTTTTTTGTCATGGGTTCGCCTAGGCGCCTTAGTTCCAGTGAAGGGAAATCCTAATAATTTAGCATACTAAGCCATTTTGGACAATTGTATGCTTCCAACTTTGTGGGAACAATTTGGGGAAGGTCCTTTTTCTGTTACAGCATTACTCTGCATCAGTGCACAAAGCAAGGTCCATAACAGCATGGTTGGGTGGGTTTAGTGTGGAAGATCTTGACTGGCCCTCACAGAGCTTTGACCTCAACTCTATCAAACACCTTCGGGATGAACTAGAACGGAAAATGTGAGCCAGGCCCTCTCGTTCAGCACCAGTGCATGCCCTCACAAATGCTCTTCTGGATGAACAGACAATAATTCCTACTGACATTTTCCAAACTCTTGCAGAGAGCCTTCCCAGAGGAGTGGAAGCTGCTTTAGCTGCAAAAGGGGGACCTATGGCTTTAGAATGGGATGTCATAAAAGCAGCTGTAGGTGTTACAATACTTTTGTTCATACAGTGTATATAGAAATACATATACATATATATACACACACACACACACACACACACACATACACACACACACACACACACACACACACACACACAATCTCCTCCCTTCACTCTTCCCTGCTTCCTAGACTTAGGCTAGCTGCCCCTTTGTGGTGGCCAGTGACATCTGCCACGGTCTATCTTACCCCCCCCCCCCCCCCCAGTTGCCCTAGTCACTCTGGAGGTGGTCCAGGTGGTGCTTGCTCCTCAGCCTGCAGTCTCCTGATGGTCTGATTGATGTGCTGCTTCCTGGCTTCTTCCTCCCCCTGCAGCCCAAAATGCGAAGAGGAGGCGTGCTGGCTATAAGAGAGGACAGGGGAAGGCAGCCAAATGGCACATCAACACTTCACTTGATCCCAGTGAAATGCCACTGTGTGCTTCTGCGCTGCTGCAGGGATCTTTTATGGATGTAATAAAAATAAAAAAAATGATCAGGACGGGGACTCGTGCCTCACCCGCCAGTGAGATGTGCCTCAGTTTGAGAAGCGCTTCTCTATAACCTGCTGCCCACAGATTGGACAGCATTTTTCACTGACAGTTTCCCTTTAAGAAAATAAACTATGCCATTTATTAAACTGCATGTAACATATGGGCTTGCAGTTCAATCCATCTCAAATGATTCCACATGAAATGTCATGTTTCTCTGACAGAAATAACATTCTGGACGCATGGTACTGCCAAAATGCACATGTGGTAAAACATATGACAATTGTAACACAGCATTGCTTTATACCATTACAGCAAATGCTGTTCTTGTTACATAAGATTTTCAATATATAAATACGGAAACATAAGGGTGTTATGGATAGTGTAGAAGTGCTGGATAAAAGCTTCTTTTTTTTTTTTACAGGATAATTCAGTGTTTTTTAGCAAAGACCTGAAGCTTGTAGAAAACATTTAGGGAAACAAATATAGGACCAGTTCACACAGAGTTTTTTTTACATGTTTTTTTGATGTGGAAATCGCATTGGAAGCTCGCTGAAAATGCCTCCCATTGATTTCTCTTGCGGGGAAAAAGAAGGGACATGCCCTATCTTCGGGCGTTTACGCCTCTGACCTCCCATTGACATCAGGCATATTTCGCAGCGTTTAATGCTCGCGGAGCTCAATGGCCTCGGGCGAAAAACGCTGCGAAAATCGGCGTGCAGGCAGAGGAAAATCTACCTCAGAATTCCAAACGGAATTTTGAGGCAGATTTTTTGCCTGCAAAAAACTCTGTGTGAACCCAGCCTAAAGGGGAATATAGTCAAATGACAAAATGTTTCTCTGCTTTTGATCAAATGAAAGTTGAATACTGGTTATAGAAAAAACCGAAGTACTAATACTGTAATTATACTTTAAGCATGCATATGTGGCTACATATATTAAAAAAAACAGCTGTATGGGACACAGATGCGTTGTTTTTTTTTTTGGGCTGTGGGGGGTATATCCAGGTGTTAGCTGTGCATAAATAAGAAAACTGCACATTTTGTTTTATGGTGTTTTAATGATTCTTTGTTTTATTTATTAATTTTTTAGCCCAACATGCTCTAGGGTGTATTAAGGTCTCCCAACATTTACATCAATATGTCAAAGTAGAAAAAAAAAATAGCATTCTTCCGATGCATTAAAACATGAAAAGTTAAAATTTGCGTGTTTTTTGAGGAGGGTCTTTTTTAGCGATTTTTCTGGTAATAGTGATGCAGTTCTGTGACCGAAACTCATCAAAAAGGGGCGCATTCAAAAATTTTGTGTGGCCAAAATACTACACAGTACCAGTCTATATAAAGGCTCACACTCACAAATGTTCGGTGGCTGGAGCCAACTTCTTCCGACATGTATGTCCAGTGCTCGGAGAAAGCCAGACCGCCTTAACTGTGTTGGGTCCGGGTGTCGGACCCCCACAGATCATGTGCTGATGACCTATCCGGTGGACCACTTTAAGTGCATAGTATAGTATGCTAGATACAAAAACCTAAATGCCCACATTGTTATTACATATATGTTAATTCCTCTGTACCGTCTGACTATGCATAATATTCTAACAAATAAAGTAAGGCATACAGACCAAGATAGCTACCACCTGCCCAACGCGCCTTTCAGCATTGCGTCTGGGGAATATGTTACTACTCAATCACACAGGCTATTTGAATAGGAGTGGGCCAATCAAACATAAGGACTCTGTGCCCCAGAGCGTTCTGGAGGGAGATGTGCGCACTGGTACTCAATGCATGGGGCAGAGAGCCGATCACAGAAAGTGAGTTACGGACACTGGCAAGTGGAAAGGGCGGAAGTTGAGGTTGTAGCGGAACAAACTGTTTCCCTCATATCTCTAAGATTAAATAGACTGATCGGTCAAAGCTGCAATCTAATATATATTTTGGAAAGTTTGTTTGAAGCCCGATTTTTCATTGGTTTAAAAGCAGTCCATGTGACCGCTGCAATTGGCCTGTGATTGGCTGCATCGGTCACATGGGATGAAACGTCATCCCGGGAGGCCGGACTGGAGGAAGAAGCAGGAGTTCTGGTTAAGTTAACTTTTAATACTTTTAACTCCAGCAGTAGTCACTGTCCGGGGTGCTGAAAGAGTTACTGCCGATCAGTTAACTCTTTTCGCACCCTGGACAGTGACTATCCCCTGACGTCGACTATCAACGCTCTTCCTCATGCACACTTCCATCACCGTTTTCATGGCCGTTTTTCACGGATCCGTGTGTCAGTGATTGGACCTGTGTGCTTCCCGTGTGTACTCCGTGTACACTTCCGTGTTTCAGTTTCCGAGAGGAAACTGAAACCCGTTCACACTATGTACACGATATTGTGAGCGCCGCACATGCTATTCCCTGTCCAGCGGTAGTCACTGTCCAGGGTGCTGAAAGAGTTACTGCCGATCAGTGCAGCCCCTTAACTCTTTCAGCAGCCTGGACAGAGACAACCGCTGGACAGGGAATACCATGTGCGGCACTCACAATATAGATTAATGATTCATTTAAAAAAAAAACTGCTGCAAAAAAACTGTTACTACTTACCCAGAACTCCCTGCTTGTGTGCTTCTTCCTCAAGTCTGGCCTCCTGAGATGACGTTTCAGACCATGTGACCGCTGCCGCCAATCACAGGCTGCAGCGGTCAAATGGACTGCCGCGTCATCCAGGGAGGTCGGACTGGATGTCAGAAGAGGGACGCGTCACCAAGACAACGGCCAGGGTACGTATGAACTTATTTTTCTTAATATCGCTGCGTTCCAGCACTGATCAGCAGCCTCTTCTCTCTATTAGTGCTGAAAGAGAGAAGGGGCTGCCGATTAGTGCAGTGCAGTATCTGTCTGTATGTATGTGTACCTCTGCCCGCCCAGCTGTTGCTAGGCAACGGCTCCGTCACACACGGACGGCACACGGATGCCTTCTGTGTGCCTTCAGTTTTTTTGACGGCCCCTCACGGTCACGGAATCTCGGACCAAAGTAGGACATGCTCTAGTTTTGTCGGAACGGAGCAACGGAAACATCAAAAAAACTGAAGTGTGCGTGGCCCCATTGAAATGAATGGGTATGGGTGCTAGCCGTCTGAAAAACAGCTAGCACCCTGAAGAAAAAGACTGAAGTGGGCATGAAGCCTTATATGGGCCTGCCGATGCCGTAATTATGGCCTGAAATAGGACATGTTCTATATTTTTCAACGGCCCGGGCACCTTCCCGTAAGCAAACGGGAAAGTACCCGTGGCCAATAGAAGTCTATGGGCCCGTAATTAGGGACGTTTTTACGTTTGTGTGCATGGGGCCTAAATCTGTAATGAATATATTGCTTAATTTCATATCTTTTATGCTTCCAATAACATTATTTACACTCCCTAGCAATTAAATTCATATTGAGAGGTATTTAAATAGTGAGCTTTTACTCTATCCATACCGCAAGTCAACCTCCCGAGCAATGCCGGATATAAAAGCTAGTGATTTATATTTCAGAAAAAATATAGGTGGTGTGGCAACTTGGGGTAAGTTCGCTCACAGGATTGCCATCTCCAGGGTAGGATGGTTGGCACACACGAATTTTCACTCCAACACAGTGGATTTGGTCTGAAACTGTCCGCAAGCAGCTTTATTGTCTTCATACAGGAAAAGCGGATTTACAAAACAGTTCAAAAATAAACCCTAGGCCGTCCAGCCTCTAACTATACATACAGCTTCTCTAGCTATCAGGGTGAAAGGCCTTCTGCCCAGCACCTCACAACAAACATATGTTCTTACCAGAACTTCTGACTTCCACAGGCTGGCAATACCGGTCTTCCTCAGACTGGGAGCCTTGTGTGATTAGATCACACCTTTCTTAAAGGAGCATTAACAGCTGGCAGCTAATGAGACTCATAAGGCACCCCAAACCCTGGACTGCCCTGAAGACAGAGTGGAACTTTTACCATTCTCTTCCACTCCAGCAACCCAGACCTGTTAAATATATAATTCTGGGATAGAAAAATAACCTGAAATTTTGCGACACTTTTTTGCTTCCCACATCTACGCCATTTACCGTGTGGTATAAATAACACAACAACTTTATTCAGCGGGTTGTTACGATTGCAACGATACCAAATTTGTATAGATTTTGTATGTTTTACTACTTTTACACAGTAAAAACTCTTTTTTTTTTTTTTTTTTTTTTTTTAAATTATTTGTTTTTGTGTCTCCATATTTGAAGAGCCATAACTTTTTTTTATTGTTTCCCTGATGCAGTGGTATGCGGGTTTTTTTTTGTGGGACGACTTGTAGTTTTTATTGGTACCATTTTGGAGTAGATGCGACTTTTTGATCACATATTTTTTAAGTCAGGATTCACAGAAAACAGCAATTTTTCCATCGGAGACACAGACACTCGGCGATCTTATCGCCGGGTGCCGGTGGGATGAGAGGGAGCTCCCTCCGTCTCTCCAAAACCACTCAGATGCGGCGCTCGCTATTGAGCGCTGCATCTGAGGGGTTAAACGGTTGAGATCGATACTTGTATCGATCTCACCCGTTCAAGTAGGGATGCCCCCAGCCCTCAGCTACCTCTGGTAGCTGAGAGCAGGGAGATTTAACGGCTCCCTGCTCTGTTTAAATATTCTGATGCTGCTCTGTGAAAAGGCGTATGCATCAGAATAAAGCCCATTGGTGGCCGCCATGAAAAGACGTATTGGCGGTCACGAACGGGTTAATAATATAACTAAATAATGAAAGAACCTTATGTATATAATGAACAAGGTAAATATAGACAGCAGAAACATGCAGCAAATACTGTATTTTTGCTGCGCACATTGCTGCAGAGACACGGTAGTTTTTCCACAGTTTAACCTGCGGATTTAGTATAAAGCATTGATTATAGAAAAAAGTTTTGTGCATCTGACGATTTCCAGCGGTTTGTACTGCGTTTCCGCTATATAAACCGCAAAAAAAAAAATCTGTTGCGGAACTTATGCTCTCTTAAGTCTATGGACCAAACACGCAGCATCTCCGCATAATACCTGCAGCTTAAATTTACATGCTGCGAAATTGAATGACACACCGCAGAACATGTTACGCACAATTTTTCTGCAGTGTGTCGTTGGGATTTGCTAAATCTCCTTCACTTTGCTGCCACTGTAAATACTGTGGAATTTACACACAGAATTCCATTTGCGGAAATTCTGAAGCTTTTACATTGTGTGGGAACCCGGCCTAAGAGAGGTTACCGCTCTGGCAGAGTCAGTGCGTCCATAGATTACAAGGACAGCCATTGATTTGAATGGCCAGAATGTAATGTATGGCTGCCCGTAGCAAAGATACGCTGGCTTCTTTTTTGAAAACACAAAAGGGCAGATTTACTAATACTGTCTAAATTTTAGACAAGTCAGTTAAAAGATGACGTGTCAAAGTGGTGCATGCTGTATGATAAATTTGGTACATTTTGCTAGACATGTTCGACACTTTTCTCTTCCTTATGCCGCACTTTGGTTGGCCCAGTTTACGGCACATTTTTGTGCCCAAACTTTTGAAGCCACCTTTGTAAGCCATGCACCTTCCCATTGACCGAGGCATAAAAAGTGTCTAAAACAGCTAAAAACTGGTGCACAGCATGTGCACCAAAACTCAGGCGCATTTTGAACAGTAAACCTGCCTCAATAACTCTTATAAGAAAGTCAAATTATGCTATTCATTCTTTCTTAGCATCAGTTTTTCAAATAATTATACAGTTTGTGTCTAAATCAGCCTACGATATTCATCCACCCCCGCCCCTCCAGGCAGTTGGTCTTAATGAAATCTAACCAACAAAATCAAGAAACAAATTATTTTCTTACACGTTGAAACCCACTGCTGTCAAGTGCCTGACCCCGGTTTGATAATCTTATTTCCTGAGAATCAAAAAGCTGGAAATCTAAGCTTCTCAGAGTGTTAATTGCAGCCCTGCTCTGTGGCTAATCAAAAAATTGGATGTTTTGCATGAAAATACTCTACTAATTAATTCTCAGTCATAAAGCTCCCTGGTTTTAATAACCCTCCTTGATTGGATGGTCTTTGTAGAGAAACTGCAGCTAATCCGACACGTTGGAAAAAACACACGGAAAAGAAATAAGTGGCCTTACAAATTCTGGTTAAGGTGATTGCATTAATAGCTAGGCAAGACGCAATCCTGAGTACGCTGTTCTAGAAAAGGACGGATACTGACAAACCATTGTCCTGAAAATGAGGAACATTGAGAAAAAAGAAAGTTAGCACTTCTTGAAATATTTTGAAAGGAACCTGGCTCTTGGTCTCTTAACTGGACAATACTAGAGTTATACAACAGAAGAAAAAAAAATGATAAAGAAGAAATTCACGGCACAGCAGACAAATAAATAAAGTATAATATTAGCAGGGCCACATGCAGCTTGTGAGACTCTTTCATAACAAGAAGGATCCAGCGCGGATGTGAGATGTCAGGGATGGTCAAAAAAAGACTGGTGGCTTTCATGATAGTTTTTACTGAAGTGGAACCACTACTTGGCTTAAAAGGGGCACAACAGATAAGGAATATGTGGGCCTACAATGGAAACCGCTATAAATGGTACTCCTACTATTTGGGGGCCTAATTTGGGTAACTAGGTCTTGGAACTAGAAGACACAGGATTGCCTTGAGGTTAATACCAAGGTTTGTTCTAAAGATGTGGCGAGGACCATCAGGGGCAGGGCATACATCTGAAAAAGTTGCAGCGGCATATGCTTCTTTTCTTCCATAACAGAGGTTCCTGAATGGCAGCTAGCTGTTTTAAAGAAGAATTACCTCATGCAAAGTATTTTTTGTGGAAACAATGAAAAAATAGCGTGTGTATTGCTGGCACCACCAACCACCTTTAATACTATTTTTCTCACAAGCGGCCTACAATGGCCTATCACAAGGTCGACATTTTGATTGAGTTTCTATTATGTGAGCGATGTTCTCATTTTATATAGTGAGCAGTGAGGGAAAGTGGAGCTGAGCCTAGAGATGTTAGAGAACTTCACTTAGCAGTAAGTAGAATAAGTTCTTACCTTGAAGTTCCCCACTTTTGCTGTACAATTCTCTCCTTTGTTCTCGTAAATATGCACTCATGCTTATTGCGTGTGAGGAGGACTCAAACCTTAAATTAAAAAAAAGTTGCAAATACGCAGTTACATTGAGACTGTCATACACATCTACTCTAAAGCTAGCCATAAATAAATGTCGGCCGAACCCCTAAATTTCAGAGGGAAAGAAGGATCGGGTATGATGGATTTCAACATGCCCGATCCTTTGTCGTCAGAGGATAGGTGATAAATGTATGATCGTAGGGACCCCACCACTGGGATCCCCATCACTAGAATGGGGGTTCCGACCCCATTCCTCCTCACTGCACGATCGCAGTGAGGATTTTGAATGGAGCAGCAGTCGCATATATGCGCTGCCACTCCATTCTATGGGTCCGATGGAGATAGCCGAGAGTAGCGCTCAGCTGTTTCCTTCGTCCCCATAGACTATAGAGCGTCAGTGCACATGCGCGATCGTTGATCCATTCAAAATTCTCCTCACTGCAATCATGCAGTGAGGAGGAACAGGGATTGGGACCCTTGTTCTAGTACTTGGTGGGGGTCCCAGTGGCAGGGCCTCAAGCGATCATACATCATTAAACCTGTGGACATGTAATAATTGTCCATTGTAGGAAAACCTTTTTAAAAACGGAAGTGGAATACTGTAGTCACTGTAAATTACTGTAAGTTACTTAGTGTAACTTAAAACGTTCTTAACCTTTCAACACTACATCTATATCTACTCTATATATGATTTGTATCCTGCATTTTTTAGACATTTTCCCCTCTGCAAGTTCTCTTTCTAATTTCCCCGATCAAGTGGGAGCAGCCAAACTGCTATTATGACTCCCATACACAGCACACAGCTCCCCAATCTTTGTAGTACACCCTCAAAAGTAGCAGCAGCATGGAGAACAACATAAAGCAGTAATGAGCAGTGTAGCTGTGAATGCAGGACTGGGGTGAGATATAAAACCTAGTAGAAGCTGCGGCAGCGTCTGTGAGTCTCTCCTCTGTCTCTCTCCAGCAGCTCCCTCCCTCTCCTCTCCATAGACTCCTATGGGCAGCATGTAACCTGATCCTTCAGCGAGCTGATAATCCTTCTTGTCTCTAAAGACTTATTTTAGCAGTAAATTGAGAGTGAATGATCAGTGCAGGAGGGAGGGGTAGAAGTTCTTGATAAGTGGAGAAAGAAGCATTTTTCTCTAATAAGATTACAAAGTTTCTTATATTCAGTTGTATTATTGATTTATGCAAAGAATTTTGAAAGGTTAGTGACCATTTAAATACCAGTTTGCAAATAATCAAACCAAATTTAAAAAAGGAAATTGGGTAATTAACAAATACTTGAGGACCGGTCGTGTCCCTTGAAATGTAAGTCTGCTGCCATGCCTGTATTGCTTCTGCCGGATACCAGCACTGTTTTTCACATGTTTACAAGTGCCTCCGTATCGCTGCAATCAGCCTCCATTCCGCCTGAATTATGTTAATTCATGTGGAGACCGCCCAGTGGTCAATTTATTCATAAATTGGCATATCAGCTGCCGACATGAACCAGCTGTACACAGGAAGAATGGGGATTAGTTGTAGAGAAATGGAGGTATCTGCAAACATGAAATAAACGGCGCTGAAATCATGGGGAGGGAGCAATGCAGCTATGGCAGAAGATTAACATTTCTGGGGACATGACAGGTCCTTTTTAATTATTTCACAGGAGGGCTGATCTAGGTCTTAGAAGCGATCACATAATGTAATAATGGGACCCTCAGCAATTAGGCATCCAACCATTTTATCTCTGGAAATGGAAATCGTAGTACCCTCTCCTGCATAGTACTCACTGGAGAATATTTATAGGAGCATGCTCTCTCGGTTTTTTTAATAATAAATAAATATCCACAAAATTTAAAATAGGAAGATATTTACCCACCCAAAAAGTTATCATTATAAACAAGTGTGCAACATATCTTGCTGTAGAATGATATCAAAGGAGTAGTCTACAATTCTATACTGGTTTTTCAGAATGTAAGCATATGAAGGGCTCACACTTTTAGCTTAAGTTGCTTCTGCACCAGAGCCGTGTGCGAGGTTGCAGCTACACAGATTCTAAGCCCCCTCAAAGACTCCTCCTGTTCCCTGCCAGCTACATATAAGAGATCGTTTAACACAATACTAAATACACAATAGTGAAAATGTATTAATCTTTATACTCTTTACATTCCTTTTAATAATGCAAATCAGAAATAAAACGGATAAGAAAACCATTACATACTTAAAGAGAGAGTTTTTAGGCCTTTGAGGTTTCTTCTTTGCAAAGAAAGCTGCAAATTCTCGTCCGGTGCTTGCATAGCTCAGCTGGGCAGATGCTTCAGTAGAAGTCTTAGTGTTCTTCATATCCAAATACTCGGTCAGAAGTATCTACATAAAACACAATCATTTGCAAAGTGTAAAACAAAATTGAAAATTATAAAGGCTCTTTTCAAAGATTTAGTGGTCACTGACCAACAATAAAAATGTTCTGATGTGTAAGGCTAAAACAACTAAAACATATATCTTTCCCCATCTCTGTCCTAGGAACCATGACTTCAATCGCCAACCAAGTCCTGAAAGAAAACTGGAATCAACTTATCCGTTTTAAAACCGAAATACAGCATACCCTAAACTCATGATAATAGTAACTTTAGGGCTTTAGTTAATGAAAGGAAGCATAGAACACCGGTGTGGTAATGCAGCGGTACAGGGAGTGGAGGGAGATGGCTGGTTTGCTTAGCAATAGTGAAAGAACTTGGTTATTACCAATGATGGGTAAATCACAAGTACTTTAAACAGGTTATGGAGGAAGTTTGAGTTGCTGTTAAGTGTACCATGTTTCTACGTGATTTTTGAAACGTCCAGGGAAGGCATTTTGCTGCCTATAGCGAAAACCGGCTACCTAAGAATAGCTTCCTACCGGAACTTCAGGTATTTCAAATTTAGCAAGTCTCCATCAGAAAGTGCCACGTTAAGGTAACATCTACTTTTTCAGGCACGTTGGGGATATACGCCAGGAGTATTTTCTGATGTATACTGTTTTTGCCATATGCTGGGTGCATCCTAGTCCTTTTGGCATATAATGGGCCGGTATGCTCCAGCATACCTTTTTTTTCACTGTATAAAACAAAAGTGTGATCTACCAGTAGGACACAGAAAAAAAAAAAAAAATCATAAGATGGGGAATTTTTTTTTTTTTTTGCAATGGGAGTCAATGGCCGACATTTGCCAGAGTGCTCCCGACATAGATTTCCAACGTGCCTGAAAAATGATGTGTGAACTGAGCCAAGGTGTTGAGATTACCATAATAGCATAAATGGCATAATGGATAAAGGGTAGGTTGTGTTAATGTAAGTAATACAGTATTTCATGAAGAAGATTGTTTAAACATATCTAGTATGGTATAAAAAGTGGAGAACCATTGGCCTAAAGAATAAATCTATCATAACCAATCTCTTTTTTTCCAATCTCCCTTAGAAAGATTACAGATATAGTATTTTTGATTACAACTTTACTACTTTGTACTTGCACTAATAAAATTCTCCCTTTGGTCCAGAAAATTTCCAAGAAATTAGGATTAGCTATAAACTGAATTGCTGCTCATCAGAAATAGGCAGGGAAAAAAAATAAAAAATAAATCACAATTTTATTCTGTATAAAATAAAGTTCAGTCCTAAAAGGTACCTACATTAGAGTTAACAACTTAACAAGCTACCTGGATACTGTACAAAAAAAGCAAAACATTACCAGAAAAGCTTTAAGGGTAATTTAGGTAATGAAATAGCTGCCAGCAGAATTAAATCCATTAGCAATGCCAATTGTACAATTAGAAACACCATTAATGTAGATTTGCTAATGTTCCCTAACTCAATGAAAACAAAAATTAAAACCCTTTTACTTGATAGAAGCACTTTAGGAAACTCTGGGAGAGGGTATTTAATTGCTTAAGCACCATAAACTCTATTAAAATGCTCCAGGCAAAGAAGTTTCAATGTCTTGAATGTTCGCTTAATAAGACTATTTTCAATCATTAACCCTTAGTTGGACACTGGAAGCGCTCATGAATTTTACCTTGACAACAGTGAATATGGAAGAACTGTATTTTCAAGAAACTTTTGCTCATCCTACATGACAGCTGCCAAACAAACCAGTGCGAAAGAGAAAACGTGGGAAAAAAGGCATGCAAAATAGCAACAGTAGAAGTCAGAAAACTCTTAAAAAAAAAAATTCCAAACATACACACATTCATTATATACATAAAACATTGCAAAGGGCAATACAGTTTATAAGTAATGCATGTATACCTAGTGAAATATCAGCAATAATCGTATCTGGCGGTTTCCAATTTCTTCGTAATGAGTTGTGATTTATTTAGCATTGCGCACATCATTCCTAGGTATTTCAATTTTCTTACACTCTGGAGAAACTTATCTAATTTCTATATCACATCATTGCTACTTCTACTTTTTGTATACTGTTGAGTTTTTGTGACAGCTATAGCTTCGCATTTTAATTTTGATATGCTGGGAGACGACACAATAACGAAGTAAAGTCATGAAATAAACATAAGCGCTGTGAAGATTTAAGATGGCTCGATTTCTCAAATTTGGTAGAGCGGATTCATGTTTTTTTCTTCATGAGAAAAAAAAGAAGTGAGCCCTTAACCCTTTCGCTGTTGCAACAATTTTGCACTCTTGATGTACACAAATAAAACCTGAATTATAAAATTTTAAAAATTATTTTATGCCTCCGTATAGGTTATGAAAGCAGGCACCTGGCGATTGTGAAAATGCCACCCATCACATTGATAAATTGCATTAAGGCACGAATTAATGTAAAGTGTAACGTTGTGGAAACAAATATGCATAAAATTAATATTTGTGGCTAAAAGTCTGACCCCAAGCAGAGCCTGAGATGAACACAACCTTCTAATAAATGAGGCCCCCTTCACACAGGATGGAAATGCAGTCGAATTTCTGTTAGGAAAATGCGCAGATTACAGTCCCAGCCATGTGGATAAGATTTCCTAAGGAAAATATTTTACACAGAAATCAGTGCATGTTGCAGATATCACATTTACAGCAGGCTCATTCTATGGAAGAGGTTTGCCGCGGATTTCAACATTTTCAGTGTGGAAATGGAAACATTTTAAATGTGCAGCGTCCATACCTACAGTGAAGGAAATAAGTATTTGATCCCTTGCTGATTTTGTAAGTTTGCCCACTGTCAAAGTCATGAACAGTCTAGAATTTTTAGGCTAGGTTAATTTTACCAGTGAGAGATTACATATAAAAAAAACAAAAAAAAAAAACTGAAAATCACATAGTCAAAATTATATATATTTATTTGCATTGTGCACAGAGAAATAAGTATTTGATCCCCTACCAACCATTAAGAGTTCAGCCTCCTCCAGACCAGTTACACGCTCCAAATCAACTTGGTGCCTGCATTAAAGACAGCTGTCTTAAATGGTCACCTGAATAAAAGACTCCTGTCCACAGACTCAAATAATCAGTCTGACTCTAACCTCTACAACATGGGCAAGACCAAAGAGCTTTCTAAGGATGTAAGGGACAAGATCACTGACCTGCACAAGACTGGAATGGGCTACAAAACCATAAGTAAGACGCTGGGTGAGAAGGAGACAACTGTTAGTGCAATAGTAAGAAAATGGAAGACATACAAAATGACTGGCAATAGACATCGATCTGGGGCTCCATGCAAAATCTCACCTCGTGGGGTATCCTTGATCCTGAGGAAGGTGAGAGCTCAGCCGAAAACTACATGGGGGGAACTTGTTAATGATCTCAAGGCAGCTGGGACCACAGTCACCAAGAAAACCATTGGTAACACATTACGCCGTAATGGATTAAAATCCTGCAGTGCCCGCAAGGTCCCCCTGCTCAAGAAGGCACATGTACAGGCCCGTCTGAAGTTTGCAAATGAACATCTGGATGATTCTGAGAGTGATTGGGAGAAGGTGCTGTGGTTAGATTAGACTAAAATTTAGCTCTTTGGCATTAACTCAACTCGCCGTGTTTGGAGGAAGAGAAATGCTGCCTATGACCCAAAGAACACCGTCCCCACTGTCAAGCATGGAGGTGGAAACATTATGTTTTGGGGGTGTTTCTCTGCTAAGGGCACAGGACTACTTCACCGCATCAATGGGAGAATGGATGGAGCCATGTACCGTTAAATCCTGAGTGACAACCTCCTTCCCTCCACCAGGACATTAAAAATGGCTCGTGGCTGGGTCTTCCAACACGACAATGACCCGAAACATACAGCCAAGGCAACAAAGGAGTGGCTCAAAAAGAAGCACATTAAGGTCATGGAGTGGCCTAGCCAGTCTCCAGACCTTAATCCCATCGAAAACTTATGGAGGGAGCTGAAGATCCGAGTTGCCAAGCGACAGCCTCGAAATCTTAATGATTTACAGATGATCTGCAAAGAGGAGTGGGCCAAAATTCCATCTAACATGTGTGCAAACCTGATCATCAACTACAAAAAACGTCTGACTGCTGTGCTTGCCAACAAGGGTTTTGCCACCAAGTATTAAGTCTTGTTTGCCAAAGGGATCAAATACTTATTTCTCTGTGCACAATGCAAATAAATATATATAATTTTGACTATGTGATTTTCTTTTTTTTTTTTTATATATATATATATATATAATCTATCTCTCACTGGTAAAATTAACCTAGCCTAAAAATTCTAGACTGTTCATGTCTTTGACAGTGGGCAATCTTACAAAATCAGCAAGGGATCAAATACTTATTTCCTTCACTGTACATGCACATGACTTCACAAAATTACTAGAACTGAATAGACCATAAATCTCCATGATCCAGATGTCTGTCAACATCCGAATCATGAAGTCGACAAATGGTCTGACCTCACCCCAATAGTAGGTGTAGCAGGGAAGAAAGAAAAGAGAGAAAAAAAAAAAAGAAGAGCTCACTAAAAATGCGACAGAGAACACATATGCTCGCTCACTGGTAAGAGGGGGTGATAACATTAACAAAGGCCCATGTAAACCCCCCCCCCCCGGTCACTGAAGGCCGTACAGTGGGAAAAATTACAGTAACAAGCGGTGAGCTATCCTTCTGCTTTCACTAGCAGCTTCCCCCTCCCTTAGGACCTGTTCACATCTGTGTTCAGGTTTCCATTCTGCTCCGTCAGAGGACCAGAGCAATGAAAATACCGGAAGCGCAGATTCCATTGAATGATGGAGACAACAGGCACCTGACGTAACCCATTGACTTTAATAGGTTTCATCTGGGTGTCAGTTGTTTTACTGGAAACAAAAACGCAGTATGCTGCGCTATTGTTTCAAGTATTTTTGGCCTGATCTGTGACGGAGGCCCCAAATGGAGTCTTTCAACACAGATATGAATAGGCCCTTACAGGGTCACAAAACCAGAAATTAAAAAACTTTTAATCCTGTTCCCTGACTTCAAATGCATTCCATGCCCTGAATATCGCACCTAGAACTTTTAGCCTGATATAATTTGAAAACTAATACTCTAAGCTTAGTGTTACGGCCACGGTCACGGACCGCAACCTCCGCTTTTTAGCCGCCCTCAGATCTTCCTGTTCCTGCCGACGTCTCCCGCCCCAGAGACGTCAGCACATGCAGCAGCTCTGTCCCGTAGTGTCCACTAGAGGGCGCGCTTGTTCCCGGCCTTAAATGTAATTATGCTCCAGCTCACCTTTAACTATAAAAAGGGCCCTGCTCTTTTATTCCTTGCCTGAGCGTGGTTTGTAATTCACATGTTAGTCTTTCAAATGGTCCTTTAGCCGTATCCTGTTCCCTGAGCTCCCTTCCTCGGCTACCTGTATCCTGATCCCGTGTTGTGTTTTGTTCCTAAGCCTATTTAGTGATTGGAGTCGTGTCCTACTGCACCTACTGTCATCCGCCACATCTAGCGCAACCTGCCGCACATACTGTCATCCGCCACATCTGGCGCAACCTGCTTCAACTACTGTCACCTGCCACATCTGCCGCAACCTGCTGCACCCAGTTTTCACTAAACTTGGAGTGCTGCCTTGTATTTTGGAGTTTGCTTGGTACATTGGTCATATGTCCGGACGAGGACTTTGCACCCTATACAACTGAAATGGTGCGGCTTTTTGACTACAATACTACAATTTTCACACTGGCCACAAAGCCGTACACTATTTTGTCATCTCATTATCGTCAGAAGGCAGGATTAAAATGAACGTTAACACTTTTATTACACAGCTAGAGTCAGAAAACACAGGATCCACCATTGGTAATAGACAAAATAGACAGCCCAGATACAGCTACCCATCTCAGCAGAGTGACTACTGTTCATGCCACAGAACATGCCACATTTATTTAGCACAACAAACCTATAAGAGATAGAGGCTACAACAAGGGGTATGCGAAATTGAAAAAACCTTTAATAGGTTGAACAATAAAAGCTAAATATAAAGAATAAAAAATATCCACAAACCCACAGATAAAAAGGACCATACGCTGTGCTACTCCAAATGGGAAGAGAAAATGACAAAAACAGCCCCCAAAGGAACTATGCAGACCAAAATAAGGTATACATATAGAAGTACAAAAGTACTGTTAACACAAATGTTATACAGTAAAAAGAGCAACGTAATTTGTAAACGGTCAGTATAGAGATGAGGGAAAATAATAACATGAATAATGCAAATACATGTCTAGGGACAGAGCATATCCATATTGGATGCAGGAGTAGCTACACAGCGGAAGTCCGCCCCAATGCGCATTTCGATGCTAATACCTCTCTCATCCCTAGACAAGATGCATTCGCGTCAAAACACTATTCTTAAAAACCTGATTTGCATAATAAGTAATATGCTGATGACACATTCCCTTTAAACTCTGGTCATATTTATTGCTACTTGTAGAGATTATGAGAGCACTGGGCGTATTCTCAAAATTTTCTGTGAGACTAAACTGCCTTATGTCATTAGAGACACGTTACATTCTAGTCCGATAAGAGATGAAGGAATGCGAGAAATGTGTTAAATGTATGCAAAATGTCAGCAATCACTAATCGTAATTTGAAAACCACAAAAAAAAAATAATTTTGAAATTTCTGAAAATCTAATAATTCAGAAGACCAGAGAGAGAACACTGACCAGATATAGTCAATGAGAAAATAACTGGTAAAAAAACAAACAAAAAAAAAACATAACAGTTATACTAGAATACATTGTATGAACATTTTGGGTTTTTAATCCCAAATAAGGTTTTAAACTCTTATCTATCACCACATTATATGTGCCCTGTCTCCTACATAATGTGATTGGCGCTGTAAATGTAGAGAACAGTGTTTTATTTTGAAAAACGATAATTTTTGAGTAAGTTATGAGCAATTTTAGATTTATGCTAATTAGTTGTAGGCGTTTTTTACCTTTTGACCAAGTGGGCGTTGTAAAGAGAAGTGTATGACTCTGACCAAGCAGCGTCATACACTTCTCTCCATTCATGTCCATTTGTATTCACTGCACAGCGTGATCTCGCGAGATCATGCTGTGCTGTCACATACACCCACATTAAATTTACTGAAGTGTCTCGAGAGTGAATAGACATTGCCTCCAGCCAGCATGCGATGTCTATTCACACTCCCGACACTTCGATTAAGTTTCTGTGAATCACAGCACAGCGTGATCTCACGAGATCACGCTGTGCTGTGTGAGTAAGTCCCACACAAACTTTACCGAAGTGTCAGGAGTGTGAATAGACATCGCGTCCTGGCTGGAGTAAATGTCTATTCACTCTCAGGACACTTCAGTAAAGTTAATGTGGGTGTGACAGCACAGCGTGATCTCGCGAGATCACGCTGTGCTGTGATTACAAATGGACATGAATGGAGAGAAGTGTATGACGCTGATTGGTCAGCATCATACACTTCTCTTTACAACACCCACTTGGTCAAAAGGTAAAAAACGCCTAGTTGTCTATTAAGAAACTAATTACCATAAACCTAAAATTGCTCATAACTTGCTAAAAAATGATAGGTTTTCAAAATAAAAAACACTGTTCTTTACATTACAGCGCCGATCACATTATGTAGGAGATAGGGCACATATAATGTGGTGACAGCCTCTTTAACCCCTCTTTAACCCCTTAGGCTAGGCTGACGCCTTTTCACGTCAGCCTAGTCTAAGTCCTGCACGGGTCTCCCGTGCAGGCAGGAGCCGGGGCTCTGCTGTCTGATGACAGCTGAGCTCCTGCTCCAACGCCCGCGATCTTAGTTTACTTCGATTGCGGCCGTTTAACCCGTTAAATGCCGCCGTCAATAGCGACCGCGGCATTTAACTTTGTTTACAAAGGGAGTGAGCTCCCTGTCACCCATCGGCGGCCCGCGAATGCAATCGCGGGTCTCCGATGGGGTGTCATGGCAGCCGGGGGCTTGATAAAAGCCCCCAGGTCTGCCCTGGACATATGCCTGTTAGGACGCGCCGGAGGCACGTCCTAACAGATTGCCTGTCAGATTTACACTGACAGGCAATAATGCTCTGGTATACGAAGTATACCAAAGCATTATAGCAGCGATCAGAAGATCGCACAGTAAATTCCCCTAGTGGGACTAATAAAATAAGTCACCAATGTGAAATAAAGATTATTAATAAAAAGTACAGTAAAAAAAAAAAAAAAAAAAATCCTTTTTTTTTAAAAAAAAAGTGGTTTTAATTAGTAAAAGTGTAAAAAAAAAAAAAAAGTACACATATGTGGTATCGCCGCGACCGTAATGACTCCATTAATAAAGTTAATATGTCATTTAAACCGCAAGTTGAACACCGTAAAAAAAAAAACGCAAAAAAAACATGGCGAAATTGCAATTCTTTTCCATTGCCCCCCAAAAAAGTCATAATAAAAATGAATCAATAAGTCCCATGCACCCCAAAACAGTATCATTCAAAACTACGTCTTGTCCCGCAGAAAACAAGCCCAAAAAATCACTACATTGATGGAAAAATAAAAAAATTACAGCTCTTGGAAAGCGACGATGCAAAAACAAATAATTTTAGTTCAAAAGTGTTTTTATTGTGCAAAAGTCGTAAAACATAAAAAAACCTCTACATATGTGGTATCGCCGTAATCGTACCGACCCATAGAATAAAGGTAACATGTTATTTACGTCGCATAGTGAACGGCGTCAATTTAAAAACGCATAGAACAATGGCAGAATTTCAGGTTCTTGTTATAATCCCCCGCAAAAAGGTTAATTATATTAATTAATTAATTAATTAATAGGTTAATTAAAAATTATATGTACTCAAAAATGGTGCTATTAAAAAGCACAACTAATGCCGCAAAAAACAAGTCCTCATACAGCTATGTAGACAAAAAAATAAAAACGTTATAGCTCTTTGAATGCGACTATAGAAAAACGAATAAAATAGCTTGGTCATTAAGGCCTAAAATGGGCTGGTCACTAAGGGGTTAAACTGGCCTACCACATTTTATAAACATCGACAAATCTTGATGACTTCAATTGGATGTTTAGGAGAGTCGTCTGATTTTTGCCCAAGCCTGTTGTCAGAGGTAATAAGTTCCAGATTTGCAGAATTTCAACCAGCCTGAATCTTTGTTCCTTCTTAAGTCCCTACCAGAAGGGCTTATTCAGACGAACGTAAAATACGTCCGTGCAACGCGTGTGATTTTCACGCGCCTCGCACGGGCCTATGTTAGTCTATGGGGCCGTGCAGACAGTTGGTGATTTTTGCGCAGCGTGAGTCCGCTGCGTAAAACTCACGACATGTCCGTTCTTTGTGCGTATTTCGCGCATCACGCACCCATTGAAGTCAATGGGTGCGTGAAAACCACGCATGGCCCACGGAAGCACTTCCGTGGGACGAGCGTGATTTGCGCAACAGCAGTGAAAAGTATGAATGAAAGCAGAAAAGCACCACGTGCTTTTCTGTTTACAAACATACAGAGTGTCAAGGATGGCGGCTGTGCGAAAAGCACGCAGCCGCGCACCATATGATCATGACACACGGAGCTGTTAAGTTTCTTTTGCGCACGCAAAACGCTGCGTTTTTTGCGTGCGCAAAAAGGCACATGCTCGTGTAAATCCAGCCAAAGAATGATCACCCTCTGATCCACACACAGAAGTGCCCGCCCACTTAAAGTTCTAAAGTAAAAATGTACATTTACAGAAATCCTACAGTGGGAAGCAAAAAGGCGCAAAATCTGCAGGTTATATTCAACATTATGGCTGCACTACATCTAATAGATACTAGAGCAGATTTACTACGGTGTCTGACTCTACAATGTGTCGAAAAATGTGCAATTTTTTTTATAAAATGTCTCGGAATTCTGTATAAATGGATTCCAGATTAAAAAGGCATTTCCCTGTATATGGTTCTAACCTTACAATCATACAACTGTTCTGTATTATATGGAGTTTAATCTAACAGTAGGAAAAGAATAGAGAACATCCCTACTCTACCTATGAACCATGTATTAGGCTATTGCAGTCGAATATTTTTTTTTAGCGGGTTTGATTAATCTTACGGTTATTGTCTTCTGTTTTCATGTTGCTAGTTATGTCTTATTATAAGAATGTGCACTTGCATGGATACTATTTGTATGGGATTATTCCCGTACAAGCACCGCTGACAAACTGCATCTAATGGAGCCTATTCTTTGTTTTGTGTAATGGCCGTTATTCCGCTGCATTAGCTTCTATAGAAGAGAGGAAAATAAAAAAAATCCCAGTGTTTATCTTTATTTACTTGGGGAGAGCTTGTTAAATTGACTTATTTTGGCACCCTGTCTCATTAGCTTCATAAAACTCCCCTGGAAAGAAAATGCTCAGGCTCTCGCCTAGAGGTTCCGCTAACTAAATCTCGGCTGATGTAACAAATTACAGACAAATATTTCTTTGATTTCGGTATGATTAAGAATCCTACTGTACCTTAGAAATATGCCGCTTTACAGAATCAAAAAAAAAAGCAAACACATAGAAAAGTCACTTCTATAATACTTTAATGGCAACGGGAGGAGAACCTTGATCTGCAAGAGTGTTATTTCCTCAGATTTTGGGATGGCCCAAGAGAGAATATGACCCCAGATACATGTTAACCTCTTAGGCACAACACATAACTTTTCTGCCAACATGGGTTACAGAGGGGAATATGAATTCTACCAAGATTCCCTATTTTACTATAGAATCACTCTCACTTTTAAAAAAGGCCCCAATTCCTCAATGAGAAGAAAATCACAGTTTCTACAATGAACCTCACATGTAGTTTTACCAAAGTGGAATTTATATTTTAAAGTGTTCATTTTTTTAAATCAACATAAGTGGTGACTCCTGTGAAATGAGTAAGAGGTATGGAAATGTGAGTTCCACAACTCTCATTCACTTTAACGACAAGTGTCTGCGTATGTCCATGCATCTGTACACTACACTTACACCAGTTTCATACATCCGAATTTATGGATTACATAACATTATTGGTCATCAGTATTGCATCTGTATAGAGATCCATTACAGGAATAAACATTCTAGGGAGGAACAGAAAACACACAAAAAAAGCCCTCTTTAAAAAAAAACAAAAAAAAAACCAGATGCAATATTTAGGCTATACTAATGCAGAACGGATTTACTTTGAACACTCTCCATAGACGTCAATGGGAGGTTTGGATCGGCAAACATAAAAAGTAGCACACAATGCGCATTCCAAATGCAAACATATTTTTTACGCTCATATAACAAGCTCCACAGATTATGAAGAGTTCTGCTATATGGACCGTAAAGATACTGACGTAATATAAACTATGCTTGTGAAAAAAAAGTTCTACGGTTCAAGGCTGGCTCATTCTTACGATAGGTCCATTCTGCTAGACCGGTACGGATTTGACTTTACAATATGTCAGACACAGTAAGGCCTCATGCCCACTTCAGTTTTTTCCGTCAGGGTGCTATCCGTTTTTTTTAACTGATAGCACCCTGACACATTAATTTCAATGTGGCCATGCACACTTCCGTTGTTTTAACGGAACCGTGTGGCCGTTCTGTCAATAGTAGTGCAGGTCCTACTCCTGCCCGTTTTTGACGGAACGGGCTCTGCCTTTGCATTGCTTTGGTCCATGAAATAACAGGCTGCACACGGAAGCCATCCGTGTGCGGTCCGTGATTCACGGAACAGTCATTAGCGGCCATTCAACAGCATGTGGCATTTTTATTTTACATTTTTGGGCGGAGTTACCACCTGATGCATCACTTGTTCTATAATACAATTTCTAAGTTATGAGGTAAAATGGTATTCATAATTTCATAATAGGTTCCCATTGACATTTGTTTTCTGCTTGCCAATTATGTGCTTCATAGTTAATCAAGTATAATGGATCCAGCAAATAAAGCTTATAAAGATATACCTATTTTCAATATACATTATGTATTAATTTCTCACAGTTTTCAAGATCACTGCTTGAAGTCTTAGGGCTTGTCCACACCTGATGGAATTGCTGCAGAAAATGTCTGCATTTTTTACAATTCAGTCCACTTTACGCTGAAAGAATGGACATGCTGCGGTACGAAAAACACGCACCACAGGTGAATTTCTGCGTGGAAATGTTACGCAGCATGTCTATGAGATTTGTTAAATCTCACCCACTTCGCTGCTACTGTATTCTGCTGCATAATTTCCGACAGCAATTCCGGAAGGAAAATACGCAGCAATTCCGTTACGTGTGGACGAGCCCTTAACGAGAACCTTCATTGTTTATTTCCAGGAAATTTAACCCCTTAATGACCAGACTATTTTAGACCTTCATGACCAAGCCATTTTTTAAGTTTTTCCATCGTCGCATTCCAAGAGCTATAACCTTTTTATTTTTGCGTCGACATAGCTGTATATGCGTCGACAAGTTGTAATTTTTAATCGCACAATTTTGGGGTGATTCAAATTTATTGATGAACTTTTATTAATTTTTTTTTTTGGGGGGGGGGGGACAGAAAAAAAACCAGCAATTTCGCCACACTTTTTTGCGTCCTAAACACAGTTTACCGTGTGGTATAAATAACACAATAACTTTATTCAGTCGGTTGTTGCGATTGCAACGATACCAAATTTGCATCGTTTTTGTATGTTTTACTACTTTTACACAGTGAACACACTTTTTTCAAAATTATTTGTTTTTGTGTCTCCATATTTGAAGAGCCGTAACGTTTTTATTTTTTCGCCGATGCAATTGTAGGAGGGCTTTTTTGTTGCGGGACGACTTGTAGATTTTATCGGTACCATTTTGGAGATACGACTTTTTGATCACTTTTTATCACATTTTTTTTTAAGGCTGGATTCAAAGAAAACAGCAATTTTTACACGGTTTTTTATTTAATTTTTTACGACGTTCACCGTGCAGGTAAAATGATGTAATAAGGTTATAGTTGGGGTCGTTACGGACACGGCGATACCAAATATGTGTAACTTTTTTACTTTATTTTGTTTGTTAATAATAAAGCAGTTTGTAAGGGGGAAGTGTGTGTTTTTAATTTATTTTTTTTCCACTTTTTACTAACCTTTTTTTTTTTTAACTTATTTACTAGTCCCAATAGGGGATTTCACTATGCGATTATCCAATCGCATTTATAATACACTGCAGTACTTCTGTATTGCAGTGCATTCACTACAGGCAGACCTGGGGGCCTTTATTAGGCCCCTGGCTGCCATCGGAGACACAGACACTCGGTGATCTTATCGCCGGGTGCCGGTGGGAAGAGAGGGAGCTCCCTCCCTCTCTCCAAAACCATTCAGATGCGGCGCACGCTATTGAGCGCCGCATCTCAGGGGTTAAACGGGTGAGATCGATACGAATATCGATCTCACACGTTCGAGCAGGGTTGCCCCCAGCCCTCAGCTACCTCTGGCAGCTGAGAGCAGGGAGATTTGACAGCTCCCTGCTCTGTTTATTTATTCCGATGCAGTGACGTAAAAAGTCTATTGCATCGGAATAAAGCCCATTAGTGACCGAGGTAAAAACACTATCGGGCGGTCACTAACGGGTTAAGAATCTGTCCTGGTCATGTGATGATTCACCGATTGTGACTAAAGAGTAACATTTTTAAATTCTTTATTAAATATCTTGCTAAAATCAGGGGTACAATCACCACCGTGACAAAAGCCCTACGTGCTCAATGAATTTTAAAGAAATTAGTAACTCATTCACTGATTCAATTGCGAACCTTTTTGGATGAATGTTCTCATATGATGCATGGGGTTGAAACGTTTAACCATTGGTTCGAATTACACCCAAAAATACACTGGAGTAACCACGAAGTCTACCTGAGCACACCAGTGTCAGGGTAAAAATATCGGTAACACTGTCACCTACGCTAAATACCCCTTCTCACATGCGACCCTACATGGTTCTATATAATCATTTCATCAGGGATCTGTTCGTTATGAAGCTGGCTGCTACGCCAGCGATATTAGATTGTGCAAATACATTTAGTTCCAAACACACACACAGAAGCGTGCTCGCATGGATATCAGCGGCACGCTTCTTTCAGGACTCGGAGTATATATAACTTATACTCCGCCCCCTTGGCTGAGGCCAAGCTCCGATGCCGGCCAATCATCGATGCGAGCATCATCGGTGACGTAAGGTCATGTGATGTCGGGAACATCATATAACACGACCGGCATTCACAGCCTTCACCTCCTAAGTACGCATGTGCCGAGAAGACCAAAAGAGAGCATCCAAATACAGCCTCCAGCCCTTCCTATCTAGGCGGAGGAGTAACCCATAACTATGGGAATAGAAGACGCTGCCCAGCTCCAGACTGCGTCCTGGCAACCTCCAATATTACATGCATACTGATCTAACAAAAAAGAAAGTGGAATAAGAAAACCATTTAGTTAAACAAAAGTACTGGGTGACCCAGATGGTAGGGCACAAATAAAACCCTAGTACCAATACATAAAGATCATATATATGAATGGACTCATATAGGTTTTGATTTAAATAAAACATGTGTAGTTCATCTGTTCATTTAACCCATCTGGTTGCATACATGCCAGTCTATGGATCCACTGGGCTTCTTTTCTCAGGATCAAATTGTCCCAGCCCACACCTCTTTTTGGTGGACGCACCAATTCAATAGCCTGAAAATGTAAACATTCTGCTCTTCCTTGAGGTTTCTCATGTATATATGTTTAGATACGGGAGTGCCCTTTCATTTGTCACATCCCCTACATGCTCCCTAATGCGGCGACAAAATTGCCGAATGGTCTTACCCACATAGTTAAGTGTGCATGGACATGTGATCAGATACACTACCCCCGAAGTTCTACAATTTACAAAGTCCCGAATATCATATTCGATTTGGGTGGTAACACTTCGGAATCTCTTCCCAGTCTGGATAAAGTTACAAGCTCTGCAACTCCCACATCTGTATGTGACCGGAACCGTTTTGTCTTCAAGGACCGCATTTTTTTCAAGGCTTGAAAAAGATCAAAGGAAGCTGGGATCGAAACGTTGCCTGCCTGTGGAGTGAACACACCAACATTTTCATCCACTACTTCGGAGTGCTGCCTCAATTCTTTTGCTTGAGGTATTTCTGAGGGCTCTTAGCCTGAGCCTAGGAAGATTTGCACCCACCACTGGAGCTGTGCTGCTTTTCTATTATTTTTTTTTTTACACACACACACACACACACACACACACACATATACATATATATATATACACACACACACACACACACACACACACACACACACACACACACTCGGGAATGACAGCAAGAGGTCTGACTGAAAGAATGGCCCGTAGTGACCCATTCTGTACTGCAAGTCAAATTTGACGTCACACCCCAAGCCTAGGGCGGCAACCAGTGTGGACACAAACCATCAGAAGGTATTTGCATGACATTGGGCTACGAGCCAGACGTCCAGCTACAGGTGTTCCATTGACCAAATGCCACCGCTCTCAAAGGTCATCATGGTGCACAGCAAGACGGCAGTGGAGGCTGGAATGGAGGTCTATCCTCTTCAAAAATAAATCCTGCTTTTGTCTCGAAAGCAATGATAGCGAGAGATTGGTCTGAAGACCCCGGAGGCAACGCCATGTCTTCACAAGGGAACGTCACACCTGTCCTACTCCCGGGATTATGGTGTGGGGAGGTATGGTGTACGGTAGCCGTACCTCTGTTGTCTTCATTTCAGGTACACCAATAGCTCGGAGTTATATTGATTTGGTCGTGGAACCAGTGGTACAGTCATCTCTCCATAGTGACCCAGAAGCTGTTTTTCAACAGGACAACGCCAGGCCACATGTTGCTCATGCTATTGTGAGCAGCCTGCATGGCCTAAAGGTGCTACTATGGCCTGCAGCATCTCCAGACGTCATCTGGGACATCATTGTTTAGCAATTGCAAAGGGAGCTGCCAGCAGCTAATCATGAGGATTCGCATGCCCAAGTGAATTCAGCGTGGCATAACATTCCTCAGACAACCATTAATAACCTCATGGATAGTATGACAAGGCGTGTAGGTGCGTGTATTTCTGTCTGTGCGTGGCGCTTAAACTCGATACTGCATATCATTAATACGTGTATCGATCCTCTGATTTCCACAATTCCCAAAAACGTTTCCTTCTTGGTGTTACGATCGATCGAGACTGTGGTTTGTTAATACTTGGAATAAAAGTACCCTCTACTGTAAATTACAATATTAGAAGTAAAGGAGTACATTAACACACGCCACGGATGGAGCTCCAAGGTTACTTCTAATATTCTTTTTTTTAAATTTAGAATAGGGAGAACATTATTTTTTTTTTATAATAAACATTGCAGCTATGCTAAGCCATTTTTTTTATTATTTTTTTTTTTTAGGAATAAGAGGGAGCTTCCTGTCCATCACGCATTTATGAATATTCCCTCATTCCTTTAAAAAAAAAAAAATTGTAAACTTTCAGGTGTGTATTATGATGATTTTTTTGCAGCAGCTGGGACACAGAACTCTAATACATGATGCAGCTTCTGAAGAACTTCTTTTAAATTTTTTTTATAGAAAGAGAGAGCACTATGTGTCAGTCAATGGTTGAAAACAGGACAAGGAACTACCTGCAGAGCATAAGTGACATATGAAGCACCATTTATCGCTGTATAATTGTTAGGTTTTTACTTTAGAAGGTGATTATACAATAAAATTATAATATTACAGACATGTCAATGGAAAATGTCCATTGATGAGTATTATAATAAATTATTAATAAACACACCATGACCAAAACGAGTATAAGATTTGCTTATAATTCTACTCAACAGTGTGGAAAGCTTGAAACTAAAAATAAAACAGGACCCCGTTCTTTCTTTCCATACTAGTTACGCTGACTGTAATAGCGCTACATCAAATAGATAGTAGGAGGAGAGGAAAAAATACCCAACTTTGTACAGATGAAAAAAAAAACAAGGTCATTTGTGGCAGACATGACCTTGGGAGCTTTTGCAGCGGATTTCACTATAACAAGCAAAGCTTTATTCTTCCATACATTCACCTATGCCGTACCTTACACTCTTGGTGTAGTCTGAAGTTAGCTTCACTCTGATCCTCCCTCAAGTCATACGAAATATAGGGACCTATTATATCTGACTGTTCTGCTGCAGGCACTCGATAAGAGCAGCCTTAAAGCCATTTATAATTGCCCCAAGAAATTCTTTTTTTTTTTATGGAATGAGCAAAAGTTTGCCTTAACCTAATGATTCCATTCCCCAAAGTAAAAGCTTAATAAGAGCATGTGTAAAAATGTCTAAAGAAAGAAGCGGTCAAAGTCCAAACACAAAGTCATTGTGCACCTAAAAGTAAAAATGTACCATTAACAGCCTCCCAGCATTGATATAACAGACACCATTATAACACGTTTAGGAATTACGTCTTCCTCGAGAACACATTTGACTGGAAATATTTCAGAATTATCAAGAATAGATTTTTACACAGGGCTCCTGTACTTATCAATTCATGGCAAAACACACAAGTTTTTTTAAAATAAAAAACACACTGAAAAAACGGGTAGAAAGAAGACTATGCATAAATTGGAAGCAACTGCATACAAATATATTTATTTCTCAACTTGCATTTACTTGGTACATTTCTACAGACATTACTCAGGTTTCCTAGCAACTACTGGTCTTCCTGTCTGGATAACCACAAACTTAGCACATAGATTGCAGGACATGTATAATAGACTGCCTCTCCATGATGAAGAGTTTTGTTTAGATTCCTCCCACTAGTCAACAAGTCTGTGTAATGCCTCAGCTTTAGCAAACAGGAAACCCCAATCATTGTCTTTTTTCCTTAAAGGCTATGTACACCTTTGAAATTGTTTTTTGTATTTTATGCTTTCTAATAAAAAATACATATCAGTGAGTTTTGTGCAACTTTCGAAATACTTAGTAATAATTATTTTTACTTTTTGAGATACAGCAGCTTTGTGTACTGTATACAGGGCAGATGTACAGTGAAGGAAATAAGTATTTTATCCCTTGCTGATTTTGTAAGTTTGCCCACTGTCAAAGTCATGAACAGTCTAGAATTTTTAGGCTAGGTTAATTTTACCAGTGAGAGATAGATTATATTAAAAAAAATAAAAATAAATCACATAGTCAAAATTATATATATTTATTTGCATTGTGCACAGAGAAATAAGTATTTGATCCCCTACCAACCATTAAGAGTTCAGCCTCCTCCAGACCAGTTACACGCTCCAAATCAACTTGGTGCCTGCATTAAAGACAGCTGTCTTACATGATCACCTGTATAAAAGACTCCTGTCCACAGACTCAATCAGTCTGACTCTAACCTCTACAACATGGGCAAGACCAAAGAGCTTTCTAAGGATGTCAGGGACAAGATCATAGACCTGCACAAGGCTGGAATGGGCTACAAAACCATAACTAAGACGCTGGGTGAGAAGGAGACAACTGTTGGTGCAATAGTAAGAAAATGGAAGACATACAAAATGACTGTCAATCGACATCGATCTGGGGCTCCATGCAAAATCTCACCTCGTGGGTTATCCTTGATCCTGAGGAAGGTGAGAGCTCAGCCGAAAACTACACGGGGGGAACTTGTTAATGATCTCAAGGCAGCTGGGACCACAGTCACCAAGAAAACCATTGGTAACACATTATGCCGTAATGGATTGAAATCCTGTAGTGCCCGCAAGGTCCCCCTGCTCAAGAAGGCACATGTACAGGCCCGTCTGAAGTTTGCAAATGAACATCTGGATGATTCTGAGAGTGATTGGGAGAAGGTGCTGTGGTCAGATGAGACAAAAATTGAGCTCTTTGGCATTAACTCAACTCGCCGTGTTTGGAGGAAGAGAAATGCTGCCTATGACCCAAAGAACACCGTCCCCACTGTCAAGCATGGAGGTGGAAACATTATGTTTTGGGGGTGTTTCTCTGCTAAGGGCACAGGACTACTTCACCGCATCAATGGGAGAATGGATGGAGCCATGTACCGTCAAATCCTGAGTGAAAACCTCCTTCCCTCCACCAGGACATTAAAAATGGCTCGTGGCTGGATCTTCCAGCACGACAATGACCCGAAACATACAGACAAGGCAACAAAGGAGTGGCTCAAAAAGAAGCACATTAAGGTCATGGAGTGGCCTAGCCAGTCTCCAGACCTTAATCCCATCGAAAACTTATGGAGGGAGGTGAAGATCCGAGTTGCCAAGCGACAGCCTCGAAATCTTAATGATTTACAGATGATCTGCAAAGAGGAGTGGGCCAAAATTCCATCTAACATGTGTGCAAACGTCATCAACTACAAAAAACGTCTGACTGCTGTGCTTGCCAACAAGGGTTTTGCCACCAAGTATTAGGTCTTGTTTGCCAAAGGGATCAAATACTTATTTCTCTGTGCACAATGCACATAAATATATATAATTTTGACAATGTGATTTTCAGTTTTTTTTTTTTATATAATCTATCTCTCACTGGTAAAATGAACCTAGCCTAAAAATTCCAGACTGCTCATGTCTTTGGCAGTGGGCAAATTTACAAAATCAGCAAGTGATCAAATACTTATTTCCATTACTGTATATTGCACTGAGACCTGAATCCATCAGGTCAGAAGCACTGACCGGTTCAGTGACAGCGGGTCCGGAGTGATAGATAACCGGTGTATCCAGCGCGTCAGGGACACGCAGGACACGCTGATACTGAACCCATCAGTGACGCGGAGCATATGGATACAGTTCTCGCGATAGATACATCTGCTCTGTATACAGGATGCAAAGCAGGTATATTTCAATAACTAAAAATACATTTTTATTATAAAAGTGTTTATAATACACACTGATAAGACTTTTATTTAAAAAATGAATTAAAAAATATATTTCAGAGGTTTACATAGCCTTTAAGCCTGTAACTTTACTACTATTTATGAAAGAGTCCAAAGACCTTGTAAACAAGACACCTTGCATGTGGTAATAACTCTGGAATGCTTTTACCTATCCAAGTGATTCGGAGACTGTTTTCTCATGACATATTGAACTTTATGTTAGTGGAAAAATGTTCTTGATAAATTCATTGCTTATTTGTGAAAAGCACCAAAATTTTGAGAAAATGTTGAAAAATTATGATTTTTTTTTTCAAAATGTAAATGTATCTGCTTGTAAAACAGACAGTAATACCACAAAAAATACTAATTAACATTTCCCATATGTCTACTGTAGGTTTGCAAGTAAAAAGTATCCGGCACACCAATTTGAGATAAAGGTAATTTTTTTATTTCGTTTTTAATGTCAGTGGCAGAGTGTAACATTTCGGTCTAGACGACCTTCTTCAGGCTCTAAGCCGTGCTGGTTAAACTGCATGGACGAGCGCTCGTCAAAATAATAATATTTTTTCAGGGACAAGTTCAGTTCTGAAGTGGCTTTGAGGGGCCCATATATTTGAAACCCCCATAAAACACCTCATTTTAAAACTGCACTCAAAGTACTCAAAACAGCATTCAGAAAGTGTTTTAACCCTTCAGGTGTTTCACAGGAATTAAAGCAAAGTGGAGGTGAAATTTACAAATATTTTGTTTGCGAAAATTCATTGGTTATACATTTTTTCTGTAACACAAAGTTTTAGCAGAGAAACGCAACTCAATATTTATTGCCAAGATTCTGCAGTTTTTAGAAATATCCCACATGTGGCCCTAGTGTGCTAATGGACTGAAGCACAGGCCTCAGAAGAAAAGAGGAGCAGCTAGTGGATTTTGGGGCCTCCTATTTATTAGAATATATTTTAGGCACCATGTCAGGTTTGAAGAGGTATTGTGGTGCCAAAACAGTGGAAACCCCCCAAAAGTGACCCCATTTTGAAAACTACACCCCTCAAGGAATGTATCTAGGGGTATAGTTTGGACACACGGCAGGGCTTAGAATGGCATTAGCGCTACTTGGCATACAGACTTGATTGGTTTTCAGGCGCCATGTCGCATTTGCAGAGCCCCTGAGGTACCAGTACAGTAGAAACCCCTGAGAAGTGACTCCATTTTGGAAACTATACTTCTCAGGGTAATCATCTAGGGGTGTAGTGAGCATTTTGTCCACACAGATGTTTCACAGATTTTATTATATTTAGGCAGTGAAAATGAAAAAAAAAATTTTCCCCAAACGATGTCGTTTTAGCTCCAAATGTTTTATTTTCACGAGGGGTAATAGGAGAAAGAACAGCACACAATTTGTTACTCAATTTCTACAGAGTATGGCAATACCTCATGTGTGGCCCTAAACTGCTGATTGGGCACATGGCAAAGCTCAAAATAGAAGGAGGGCCATTTAGCTTTTAGAGCGCAGATTTTGCTGAATTGGTGTACGGGCGCCATGTCGCGTTTTCAGAGCCCCTGAGGTACCAGAGTAGAGTGGAAAACCCTAAGTGACCCACTTTTGTAAACTATACCCCTCACGGCATTTATAATTTGCGTGGACATATGACAGGGCTTAGGTGTGAAAGAGCACAATGCTCATTTGTTGAATATTTTGGTGATTTTCTTAGCCTGAACCATCTTCTTAGCCCGGGTAGCAAGCCTTTTAGGCCCTGCCTTTGAGAAGTACCTAAAAGGCTTCAGTACTTGGCAGACCATGAGGCCATTGTTAGGCATCTGGTTGCCATAGCAACCACCGGCATCCCGGCAACAGCAGGGCGGGGGTGCCAACAGGCTAGAAACCACCTAGATGCAGCGATCGCTTTTGATCGCTGCATCTAAGGGGTTAATTGTCAGGATCGGAGGCTAGCTCCAGTCCTGGCCGTTACAGCGAGTTGTCAGCTGTAACATACAGCTGACACCCGCTGGTGATGGCTCAGCTTCTGAGCCTGCTCCATCACCATCAAGTACAGTTACGTGAGAAGGCGATAACACATTAGCGCTGACAACGTAACTGTACGTGATTGGACGGGAAGGGGTTACTGACCTCCCTAACAGCCGGGAGAACAGCACAGCTAGTAGTCGGCGGGATGGTAATGCAGGTAAGGCAAGACAATTGGTAGTTGTAGGGGATTCTATAATCAGGAAGACTGATAGAATAATTTGTCGCCAAGACCGCCTCAACCGAATGGTTTGCGGTCTTCCTGGTGTGAGGGTTCGGCATATGGTGGATCGGGTGGATAAATTACTGGGAGGGGCTGGTGATTATCCAGCTATCGTGGTCCATGTAAGTACCAACGACAGAATAAATGGTAGGTGGAGGAGCCCTAAGAATAATTTTAAGGAACTAGGCTACAAGCCGAAGGGAAAGACCTCCAAGGTAGTATTCTCAGGAATACTGCCTGTGCCATGCGCATCCCAGAAAAGACAGCTGGAGCTCAGGGAGTTAAATGCATGGCTGAAGTCTTGGTGTAGAGAAGGCTTTGGGTCCCTAGAGCACTGGGCTGACTTTTCATTGGGGTACAAACTGTATTCTGCAGATGATATGCACCTAAATGGAAGGGGGTCCGCTGTGTTGGGGGAGAGAATTCTAACTGGCGTGGCAGTGTATTTAAACTAGGGCTGAGGAGGGAGGCCAATGTAGAAAATAAAGGGGTAGTTAGGTTAGAGAGGGGTCAGACTATATTGGAAGGGGGAGAAACAGACTGTGGGGAGAGGACTAGACAACCGAATAAGGAGATCCTTTCGTTACAAAACAGCAATGAAAATAAAAGTGCCCAAATAATAACATTTCTGACACTGAAACATTTAAAAAGGCAAGTTAAAGGGTATGTTCACAAATGCCAGAAGTCTAGCAAGCAAAATGGGGGAGCTGGAGGCCTTGGTACTAGAGGAACATATAGATATAGTTGGTGTTGCTGAAATATGGCTAGACTCTTCACATGATTGGGCTGTAAATCTACAGGGTTATACACTGTTTCAGAAAGACAGGGCGAATAGGAAAGGTGGTGTTGTATGTCTGTATGTGAGAAGTTATATGAAGGAGAGTGTGAAAGAGACAAAGGGTGAAGATTGTGAGGAGGTTGAAACCTTGTGGTTGGAATTACAAAGGGAGGTAAGCACTGAAAAAATTACTTTTGATGTAATCTATAGACCCCCCAATATAACTGAGGAGATGGAAGTTCAGCTATATAAACAGATGGAGCGGGCTGCACAGGCGGGTACTGTAGTGATAATGGGAGATTTTTAGTACCAGGATATTAATTGGTCTTATGGTTCGGCTTCAACTGCAAAGGGGAGACATTTCCTCAACCTGTTGCAGGAAAATTTAATGGCCCAGTTTGTGGAAGACCTGACTAGAGGTGAAGCTCTGTTGGATCTGGTCATTTCTAATAATGCAGAGCTTGTTGGGAATGTCAATGTTCGTGAAAACCTCGGTAACAGTGATCACAATATAGTTATACTTCACATATACTTCAAAAAACAAACACAGGCTGGGAGGGCAAAAACACTTAATTCTAAGAAGGCCAATTTCCCCAGGATGAGGGCTGCAATTCAAGATATAGACTGGGAAGAACTAATGTCAAATAACGGTGCAAATGATAAATGGGAGATTTTAAAATCCACTTTGTGTAATTATAGTGCAAAATTTATTCCTATAGGTAACAAGTATAAACAACTAATATTAAACCCCACATGGCTTACACCTTCTGTAAAAAGGGCAATACATGACAAAAAAAAAAGGGCATTTGAAAAATACAAATCTGAGGGTACATCTGCAGCCTTTGTAAATTATAAAGAGCTTAATAAAATTTGTAAAAAGGTAATAAAATCAGCAAAAATACAAAATGAAAGTCAGGTGGCCAAGGATAGTAAAACAAATCCCAAAAAATTCTTCAAGTATATAAATGCAAAAAAGCCAAGGTCTGAACATGTAGGACCCCTAGATAATGGTAATGGGGAGTTGGTCACAGTGGATCAAGAGAAGGCAGAGTTACAAAATGGGTTCTTCCGCTCTGTATATACAACTGAAGAAAGAGCAGCTGATGTAGCCAGTGCCAGTGCTGTTAACCCCTTCCCACCGCATTCCTCTTTCAGATTTTCACTTTTGTTTTTTCCTCCCCATCTTACAAAAGCCATAACTTCTTTATTTTTCCGTCTATATAGTCCTATGAGGGCTTGATTTTTGCGGGACGGGTTGTAGTTTTTCGTAGCACCATTTATTGTGCCATATAATGTACCAGGAAACAGGAAAAAAAATATTTGTGGGGTAGAAAATGAAAAAAACAGCGATTCCTCTATTTTTTGCACGTCGTTTTTACGGAATTCACTGTGCCATTAAAACAACATGTTAACTTTATTCTGTGGGTCAATACAATTACGGCAATACCAAATATATATTGTTTTTTTCTATATTTTACTACTTTCACAAATAAAAACCTAAGTGTAAAAAAGAAAATTTATTTTGTGTTTCGCCAAATTCCGAGAGCCATAACTTTTTTATTTTTCTGTCGATTAAGTGGTATGAGGGCTTGTTTTTTGCGGGATAAGCTGTAGTTTTAAATAAAACCATTTTGGTGTACATGCGACGTTTTGATCACTTTTTATTTAATTTTTTAGGATGATGTGACCAAAAAAAAAAGAGAGATTCTGGCGTTTACAATTTTTTTTGACATACATTGTGCGGGTTAAATAATAATATATTGTAGTAATTCAGAATTTTACGGACAGGCGATACCAATTATGTTTATTTATTTTTTACTATGCTCTAGGGGGAAAATGGGAAAAGTTTTTTTTTTTAACTTTTAATTTTTTTTTTACATAAAGAAAAAAAACAACTTTATTTAACTAATTTTTACTTTTATAAGTCCCTCGAGGGGATTTCAACCAGCGATCGTTAATGTATTTTAGTATATCGTGATTCTGACAGGCATCTATTAATAGGTGCACAAAGATGGCAGAACTGGGGGCCTTCATTAGGCCCCCAGGCAGCCATAGCAACCATCGCCCCCCCCCCCCCACGATTTCGTTGCGGAGGGCACGATGAGCTGTTAGAGGGGGTCGCCCCCTCTTTCTAACGATTTAAATGCTGCAGTCGCTATTGACCGCGCCATTTAACGAGTTAAATTAGCGGGATCGCGCTCGAGCGTGATGCTGCTCGTTACTCTGAAGTGTTGGCTGTAACAAACACCGGCATCGTATGGAGCGGGTTCACTCTGTGGGCCCGTTCCATACTTCACCTACCCGACTTTGGCGTATGGATACGTCAAATGTCGTGAAGGGGTTAATATAGCAGTTGATATACTGAATTGGATGAATGTAGAGTTGGTCCAAGCTAAATTAAATAAATAAAATAAATGTACACAAGGCCCCGGGACCAGATGGGTTACACCCTAGATTTCTTAAAGAGCTTAGTTCAGTTATTTCTGTCCCCCTCTTCATAATATTTAGAGATTCTTTAGTGACTGGTATAGTGCTAAGGGACTGGCGCAGGGCAAATGTGGTGCCTATTTTAAAAAATGGCTCTAGGTCTTCCCGGGTAATTATAGACCAGTAAGCTTAACATCCATGGTGGGGAAAATGTTTGAGGGGCTATTAAGGGACTATATACAGGATTATCTTAGTTACAAGTTTCGGATAGCATTAGGTAATGGTGTGGGTGCATTAGTAGGGGCCCAACCCGATCCAATAGAGAAAAGAAGTACTATGCACACCAATATGGAGTTATTTATCCAAACAAATAATTTATTTATTTGTAGCCAGTGACAGTGCGACGTTTCGGTCAACACCTTGACCTTCCTCAGGCACTTAAGTCAATGCTGGTCCTGCGTGGATGGCGCTGTAAGATTGTCGGGTAACCGATGTTTTGTGCAAGTCATTGACTGCCTGACTGGGCAGAGTATTTGCTGATACATCATTCACAGGTCACTATCTAGGCAATTCAACAGTGCTGTCACTTGTTGTGGCTTGTTCCTTTCCTACTCCTGTGTAGTTGCTGGCACGCAGCAGTTTCGACTCTGCTGTGTCGTGTCTGCTCACACAGGATATTTGTGCATGAAATCTATGCAGTTATATGCATGTACATGGAACCCATTGCAGCAAGATTGATGTAGGGGTTTCCCCATCGCTGGGCTTTATCTACAGCCCGTTGGAGGAACATTAATAATAATTTTTTGCTTGCAATTGACTGTTTCCTCACCAACACTGAGAGGTCAGTCGTCTATATAAATCAATATACTACTATAGAATTGGAGCAATTTAATTTAGACATAATTTGTCATATTGTGCCAATCTAGGGGACTTTGGCGCAACGTAAATTACATCCAACATTGTTTTTAATAACAATTTAATAATAAAGTATTTTTTACATCTATGAAACACACTACTTTTCCTACTCCCCCTGTTCCTTCGACCACTATTATTAAACTTATTTATTAATGATATAGAGGTTGGGATTTAATAGCACTATTTCTATTTTTGCAGATGACACCAAGCTATGTAATATAGTTCAGTCTATTGAAGATGTTCGTGAATTGCAAGCGGATTTAAACAAACTAAGTGTTTGGGCATCCACTTGGCAAATGAAGTTTAATGTAGATAAATGTAAAGTTATGCACCTGGGTGACAACAACCTGCATGCATCATATGTCCTAGGGGGAGCTACACTGGCGGATTCACTTGTTGAGAAGGAACTGGGTGTACTTGTAAATCATAAACTAAATAACAGCATGCAATGTCAATCAGCTGCTTCAAGGGCCAGCAGGATATTGTCGTGTATTAAAAGAGGCATGGACTCGCGGGACAGGGATGTAATATTACCACTTTACAAAGCATTAGTGAGGCCTCATCTAGAATATGCAGTTCAGTTCTGGGCTCCAGTTCATAGAAAGGATGCCCTGAAGTTAGAAAAAAATACAAAGAAGAGCAACGAAGCTAATTAGGGGCATGGAGAATCTAAGTTATGAGGAAAGATTAAAAGAATTAAAACTATTTAGCCTTGAGAAAAGACGACTAAGGGGGGACATGATTAACTTATATAAATATATGAATGGCGCATACAAAAAATATGGTGAAATCCTGTTCCATGTAAAACCCCCCTCAAAAAACAAGGGGGCACTCCCTCCGTCTGGAGAAAAAAAGGTTCAACCTGCAGAGGCGACAAGTCTTCTTTACTGTGAGAACTGTGAATCTATGGAATAGCCTACCGCAGATGGCTTTAAAAAAGGCTTAGATAATTTCCTAGAACAAAAAAACATAAGCTCCTATGTGTAGAAATGTTTTACTTCCCTTTTCCCATCCCTTGGTTGAACTCGATGGACATGTGTCTTTTTTCAAACGTACGAACTATGTAACTATGTAAATACTCGTTCACACATCGACATATCCATACACTAAATATATAGAGATATGTGGTTACTTGCCTCCAATCCTCTTCAGCAGCATGTGGAGCCTCTGGCTGATTTGTTCCCCACTGTTTGCTAATGTTGCAGTTCCCGTGGAGAATATTTCTTTGATTCTTAACACCTACCGGAAACTTGGATGTGAGTAACACCAGCTGGGGCCCCCCTTTTCCAAGGGCCCTAAAGCAGCTGCATGGGCTGCCTCAATGATATGTGTGCGTTCATTATAATCACCAATAATTCAGAGAATGTTAGAATGAGACTTTCACTAAATCCAAAAAGCTAAAAAATAATAAAAACTGTAACAGCTCCTTGTAAAGCAGGTTACTTGACTCTTTTACAAAGTATATATTATGCATTTTAGTATTCTTTCTGCTGTAACAAAATTGCAAACACAAGTCATGTCAATAAAGAGACTGAATATACAGCTACAGCAAAACATACTAGTTTTTTTACAGCTCTGTTAGCACTAACATAGTATCAATTACAAAACTCCTTGTCTAATTTACACAACATTTTCATCTAATGCAACGATAATGCACGTAACCTACGATTGCAGTAGAAGCATCAATTGCTATATTCATGCTTTACAGTACTAAAGTCTGCGAGGAAAAGATCAGATGTACTTTTCAGCATCTAGAAGCAAAGCTTAATCCCATGGTGAGCCTGCTGCTCAGCTTATGCGATTATAGTGCCTTTCATGCACCAGAACCTGGATATCTGTTACCAAACATAAGAGTATCTAAAAGCAGTAGAGATAATACTAAAAGGGATGAGAACGACCCCTTTAGAGGTTGAAAGGGATCTTGTTAGATGTCAATGCATGAAGTGGTCTAATGCCAGAATTGCTGCGGTATACTTTACAGGAAAGATCAAGGAGCATGCCAACACAAGCTGTGCTCTGAAGGGATAAACAGCGGAGATCCAAGTGAGCTGATTTTTATTAATACCTTTAAAGAACATGATAAATGCAATATAGGATATTAGAAGGTATTAACAACATATTAGCACATGATCTTGTCTATTGGCTTACAGACCTTCACAAAAGAATGGTCTGTCAGTATAAAAACTGGTAAATTAAATAATAAAATGGACGCTACATTAAAAAAGCTAAGTCTGTGCATATTTTTTTTATTCATTTATACATTTACTTCTGGTGTGACACTTGTTTGCTTTGTCTACAGTGTCCTGCCTTTCTGCAAAAAAATAAAAATAAATATTCGTTTTCCAGTACTATCTAACTTGCACATTGTTTATTTTTTCGCCGATGCGGTTGTATGAGGGCTTTTTTTTTGCAGGACGACTTGTAGTTTTTATTGGTACCATTTTAGAGTAGATGCGACTTTTTGATCACTTTTTAATCACATTTTTTTAAAGTCAGGATTCACAGAAAACAGCAATTTTTGTGTCGTTTTTTTATTTAATTTTTTACGGCGTTCACCGTGCGGGTTAAATAATGTAATAGATTTATAGTCGGGGTCGTTACGGATGCGGCAATACCAAATATGTGTAACTTTTTTACTTTATTTTGTTACTAAAGCAGTTTGTAAGGGGAAAAAGTGGGTTTTTCATTATTTTTTCACATTTTTTTTTAATTAACTTTATTAAACTTTTTTTTACTAGTCCCATTAGGGGACTTTAATATGCGATTCTGCGATCGCATTTATAATCCTCTGCAATAATTTTGTATTGCAGTATATTACTGCCTGTCCGTTTAAAACGGACAGGCATCTGCTAGGTCATGCCTCCGGCATGATCTAGCAGGCATTCATTACAGGCAGACCTGGGGGCCTTTATTAGGCCCCCGGCTGCCATTGGAGACACTGACACTCGGCGATCGTATCGCCGGGTGTCGGTGGGGGGAGAGGGAGCTCCCTCCCTCTCTCCAAAACCACTCAGATGCGGTGCTCGCTATTGAGCACCGCATCTGAGGGGTTAAACGGGTGAGATCGATACTAATATCAATCTCACACGGCAGAGCAAGGATGCCCCCAGCCCTCAGCTGCCTCTGGCAGCTGAGAGCAGGGAGATTTGACAGCTCCCTGCTCTGTTTACTTATTCCAATGCCGCGACGTAAAAAGTCTATGGCATCGGAATAAGGCCCGTTAGTGACCGACGTAGAAACACGATGGGCCGGTCACTAACGGGTTAATAGCAGTTTTAAAGTAATTTGTATAGTCTCTAGCATAAAAAATATATATATAAAATACCATTTTCATCTTTTGCTTCCATGTATCCCCTTGGTGCTGCTGCTCTTCCATGCTTTTAGGGACAGCCTCTGAACAATCTTTCTTCTTCTTCCCTCTGACAGTTGACATAGTTCCTTCTTAGTTTCCAATCTAGCTTTACAATCCTAGCAAGCTGAGAAGCAGTCTTCTCAATTATACTGCCATGCTACTGCAAAGGCTTTGCTCCTTCCCTGACAAGCAGGGAAGAAACCTAAATTCTATTCACTGTCCTGCAGGGAACTGGGGAATCACTATGCAGAATACGGACTGTTTAAATACACATAATATTCTCTGTATGATAACCCCTTTAATCTAAAAGTGCATTTCTAATAACAAGTGCAAATGTTCAGAATAATAGGAGCAATTACAAGGACTAAACTGGGAACAACCAGTCAGCAAATAAGAAGGATTTGTCTCTTCTCCGAAACTATACCAATGTGAAATATATCACTTGTAGAACAAAAATTTCAGGTATGAAACTGGGTGCCCATCAGTTATGTAGCTATAGGGGTCACAACGGACACAGTCGGACTCGCGCTGATCCCGCTTCCAACTGGATCTGTGTCCTCAGGATGCAGATACAGTTCAGTTCAATGCTGGAGCGGGATGTAGTGACGTCATTCCGCCTGTCCGCGCTTAGTCACTCACAGCACAGTGCAGAGTAGGATCTCCTCCACCCATCATGGTGAACGGGGATAGGTAAGTAATTATTTTATTATTTTTCTATTAGGCACATATGGGGGCATTATACTGGGAAAGGGAAGGAGCTGATATTGTAGCTGCTGAGGGAACATTATACTGTATTGGGCATTGTACTGTATGGGGCAGCTATGGGGTGCATTATACTGTATGGGGCAGCTATAGGGGGCATTATATTGTATGGGGGCATTATAATGTATGGGGCAGCTATGGGTGGCAATATACGGTGAGGGCATTATACTGTATGGGGGCAACTATGGGGGGCATTGTACGGTGTGGATTCATTATACCAAGGGGGCAGCTATGGGGAGGCAATATACTATGGGGCAGCATACTGTGGGAGCATTATACTGTGGTGGTCAGCCATGGGGGGCATTGTACTGTGGTGGTCAGCCATGGGGGGCATTATACTGTGGGGGTAGCTATGGGGGGCAGCTATGGGGAGCATTATGCGGTCTGGTTTCATTATACCGTGGGGGCAGCTATGGGTGGTAATGTATTATGGGGGCATTACACTGTGGGGGCAGCTATGGGGGCATTATAGTGTGGGGGCAGCTATGCGGGGCATTATACTGTGGGGGCAGCTATGGGGAGTATTACACTGTAGTTGTCAGCTATGGGGGCATTCTACTGTGGTGGTCACCTATAGGGGGGCAATCTACTGTGGTGGTCAGCTATAGGGGGCATTCTACTGTGGTGGTCAGCTATAGGAGGCATTATACTGTGGTGGCAGCCATAGGGGGCATTATACTGTTTGGTGGCAGCCATAGGGGGCATTATACTGTTTGGTGGCAGCCATAGGGGGCATTATACTGTGTGGGGGCAGCTATGGGGAGCATTATTATACTGTGGGGGCATCCATGTGTCGGGCAAGGCGGCTGGGCATAGGCGTGCGCAGGGGTCTGGTGGTGTTGGGGAGAGGTAGGGCGGCCCAAGAAGAATTCTTGCATCAGTGCCCGTGAGCCTTTAGCTACGCCCCTGGTGCCCATTAAAGTAGAAACACTTAAAAGCAATGCAATTGTACCAGAAATTGCAGCAAGAGTTTTTTTTTTTATAGTTGATGGACCCCATTTGAAAGGGAAACAAAAAGTCCACATTTCTCTTCGTGTATAAGTAAATTTTTCTTACATAGGAATTCACAAACACAACAGAAGATCAGAACCTAAGTAATGAAGATAATGCAGTCATTAGTCCTAAAAACATTCTAGCTATAAAATACAGGAAGTAAATACTGTTTATTAGTAATAGTTTGATGAACACTATAGATAATGCTCAAGCTCATTCACATTTGAACAGCATTTTACAGTTTAAGAGGCTCTGTCACCACATTATAAGTGCCCTGTCTCCTACATAATCTGATTGGCGCTGTAAGGTAGATAACCGCAGTGGTTTTTATTTTGAAAAATGATCATTTTTGAGCAAGTTATGAGCTTGTTTAGATTTATGCTAATGATTTTCTCAATGGACAACTGGGCGTGTGTCTACTTTTTACCAAGTGGGTGTTGTACAGAGGAGTGTATGACGCTGACCAATCAGTGACTAATCAGTGTCCTACAATTCTCATTGTTCCAGCCCAGCATGATTCACAGCACAGTGTGATTGTGCAGTGAAAGAAGTAAACACGCCCAGTTGCTAAAAACACAATACACGCCCAGTTGGAAAAAAGAGAAAACACGCCCAGTTGACGATTAGAAAGGCTCATTTGCATAAATATAAAATTGCTCATAACTTAGCCAAAAATGATCGTTTTAAAAATAAAAAAAAACGTTACTGTTATCTACATTGCAGCGCCGATCACATGCAATAGGAGATAGGAATTTGAGAATCTGGTGACAGAGCCTCTTTACTTTTAATCTACAGAGATTGTTATATCACTTTTCACATACAATTCTTTACTGATCTTAAAGAGGCTCTGTCACCAGATTTTGCAACCCCTATCTGCTATTGCAGCAGATAGGCGCTGCAATGTAGATTACAGTAACGTTTTTATTTTTTAAAAACGAGCATTTTTGGCCAAGTTATGACCATTTTTGTAGTTATGCAAATGAGGCTTGCAAAAGTCCAAGTGGGCGTGTATTATGTGCGTACATCGGGGCGTTTTTAATACTTTTACTAGCTGGGCGTTCTGATGAGAAGTATCATCTACTTCTCATCAGAACGCCCAGCTTCTGCCAGATCACGCTGTGACGTCACTCACAGGTCCTGCATCGTGTCAGACGAGCGAGGACACATCGGCACCAGAGGCTTCAGTTGATTCTGCAGCAGCATCGGCGTTAGCAGGTAAGTCGATGTAGCTACTTACCTGCAAACGCTGATGCTGCTGCAGAATCAACTGTAGCCTCTGGTGCCGACACGATGCAGGACCTGTGAGACACGTCACAGCGTGATCTGGAAGAAGCTGGGCGTTCTGAAGAGAAGTGGATGATACTTCTCGTCAGAACGCCCAGCTAGTAAAAGTATTAAACACGCCCCGATGTACGCACATAATACACACCCACTTGGACTTTTGCAAGCCTCATTTGCATAAATACAAAAATGGTCATAACTTGGCCAAAAATGCTCGTTTTTAAAAAATAAAAACGTTACTGTAATCTACATTGCAGCGCCTATCTGCTGCAATAGCAGATAGGGGCTGCAAAATCTGGTGACAGAGCCTCTTTAAACTTATCCCGAGATAAATCATTTAAATTCTCCTCTAGAGCACTTTTTTAAATTCTGCAGGCTTTTGAGATGAAGTCTCCCACCACTCGATGCTGATGATTTGCAATTTGAAAAATTCAGTCTTAACACCAGGCACTGTACAGTAATTTGATGTATACAGAAAATAGCTCCAGGATACATTGCATTATAGAAAATCGGCAAAGCTGTGAGGGGTGTATCGGTTGATGACTGGTTGCAGTAGCAACCAGCAAAGAATCTGAGAGCCGAGGTTGATGACAATAAGCTACAGCAAATGCAGTAAAGCAATTTATTGACACAATTTTTATAAAAACTGTACAACAATTTGCAAAGGTGAACCCATACTTTTAAGCAAGGGTCTCAAACACGCGGCCCGCAGGAGAGGAGAGAGCAGGATGAAGGAAGAGCGCGCCGTCGCTCCTTCATGATGTCATGAAGGAGCGCAGTCCCTTTCCAGCGCTGCTGGATCATTGGTGGTAGGTGAGCAATGGCCACACAGCCCCCTGTAGACAGTGCCTCACACACCCCCCCTCACTGTAGTTAGCTCCATTGGGGCTTCCTCTAGGAGTGGAATCTCCAGCCAGAGCGTTGCCGATGCTCCGGCCGGGGATTCCTCTGCTGGAGGAGCCCCTGAAGTCACTGTTCATATATGGACAGTGACTTCAGGGGCTCCTCCAGCAGAGGAATACCGGCCCGAGTGTCAGCAACGCTCTGGCTGGGGATTCCACTCCTAGAGGTAGCCCCAATGGAGCCATCTACAGAGGGCACGTGTGGCACCATCTACAGAGGGCACGTGTGGCACCATCTACAGAGGGCACGTGTGGCACCATCTACAGAGGGCACGTGTGGCACCATCTACAGAGGGCACGGGTCAAACCATCTACAGAGGGCACCGTGGTACCATCTACAGAGGGCACCGTGGCACCAGCTACAGAGGGCACCGTGGCACCAGCTACAGAGGGCACCGTGGCACCAGCTACAGAGGGCACCGTGGCACTAGCTACAGAGGGCACCGTGGCACTAGCTACAGAGGGCACCGTGGAACCATCTACAGAGGGCATGGTGGCACCATCTACAAAGGGCACGGTGGCACCATCTACAACGGGCACGGTGGCACCATCTACAACGGGCACGGTGGCACCATCTACAAAGGGCACGGTGGCACCATCTACAAAGGGCACGGTGGCACCATCTACAAAGGGCACGGTGGCACCATCTACAAAGGGCACGGTGGCACCATCTACAAAGGGCACGGTGGCACCATCTACAAAGGGCACGGTGGCACCATCTACAAAGGGCACAATGACATTATCTAAAAAGGGGCTGTCCAATATGGATATTCTTGAGTCTGCCAAACGCTGCCAACTGAACAGCCAGACTGCATTTAGCGACACTCAAACTGGATTGTTAAAATAAGCACGTGTAATAAACTCGCAAATTTCAAGTAAGTTTAAACCTACAAACCACAAAAATGAGCTATAATCGATTTAAAATTACTAAAAAAAGCAAAACTTACTCAGAATGGCAGATACACACAGCAATTCAAATGAGGATGCAGGCAGACTACAATGCTACATAGGGGGAGATTGCCCAGGTGCAATTATGCCAATTATGGCTTTTTCAGTGATTTTAAGTTTAAACCTAGCGGTATTATTATAGTAATGTAGTATTATTATAGTAATGTAGTTTTGCTATAGTAATGTAGTATTGCTATAGTAATGTAGTATTATTATAGTAATGTAGTTTTGCTATAGTAATGTAGTATTGCTATAGTAATGTAGTATTATTATAGTAGTTAAAATAACTAATTGATTTAGGCTTCATTCACATCTGCGCCAGTTTTTGATATCTATTAAAACAGTCTCCTGGACTGGTCTACCTGGCCCCTAAAATATACAGCATTTTTATCTATCTCTGATCTATGGAGATTAAACGTTGAAGAGGGTGTATGTTGCATTGTAAAGACATGCTCAATTTAACCCATCCAGTGATTTAGTTGGGAATGAGCACAAGGGGAGAGCTTGGCTGTATTTAAAGAGGCTCTGTCACCACATTATAAGTGCCCTATCTCCTATATAAGGAGATCGGCGCTGTAATGTAGGTGACAGTAATGCTTTTTATTTAAAAAAAACAATCTATTTTTACCACTTTATTAGCGATTTTAGATTTATGCTAATGAGTTGCTTAATGAACAAGTGGGCGTATTTTTACTTTAGACCAAGTGGGCGTTGTACAGAGGAGTGTATGACGCTGACCAATCAGCCTCATGCACTCCTCTCCAATCATTTACTCAGCGCATAGTGATCCTGCTAGATCCTTATGTGCTGTCTTATACGAACACATTAACAATACTGAAGTGTTTAGACAGTGAAGAGACATTCCACGGGATGTCTATTCACAATCTCTGCACTTCATTACTGTTTCTATGGTAGTTACAGCAGAGGAAGCGTGATCTCGTTGTAACCTGTCATTTACAGCGAGATCTCGCGAGATTACGCGTCCTCTGCTGTAACTACCACAGACAGAGTAACGAAGTGCAGGGATTGTGAATAGACATCTCGTGGAATGTCTATTCACTGTCTAAACACTTCAGTATTGTTAATGTGTTAGTATAAGACAGCACACAAGGATCTAGCAGGATCCCTATGCGCTGAGTAAATGAATGGAGAGTAGTGCATGAGGCTGATTTGTCAGCGTCATACACTCCTCTGTACAACGCCCACTTGGGCATTAAGCAACTCATTAGCATAAATCTAAAATCGCTAATAAAGTGGTAAAAGTAGATATTTTTTTTAATAAAAACCACTGCTGTCACCTACATTATAGCGCCCATCCCCTTATGTAGGACATAGGGCACTTATAATGTGGTGACAGAGCCTGTTTAAGGAAGCTTTTTGCACCTTTTCCATATACTTCTCTCATGCAGTCCCCAAAAGCATCAATACATTCAGTGGTGATTTCACTGGGGCCCTTGTTGCCTGTGTTTAGACCATCTATTAATATAATTACTGTATCATTGAAAATGTTTTGACATCATTTTCTTTAAGATAACTGGTGTCAAATATTCATACTGAAAATACTCAGTCATCATGGTTTCATCCAATGTTCGTTCTCACTTTGAAAAACACTGCTGTTATCTACATTACAGCGCACGATCACATTATGTACAAGATAGGGCACTTATAATGTGGTGACAAGAGTATTTTTAAAGTGAATAATTTCTGTACAAGATTCACATCATATATTTTAAATGGTTTACTATATTATTATTATTATTATTAATGAACCCCCCAAAATAGGTCCAGCCTAGCTAATGGAGATGCATGTAATGTTTAGCCCTAAAGTTCATGTTTCAGGCATATCCTGCACACTTCTCTCATTTTTATTCCCAGCACAAGCAGCTTTCCTTCTCTATCCTTCCACATATCCGCAGCGCTGAATTACGCACCCTCATTGCTAGTTCTTCAGGTCTCATTCACCAAAAGGCTGCGGTGAGTTTTGTTGTGACAATAGAGCGCTTAATTGTGTTGTTTTGTGAACCATGAATATTCATTGCAGCCGAGCAACATTAAACGCTCTGTCACAACGCATGTAAAACAGAGGAGAGGGCATGTCCGACCTGCAATATGTCAGCCCGGCTGCCACAAGCAAGATGACAGAGAGCCTTAGTGATGAGGAGTTAAGACATATGAAACACAATGTTTATCCAGAAGGGGGGTTACTGTAGGCAGTGAGCAATTAAGTGCTTCAGCCTAGAAACTGGCAGGAGGTGTTCTGCTGCTAATGCCAGCTTGCAAGTCCGCTGCCTCATAGCGAAAAACTAAAATTGAGTTTAGCATTCCAACTGTGGACAGAAGCGTCCACCAAGTCAAAAAACACGTCAACATGTCACTGTGCGGTGGTTGAATGATTTACACGGAACACCCAAAATTCCCTATTGGTTCATAGAATAGAGCACCCATGTGTTCACCCCATGTAACACAGAAGTACGCGCAAGAGCAAATCTCTGCATCTATATCAAGAAAAGTGTTTTTGCGACTTGGTCCGTGATATACGGTCCGCATGTCGGCCGCATTTCCCGGACCAAACACAGTGCAGGTAGCCGGGCTCCTAGCATCACAGTTATGTATGACGCTAGGTGTCCCGGCCTCCCTGCAGGACTACTGTCCCGTGCTCAAAACATTACTGTACGGGACCGTTTTCACGCAGCGAGGCAGCGACTCCTGGTATCGTACTCCAATATGATGCTAGTAGCATTCCTCCCTGCACGGTGTTCGGTCTGGGAAATCCTGCCGACATGACGACCGTATATCACCGGACCAAACACGGTTATGTGAATTAGGCATAAGTGTATGTTCACACGTAGCGCAAATACTGCAGATTTCCAGCAATGGATTTTGTTGCAGAAAATCCGCAGCATAATACAGTAGCAGCAAAGTGGATAAGATTTGAACAAATCTCATCCACACGCTGCGTAAATGATGAGCGGAAAAAAACATTCAGAAATTGGCGTGCAATGCGTTTTTTTGATCTGTAGCATGTCAATTGTATTTGCGTAATCACTGTTTATTTGTTGTGGGTTTTCCCCATTGAATGCAATGGGAGGTAAAACCTGCAACAAATAACAGATGTTGCGTTTTTTTTGCAAAAAAAGCAGCGATTCCGCCGCAAAATACGCAACTGAGAATAAAAAAAATAGATCTTACTTACCCAGAATTCTGTGTTTCTTCGTCCATGCCGGCTTCCTGGGATAACGTTTCATCCCATGTGACCCCTGCAGCCAAATCACAGGCTGCAGTGGTCACATCCCAGGAGGCCACGTCGCCATGGCTATGTAAGTATCAAACTTTTCTTTTTTCCTATTAGCAGTTTTCCGCAGCGGATATTCCGGCCGAAAAACTACACCACAACTTGTTGCAGTTTTTCGTCCGGAATTCCCTGCCGCGCCCAGGGCGGATACGCTGTGTAGTTTTTAGCAGCATATCCATCCCTATGTTACACAGTTCATTGTTATTTCTACACTTTGTAGCATATAACAATAACTGGATGAGAATTTCCTATAAAGGTGATGCAGGTGCTATTTTTGCTGCCAATAAACGCATTTTTACAGGAAATTATTACCGTAGAAAATTATAAATACATGCAGTGTAAAGACGCAGGTTTCACGAACGAAGAAATAGCAGAACGTTCATTCGATCAGAAAAAAAAAAGACCCTTACATTTATAGTTAACAAAGTGAAGCTCCACTTTAGAGATGATGTAATAGATAGAGGGATTGCATATACAGTTAATTTCTAAGATAGTGATGCTCAAATGATGCCCGTGGAAAGGGGTGGCCTATATGCCAAATTGGGGATTCTAGGACAAGGCAAATTCAAATGATGCAGCAGCCTTCCCCAGAATAATGATCAGGATTGATTGCTCCAGTATGCGGAGCTACCCGTTATCTCCTATTATGGGGAAATAGTGGTAACGTAACCATCTTAAAAAGTTATAACTGTGTTTACAAACATGTATCTATGTATGGGCTTTTCACATAAGCGTTGGCTTTCCGTTCAGGGGTTCCGTTGTGGAGCCCCGCAACGGAAAGTCAAATGGAAACCACAGCTTCCATTTGCATCCCCATTGATATCAATGGTGACGGAAACATTGCTAATGGTTTCCGTTTGTCACCGTTGCGGCAGGTTTCCGTTTTTTTTTTGACAGAAGAAATACCATACTCTGCTGAGCTATGGGTTCCAGCAAAAATTACGGTAACCTGACGAAAAGGAGCTTTCCGTATTTTTTTAACATTGAAGTCAATGGATGACGGATACAAACCGAGATGCCATCCATTTGTATCAGTAAGGGCCTGTTCACATCACCGTTCATTTCCGTTCCAGGGTTCAGTCAGATTTCCATCGGGTGAACCCCGCAACGGAAAGTGAAAATTAAAGCACAGCTTCCGTTTCAGTCACCATTGATCTCAATGGTGACGGAAACATCGCTAATGCTTTCCGTTCGTCACCATTCCGGCACTTTTATGGTTTTCCGACGGAATCAATAGCGCCCTATTGTGTCCATAACGGCCCATGTACATTAAATGGTTGACAAAACTATCTGAAACATTCAGGACCTGCCAACAAAAACAAACGTCTATTGGCTACTTTACATACGCACGTGGCAATCAACAATTGCACCTACTTAGATCTGTCCGCACTTTAAACCATGAATGAATGAATGAATGAATGAATGAATGAATGAATGAATGAATGGAGTAATTTTACCATTTGGCCTTTCTATTTAAATATTATCAGTCATCATGTTGATAAAAAGCTTTCTTTTTTCTGACAGCAGTTAAATGTCTGCGTTCGGATGGAAGCAGGTTTTTCTATTCATTTAGAAGAGAAGACCAGTAGAAAGGCTCTTGTATTTCATTACAGGAGCACAATGATGAATTTAAAGAGAACGAAGGGTATCTGACATCTGCTTCCTAGGTGTTCCTGCTGTTTTGATTCATAACCATTCTAAGGCGCAGCATATTTTTATACTCATTCTTTGCAAATATGGAAGCTAAGCAAGCAGAAGCTCCAATAGTGCTGCAATAAATAACAGCGAAAGCTTGATTTGCGCTGCGGAGAGTACATTAAAGCCAATTATCTTCAGAAAGAAATTGAATAAGGAGGCTGCATATAATAAAAATGACAACCTGGGCTTGTCTGAAAACCATCCTGCAATTTGTATTCGATGCGCATAACTTGAGAAAAAAAGTAATCACTTTAATTAAGAACATTGGAACACAGTTCTAAGTAAATTAGGGTTTAATTAAAAAAGGAAAACATTTACGGAAACCGTTCCTGCCACGCTCCGTGATAAAACAGTGTAAAGCATTAACCTGTCCCAAATTAAAAAGGACTTTCCTGCAGAGGAGGCCGCATTAACATTACTGCCCATGTTTCCCCATGCCGTCATGCTGGAAGATCATTTTTCCAACTTAGCAAAGCGTTGCACTAAACCATTTTACTCGAATAACACAACGGCAATCGCGGCTCACAGCAATTTAGTCCTGACTGGAAAAAGAAGTTCTATTGATATCATTAGAATCGGACAACGAACCGGCACAAGGAACGTATGTTAATATGGAATTTGAATAATGTTTTTTGGTTTTTTTTTCTCACCTTTCCGCTTATGTTAAATGTCAAAGATTTCTAAAAATACATGTATACTTGTATGGAATCCAACAGAAAAATAAATGTGGCATGCTTAACTTAAATCGGAGTAAACCTGAAGACAGTCCCCATTGGTGCCAAAATCTTCTGAAGCCATATTAACATTGAAATGAAATCTAGCTCGAATGTGAAATATTACCTGGATAACGGTTTGGATCTTCACCCACACTTCGGCCATGTCATACAGTTTAATATCCCCATCATGACTTGCGGGGGAAGTAACCGTCCCCTGCAGATATCCCAGAACTATAGAATGAGCAGATGCCACTGCATTAAATTTATCAAACAGAAGCTCCAGAAGCTCAAGAAGAAGCCTGATGGAAATAAAAAGCACTTTAGAACTTAGAGGTCCTCTGGGAAATAGACATTTAAATAAAAAATACATTACTAAATAGGAAATTCATAAATACCTTTAAATATTTATAAACCCTCATCTTTTTCAGGGGGTAATCATTAGATTAATTAAAATGGCCACCGTCACATTACTAAACACAAAACGTGCTAGATTGGAGAAGGCATGCAGTAGGTCAGGTTGTATCAGGGTACAGGGCTTGAGACCGACGTAAGCCCTCCTTCCTGCTCTGGCGGTCAGTAATCAGGGATTTGAAGTCATTCTAGAGGACGACCCATTAGCTATATACCTATAACAGTCGACTATGCAGGAACGGACCGCACACTGAAGTGGTAAAGGAGGAATAGCGAGACGTGGGCTGTTTACTAACAGTGTGGAACACTGTGCAATGATATTATGTGTTATCAATGGGAAGAAGGAAGGAGGCTGGCACTGCCAAAAACCGCACAATCGGAATGGGAGTATTAAAGTATGGCTTACTTTAATTGGATAATTGCAGGTAAATTGCCACGGAGTTGCTCATCGAAAGAGTAGCACAATCGGCTGGATATATTTGTAGAAGAATGATCGAGGCACTCACCGAAGCTGGCAAACAATTTCTTTATTACAAAAAGATCTCGGTCAGGATGTGGAATTGCCTACAGCCGTTTCACGTGCGTACACGCTTTCTCAAGGGCCTTGAGAAAGCGTGTACGCACGTGAAACGGCCGTAGGCAATTCCACATCCTGACCGAGATCTTTTTGTAATAAAGAAATTGTTTGCCAGCTTCAGTGAGTGCCTCGATCATTCTTCTACAATATATTATGTGCTATAGCGGGGGATTGTACATGCACCATGTTTTCTGCATGCCATTCTCTTGCCTAAGGCCTCATGCACAGGAGTATTTTTGTTGCCGCAATTTACCCACATTCTTGCAGACCCATTCTTTTCTATGACCAGGACTTAAACGGATCAGTGCGGGGGCAGCAAATCTAGACCGTAAATACTCAGGACAAGTCATTTTGCGTTCCGGATTTGCGGATTCACCAATACTGGTGAATTGCTGTGGATCCGTGAGTCTAGGTGACTCATGGATGCACAACAAAGGTTTTTTGCGGTAACCAATTCGGTCGTGTGCATGAGGCCTAACACGTGCCACAATCCTTGACAATATATTATGGTTCATTTACATACAGAATAATGTGACATTACATCAAAGTAACTAGTTATAGAAAATGTATTACCACAACAGATTTTTGAATTGGGTTACTTGTATAACATGGAGAAAGTAGTAGGGGCAGTGAGGTCAACTCTAAAGAAAAAACTTACTCAAATGTACTATTATGATTTGCAGCAATGCAAAGCGGTCAATAGCGATAAGAATCACACGACTAGGGAAACGGCAAGAAGATTTTAAACAAATAAGCGACTAGCGAATAACAGACAGCTACAGTGGCATGGTGACTTTAGGATAGACTGTACCATTGAATAGACAGAGTCTGTAAATGACAGAAGCCCTTAGGCTCGTCACCTCGTCTTAACTTGGTGAAATGCATGACCTTATTGGAAGTGACTGCTACCAAATACCGGAAGCATAACAATTTCTTCACCAAAAACACTGCAAACTGGTGGTACAGATGAGTCGTTTGTGACTTTTGAGTGTCTGGAAATATGACAAGTCACAATCTATAAGCATTTTTTCTGGTGCAAATAAAATGTATAATGGATAATGAACTTAAAATGATTCCTCTAAAACAATGGATTATTATTACTTTAATTCCAGGTCACATTAGTGACGTCACGCTGTTACATTGGTAGCCCAATCCTTCAATACAGCACGATCAATCATTGTGGACACATTCACATGCAGCAGTATGTAGTATATGCCATCTAAAGTAGAATGAAGGAATACGATTCTTTGTAGTTTCCCACTGACCATAAAGTGAGGTCTAAGACAAAAACGCTAAAATTTTAAAGGGGTTGTCACAACAACAGAAACGTCAAGGAGACTATATATAGTCAGATCATTAGTCTGGCCAGTAGCTAGGACACCTGCCAATCTTAAGAAAAACATTCTCAAAGGAGAGGCGGCCAATAGTTCAACCAAGGAGATAGCAATTATTTCAGTTGTATTTTTCCCATAAGCAGGCATTAGAGCGGTGTGAATGTGTTTCCCTACTCCTGTCTCCAATTGATGTGTTGATATTTTGTACCATACATTTACATTAGTACGGAACCTCCTTAACCCCTTAATGACCGGGCCTGAAAAGACGTTAATGACCAGCTCAATTTTTCTGTTTTTGCCTCTCTGCGTTTCAGCAGCCATAACTTTTTTATTTAATCATTTACGTGGCTGTATGAGGCCTTGTTGTATGCAAGAAAAATAGTTGTTTTTTTTCCCACAGACTGGTGGTAAAAAAAAAAATTTTTTACGGCGTTAATATAGGAAAAAGCGATTCTCGGAATAGTTTTTTTTGTTTATATTTTATCCCGTTCACGTTTCACACTAAATAACCCATTAGATTAATTCTTCAGGTTATTACGGTCGTGTAGATACCTAATATGCATAGGTTTTTGGTTTTTATTTAGTGTAGGGGCAATAAAATATATTTTATGCAAAATAAAGACTCTTTTTGGGACTTTTTTTATTTATTTATTTGTTTTGTTACTTTTTTTTTTTTAATCCCATCAAGGGATAACTTTATTTGTAACTTTATTTTTTACTTGTAATGTATTAGCATACTCCTGTATGCTAATACATTACACTGTGTCACTATGACACAGGCTGCTGATCGGGCAGCACATAGTGTGCCCGAACAGCAGGCACACGGAACAGACAGCCCTGGGGTCCTTTGTAGGTCCCCAGGGCTGACTGCAGAGGGATTGCCCGGTGTTTGATCGCATCACTGGAATCCCGGTGATGCGATCAAAGAGGGGAATTCCCTTTGATCTTGCCGCGGTCACGGACCGCGGTAATCAAAGAGTTAAACAGCTGGGGTTGGAATGTTTGCCGACCCCAGCTGTGTTCAGGAGGCTGCTCTAAGATCAGGAGCTGTTAGTAACAGCTCCTGCTTAGAGGACGAGCGCTATCACGAGCGCTATCACGAGCGCTCATCAGCCTGATCTGCAGCGACGCCAAAAGACGTCTCTGTAGATTAAGCACCCGCACCGCCTGACGTCAAAACACAGTGGGCGGTCGGGAAGGTGTTAAAGCGGAAATGATCTAGCATTATTAGGGCACAAAGTTAGACAATTGAATCCCACGAGTCTATACCAGAAATCTTACCGTATCAAAAACATCTGCGATCTTTTCTTAATGCATTAATAGGGCATAGATGCTGTATAACACTGTTAAGATATTCTTGGGCTACTTGTTTCATACACAATTTATTTTGTAAATAAATCTCTTACCGTGGCTGATTTTCCTGAGTCACAGTTTCTCCTCGCTGATAGCCGTTATCTGCCACCTGAGTGGTAGAGCGTTTTACGATCTGTTTTAGCTCTTGTTCTAGGCGCTCCTTTATGGCTTTCACAGTCTCAGGGATCTTTTTCAGCTTTGCTAGACCTTTAATGAGTATTCCCATAAATACTATGCTGTTCTCCTCAGGGTCAGAATCAGGATCTTCTTTGATGTCTTGAAGGCTCAAGTCCTTTACTGTAAAAAATAATCAAAAACTAAAGCGTGAAGGAGCAATATAGGACAGAAAGTAATTGTGCATAGTGTCCTTTCTAAAAGTAGAGAGAATATGATGCATTCAGGGGTTCAAACTGTCAAAATTTGTTAGAGGAGAGAGCCATTAAGAGGGTATCGCCATGGTTGTGGCACTATAATTCAGCCACCTGCAGCCCCACTAGCCGTCTGAAATATACAATATAGCAGCGCAAAAGTCTACAGATTGTTCTCGTTTGTGCAAAACCAACATTGTGTCTCATTGTTTGTTTGCAGAGAAATGTAATGTAAGCTGGATACAACAGGATGTGAGGCAAGCCTAAAATTATATGTTGCATATACATGCAGCCATATCTGAAAGCAGCATGTAATAGTGCCAGGAGGCACTGTGCTGACTCACAAAGTGTTTAATCAGAAAATATGTAAGGCAAGTCCATAATTCTAGAAGAAATACTTATGCAGGCACTACTACGGCGAAACGCTACAGGTCTGGGAGTCCAGCTTATCCATAAGCTTGCATACTTTCTCCATATCAAAGCGGAAAGGACTACAGCTGTCAATATCTGCTGGTGGGTGAAAGAAGCGCCATGAGTAGGCTAGAATCCCACACTGCAGTGTTACCAGTCTACCAGATTACTGAATGCATAAGTGCAGACTGTTACTACATTTTTTCCTAACATAAGTTATATGAACCAGCATTACAGTCCTGCTACTACATTAAAAGAACAGCAATTTGAGCTGTACTATTCCTCCCCACCTCAGGAACCCCACGCAAATACCTACATTGGTTTCCTTGTTATCTGCGACCGAGACTAATAGGGTATCCTTTTTGCATACATTGTCTTTCCAGCGCATATGTAGAAGATTTGCGGGAAGGACTCAATCACCTTTAAGAGACACTGGCTGGAGTCATTTTTGGTGGCTCCTCAGCTACCGAAGGGCCTGATATCCAAAATTTATAGATTATTGCTCTCCAATGATGACTCAGTTACACCATCTTTAATAGCGGCTCGGGAGAGGGAATTGGCCACACTGTTTACACCAGCTGAGACCTCCGGAATCTTAGCTAACTCGCATGGGTTCTCGAGATGCATTGGAATCCAAGAGAATTCTTATAAGACCATGACAAGGTGGTATAAAACCCTGTGTCAGCTGAAATTAATGGGCTATTCTCCAGATGATACCTGTTGGAGGTGTAATTCTGAGCGAGGAACGATGTCTCATTTGGTGGAACTGTACTGTTATCAAACCATTCTGGAGAGGTGTTTTACATCATGTAAATTTAATTTGTTCTAAGTCTATCTCCCTTCTCTCCTGAGCTTATCCTGCTTTGGCTCCCAACACCGACTTCTCCATCTTTCTAACAATGGTTTGCGAAAATTCAACAAATTACTCGGTTGGAGGAACTCTAGTTGGGAGCGAGGTACTCATACCAAATTTATGAAATTACGGAAACCTTGGCGGGATTTCAATAATACAAGACATGCCTCTGTTAGTCGCGCTACATCCACTTGATATATTTGTTCTGTCGGGTTGGGATCCATGGTTATACAAGCGGTTTCTAGGTGGTGGGCCCCCTTATCTGCTGCTTAGCTGGTCTCTTTGTTGTAAGACCTCATTTGTTAGATTTAGTCGCTCATCTAAATGACACTTTATTTCTGACATGTTGCCTGTAGATATGTGTGCAATATGATTTGTAGATGTTGCACTATATTCAGACACTGTTTTATTTGTTGTCATGAACCTTCCCACCTCCCCTCCCTGTATTATTTTATTATTTCTGTACTGCTTACGATTGACGGCCTGCGCACCTATAGTACATTTAGACTTGTTTGAATGCTTCTAAATTCAATAAAAACAAAATTTGGAAAAAAGAAGAACAGCAATTTATAAAACAGATCTACTTCAAATCAACCTTAACACCTTCCCAACCGCCCACTGTCTTTTGACGTCAGGCGGTGCAGGTGCTTAATCTACAGAGACGTCTTTTGGCGTCGCTGCAGATCAGGCTGATGAGCGCTCGTGTGAGCACTCATCCTCTAAGCAGGAGCTGTTACTAACAGCTCCTGATCTTAGAGCAGCCTCCTGAACACAGCTGGGGTCGGCAAACATTCGGACGCCAGCTGTGTAACCCTTTGATTACCGCGGTCCGTGACCGCGGCATGATCAAAGAGAATTTCCCTCTTTGATCGCATCACCGGGATTCCAGTGATGCGATCAAACACCGGGGAATCCCTCTGCAGTCAGTCCTGGGGACCAACAAAGGACCCCAGGGCTGTCTGTTCCGTGTGCCTGCTGTTCAGGCACACTATGTGCTGCCCGATCAGCAGCCTGTGTCATAGTGACACAGTGTAATGTATTAGCGTACAGAAGTATGCTAATACATTACAAGTAAAAAAAAAAGTTACAAATAAAGTTATCCCTTGAAGGGATTAAAAAAAAAAAAAGTAACAAAACAAATAAATAAATAAAAAAGTGCCAAAAAGAGTCTTTATTTTGCATTAAATACATTTTATTGCCCCTACACTAAATAAAAACTAAAAACCTACGCATATTAGGTATCTACACGACCGTAATAACCTGAAGAATTAATCTAACGGGTTATTTAGCGTGAAACGTGAACGGGATAAAAAATAAAACAAAAAAAACTATTCCGAGAATCGCTTTTTCCTATATTCACGCCGTAAAAAAAAATTGTTTTACCCCCAAACTGTGGGAAAAATAAAATACTATTTCTCTCGCATAAAACAAGGCCTCATACAGCCACGTCAATGAAAAAATAAAAAAGTTATGGCTGCTGAAACGCAGAGAGGCAAAAACAGAAAAATTGAGCTGGTCATTAAGGTCTTTTCAGGCCCGGTCATTAAGGGGTTAAATATTGCATAGACAATAAAAATAAGCGGTCATTAAGAGCGTCGCACATTTATTGAAATGCTTGGTTATATGATCAATCTTAATAACTTGTTGTTACAGGTCAGTCCTTGGTAGTGATCTCAGGGACTTCTGCTATGTACCGTACTGTGAACAAGTTTTTGTCCCCTTCCCAATGTTTTCTATTTCTAATTTTACATGTCACACTTGAATATTTCAGATTATCACACTACTTTGAATATTAGAAAAAGATAACCCAGGTAAACACAAAATGCTGTTTTTAAAATGATGTCATGTATTGAAGGAAAAATGCTGTTCAGCCCTACCTGGCCCTATGTGAAAAAGAAATTACCCCCTTCGCTACTAAATCAACCAGTTAAAGAGACTCTGTCACCACATTATAAGTGCCCTATCTCCTACATAAGGAGATCGGCGCTGTAATGTAGGTGACAGCAGTGCTTTTTATTTAGAAAAACGATTTTCACCACGTTATTAGCGATTTTAGGTTTATGCTAATGAGTTTCTTAATGCCCAACTGGGCGTGTTTTTACTATTGACCAAGTGGGTGTTGTACAGAGGTGTGTATGACACTGACCAATCAGCGTCATGCACTTCTCCCCATTCATTTCCTCAGCGCATAGGGATCCTGCTAGATCATTATGTGCTGCCTTATATTGACACATTAACAATACTGAAGTGTTTAGACAGTGAATAGACATTTCTTCCAGCCAGGACGGGATTATCATTCATGTCCATTCGTAATCACAGCACAGCGTGATCTCGCAAGATCACGCTATGCTGTCACATACACCCACATTAACTTTACTGAAGTGTCTTGAGTGTGAATAAACATTGCCTTCAGCCAGGACATGATGTCTATTCACACTCCCGACATTTCGGTAAAGTTTCTGTGGGATTTACTCACACAGCATGATCTCGCAAGATCACGCTGTCATTCACAGCGTGATTGATCTCGCGAGATCACGCTGTGCTGTGATTAAGTCCCACAGAATCTTTACCGAAGTGTCGGCAGTGTGAATAGACATCGCGTCCTGGCTGTAGGCAATGTCTATTCAATCTCAAGACACATCAGTAAAGTTAATGTGGGTGTATGCGACAGCATAGCGTGATCCCGCGAGATCACTCTGTGCTGTGATTACAAATGGACATGAATGGAGAGAAGTGTATGACGCTGATTGGTCAGCATCATACACTTCTCTTTACAACGCCCGCTTGGTCAAAAGTAAAAAAACGTCCAGTTGGGCATTAAGAAACGAATTAGCATAAATCTAAACTTGCTCATAACTTGGTCAATAATTATCGTTTTTCAAAATAAAAACCACTTATCTACATTACAGCGCCAATCAGACTATGTAGAGGATAGGGCACTTAAAATCTGGTGAGAGGTTTGTAGCAGATCGGCACTCCCACGATACGATCGTGGGGGAGTGCCGATGGTTGGCATGGCAACCGGAGGCCAGACAATGGCCTCCGGTTCAGCCAGACAATGGCCTCCGGTTCAGCCATGTACTGAAGCCTATGAGGACCAGCCTTCGGGTGGTCCACATAGGCTTCCTATCACATCACTATCAGCATCACACTGACAGTTGGAATACATTACACTACGTAGGTAGTTTAACGTATTCTACCAGCGATCAGTGCTGCAGGTCTTTAAGTCCCCTAGCGGGACACAAAAAAAAAAAAAAAAATTACAAAAAGTTAATAAATGTATTTTATATAAGTAAAAATAAAAGTTTTATGTTAAAAAACAAAAACTGCTTTTATTCCCCCTGTAGTAAGTCTTATTACAGGAAAAAAACAAAACATTAAAAAACAGTAAACATATTTGGTAGTACCGCTTTCGTTACGAGCCAAACTAGAACGTTATTTTTCCCGCATGGTGTACACCGCAAGAAAAAACAATGCAGAATCGCTATTTTTTAGTCACCACCCCTCCCAAAATATAGAATAATAAAATGCATCAAAAACGTGGCATGTAACCCAAAATAGTACCAATAAAAACTACAACCTGTCCTGCAAAAAACATCCCGTTTTACAGCTGTTTTGACGGAGGTGAAAAAAAAAAAAGTGATTTTATTGTGCAAACGCTGCAAAACATAAAAAAAAAAAAATACGTACAGTATGACAGTAATCATATTAACCAAAAGAATAAAGTAAAATGTCATTTAGAGCCCACGGTGAACACTGTTTTTTATTCTTTTTTTTTTACATTGTCAGAATTGCTTGCTTTTGGTCATCTTCCTTGCCAAAATAGAATAAAAGGTGAAGAAAATAAAATGCATGTACCCCAAAATGGTACCAGTGAAAACTACAGATTGTCCTCCAACAAATAAGCCCTCACACAGCTTCGTTGGAGAAAAAATAAAAAAAAGTTCTGGCTCTCAGAATATAGCGTCGCAAAATGTGCAGTGTTCCAAAAGCGGATAAGATTGGGCACAATTTATTAATACGATCGCGCTGCTACAGAAGCCTTGAAAAATGACAATATACTGAAATACATTAGTATTGCAGTGTATTGAACCAGAAATCTAACGGTCGCTGGTTCAAGTCCTCTAGGAGGACTAATAAAATGTGTAAAAGAAAAAAAAGTTATGTAAAGTTATTCGTAGTAAAATTAAACTGTTCAAAAGAACTGTTCCCATCTTTCCTCTAAAGAAAAAATGTAAACAACAAAATTGGTATCGCAGTGTCTGTAAAAGTCCTAACTTACAATATACAATTATTTAACTCGCACGGTGAACGACATAAAATAAAGAATTTAAAACGCCAAAATGGCTGTTTTTGGGTTACCTTAGCTCTCGAAAAAAAAAAAAAAAAAGTAATCAAAAAGTTGTACGTACCAAAAAACAGTACCAATAAAAACTACAGTTCGTCCCACAAAAAATAAGTCCTCACACCATTCCATTGACTGAAAACTAAAAAAGTTATGGCTCTTGGAAAGTGGGGAGTTAAAAACAAAAATGAAAAAACGAACAACATGGCTCAGTCCTAAAAAGGTAAATTGATTTCTAATGAGAAAAAAACCTGTGTGATCAAAATGTGCACTACACATTAACAATACTGAAGTGTTTAGACAGTGAATAGACATTCCACGGGATGTCCATTCACAATCTCTGCACTTTGTTACGGTTTCTATGGTAGTTACAGAAGGGGAAGCGTTATCTCATTGTAACCTGTCATTTACAGCGAGATCTCGCGGGATGACGCTTCCTCTGCTGTAACTACCACAGACAGAGTAACGAAGTGCAGAGATTGTGAATAGACATCCCGTGGAATGTCTATTCACTGTCTAAACACTTCAGTATTGTTAATGTGTTAGTATAAGACAGCACATAAGGGTCTAGCAGGATCCTTATGCGCTGAGTAAATGAATGGAGAGGAGTGCATGATGCTGACTGGTCAGCGTCATACACTCCTCTGTACAGCGCCCACTTGGTCTAAAGTAAAAATACGCCCACTTGAGCATTAGCAACTCATTCGCATAAATCTAAAATCGCTAATAAAATAGTGAAAATACATCGTTTTTTTAAATAAAAAGCACTGCTGTCACCTACATTACAGCGCCCATCTCCTTATGTAGGAGATAGGGCACTTATAATGTCGTGACAGCCTCTTTAATCAGTCTGAAGGACTCCCAAATAAATCTTCACTGAAGTTCCC